>NW_024096634.1:665000-2122318 GCF_016545835.1 Crotalus tigris | reverse complement strand
GTGAAAAATGGGTTACAGGACTCAGGACTGTTGGCTGAGCAACCAGGGACAGCAGCTGCAGAACTACTGGAAGAAAAGGTGTTTACCCGTCGCAGATACACAGTGATGGAAAACAAAGAAATAATGATCTGTTACTACAGATCAAGTCCAACAAGACGAGGATATCTAAAACGAATGCACAGTTCTGGAAAGAACAACATCCCAGATCAGAAATAACAGAACAGAGACTAGCAGATCAACGCCGATTTATAACACGAAATAAAGTATTCACAGAAACAGAATTGGACGAACTGCAAAGGTTTACCCAGGGCAAAGAAATCAAAGCCTTACCAGAAGTAATTCAGAATGTAGAGGCAAACCAGGGGGAGTTGGCAGTGAAGGAATCCAGCAGAGATATACAACTGTTCTCATTTGGAAACCAGGCACCTCTTCCTCAGGAAGAACAAAACCCTCTAACTAAAGAAATAAAAGAATTGAAACAAAGAATAACTGAGCATCTAGAACAGCACAAAAACAACAGAATAAGGCTGCCTGCATTGAAGCTTGTTCCAAAGAAACAGCTAGCACAAGCATTAAAAGATGCAAATACTGCAATATCAAGTATAAGCACCAATTCACTGCAAGAAACAAACCAACTAATGTACAGCACAGCTGCAGTTATAACTGAATACCTGGGATGCAAAATCAACAAAGAAGAAAAAACAAACAAACAGTGCACCAGAAAAATGGAAGGTTAGACTAGAAAATAAGATCAGCAAGTTAAGATCACATGCAAGCAAGCTAGAACAGATGAAAGAAAAGAAGCTGAAGAACAAGAAGACCAAAGAATACCTAATCAAGAAATACCACTTAGAAACAAGGAAGATCAAGGAAGCACTGGAAATAATAAAGCAACAAATAACAGCTATAGCCAGGAAAATCAGTAGATATGAAGCTCGAATTGCAAACTATAGGCAGAACCTCCAATTTCAATCCAATCAGAAACGTTTCTACCAATCCATCAATGGAGAAACTACAAGGAATCAGTCAGTACCTGACAAGGAAGAAACAGTGCAGTTCTGGAAGCAGATATGGGATAACCCAAAGAAATAGAACAAGGATGAGGCTTGGTTAAAAGAGGTGGATGCAAATAAAACAGGAAATGAAAGAACAAAAATGGTAGAAAAAAGAGCAAGGAAAATCAAAAATTGGTCAGCACCAGGTGAAGATGAATTGCATGGATTTTGGTTGAAACATCTAACTGTTATACACCCACTCATTGCCAAGCAGTTCAACAATATACTACAAGGAGGAGAAATTGAAAAGTGGCTAACAACTGGGAAAACCTACCTAATAATGAAAAATCCAGCAAAAGGGGCAACACCAGGCAACTACAGGCCAATTACCTGCTTACCAACAACTTTCAAATTACTAACTGGTGTGGTAGCTGATGCAGTACAACAGCATCTAGTTGAAAACAATCTCTTTCCACCTGAGCAGAAAGGAAACCGCCCCAATAGCAGAGGAACAAAAGATCAACTCCTAATAGACAAAATGATCTTGGAAAACTGCAAGAGAAGGAAGACCAACCTGAATGTGGCATGGATTGACTACAAAAAGGCATTTGACTCTCTGCCACATGATTGGATAATAAAGTGCCTAGAAATAACAGGAGTCAGTAGAAACATCAGAAAATTTGTGCAAAGATCGATGGCACAATGGAAGACACAGTTGCAGATCAATGGTGAAAGCTGGGAGAGGTTAATATTAAGAGAGGAATATTTCAAGGAGATTCATTATCACCATGGCTATCAAACATCAAAAACATCTACCAGACTATCCCATCTCCTTTACATGGATGATCTGAAGCTGTATGGAAAAACATCATCTGAAATAGAATCGCTGCTCAACACTGTCCGTATATATAGCCAAGATATTGTAATGGAGTTTGGCTTGGACAAATGTGCCACACTTACTATCAAACAAGGAAAAATAGTGAAAACTGAAGGAATCAAGATGCCCCACGAAAATAACATTAAGAGTCTGGATGAGGAAGATTACTACAAATACTTGGGTATCCTTCAAGCTGACAACATCAAACACACTGAAGTGAAGAAAAAGATTAGAGGTGAATACATGAAGAGAGTGAAGAAGATCTTAAAGTCCAAACTCAATGGAGGAAATACCATAAAGGCAATCAACACCTGGGCAATTCCAGTCATTAGGTACACAGCTGGAATAGTGGACTGGACTCAAGCAAAACTAAAAGCAATGGATAGGAAGACCAGAAAAATAATGACAATGAATCATGCCCTTCATCCACGCAGTGACATTGATAGACTTTATCTACCAAGGCAAATAGGTGGGCGTGGAATGCTACAAGTACATCAGATGGTTGAAGAAGAAAAAATGGCTTTGGAAGAATATCTGAAGAACAATGATGAAGATGCACTGAAATTAGTATATCAGGAAGGCTTACTGACTACTGGAGAGACAAAACTGGCCTACAAGAAAGACCAAATGAAGAACAGAATAGAGGCATGGGAAGACAAAGCACTACATGGCCAATACGTTAAAAAAGTAGCTGGGAAAGCAGATAATAATAAGACCTGGCAATGGCTAAGAGCGGGAAAATTGAAGAAAGAGACCGAGGGACTAATTCTGGCTGCACAAGACCAAGCCTTAAGGACAAATGCATACAAAGTCAAAATTGAGAAGACAGCAACAGACAGTAAGTGCCGCCTATGCAAAGAAGCTGAAGAAACAGTGGACCACTTGGTAAGCTGTTGCAAGAAGATTGCACAGACTGACTACAAGCAGCGGCATGACAAAGTAGCAACAATGGTGCATTGGAAGATCTGCAAAAAATATCATTTGCCTGTAAGCAAAAACTGGTGGGATCATAAAATAGAGAAAGTCATAGAAAATGATACAATTATACTGCTCTGGGACTTCAGAATTGAAACAGACAAGCACCTACAACATAACACCCCAGACTTAACAATTGTCGGTAAGAAAGACAAAAAAGTCTGGATAGTGGACGTGGCAGTGCCTGGAGACAGCAGAATAGACGAGAAAGAACTGGAGAAGATAACAAAATACAAAGACCTACAAATAGAAATAGAAAGACTGTGGCAAAAGCAAGCAAGGGTAGTACCAATAGTCATAGGCTCCTTGGGTGCAATCCCAAAACAACTGGAGCACCACTTGAACACCATTGGCATTGACAAATTCGCTATTAGTCAATTGCAAAAGGCGGCCTTATTAGGAACTGCTTCCATCCTGCGACGATATCTGTAATACCATCAAACATCCACATCTGCCTATCCCAGGTCCTGGGTAAGGACTCGATAGGTAGACAAAATGCCAAATCCAGTCTGAACATCTGGCTGACTGTGCGATGATCCATAATAATAATAATAATAATAGTAATAATAATGTTGGAAGGGACCTTGGAGGTCATCGAGTCCAACCCGCTGCTCAGGCAGGCAGGAAACCCTATACCATTTTGGACAGATGGCTGTCCAGTCTCTTGTTAAAAACTTTGAGTGTTGGAGCATTCACTGCTTCTGGAGGCAGGTTGTTCCATTGGTTAATTGTTCTAACTGTCAGGAAATTTCTCCTTAGTTCTAGGTTGCTTCTCTCCTTAATTAGTTTCCATCCATTGCTTCTTGTCCTGCCTTCAGGCGCTTTGGAGAATAGCCTGACTCCCTCTTCTTTGTGGCAGCCCCTGAGATATTGGAACACTGCTATTGTTGTGTCCTGGGCCTGATGAGAAAACTCAGCAGACTCAGGATTGTTGCAAATGGTCCCGGACATTCTAAAAGCTGCTCGGGACCAGACAGAGTGGCGCCAGCCTTGCGCACATGCGCAAGGCACGAAGAAATAAGAACTCTTATTGGTTCACGCTGTCCAGGGTTCAAGCCCTATAAAAAGGCCTGCGTGCCTTTTGTGCTTTGCTTGGAGTTGGAGTAGGAGAATAAAGCATTGATTATTGCAACCATGTCTCTTCATCATTCACAAGCGAACGGAGAACACAACACTGGTGACGAAGGTGGGATCCTTTGCAAGCTGAAGAAAAAAAAGTTTTAAGGACTCACCCAGGGGCGGGGCTGTGAAGGCTTTACGACCCACCAGGAACCCTCCAGAAACGGTTACAGTCCATCAAGAGGACGCTTGAGAAGAATCAGATCCTGAAGAAGAGGTGGATAGGCTTTACCAGCGAGCTGGAAAGAGGCAGAAGGAACGTACGGACAAGGCCCCAGCATTGCTTCAATGCTTCGGGTGCAGAGGACGCCACAAGCGAGCTGACTGCAGGTTTCGCTCTGCCATTTGCAGAGCGTGTGGCAAGCAAGGCCACATTGTACCTGTCTGTTTGGGTTACCAGAAGGTCCAACCTCATGAAGAATTGTGTCTGAAAGGTACCAGGGTCCCCAGCCAGCAGAGGGTGGGGTTCTGCACATCACGCAGGAGTATTGTAAGAACAGGGACACACAAGCCCCTTAAGAAGAAACTTTCCATTAATGTAAGGTTGCAAGGGGTTCCCTTATTGATGGAGTTGGACACAGGGTCCGCTCTTTCCATTATTTCAATTAATACCTTTAAAAGGATATGCAGCAGCAGTGGCTTTCAAGTTAAACTCAGGCCATCCAACCTAATTCTTACAGATTTTCAGAATTCTATGGTGTGTGTTAAGGGGGAGGCCACCCTTAAAGTATAACATAAGGATTTTGAAGGTCCCCTGGATGTGGTAGTTGTTGGGGGTGAACGCACGAGTCTTATTGGACTCAATTGGTTCGAGGCCCTGGGAATCCAGGTCACGGGGCTGCACCATTTGCAAATGTCAAGTCTTGCAGAAGTCTGCAAGGAATTTGCAGATGTGTTTAGCTCTGAGTAAGGATCCTACAAGGGGCCCCCAATTTCACTACGGTTAGACCCAAACATCACGCCCATCAGAGTTAAGCTGAGGAGGGTACCTTTTGCCCTCAAAGGCAAGATAGATGCTGAACTGGACAAATTGCTCCAGCAAGGCATTTTAGAACCTGTGGATTCTAGTCCATGGGAAACTCCCATAGTAACGCCTCTAAAGGCTAATGGGAAATACGTATATGTGCAGACTACAAGTGTACACTGAATAAGGCATTACAACAGCACGCTTATGCAGTCCCTGTTGTAAGCCACATCCTGGCCTCTCTCAAGGGTGTGTGTGTGCATTTTTGCGAAACTTGACCTGGCACAGGCCTATCAACAGCTACCTGTTAATGAGGCAGCTGCAGAGTCTCAGACTATTGTAACTCACAGAGGGACTTTCAAGGTCAAGAGACTGCAATTTGGGGTAAATGTAGCCCCTGGCATATTCCAAAGTGTCATGGAGAGCACACTTTGGGGTATTCCTTGGGTCTGTCCCTACTTCAATGACGTCCTCATTGCTGGGGAGTCATCTCAAAATTTAGCATAAAGATTAAGGGCTGTCTTGCTTCGTTTTCGAAAAGCAGGCCTTAAGCTAAAGCAGGATAAATGCAAGATAGGAGTCACTTCCACTGACTTCTTAGGTTTCAGGATTGATGCCCAAGGCATTCACCCTCCTGAAGCTAAACTACAAGCTATTCAACAGGCTTGTAGTTGCAAGCCTTCTTGGGGCTCTTAAAATTTTACCATGCATTTCTTCCACACAAGGCTGCAGTGGCAGAGTCGTTACATAGGCTCTTAGACAAGCAGTCTCCTTGGCAGTGGACTAAAGTCCATGGCAAGAGCTTCAACGAAGTTAAGGCCTTGCTCACTTCTAATGCTGTTTTAGCACATTTCAGTGAGCAACTGCCTGTCTGCATTGCATGTGATGCACCTCCTTATGGGGTGGGAGCAGTACTTAGCCATCTGAAGGCTGATGGGACACAAATCCCTGTGGCCTATTATTCAAGGACTCTGTCATCTGCAGAGCGGAATTACACTCAGATTGACAGAGAAGCCTTGGCCATAGTAGCTGGCATAAAGAAATTTCATGATTTCTTATATGGCCACCATTTCACGGTCTATATAGACCATAAACCTCTGTTAGGGTTGTTTACTACTAACAAACAGACACCACATATCATTTCTCCTCATATGCTGAGATGGTCCATTTTCCTGACAGCATATGACTACACCCTAGTTCACAAACCTGGAAAAGAAATGGGCCATGCAGATGGCCTAAGCAGATTGCCTTTAACTCAGGTAGAAGCAGACCCTGCTCCTGCCATAAATATTCTTTCCATTCAGGAGTTGCCTGAATCTCCCCTCAATGCTAGGGACGTGGCTACTGAAACTGCCACTGATCACACGCTTACATGCTTGCTGACATGGGTGTTGTCAGGATGGCCTGACGCATGTTCAGATGCGACATTTCAAAGTTTTTGGCAAAGGAGACATGCACTGTCTACCTTTAAGGGATGCCTTTTATGGGGTAGCAGGGTAGTCATCCCAGCCTCATTGAGGTCTAGAATCTTGATCTCTCTGCATGAGGGGCATCCTGGGATAGTCAGGATGAAAGCGCTTGCGCGCAGCCATCTTTGGTAGCCTGGGCTTGATAAAGCCATCGAGGCCCAGGTGCACGGGTGCCAAGTATGCCAACAGTTGCGGCCTGAAATGCCTCAGGCACCAGTTCATAGGTGGGAGGAAACTCAAACCCCGTGGTCTAGGGTGCATATAGATTATGCTGGGCCCTTTCAGGGGCAATTCTTCCTGGTTGTTGTTGATAGCCATTCTAAGTGGTTAGAGGTTGTTCCTGTTTCCTCCACTACTACTGCCAAGACAATCCAGGTATTGAGAGGGATTTTTGCTTCACACAGTCTTCCAGATGTTCTGGTTTCGGATAATGGCCTCCAATTTACCTCTTCTGAGTTCCAGGCTTTTCTTCAGGCTAACCTGATCTGCCATGCAACTTTGACTCCTTTCCATCCATCCTCCAACGGAATGGCTGAAAGGATGGTGCGCACCACCAAAGATGCCCTCAAGAAATTGACTTATGGTAACTGGCATCACAGGTTAGCTGACTTTCTTCTTGCATACCGCACCACACCTTGCACGTCCACAGGGAGGAGCCCAGCTGAACTTCGCTGGGGTCGCAGACTCATTACTAAATTGGACAGGTTGCACCCAGACTGGGTAGCTTCACAGGTGTCACATCCGCAGGCACCGAGGAGACTACAGTTGGGTGATCCGGTCTGGGCTAGGAACTACACTCCTGGTCATCTGTGGGTTCCTGCTGTCATCTGTAAGATCTCTGGACCTCTATCATACGAAGTGACCTTGGGAGATGGCCGCGTCCTGCGGTGTCACATTGATCAACTGCGTTGGCAGTTGACCCCTGTGGATTCCGCCCCTGCCTCCACTCTCGGGGGGGGGGGAGGGGGCCCAGGAATTAAGTCGCACTTCAGGTCAACCTCCTGAGACACAATCTCACACTTCAGGGCAACCTCCTGAGACACAATCTCACCGTTCCTGGGATGTACTGCAGGTCACTAGGGATTTCCCAGGGAAGGTGCAAGGACATCCTCAGAGTTCAGCTATTGCACCGAACAGGGAGTCATGCATATCCGCAAGAGCTCCAAACAGGAATTCACCTGAGGCGGGGTTTGCCATGGAGGCGGCTCCTGACTCTGGCACCTCGGCCACAGGGGACTGGGAGTATTGGGGCACACCTGCAACGCAGGTCACATCCAAGACTGGTCGCGGGCTCGAGGGACTAAGTTCCCTGGAGCCATCCAGAGTAGTTGGGGAATCCTCAGCCAACTCAGAGGGTTGGGGAATTTCAGCTGCTCTCATGGAGCCTGGGGAGAACTCTGGCAATTCTGCTGGCACACCTCACTAGGGACCACCTGCAAAACGTGTGCATAAAAGTCCTGGTCTAGTGAGCCCAACAGACGGCCAGTAGGCAAGGCGCCCTTAAGAACAAGTTCTGGTCTGCCTAGCCAGGCAGGTGAGCTGACAGTCCAGGCACTCTCCCTAACCTTGCGTAGGTCACAATGGGCTAAGGCCCCCTCCTAAGCATCTAGGCAAATATGTGAGATTCTTGTCAGTACAAGGGACTTTACAGGTCTAGGTTGAGGAGATGGGACCTTTGCGGGGTAGAAGATAGACACGTGAATTCCACATTAGAGAGTCGGTTGGTTGGCTAACTCTCTTAGTAGAAGAAGTGTGTCTGCATGTAAGCAGACTATTATTTTCTTTTGATTTATTTTATTATGGTTGTAAGAAATTGGAATTGTGTGTGTTCTATCCAGGGGGGAGGGGTGTTGTGTCCTGGGCCTGATGAGGAAACTCAGCAGGCCCAGAATTGTTGCAAATGGTCCTGAGCATTCTAAAAGCTGCCCGAGACCAGACAGAGCAGCGCCAGCCTTGTGCGCATGCGCAAGGCGCAAAGAAAGAAGAACTCTTATTGGTTCACGCTGTCCAGGTTTCAAGCCCTATAAAAAGGCCTGCGTGCCTTTTGTGCTTTGCTTGGAGTTGGAGTAGGAGAATAAAGCATTGATTATTGCAACCATGTCTCTTCATCATTCGCAAGCAAATGGAGAACACCACAGCTATCATGTCTCCCCTCGTCCTTCTCTTTGTTAAACTAGACATACCCAATTCCAGCAACCACTCCTCATATGTTTTAGCTTCCAGTCCCCTAATCATCTTTGTTGCTCTTTTCTGTACTCTTTCTATCTTTTTTTCCTAATTTACCTGCCTCCCAGTTCTAGTTTCCTGAAAATCTATCACATTATTATTGTGATACCCACACTGCTTCCTAGCCAAGAGGGTTCTTAAAGCAGTTTATATTAGTTAAAATGCAGTAAAACTAGGCAGCATAGCACTTAACTGAGTAATAAAAACAGCCCAACAGAGTCTCATAAAATCAACTGCAAAACACCACTTTCTATCTCAAATGAATTATACAAATGTTAAGAATATTGCTGTTAAATATGCTGTTAATACTGAGAATTTAATATAAATTGGAAGTTATAAACCACACAAAATTCTCCAGATATGGAAGCTTGAGAAGTTGAGAATCTTTTGCATGCTCCCCCAAAATACTTCCTTTTAATGTTTTTATTTGTTCAGTTTGTATATGCATTTCCCCCCCTTCCACTTGCAATAATTTGATTGTTGATTTGATCTTTGTGGCTTGTTGTAATGTGGAATCCCAGTGTCTTGTGATTAAAAAGGAGCGCCTAAACTTTCAAGGGTTAAAAGAACAACAAAAGAAAACACGAAGAAAGGACAAAAATTAAAGTCCACAAATCTTAAAGCTGCTGTGGTTGAGAATCCTGATCTAGAGGTTCTGTGTTTACTGCTGCCCTATGAAAGAGTCTGCATCTACAAGGCCCCCAGTTAGGACTAGCCAAAGCCAGAATGCTAGATAAATCCAATATAGGTGTGGTGTGTGCGACTGTGTTTTATGGTGTCCAGATTGCTGCATTATGATTATTTTAATGTTGCATTTTTTTGTTTGTATAACAGAGGTTTTATTATATTGATTTTGTTTTCTGTTGTTAGTTGCCCAGGGTTCGCATGCAAGATGGTGGCCATCTAAATCTTCTAAATAAATAAATGGTCAGCACTTGGGTGCCATATCTGGTGCATTAGCCCAACCCTACACATGTGCACACTATCACCTTTGCCTGCATGGGGGCCTGTAAAAGATGTCAGAATTTTATGTTAACTGAGCTTCCCAGAGTTCATGTGTGCTTATTGATTTGTTTGATGTTTACTTTGAAAGCCTGGTTTATTGCATTACATCTTTTCCAGACAGATATAGGGCATGTGTTGCTGTTTATGTATGTTACTCTTTCTTTGTTTGGATGCAACAAACATTCCCCCAAGTGTTCATTGAGTGATCCAAAAATATATTAAGGGTGGAATTGAGTCTTAGGCAAGCAAATTTTTCCTTGTGGAGTGAGGTTTCTCCTTGTTTTACTCCCTCTGAATCTCCTCTGCAGGTTCAAAAATTTTGCCAGCAGATGTTAGCATGAGGCAGGGGCTATGAATGTTGGGTGTATAAACCTGTCTCCTGTCCATGTATAATTATTGCTCTCACTGCGGCATTCTGCTGTAACAAAATGAATCAACATGCAAATTGTGAAACAGCCTTTTGATGCAGTTGCTCATGATGGGAGGATGTTCCAGAGGACAGGTGTTGAGTCCTCAGCTTAATGGCGAATAAGCACAGAGCATCTCATAGTGTCAAGAAGCCTTTATTGTTGTCTCTTCTGCTCCGTTACAGCTCTGAGGCACGCAGGCCTCTCTGCCTCTCTTAAGAATGCTTCCCCGGACCGAATAGCAACATTTGGCACGCTCCGCGCCTCGCGCATGTGAGCGAAGCCGGCGCCAGCCAGTCTGGTCCTGGGCAGCTTGCAACTGCCCGGGACCGTTGCAACATCCCGAGCCTGTCTTTTCAGGCTCAGGACACAACACCCCTTCCCCCCCCGGCTAAGACTAATAAACTATATGAATAGTTACACGCAACCTCAACACAAGCGTGGTGTGCCAACCCATGCTCCAAATGGTACTGGGCTATTGTTCTGGGCATTAATACCCAATGCCCATATTTCCATTGCTCCCAACAGCAGACACCCTCTCACTGTTTCTGCTTTGCCAGCAGAGTTACAAAGTCCTCAAGGTAGTTAGGAGATCTCTTGACTCTCTGTGACCTCCTTAGACCCTGAGAATCCCCAATTCCATTTTGCCCAGAGGATGACATGAATTTGCCCCCTCTTTCAGACCCTGGTGGTCCCCATGGACCGTGCCCCGTTGCCTGGTCTGCTTGCTTGCCCACCGGGCTCGTGAGACCAGGACTTTGCTCTCCCAATAACCTGGCTGACCTACCTAGTTGCAGGCTCTCTGGCCCCTCTATAAAACTGCCACTGTTAGGCAACTCTGTAGTGCCTCCCAGGTCCACACTGGACCTATCAAGGGACTGCATTCCTTCGCTCCCCAGTCCCGTAACGGGACTGTCTAGGGTTTCAGTATTTCCCCAAAACTCAGTTGCCCCCCCATCTGTGCCGGAGGTGTCAGAATTGGGATGTACCTCTCCGGCCACCTCCCTGTGTGAATACCTCCTTCTGGAAACAGTAGCAGTACTGGGCCAACTAGACTGGTTTTGTGCCAGCTCTCTTGCAATGTTTGAGTTATTAGGATGCTCCCAGTTATTCTCCCTGACTAGAGTGCTGAATGGTACTGGTGAATGATGAGTATGCCCCCTGGGTGACTCCCTGGCTGGAGTAGGCACTGGTGCCTGTGTGCTTCCTAGTTCCTATGGATTCCTGTTTGGAACACTTGTGGAATCTTGGAATAGGCCATCTGTGGCCTCTCTGTTTGGGCCCGGCTGCTGCCAACACCCATCCCTTTGCCCATGGAGGTCCCCCTCCCCCCCTGGAAAAGGCCCAGGAGTTTCTGAGGGTAAGTCCAGTCTTGTACGCAGCTGGTCGATATGCCGCCGAAGGACACGACCGTCATCCAACGAGACCTCATACGACAAGGGACCAGTAACCTTGCATACTACAGCAGGAACCCACAAGTGGCCTGGGCCGTAATTACGGGTCCATACCGGGGCATACTTGCAGATACCTCGGTGCCCTGCGTTGTGTAGCCTTAGGAGGCAGTCTGTCTGGCTGCAACCGGTCAAGTTTAGTAGTCAGTTTGCGCCCCCAGCGAAGTTCAGCTGGGCTTTTCCCAGTAGAAGTTGAAGGTGTGGTGCGGTACGCAAGAAGAAAGTCTGCCAACCTGTGGTGCCAGTCTCCATAGGTCAGTTTCTTTAAAGCATCCTTGGTGATGCGGACCATCCGTTCAGCCATACCGTTGGTGGAAGGGTGGAATGGTGCAGAGGTTGCATGACGAATCATGTTGGCCTTGGAATTCGGAAGAGGTGAATTGAGGGCCATTGTCAGACACCAACACATCCAGAAGCCCATGTGCAGCAAAAATCCCCCTCAGTACTTGAATGGTCTTGGCAGTGGTGGTTGAAGAGACAGGTACAACCTCAAGCCACTTTGAATAGCTATCAACCAGGACCAAGAAGAATTGACCCTGAAAAGGCCCGGCGTAATCAATGTGCATCCTAGACCAAGGTGACTGTGTGTCCTCCCATTTATGCACAGGAGCCTGGGGCATTTCTGGGTGTAAGCGCTGACAAAGTGGCATGCGTGCACCTTAGCCTCAATTTCCTTGTCTAACCCAGGCCACCACAAATGGCTGCGCGCAAGCACCTTCATTCTTACAATGCCAGGATGGCCCTCATGAAGGGAACCTAAGACCCTAGACCTCATTGAGGTAGGAATAACAACTCTGCTGCCCCATAGCAGGCAACCCTGAAAAGTGGATAACTCATGTTTCTTAAGCCAGAAACTCTGAAACTCAGTACCTGGACAACTCTCTGGCCATCCAGACATAACCCAGGATAATACACGAGAAAGTGTGAGATCTGTGGCTGATTCAGCAGCCACATCCCTGGCATTTAAAGGTGACTCAGGCAGCGCCTGAATGGAAAGGATGTTGATGGCAGGGGCAAGATCAGCCTCCACTACTTGTAAGGGTAATCTACTGAGGCCATCAGCATGGCCCATTTCTTTGCCAGGTTTGTGAACTAAAGAAAAATCATAGGCTGACAGAAAGATGGACCATCTCAGCATCCTGGGAGAGATGATATGGGGGGTTTGTTTGTTTGTAGTAAACAACCCCAACAAAGGCTTGTGGTCAGTGTAGATCGTGAAATGTCTGCCATATAAAAAATCATGGAATTTTTTAATGCCCGCAACAACAGCCAAGGCTTCCCTGTCTATCTGAGCATAGTTTCCCTCAGCAGAAGACAAGGTTCTGGAGTAATATGCAACAGGAACCTGAGTTCCATCAGGTTGTAGATGGCTAAGTACTGCTCCCACCCCATAAGGGGAAGCATCACAAGCAATGCACACAGGGAGAGTTTCATTAAAATGTGCAAGCACATTATTGGATGTGAGTAAGGCCTTAACCTCATTGAAGCTTGCTTCATGTGCTTGTGACCACTGCCACACTGCCTGTTTGTCCAGAAGCCTATGAAGTGGTTCAGCTACATTAGCTTTGTTAGGAATGAATGCATTATAGAAATTCAAGAGGCCCAGAAAAGCTTGTAGTTCAGCTTTGGACTTAGGCCTAGGAGCTTGCATGATAGCTTTTAATTTGGACTCAGCAGGATGAATCCCATTAGCATCTATTCTGAATCCCAGGAAATCTGTAGAAGGTACCCCAATTTTACACTTGTCTTTTTTTAGCTTGAGGCCTGTTTTCCGGAACCGCAGCAGGACAGCCCTCAATCTCTCAGCTACATTTTGAGTGGAGTCTCCAGCTATTAAGACATCATCAAAATAGGGGCAAACCCCTGGTATACCCCTCAAGGAATTTTCCATTACGCTTTGGAAAATTCCAGGGGCCACATTTACTCCAAATTGTAGTCTTTTGACTTTGAATGCCCCCCTATGTGTTACAATGGTTTGTGCTACAGCAGCAGCTTCATCAACAGGTAACTGTTGATAAGCCTGTGCTAAATCTAGCTTTGCAAAAACACGCCCCTACTTGAGGGAATCCAGAATATGGCTGACTACAGGTACAGGATAGGCATGTTGTTGCAATGCCTTATTTAGGGTGCATTTGTAATCTGCACAGATGCAAATGTCCCCATTAGCCTTAAGAGGCGTGACTATGGGAGTTTCCCAAGGACTGGAATCAACAGGTTCTAAGACTCCTTGCTGAATCAATTTGTCCAATTCAGCATCAATTTTTCTTTTTAAAGCAAAAGGTACTCTTCTTGCTTTTACTCTGATAGGAGTGACAGTGGGGTCCAATTTTAAGGAAACTGGGGGCCCTTTATATGTACCCAGCTGTGGGCTGAAGACATCTGCAAATTCTCTGCAGACTTCTTGTAGACCTACTGTTTGCAAGCTATTAAGCCCTGTAACTTGTATTCCCAAGGCTTCAAACCAATTGAGTCCTATGAGACTCGTGCGCTCACCCCCAACTATCAATACATCTAATGGACCTTCAAAATCCTTATGTTGTACGTTAAGGATGGCCTCCCCCTTAACACACACTTTGGAGTTTTGAAAGTCTGTTAGAACTATATTGGATGGCCTAAGCTTGGCCTGGAACCCACTGCTAGAGCGAATCTTTCTGAATGTGTGAATGGAAATAATTGAAAGTGCAGACCCAATGTCTAGTTCCATAACCAATGGAACTCCTTGCAACTTCACTTTAAGTGACAGTTTCTTTCTGAGTGGCTTGTGTGTGCCTGTCCTATAAATGCTTCTTCATGAAGCACAGAAATCCACCCTGTTTTGGCTGGGGACCCTGGTACCTTTCAGGCGCAATTCTTCTCAGGGTTGTACCTTCTGACGGCCCAGACACACAGCTGCTATGTGGCCATGCTTTCCACATGCTCTACAGATTGAAGAATGGAACCTGCAGTCGGTCCTCTTGTGGCGACCTCCGCACCCGAAGCACTTGGGTACAGCTGAAGACTTTTCTTTGCCTTCCTTCTGCTTCCTTTCTTTGGCTGGGTAGAGATGATCCACCTCTTCTTCAGGATCCTCTTCCGAGCTCTCCTGGACTCCCTCATGGTGCATGGAAACAGCTTCTGGAGTGCTTCTGATAGGCCTCATATTCTTGATTGCCCCACCTGCTGCCTCTTCTGCAGTAATCTCTCTCAAGGCATCTTGGAACGATATGTCTTCCTTAGCAAAAAGTCTCTGCTGCAAGTCTCTGTTTTTAAGCCCACATACAAATCTGTCTCTCAACCTTTCTTCTAAGTCTTTAAACTCACAAGGCTTAGCTGCTCTTCTCAAAGCTGCAATGTATTCACCAGCTCGTTGATCCCTCTGTTCAAAAGTATGCCTCCATGCAATAACAGACAACTTGGGCTGAAAATGTTCTTTTAGTAATTTTTTAAAATCTGTGTAAGTAACAGATTCAAGAGGTGCAGGGGCTGCTAAATTTTCAGCAATTTCAAATGCATCTTGACCACAAACACAGAGCAAAGTAGCGGCCTTTAAGCCATTTTCTCTTACTTGGTTTACTTTCAAGTAGTTTTCTACTCTAGCCACATATGACTCCCATCTTTCTGGGTGCGTGACATCAAATTCAGAGAGTCTCCCTATCTTCGCCATTTTCTCCTGTGTAAGGAAAGGGTCTATCAGCCAGCTTACCTCCAGCAACGCTGTACTGGCAGGCAGGTACTGAATTTAACGCCGTCTTCCTAGCCGCTCTCAGGACTCCTGGGTAAGCTTACAATTCTTCTTAATTAATTGTAAGGCATCTCACCTTCATCGCCAGTGTTGAGTCCTCGGCTTAATGGCGAATAAGCACAGAGCATCTCGTAGTGTCAAGAAGCCTTTATTGTTGTCTCTTCTGCTCCGTTACAGCTCTGAGGCACGCAGGCCTCTCTGCCTCTCTTAAGAACGCTTCCCCGGACCGAATAGCAACATTTGGTGCACGAAGCCGGCGCCAGCCAGTCTGGTCCCGGGCAGCTTGCAACTGCCCGGGACCGTTGCAATGTCCCGATCCTGCCTTTGCAGGCTCAGGACACAACAACAGGGGTTATGGCAGAGGAGGCATGTCTTCTGGTCATCACCAAGTGACATTTCTTGGCTGATGGGACCCAGAACATGCCTGTCCTGCTGGACTAGATTGGATTGGTAGAAATAACTGGGTGAACAATATCCTTCAGGTAACTTAGTCCCAAATTATGTAGGGCTTTAAAGCAACAACCAGCACCTTGAATTTCACCTGGAAACAAACTAGCAACCAATGCAGCCCACAAAGTGGTGGTGTTGCATGTGTCAAATAACAATTTACAACCCCTGCAGCTGCATTCTGCATCAGTTAAAGCTTCCAGATGCTCTTCAAAGGCAGCTCCATGTAGCAGGCATTGCAGATAGGAGGTAATAACGACATGAGTGACAGTGAACAGAACCTAGAACTTTTCCTAGAAGCACGAAGCTGAAAACACCAGCCTGAAGATGACGAATGGGACTTGGCCAAGACACTTCCAATTTGACATGGGAGAAAAACTGAATAATCAAAGACCTACAGACAAACACCCGTGAAAACCTCAGAAAACACAGACACACACACACACACACACACACACACAGACACACACACACACACACACACACACACACACACACATATATATATATATATATATATATATATATATATATATATATATATATTTAGGTTTTTGCTAACAAAGAATAAAGAGAGAATGGTATAGCTATTTCGGGTTCCTTTAACCCTCATGAGCCAAACTTACTCTTCTGAGATTCGAACCTGGGCTATCTGCATGTTAGGCAGATGTTATAACCTCTATATAATGTACTTATGTTCTTCAATGCGTGCACTTATTCTTCTGTTGGTTTGTCTGATGTATGTGGTGGGACAAAACGCTTAGCTGATGAACAACACCTAAAAACCGAATTACACACTCTCACTAATGTAATAACATCCAATGGATTCCAAAGAAATAAGATTACCAAACTTTCCAAAGGATTCAACTTTGCAGTCGCTCCCAAACACATCCCCACTGAAACCATTATATGCGGAGTTGAAACCAGCCTGACCAAAATCAACCCCGACGACGCCAACAGAATCAGACTCGAAATCACCAACATCCTCTGCACCAGCAAGCCACCCAAAAGCAACTTACCCAAAGAGGAACAGACAGCACTACGTAACCTGAAAGAAGACACCAGCATAATAATCCTACCAGCAGACAAGGGCAACACCACGGTGGTTATGAACACATCTGACTACCAAACCAAATTAACCAACCTACTCCAAGACTCCACATACAAACCCCTAAATACAGATCCCACCACCTACCTGGAAAAAACCACCAGATCCAAAATAAAAGCCTCCCCCATTAGCGAAGAGATCCAGCAAAGAATCATTCCCAGAGAGAAATCATCCAGATGCCCCAAACTCTATGGTCTCCCCAAGATACACAAAGAAGGAACCCCACTCAGACCTATAGTCAGCTCCATAGGCTCACCTCTACAAAACCTAGCCAAATTTCTCGCCAAACAACTACAGCCCTATGCAGAATCCATCACCTCACACGTAAAAAACTCATTCCAGTTTATAGAGATCATAAAGAAACAAACTTACAGCCCAGCGACCTACTAGTGAGCTTCGATGTCATATCCCTCTTCACCCAAGTGCCTATCAAAGAAGCCTTGACAGCTATTCAAAACAAATATAACCCCCCCAAACACATCTTAGATCTGACCAACCACTGCCTATCCAACACATACTTCATCTATAATGGACAAAAATACAAACAAACAGAAGGAGCACCCATGGGATCACCCCTCTCACCTGTCATTGCCAACCTCTACATGGAACACTTTGAAACCCAAGCTCTAGAAAAATCGGATCACAAACCCAAACTCTGGCTCAGATACGTAGACGACACCTTCATAATCTGGCCACATGGGAAAGAAAAACTGGACAACTTCCTCACACACCTCAACAGCCTACACCCCAAAATACAGTTCACCATGGAAACAGAAGCTAACAACCAACTTCCCTTCCTGGATGTCTTAGTCTACAAGAAATCCAATGGCTCCCTAGGACACACCATCTACCAGAAAAAACACACACAAACCGCTATCTGCACGCTCTCTCACACCACCACCCAGCACAGATCAACTCTGTAGCCAAGACACTCATCTCCAGAACAAAACGCTTAGCTGACGAACAACACCTAAAACCCGAACTACACACTCTCACCAATGTACTAACATCCAATGGATTCCATAGAAATAAGATTACAAACCTAATCCAAAAAGAAACCCCCACTAAAATCCAAGACAAAGAACAAGAAAACGGCAAAGCCCTCCTCCCATACATAAAAGGCACCACAGACAGAATCAGTAAGATCCTCCATAAACACAACATCAAAACAGCATTCTGCACAAACAGAAAAATATCCACCATCCTTAGAAACCCCAAAGATAAAATTGAATTAGAAAATCAAGGAGTATACGAAATCCCATGCACCACTTGTCCCACCACATACATCGGACAAACCAACAGAAGAATAAGTGCACTCATTGAAGAACATAAGAACTCAGTCAAAAAAGAGGAACCAACATCTTCCCTGGTCCAACACCTTAAAGCCACAGGACATGAAATTGACTTTAAAAATACCAGAACCATTGCCAAAAGTGAACATTTTAATAACAGAATAATCAGAGAAGCCATCGAGATAGAAAAACGCCCACACAGCATGAACAAGCGAGATGATACCTCCCGCCTACCAGCCATTTGAAAACCCGCCCTTATTGACAAACGACTCCCTAACACAAAAAATGATACCAGACCCACACTCACAAAAACCACACAGGATGTCACCACCACACATCCACGCAAAAAACAAACCCAAAGCCACACCGATGATGAGGCACGACCACAAACCAGAAGCCAGACCACAGCTGCATCATTAGCCACTTTAAACCCCTCCAATCCATACATGAAGCAAACTGACACCCTCCATGAAGAGGAGGCACGACCACGAACGCGAAGCCAGAAAATAGCAAGGCAGCCCAAAATCTTAAACCCCTCTGCAACTCAGACTAACCTGAGCACAACCAAACAGAACACTCCCCCAGCCAATCAGAGCACAGCCAAGCCCCTAACCATTCAGAACACACCTCCACCAATCAGAACACAGCCAAGCTCCCACCCAATCAGTTCATACCCCCACTGGCAGTTAAAAGGAAGAAACAGCTAAGACCACACATTGCTGCTCAAAGCACGAAGCTGAAAACACCAGCCTGAAGATGACGAATGGGACTTCGTCGAAACGTCGCCAAGACACTTCCAATTTTACGCGGGAGAAAACCCGAACAACTAAAGACCTACATACAAATACCCGCGAAAACCTCAGAAAACATATATATATATATATATATATATATATATATATATATATATATACACACACACACACACACACACACACACACACACATATACATATACATATACATACATACATACATACATACATACATACATACATATATATATATACAGTATTCATATTTATGTGCATACACCATATAATATCTGGACATAAGTCCCAAACTGCCAATAAGTTACTTCTGCATTCAAAATTTCATGGAGCTTAAACTGCAGCCCTATGTACAGTATACATGCTAAATAGGAAATCGTAATAAATTCCAGAATATATTCCAGTGCATGCTTCATCCAAAACTAGGGTGCATTTATTTATGATTTCCCCCCTATTTTCTACTCTTAAGAGTTTAGAGGCAGAAATCTAGCCTTATTAATTCCGTAAAGAACTAGAACTTCAGTTCATATATGTAATATGGTAAAATGATCCTTGCCGGGAAGAAACATATTAAGGACTGCAATAACTTCATGAGAAACATGTTCCAGTTCTGGATCTTTATGAGACCTGTTCTCCTTAGCAGCTTTCTCTGACAAATGATCTTTTTTTTCTCAAAGAAAACTTATATTTTACTACCACTGCTACTGTTTTTGTGGCATGTACGTGGTGAAGCAATCAAATTTAACCAACTGACAAGAATCCAGTGCAATACCCGGAGAATGATATCATGCATTATATTACCACGTTGATTTGAAAATTGTCATAGGCTATTTTAAAACAGTATCACATTCCTTTTGCTGTGTATCATCCGGCAGTGTTCATGACAAACGGTGAATAGCGTTAATTGCTAGTTTCTAGGAACAGTTATGCAATATATAGTGCTCCCTGAAAACAAGCCCATGTATAATATACAAGACTATTCAAATATTAGTGAAGTAAATTTTTCAAATTTCATGGTTGACAAGGCTGTTAAGTGAAGTATGTACTTTATGTCAATATTTTATTTTATTTTTGCTTCATGACATTCCAAAATAGGGGACAAAATGAGCTGTTTCATAGAAATTTAAGGCACTGGTTTTGTATTATGAAAGAAAAACCCACCACTCACTTTTTCTGCGTCATGAATTATTTATAATTTTTGCAATGTTTGCCAACAAGAAAACCTTAGATCAGGCCAGGGGTCCAAGGAGCATAGGCATCTGTGCCATCTAATAGCCCACTGTGTACATACAAGAAGATTACACCTATAGTTGCCAGGATGATTTCCCTTTTCGACTGCCATTCCCAGCAGCTGATCTAGAAGGCCTGCTGCCCTTGGGATCAGCAAGTAGTAAATGTTCATCAAGACAAATCTCCTACATGGATTGGTCTATCTATTACATTCTTCTAAACTGATGGTCTTTTCCATGACACGTCTATTGGTAATAAATTCCAGTTTCTGTATGCATTCAATAAATAACTTATTTTTACTGGCCCTGGGTCTCCATGTATTCAAGAGATGACACTGACATTGTGTGACAGGAAAAGGAATTATCTAAATTTGCCATTGTTTTCACAATTTTATATATCTCCATTGCTACTGTATCCTTTTATAACACCCCAATTTTCCTAATTAAAAAATATAATTATTACACTCTATTTGTAGTGAAATTGCTTGAACATTTTGGCTACTCTACACTTTTATCAGTACTACAAAGTCATTCATATTATATTCTTTTTATTCTTGGTTTTATTTCATTTTAGTATATTATTTGTCCATCCATTTATCCTGTTTTTCTGCTAACAAACCCTTAAGCGGCCATAATAAAGATATAAGAAGAGTGCAATTCTCATTTCATCCATGAGTTGAAACTTAGTAGGCTTTTCAAGCAGTTTAAGCTGAAAATTAGAAACTCCACATTAAGCTAATATATTTGGTAAATGTGCACTTTTCCAAGTGGGTCACACTTTGTATTTGCATTGAAGCATTATAATGTTGCCAGTTTTGTTTTCAGCCCCTTTCCCACATGATATATGTCTTTCACAGTTACTGTACTGACATTTTAGTACTGTACTGTACTGACATTTTAATTGTTGTAGATGTTAGTAATCTTGTATTTCAGATGGTAAAACCATTACTCACATTAATTCTAATTACTGAGTAACACTGATTTCATCACAGCCTTGCTCAATTAAAAACATTCTTATGGAGGTCAGTAGCACTATTGTGCTGAATATGTGATGTTGTAATTTTTAAAACTGAAAATAGTTTTGAGATTGTATTGTATCAACATTGTGCAATATTTACAATACTAATCTTCCTGCTGTTGCATAAACAATCATAACATGGATTACATATCTTTGGGCTGACTGGTACATTACGATATTTTTGATATTCTCCTTTATGATATGCAGAACATATTAAAGAGAGGAATTAATCTGGCTTAATTTTCCTCCCCTGCTACCAAACTTTACCAGCCACTGGGAGAACCATCAAGTTATGCAATGTAACCTGGGCTGGCAATGGACCTGAGGGGGAAGCAAATTTTGACAGATGACTGGACTGATAGAACTTAGCACTTAGACTTATTTACCACCTCACAGTGCTTTACATCCCTCTCTAAACGGTTTACAGAGTCAGCATATTGCCCCCAACAATCTGGGCCCTCATAGGCTTTGTTAAATCTTAATCTAATGTGACTCATTTTGATGTGTAGTGGGAACAGTGAGGCATTGAAGACACGAAGTTGAAATAATAGCTCTTTATTAAGTTCTCACAGAAGCAGTTCTAGCAGCTGCTTGACTCATATTTATACGGACTGCCACTAGGCGGCAGCCAATGAATTTAAAGTATGCATTCCTGTCTAAAACATAGGCTTAAAATTTATACAGACAGTCTATGCTTCAAATTGAACAATTAGTTCACCGTTTTTATAACAGACCTTATGAAGTGGTTTAATACATAACACCCCTTCCCCCTAAATCAATTACATATCCATAAAATGTACATAGTCCTTTAGGTAGGTAGGCAGCTTTCGCAATCATTCTGATCGGCACATTTTCTCCAGAAGTTCCCGGTCTACCCTTGGCTGGCTTGGTAGACCAGGACTCCACAACCTGCTAGCACTGGGTAGACCAGAGTCTATTTGACTGTTTGGGTCAGGTAAACCAGTCTCTGTTTGATTTCTCTGGCCGGGTAGACCAGGCCCCTTTGGCTGGTCTGTCTGGGTAGACCAGTACACATGTCAGTGAGCGAGCAGTGCCAGAAAGGCTGGGAAATAAGCCCTCCAGCAAGTTCTCATCTGTGGGCACTGTTCCTTGGGTTGGTAGCGACTCAACCACAACTGAGTCATCCAGAATGTCTCTTTGAGTCTTGCAGGACTCCGGAGACTCTGACACGCCGCAGCTGTCAGGCAGCCCTTGGCTCTCCTCTTGGTCGGTGGCGAGGGTTTGACTCGCCTGCTGCCGATGCAGTTGATCGATATGGCGGCACAAAACATGCCCGTCTTCCAGGACCACTTCATATGACAGTGGTCCTGACACCTTGCAAACCACAGCTACCACCCACAGTGCCCCTTGACCATAGTTCCTTGCCCAAACTTGGTCACCGACTCGCAAATTCCTTGGGGGCTTGGGCTGCGCTGTCTCTGTTGCAAATCGGTCTGGATGGAGATGGTCCAGCTTTGTAGTCAGCCGACGTCCCCATCTCAGTTCTGCTGGGCTATGACCCATTGAAGTGCACGGAGTTGTGTGTTGGCAGAGCAGAAAGTCTGCCAACCTGTGATGCCAATTGCCCTTTGTTATTCTTTTGAGTGCTTCTTTGGTCATCCTGACCATCCTTTCCGCTTGACCATTAGAGGCTGAGTGAAATGGAGGAGAGGTGGCGTGTCTAATCATATTAGATCTTAGAAATGACTGAAATTCTGCAGCAGTAAATTGTGCCCCATTATCTGATACGATTACATCGGGTAAGCTGTGTGTGGCAAAGATTCTACACAGTTCCCGGATGGTCCTGGCAGTAGTCATAGAAAGGACAGGTGCTACCTCCAGCCACTTTGAGTGATTGTCCACTACAATGAGGAACACCTGTCCATGGAAGGGTCCTGCATAGTCTATGTGAATTCTAGACCAGGGAGCTTGCATAGTTTCCCAGCGATGTACTGGGGCTTGAGGCGTTTCAGGTCTGGACTGTTGGCAAACCTGGCATCCTTTAACTTGAGCCTCAATATCCTTATCCAACCCTGGCCATCACAGGTAGCTTCTCATGAGTGCCTTCATCCTTACTATTCCAGGATGTCCCTCATGCAGAGATTCTAAGACTCTTTCTCTTAATGCAGTGGTTCTCAACCTGTGGGTAGGGACCCCATTTGGGGTCGAACGACCATTTCACGGGGGTCGCCAAACAACACAGTCCGCCATTTTTTTCCGCTTTTCTTTAGCTGTGCTACTCCCTTTTATTCTATTGGCTTTTGAAAGCCAATAGAATAGACTCTCTTGAATAGGAATTGTCCAGGCTGTCTCTGCCCTGCTGAGCCCGCCAAAAGTCCCATTCTGCAAACGGTGCTGCACCAGTTAAGTAATCCTCGACTTACGATCGGTTGAGTAGTCCTCGACTTATGACCGGTTGGGGGTCGCAGCATTAAAAAGGTTGAGAACCACTGTCTTAATGTGTGTTGGACTATAACCCTATCCCCCCATAGAATGCATCCTTTGTATGCAGACAGCTCATCTTGTCTTCTAATAAAACTCTGAAACTTTTTCCAGGACTGGTTTCCTGGCCACCCCCTCAGCACCCAGTTCAAAACATGGCTGAGTGTTTTGTCAGTGGCTGTCTCAGCAGCCACATCCCCTGCGTGAAGGGGAGATTCTGGCAAATCCTGAATTGACAAGATGCATGCAGCAGGTGCAGGGTCTGGTTCTAAATTAGGCAGGGGCAATCTGCTGAGTGCATCAGCGTGACCCATTTCCTTGTCAGGCTTATGGACTAGCCTATAATTGTAGGCTGCCATAAAGATTAACCACCTCAAGAAAGAAATAGGAAACTCACTCTAGCTACCTCGTATAAGGAAAATATTTACAATGTTCTATAGATGGTACTTCCCATCCACAAGGTTAGCTAAAATGGGTTCAAAAATCTCACCTTTATGGTGGAAATGTAAAACAGCAATAGGATCATATTACCATATGTGGTGGGAATGCCCAAAGGCCCGTGAGTATTGGAATAGGATACAAAGTTGGCTGAAAGATATATTAATATTGGGCTTAGAGTTAAAACCTGAACTCTTCTTGTTGGGAATAACTACAGAGAAATACAATAAGGGAACAATCTATTTGCTGTTACACATTGACTGCAGCTAGGCTTGCGTTTGCACAAAAATGGAAGAGCAAAGAAATTCCCACAGAGGAAGAGTCACTATATAAAATATTAGCATGTGTGGAAATGGACAGGCTCACAATGGTATTGAAAGACAAATGTGGGTCAGTTTATTTCGAAACCTGGGATAAATTTTACCACTGGAGGGATTCGAGGAGGACGGTTGGGATTAAAGGTTAGCGTTAAGATAGAATTATATGTTATTTTAGAATAAGTACTGTATATAAAACTTAGATGTATAATTAGAGATGAAGAATCGATTGTAAAATGTGGAACAACTTGATAAGAATGTATATACTGGAATGTTATGTTACATCCAATGTTTTTTTTAATTGTATTATGAACAAAATTTTGTTAAAAAAAAAAGATTGACCACCTCAGCATCCTTGGAGAAAGGATCTGAGGGGCTTGCTTGTCTGCAGTGAACAGACCTAGAAGGGGCTTGTGGTCTGTAAAGACTGTAAATGGGTGACCCTAAAGGAAATCGTGGAATTTATTCTTGCAACTATGGCTAAAGCCTCCTTATTTATTTGCGCATAATTTCTTTCCACAGGGGAAAGTGGAGTAATAAGCTATGGGTGCTTGCTGACCATTTGCCATTATATGGCTCAGAACTGCTCCTATCCCGTATGATGATGCATCACATGCAATACTGATAGGCAGTTTTTCATTAAAGTGTGTTAACACGGAGTCTGAAGACAGCAGTGATTTGACTGCTTTGAAACTATTTTTGTGGGCGCTAGTTCACTGCCATGGCGCCCTTTTATCTAGGAGCCTGTGTAAAGGCTCTGCTAATGCAGCCTTGTATGGAAGAAAGGCATGGTAAAAATTAAGTAACCGCAGAAATACCTTTGACTTAGATCGGGGAGCCTGTAAAATAGCCTTAAGCTTTGAATCAGCGGGGTGTATTCCGGCAGCATTGATCTGGAAGCCGAGGAACTCTGTGGAGTTCACTCCTATTTGACATTTTTCTCTTTTGAGCTTCAGCCCCACTTCGTGGAAGTGCTGAAGAACAGCCCTTAGACGTTCTGCAAGTATTTCTGCTGACACCCCAGCAATTAGAACATCATCAAAATAAGGACACACACCTAGAATGTTTTTAATGTGCACTCCATCATGCTCTGAAAGAGCTCTGGGGCCACACTGACTCCAAACTGCAGGCGACGAACCTTGAATGCCCCTCTATGGGAAACTATTGTTTGAGCCTTGGAAGAGGCATTATCCACAGGCAGTTGCTGAAATGCCTGTGCCAGGTCCGGCTTTGCAAATAAGCAACCTCCTTTTAAAGATGCCAGGATGTGGCTAACTACAGGTACCGGATACGCATGCTGCTGCAGTGCCTTATTAATAGTGCACTTATAATCAGCGCAGATGTGCACCTCTCCATTAGGCTTGACTGGTGTGACTATGGAGGTTTCCCACACACTGCTGTCAACAGGTTGCAAGACTCCCTGTTGAACGAGTTTGTCTAACTCTGCATCAATCTTGAGCTTAAGGGCAAAAGGCATTCTACGAGGCTTTACTCTGATTGGGGCTACGGTTGGATCAAGATGGAAAGCAATTGGTGCTCCTTTGTATTTTCCCAAATTGGGGCTGAAAACGTCAGCAAACTCCTGGCAGACAGCTGCCAAATCTGCTGGGTTCTGTTGATGCCAATCACATGGATGTCCAGGGCATCAAATCAGTCTAGGCCGATCAGGTTTGTTCGCTGGCCTTCCACCACCACGATGTTGAGGGGACCCTCAAACTCTTTGAACTTTACTTTTAACATGGCTTTGCCTTTAACCGCTATGCGGGAATTTTGAAAATTTGTCAAAATTAAATCTGACGGCTTGAGTCTAACTTGTTTCCCGCCATGTCTGCAGATATAGTTAAAAGTCCTATTATAGACACAGCTGTCCCAGTGTCCAGTTTCATGGAGCATGGAACTCCTTGTAACTTGACTTTTAGTCTAAGCTTTTTTTTAGGGGGCGATAGGCTCCAGTTCTGAGAATGCTCCTCCTTCCGGAGCAATATCCTACTCTATACTGCCCCGGGGCCCCATTACCTCTCCTGGGGAAGTCTTCTCATGGAGATTCCCTCTGGTGACCTTTACAGATGATAGCAATGCGGCCTTGTTTGCCACATGCTCGGCATACAGCTGCACGAAACCTGCATTCTAAGTGCTCGTGTCGTCCGCCACAACCAGGACAGCTAGTAAAGAAGGCTGCTTTGTCAAGTGGCTGCTGCTTTCTTTCTGGGATCTTCTGCACCCTGTTGATCTCAATGTCTATGTCTAGGTCTTCTGTTCTCTCCGACTCTTCATGATGCACAGCCGTCTGGCTGGGGAAATTCTTTGAGGGACGTAAAGCCTTGACGGCTCCACCTGCGGCCTCTTCTGACATCACTTCTTTCAGTGCGTCCTGGAATGTCAGGGTCTCTTTAACAAACAGCCTCTGCTGTAAGTCTCTGCTTCTCAGGCCACATACCAGTTGGTCCCTGAGCCGATCCTCTAGATCGGAAAATTTGCAGAGCCTGGATGCTTGATGTACAGCAGCCACAAATTCAGCAATGGTCTCACCTGGCTGCTGCTCCCTCTGCTCAAATGCATGTCTCCAGGCGATAATGCATAGTTTCGGTTCAAAGTGTTCTTTGAGTCTTCATTTCAAGTCAGCGAAGGTAACTGATTCCAAAGTAGCAGGAGTGACTAGGTTCTCTGCTATATCAAAGGTGGCTTGGCCACACATGCACAACAAGTTTGCAGCTTTTAAATTATCTTCCCTGATTAGCTCTAAGATAGTTTTCTACTCTTGAGATGTACAAACTCCATCGTTTGGGGTGTGTCACGTCAAACTCGGAAAGCTTGCCAACTTTGGCCATGGCTGGCTGTTACTGCATCTCCAATGCCTTATGCTGCTAGGGCTTCTGTGAGATTCCCAGAGATAGGTCCCTTAGGAAAGCGATACCTAAGCGTTTGCATACTGGCAGGCAGAAGGGGGGAATGCTGTTCCAACGAGGGTGTTGATGCTTGGTCTTATCCCTTAGTGACTTAGCGCTTTTCTTCCTAGCAGCATAATCCCACCTTCGTTGCCACTGTTGTGTAGTAGGAACAGTGAAGCATTGAAGACACAGAGTTGAAATAATAGCTCTTTATTAAGTTCTCACAGAAGCAGTTCTAGCAGCTGCTTGACTCATATTTATACGGACCGCCAGTAGGCGGCAGCCAATGAATTTAAAGTACGCATCTCATCAAAAACATAGGCTTAAAGTTTATACAGACAGACAGTCTATGCTCCAAACTGAATAATTAGTTAACCATTTTTATAATAGACCTTATGAAGTGGTTTAATACATAACACATTTATTTGCTCTATTTTTGCTCATGTCTGAAAGA
The DNA here is from genome assembly GCF_016545835.1 of Crotalus tigris. Lineage (NCBI taxonomy): Eukaryota > Metazoa > Chordata > Lepidosauria > Squamata > Viperidae > Crotalus > Crotalus tigris. The sequence goes on along the minus strand of NW_024096634.1, from coordinate 2,094,706 downwards.
CAATGGGCAGTAAAGAAAGTCCCCAGAGGCCAGAAGGGAGGAGAGGAGACATGTCTGCACCATTTTAAAGTAACCAAAAGGTATGAAACTAAACCTAGATTCCAAAGGATCACCTGACTAGGTGACTGACATAAACATTTCTGAAGCACATCAAATTATATTAATATAGAATCTGTGTATGGATAATAGAGGGAAACAATTACTCTGGGCATTAAAGATAATTTATGGCTGGCTTAAGAATGGGCTGTGATTCAGATGAGGGCCATGTCATGAAGGCACAGCTCAGCAGTGAGATAGGGGCTTTTTGCACAAAAGTGGTTTGCTGTTGCCATTGTCCAGAATGTTTCACTGACTTCTCTATTTTATGCCCTGATAAGGCCTCTGCCATTCAAGTACTAGATTAACCAGGCTCATTCATGCTTAAGCTTCCTAGCTTGGACAAGATCAGTTCAGTGCTGCCACTTTCTGAGACAAAACCAGTCAACTAAATAAAGGTGTGTAAGGATCAATGTTAAATTTATGTAGGAAGACAGGACCTCCCCACCCAAGAGAAAGAAATTTTTGGGGGATATTAAAAAGGCAGAATATTATATTTACCCAAAGGATCTTAAAGCAGAAAAGCAGGCCCAGTTTTCCTTAATAGCCCCAGGCAGAGGCCAGCTCTGTAGAAATGCAGATTTGATAATCCCATTCAGAAAGACCGAGGCCCCATTCATGAGCAAATACTACCGGGCAGAAGCCCATTCAAGAAAAAATATTTTGAAATCCCTTGGAGCAAGATTTAATAGCTAACCAGCAGAGTGATAGGATTAGAACCAGCAACCTCTCATCCAAAAAATTCAACACAGGACATAGCCATTAACCATAGCCACAGGAAAGCAGTACATGACTTTTAGGACATAGTAGGATTAACCCACCACCATCAGAATACCAAAAGGACACACTGAACCTCAGTTCAACATTCATGCCACAGGAGCAGGAACAACTCAAAACACAAAAGTCAAGAAGGTATAACAACCCACCACTCCCAGCACATGTGGTCAGCCACCCCAGAAACATGCTGCTGTCACTGAAGTTTCTGACAACTCAATAAAGAATCTCCTTTCCAAACAGCCTCCATTTTGTTTATTCCCGGCTTGGACTGGACCCTGAAGATTTTTTCTTTCAACACTTATGAATACTTTTCAAACTCATTTTAATGACAACTGACTCATCTGTGATAGATTTCCTAATAATCTTTTCCTTTTTTTGCTAATGAACTATTTTAGAAATAAAAGATAAGAAAAACAAAGTCAACTTCTGGCAACACTGTGCAGCTGACTTTGGCTGATCTCAAAAAAGCTATGCATGATCAAATCTAATTAGTATGAATTCACCAGGAAATGTCAGGATTATATGTCTATGGAGATTCTCAGTCATGGATGACTGAAAATCTCCATAGATATTTAGCTATGCACTTTGGGATGAACACCCTTTGAATGATATGGGAGTATGAATGGATTTCCAGAAAAATTGCAGACTATAGGAACTATTTGTGCTTCAGTTTGAGATGCAGACAACACAGACTCATCACCAACAGCCTGCGCCTGTATTTACCAGTGAAGAGACACTGGGCAGATAACATCCTACAGAAAGCACAGCTTCATAATACAGTCCTTTCAGCAGTTCCAATAAGGCTCCACATCCATTTGCACTACTCAGGTGACCCTGAGGACACAGACAAACTCCCTAGTGGCCTCAACAACTCTCTAAAAGAATGCAAATGGCCAGTTGTCTGCAAGCAATATAAATCCCTCCCTTCCCCACCATCCAGTCAGAGCTGAAGAAGCTTCTTAGAGGAGAAGTGAAACTTCTTCAAAGAAAAACAAGAAAGTCAGTTGCCTCTTGAAAAAGCACCTTTGCGTCAGGGTTATATGTTGGTTTGGATAGCTTAAAAAGGCAAAGGCAAACTACTTCCTCACTGCAACCAAGAAAAAAAAAGATATTCTTTTGAAGTCATCAGAAGCTCAGCTCAAAGGAATCTTTAAAGGTCTTTGCTCTACAGATATGTAGGGAAAAAAATAGCTGTACACTCTACAAAAAATAAATCATCCTCCTTGACTTGCAAATATATATGATAGTTGTAGTTTCATTCTATTAAAAATATGGTGTTTGGAAAAGTCTTTTATTGGTAATTTCTCTGTTTTATTCATAGAATTTTGTTCTCATTTATATTTGTATTCCATCTCCCTTGGAAAACCAGGGAATTTCTGAACCATGAAAAATAAGGGGCAAAATTTTACTGGAGCAGGGAGAAAACATAGAGGCTCAAATTTCAAAGATTTAATTTTTCTTACAAATAAGTTCTGCTTAGAGTTTAGATATTTCATTGAAATAAATACATCCCAATAGGAAAAAGTGCTGGGAATTTTTATCTCAAAGGTGCTTTTTTCAAAATGTTTTGAAATGTTTTTTTTCCCTTGAGGAAGAAAAAGATGTTTCACTTCTCATCCAATAAACTTCAGAATTTAATATCTCAGTCTTAAGCCTTTTCTTTTACCTCATTCAAAATCATTATGAAATCAGAACTAAGAAAATCTAAAGGTCAAGGACATTTTTATGGGTTAAAGTCAGTGAACTGTCTTTCCCTACCCAAATTCTTTGGAAGTGACATATTGTAAATGCATCATCAACAACAAAAATGACATGTCCCATAAAATTATCATTGCCAGCATTTTATTATCTGCAATATTTTAAGGCCATTGTCAAATTGCTTAAGCATTTATCAGTGGCTGTAGCAATTCTTACAACATTATTCATGAGTGCTTCAAGGTTTCTTGCCTTTATGCTTTTCTTTCTAAAGATCCTTCAACCTGCCATGACACCTCAAAATAGAAGTAGCTTTAGGTGCTGGTTGCAGAAAGCAATAAGCTTGTCCCCAAGTCAGGGATGCACTTAAGTAGAAAAAAACCTGTAAGTATCTGGCCTCAGTTGCTTCTTTTTGAAACCCGCTGTTCTCCTAAACTCTTCTATGTGCTCAGAGGTTCAATGCAGCAGTTTGATGAAGTTTCCTCTCATCAAGTACTCTAACATTTAACTTCAATAACTCCATAGCTGGACACTGGAAATACCCTCATACAGTTATCCTACTGTCCCAGAATCTTATCTGATCACTTAATAACATAGTTTTCATTTTTTTGAGGCAGGAAGTATGGGAAAACTGCAATCCAAATCCTACACAGGCTTCAACCCTGTTCAAAAGAGAAAGAGCAATCCCACCCATTTTGCACCATTGTCCTATCCACTGTAACCCTCAGGCTCCTCAAAATGTTAAGGGTGGTCCCACCTTTTCTTGAACACTTTTTCTGTTTCCTGATTGTCAGCCTGTCTGTGTGTATTTGGTTAGACAGGCTCTGCATATTTGCTTCTTTCAAAAAGATGCAACTCATTTAATAAGGCTTTCTGATTCATTTTTAATAAATTTAATATGCATTGCTATGCATTTAAAATTACTGCTGGTTCCTTTATCCATAAATTCTGCTTGCCCTGGTGTTATATCCTGGGCTGGCAGGCACAGGCTGCAGTGATTGGCCCAGGCAGACCATGTGAATGCCCGGAATAAGAAAGGCTGCTTCCAGCCTTTGCAATGATTAGCCAGCAAGGTATTGTGCAGGGGGGCTATAAAAGGGGGGTGCACCATTTTAAAACCTGTTCTATTGGTGTTGCAATAAAGGAGATTGTTGGAACTTGTTGCTTCGTCTCAATGCCTCTTTTCCTGAAACACAACATTGGTGACGAAGGTGGGATGCCTGCAAGGCAAACAGATTAAGAAACCAAGCTGACTCACCACAGGGGGGCTTGCAGCTCGGAGAAGTGTGGCTCCTGGAGATTGACTTAGCCTGCCAGCACTGAGACGCTGGAGGTGAGCTCAGAAAAGGGGGCCCCTTCTCAATCCTTGCAGCAAGAGGCCTGGACGTAGTTCCTGGGCTGAAACGATGGCAAAGATAGGCCGGCTTTCAGAATTTGACACAGCTCACCCAGAACGTTGGAGCTCATATGTGGCCCGGGTGGAGAACTACCTCCAGGTGAATCAAATTCGTGAAGATGACCTCAAAGCTGCCACGTTGCTGTGTGTGTCTGTGGGCAAGAGACCTTCAAGGTTGCGGAGAATCTGGTCGCCCCAGCACCACTGGAATCAATCACCTACACAGAATTGAAGAGGATGCTTCGAGAGCATTTTGAATCCAAGTTCTCAGTGATTGCCTGGTGACATGCGTTCGAGCAGAGGGACCAGAGGCCTGGTGGGTCTGCAGCAGAGTTTGTTGCAGCCTTGTGACAAGCAGCTAGGCCCTGCAAATTCAAAGACTTGGAGGAGAGACTGAGGGATCGGCTGGTCTGTGGCCTGCGAAGCCGGGAGTTGCAGCAGAATCTCTTCGCGAAGGAAGGCCTCACGTTCCAAGATGCCCTGAGGGAAGTTTCAGCCAAAGAAGCAGCAGGCGGAGCTGTGAAGGCCTTGCTGCTCTCCAAGCCCCCTCAAGTTCCAGCCACCATCCATCAAGAGGTTGCTCACGAAGAATCCGAACAGGATCCAGAATTGGAAGTGGACCGGCTGCATCAGACTCCAGGGAGAAGGCCTCACAGAGGGAAGGCCCAGCCAGCATCATCCCCTAGGTGCATCGGGTGTGGAGGCCGCCATCGCCGTGCAGACTGCCATTTCTGCTCTGCCATCTGCAGGGCCTGTGGGAGGCAAGGCCACATTGTCTCCATCTGTTTGGGTCGCCAGAAGGAACGTTACCTAGAAGAATTGCCTCAGAAAGATACCAGGGTCCCCAGCCAGAACAGGGTGGGCTTCTGTGTGTCATGTAGGAGCGTTTTTAGAACAGGGGTCCACAGGCTACTTAGGAAGAAGCTTCACATCAACGTAAAGTTGCAAGGGGTCCCCTTGTCGATGGAGCTGGACACTGGGTCTGCTCTATAGATCATCTCCCTAGACACCTTTAACAAAGCGCTGCAGCAGCATTCGTACCCAGTACCAGTGGTCAGTCACATTCTAGCCTCCCTCAAGGGGGGCCAGATCTTTGCTAAGCTTGACCTGTCTCAGGCCTATCAACAATTGCCAGTTGATGAGGAAACGGCTGAGGCCCAAACTATAGTGACTCACAGGGGGGCATTCAAGGTAAAAAGATTGCAATTTGGAGTAAACGTGGCTCCTGGCATCTTCCAGAGTGTAATGGAGCGAACACTTCAAAATATCCCTGGTGTTTGCCCGTACTTTGATGTCCTCATCGTTGGGGACTCAGCTGACAATTTAGCCTGAGAGCCGTTTTGCTACGTTTCTGCCAAGCGGGGCTGAAGCTTAAGCAAGACAAGTGCAGGATCGGGGTTACCTCCACGGAGTTTCTAAGATTCCGCATTGATGCTCAGGGCATCCACCCTTCTGAATCCAAGCTGCAAGCAATTCAGCAGGCCCCAAGTCCCAAATCCAAGGGCGAACTTCAGGTCTTTCTGGGACTGCTAAATTTTTACCACTCATTCCTTCCTCACAAGGCTGCAGTGGCTGAGCCGTTACACTGGTTCTTGGACAAACAGTCCCTGTGGCAGTGGACACAAGCACATGAAAAGAGCTTCAAAGAGGTCAAGGCCTTGCTCTCTTCAAATGTGGTCCTCGTGCACTTGAATGAGAACTTGCCAGTGTGCATCGCCTGTGATGCATCCCCTTATGGGATTGGGGCTGTGTTAAGTCACTTGAAGGCTGATGGAACGCAAGTTCCAATAGCATACTACTCTAGAACCCTATCATCAGCTGAACGCAATTATGCACAGATAGATAGGGAAGCCTTAGCCATAGTGGCTGGCATAAAGAAGTTCCATGACTTCGTATATGGCCGCCACTTCACGGTCTTTACAGACCATAAACCACAGCTGGGGTTGTTCACAATGAACAAACAAACCCCAAACATAATATCTGCCCAAATGCTGAGGTGGTCTATCTTCCTGTCTGCATATGACCATACATTGGTTCACAAGCCATGCAAAGAAATGGGTCATGCAGATGGTCTCAGCAGGTTGCCATTACAGCAGATAGAGGAAGATCCAGCACCTGCCAATCACATCCTGTCTATTCAGGACTTGCCTGAATCTCCCCTCAGTGCTAGGGATGTGGCTACAGAAACAGCCACCGATCACACGCTAACACACGTGCTGACTTGGGCATTGTCTGGATGGCCTGACACATGTCTAGGCTCAGAATTCCAGAGCTTCTGGCAGAGGAACCATGAGAGTTCCACCTTCAAGGGGTGTGTCCTATGGGGTAGCTGGGTAGTAATCCCAACCTCAATGAGGACTAGAGTCCTGCAGTCTCTGCATGAGGGACATCCAGGAATAGTCCGGATGAAGGCGTTAGCACGCAGCCATCTTTGGTGGCCTGGGCTCAACAAAGATGTCGAGGCCCAGGTCCACGGGTGCACTGTTTGTCAACAGTCAAGGCCGGATATGCCCCAGGCCCCAGTTCATAGGTGGGAGGAGACTCATACCCCATGGTCGAGAGTCCATATTGACTATGCTGGGCACTTTCAGGGGCAATTCTTCTTAATTCTTGTAGACAGCCATTCCAAGTGGCTAGAGGTCATGCCTGTCTCCTCCACTACCACTGCTAGGACCATCCAGGTGCTGAGAGGGATCTTCACCGCACATGGACTTCCAGATGTCCTTGTCTCCGACAACGGGCCCTAATTCATGTCATTTGAGTTCAAGGCGTTCCTCCAGGCCAACATGATCCGGCATGCCACATCTGCACCGTTCCATCCAGCTTCCAACGGCCAGGCTGAACGAATGGTGCGCACAACCAAGGATGCCTTAAAGAGGATCACTCACAGGACCTGGCATCACAGCTAGCAGACTTTCTTCTGTGCCACCGCACCACACCTTGCACAGCTACTGGAAAGAGCCCAGCTGAACTCCACTGGGATCGCCGCCTCATCATGAAACTGGACAGATTGCACCCAGACCGGGTGGCTTTACAGGTGTCATAGCCGCGGGCACTTAGGAGACTACAAGAGGGAGATCCGGTCTGGGCAAGGAACTATGGACCAGGACATCTCTGGGTCACAGCAGTGGTATGCAAGGTCTCTGGGCTGCTGTCATATGAAGTGGCCTTGGATGATGGTCGTGTGATCCGACGTCACATTGACCAACCGCGCTGAAGCTTCCCAGCAACTCTTCCGCTCCTAGCTCTGCTCTCGGGGGGGAAGAGGACCACAATTACGATTGTGGACCACGATCTCTCCAACATCCCCAGGCTTCAGCTATTGCTCCAAACAGGGAGTCCGCAGAAAGGGGGTTCGCCATGGAGGCAGTTTCGGCCTCTGGCACTCAGGTCACTCCAGCTGCTGGTTTAGTGCTCAAGGGACAGTGCTCCCAAGAGGAGTCCAGTGGGGACTTGGGGAATTCCATCCCACCACTGGACTTGGGGAATTCCATCCCCCCAAGGAACCCTGGCTTGGATTTAGCAGATCCAGCCAGTCAGCAGCTGGGTGGGTCCCCTGGGTCTTTGGGGCAACAAAGTCCTGGTCTGCCTAACCTGGCAGGTGAGCTGGCAGGCCAGGCACACACACCGGCCTTGAGAAGATCAGAGTGGGCCAGAGGTCCTCCCAAATACTTACAAGACTATGTACAGTCCTTGTCAGTTCATGGGCAGGCCTGGTAGTCTGGGTTAAGTAATTCAGCTCAAGGGGAGTGGGGAGCATGGCGATAGCAAGACTGTAGTGTTGTGTATACATAGATGCAATGTAAGCAATGTAACGGAGTGTTGGAGTATTTAAAATAATAAGTGTGCCTTATTATTTTAGCCAAGGGGGAAGGGGTGTTATGCCCTGGGCCGGCAGGCACAGGCTGCAGCGATTGGCCTGGGCAGACCATGTGGATGCCCGGGATAAGAAAGGCTGCTTCCAGCCTTTGCAATGATTGGCCAGCAAGGTATTGTGCTGCCCGGGACAAGGAAGGCTGCTTTCAGCCTTTGCAATGATTGGCCAGCAAGGTATTGTGCAGGGGGACTATAAAAAGGGCTGCACCATTTTAAAACCTGTTCTGTTGGTGTTGCAATAAAGGAGACTGTTGGAACTCGTTGCTTGCCTCAATGTCTCTTTTCCTGAAACAGAACACCTGGCATGAGCTGTCTTGTTGTTTGTTGAGAACATGAAAGCACAATGTCCTTGTTAATGCTTGCCAGTCTATCATAAGGGTAGCCTCCACCCTTATGATAGACTGGGTAGCCATCCAACCTGCTTTTTGTGACTTTTACTTGCACAAGCAGCACTTTGATGCTTGCTTTTGTTTTAGTGATGCCTCCACTGGTCCAGGTTCCTGAACTGTTGGACTGCCTGTAGTATTTTTATCAATTATAATAATCCAGTTCTATCCTTTTTGTGTTTTAATCTCCAATTTCATTTTGCTTCTTTCTGGAGCTGATAGGTACTGAAAGCAAGGTATCAAACATTCAGTATATATTAAAAGATTAGCACAAACTGGTAATTATAGGAAACAATGGCCCACTCAAACCACTGCCATAATTGTTCTTTATTTCTATAATATGTGCTTAAATATTTGGAACCTGTATAACAAGAGCACCAATAAGGCTACATTGTAGTTAATTTTTTTTTAAAAAATGTTTTATCTAATCCAATTTACAAACATCTAGAAAATGTTTCAGTTGAAGGACAGCTGGTCTTCACTGCTTCTTTAGGAGGTTTTCCCTTGAATTTTAATAAATCAAATATGTATGTATTTATTTATTCAATTGATATAGCCATCCATTCAACATGGAACTTTAAAAAAATTTCACAGTTTCACAGTCTAATCTGCTTCAACATGCCTGATAAAAGGAATTACACAGCTGGCTAATTCTAATTATGGCAGCATTAAATGTTCTGCTTGAGCACTTTATATTGCAAACTACCACTACCCCACCAAATCCCAGGCAAGCAAAAATTAGGCCAACCTGGAAATTGCTAAGTGCATTGAGGATGGGCAAGCTATGAGACAGGAAGCAATTGGGCAGCAAATCACTAAAATGTCAAAGGCACCATGTCTTTTCAAGCTACAACCTTTTGTGTAAATAATAGTTCATTAACACTCAAATATATTTGGCTGCAAGTAAATATTGCCAATTTTACTTGTGGGGGCCTAGAAAAATGGTCTCAGACCATTCTAAGTTATTCTGCAAGCAGAATGCTTCTTGATTTATTTTTAGACCTTCTGTGTCACAACCTAATGAATACTACAATTTGCTATTTTAAATGAAACCATGTTTAATATGAATGACAAAAGTCAAATATAAAACCTTCAGAGTGTAGCAAATCATCTTAATAAAGTAAATAGCAACTCTCTCTGGCTGATAAAGATAAGCTTCATATACACTTAGTTGAGAGAAATAATCTAAGATAGATACACATACACACTCTTGCATGCACACACAGTTACATACCGGAACATAATACCTTCAAGTTGACTCCTGATGACTACCTGGTTAAGTCCCTGCTATTTTCTTGGCAGGATTTCAGAACTGATTTGCCATTGCCTCTTTCCTAAGGCTGAGTGTCTAGCTAGTCCAAGGCCACACAGATGGCTTTGTGCCTAAGATGAACAAGAACTCACTGTCTCTTGTTTCTAGTTTGGTGCTTTAACCACTACCTGACTCTAAGAAGTACAAATATATTTCTCAGAAGCAGCTATTTACTTAAATATTTTTTTTCTGCTGTTATCTTTTAATTGTCTAACACTTCAATCTAAAGTTCAAAATGGATTTTTTGATGTTTCTCTAGGACTACTTTCTAACATTTGAATTGTATATTACAATGCATTTTAAAAAAGGAATATCAAAGGCTATTTTGTGCTGGTATTTTTTGAAGTAAAGAGTGCTAATTTTATGGGTACTTCCAAATAAGGCTTTTATTTGGTAATCAACGAATTTTTTTTTCATGGACTTTTATAAAATGTAGAGCATCATCAGCATTTCCATTTTTAACTCTCCCATTTCCTCTTTATGCTTTTTAACCATAGAAAATATGTTACGAGATCAGACAAAACAGCTACAGAGTTGGGTTGTTGTTGTTTTTTGAGTCCCAATGTTATGAATGTTCTATCTCAGTGGTTCTCAACCTTTCTAATGCCGCGACCCCTTAATACAGTTCCTCATGTTGTGGTGACCCCCAATCATAAAATTATTTTCGTTGCTATTTCATAACTGTAATTTTGCTACTGTTATGAATCGTAATGTAAATATTTGATATGCAGGGTGTATTTTCATTGTTACGAATTGAACATAATTAAAGCATAGTGATTAATCACAAAAAAATATAGCAATGCTCACTGGAGAAGCTTACTCTTCCTTGCTCAAAAATGTTGGGAGGGAGGGAAGGGGAAGGAAGGAAGGAAGATTGAAGGGGAAAGGAAGGAGATTGAAGGGGAAAGGAAGGAAGGAAGGAAGGAAGGAAGGAAGGAAGGAAGGAAGGAAGGAAGGAAAGAGAGATTGAAGGGGAAGGGATGGAGATGGAGATGGAAGAAAGGAAGATTGAAGGGGAAAGGAAGGAGATGGAGGAGGAAGGAGATTGAAGGGGGAAGGAAAGAATGAAGGAAGGAAGGAAGGAAGGAAGGAAGGAAGGAAGGAAGGAAAGAGAGAGATTGAAGGGGAAAGGAAGGAGATGGAGAAAGAAGGAGATTGAAGGGGAAAGGAAAGAAAGAAAGAAGGAAGGAAGGAAGGAAGGAAGGAAGGAAGGAGAGATTGAAGGGGAAGGGATGGAGATGGAGATGGAAGGAAGGAAGATTGAAGGGGAAAGGAAGGAGATGGAGAAGGAAGGAGATTGAAGGGGGAAGGAAGGAAGAAAGGAAGGAAGGAAGGAAGGAGGGAGGGAGAGAGATTGAAGGGGAAGGGATGGAGATGGAAGGAAGGAAGATTGAAGGGGAAAGGAAGAAGATGGAGGAGGAAGGAGATTGAAGGGGGAAGGAAAGAATGAAGGAAGGAAGGAAGGAAGGAAGGAAAGAGAGAGATTGAAGGGGAAGGGATGGAGATGGAGATGGAAGGAAGGAAGGAAGATTGAAGGGGAAAGGAAGGAGATGGAGAAGGAAGGAGATTGAAGGGGGAAGGAAGGGAGGGAGGAAGGAAGGAAGGAAGGAAGGAAGGAAGGAAGGAAGGAAGGAAGGGAGGGAGAGAGATTGAAGGGGAAGGGATGGAGATGGAAGGAAGGAAGATTGAAGGGGAAAGGAAGAAGATGGAGGAGGAAGGAGATTGAAGGGGGAATGAATGAATGAATGAATGAATGAAGGAAGGAAGGAAGGAAGGAAGGAAGGAAGGAAGGAAGGAAGGAAAGAGAGAGATTGAAGGGGAAGGGATGGAGATGGAGATGGAAGGAAGGAAGGAAGATTGAAGGGGAAAGGAAGGAGATGGAGAAGGAAGGAGATTGAAGGGGGGAGGCGCTGCTAAGAACGCACAAGCAGCTCCGCACCATCGCCCAGGGAGGGGAGGAGGCTCTGCAGACAGCCTGGTGGAGAGCCAAGCTTAGTGACTGTTCAAAGTTACAACGGCACTGAAAAAGTGACTTATGACCATTTTTCAAACTTATGACCGTTGCAGCACCCCCAGGGTCATGTGATTTACATTTAGATTCTTGGCAACTGATTCATATTTATGGTCACATTGTTCCAGGGTCACGTGATCCCCTTTTGCAACCTTCTGACAAGCAATGTTAATGGGGGAAATCAGATTCACTTAACAACCATGTTATTAATTTAATCTTTCTCTCCCTCTTTCTTTCTCTCTCCCTCTCTCTCTCTCTCCCTCTCCCTTTCTATCTCTCTCCCTCTCTCCCTTTCTTTCTCTCTCCCTCTCTTTCTCTCTCCCACCTCTTCCTTTCTTTCTCTCCCTTTCTCTCTCCCTTTCTCCCTTTTTCTCTCTCTCCCCCTCTCTCCCCCCTCTATTTCTCTCCCTCCCTCTCTTCCTTTCTTTCTCTCTCCCTCTCTCTCTCCCTCTCTCCCTTTCTTTCTCTCTCCCTTTCTCCTTTCTCCTTCTCTCTCTCCCTGTCACTCTCTCTTTCTCTCTCTCCCTCTCTCTATTTCTCTTTCCCTCTTTCTCTCCCTCTCTCTATTTCTCTCTCCCTCTCTTCCGCTCAAAGATCCTTAAAATCCTTAAAAGTTATGCTTGGGTGGAAGACTTTTTCTTTCACAGATGGGGTGGGTTGGCAGACAAGTACTCAAAAAAAAAAAAAAAAAAAGGAAAAAAGTGCAAATAGGTATTCAGTAGCTAGCTTGAAGTTTGAATGACTTCTTTCTCTTGCCACCGGCTTCTAAGAGGAGCAAAAGACATCCAGCAGTGCAACCAGGCGCCCTGGACTGGCCATTCCAGGGCTTCCTGCACCGGCTGACTTAGTTGTTTGCAACCTCCTGTTGATGCTTGGGGGGGGGGGAAAGGGACATCCGAGGAGGGAAGTTATGTTGGACCGTCGACTCTGTGTTGAGCCCCGTGGGCCTGACATTCGCGGGCAGGCGGGAACCCACCCACTGAGCTGCCATCTCCCCATCGCCCTGCATGCTGGCCAGCTCCGTCGCCAGACCTCTCAGCTGACAAGCTCACATTCAGGGGGTAGCCAGCTGACGGGCGCAGAAGATTGGCACTTCTTCAGCTGGAGCAATTGCCAGGGCTTCCATGGTTGCTGGCAGCGGGGAGCGCGTCAGTGGCCATTGGGGACACCAGCGGTTTGGTGCCGCAGAGGCTTAAGGGGCAGGATGCGGAGTGGCGCGGTGCCATAGGAGGTGGCAGGACAGGGATGAGGGGTTACTTGCATCCTGCTGGCCAAACTCTGGAAGCTTGCCTGAATGAAGAATTTTAGGGGGACTTTAAAGTGAGACAGGTTCCTAATAGTATGATGTGTGAGGCATGGGGGGCATTGGTGGTGGGCTGCCCCCCCAGAGCTGGAGCGACTGGTGCAGCCACCCCTGCCCCCATACCCCAGCCTGCAGCCGCCCTGCCAGCCCCACCACTCACCCCGCGCAGCCCCGCCATGTAGAGTGGGCCTCGCAGCTCCCACAGCACCAGCTGCACACCACACTGATGGTGCAGAGCTTGCGGTTGCCGAGCCAGATGCCAATGCAGGGCGGTGGGAGGGCACAGGCTGCGGGCAGGCTGAGGCGGCGGCAAGCATTGTGGGCCAGGCGCTCCAGGCCGGCCATGTAGGCACACAGGGTGAGGCAGTGGCGGCGCAGGTACAGCACTGGCTAGGCCACCAGCTGGCCCAGCCCAAGGAAGGTCAGCCACCTGCCCCACCAGCACCACCTCTGCCACCACCTTTCCCGCACAGCTGCGCTGTGTCAAGTGGGCCCCGCGGCTCCCACAGCAGCAGCCGCAATGCACATCGATGGCGCACGAGGTGAGCACGAGGCAGGCGAGCACATGTTTTCCGTGCTTCAGTACCAGGCTCTCCATGTAGCAGCGTGACATGGAGAGCCTGGCTGACATGGGTGAGCACGAGGCAGGAGTGCACATGGACTCCACTTTTCCGGCAGGGCCAAATTAAGTGCTACTCCCCACCTCCCACCCCTGGTCCAATTTTACTTACTAGTAGGAGATGGCATAGTTGCTCAGCAGGGAGGGTTGAAAAGTTCCTGCAAACTTGCCTTTGCTATGGACAACTTGCATGTGCAACGTTTTCGGGCTGGGTCTTTTGGCGTGCTCAACAGTGCAGAGACAGCCATTAACGACCAGGTCTGGACAATTCCTATTGGCTTTCGAAAGCCAATAGAATAGAGTCTATTCAATAGAGTCTATTCTATTGGCTTTCAAAAGCCAATAGAATAAGAGGGAGTAGCACAGCTAAGGAAAAGGGGAAAAAATGGCGGACTGTTTTGTTTGGTGACCCCCGTGAAATGGTCGTTGCGACCCACAGGTTGAGAACCGCTGATCTATCTGGAAGTATCTTCAGTTTGTGAAGAGTTCTTGTACATTTTCTAGGCTCACTACCACCTCTTCTACAGGATTCTGAGCCAGTAAATCAGATAATATTACTGCTTTTTCAAGAAAGCAAAAAGCAAGGGTATCTACAAATAATGTTGAATCTTATTAGGAAAGCTCATAGCAGACAGATTAAGCTTTTAATTTTGTCTGCATTGGGCCACATTTTCATACAAAGAAGCACATTGCCTCTTCTTTTCCTAAACCACCTCTCCTTTTAAATGACCGTGGGATCATTTCGCTCTTCACACTTATCTGGTTATTACTTACTGTTCTTCAAACTTTCCCACAAGCAGTGAAGGACCTAGATATCACTTCCTGGTGTCAGATGATGAATTAATGGTTGCCATATTATGGGCAAGGAATTTGAGAACAGTCCAGCCTAGAGAGCAAGATATGATTACTCTTAACATAAATGCAGACTTTTAACAATCTGGTATAATGCAATGGAACCTTATACCGGTATTAGCTCTACTCTGAAAGATTCCCTATTAGTTCAATGGGACTTAGCTAAGTGCATATGATTGTGTTTTTCCTATTTTTGTCAAAACAAACAAACTCAAACACCTTGTAGCATTCTACTTTATATGGAGATGCAGTGTTGGCTGGTTGCAGTATATACTACTACACTATTTTTGCTTTCCCCCCAACATGTAGTGGCCCTGATATTTGCTTCCAATGAGTAACACAACACAGAAGATTATAAACCAGCCTAAATAGCTTTCTGGCATACCTGGGGCTATACTAAAAAAATTGACAAAATCAGATGATAGTTTGGGAAATTAATATCCCTCTTTGACCCAATATAAAAATGACAAGACAAAGAAAGGATACAGATTTATATTTTTAAATATATAATTTCTGAAAAGTATTGCAGTTTTGTCTGTGACCTTTGAAAGTCACTATCTGTGTTGTGTGGAGATAAAGGCTTCTGGGTTTCTACAAGGTCATTACAGGGCCCAAGGAACTTGTAAGGTTCACATTCCTGTTATAAACACTTTTCTGGGATCATGTAATTCATCATTTCTGAGGAGAGATAGATAGGATTATGTTGCTCTTGGCAAATCCTATCTGCTTGATTGGAAGTGTCAAGACCGGACTCTCCAAGATTGGGGAAGCCCAAATTTTTGCTTGCATATCAGTGTGAAAGAGAGAGAGAGCCACTTCATTTAAATCTAATTTCCCTGGCCTGAGTCCCATCTCTTTAAAAAACTTGGGCAAGACCAGACAATCCAGGCATAATAAACACAAATCCAGTTTTCTCCTGACTTGTGATTCAAGTGGAAAAGAAACTTGGGCTGGCATTTTAGAAGGCAATGGCTCTCCCATTGTATTAGGACAGACAAAAAGAATAGTTAAATCCTGAATATGTGGGAGTGAGGAAATCAGATCTGGCTTAATACTTGAAATCTTCAAGTGGAAATTAAAACTGCACTGATGCCTTGAAAAATCATGGGAACAAACAGGGGCATGCCTGCTCTTCAGGATATAGATTTGTTTGTTTTTATTTTGGTTACATTTTGTCCAAAAGAGAAAAAAAAATGGCCAGGACAAGCTGACAAAGAATCTATTTCTAAAAGTAGGATTTGGCTTTCAAGTTCCTTGTGTAAAATGTCTGATGGATCAACATTTTTTTGTTATTGTTGTTGTTGGTTTCTCTGAAGGCACTGCAATTACATTCCTTCCTAACAACTAAAGCAAACTGCTGGCTTTGTGCAGGTGTGAGACAAAAGGTAATTGTCAACAGCAGCAACCATGCAGAGATATCAATAAAATAAACATCAGGGCTTCTTCTGAGTACCTGGTAGCTGTGAACCTCCTTGGAGACAAGAGTTTTCCTTATCATTTCATAGCCAACAATTGCACGATCTGGGACTTGCATCTAAATATTGGCCCTGCTGACAGCACAGCAGTATTGTTTGGCTTCTTTACTTAAGATTAAACCAAAATATTTTTCTCTTCCGTTATCTTTTCCAACCAATTTCTCAAAACACATAAAGATAATTGTGGAAAGTATTCCTGACATAGCCTGCAGACTTCACATTTATCTACATTATAAATAGCCCACATGCTGAGGAACCATGTAGTGTTGGATATACTGGTGACATTACCTGATAAAACATCAGCCTGATTAGGTCTACTGAATACAGTCATTAGAAAACAAAGCAGGACACTTGCATTATATTGACTGGAAGGTATTTTCTTCTGTGACTTGCTAAATAACTTTTGGATCTGATAGAATCACTGAGACTGGCAAAATCCTCTAATGATTCCAGTTTTGCATTGACTGGAGTGAATATAAGATATGTCTTCAGTTATTTATTGCTCCACTAGAATAACCTGACCTTTCCAATGTCACTCCTATCTCCTTGATGCTGTCCTTATGTTTTCCTCCAACAATTGCTGCAGAAGTGACTTGCCAACTATTGCAGTTTGGCCAGAACTATGATCCCTTGGAGGATCAGGATTTTTCCATTCTAGAAGAAAGTTAATTTAAACTTTTAATACACCTGCATGCTCCATTCTCTTCATTGCCCTTCTCCTTTTGGATAGTGAAAGAGAACTACTGCTGCTGCCATCACAAATGCCAATCACTAGTCCTGCAGTCTAGCAGAAATGACTAAAAAAACCGATGAATGTAGGGTAGACCTTGAACTGCATGAATAGCAGAATAAACAATCTTTGTGATACGCCTAAGGAGAAGGGCATAAAACGCAAGCAGGTATAAATTGGGCTGCAGTGCTATGGCAATACAAAAGCTAATAGCAGTGGTGGGCTACAAATATGTGAATAACTGGTTCTCTGTGTGGATGCCACTTCTGGAAGTCCATTCTGGGCCTGGGCAACAAAAAATTAGCTACCAGTTCTGCTGAAGTGGTGCGAACTGGCTGAATCCCATTACTGGCTAATAGGTTTATTTAAAACAACTTCATCATTCATGGAAAAATTGTTTTTTAACACCAAGTGCATATTTATTTTGAGTGAAATCTCTTTCCTTATCCTCAGTGCAGAAAAAAATATAATTTGAAATAATCTCTTAAGAATAATTGAGTATAACAGAACATATTTTTGATGGCAGAATGCAAAGTTCCCATCATTCCTGTTTAGTATCACTATATTGTCTGGAAATGATTGTGGAGCAGTTCTAAGAAGGTATATCTTTGAAAAATCCATCTGTTAAATATCGGTATGTTTTAGTTCCCAAATTTTAATATGACCAGGCACACAAAACTTAACTGTTTGAAAACATAGAGTAAAATACAGTAAAATAATGGAAGCTCTTAGAATGCTCTTAAAATGCTGAATGATGTGTTACATTGTATTTCTGGATGATAAACAAATGATATACATTTGTCTATTCAGTCTTTCTTTTCTTTCTTTTGTCACTTTTGATTGCCTGGACAAGTCCAGCAATTTTAGAGATTAGTTTTTCCCCCCAGAAATGATTTTCTATTACCTCTTTCCTTGGGCTGAAAGAGAGTAACTGGCTCAAGGTCACCCAGCTGGCTTCGTGTCTAAGACAGGACTGTAACTGTGTTTCTCCCAGTTTCTAACCTGGCACCATAACTGTTGTGTCCTGGGCCTGATGAGGAAACTCAGCAGGCCCAGAAATGTTGCAAATGGTCCCAAGCAATCTAAAAGTTGCCCGGGACCAGACTGGCTGGCGCCGATGACTGCGCATGCGCAAGGCGCGAAGAAAGAAGGATTCCTATTGGCTGGACTGCCTGGGGGTTGGGAAACTATAAAAGGCCTGCGTGCCCATTTTGCAGTTTGCTTGGAGTGGAGTTAAGGTGAAATAAAGAAACTTGGGTTATGATGTGTCGTGCTTCAAGGCCTTGAATCCTGAAACACAAAAGTGGCGACGAAGGTGGGATTGCTGCAAGGAAAAAGGCAGTAAGAAGAGGATAAGCCTCATATGAAGAGCCTGAAGCCTGGGAATTGGCATCCAGCTCTGCACTCACCTGCCAGTACAGCATCACTGGAGGTGAGCTTGGCAAACGGGCCCTTCCCCTCATCGAAGGCTTGCAGCGAGGCATTTGAAGCAGAAGATGTCAAAGACTGGACGCCTGTCCAAGTTCGACGTCTCTCACCCAGAGCACTGGAACTACTATGTGGCCTGTGTGGAAAATTACCTAAGGGTCAACCAGGTTTGGGAAGACGGCTTGAAAGCAGCAACCCTGCTGTGTGTCTGCGGTCAGGACACTTTCGATGTAGCCGAGAACCTGGTAGCCCCAGCACCGTTGGAATCTGTCACCTATACAGATCTAAAGAACATGCTGATGGATCACTTCCACCCCAAGCTTTCTGTGATTGCATGGAGGCATGCTTTTGAGCAGAGGGATAAGAAGCCAGGTGAGTCTGCTGCTGAGTTCATCGCTGCTTTGAGACAAGCTGCCAGGCCTTGTGAATTCAGGGACCTGGAAGAACGCTTATGAGACTGTTTCATCTGCGGCCTTAGAAGCAGGGAGCTGCAACATAAGATCTTTGCTAAAGCTGAAGTCACCTTCCAAGATGTCTTATGCAAAGTTGCAGCTGAAGAAGCAGCAGGCGGTGCTATGAAGGCTATGCAGCTCGCCAGAAACTCTCTAGCCATCGCGACTGTCCATGAAGAGGTCGCTCAGGAAGTCCAAGACTTGGATCCTGAAGAGGAGGTGGACAGACTTCACCAGCTGGTGGTAAGAAGACCGCGAAAGAAACCAGACAAGGCCCCAGCAGCCCTTCAGTGTCTCAGTTGCGGAGGATGCCACAAGCGCACGGACTGCCGGTTCCGCTCTGTCATTTGCTGGGATGTGGTAAGCAAGGCCACATTGCCACCGTTTGTTTGGGTCGCCAGCAGGTGCAATCTTGGGAAGAATCCCTTTGGAAAGGTACCAGGGTCCCCAGCCAACACAGGGTGGGTTTCTGCATGTCACATAGAAGCATCTTGCGAAGAGGGATGCACAAGCCCCTTAAAAAGAAGCTTCACATTGATGTACAGTTACAAGGGGTTCCCTTATCGATGGAGCTGGACACCGGGTCCGCTCTATCGATCATTTCACACAATACTTTTTAAAGGATTTGCTGCAATAGTGGCCGTCGAGTCAAACTCAGGCCATCACACTTAATTCTTACTGACTTTCAAAATTCAAAGGTTAATGTACTAGGAGAAGCCACACTCAAGGTGCAGCGTAAGGCTTTCCAAGGCCTCTTAGATGTGGTGATTGTTGGGGGTGATCGTACAAGTCTAATTGGACTCAATTGGTTTGAGGCCCTGGGAATTCAGGTGACTGATCTGAATAGTCTGCAAACTCTAGGAATTGCAGAAGTCTGCAAAGAGTTTGTGGGTGTGTTTAGTTCAGAGCTTGGTTCATACAAGGGGCCTCCCATCACACTGCGATTAAACCCAAACATTGCACCAGTTAGGATTAAGCCTAGGAGGGTACCCTTCGCCCTCAAAGGCAAGATTGATGCGGAACTGGACAAGCTGCTCCAGCAGGGCATCTTGGAACCTGTGGACTCAAGTGCATGGGAAACCCCAATTGTGACGCCTTTAAAGGCTAACGGGGAAGTCCGAATTTGCGCAGACTATAAGTGTACTCTGAACACAGCATGCATATCCTGTACCAGTAGTGAGTCATATTTTGGCCTCCCTTAAAGGGGGAACACTGTTTGCAAAGCTTGATTTAGCACAGGCCTATCAACAGCTACCTGTTGATGAGGCAACTGCTGAAACCCAAACAATAGTGACCCATAGGGGTGCTTTTAAAGTTAAAAGGTTACAATTTGGGGTGAGTGTTGCTCCTGGCATATTCCAGAGCGTCATGGAGCACATGCTCAGGTGTATTCCGGGGGTTTGATGATGTCCTCATTGCAGAGGAGTCATCATAGAATTTGGCTGAAAGATTATAGGCTGTGTTGATGAGGTTCCGTCAAGTGGACCTCAAATTAAAAAAAGACAAATGTAAAATTGGTGTTATTTCTACAGAATTTTTAGGCTTTAAAATAGATGCTCAAGACATCCACCCTGCAGAATCTAAGTTGAAGGCCATTCAGGAGGCCCCAAGTCCCAAGTCTAAAAGTGAGCTTCTGGCTTTCTTGGGACTTCTTAACTTCTATCATGCTTTCCTTCCCCATAAGGCTGCTGTGGCTGAGCCGTTACACCGGCTCTTAGATAAGCAAGCTCCATGGCAGTGGACTAAAGTCCATGACAGGAATTTTAAAGAGGTCAAGGCCTTGCTCTCATCAAATCTGGTATTAGCCCATTTTAATGAGCAATTGCCTGTATGCATTGCTTGTAATGCATCCCCTTATGGGGTGGGTGCAGTACTCAGTCATCTAAAGGCTAATAGAACACAAGTCCCTGTGGCTTACTACTCAAGGACCCTGCCATCTGCAGAGCAGAATTACACTCAGATTGACAGAGAAGCCTTGGCAATAGTGGCTGGCATAAAGAAATCCCATGATTTCTTATATGGCCGTCACTTCAAGGTCTACACAGAGCACAAGCCGTTGCTGGGGTTGTTTACAACAACCAAACAAACCCTTCACATCATTTCCCCCCGTATGCTGAGGTGGTCCATTTTCCTGTCAGCATATGACTACACGCTCATTCACAAACCTGGCAAAGAAATGGGCCATGCAGATGGCCTCAGTAGGTTACCTCTCACTCACATAGAGGCAGATCCTGCCCCTGCTACTAATATTCTTTCTATTCAGCAACTCCCCTCAATGCTAGGGATGTGGCTGCAGAAACTGCCACTGATCACACGCTTGCACGTGTGCTGACATGGGTGTTGTCAGGATGGCCTGACATGTGTCCACATGCTACATTTCAAAGTTTCTGGCAAAGGAAACACGAACTGTCTACCTTTAATGGATGCCTTTTATGGGGGAGTAGAGTAGTTATCCCAGCATCACTGAGGTCTAGAGTCTTGTCCTCTTTGAATGAGGGATATCTGGGCATTGTGCACATGAAAGCGCTTGCGCGCAGCCATCTCTGGTGGCTTGGGCTTGATAAAGGTATTGAGGCCCAGGTGCATGGATGCCAGGTGTGCCAACAATCACGGCCTGAAATGCCTCAGGCCCCTGTACACAGGTGGGAGGAGACGCAAACCCCTTAGTCAAGGGTACATTTAGATTATGCTGGGCCCTTCCAGGGGCAATTCTTCCTTATCCTTGTGGATAGCCATTCCAAGTGGCTAGAGGTTGTACTTGTCTCCTCCATTACTACTGCTAGGACCATCCAGGTGCTAAGAGGAATCTTTTCAACCCATGGCCTTCCTGATGTTCTCATTTCTGACAATGGTCCTCAATTTACATCTTGTGAGTTCCAGGCTTTCCCTCAAGCCAACTTGATACGGCATTCAATGTCAGCTCCCTTCCACCCTTCCACCAATGGGCAAGCTGAAAGAATGGTGCGCACCACCAAAGACGCACTCAAAAGACTAACGCACGGCAGCTGGCATCACAGGTTAGCAGACTTTCTTCTTGCACACTGCACCACACCTTGCACTGCCACCAGGAAGAACCCAGCTGAACTCTGCTGGGGCCGCAGCCTCATCACGAAGTTAGACAGATTGCACCCAGACCGGGTGTCCTCACAGGTGTCACAGCCACGGGCTCCTAGGAGACTTCAGGTGGGCGATCTGGTCTGGGCAAGGAACTATGGTCCTGGATATCTCTGGGTTCCTTCTGTCATCTGTAAGATCTCTGGACCTCTATCATACGAAGTGACCTAGGGAGACGGCCGCGTCCTGTGGTGTCACATCGATCAACTGCGCTTGTGGTTGTTCCCTGTTGATTCCGCCCCTGCCTCCGCTCTAGGGGGGAGGGGGTCCAGGAACTAGGTCACACTTCAGGTCAACATTTTGAGACCCAGCGTCACTGTTCCTGGGAATTACCGCAGGTCGTTAGGGACTTCCCAGGGGAGGAGCAAGGGCATCTCCCGGTTCAGTTATTGCACCGAACAGGGAGTCACGCGTATCCACAAGAGCTCTAGACAGGCGGCTCATGACTCTGAAACCCCGGCCACTTACATGGGGGAATGGAATTATTGGGGCACACCTGCAATGCAGGTCATGTCCGAGACTGGTTGCGGGTTCAAGGGACTAAGTTCCCTGGAGCCATTCAGGGTAGTTGGGGAGTCCTCAGCCATTCCAGCAGGTTGGAGAATTTCCTCTGCTCTAAGGGAGACTGGAGAGAGCCCCGAGAACTCTGCCAGCATGCCTCACCAAGGGTCACCTGCAAAATTTGTGCATAAAAGTCCTGGTCTAGTGAGCCCACAAGACGGGCCAGTAGGCCAGGTGCCCTTAAGTACAAGTCCTGGTTTGCCTAGCCGGGCAGGTGAGCTGACGGGCCAGGCACCCTCCCAGACTTTGCATAGGTCACAAAGGGCTAAGGCCCTTCCTAAGCATCTAGGTGAATATGTGGGGTTCCTGTCAACATAAGGAAACCTTACTGGTCTAGCATAAGGAGATGGGACCTATGTTGGGTAGAAGTTAGACACATGTAGTCCACATTAAAAGGTGGGTTGTTTAGATAACCCTATTATTTTATAATAATGTTGCCTGCGTGTGAGCAGGAATATTATTTTCTTTTATTATTATTATTATTATTATTATTATTATTATTGTGAAAAAATTGGAATTGTGTGTGTTCTATCTAGGGGGGAGGGGTGTTGTGTCCTGGGCCTGATGAGAAAACTCAGCAGGCCCAGAAATGTTGCAAATGGTCCCGGGCAATCTTTGACATGGTAACAGAACTCAATCTTCAGGATATATGGAGAGAGACACACAGATCAGACAAACAATATACGTTCTATTCATATCCACATCAATCTTGGTCTAGGATTGATATGGCCTGGGCAACAACAGACGTACAAAAAGGGATAGAGGACATTGAAATAGGGCTTAATGATTGG
The DNA here is from genome assembly GCF_016545835.1 of Crotalus tigris. Lineage (NCBI taxonomy): Eukaryota > Metazoa > Chordata > Lepidosauria > Squamata > Viperidae > Crotalus > Crotalus tigris. The sequence continues at coordinate 2,071,832 of NW_024096634.1, read as the reverse complement.
GCGGATCACAACCCAATAATAATAAAATGGAAAGGCCAGAAACAGAGAAAAAGATGGTCAATGAATCAAAGACTGTGTAAAGATAAACAATATATACAGATGCTAGAAAAGGAGTTGACATTATTTTTTCAGGTAAATAAAAAGGACGAGACATCAACACAAAATCTGTGGGATACTACAAAAGCTTACATTCGGGGATTGACAATTGCATACAACTCTAAGAAAAACAAAGATAGGAGACTTCAACAAGGAAAATTACAAGAAGAATTAAAAAAATAGAAGGTGATCTACAGAAGGACCCACAAAATAAAAAGATAAAAGAAAAATGGAATATTATAAAACACAAGATTAACCTGACAACACAAAAAGAAATGGCACAGAAAATCAGGATGGCGAAACAAAATTACTTTGAAAATGCGAATAAAACTGATCGATGGTTGGCCTATAAATTAAAAAAAGAAAAAGGCAAAAGAACAATATACCAATTAGAAGATGAAAGTGGAACAGTACAATATAGACGGGAAGAAAAAAAGAAAATAATACAAAATTTCTTTTCAAAGCTATACCATCAGGAAGATATACCAGATGATAAAGTCAATATATAGAGGCAGCAAAAATGAGCAAAATTACTGAAGAACAAAAGGAAATGTTGAATAGACCAATAACTGCAATAGAATTAGAAACAGCATTGAAAAAACAAAAAAAGAACAAATCACCAGGCCCAGATGGAATTCCGGTCGAGTTTTATAAAAATACACAAGAGTCACTACAATGAATAATGTTGGAGATTTACAATGAGGTGTTGGAAGAGGCGAAGATACCGACAACTTGGACTGAAGCAATCATCACCCTCAGTGAGTAGGAAGACTCAGACCTACAACAAATTCAAAATTATAGACCGATTTCTTTACTGAATACAGATTATAAGACATTTACAACAATAATAGCAGAAAGGATAAAAAAATTTTTGAATAACTACATCCACCCAGATCAAAATGGATTTTTACCAGGACGACAAATAAAAAATAACATGAGGATAATACTGAACACTTTAGAATTTTACGAAGTCCATCCTGAAAGACAAGCTTTTCTTGTCTTTCAGGATGGACTTTTCTACACTGGCTTTTCTTGATGCCCAGAAGGCATTTGTTAATTTAAATTGGAATTTTATTATAACACAATTGTACTATATGGATTTTGGAACAAAATTTGGAAAGATGGTTGAGAAAATATATACTAAACAAACAGCTAGGGTAATTATAAATAAGGAAATGACAGAAAAAAATGATATAACCAAAGGAGTAAGACAAGGATGTCCACTTTCCTCTCTTCTATTTATTTTATCATTAGAAATACTCCTTACAAAAATTAGAGAGGACCAAGAAATAAAGGGTTTAAAAATTAAAAAGGAAGAATATAAGGTCCAGGCCTTTGCTGATGATTTGGTATTTATTTTGGAAGATCCATTAGAAACCGGCTTTAAATTGATTCAAAAAATAGAAGAATTTGGTGAGGTAGCTGGACTTAAGATTAATAAGAATAAATCCAAATTAATAACAAAAAATCTTACAAAGGCACAGGAAAGGGAATTGGAAGATAAAACAAAGATAAGTATAACCAAGAAAATAAAATATTTAGGGATCTGGCTTACAGCGAAATGTTCCTCGATTAAGGAGGACAATTATGATAAAATATTACACCAGATAAAAAAAGATTTAGAAAATTGGGAAAATTTGCAAATTTCATTTTTAGGGAGGACCGCTACAGTCAAAATGAATGTACTGCCAAAAATATTATTTTGGTTCCAGGTTATTCCAATAAAATTAGGGAAAACATTCTTTCAAGAATTAAATAAATTGGTCACTAAATTTATATGGCAAAGGAAAAAACCCAGGATTAAATTAAAACTCTTGCAAGTTATGAAAGATAAAGGGGGATTGGCGTTACCAGAGTGGGAAATATACTACCAAGCATCGAGCTTAACTTGGCTAAAAGATTGGATGGATTTGAAAACTACTAGAATTTTAACAATAGAAGGACATGACTTGCAAGCAGGGTGGCATGCATCCCTATGGGACGAAAAACATAAAATACACAGATACTTTCAAAGACACATAGTTCGGAATGCATTGCTACAGACTTGGGAAAAAATAAAACAAAAGCATTATATAAGAATTCCAATGTGGTTATCCCCAACAGAAGCTCTGAAATACCCAAACCTATTGGATATAAATAAGATAATTAGATACAAGGAATTAGTAAATGAACAGGGAAATTTGAAAACAAAACAAGAATTGGAACAAGACATTGGCAGAGAGATTGATTGGTGGACATTTACACAAATTCAATCTAAATATACAGAGGACAAAAAAAAATATGAAATCCAAAAAGAGCCGCAAAAATTGGATAAAATTATACATGGAACAGAAATAAAATTAATTAGCAATTTATACAAATACCTATTGAGATATAAAATGGAAGACGAGGTTGTCAAAGACACAATGATTAGATGGGCAAAATTTTTTGGATATAATATAGAATTGGAGAAATGGGAAAAAATATGGGAAATAAATATAAAATTGACTATGTTGGCGGCATTCAAGGAAAACCAGTTGAAGATGTTTTACAGATGGCATCTTCCACCAGCAAAGCTTGCCAAGATGTTCCAGAACAATTCGCCAACATGCTGGAAATGTAAAAAAGTACATGGAACATATTATCATTTATGGTGGACATGCCAGTTGCAAAAAAATACTGGTCTACAATAAGAAAATGGATTGAAGAAATAATAGACCAACCCGTAGACTGGAAACCAGAGATCTTTTTGTTGGGTATTTTAAACAGAAAATATAGTAAAGAAATATGGTACTTAATTTTACATATAATAACGATGGCAAGAATAGCAAATGCACAGTGCTGGAAAAATGAGAATATACCATCAGAGGAAGAAGTAATAAGAAAAATCCTGGACTGTGCTGAGATGGACAAATTAACAAAAGAGATAAAAGAAAAGGAAGACACAGAGTATTATATAACATGGAACAAGTTGTATGTCTGGTTGGAGACTAGAAATAATAGAGGAGAATAAATATGGAAAGGTCAAAAGTGAAAATATGTGTATAATAATGTATAATAATAATAATATGAATTATTCTTAGTAAGAAGTAGACCATGAAGGAAGAAAAATGTAAATAAGAAATAACGGGGCTATAAGGACAAATATTCTAAAGAAGAATAAGGGGGGAAATGTAAATAATAGATTACCGTTATGCAATTGCTGTAAAAAAAGGAGGAGTATATATTGTGTGTGTATGTGTGTTATGTTTTGCTTTGTTTTGTTTTGTCTTGTTGGTTAAAAAAATAAATAAAAAAATAAAGGGTGGGTTGTTTAGATAACCCTATTATTTTATAATAATGTTGCCTGTGTGTGAGCAGGAATATTATTTTCTTTTACTATTATTATTATTGTGAAAACATTGGAATTGTGTGTGTTCTATCTAGGGGGGAGGGGTGTTGTGTCCTGGGCCTGATGAGGAAACTCAGCAGGCCCAGAAATGTTGCAAATGGTCCCAGGCAATCTAAAAGCTGCCCGGGACCAGACTGGCTGGCGCTGGATGACTGCACATGCGCAAGGCGCGAAGAAAGAATTCCTATTGGCTGGACTGCCTGGGGGTTGAGAAACTATAAAAGGCCTGCGTGCCCATTTTGCAGTTTGCTTGGAGTGGAGTTAAGGTGAAATAAAGAAACTTGGGTTATGATGTGTCGTGCTTCAATGCCTCGAATCCCAAAACACAAAAATAACCAATATGGCTCGCCTTCTGTGAACTGATAAATTTTTACTTTCAAAACATACTTCACAAACAAGGCATTGATGTGCACTTATATGTTGGGTGTGTTTGCATCTCTACAAAACAGGTCTATGTAAGAAATTGTAATGACAGCATTTCAAAACTTACATAACTACAATTACCCCAGGTATGGTTATGCTATTCTATACAACCTAGTCCTAGACTTTTCAATTGAGAGTTCACTTGCAAGCCAGTATGCTGTTAATCACCTATTATCAATTTAGAAGTAGATGCAGCATACTGATATACAGTGTACAGAGACATGGTCAAGATACTGGGAGCTATTGGCTTTGATTTTACACATTGTACATAATTAAAAGAAATAGCTTCTGTGCTGATGACTTACACAATCTTCACAGCACAACTCAGCCATCTCTATACAGATTGTCCTCATTTAGAGATTGTTCTTGTTCAGCAACCATTACAAAGACGATGAAAAGTAAACTTGCAACTAATCTTTGTATATAGAACCTTCGCAAGTCTGTAAAGTAAAAGAAAGCTGAACTTAAAATCACTTAATCACCATTTTGCTTAACAACTGAGTTGCCGATCCCAGTTGTGGTTGCTAAACAAGGACCACCTTTATTAATATGAAGCCTGCTCACATGACTGTTATTTTGGCATAACATTATTTAGATTGCTAACACAGAAAGGGATACAGACAATATGTGAAAGCCCTATGGTATTGTCCTGATGGAGAAGAAATAGATATGTTTTAACACTCTCTCTCACCCTCTCTTTCTGTAAGTGTGTTGGTTGCTCCTCTTAATATAATTAGTTCCTGCCTTTCATTATCCATGATAATTTTCCCTTTGTGTTTGTATAAATAATGTTATCCTCTATTTTAAGAAATTCTTCCCATGAATGGAGTAGCATAAAAGACCCGTAGCCCATTAAGAAGATCTCCTTACCATTTCTTTCACCCAAAAGGAGAGAAAGTGAGAGTTTGATATCAAGCATTAAAATATGATTAGAAAATGTTGTATAGGCTCAACTCAGGGAAGAACTATGTTCAAGACTTATTAGTAAAGTTGAATTGAAGAACATCTTTGCTGAAGCTAAAGTTGTTTGTGAATAAATTAAGAATGTGATATGACTAATGTTTATTCTCAGAATTTGGATTTTTTTAAAAAATTATTTACAATGGAAGTCCTTGTCCCTGCAATTAGGCTGGCTCATGTTTAGCTGCTGGACTCAAGTGGAATTGGTCTGTTTGGTGAAGCATTCTCAAAACAAAATAATTAGAATTCTTTCCCACAAGATTTTAAAAGGGTGTGGGAGTCATAAACAGTCCTTCTCAGTGGTGGCCCTGATATTATGGAATAGCATCCCATTCCCCATTCCTCACTTATTTGCTTTTCAGAAGGCTCTAAAGGCAACTCACTTCTGAGAGACAATTGAGGGACAGGACACACTGCAGCACCACAACACTAATGAAAGCAGAAGAGAAACAGCTGCTTGACGTCTTTCTCCATAATGGCTATCTGAAAAACTTCATATTCTGACACACAGCACCCAAACCACAACACACCACACAGCCAACTGCCACACAAAAACTAATCTTACCATACACAAAAGGGGTGTCAGAAATGACAGAATTCTCCAACCCCTAGAAATAACAATAGCCCACAAATCCACAGCCACAGTCTTCCAGGAATTATCCAGAACCAAAGACAGAACACACAAAGATGAAAGAAACAATGTAATCTACAAATCAATTGTAATAATTGCAACCATTTCAATATGGGGCAAACATCACACCAATTAAAAAACAGGATCCATGAACACTGGCTAGCAGTCAAACACCACAATCCCAAATCCTTAATTGCTACCCACATTGACACCAAACAACACCAGTTCAATTGGAGCAACACTAAAATCATCAGCCACACTACCACCCATCATGCTGGTGAGTTCATCGAAGCCTGCACTCCACAAGCAATTCCATCAACAGACACATTGATCTGCAACCAACCTATGAACCCCTCAGAATCCAAATCAATTGCACAGCTAACTAGAGACAGCACCAAACCTCAACCAACCTATGCAAGCCCCCTCCAGCAGTTCACCTTCCAATGACCATGACCTGAGGTAATCTCCCCATCACATGACCCATCATCAGCCTCTTTCTGACTCATCACAAGACCCTCATTTGACACACCCACTCCTGAAGCCCTTATAAATGGAAAAGTACTGACATAGATATCCCCTAAACGGCTCTGAAGATGTTACCTAGCCTGGTAACGAAATGTTTGGAAACCAACTCACAAGCTCGGAGAATGAACCTTCACTCTCAAACAATTGAGTGCTAATGCTGATGTTTGGAGAAATGATTCTGTGTTCATCTAAAGCAGTGTTTAAGATGGGAGTACTTCAACTCCTATGCTGGCTGGGGAATTCTGAAAATTGAAGTCCACTCATCTTAAACTTGGCAAAGTTGAGAAACACTGATCTAAAGGGTTGGACTATTCCATAAAGTCACCTTCTTGAGAGAATTTGGATCAAGCAAAGTCAGTTCTATATATATATTTTAAAAGTGTCCTTAGATAGACTCCAGGTTTTGCACTGTAGCAACCATTCATGGGCTTGCGGATTCTCTGTACCCCCACAGCTAATTTTGCCCTGCCAGGGGACCCTAAATGGGTCTAAGTTGCCCTGGAGAGGTGGCAAAGAAAGAAGGGTGCTCCAGTGATTCTGGAACAGTGGTGGCCGTTTCGTTTGACTTGGGGAAAGCCTTCTAACCTGACAGGAGAAAGGCTGGCCGTATTGCATTCAGCAGCCCAAGCTACTAGCAATCAAAGTCCAAAAGTACTAACCAGCACAACTGTGAACAGCGTGCTTGAAACTGGGTGAGAAATTCAATCTTCTCTTCTCTATTCTACATTTAATTTCCTGGAAAAGATTCCCAAGAAGCAAAATACCTCCAAAAGGGAGGGAGGGGGATTTCCACCCCACCCTTATACTAATGGAAATGGCAAATCTTTTTATGGAGGAACAAAATATATGGAAGTGAAATAAATAGAAAACCTGAAATTTAAAACTTAAATCTGGATAAATCTAAAATTGTTTGAATGGTTAAGACTCTCATTCTAAAGATAATTACTCATTTTGGAAATTGAAAAACAAATAGTTGCTGACACCTAGTGGTGGATGAAGGCTATGACAGCTGTGACTTTAATATAAGACTTGGCAAAACCTGGGAAAAGCTAATCTGTGTTTGTGACCTTCAAAGCTTTAACAATAAAGAACAGCTGTGACAAAAAAGGACAATAATCTGGGCTGTAGACAAAGAGAGAATTATAAATTTCAGAAAAAAAAATCTTTTTTGAACTATTTGGATTACAAATATCTATTTAATTGAGACTCTAAAGCTATTTGCAGAGAAAAGAAAGGAAGAGAAAAACTCAAATTCATGGCCATCATGGATCAGAGACATGTAGAAAGAACATATCAAGAAAACATAAATTCTTCATAGGAGAAGATATATAGTATACTGTAACTAATTCAAACAACAATGACTTTAAACCACAAAGAAATCCAAAATAACTTTAAAAATATAAATCAATCTATTTCCAAGTTAACTTTAAAACAAAAAAATTCCCAGAAAACAACAACAGAGAAGAACAGATAAATGGATATAGAATTAAGAATAGAGACTTAAAGATGGAGCTTAAGAAAACAAGGAAACATGATTTAATCCTAATGGAAAAAATTCACAAGAATTGGAAAAAACAACTTATCCCTTAATTTGAGGACAAGAAAACTGATTGGATAAAATGGACTGTAGATATGTCAGGAACATTGGAGAGAAAAGAAATGATAAGAGAAGCGGAGAGAAAGAAAAAGAAAAAGATTTTCAACAAACATGGAAAGGCAGAAGCCCTGTACAAAGACACTTCACCTGATTTACTTTTTATATCTACAGTAACATTTACAAGCATAAGGAAAACCTTTTGATTCAGCAAAATACATTGATTAAGAAACATACTGGGCAAAGGAAAAATACTAAAGTGGAAACCAAGAAAATAGACGATGAGACTTACCAGAGAGAATATTTTAAAAAGATATATTTGTTTGAATATGGTTAAAGAAATAGAAAAGATTTGGAATATATATGTCATTCTAAGAGGGATGAATTCCCTAAATAATATAGTATGCTTTCCCCCCTTTTTTATTCTCTTTCTTGATATAAGTAATATAAAAAAGTTGAAATGATTTAAATAAAGGAAATGTTTTAGATATTTAAATGTGATTGAATTTAAGAAAATTATAATGGTAAAATATTTTGAATAAGAGTTAAAGGACTAGATGATTAGATGAATTAAATGGAATATTTAAAGATTAAACATATTTTTAATTATAGTTAAAAAGAATAAGAAATTTTGGAAACATATATTAGCTTAGAAGGGATATATATATTTTAAGTAGTATGTTATTTTTTTATTTCTTTATTCTTGCTCTCCTTTCTTTTTTCCCCACTGTTTTATCTATTCCTTAAGAAATGTAAAAGTGTGAGATGGTTTATATGGAAAAAATAGAGTTAAATTTTTAACTGTAATTAATTTTTTTTTGTAAAAAAATTTTTATTTTCAATTTTGCATTACATTCATAAAAAATACTTCAGATAAAGAGTAAAATAAATTTATACACACAATATAATATCTTTTCCCTTCATAGACATATTTTTCAATAATATTTTAGTTTTATTCTTATTCACCTTAAAACCAGAGACCTGTCCATACTGTGCTAAAATTTCAACCAAGTCTCTGACCGAATCTGTTGGATGGGATAACGTCACAACCAAATCATCAGCAAAAGCTCTCAGCCTATAATCAATCTTACTTATTTTTATTCCTTTTAATCTAGATGAATCTTGAATTTTAATAAGTAAAATCTCCATTGTTAATACAAATAGCAAGGGGGATAAGGGACAACCCTGTCTCATACCTTTTTCTATTTTAAATACGTCTGTTAATCCCCCATTAATTATAATTTGTGCCGATTGTTGCTGATATATGGCCTTGAGAGCACACAAAAATTTGTCTCCAAAGTTCATTTCCTCTATGACTTTCAATAAAAATTTCCAATCTAATTGATCAAAAGCTTTCTCAGCATCTATAAATATTAAAGCAGCAGGGATTTGGTTGTTCTTATCCAAATACTCTATTAAATTAACAATTTGTCTTACATTATTTTTCATATATCTTCCCATTATAAATCCAGATTGGTCAGTATGAATCAATTGTTTCAAAACCTGCATTAATCTATTTGCCAGTAGCTTTGCAAAAATCTTATAATCTATATTTAAAAGAGATATAGGCCTATAATTTCTAGGTTGGGACAGATCCTGGTCTTCCTTTGGAATCAATGATATGAAGGCCGTTCTCCAAGATGGAGGTAGCTCTGCTCCCGACAAAATGTCATTAAAAAGTTCCTTTAATGGTTCTATCATTTCTTCAGATAGCATCTTATAATAAATTGCTGTTAGTCCATCAGTATCTGGAGTCTTGCCAACCTTCAATTGTTTAATTGCAGAAATAATCTAAATTGGATTTGTCGTTTCTTAAGTTCTTCAGCCAAAAAAGCAAAGTCTTTTCTTTTTCTGAGAATTTTGGAAGGTATTTCCTTTAAAACTGTCACATGCTGAGCTGCAATCTGAAATCTTTGCTTATAGAAAGCCTGTATAATTTCATTATGAAGTGATTTTCTAGCAAAGTAAACCACCACATCTCTTGGTAATTTTCTCTGTTTTGCAACCCACGAATTAACTCTGAAGATCTTTTCTATATCTCTCAACATTCCTTCAGGATCACATTCCAAAATAGAAGGCAGTTCTGCTGAAATTTCTTCTTTCAAATTCTCCTGAACATTTTCCTTCAAGCCTCTTATTCTCAAAGCATACTCCATTTCTCTATATTGTGACATTATAATTTCATTCTGTGCAACATCCACATTATCTTCTATTTTTTCAACTCTATCTTGTAATATTTCAACATTACCAACCACCTCATCCACGCGGTTCTCAATCTTTTCCACAAGACTAGCAAGCCCCTTGAGTGCAAACACAATATCTTCCCTCAGCTCATTATTTTTTTGAGCCAGGAGCTCTGCTGTTTTCTGTACAGTCTTATCCAAAGCATTTTGTAAATCCTTAAGTGTAATTGCCTGAGGTGGAGGAGAAGGTGGGGAAGATTTAGGTTTGGGTTGTTGTACAGTCTGAGTTACTGGAGAGCAAATTGCAGTTTTAGGAAGAGAAAAAGGTCCAGGATGTTTTGAAGCCATTTTTTAAAACAAAAAAAGAATTTTTTTTTTAAAAATTAAAAAATAATAAAATAGGAATAAAGGAGAAGAAAAAGCAATTTCCCCTTTAAAAGGAAGAATTTTCTTTAAATAAACCAAGTCTATTACGTTGTTGAAACTTTGTTGCCAGTTAGAAATAGTGAATGGAAAGTAGAAAGTGAAAGTTCTCAGACAAAGAAAGTAACAAAGAAGCAGGATTCCTCCGCCATATTTCTTCACTCCGATTGAAGTAATAACAGGAGAAGATGTTAATTCCCACTTCCGGTGGCTGCGCCATGACGATGGCGGCTTTCTGACAGCTGTCCATCACAGGAAAGCATAAAAGCTGGCAAAACAGCGCCGATCAGCTGTTTTGCAGCTTGAAAACTTCCACCCGGGCAAAGGGAGGAAGGTGAGCCTTCGCCTGGATAGAAGTAGAGCCTCACTAGTCTCCCAGAGATTTTTTCCTGGGAGACGAAGAGTGAGAGCTCCTTCGGAGTCTGGGTGTGCTCCGCTTCCCTGGACGCCTTTGTTCTCTGGCGGGAGAATGAAGCTAGACGCTGCCTCCACTGCTGCTGCTTAAATGGAAACAGTAAGTTAACTTAAAAGCAGACAGAGTGGTCAGGAAGACAAGAATTGGATGATTTTATTTTAAACTTAACTCAGTGTGAACTGTAATTAATTTTTGAGAAAATCTTAAGCAGTAAGAATACCTAGAATTTAATCATGGTGCCAGCGGATGCGCAGGGAGAGCTCTCTCTCCGCCGTCCAGTTTTCCTTCTTCGGAAGACCCTGGACAGGGTCGAAAGTTGCCCTGGAGGGGCGACTACCATTAAGGAGGACCCTCGCTAGATCGTGGAGGGGTGGCAGCCCCTCCGTTTGATCCAAGACAGCTCCTCAGGACCGAAGAAGAAAAGATCGGCCATTAACATGGCTGATCATCACCAGCCGAAAGCCAAAATTACATCTAAGCACAATAAAGCACCATGGAGCATTTGGGTGAGACCCTTCCTTACCTCTCTGTGACTACCTTCCTGTGAAAGCCTCCTGAAACTTCTCCCTTACTCTTAATACAGCGGCGTTTGCCTACTTTGGGAATTTAAGTCTTGAAAAGAAAAGAATAACTAATCTCAACAACTAAGGAACTGAATCTTTAGTTTTTAGATACTTTGGGGTCCCAAAAAGTTCCTATCATAGAAAGTTATCATTTTATCTATCTATTAACTTTGAAAAATATCTTTTTTTTCCTTTTTTTTAACTGGATAAAAACTTAATGGGCATCTGGAAAAAGAATTCTTAGCCTGTGGGGACATCTTGTGGTGAAGCCTGGTACAGCAACTGAATATTTCTGCCTGTAAGGCCTGTTGACTCCCTGGATTTGCCCTTCACATTATCTAAAAAAAAAAAGATAAGAGTTGGAAACAGCTGGGTGGTGGAAACAACTTCTAGAAATTGTGGAGGTGGATATTGGCTGACTTTTACTAAGCATAGCCTCCACAAAAAGACTATCTCTAACCACTATAGAAATGGAGGAATCTTATCCACAACTTAACTATGAACTTATACTCAAAAAAATCCTTGAAGCTACTGAGCTAATGAACTCCAGAGTGAAAGTCAAAGATGATATCCCAAAACTACAAATTGAACTCTAGACTCTAACTGATCAACTTACAAGCCAAAAAACAATAGAAGAGGAACAAATTAATACTAAAGAGGATTCTACTCAACAAGACACACAACTTATTGAGAACTTTAATAATCAAATACTCATTTCAACTAAAGTACATGTAACTCCAAAAGCAACAGGAACTGAACAACAAACACAATACACTGAAAACCAAGACAATCTAGACAATCATTTAACAACTACAACACTGGACATGACCTTTTACTCTAGTCAGACAAAACTGGAAGAAGAAGAAGAAGAAGACCAGACTGAACTATTGATAAACATTTTAAACCAAACATGGAGATTGGAATTACTAGGGCAACAACCTAATAACTACAAAGGGGCCAGTTCCTTTGAAAAATCGATAACTGGCTGTTCTCCCTTGATTCAAACAATATGTGTAGGAATGAAGGGAGACCTATTTGAAGATTTAAAGGCACTGATATGGAAAGCTGCCTGGCAAAAAAAGAAAGAAAGCCAGAGTTAGTTTAAAAATGGGACTTTTTCCTTCTGTCTTTTTTTCTTTCTCTTCTTCTCCTTCCCTTCATGATTGATGATGGAATAGCTTAAAATTCTATTTAATGGGTTAAGGAGATTTTAGAGATATTGATTCATTTAATATTTAGGACCTAGATTTATAATAGAAGTGAAAATTAATTGTTAGACTATAGCTTTGAATTGTAATATGGAAATGGGTTTGTGACACTGAAAGATATTTTATTAACAAATGAGGAGCTATCAGGATGAGAAATAGAAATAAAGTAAGAATTTAATTTTTGGAATAATATGTGTATTCTAGACACAATAATTATTTGGTAATGAAATGAGAGAAATTAGGGTTATCCCAAGTTTAATTATTACGGTTATTAATGGCTAAATTGGAACATGGTAATTGAAATTAAGTAAAACTTAAAAAACAGGATTTGGATATGTATAAGTAAAATTTTATTGATAAATGTATTCACTGATTGAGCTCTAGCTAGAAATGTATTATTTGAATATGATATAAAAATTAAGGGAAATAGAGAGGGAACTTTTAATGAAGTAACCTGAGATATATATGAATGATTCTGCTATTGGATTTTTGATTACCCTATCACCACACTGCTTCCCAATTACTTGGCTATAAAAATTGAAAAATTAATAAAACTTGTTTTTTAAAAAAAGAATACCTAGAATTTGGTGGGAGAAACAAATTAAAATAAGGACTGTAACAGGATCTATGATAAGCCAACCAGAATGATTGGATAGAAAAGAAATATTATATTGATATGATTATTATTTTTAGGAATATTGGGAATATATCTATCTATCTATCTATCTATCTATCTATCTATCTATTTATCTATCTATCTATCTTTAAGAATATTAAAAACAAAATGGTGATTCCTGGGTAGACTCATGTTAAATAATAAAATATACGAACACCAGGAAGTTATAAAACTATAAAAAGTTTTAATAGAATAAAACCAGAATAAAACCAAGCTTTCGCTGGCTTCTGCCAGCATCATCAGGGTAGTGTCCAGTCGATGGGAGAAGCTATTTATAAATGTGACGGTCTTTGCACCCAGCTTCTTGACCTCATCATAGGTCCCAGCCAATCCACCTGCGTTTTGATCGTAGTTTCTGTACTACAAGCTATAATTTCCTCACTCTCCTTGCTTGTGCGGATACCACAGCTCTTCCTCCCTTCTTCGTATGACTGTAAGTCGGGAGGACTCTTTAATTCTATGTAGTTAAATGTGCACTGTCTGTGTTTATGTTGTTTATTCCCCTCATCCTCCCTCTTAGTATTCCCTATTTTTGTTCTCCTCCCCCTATCCCTCTGTCTACGATCCTCCTTCACAACTATATCCTCATTGGTCGTCCCCGTAGCCCAGGATTCCATTGTGTTCATATCATCCTGTTTCTCAATCTTTCGTATCACTTTGTTAACTCCCCTTTCTATTTTCTCTTCAACGGGGGTAATTTTAGCATCCTCCCCAGAGTTCGTGGCACCCACAAGTTGATTGTTAACCCCTTCTCCCGACGGGGCTGTTCCCTCACTGTTGTTTATACATTCATCCATTACTTGGGGGTGTGCAACCCTCCTTAAAGGGAGAGAGGCAGGGTCCTTGCGATCATGACTTGCATCTCCTTGTACATTCCTGCGGGGGGTCGTTCCTCTCAAATGTCTGTGGGAGCGTGTGGAGGCTCTAAGATTATAACAAACAGCCTCCCCATCTTCCCGTAGTTCTCCTGCATTCCCAAGGTGAAGCAGCTCAATAGGGAAATGTCGTGGGCCGAGTTAGTTGCAGAGTCGCTGGTGGAGTTACACATGACATTCCAATCATTCAAATCATGGTTATTTAATAGTCCGGAGTCCGTACACGATCGCTTCTTTGCCAAACTCCTCGCTGTTCCTGGGGAGATCCTCGATTCATCGGCAGTTGGCTCTTGGTTGTCAATACGCTCCTGCGCCCATGGGAGATGGGCATATGTTTCCACAGGTGGAGAGTTACTCAGCTGCTGGTTATTCCTTATCCGGGCATTTCCAAGGCTCGTCTCCTCTGTCAACCCTCTTTGCTGAAGGCACGTTATAATATTACACTGTTTTCTTCTGGAGGAACGGTCATGCATTGCCCATGCTCTTAGTGTTACGTGTGCTGGGCATAGGTCCACATGTCAGTTGATGGATTCTTCGTTGGAGAGCCAAGCTTCGTCGGCTCTCCAGACGGCGAGTTGTTTGGATTTGTCCCAAAGTGCGCCGACTTGAGAGCCGAAACACAGACCACCCTCAAGACAGATACACACACCAACAAACTCCGAAGACTACAAGAACGCCAGAAACAAACCCCTCCTCCCTCACAGCCACACATGAAACAAACAGTGCATAACATCTCAGATAGGATCCTCACCAAAGCCGAAACCAATGTCCTTTCCAAAGGATTCAACTTTGCAGTCGCTCCCAAACACATCCCCACTGAAACCATTATATGTGGAGTTGAAACCAGCCTGACCAAAATCAACCCCGACGACGCTAACAGAATCAGACTCGAAATCACCAACATCCTCTGCACCAGCAAGCCACCCAAAAGCAACTTACCCAAAGAGGAACAGACAGCACTACGTAACCTGAAAGAAGACACCAGCATAATAATCCTACCAGCAGACAAGGGCAACGCCACGGTGGTTATGAACACATCTGACTACCAAACCAAATTAACCAACCTACTCCAAGACTCCACATACAAACCCCTAAATACAGATCCCACCACCTACCTGGAAAAAACCACCAGATCCAAAATAAAAGCCTCCCCCATTAGCGAAGAGATCCAGCAAAGAATCATTCCCAGAGAGAAATCATCCAGATGCCCCAAACTCTATGGTCTCCCCAAGATACACAAAGAAGGAACCCCACTCAGACCTATAGTCAGCTCCATAGGCTCACCTCTACAAAACCTAGCCAAATTTCTCGCCAAACAACTACAGCCCTATGCAGAATCCATCACCTCACACGTAAAAAACTCATTCCAGTTTATAGAGATCATAAAGAAACAAAACTTACAGCCCAGCGACCTACTAGTGAGCTTCGATGTCATATCCCTCTTCACCCAAGTGCCTATCAAAGAAGCCTTGACAGCTATTCAAAACAAATATAACCCCCCCAAACACATCTTAGATCTGACCAACCACTGCCTATCCAACACATACTTCATCTATAATGGACAAAAATACAAACAAACAGAAGGAGCACCCATGGGATCACCCCTCTCACCTGTCATTGCCAACCTCTACATGGAACACTTTGAAACCCAAGCTCTAGAAAAATCGGATCACAAACCCAAACTCTGGCTCAGATACGTAGACGACACCTTCATAATCTGGCCACATGGGAAAGAAAAACTGGACAACTTCCTCACACACCTCAACAGCCTACACCCCAAAATACAGTTCACCATGGAAACAGAAACTAACAACCAACTTCCCTTCCTGGATGTCTTAGTCTACAAGAAATCCAATGGCTCCCTAGGACACACCATCTACCAGAAGAAAACACACACAAACCGCTATCTGCACGCTCTCTCACACCACCACCCAGCACAGATCAACTCTGTAGCCAAGACACTCATCTCCAGAACAAAACGCTTAGCTGAAGAACAACACCTAAAACCCGAACTACACACTCTCACCAATGTACTAACATCCAATGGATTCCATAGAAATAAGATTACAAACCTAATCCAAAAAGAAACCCCCACTAAAATCCAAGACAAAGAACAAGAAAACGGCAAAGCCCTCCTCCCATACATAAAAGGCACCACAGACAGAATCAGTAAGATCCTCCATAAACACAACATCAAAACAGCATTCTGCACAAACAGAAAAATATCCACCATCCTGAGAAACCCCAAAGATAAAATTGAATTAGAAAATCAAGGAGTATACGAAATCCCATGCACCACTTGTCCCACCACATACATCGGACAAACCAACAGAAGAATAAGTGCACGCATTGAAGAACATAAGAACTCAGTCAAAAAAGAGGAACCAACATCTTCCCTGGTCCAACACCTTAAAGCCACAGGACATGAAATTGACTTTAAAAATACCAGAACCATTGCCAAAAGTGAACATTTTAATAACAGAATAATCAGAGAAGCCATCGAGATAGAAAAACGCCCACACAGCATGAACAAGCGAGATGATACCTCCCGCCTACCAGCCATTTGGAAACCCGCCCTTATTGACAAACGACTCCCTAACACAAAAAATGATACCAGACCCACACTCACAAAAACCACACAGGATGTCACCACCACACATCCACGCAAAAAACAAACCCAAAGCCACACCGATGACGAGGCATGACCACAAACCAGAAGCCAGACCACAGCTGCATCATTAGCCACTTTAAACCCCTCCAATCCATACATGAAGCAAACTGACACCCTCCATGAAGAGGAGGCACGACCACGAACGCGAAGCCAAAAAATAGCAAGGCAGCCCAAAATCTTAAACCCCTCTGCAACTCAGACTAACCTGAGCACAACCAAACAGAACACTCCCCCAGCCAATCAGAGCACAGCCAAGCCCCTAACCATTCAGAACACACCTCCACCCAATCAGAACACAGCCAAGCTCCCACCCAATCAGTTCATACCCCCACTGGCAGTTAAAAGGAAGAAACAGCTAAGACCACACATTGCTGCTCAAAGCACGAAGCTGAAAACACCAGCCTGAAGATGACGAATGGGACTTCGTCGAAACGTCGCCAAGACACTTCCAATTTTACGCGGGAGAAAACCCGAACAACCAAAGACCTACATACAAATACCCGCGAAAACCTCAGAAAACATATATATATTATATATATATATATATATATATTATATATATATTATATATATATTTACTATGTTTGCATATATATATATATATATATATATATATATATATATCTATATATATATATATATATATATATATATATATATATAATTGTATTAACTCAATGTTTGCAAAAGAGGATATTTTGGGAAAGAGGAAATCAACTAAAACTATTAAGTGGATTATGGATTATAAAAATCAATTGTTAGTGATTGTTTTACAAATATTGTTCAGAGAACACACTGTTGTCACCCAGACAACACACTGTTCACCAATTATTAAGTGATTTATGTTTTTAAAAAAATCGATAAAATATATTACAAAAAAATAAAAGTGTCCTTACAACATTACAACATAGAAGAGTCGGAACTTTTTTTTAAAGTCTGATATTCCTTTCCTATAATTTTCAGTTAGAAACCTTTCCATTCTTCTATAATGTAAAATACAAATTTATTAATTTTTGGCTTGCAATTGTGACATATCTATATGCTGGTAACGTGCCTGTTGACAGGAAAACCCTATTGCAGTGTACCAAATGCTACTTTTATGCTTTAAGGACTCGCTGAGTTCCATTTAGAGAGAATAATCGTTTTTCTTTCTCCCAGTTCTTGGGCTTAGCACACAGCATCAGCTACAATAAGGTTTCACTCTCCCCTTCCCACAATAGAATTTGGTGTCTTGTTCCTGGAACTTCCAAAGTATACGAATAGAATTTCTCTCTTCTTCTCCAATTCAAGCTGACATAGCAATGTGCAAGCATGATTCAAGAAGATGCCTGAAGCAGAACTGCTGGCACGCTACTGTTACAAATTGCAATGTTTTAGAATGCAATAGAGATATGCTGGCATGGCAGCTGGGAAGCCCGGGAGGGCCTTCAATGCATGTGTTTATTTGTTTGTTTGTTTATTAATAATTAACCTCCCCTCATGTAACTTCTCCTCAAACTGGTTCTGGGGTTTGACTTATTTATTCTAAAACAACAGACAAATATATACAAATACATGAAATGGGGATAGATGAGGACTAGAAATTTATTTTATTTTGTGTGATGGGAAGATGAGATGTTTGTTTAGTCACAAATAAGATAAAGCCTCAGTTATGAGTCATCATGAAAGGACACACTACTTAGCCAATAATTCGCTGTGCTTCATAACTGCCCAGCATTCATGGGGGGGGGGGGGAAGGCAAGGATTGTTGGTTGATAGCACACTCTGAGTTCTAGCCTTGCAACTATAGCGGCATGATTATGGCTTATTTGAATTGGGTTGGGAGGTACTGGGAAAAGGAAAAGCTGGTCATCTGGGATATTTCAGTGTTCTGAAACTTCATGATGTTCCATATGGCCTGTTTCTTCAGGTTTGAATTCATGGAGACCCAAGGTCTGGACTTGTTTTTCATCTAATTCTCTGTGAAGTAGTTTCCATACTGTTCATATGAAATCATTACTTGTTTTCTTACAATGTAGTTTCAGTAGTAGAATTGATGGTTTTATTGCATGCACTATTACTATGCCATACCAATATTTTGGTAAAATACACTTCTCAAGTATATTTTAAAAAGCATCTAATATTTTCTATATATCAAGGTCTTATAGATACCCTGTTAGCATGTTTAATAGGATAAGATAAAGTGTTTAAAATACTTTGAAATAAAAGTGTTGAAATTCTATCTTTTTATACCTAAGGCAAGGACTAAAGTAGAGATTTCCCTTTTCCTTATGCTTGAGGAATTTTTAAATCTGAAGTTGTACTTGTTAGAAATTTAAACCTTAATAGAAATTTGGCAGGCATGTTAGATATGTCGTGTTTTCTACCCTTATCAATAAGAGTTCCAAGAATCAAAATATATTTCATATGTAGTCCTAATTCTGAACAAATTAATTTGATTGCCGTAGAGCAGTGGTTCTCAACCTTTCTAATGCCGCGACCCCATAATACAGTTCCCCATGTTATGGTGACCCCCAACCACTTATACATCACTGGGTGCCAAGGGCGTGGCCAAAGAAAAGGGGGAAAAATGGTGGACAGCCTTGTTTGGCGACCCCCGTGAAATGGTCATTCGACCCCAAATGGGGTCCCGACCCACAGGTTGAGAACCACTGCCTTAGAGCTTGAGTTTTTTTTTTTTTTATTTCAAAGATTCTTCATTGGAGGTGATCAGAGTAGTGTTGTTAGCTGGAATTAAGTAGGTAGTAAATGTTTTTAGAGAGAGCTATTGTTATGTATTGATACTAAGAGTTAATGTGTTTTAATTTAAATGTGTCTCCAACTGTTTTGGAGGGAAAGTTAGTTTAAGTTTGAGCGGGAAAATACCGTTTGATTTGATTGATCGCCACCTAGAGGTGGCAAGTATAAATAGCCGTCATTCTGTCAGTTCTGTTTTCTGTTGCAATAAATAGCATTACAATAAACCGGTCTGGTTAATGCCTCGAAAAACCCACTACACAATAGCTATATTTTCAGTTGTTAATAAAATCATAGTATACTAAATAATATTTGCAGTTGGCAACCTTCTAGTAAAAGGTTAGTTAAAGATTGTGTGGGAAGAGTTCCTAATTCTTGTTTTTGAATTGTTTGGATTTCAACATTGTCAACATTTGGAGGATGGAGTGTTTATTATAGATAAACATGTTATATCATACATGGCTAAAATATAAACCCGGGCTCAGGTGAATCCTTTTTGAGGAAGTGATGTTATGCAAACAGTTATTAAGCAATCTGCTATACATATATGTAAGAGATGAGCCCCCTTGTTATTGGGAAAAAAAGCTGTAGCAAAGATTAATTAGCAAACCAATTTAAGATAAATAACAAGCTTGTGGAGAGAAAAAAAAAGACAGATCTAAAATAAAAAGAACAAAACAAAACAAAAAAACTCCAACCCCAAAGAAACTATGGTATATTTAAAATAACTGCATTGTAAACATGGCAGCAAAAACTTTTTTTTTTTTAAAAAGACACATAATACAGGATATCAAAAGTAACATGAAACATTAAACAATATAGTATTCTATACTTCGGAGAATTTTATCAACATGACTTTATGAGGTCCGCATATGTAGTCAACTAAGAAAAAATAGGAAAATTCAGTAATGGCAACGGCAGCATTTGAAGAAAACAAGCAGAAATAAATATTTTTTTTTTAAAAAAAAATAATCCTAAACATTCCTTGATAAGATTTATTATCCTATTTACTGTTTAGAACTACAACTTAGGTTGTAATTTTATGGACAAGCAAAAGTTCCATTGAATTTCTGGGGCTTCTGAATATAAAATACTTAAGATTCTCTTGGAAATTCTATAAACATTTTAAGGATTCATGAAACCCACCTAACTAGCCTTGATTCTTAGAGATAAGCACACATTGTTCTAATTGTAAAATCTTAAAAGACTTTATTTATTATAGGGAGACTTAGGTTACCAACTAGAATTCGAAAAACCCATGTTGCAACAGAGAATTTTTTACCATTAGATAAATATTTTGATAACAACCTACTGGATTTATGATTTTGACAACTCTGAGATTCCATCAAGTACAGTATTTTTCAATGTTCACATAAGCAACTAAAAGTCACTTATAAGGATGGCTTTGAGGGCAATTTTAGGAGGAGAATGTCCTTTGTATTTCAATTGTGATATGCCTACTTTTAATCTGTCTTTATCTGAATGATGAGAAATGATGCTGCAGGTGATCAACAATTATGGTTAGAAGGGGCTTTGAAGATTGTAAGTAATGTCTGGCCACAGTTTTGCCCACTCTTCAGTATTCAATCACTGAAAAAAGAGGTCCTTAAGTTATTTTCTAGTTTAGAGATTATTTAGGGTTTTAATATCATTATAAGGCATTGTAGTATGAGCACTGAATAGAAAAGATACATGCAAAATCCACTATATTTTTTAAAAAGAAAAAATCATGTTTGGTTCAATGTCAATTTTTCTTGTTTTCAATAATGAAAAAAAATATTTGAAAAATTACAATCATTTAATTTTTGAAATAAATGCAAATTCTTTTACTCCAAATGTTATATTCATATGATTGAGAACTTCAATTACAAATACAGTGTATAATATATAGGTCAGATTGATTTGACACTTGCTAATTATGAAGAATGATAGGAATATGATATTTGGTAAAGTTAGAATGAATCTAACTTTGCAGCAAAATAAGACTGAGCACAAATAGTGAGGAAATTCATAACAGAAAAAGAGAGTTGTTTTTCTTGGAACTGAGTCTGTTTAATTACTGGCCAAAGAAGAACTTAGTCCAATGAATGATTTCACTTCCTTGCTGAAGCCACATCACAAAATCTAGGTTTACATTATGGCAGAATAGGGAAGCAATCTATCTTTGGCTATGGAGTGGATCATACATTTATTTGCCTGGAAGATAAAGGGGTGGAATATTAAAAACAATACATGCCAAAGCAAGTCATCTCAAAGATTTTGAAAAAGGAGATAAGGATGCTGAGATCTTGCTCAGCTGCAGATGCTTGGACATTTTTTTAGGTTAGGCAGGGCATTATCTTTTAAAAATATGTTTCTTCAGTATTATTTACTAAAACAAAGGAAAAAAAAGAATCTGGTTGTTATGAAAAAATAGAGTTACTCAGTTATGTTGCTCCTTAAACAAAGAAAAGGAATACCATCCCTCATATATGCAAAATAGCCCCAGTAGACTACCTTGACTGAGGAATATTTTCACTTTTATTTATATGTCCTTCATATTATTATATTACAACTATATTCTTAGTTGGTAAATTTTTATCCTGATTTCCTTATTTATTTATTGAATTTATAGGCTTCTCAACTGCCAACCACTTTGGATGACTTCCAATTAAAAAGCAAACAGACAACAAATGCAAACACATCAAAAGAAATCATCCAAAAGCTTGTCCAAAAACTTCCACGTAACAGTGGTTCAATCCAGAGTTTTAACAGCCTTCTCTAATGTCATCAGGATTAGAGCAATATATATTTCTTATATGTTTTTATATAATATGACATCTCTTTATACATGCAGAAGCATTCAAACAGTCAAAACCCCTCCATTTTGTTTTGTTTATGATTTTATTGAAAATTACAATTAAAAAGATAAGAATACAAATAAAAAAGAAAAACTGAAAAAGAAAAAAGAGAAAGAGAAAAAAAAGAAAGAATATGTAAAGAAATGACTTTCCCCCAGGGAACAAGTATAAACAAATTTTGTAATTTATCACCTCCTTTTGAAATATGACAAATTATCTCTTCCATATCTCATCTGTTACCTATAAACATATTTTTAAAGCCTCATCATTCAGTCCTTCAGCAAAAATCTATTAAGTGTTAGCAAAGGTCTATTTTAGCCCTGATCAAATAAATCAATTTTATATTCCTTCCCTTTTCTTTTAACAATGTTGAACTTTTTATATTCCTTCCCTTTACTTTTAACAATCTTGATCTTTAATCCCCTGAAATAAAGTTCTGGAACTTGATTTTTTTTTTTTTGTAAATCTAGTATAAAAAAGTTATCCAGGTCACCTTTTTTTATTTGGTCAAGCATCACCAGTTTCATTTGCATATCCAGTGTAGCATCTTTCTGCATTATTCCCATAACCATCATTTTTAGATCCACATTCAAATCAAACTCAATATTTATTTATTTTTATTCATTTGTTTGATGGCTGCCCAGCTCACCTAAGTTACTCTGGGTAGCTCAATTCCTCCAATGCTTAGCTAGACCTAGGGGATATTCTTAGATACACAGAATTAGTGTTCTCTAATATATATGAATGGGAAGTGTTTGCCTCTCCATTTTTGATAACCATATTTTGATTTTGCCATCTCTGCTTTAAGATAGCTTGACTATGAAATAATCACTTATTGGCAAGTTGCCCATTTTAATATTAGGTGGCCTATAATAGGTTGAAGATTAATGAGGTTAAGGTGTAAAGCTATACAGCTCCTAAGTGAAAAAAATTACTCAGAGGTCTATTTTAACTAAAAAAAAATGCACTGTTGCAAGATACACCTTAAGTAAAGATTTTATTCATTGATTAATGAATCAATGGGTGGGGTGCCCCAGGGCTCTGTTCTTGGCCCAGTGCTCTTCAACATCTTCATCAACAATTTGAACGAAGGGATAGATGGGGAACTCATCAAATTTGAGATGACACCAAGCTGGCAGGAATAGCCAACACTCCAGAAGACAGGCTTAAGATACAGAAGGATCTGGACAGACTTGAACACTGGGACTAACTAACAAAATGAAATTCAATGGTGAAAAAAGCAAGGTTCTACATTTAGGCAAGAAAAACCAAATGCACAAGTACAGCATAGGTGGCACCATGCTCAATAGTAGTAACTGTGAGAGGGACCTCGGAGTCCTAGTAGACAATCACATAAATATGAGCCAGCAGTGTGCTGCAGCTGCCAAAAAGGCCAACACAGTGCTAGGCTGCATTAACAGAGGGATAGAATCAAGATCACGTGAAGTATTAATACCACTCTTCAATGCCTTGGTAAGGCCACACTTGGAATACTGCATCCAGTTTTGGTCACCATGATGTAAAAAAGATGTTGAGACTCTAGAAAGAGTACAGAGAAGAGCAACAAAGATGATTAGGGGACTGGAGGCTAAAACATATAAGGAACGGTTGCTAGAATTGGGTATGTCTAGTTTAACGAAGAGAAGGACAAGGGGGGACATGATAGCAGTATTCCAATATCTCAGGGGCTGCCATAAAGAAGAGGGAATCAAGCTATTTTCCAAAGCACCTGAAGGCAGGACAAGAAGCAACGGGTGGAAACTAATCAAGGAGAGAAGCAACCTAGAACTAAGGAGAAACTTCCTGATAGTGAGAACAATTAATCAGTGGAACAACCTGCCTCCAGAAGCAGTAAATGCTCCAACACTGGAAGTTTTTAAGAAGAGACTGGACAGCCATTTGTCCGAAATGGTGTAGGGTTTCCTGCCTGAGCAGGGGGTTGGACTAGATGACCTCCAAGGTCCCTTCCAACTTTACTACTATTACTATTACTATTTCAGATGATGTTTTTCCATACAGCTTCAGATCATCCATGTAAAGGAGATGGGATAGATGTTTTTGATGTTTGATCGCCATGTCCTGAGTTATTCAGTATTGTTGACAGAGGAAACAGTGCAATAACAAATAGTAATGGTGATAATGAATCTCCTTGAAATATTCCTCTCTTGATATTAACCTCTCCCAGCTTCTCACCATTGATTTGCAACTGTGTCTTCCATTGTGCCATCGATCTTTGCACAAATTTTCTGATGTTTCTACTGACTCCTGTTATTTCTAGGCACTTTATTATCCAATCACATGGCAGAGAGTCAAATGCCTTTTTGTAGTCAATCCATGCCACATTCAGGTTGGTCTTCCTTCTCTTGCAGTTTTCCAAGATCATTTTGTCTATTAGGAGTTGATCTTTTGTTACTCTGCTATTGGGGCGGTTTCCTTTCTGCTCAGGTGGAAAGAGATTGTTTTCAACTAGATGCTGTTGTACTGCATCAGCTACCACACCAGTTAGTAATTTGAAAGTTGTTGGTAAACAGGTAATTGGCCTGTAGTTGCCTGGTGTTGCCCCTTTTGCTGGATTTTTCATTATTAGGTAGGTTTTCCCAGTTGTTAGCCACTTTTCAATTTCTCCTCCTTGTAGTATATTGTTGAACTGCTTGGCAATGAGTGGGTGTATAACAGTTAGATGTTTCAACCAAAACCCATGCAGTTCATCTTCACCTGGTGCTGACCAATTTTTGATTTTCTTTGCTCTTTTTTCTACCATTTTTGTTGTTATTACTAGTTCTTTCATTTCAACTTCTGTTTTATTTGCATCCACCTCTTTTAACCAAGCCGCATCCTTGTTGTATTTCTTTGGGTTATCCCATATCTGCTTCCAGAACTGCACTGTTTCTTCCTTGTCAGGTACTGACTGATTCCTTGTAGTTTCTCCATTGATGGATTGGTAGAAACGTTTCTGATTGGATTGAAATTGGAGGTTCTGCCTATAGTTTGCAATTCGAGCTTCATATCTACTGATTTTCCTGGCTATAGCTGTTATTTGTTGCTTTATTATTTCCAGTGCTTCCTTGATCTTCCTTGTTTCTAAGTGGTATTTCTTGATTAGGTATTCTTTGGTCTTCTTGTTCTTCAGCTTCTTTTCTTTCATCTGTTCTAGCTTGCTTGCATGTGATCTTAACTTGCTGATCTTATTTTCTAGTCTAACCTTCCATTTTTCTCGTGCACTGTTTGTTTGTTTTTCTTCTTTGTTGATTTTGCATCCCAGGTATTCGGTTATAACTGCAGCTGTGCTGTACATTAGTTGGTTTGTTTCTTGCAGTGAATTGGTGCTTATACCTCATATTGCAGTATTTGCATATTTTAATGCTTGTGCTAGCTGTTTCTTCGGAACAAGCTTCAATGCAGGCAGCCTTATTCTGTTGTTTTTGTGCTGTTCTAGATGCTCAGTTATTCTTTGTTTCAATTCTTTTATTTCTTTAGTTAGAGGGTTTTGTTCTTCCTGAGGAAGAGGTGCCTGGTTTCCAAATGAGAACAGTTGTATATCTCTGCTGGATTCCTTCACTGCCAACTCCCCCTGGTTTGCCTCTACATTCTGAATTACTTCTGGTAAGGCTTTGATTTCTTTGCCCTGGGTAAACCTTTGCAGTTCGTCCAATTCTGTTTCTGTGAATACTTTATTTCGTGTTATAAATCGGCGTTGATCTGCTAGTCTCTGTTCTGTTATTTCTGATTCTGGATGTTGTTCTTTCCAGAACTGGTGCATTCGTTTTAGATATCCTCTTCTTGTTGGACTTGATCTGTAGTAACAGATCATTATTTCTTTGTTTTCAATCACTGTGTATCTGCGACGGGTAAACACCTTTTCTTCCAGTAGTTCTGCAGCTGCTGGCCCTGGTTGCTCAGCCAACAGTCCTGAGTCCTGTAACCCATTTTTCACCAGTTATCCAGGAACTCCAATATCTAGCGCGGACCTTGTTAACCCGGGCGACATCCGAGCTAGTATGGCATTCTGTAATTTACGTCTCACCATGTTTTTTATGGGAGAGACACTCTTTGTCTGACTCCTCTGATGAGACCTGTCCAGTATGATTGAACCTCTGGCATAGCTCTCATCTTCCTCAGAGTACACAAGCCCCACAACCACGTCAAGGTAGTGCCTCACTGGGGGATTATTATTATTATTACTTAAATATGTATCCTATCAAGATGACCATACCACCATATAGTACAAAGGTTGTATACATATATATTGTAGGTGCACTTCAAATTCCACTAGCTACTTTCTGATTTTGCAGCTGATTTAATAGTGGCAAAGCATAACATATTTTACAAACCTTGCAGCTATCGTGGAATACTGTTGAGTCCGTCGCGAAATGGTAAGACACGAGAAGCAGTTGTAGTTCTCAGGAAACCTTTATTCTTCAGTTCAGCTTACATTGGAATATGGCGGCAACACCTAAAACTCTCGGCCTCCTTTTATAGGCCTTTCCCGGGTCAATCTGCTACTTTTGGTGCGCCAGCACCCGCGCATGCGCACATGTACTGGCGACAGCCTGTCTGGTCCCGGGCAGCTTGCACCTGCCCGGGACCGCCTGCAATGCCCCGAGCCTGCTTGCAAGGCTCAGGACATAACACCCCTTTCCCACGGGCTAAAACTACAACCAATGCCATAATAATACACAACCCACTCTTAGTACAATGCTCTGCTCCCCCAATGTTCGGAGTTCCCCCCGTTTCCATTGCCTTAGTGTTTCTACCTTCCTACTGCCTTTGTTTAGCCAATAGTGTTATGTAATCCTCTAAGTACTTAGGAGATTTCCTTGCTCTCTGTGACCTCCTAAGCTCTGGGTGTCTGACAGGAACCCCCTGACTGAGGGGTGATGTGTGCCTGTTTCCCTTGTTATGCCTTGGTGACTCCCAAGGACTGTGCTCCAATGCCTGGCCTGCTTGCTTGCCCACCGGGCTCGTCAGGCCAGGGCTTCTTCCAGTGTATGACCTGGTTGTCCCGCCTAGCTGTAGGCTCTCTGGCCCTTCTAAGTGACTGTCACTGTTGGGCGTTTCTGTAGAACCTCCTAGGTCCGTCCAAGACCTGTCAGGAGGCTGTCTATCCCCTGAATCCCGTTCTGTGTCCGGGCTTGTGTGGGTTTCAGTACTGTCCCAAAACTCAGTTGTCCCCTGAGTGTAGTCAGAGGTGTTGTAGTCGGGATTTGGTTCCTCGACCACCTCCCTGTGTGTTTGCCCCCTTCTAGGGACAGGGTTGAAGTCAGGCCAACTAGGAGGAGTGTGTGCCAGCTCTCTTGCAGGGAATGGATTATTGGGATGCTCCCGGGTATTCTCTCTGACTGGAGTACTGAGTGATACGGGTGAGAAGTGATCATGCCCCCGGGATGACTCCCTGGCTGGAGCAGGCATGAATGCCTGATAACTGGTTAAGCTCCTAGAATTCCTGTTTGGAGCACTCGCGGAATTTTGGGATGGGCCGTTTGTGGCTCCCTCATTGGTAAAGGGCAGCATTCCATGCCCCTCCCTTTGCCCAAAGGGCTCCCCCTCCCCCCTGGAAAAGACCCAGGAGTCTCAGCAGGAAGGTCCCGTCTAGGGCGAAGTTGGTCAATGTGCCGACGCAGGACACGACCGTTGTCCAGGGATACCTCGTAGGATAGAGGACCTGTGACCCTGGATATAGATGTGGGGACCCATGTATGACCAGGCCCGTAATTACGAGTCCAAACCGGGGCACCCACAAGTAGTTGCCTAGGTGCCCTGGGGTGTGAGACAGAAGGAGGCAGTCTGTCCGGATGCAACCGGTCAAGCTTGGTAGTCAGTTTGCGCCCCCAACGAAGTTCAGCTGGGCTTCTCCCTGTAGAAGTGGACGGTGTGGTGCGATAAGAAAGGAGGAAGTCAGCCAACCTGTGATGCCAGTCCCCGTAGGTGAGCCTCTTCAAGGCGTCCTTGGTGATGCGAACCATGCGTTCAGCCATACCGTTGGTGGACGGGTGGAAAGGTGCAGAAGTGGCATGATGAATCATGTTAGCCTGCAAGAAAGCTTGGAATTCGGAGGAAGTGAATTGAGGGCCGTTGTCAGACACAATGACGTCTGGGAGCCCGTGTGCAGCAAAAATCCCCCTCAGTACCTGAATAGTCTTTGCAGTGGTGGTGGAAGAGACAGGTACAACCTCAAGCCATTTTGAATGGCTGTCAACGAGGACCAAGAAGAATTGACCCTGAAAGAGCCCAGCGTAGTCAATGTGCACCCTAGACCACGGAGACTGTGTTTCCTCCCATCTATGCACAGGAGCTTGGGGCATTTCAGGGCGTGAGCGTTGACAAAGGTGGCAAGCATGCACCTTAGCTTCTATGTCTTTGTCTACACCTGGCCACCACAAGTGGCTGCGTGCAAGAGCCTTCATTCGTACAATGCCAGGATGACCCTCGTGGAGGGAATCAAAGACCCTAGTCCTCATTGAGGTGGGAATGACAACTCTGCTTCCACAAAGCAGACAACCCTGAGAGGTGGACAACTCGTTCCTTTTAGACCAGAAACTCTGAAACTCAGGATTAGGACAGTGCTCAGGCCAACCAGACAAAACCCAAGAAAGGACACGTGAAAGTGTGTGATCTGTGCCTGATTCAGCGGCTACATCCCTGGCATTCAGGGGGGACTCGGGCAAGGCTTGAATGGAGAGAATATTGATGGCTGGCGCAGGGTCAGCCTCTATTACCGGCAGGGGTAATCTACTGAGGCCATCAGCATGGCCCATTTCCTTCCCAGGCTTGTGAAGTAGGGAAAAATCATATGCAGACAAAAAGATAGACCACCTGAGCATCCTGGGGGAGATGATTTGGGGAGTTTGTTTACGTGTGGTAAACAGTCCCAACAAAGGCTTATGGTCAGTGAAGACCATGAAATGCCTACCATATAAAAAATCGTGGAATTTTTTAATTCCAACAACAACAGCTAAGGCTTCCCTGTCTATTTGAGCATAGTTGCGTTCAGCTGAAGACAATGTCCTGGAGTAATATGCAACAGGAACCTGAGTTCCATCAGCCCTGAGGTGGCTCAGTACAGCACCCACCCCATAAGGGGAAGCATCACAAGCGATGCACACAGGAAGGGACTCATTGAAGTGAGCAAGTACACTGTTAGAAGTGAGCAAGGCCTTGATCTCATTGAAACTAGCCTCATGTGTTTGTGACCACTGCCACACTGCCTGTTTATCTAATAGCCTGTGAAGAGGCTCAGCTACACTAGCCTTGTGTGGAAGAAAGGAATTGTAGAAATTCAGAAGGCCTCAACTTGGCCTGGGTTCCGCTGCCGGAACAAATCTTCCTAAATGTGTGCATAGAAATGATCGAAAGTGCAGACCCCGTGTCCAGTTCCATAGTTAATGGAACCCCTTGTAGCTTCATCTTAAGTGACAGCTTTTTCTTAATGGGCTTGTGTGTGCCTGTCCTGTAGATGCTTCTTCGCGAAGCACAAAACCCCACCCTATTCTGGCTGGGGACCCTGGTACCTTTCAGATCTGCGTAGATCTGGTACCTTTCAGATCTGCGTAGCTGCAATTCTTCCTGAGGTTGTACCTTCTGATGGCCCAGGCACACAGCTGCAATGTGTCCTTGTTTTCCGCACGCCTGGCAGATAGCGGAGCGGAACTTGCAGTTGGCTCTCTTGTGGCGACCTCCACAACCGATGCACTTGGGGAGAGCTGAAGAGCTTCCTCTTGGTTTTCCTTCCTTTGTGGGGTGGAGATGGTCCACTTCCTCGTCCGGATCCTCCTCGGAGTTTCTTTGGACTTCTTCCTGGTGCACGGATGCAGCATCTGGACTGTTTCTGATCGGCCGCATGTTCGCTGCTTCTTCTGAGATGACCTCTCTCAAGGCATCTTGGAAAGACAAGTCCTCCTTGGCGAAAAGTCTCTGTTGCAACTCTCGATGCCTTAGCCCGCACACAAATCGGTCCCTCAGTCGTTCTTCGAGGTCCTTGAACTCGCAATGTTTGGCGGCTTTCCTTAGTGCGGCGATGTACTCCTTGGCCGATTCTCCGGGTCGTTGATCCCTCTGCTCGAAGGTGTGGTGCTACGCGATGACGGACATCTTAGGTTGGAAGTG
Source organism: Crotalus tigris (assembly GCF_016545835.1). NCBI lineage: Eukaryota > Metazoa > Chordata > Lepidosauria > Squamata > Viperidae > Crotalus > Crotalus tigris. Next base: position 2,041,540 of record NW_024096634.1, on the reverse strand, counting down.
CTCCTTCAGTAACTTCTTTAGATCTGCGTAGCTGGCAGACTCTGAAGGAACAGGTGCTGCGAGGTTCTCAGCGATTTCGAATGCGTCTTGACCGCAAACGCACAGCAGGGTGGCAGCCTTCAAGCTCTCTTCCCTCACCTGGTTCACTTTGAGGTAGTTTTCCACCCTGGCTACGTAAGACTCCCACCTCTCTGGATGTGAGACGTCGAATTCCGAAAGCCTTCCAATCTTCACCATTTCGTATCAGGAAGGGTCTATCAGCCAGCCTACCCCCTAATGCACGCTGGATTGGCGGGTAGCTGCCGAGTCAACGCCGTTCCTGCCGCTCCGGACTCACTCGGGTAAGCTTACACCTTCTCTTTTCCGATATAAGGCATCCCACCTTCGTCGCCAGTGTTGAGTCCGTCGCGAAATGGTAAGACACGAGAAGCAGTTGTAGTTCTCAGGAAACCTTTATTCTTCAGTTCAGCTTACATTGGAATATGGCGGCAACACCTAAAACTCTCGGCCTCCTTTTATAGGCCTTTCCCGGGTCAATCTGCTACTTTTGGCGCACCAGCACCCGCGCATGTGCACATGTACTGGCGACAGCCTGTCTGGTCCCGGGCAGCTTGCACCTGCCCGGGACCGCCTGCAATGTCCCGAGCCTGCTTGCAAGGCTCAGGACATAACAAATACTATCAGTTTAAAACATTAATATTGTAGTGGCTAATGATGACATATATTTGCTTCACTCAAAAGCTGAGAACAATGAAATCAATGTTGTGATGTCACAGTGAAAAAGATGTTGGCAAGATATGTTTGTAGTGTGGTTAGGTATAAATGGAAAAAGGTCATTGGCAATCACAAACCACTGCAGTTGCTAAGTTTGAATATTAAAAAGACCTCTTTATTCATAATTGTTACTTAAATAGCAGGGAAATTTTTCATTTTCATTATAGGATGCCATGTAATAAAGTATGTCACTGGCAATCATTCTTCCAAAAATAGTAATTATTTCCCAAGTCAGCAGACAAATTGTATGAATAATTCAGGATGCAACAATTTATTTGATTTTCTGCTTCAGTTATGGTGTACTGCAGTAATTTATTTGCCACTGATATCTAAATAAATATGACAAAATAGGCAAGATGCTAAAAGTATGTATTCCTTTCAGGAACAAAAGCAGTCAGATTATCGCTCATTTAAAAAAAAACAGCAATTTTTGTTCAGCTTGAATATTCTGCTGGAATGAAAACAATATCAGGGAAGTAAATATACCTTTCTGAACTACTGCCTAATTAACTCTTCCAGTGGAATGTGTTTTTTTCTCTGGAATGTTTTTTTTCCCCACAGTCCTTGGTTGGATCCCACTATTTTCTTTTAACTCATTCATCCTTTTTTGGCTTCTCCTATCACAGGGCTTTTCAACCTTTTCATCCATTATACCACTTTTAGGATATGGCAACATCCGAGTACCACCAGTCGCCTAGCAAGGTGTCAAAATCTTCGAGAAATTCGAAGAGGACAGTTGGGATTAGAGATGAATGTTAAGATAGAAATATATGTTATTTTAGAATAAGTATTGTATATAAAACTTAGATGTATATGTAGAGATGAAGAATTGATTGTAAAAAGTGGAATAATCTGATAAGAATGTATATACTGGAATGTCATGTTAAATCCAATGTTTGTTTCTTTTTAACTGTATTATAAATAAAATTTGTAAAAAAAAAATCTTGATGACAAAAAAAGGAAAAAAGTGATAAAGTATAGGTAGTCCTTGAGTTACAACAGTTCGCTTAGTGACTGTTCGAAGTTACAATGGCACTGAAAAAAGTGCCCCCAAGCCACAGCCGAGCAAGACACCTGCCTGCCCGGCCGGCCGTGATCTTCCTCCTGTCCGAGGTTTTCATTGTTGTGAGCATTTCTGTTGAGGATTGGCAGTGGAGGTGGGGTGGGGGGTGTTTGGTTTTTATTCCCCCCATCTGTTGGGTGGTTGCAGCAGGTTTTGGTCACTTCACATGACCCTGGGACACTGTGACCATCATAAATATGAATCAGTTGCCAAGCATCTGAATGTAAATCACAAGACCCTGGAGATGCTGCAACATTCCAGCTGATTGGTGCTTCTTCTGGGCTCAGCAGAAGCGCCAGGATCAGTGCTGCTTTCCAGCTGATTGGTGCTTCTTTAGGGCTCAATAGAAGCACCGGGATCAGCGCTGAGCTACAGCTGGAGCCTGGCGCTGATCCTGGCATTTCCACTGAGCCCTGACAGCCCTGCAGCTCCAGCCATCTCTCACTCAGGCTTGTGTGGTGCTATGACTGGTTCAGCTTATTCCCCTCCCCTGCTATCACTTTTCTAGGATGGTCATGTATCACCTGCCAGGTGCCAATGTACCACAGGTGGTACCCATACCACTGGTTGAAAAGCCCTGTCCTATCATACCAAATTTGATCCCATTTCCATTGGGTTGGAAAGAATAAGGAATTTTAACAGATACTCAGAAAAATTCAGACTGTGAACTCATGGCAATATGTATAGTATATAATAACTACTTGTCTAGTCATGATAAACATATTTGATTTTAATTGAATTTTTAATGTGGTCTTGGAAAACACATTTCAAAATATTATACTAAAACAGATGCACCATGTGAATATTTGAATTTCTATGTCTACTTTTTATAGTTGGAATTTTTTGTGTGAGATGTTCAGTAAATATAGAATATTTTGCAACTGAAGTTTACTAAAAAATATTGTGCTGTTCAGGGTAAAAAATTCTGCTTCCAGTGCAATTAATTTGGCAGGACTTAATCAAAGGAGTATTAACAATTATGTCATATATCATAATGCTCTTTCCTAATAGCTTGTTTATAATAACAAGTTCATTTCAATTACTTTCAGATGGCTATTTGATTGACAAAAACAAAATTGCAACATTTGCAAAAAATATCAATGTGCTGATATATTAGCTTAGTAACAGGATTTTTAGTTAAGATTAATTAGACAATATGCAATGTTGCTTAAACATAATTATGAATATCATTACCACATTGATGTCACCTTCATTTATCTATTATATTTTCAATAACTATGTTTTGTATTCTATAGTAGCTTTGTAATCCATTATCCATTCTTGGATTCTATTGAGACTCAATGCTTGTGATCTTCATCAATCTCTATAAGCATTCAGTGTATGTTTGTAGTGAGGGTTTTTGTGTGTCCAGGTGTACTGTATTTATTATTAGATTTAAGGGAAATAAAATAACAGATTTAGAGGAAATAAAACAGCTTAATATGAACCCAATTAATGTAAGCAAATGTTCATGGAAGTACAATTGTTGTTATAAACATCATTGTTATCAAAATCTAAAGCTAGATATTTCCCTCCTAACTACATTGGAATTAGAATGCTTTTTTCTTTAGTATTTAGAATGCTTTTTTTTAGTACTCAAATACTTTCCTTTTCAATATCAGTTGTAATGAATTATTACAATGGATGAATCAGTTGTAATGAATGTACTGATATAATGAAGAAAGAAAGATATTCTGGAAAAAGTTAGTATAATGGTTAAATACCTAAAAATGGGGGTTAGAAAGATTCAAAATATAATCCAAAAAAGAAGGAATCCAACATTATTTATATAGTTAAAATTATTTTATATTAAGGTTATTTTTTAAAAAAAAAACCCAATGAGGTTAGGCCAATGTTTCTTTTTTAGAACTTTCATCTTTGAAACTTTCTCAATGGTAATATAATCTTTGAGACATTCAAATTAATTGATAGAATAAATTTGTGGAAATTGTCAAGAAGGGAAGCCAAAGTCAAGGAAGACAAAAGATCTCAGGAATGAACTTAAAGAATTTCAGACAGTTAACACATGCAGCATTACAGTGTCATCTGTAAAGATATTGAAGATGGAAACAAATATGAAAAAACATAGGTTTTCTGAAAAATCTGTGAAATTAGAAGGAAGTTCCAACATAGAATTGGTATGCTACAGAATAACTGATTCCAGCAAGAACCAACAAAGATGGAGGAACATACTGAAATTCTCTACAATAATCTTATGAACATCGAAGATGTTCTCTACTTAAAAGAACCTCTAGTATTGGAAGATGAAGTTAGAGAGAAGTCTCTGGTCATCACCAAGCTAGAAAGTTACAGGCATTGATAGAACATCTACAGAAATATGGCAAGCAAGAGAAGAAGACTATGTAAGAAGTCCAAGACAAACTATGTCAATTAATCCGGAAATATCCAGCAAATTGGAAGAGATCAGTCTACATATCAAAACCAAAGAAAGAAGACTTACTGTAACAGAATATATAAATAATCAGAATAGACGTAGTTCTTGACTTACTATCATTTGCAAAGTGATCATTCAAAGTTACAAAGGTGCTGAACTAATGGTGGTTAAAATTGTTTCTCAGAGTTCCAGTAACCCCAGCACTCCCATGTGAGTAATTGCAGACTAATTGGGAGTAATTGCAGACTCCCATGAGACTAATTGCAGTGTCGTACAATCCCTGGATTACCATTTGCAATCTTCCTTGCTGGCTTATTCAGAAAGTCAATGGGAAAACCATTAGGGAAGGTTGCAGGTCACTGAGGTAAATCTCCCCCCTCTTTGCACCTACCCCCAGCCTCACTGTGTTTGCACTTCACTGGCTACTTGTGAACCCCACACAACCTCCCTAAGCCTTGCCATGCCTTTCTCACACTCTCACACACCCATTCACATCCTGAATACCCTCCCCAACCCTTGTTGCACTTCCCTTGCACCCTAATATACCCCCTTGCACTGTTCTCCACACTTAACTGGCTGCCAGTCTGCTTGTAAACTGTTTGGGATTTGCAATTTCCTGCTGGCTTCCCCATTGATTTCATTATGGGAAGCTGGCAGGAAATTGTCTTACATGACTATGGGATTTAGTTAACAATGTTTCTCAATGTCCCAAAAGTGCTTTTTTCAAAAGGCAACTGGACTTTCTTGGTTTTTTTCTTTGAAACTGTTTCATTTCTCATCCAAGGAGCTTCTTCAGCTTCGTGGATGAGAAGTAAAACCTTTTAAAAAAACAAACCGCAAGAAAATCTAGTTGCTTTTTGGAAAAAAACACTTTTGGGACAATCATGACTTGAATGATTGAGAATCTCCATAGACAAATGCTTTTCAATTTAATATTAGATAGAATAATGTATTAATAACTCAGTAACCATTATAAGCATGGAATAGACACCACAGCTAGAGATAATCTCTTATCATGAATTAATTTAAGATTTCTATTGTTCAGCTATTTAATATGAGTACTTTATAATGTGTTTGGTTTCATGTGGTGGAATGACCCAGTTTATATTCCTCAGGCTAAGCATATTTAATTATAACTAGATAAGCCATGGCACACTGGGTTATTGTTTCAGATGTATTTCCTTATCGAAAGAGAGAAACATAAAGACCCTGGGTGGGCAAAAAAACAGTGGGACAAGGAGAGACTTCTGACTTCCTGCCAGCTTCCCCATTGAGTTTCCTTGTGGAAAGCTAGCAGGGAGTATCAGAAATATCTTCCTTCCTTCCTTCCTTCCTTCCTTCCTTCCTTCCTTCCTTCCTTCCTTCCTTCCTTCCTTCCTTCCTTCCTTCCGTCCTTCCTTCCCTCCTCCGTTCCTCCCTCCCTCCCTAAAATTCCTGCCAGCTTCTCCATTTACTTTGCTTTCTAATTTTTGTTGGTTAAATAGATGTTTGAATCCTTCTGCTGCAGAAGATTGAAACTTCACCATGCTCTCCCAGCTTTGACAGGTACAAACTCCAGTCTTCCAAAAGTGTTATTTCCAACTGAAAAGCTTGCTATTTCCTCAGTTTTGCTTCTCCCTCCTTCCACCACATTAATTCTTTTTCAGCTCAGGACCATTCATCTCAAATAGCCCTCTCCCTGTTCATTTTTTAATTGTACCCTTGAACTTTCCTTCTCATAACAAGAGTAACTAAGGTAGCTCTTTTGTTGCAAAGCCAAGCTTCAAGCTGCCTTGAAAAAATAAATCAAAAGTATTTATTTATATCTTTTCAACTAGTTTTAAATTAGTATTTTACAGTCTCCCCCCAACCCCCGATACTATTAACAGTGTAAAAATGATCTTAGTTAAGCAGTAAAAACCAGATTTTTTACAAAACTCATGACAATCCTGTAAGTTGGTCAGCAATTACTTCACAAAAAATTAGAATAGAGCCCAGATAACAAACTTCTTTGCAGAAAGAAAATAGGGTTCTTTTGTCCTCCACTTTTAGGTACGCTTCTGGATATTTTATACCTAACATAATACTGTACTATTATAGAACCTAATCTCACATCCAGCGATTCTCTAACCATATCGAAATCCTTTCAGTAACCAGTAGCACAACAGTAAGAGTTCCTTTCAGCTTTTCAAAAAAACATCTGATATTCTTTGGTACAGGCATATATTTATCTCAATTATTTCTCAAAATAAAGATCAAAACTTTTATGCTACAACTGTGTATGTGCTTTGGACAAGGTTGCCCACATTCTTCTTTGCTTTTTAATATCTATGTGAAACCCTTGACTTGGGCTGTTGGACAATGTAGAAAGATCAACAGAATAGTACATAATACAGTTGAATACATTGGTTTTATTTGTAAACAACATTTTTCTTGTTTACTTCTAAACCTCATACTAGTATTCCAGTTTTAATGTGAAAGATCAAAATGGCAGAATATTTTATTAACTAGTGCAAATCAGAACTGATGACAAAAAGGAAAAATTGGAGTATCCATCTATTTAAGGGATATCATAGTATCATAGAGTCATAGGGCTGGAACAGACCTTGGAGGTCTTCCAACCACCTGCTCAAGGCAGGAATCTCATACCATCTCAGTCAAATGGTTGCCCAGTCTATTTTTGAAAAATGATGGAGCACTCACAACCACAGGAGGCAAGCTATTCCATTGATTAATTATTCTCACTGTCAGAAAATTTTTCTTGCATTTTTCTTTGACAGGTTTCTACCCATTACTTCTTGTCCTCCCCCCCCCCGGTGCCATAGAAAATAAGTAAATCCCCTCTTTTTTGTGATAACCCCTCAAATATTGGAAGCCATCATGTCCCCCTTATCTTTCTCTTTGATAGGTTAGACCAGGGGTCTGCAACCTTAAACACTCAAAGAGCCATTTGGACCCATTTCCCAGAGAAAAGAAAACACTGGGAGCAGCAAAACAAGGAAGGGAGCTTGATTGAAGGGTTTAATTAAAAAGAAATAGAGGCTTCTGTGCATGAGTTCTCTCTCTTTCTTCTCTTTCTCTCTCTCTCTCCCTCCCTCTCTTTTTTCTCTTTCCTCTCTCTCTTTCTCTCTCCCTCCCTCTCCCTCTCTTTCTCTCTTTCCTCTCCCCCTCTCTCTCTCCCTCTCTCTCCCTCCCTCTTTCTCCTCTCCCTCTTTCTCCCTCTCTTTCTCTCTCTTTCCTTTCCCCTTCTCTCTCCCTCCCTCTCCCTTTCTCTCTCTTTCTCTCACCCTCTCTCTCCCCCTCTCTCTTTCTCTCTCTCTCTTTTTCCCCCTCTCTCCCTTTTTCTCTTTCTCTTTCCTCTCCCTCTCTCCCTCTCTCCCTCTCTCCCCCCCTCTCTCCCTCTCTCCAATCTTCTGCTAACCTGGCAAGCTGGCTTCAAGCTGTTCTCCAGCAAGCTGACACACATTCTTATTGGGCTGGCTCTCTCCTGCCCTTCCTGCTTCCAGCTTCCTGCTTCCAGCAGAGATGCAGCCAAGGCAGGAGCCCTGCCCAATAAGCTTGTCAGCTCATCGGAGAACAGCGTGAGGCCACTCTCTTTTTTACACACACACAGAGAGAGAGAGAGAGAGAGAGAGAGAGAGAGAGAGAGAGAGAAAGAGAGAGGGGGGGAAATGCAAATGCCTCCCCCTCTCTCTCTGCAAATGGCAGAGGAGGCTGGGAGCTGCAGGAGAAGGCTCAAAGAGCTGCATGCGGCTCTGGAGCTGCGGGTTGCTGACCCGCTGGCTAGACATACCTAGGTCCCTCAACCGTTTGTCATATGATTTAGCCTTCAGACCCTTTATCATCTTTGTTGCTCTTCTCTGCACATTTTCCAGGGTCTCAACATTCTTTTTTGTACTGTGGTGACCAGAACTGGGTGAAGTATTCCAAATGTGGTATCACTAGGGCGGTATTTCTCATTGTCATGACACTATCCCTCTGTTTATGCATCCTAGGACTGCATTGTATATTTGTATCAAATCCATTAACTATTATGTATACCATATTTTCCGGTGTATAAGACGACTGGGCGTATAAGACGATCCCCGACTTTTCCAATTAAAATATAGAGTTTGGGCTATACTCGCCGTATAAGACTACCGTACTAATCTGGCCAAGAAATAAAAATGACCCTGACATGGATACAAGTAGCTTAACTAATCCAATAAAAATACATAAGTAATCCAAAATTCAAGCAACAAAGACTGTTTCTAGGAAAACTACAAAGATGACTGGAATTACTTTTAAAATAGTCAAAAGAATCTCAACTTAAGCCAAGATTTACTGATGAAAAAGTTGCCAAGTCTAAACCATGCACCACAAGCTTCTTTTGGAAGAGAACAAAGTAAAAAAAAAAAAAGAAAGCCCTTTAAAACAAGCCTTCAGACCAGAAAGGATTTTATCACTATGCTTAAAAAATAAAAATCCATTAGTAATACTATATCACTGCTGCTTGCAAAGGGCTCCCACTTATGTCAAACCAGGCACCTGATGAACTCTGGCAAGACCAATCAACTGTGTGTAAACATCTTGAAGGTTTCGGGATGTTGAAAGGGGTGATTTAAAAACCACACCAAGCCTCTCTATCAAGGGCCAGTTTTCCCACCATGAGGCAAACGTTTCTTACCACCCACCTAGAAGAAGCCCACCAGTAGCAATTTCCAAAACGCCCAGTGTGCCAGCTACGCATTCTGCCAGGAGCCTAAAGATCGGCGTTCAAGAAAACCCACATGATAGATGAGCTCTCCCGTGTGGACATCCCAGCTTGCAAATCATCCACGCCATTCAACCCAAGGCTAATGGGCCATGCCCCCTCTCAACTTCTGAAGGCAGCAACACCCTCCTCTGCCACCCAGAACCCAAGCTCTTTCCCAGGGAGACCAAAGTCTGCTTAACCAGCTGCAGAAGCAGAGCACACACAGTGTCCTCAGCTGCGCCTCCAGCCTACTTTGCCGGCTTACCCTTTGCCAACCAGGCACTCCAGGTCCTACAGGTGATACCTCCCGGTAACAAGGGGGTACCTTAATTTCTCCAGATGCCACAATCTGCGGGCGGTCAGCTACAAGAGCAGAGCATGAACAGCGCTGAATGGAGAGAAGTGAGCGAGGAGTGGAGCGCGCGAAGGGGACGTGACCAGGGCAGTGGGCAGAGGGGAGGGTCAGCTCCGGAGGTGGGGGCAGTGCTCAGAAGTGAGGGAGGGGGCTGTGGCGAGACGAGCCCGAAACAGAAGTCTGGAGAGCATAGCAGACGGCGAGAGGAGAGGCCGGAACAAAGAAAGCAGCGGCTGGGAAGCCGGAGAAGTGAGGAAGATGCGGGGATTTCTATGATGCAATGCAAAAAAAAAAAAAAAAACTTGCCTCGGCACGTTGGCATGCCTTTGCCCTTCCGACCCTAGCAGAAGTCAGCTTGCAAACTTGTTTGCGGTCAGTTTCTCAGTTTGGGAGATTGCGTGCGTGTGCAGCTATTCTTTGTCTTGCCGTCCCCACTTTGGAGCAAATTGTGGCCTGTTGTCAAACAGCGATACCTGCGACAGAACACGCACCATGCAGTACAAAAACGATATGATTTTTGTCTGCTTTATTGGATAAGAGGGGGAAGCCATTCTCTGGCGAGATGTTTGCAGAGTGTGCGCTTGTTGCACATGTCTTGTTTCTTGCACGATTGGTTGCTGCATTTTGCTGCACGGAACTCTTGTTCCGCAAAGGCTTGCATGGAAAAGCAGTGGCTGCTTTTTTTGCAGCCAGCCAGGCTAAATAACCTGGGCGTCCCACCATTTTTCTGCAAGCAACGGACAAAATCCTTCTCACCTGGAACCTACAAATTCGGGACATGTTTAGCATAATGGGAAATAGTGAGAAATTGATGCACAAAAGTAATTTGGGGCTGATGTTGCTTTGCAATCCTTGACGCTTAGAGAGATAAATAAGCAAGGATTTTTTATTCATTTGTTTAACAAAATGAACTACAAACTTAAGCTCCACTGAAATAATTAGAGAGTACCCATATTTTCTGGCATATAAGACGACTGGGCATAAAAGATGACCCCCGACTTTTGAGATGATTTTCATGGTTTAGAAAGTCGTCTTATACGCTGGAAAATACGGTACATCAAAGCATATAACTCAATAACATGTAATGTAAATTCAAAAACAACAACAGCTAAATTAATTGACTCTGATATACAAGGAAGATATGTTATCATTGATTTAGTATTACAAGGCAAGAAATTCCTTATTGTTGGACTATCTGCTCCCAATCAACAACAAAAACAGTTCTATAAGGTCTTACATCAGAAATTAACTCAATTGGATTATAAATCGATTATCTTGATGGGTGATTGGAATGGTGTCTTAGACTCAAGGAAGGACAAGAAGGGATCTTTTAAAACTTCCAACCATGCTAAATTACTTAAAGCCTTTTTTGATTTGAAAGGCAACTTGGAGCTTAGAGACACTTGGCGAGAATGGAACATAGAGGATAGAGATTTTACTTTTTTCGGACAGGCATCAATCGTTCTCTAGAACTGATTTTTTGAAAATTACTACTGATCTTTTTTCTAGGGTTAAGAATGTCAAGATCTTTCCTAGAACATTGTCGGATCATAGTCCTGTATGGTTGGAGTTGTTTGCTGAAGATGGGAATAGAAGATCTTGGAGACTGAATGAAAATTTATTTAATTATGAGGGGCTTTCGCAGAAATGTAGAGAACATCTGAAGGGATTTTTTGTTTTGAATATGCATAAGGGTACTTCAATGGCAATGGTCTGGGACGCTAGCAAAGCTTATATGAGAAGGGTTCTGATTCATATGAATAATGCGCATAGGCGTAAACAGATGCAAAAACGTAAAGAGTTAGAAGATGAGATTAAATTGAAAGAGAAGGCTTTTATTTTGAATCCATAAAGGCTTCTATAAATATGCTTAAGACGCAATTTAATATGTTAATGGCTGATCAGATTGCAATTAACTTGCGTTATATGAAACATAATACGTTTTGCAATGCAAACAAGCCCGGTAGGTGGTTGGCTTATCAACTACGGAAGAAACAGAAGGCAAGGATCATAGAGAAAATAGATTATAAAGGTAAAGAGGTATATCAACAAAAATTGATTAAAAAGAGTTTTTTAGATTTTTATTCAAAGTTATATGCTTGTGAAAACATACAAGCTTTAGATATAGATAAGTATTTACAGGCAGCACATTTTCCTAGACTTTCAAATGAACAACGAAATGAGATGAATTGTTTAATTACTTCTGAGGAAATTATTTTTGCAATTAAACAGTTAAAGGTGGGTAAGGCACCGGGTACAGATGGATTAACAGCAATTTATTATAAAATGTTATTTGAAGAAATAGTAGAGCCATTAAAGGAACTTTTTAATAGTATTTTGTTGGGAGCAGAGGTACCTCCATCTCGGAGAAGGGCTTTTATATCGTTGATTCCAAAAGAAGATCAAGATCTCACCCAGCCTAAGAATTATAGACCATATCTCTTTTGAATACAGATTATAAGATCTTTTCAAAAATATTGGCAAATAGGTTAATGCATGTTATGAAGCAATTGATTCATAGTGATCAATCTGGATTTATAACTGGAAGATATATGAAATATAATGTAAGACAAATTATTAACTTAATTGAATACTTGGATAAGAATAATCAAATTCCTGCGGCTTTGACATTTTTGGATGCTGAGAAAGCTTTTGATCAGTTAGATTGGCAATTCTTATTGAGAGTTGTAGAGAAAATGAACTTTGGGGATAAATTCTTATATGCCCTTAAAGCTATATATCAACAACAATCGGCACAAATTATAATTAATGGGGGATTAACAGAGGCATTTAAAATTGAAAAGGGTACAAGACAGGGATGTCCATTATCGCCATTGTTATTTGTTTTAACAATGGAGATTTTATTAATTAAAATCCACGAATCAACTACAATAAAGGGAATAAAAATAAATAAGAATGATTATAGGTTGAGAGCTTTTGCTGATGATTTGGTTGTGACATTATCTCAACCGATTCAATCGGTTATGCAATTGGTGGAAATTATAACCCAGTATGGGAACGTTTCTGGTTTTAAGGTAAATAATAATAATACTAAAATATTACCTTAAAATATGACTATGAAGGAAAAGGAAATTTTAGCTAAATTTACAGGTTTTGAAATAGTGAAAAAGGTTAAATATTTGGGTGTATATATTACAGCTTCTAATGGAAAATTGTATAAAAATAATTATGAGATACTATGTGTAAAAGTGCAAAAGGATTTAAATGATTGGAAAAAATTACAATTATCTTTGTTGGGGAGAATTTCAGCTGTTAAAATGAATGTTCTACCAAAGTTTCTTTTCTTGTTTCAAATGATACCCATTTTGAAAAAAGACAGTAATTTGGATGAATGTCAGAAGGGTATCAATAAATTCATCTGGCCAGGGGAAAAACCAAGAGTAAAGTTTAAGATTTTACAAGATGCTCGGGAAAGAGGAGGGCTTAAGGTGCCTAACTTGAAATTATATTATGATGCGGTGGCCCTAAAAGTGATTAGTGACTGGGTTAACTTAACAAATAAAAATATACTATCTCTTGAGGGATGGGATTTATTATATGGATGGCACACATATTTGATTTATAATAAAAAAGTAGATCAGGCTTTCAAATTCCACATCTTAAGAAATGCCTTATTGTGTGTCTGGAAGAAGTATTATTATAGGTTAAATTATAAAATACCATTTTGGGGGATTCCTGGACACGTGATAGAAGGGGTATCTAGGGGTGTGAATTTGGATAGGATCTCTTATAAGGAATTACTTCGATTGGTAGGGAGTGATTGGCAAATAAAATCTTTAGTTGAGCTAAAGCAAGAAAATATTATACAGTCTTGGTTTCAGTATAATCAATTAGTGGTTAGGTGGAGTTTAGATCAAAAGGCTGGTATTACTTTAGGGGATGAGAATTTGGTAAAACAGATTAAAGATCAAAATCGGGCCCATATAAAGAGAATTTATAATATTTTAATAGAATTGGATTCTGAAATGGATCTAATTAAAGATTGTATGGTAAAGTGGGCTCAAAATATTCAGGAACCGATCCCGTTGGATACATGGGAGATAATTTGGGTTAGAAATGTAAAATTTACACAGGCTCAAAATTTAAGAGAAAATTTTTATAAAATGTTTTACAGGTGGCATTTGGATCCCAGAAAGCTGTCTTGTATGTATTCTAATTTACAGCCCAAATGTTGGAGATGTGGTAGCTTGGATGCAACCTATTTTCATATTTGGTGGACTTGTAGAAATATAAAAGCTTTTTGGATTAAAATTTGGTGGAACATTCAAAATATTTTTAAAAGAAAGATAAAGTTTACCCCTCAATTATTTTTGTTGGGTATTATTGTAGATTTTGATGTTAAAGAAACTAATTTGATGTTGAACTTAATAACAGTAGCAAGGTTATTGGTAGGGCAATATTGGAAGAAAGAGTCCTTGCCTACTATAGAAGAATGGACGTTTAAGGTGTCAAATTTAGCAGAAATGGCAAAAAAATTCTGCCTATTTGAAGGATCATACACAAGAAAGATATATTTCGGTTTGGAGAAGATGGATAGATTATATTCAGAATAAATATGGGATTAAAAAGTTTCATTTAGCTTATGAGTAAATTTTAGATTAGTACTGATAGTATAATAACTCATTTTAGAATGACTTGTTTATATTATTAATATAAACTTGTTTATATTGACTTGTTTATATTATTCTTTTTGTTTTAATTTGCTTATATTTATCTTAAATGGGAGTTAAAGTATTTTATGGATTTGGTTACTTATATAGTTGGGTAATGTTAATTAGAATTTGATTATTAATTTGTAACCCTGTACTCAGCTCTGGGAAGTGGGGGGAGGGTTAGGGGTGGGTGGGTTTTGTATACTGTATAAAACTTTTCAATTAAAAAAAAAGAAACAACAACTCTTTATGTGCTTTTCCTTTTCTAATGGTGTCAGCTTTTTCTGCTGAAAGAGTAATTATGGCTTATTTTTGGCACACTTTGGAAAATCATTTTGACACCTGGTGAATTGTCAAAGATGTATAATGGTATGTCAAATATATGTTGGAAATGTAATCATACTGAAGGTACCTTTGATCACTGTTGGTGATCATATAAGAAGGCTAAGAATTATTGAAATCAAATACATACTTTAATACAGAGAATTCTTGTACAGTGAAACCAGAGTTTTTTCTTTTAGGTTTGGTGGATAAGCAGTGGGTGAAAGAATATGGGACCTTGTTTCTATATATGAAAACAGCAGCAGTATGCACAGAGATAGAAAGACTTGCAGATTCCCACAATGGAGTAATGGCTAGTAAAGTTAATGGATCTGGCTGAGATAGCGAAATTAGCTACCTTGTCTAACTTTGTTTCTATGTGGAAATCACTTTTGGACTTCTTTCTAGAAACTGAAAGCAATGCCACATTAATTTTGGTATTTGATAATTAGAAATGTTTATGATTACAGAAATAGTGGATGTTATTGAATTTTAGATCAAAAGGTTAATATACTTACTGTATATCTGTAACTGTATTGAACGAAGTTAGATGTTATATTTTTCTTAATTTTTTTGCATCTTTCCTTCCCCTATATTTTCCTTTTTGTTTTTTAAATTTTATTTTTTGTAAAATTTAATAAAGTATATTAAAACAAAGGAATACTGGTTCCATTGCAATTTAACTGTACTTTGTTGATTAAATGGTAAGGTTAGGCTTACTGAACAATAATTTACAATTATATTTATTTTTATATCAGGCTTATACCTTGCTTGATAATTAAGGGAACAAATTAGTCTTTCATATTTGTTAATAAAATTCTGTTCAGCCTTTCATTCTATAGAATGAAATCACTGACTTAAAGGAACTATTTGAACTTAGTGATGGCAAAGTAGAAATGTTTTTCCATTTCTAAGGATAAATATGTTTTTATGGACTATATTTAGCCTGTTGGATTCTTGGTAGCCACAACTATACATGGTTTTTTTTTCCACTGAGGAATTCCAACTGTTTTTTACTATTGAAATTAATATTTGCACACATCAAACTGCAAAGATTTATAATTATACTATGCACAATTTAATTAAGTGAAATTCCATAAAAGTCTTAATTATTTCCTGTTGTTTTGTGTTACACACTTTTAATTTTTTTTAAAAAAATGCATTTAATTATCTTTAAGTACCACTTTCTGAATCTCAGAATATTATTGATATCTTTCATTAAGTATGTATTACATACTTTTTAAGAAGAGACTGGACAGTCATTTGTCTGAAGTGGTAGAGGATCTCCTGCTTGAGCAGGGGGCTGGACTAGAAGACCTCCAAGGTCCCTTCCAGCTCTATTCTGATTCTGACATATTATATTGAACTTCCTAATAATCCTGAAAAGTATTTCTTGAAATTATTTTTTCTTAAACCACACAACGCTAGACTCTTTTCAAAAAGATAGAGAATAAGAGATATGAATCACCTGGAATGGAAATGGTTGATATCTTTCAAAGTGTTTTATTAAGCTGATGTTAGGATGTCTCCTTTTTTATGCCATAACTAAATCTGTTTGGGGATCAAAATTCTGGGCTTGGTCACCCTACTATGGAAGATAAAATCCAGAGTCAAGTCAGGACATTTTTGTCTTAAATATATTAAATAATTTTGACCTAGACAAAATATACTGGTATGAATTTATATATTTCAATTTAAGTGGCCTGAAATCTAAACATTTTAATTAATTTGATATGCACTTACAGGATTCAATGTTTATCAGATTTGTATATCACAGGTAAACCCAGTGAAATAAATTCTAGATGTGCTATAGAAATTGCACAGCTATATAAAGAGAATGTATTGTACTCAAGATTCATAAAGCTAGGCTATTGCAGATAATTTATTTTGATCTATAGCAATTCTGACTATTAAATGGACTAAAATGTTTTGTCTCCCAGATGTATTATATCTCTTAATGACACACTATGTTTATAAAACATAGATAAACTAAACAGTTATATGTAGGTTCCATTTATTACGTGTATTCAGCAAATAAACTGTAATTTATTTGCATTCCATTCCATTGACAGAATCCCATTTGTTTCAGTACTATGGGGTATTTTATTCTATTCTCAGATTTAAGTAACTAGAAGCTGTATTAATATTTAATAATTTTTATCTGAATGTTTATAAACTGTTTATTCATAACAGCTCAAGGTGGCCAACAAATTTTTTAATAAATGAAGCAATTATAAATCCATTATTATTAAATATGTAAAAAAACTGTGCAAAATTATACTTTGAATCTGTCCTAAACTATAATAAAAGGGGCCCTGTTTGAGTTCCAGAAGATTTTTTTTCCATTACAAAGGTGGAGCTGTATCTGTGTCAGGACCATCTACTTTGTGATCTAAGCGGACAGGGCAAAATACGTGGGAACAGGAAGTGTTGTAAATAATATAGACTGAGAAAGTGTATAAGGCTTTGTAGGCCCAAAAGCAATCACCAGCAGCAGTTTCAACATGAGAGTGAAGTGATACTACTAGAAATCCCATCCATGTCAAAGAAAGTACAGTTTCCAAGTTATCTTTAAGACCCACTCTTCTGCAATAATATAGTTTTGAGAATACTTGCATGCATCATCAACATCACAAGAAGAGATGCTGCTGTTTATCAGTAAACATTGATAAAAATCAAATTTGTTATATGTTCAATGTCAGATACAAGAGAATCTCCAAAATGTGGAAATGTTCCACTATAGATAGTTCATCCAGAATAGGCACATCTCCTGCTTCCTGAAGTTCATATACTTTAATAACGTGTCCAAATTCAAATTTGCTCAAAACACATGGAAATTCTTCAAATAACCAACATTTTAAGAAATTAAAAGAATATTGCAATCAAGGCCAACTCAGTGGCAAATCCAACTCATTAAACCCTGATTGCAAAGAATTTAAATAATTTGTATCGTCTAAATGTTTCAAATGCAGGAGAACATAAGAAAAGCTGTGCTGAGGCCAAAGACTTATCTAATTCAACATCCTGATCCCATGGTCCTGCAAAAAGCATGGTTTCCAGGATAGCCAATAATTAGGAATGCATAAAGTTAATACCTTCTAATATACAGTAGCCTACAGAGAATCCAAGGTTCATTTTTCAAGTTCAGCTAGGAAACTGAGCAACTCCCAAAGCCAGATTCTGAAAGCAAAGAGCCAAATCAGGATATTTACCAAACATATCCATGTTGAATGACTGAAAAGAAATTACTCCAAAAAGACATTTCTTTTTATTAAGAGATAGGTAATATAAATGGAGAATTAATAGTTTTGAAATGGAGCAATTAAAGATGTTCAATTTTGGGCTGGGGTGGGGTGTACTTTGTTCAAGTCCTCTACTTCCAAAATAAATAAAATCTGTGAAGTCACAGCCTGGGCTCATCTCAGAGGGCTAAAAATGCAATAATTAATCTTGCCAGCTGCAATGGGACATTTCAGTGCCTGATGCAATCAAACTGTATAATGTAACCCACTATTTTCAGCACTGATGATTCAGAATGGAGGATTTATATAAAACTAGAGCCATTAGGATGCTGTTTATGCTCCAGCTGCCAAATGTCTAAGCCCTTTAGAAGAAATAATTCTTCTAAAGAACCTACACTATGGGAATATGCTTTACTCCCAAATAGTATTTTAGCTTCAAAGTGACAAATCCTTTAAATTGGGGTCTAAATCCAGAAATGCTATGCTCCCTAGGAATTGACAGGGGCTTAGACTTTCCATCCAAAGCTCTAAGATAAGCACTTCTCCTGGTTCACTTCCATCCTTTGATGAGAATGCTTTGGGGGTGGGCATAACAGAAGTCCACAACACAGCATGAGCTCTTGGGGCTGTAGTATTCAAACATAAACTGCCTCTTATATTAATATTTATACCATCAAAACTGGTATCCAGTAGTTCCATAGCTTCTTGAACTTGTCTAACCGTCTTTGTGAGTGGTCCAATTTGGCATTCGTCACTATATCTTGTGATGGAAATTCCACTGGTTACATTTTACTATAGAAGAAGTGCTATTTTTTAGCTTTACAATACTGGAAGACCAAATGGAGCACTGAGAAGCTTGCATTTCATGTCAGGTTTGCCCTTGTGTACAGGATCTAAAACAATTGACATGTCTTGCATAGCTCAACAGATGTTCCCAATCTCACTGTTCCCTGGCTTTTTCAGCTTGGTATGTTTATTCCTTCTTTGTCTCAAGGTAGCATCTATTAAAAACATGTGTTAAGCTTATTGATTTTTAGGGCTGTGTAAAGCCTTTCAAAGAGGTGTTTTAGGACACATGGGTGCATGTAAAAAGTGTCTTGGTTGAATTGTTAAAACACATCTGCCTTTTCTTCAGGCTTACATCACCTCTTCTAGCTTTGCTTCACACTGCATTTATTTTTTCGAAAAGGGAAGCTTTGTATGTGCACTCATATATTGCAGAGCATTGTACAACCCTAATAATTTTAGCAATAGATAAAAAAAATGTATTACTGCAGTAAAATACAGCCCTGTAGAAGATTTCATGTGAATACATCATATATCATAGAGAATATTAAAAAGAATATTTTTGCAAGCATAAAAGTTCTTTTGAAAACTAATAGAAACTCTAGAATTAATTAGTCAGGAATATCTTTCAATTTGTTTAGATTTCTTTTTAAAAATCCAAACAGTGTAACCTTGCCTAGGGAATCAATCTATCATAAGCAACATTTTTTGTTGTGAAAAAATATTGGATTCAGCATAATATTTTATGGGAACATTTCATAACTGAAAAATTATTGAATGCCATTGAAGAAATTTTCAAATGTAATAAACTGTACATTTACAGGAGAGAGAATGATTTAATTTAAGCAATTATTCAGTTTTTGTTTTCCTATAAACAGGTGGAAAATTTCCCTGAATAAATAAAAAGAGAAAATCTATCCAGGAACTTTTCATTTGTGAGACATTTAAGATAAAAAACTGTTCTTTAAAAAACTGAACTATATTTTTGAGATATTTTTAGCCATTACATAATCACTCCAAATTATTTTCTGTTATTTATGGCATTCACATTCCAACTTTTTTCTCTGAAGGTAAAGTTAATATATATAAGGTGATCTTCAGTTTAAGCAATGTCCCAAACCAAATAGCTTTGACAAAGGGTAGTGCTCATAACCCTGTGTTATACTAGGCCAGTATCCAACTTCCAAACAGATTTAATGATCTGTCATTAAGTGTCTGAAAACAGTTCTATTTGTAAAACATCAGACCTAGTTTATGATTGGAACAGGGCCGTCACACCAAGGGATTTAGCAATGAGAACAGTTTGCGTTGAAAATTCAATTTTTATCCCACAATATTCCAACTTAATAAACCAAACATCTTATGGATCTGCTTGGTCAGGAACTAGTAATTTGAAGCCAACTGTAAAAATCAATTCCCTTCTAATAATTAGATCTCCAAGTTAAAGTCAATGGGTTTTTTTTAATAGCTGATCATTTGTTAATATAGTAAATATAATATTTGGCACTTCACTAATCTTAAGGATCTTGGCAATAAATTATGGGGGGCACATAAAATGCTAAATAAAAGCTGTGATCTGCCCTGTGGCTAAATATGTGTTACAAAAGCATAATTAGCAGAAATTTCATATATACCGAAAATGCTAAATAATGTACATAATCACAATCTTTTTACCCCAGTAAACTTGGTGTTATTTTGAATGTCTCTCTCTATAGAGAGTTGATCAAGTTATTCATGTCATTTGAAGTTATATAAAAATCTCAACATTTTTGCTGTACTGAAAATGTTCTGTATTAGGTCAATGAACTCTTTAAAAAATCTGAAATAAATAGTCAGCTAAGTTTGGATGGCAGAAATAAAAGATTTTAACATCTTTCAATCCTTCACTCATCTTCACAGCATATTTTTAACCTTCACTTCCAAAACACACAATTCATGTTAAGCTATATTGTTCTTGTCCATTTTATTTAGCACATTTCAGTTTTTTCTGGTTAATCAAAAAAAAAAAAAAAGACTACTTTGCAGAGGAATGAAAGTTCTTCTGAGCCAATGTTCTCTAATATCTTCCAAATCTTCCCCCCAAAACTGACAGAACACTGCAACAATTGATTTTTTTAATTAAAAAAGGGGAAATTGGGAAGCGCAAGGTAAGAAAAAAGTAAGAAATCCCCATGTTTCTGCTAATGTCCTATTTACAAAGAACATTAATAACTGTCATAGAAAGAGTAAGTCTAAAAGACATTAGAAAGCAATTGGATACTTGTACCAACATCTGTGTACATTTTAATGCTTTAACTCTTTATAAAAAATCAATTGACCCCCTCTCCCCCTCTTATTTTTATCCAGAAAGATCCATCAATTCACCATTGATTCCCTGGAAAAGAAGGATGGGAGCACACAGCAGCAGAGAATGGTCCAAGGGGGAACTGCATTTATTTTCAGTTTGGGTGGAATACTTTGAAGCTGTTGCCAGATGTTTCAGTCTGGATACAATTTTTAAAGCTGATTTATAGACAAGTTGATATGAGTACAGGACAAGAGCTGCTTAAATGTTAAGTGCACATTGAGAATAGGAAATTGCCTAACATTACATACACCCAGCCTTCACATTATTTGTATAAAAAATGTCTTTTGTACATACATAGTGATTGTCAATACAAGTGTTCATACAGAACAGTGTTTGGAAATTATTTTTTTTATCAAGGAGCACATGAGAATGATGGGATGGACTTAAGTGAACAATTGGCAGAGCTAAAGGTGAGGGAGACCATTTTTTCCCCTTTGGTTTTTTTCTTTTCCCCTTTCTTCTTCTTTCTCTTCTCTCTTTTCCCCCTCTCTTCTCCTCTCTTTGCTTTACCCCTTTCCTCACAACAGTTAGGAGAGATTACTGTTGTTCTGAAGAGATAGTTTTCAGATAGTTTGGAAATTATATTAAAAACTGTAAAATGTGTATTCCAATATAGAAGAAAAGAGATATTTTAGCAAGCGAAGAATACCACAGATGCATTTAAGTGAGCTAGGTGAGAGCCAAAATATATAACTTTATGTAAAAGTATCCGACATTTTGTGCCATTAATTTATATGATTGCATCAAGTAGTTTAATTCACTTCTTACATTTATATACTATAAATCAACTATTAATTAAGGAAATATCTTTAATAATTTGCAACTCTACAGTAACTGGCAGATTATCCAAAATTTACTATGTAATTATTTATTTTTGCTATCTGTCACCAATCTCCTGAAAACTGATAGTCTGGATTTGAATCTCATGATTGTATTATTGTATCATTATTTCCTTGTTTCAGTAGAGGATAATTGTAAATATTGAGGCTTTTTGAAATTACATGGCATGCAATATCCAAGTAATTGAATCAAATGTATCTTTAAAAGACATGGAATAATAACTCTGCTTTGGTTTTGGATATTGTTTTGGTTAAACATATCTCTGGATCCAATACTCAACTGACCACAGACATAGAACTAATACTCACAATATTGCCTACAGTCATCTGCCAAACTCTAACCACACTACCGATTGTTACGATTTTAATTTAAAAATAAAATAAAATGACAAACTGCAAAGGAAAATGTTTTCTAGCTTTTTTCCCTGTACAGTGTACCTCTTAGTGTTACATCACATTTTTAGAAAATAAAAATAGTAAGCAATTGTAGTCTTGTATTTTTTAGCAGTATTTCTGTTAAAAAAGAGGCAAAGACACCAGGGCTTACTACTTGTCTTCTAATAAAGAATTACTTTGTGACTGATACCATATCAACTATTGGATTGTATGCCTGTTCCTCCATGGCAGCCACTTACTGTAATGATATGTGGGAACATTTCTGAGAGATGAAGGGAAGAGATGCTACCTAGGGAACAATCAGACAAAAGGGGATGGGGGGGAGTCTGCAGTTGAATAACAGGCAGAGAAAGAAATTTAGAAAGGATCTTCCCTAACTTACCAGGCAATAAAAAGAGACAGCGGGAAATTTGTACTTTCAGATTTGCAAGATTCTTATAATAAAGTAGAAGTAGCTGATTTTGTTGTGTTTCTTGTCTGGTCTACTTGGGAGGTCAACATTTATTTAGAATGGCTATGTCACACACTCAAAATTCCAAATGTGCCAACTAGCAGAAATGTCTGAAAATTTATGGTTTATCTAATAGGTCACATCAGAACATCATTCAGGCACGTATCTTTTTGACTGTTGGAAGATTTTTCACTTTTCATTGTAAAGTACAGTGCTAAAGTCTGGCAAACTTTATTGTACATTTTTGCAAACACACTAATTATATAAAGCACTGGTCCCCAACCTTTCTGGCTGGTGGTGGCACCGGAGGGGAGAGGGGATGGTTTCGTGAGCACAAACACTATTTGTGCAAATAGAGCTTCACAAGCTTGAATGGCCTGGTTCACAATGAGCCATGGCCTGGTACTAGGCCATGGCCTGTGGGTTAGGAACCCCGGTATAAAATATTAGTTTTAAGGCAGGGGTCCCCATCCCCCAGGCCACGGCCCATTACTGGACCATGGCCTGTTTGACCACATGAGCAATGGGCAAGTACGTGTATGTGAAGCTCCACTCACACGAGTGGAGGGTGCTCGTATGTGAAGCTCCATTCATGCAAAGTGTGAGCACAAGCGCCCTCCACTTAAGCATCCTCCACTCACATGAGTGGAGCTTCATGCATGAGTGCAAGTGTTTGCTGTTTGCATGAGCAGAACTTCATGTGCGAGTGCAAGAGCCCTCCACTCAGACATGAAGCTCCAAATTCAGCCATAGTTTCATTCCATACAGCATTAACCTTGTGAACTCTCAAGCTTCCTCCTTCCATTATTTATTCAAGATGGACAGTATTTAATATTTATTTGCTACATATATGTAGGGATGTGGGTCTATACATATGTTGTTCATAGTATGTTTAGGTGTGCGTCATGTTTATGTTTCACTTTGAGAATGGGCAACTAAATTTCATTTTTGATGTGTGCCATTGTGCCCACAGTAAAAAAATGACAATAAAGGTTATCTTATCTTATCTTATCTTATCTTATCATTGGTGCGAGTGATAGGCACATGCACCCACAACTCGAACCAATGGAGCTGTATCACACCCATGTGCCTGCCACTCACATGCCCCCTCTTCTGCCAGGCTGGGCTGCCAAGGTGGAAAGGTTGGGGACCGCTGTTTTAAGGTACACATAACAAAAAGTCTAGGAGATCTGCCTGGCATCTATGATTTAAACTTTGGTTTAACAACACATGAGTCTCCACAACTATTTCTGATAATTTTTTACAATCTCTGAACAGAAATAAGTAACTATGAAGTTAGCACTCAGATCTTGCCTGTCTTTGCCATGCTGTTGATGATTCAGGTATCTATTTCTAAAATATTCTTTAAATTTTTAGAATAACAAGTCTTTTCCACATTAATATGGAAAAAGTCTTTGAATGATGTAAAAACTTTTTTTTCATTTTTTTCCCATTAGAGTTTCCGATAGATGAAACTCTTCAAAAGAACTTCAAGGCATTGTGTACCTTATTGTTTATTGTTTATTCGAGAAACAAAGTATCGGCACTACATAGTTGAAACTAGAAACTAAATTCCCCTCCCCTGGATACAAAGTAAGAAAGTGCAATTCCCTCCTCCAATAAACAGTCATAAATCACATCCCCCAATTAGCTTGAAGTGTGGGTTTTCTCCCCAGCTCTCCAGCCCGCCAAAGCACTATCAGCTCTGGGCCCAATGTCCTTGGGTTCCCACAATTAAGTTATTATTGTTATGACTAGCTGGACTTTCATCCCTATTTCCCCTCTAAAAGCAAAAGAGAAAATGGCTGCATTTCCATCTGTTGTCAAAGCAAGAACATCCAATGTTAGCAGGGTTGACATCCGCCCTACCTTACAAAAAGGACAAATCCTGTAATGCAAACAAAATCATAGGTTAAGGGTTGCCTCTAGGTTTGTTAGGGTGTTTCTTATAGAATCTATTAATGAGTCTGTTAGCTTTTACATCTCTAGATTTCACCCAGGTGGCTTCAGACAATGGAGACCCCTTCCATTGCACTAAGTACTACAATTTCCCTTTAAAAATTCTAGAATGCCAGTGGTGATGTCAGGGCGGTGCAGAGGCAAGAGGGCAGTCTCTGTCCCCTAACTCCAATCTTTCTACAATTGGAGACCCCTTAGGGGCATAGAGAGCCTGGAGGGCTACGTGTGAGAAAGAGGTGAAGCTGGAAGAGTAACGAGGTGAGAGGCGATCGCCTGTTACAATGAAGGAAACCCCCTAAATCCAGTGTGGAAATTTCTGCCATCAATAGATGGCGGATCTGAGGCCCTGACAAAATCACAGAGGATGCGGAAGCAAAGAGGAACTTAACAGACTGTGTTAATGAGTGAGTTAAAATAGCCTAAAATATTTCTAAGGAATAATAGAAAAGTCTAAAAAGATCTATATGTCTATTAGGTGGGTGTTGAAAGGAAGCTCAACTGGTGAGGGAATCTTCAATGCAAGCGGCAACCTGGCAGGAAAAGCTGTGAGTTGACAGATTTAACAACCAGAGGATTAATAGGAGGGAGGCATTAAAAAAAAAGACCTTGTGGTAAATGTTTGAGCGCAAATACGAGGAAGACGGTGGAGGATTAAGGAGGAAAAAGCTGAGAGACAGTGTCAAAGGTGGAGTTGGTGGAGCCTGTGAGACGAGAGAAGTGAAGGGAGAAGATTGATAAGCAAACAACTGGGAAGGAAAAGAAAATGGCAATTTAGGAGGAGCGGAGGAGTGAATACGTGGTGAAACTTTAGAGACCTTTAGAGAAAGTGGCTAGAGAAGAAAGTTGGAGACAGACCTGAATGTGGTGAGGACTCGGAAAGCCAAGGAGACGACAAGAATATGTGTTTAAGTGTGAAAGAGAGTGGCGCGCAGTAAAAATCTGGAAGGTGAAAGAGACGGCAAGAGGACGCAACAGAAGATGAAGGCGAAAAGAACGGATTGACAGCAAGAGAGACAAGATCGGAAGGAAAACCCGGAGCTTAATAGGGACGGTGTCTTCAGTCAAGAGAGGCGAGAGAGGAGACAAAAGTGAAAGGAATGGATTGACAGCTGGAGAGATGAGATTGGAAGGAAAATCTGGAGCTTGATAGGGATGACGTCTTTAGTTACGAGAGGCGAGAGAAAGTGAATATGGTGATGAGCATGAGCGGAAGGGAAGGAGACGACGAGAGGATGGGGCATGACATTGGAAGTGACAGGAACGTGGACGAGGCTTGGAAGGCAAAGGAGACAACAAGAGGATGGGATAAAGAGATAAGAATGGACTAATGATTGATAATATATGATTGGAGAAGTAATTTGGATTTTTTAGAAAAACTGTGTGATAAGTAAAAAAGAGGAAAGAAAGTGAAGAGGGTTAGAGAAGGTAAAGAGAGACTTGGGGAATTGTGATTGTGGCAGTGGAGGTAGTCTCAGAGGAGTTGAGGAAGGGAAATGAAAAACCAGAAGTTTAGAGCAACAATAAAGTTAAATAAGCTGTTGGATAAATAGAGTGATATTCAGAAATAGAAAAAATTAGAGAAGTAAGTGATAACTATGACAACACTGAGGACAGGGAAAAAAATGGTGTCACGCCTAACACCCTCATCTCCACCTGGTCAAAGAACACTAGAAGGAATGTTTGGTACAGAAAAACAGAGTGTAATAGCTAATATGCAAACCATGCAAACAATACTTCTTACTATACAAGAAACAATGCTAAAAATACAAGAGACAATATCTAAGAATCACGTAGAAATGAGAGGGAATATGAATAAATTGGATAATAGAATTGAGATGATTCAATAAACGATTGAGAAAAATGAAGCAAGAATCCAGACAATAGAAGTGGGGTTGGATAAAGTTGATACATTAGATACAAAAATGATGGCAACTAATAAAAAAATGAAGGACTCAATCATCCATCTAGAAATGGATAGGGCGGCATTCTACTACAATTTCAAAATGTGGTAGAGGAGAAGGAAGAGGATTTGGGTGCTATTATGGTGGATTTGATTGCCGAGGCCCTACAAAGAGACAAACAAGAAATTTTGATTGAGATAGATGAGGTGTACAGAATTCATACAAATTATGCCAGACACAACAGACTTCCACGAGAAATACATATCAGATTTGCTAGGAAAAAGGTGAGAGATATAATCAATAAAATCACAAGAGAGGATCCAATGATTTACAAAGGTGTGGAAATACAAACTTTAAAACAGGTACCAAAGAAGATAAAAGAATAGAGAAGGGATTATAGATTCCTCAGTGCTTATTTAATCAAAAAATGTATACCGTTCAGATGGTTAATCCCGGAAGGGATGTTGATATCATGGAGGGAGAGGAGGATTAAGATAGATAGCCTAGAGAAAGCACGGGAATTCTACGAACAATTGGAAGGAGTGGAGGAAGAGAATAGCAGCAAGGAAGAATTGGAATCTAAAAGCCAGGAAGACCAACAGCAGGAAGTAAGGGAAATAGAATGAGAGTCAGAAAGCAAGGAAGAAAAAGGACAGAGGAAAGAAAGAGGAGTAGGTCCAAGAACAAAACAAACAGACAAGTAGAACAAACAAGTAGAAAATAGAAAAAGAGATTAGATTATTATCTATTAATATAAATGGATTAAATACACCCGCAAAGAGAAAACAAATACTAACAAAATTAGCCAAACAACATATAGATATAGTTTGTTTACAAGAGGTACACATCAAAGAACAACACAGAAAATATTTAGAGTTCCCCAAATTAGGAGTATTATATACAGCACTAGCTGAACAAAAACAGAGAGGATTAGCAGTTTATATTAGAAAAGAAATTAATGCTAAATTGAAGTACCAAGATACAGATGGAAGAATATTAGCAATAGAAATACAAACTGAACAGAAATCATGGCTCCTAGTGGTAATATATGCACCAAATGAAAATCAAAAAGAATTTTATTATAAATTACATGAGAAACTTAAAGAAATTGGACAGAGAAATATTTGTATAGTAGCAGATTATAATGCGGTAGTGGATGTAAAAAAAGACTATATTAGTGATATGAAAAAGAAAAGGAAAACACTACCAAAGACATTTTTTGATTTGGCATATGAATTTAATTTATCTGATCAGTGGAGGAAGCGGAATAAAAAGAAAAGAATATACATTTTTCTCGAACCCACATAAATCGTGGTCCCAAATAGACATGGCATGGATGAATGAAGAAGTAGGGCAAGACATAGAGACAATAGAAATAGCCAAATATATGGGCCGATCATAATCCTCTGGAAATAATTTGGAAAGGGCAGAAAAAAGTAAGAAGAAGATGGATAATGAACTCTTACATTTTGAAATAAAAAGAATTTACAGTAAGGATTAGAAGGGAATTGGAATTTTTTAAAAAAAAATAATACAAAACAACAATCATCAGTACAAATTATTTGGGACACTGTGAAAGCATATTTAAGAGGTTTAGTAATAGCTTATATAGCAAGAAAAAATAAGGTGAAAAGGCAAACGCAAAATATACTCCAGGAAGAGATTTAAAAATTGGAATCTAAATTACAAAAACAGTCCCAGGATGAATCGATTAAAATGGAAATGGTTTTGGCTAAACATACATTAAACAAGATAGATCAAGAGGAAAGAGCAAAAGAATTGAAAATAGCAAAACAAAATTTTTTTGAACACGCAAATAAACCTGGGAGATGGCTCTCTTATAAATTAAAAAAAGAGAAAGAGAAAAGATTTATTCAGGAACTACACGATAAAAATGGAGAGTCACAATACAAAATGGATAAAAAGAAAGAAATAACTCAGAACTATTTTGAGTCACTATATAAAAAAGAGGAAATAGATGTGGAGAGCATTAAATAATATTTAAAGGCCAATGGCTTGCCAGAATTAAAAGAAAGACAGAGAGAAATATTGAATGGGAAAATAACAGTCTTGGAATCAAAAACTGTGGTGCAAAAACAAAAAAATAATAAAACCCTGGGACCAGATGGCCTTCCAGGGGAAGTATACAAGACTTTTTACGAGGACTTTGAAAAGATATTATTGGATGTGTATAATGATGTATTGGAGAAAGCTAAATTACCAGACTACTGGATAGAAGCCACCATATCCCTTATCCCCAAAGAAGGCACAGACCCCAAACAGATCAAAAATTATAGGCCGATCTCGTTTCTGAACACTGATTATAAAATTTTTACTACCATAATTGCAGAAAGAGTGAAACTAATATTACAGCATATAATACACCAAGATCAAAATGGTTTTTTACCTACAAGACAAATTAGAAATAATACGAGAACGGTGTTAAATGTCTTAGAATATTACAAAGCACACCCGGGAAAACAGGTAGCACTATTTTTTTTAGATGCTCAGAAAGCATTTGATAATCTCAGTTGGCAATTTATGTTCTAACAGATTGAGGACATGAAATTTGGAGGGAAATTCTAGAACATGATAAAGGCAATATATAAAACACAAAAGGCCAGTGTGATAATTAATGGAGATGACACAAAAAGCTTTGAAATAAATAAAGGAGTAAGACAGGGATGCCCAATGTCACCTCTACTTTTCATTTTGACTTTAGAAGTGCTACTAACTCAAATTAGAGCTGATAAAGAGATAAAAGGGGTACAGGTTAAGACAGAGGAGAAAATCAATACAAAATGTTCTATAGATGGCATTTAACACCGATGAGATTGGCCAAAATGTACAAAAATATGAATCTGGAATGTTGGAAATGTAAAAATAAGGAAGGAACATTCTATCACATGTGGTGGCTATGCCCTAAAGCAAAGACCTACTGGGAACGGATAAGGAACTGGATGCAGTTCCAGTTGCAAATTGGTGCAAACTGAACTCAAACCTGAATAGTATTATTTCTTTTGGGAATAATATATTTAAAGATGGAAAAACAACTCCAATACATCATTATACATATATTAACAGCAGCCTGCATAGTATACACCCAGTGTTGGAAGGGTGAAAACATACCTACAAACTATATGATTATATACAAAATTCTAGAATGCGCGGAAATGAACAAACTTACGCTAGAATTAAACGACCAGGAGGCAACAGAATTTTATGAAATATGGAACAAATGTTATGATTGGCTAGAACAGAGAAGGAAAAAGATATGATTACTGATGTAAATAAATTATAAATAATATATATGAGTTCTGTTTAGTGGGGAAAAAACAAAAAAATGTATTTTTCATTTTTATTTTTTGTTGTATAGTGAAAAAGGAATAAATAAAAATTTAAAAAAATCTAGAATCAACAGTACGCTTCACTTCAAAGTGAGTCTGTCCTGCTACTACAAGGGATCCAGGTGCCTTCTTAAGTGGAATCCTGAAAAGGTTTCAGTAAGCTACAATGAAATACAGGGCGAACTTTCGCTAAGAGTCTGGGAAGTTTTAGTTCTACCGTGACCAGGTTAATCTTTACAATGGGGAAGGGTTCTAAGTACTTTGGTCCTCGCTTCTTACTAGGTAACTTAAGCTGTAAATATTTTGTGGATAAATAAACCTTTTCCCCAACTTGGAATATCCTTTGAGGAGCCTTTTTTATCTGCCTGCTTTTATATGTCTTGGAAGCTTTTTTCAAAGCAGTTTTTGTGGTTTTCCAGACTTCTTCCCACCCATTGATCAAGAGTTTGGGAAGCAGAGGGTCCCTGAGGATATTCGGGTAACGGGCTGAACTCTTTCCCTGTGGCCACTTTAAAAGGCATGAAGCCAGTGTTGCTGTGAACAGAGTTATTGTAAGCCATCTCTGCGAAAGGGAGGTCAGTCCAGTTCATTTGTTGATAATCCACATAGCATCGGAGATATTGTTCCACCATTGAGTTTGTGGATTCAGGCGCCCCATTGGTAGGTGGGTGAAAGGCCGACGATAGTCCTTGAGATGAGTTGATTAGTTTAAAAAAGCGCCTCCAAAACCTAGCTGTAAACTGTGCCCCCCTATCAGAGATTATTCATTTTGGTGTGCCATGCAGTCTGTAGGTGTGTTTCAGGAACATCTTGGTTAGTTGCTGGACGGATGGGAGTCTTTTGCAGGCAATAAAGTGAACCTGCTTTGAAAACAGATCTATCACAGTCCAGATTACCGTCTTTCCCCCACTTTCAGGTAGATCTACTATAAAATCCATAGCAATTTCTTCCCATGGTTGTAATAACCCAGGGGGTTTCCCCAGAATTCTTTTCATGATGGTACATACAGCACAACTCCGGACATAGTTTTCCATGTCCCATTTCAATCCCAGCCACCAAAATTACCGGCAGATGAGGTGTAGTGTTTTTAAATATCCAAAGTGCCCAGCCTGTTTTACATCATGGCCATGTTGGAGTGTGTTAAGGCAGAGGGTCTTGGGCAAGTACAGCTTTCCCCCCTTGTAAGCCAAACCATCCCTGCATGTTAGGGAGGTTTGATTGTCCTTGAACCATTGGTTGGTGAGGAGCTCTCATTTTATTTTCTTTGCCCCAGGGTCATCTGGGTTTGGGGCTCTTGAATGTGGGACTCTGCACAGCATGAATTGAGAAGCTGGCTCTTGTACTGGGGCAGTCTGGATAAATCATCAGCTAAGAAGATTTTTCCTCCCGGTATGTACTTTAGGGTGAAATTAAAGTGGTTAAAGTATTGCGCCCATCGTACTTGTTGTTCTGTCCCAGCCTATAGCCATCCTTGTTAAATGCACAAGGACAAAACCCCTTTTAAGGAATAGGCTGGAGACTCAGAAGAAAACAAAACCCCTTTTAATATTGGTAACAAACTTGCCAAATGGTCCAAAAACAAAAGCAACAAAACACAAAAATCCAAATGGAGAAAATTGTCCACACAAAACACAATGCAAAACAAGGAATTAGTCACCGGCAATACCAATAGAGCATGATCCCATGAAGTACTTTGCAACGGTTGCCTTCAGCAACCAGCACCACCCACACCTTCCCTTTTTATTAAGCATCCCGAAGGCATGGCTTCTCAATGCCTTCTCCTCCTCACTTGGAGTTGTCGTATTGACTCCCTCTGACTTGCTCTAGTTAACTGCCTTTATTTACAAGCATCTCTAAAGACTTCCAGCTGTGAGTCCTCAGAGTCTGATTCATCTTCCCCACACAGCTGTGTCTCATCCTGACCACAATTGGAGGGGCCAGGCTCTTCATCAGATTGTGAGTCTTGTAACTCATCAGAGCCTCCCTCCAACTCTGACAGCTCTCCAAACCCCTCTTCTTCCTCCTCCTCTGATTCCCCAGACTCAGCTGCCAGGTCCACTGGCTGGCACGGACTCACGGCACTTTTTTTGGGGACAATTTGCGGGGAGTTTTCAGTGCTTCTAGGTTTTTGTGATCAGTCCATACCTCAAAAGTCACCTTGCTCCCTTCTAGATAGTGTCGCCAGTTTAACAGAGCCCAACAGATCGCGAAGGCTTCCTTTTCCCACATAGTCCACCTCCTCTTGCACTCAGTGAATTTTTTCGAGGTGTAGGCACAGAGTTATAGGGTCCTACTCTGGTTCTTTTGCAGTAGCACAGCTCCGATGGCCATGTCACTGGTATCGGCTTGAATCGCAAAGGGCTTCCCTGGGCAAGGATGCTTTAAGACTTGTTTGATCGCAAATAGCCTTTTTAAATTCTCAAACGCTGTTTGACAGTTCATAGTCCATGCTAGTGGGTGGCCCGGATGCAGCTTTCATCCCTCTTTGCCTGTTTTCAGTAATTCCATAAGGGATAAGGTAATTTCAGCAAAGGAGGAGATGAACTGATGGTAGAAGTTGGTGAATCCCAGAAAGCTCTGGAGCTGTTTGCAAATCTTTGGGGGCTGCCATTCAATTATGGCTTTCACTTTGGTTGCCCTCGCTGGAAATTCTGTAGCCAAGATAATCTAGTCGGGTCTGGTGAAACTCACACTTTGATAGTTTAACATAAACTTTGGCATTCAACAGTTTCTTTAGCACTTCTCTCACTAGTTTTACGTGGTCAGCCATATTCGTGCTGTATATCAGGATGTCATCAAGATACACCAAAACCCCTTTGTATAAATGGTCATGTTGTACCTGATTAATCAGCTGCATGAAGACAGCTGGAGCCCCCTGTAGTCCAAACAGCATGACTTTAAATTGGTAGCTCCCCATGGGACAGTTAAAAGCAGTCTTCCACTCATCTCCCTCCTTTATTCTCACCCGGTAATATGCCTCTCTCAAGTCCAACTTAGTGAAGATACTACCCTTTGCCAGGTGGGTTAGTAAGTCCTTCAGGAGGGGTATTTGTTTTCCATGCTCACAGTGCTCAGACCTTTATAGTCCATGCAGAGATGAAGCAATCCATCTTTTTTTTCTTTAAATAACACTGGGACTCCCATGGCAGACTTGGCCCATTCAATAAATCCTCTTGCTCGGTTCTTGTCCACATACTGCTGCATCTCCTCCATTTCAAGGGGGAACATAGCATACATTCTCGGTCATGGGAGTTTGGCTACTAGTAACAGTTCGATAGAGCAATCATTAGATCGATGAGGAGGCAGGGTGTTGCATTCTTTCTCACTAAATGCCTCTGCTAGGTCCCAGTATTCACTGGGGATAAGTGGCTCGCCTGGTTTAGACAGGGCAGCTGTTTGCGCTAGCTTGTTAGGTGGGCTGAGCTCTCCTGTAATGTCCATCAACTTAAGGGGGGGCTTGGGTCCTATAAGTAACCTTACATTCCTCATTCCCTTCTCCCACCAGATAAACGGTTTCCATTTGTCTCATCAGACTAGCCCTAGGATCACAGCCTCAGTCATTTTCGGAGCCACCATGAAACGAATGAAATGAGTGCTCACCTATTTCTAAGCGTAGGCATTCAATTAATTGCGTGATTAAAGATCCTCCCATTAGGAAACCATTGGCTTGCTCAAACCTCATGGGTTTGAAGAGCGGCCTCTGCCGCCTGGAACGGCTGTGGAGGGAGCACAAAAAGGCCTCTGCCACCCAGAATGGGCCACTGGGACACCGCAAAAAGGTATCTGCCACCCAGAATGGGCCACTGGGATGCTGCAAAAGGCCTCTGCTGCCAGGAATGGCTGTGGGGGTGTGTGCAAAAAGGCCTCTGCTGCCCGGAATGGCCATTGGGATGCCACAAAAAGGCCTCTGCCAACCAGAACAGGCTGCTGGGATGCTGCAAAAAGGCCTCTGCCGCCCAGAATGGGCTGCTGAGATGCTGCAAAAAGGCCTCTGCCACCCGGAATGGCCATGGGGGGAGTGCAAAAAGGCCTCTGATGCCTGGAACGGCCATGAGGGGAGCGCAAAAAGGCCTCTGACACTTGGAACAGGCCACTGGGATGCCGCAAAAAGGCCTCTGATATCCAGAATGGGCCACTGGGAAACCGCAAAAAGGCCTCTGCTGCCCAGAACGGCTGTGGGGGGAGTGCAAAAAGGACTCTTCCACCCAGAACGGCTGTGGGGGGCCATGAAAAGGCCTCTGCCACCCAGAACAGCTATGGTGGGACACGAAAAGGTCTCTGCTGCCCCAAACAGGCCACTGGGATGCCACAAAAAGGCCTCTGCTGCCCGAATTGGCTGTATGTGGGCGGGTGCAAAATCGCTCTGCAGGCATAGATCTGGGTGGCAGAGGCCTTCTCCAGGCCTCTGGAGCCTGTATCAGGCTGCTGGGGTGTCGCAAAATTGCTCTGGAGGCTTACCTGGAGTCGTGCTGTCAGCTGCCTCCACCATCCAGCCCTGATCTGCCCAGCTCTTGCAGGGCAGAGAGTGAGAGTGCAGGTGCATGTGGAGAGGTGGAGGGGGACAGCTTGGCCCTACCTCCCTCTGGAGTGATGGCCCGTGTGCCCACAGGGATGGCTCTGCGTGCCGCCTGTGGCATGCATGCCATACGTTCGCCACTACTGGTCTATCCTTTTCCTAAAACATGACCAGCATTTTTCAAGTTGCAAATCCTAAAGTCCTCTCTAACATGTTACAAATGTTCAGTTCAGAAGTGAGACCTTTCAGTTTGTTGTTCTCTTACCAGAATCCAGCCTCTCTTTTGTCCTCATCTGTGTTGTCCCCATCTTATCTGTTCCTTTAATCACTGTAGTATTAATGCCTTTTCAAACTCTGCCTGCAAGCTACCCCCCCTATCTATTTCTCTTTTTCTTATCCTCTGTTCTCCATGCCTTTGTCTGCCTCTCCTGGGAGAGTCCACCCAGAAAGGGGGGGAACTTATTCTCATGTCTTTCAGCCCTGCATAGATGACTCAGTAACCTTTTGGAAGCAGAGCACACTGACCCAGATGCTGCCTCCATTCATTTGAGCCATGGAATTGGGTTTTGACTCCAGCCATCCACTAAAAAGCCACCATGCAACCAGAGTGGAACAGATTTTCGCAAGTCCTACCATTCCCCCAGCTGCCTGTGAAAGCTGCAGAGGAAGGAAGGAGTCCTTGAGCCATTTGACCCCATGTGAAGCCTCAGAAGATAATTAGGAAGACTATGGGGGAAGGGTAGAAACTCACTGTAAGGTTTTCTTTATTGCCCCATTTGTGTTAAGCAGTTGAATATATTTATTGAGTAATGGCATTTGGGAATAGTTGGCACAACAAGTCCTGAACACCTTGGACGTCTGTCTGGTGGGAGGAAAATTTATCCAGAATGTTTGTATTGCCTGTTTTGTCTTAGTAGCTGCACACACACACACACACACACAGACACACACACACACACACACACATTTATAATCACACTGAGTCTATCTCTTTCACCTACCTTCAGTAAAGTTCCAGCCTGATTCTTGCCCTGTGTCATTAAAACTTTGTAAGAACAACTTCCAGCAGATTCCAAGGGGAAGGGAACCAGGCCCTGTCAGATGATTTGCAATTCATATGCCCTCACTGAGGAGATAGGAGAAAAGAGAACTCCAAACCTAAGCCCTGAATATCTTGCACTGGTGAACTCAGATTGGGAGTCCTAGGGCTCACTATGTGCAATTTAAGAAAATTTAATAGCCTGGCTTGCGTACTGGCTAACCTCAATTGGACATTATAAACCTGGATGCACTGAACTAAGAGCTAAGGCAGGAAACAACTCTTGAAAATGGGTAGCCAGTGTTTATGTACTGATGAAGACCATGGCTGTGAAGAATTTTGAGAGGCATGTGCTTCAAAACCTGACTGAAAGCTCAAAGTGACATCCAACATTTGAAAATAATTGGCACAGAATATTGGAAATTATAAATTTCTTTTCCACCTAATAGAACTTTTGCCCTGACTTTTAGACTGTTATGTCCTGGGCCTGCTGAATGACTCAGCAGGCTCAGGAGGCTGCAGAAGGCCCGGGCAGACCATGTTGTTGTCTGGGTCCAGACAGGCTGTCTCTAGTCTTGTGAGCATGTGCAAGGTGGGAGACTAGCCTTGCAATGATAGGCTGATGCTGTCCCTGCAAGGGAAGTATAAAAGAGCCAGCGCCATTTTGTTTGCTGTTCTGTACTGTTTGTGATCTCAATAAAGAAGTTGTGTTTGTTACTCCTGCTTCGCTTCGATGTCTCTGATTCTAAAACAGAACATTGGCGATGAAGGTGGGATTGGCTGCAAGAACAACAACAGGAGAAGCTAGGTTGACTTACCAGAGGAGGCCTGAAGTGCTGGGAAGTTCGGCGTCTAAAGGAAGTGATTGCTTGCCAGTACGAGAATGCTGGAGGTGAGCTCGGCTTCGTGGAACCCCTTCTCATACCTTGCAGTGAGAGGCATCGAAGAGGCTCCAGGCTGTAACGATGTCAAAGCTAGGCCGTCTATTGGAATTTGATACTTCTCACCCTGAGCGCTGGAGCTCCTACGTGGCTTGAGTAGAGAATTACTTTTGAGTAAACAAGATCCAAGAAGACGGCCTTAAAGCTGCTACATTGCTATGTGTCTATGGGCAAGAGACTTTTGATATTGCAGAGAATCTTGTAGCCCCAGCACCACTGGAATCAATTGTGTATGCTGACTTAAAGAGGATGCTGCGAGAGCATTTTGAATTTAGCAGAGGGATCAGAGGCCTGGTGAGTCTGCTGCGGACTTTGTTGCTGCCTTAAGACAAGCAGCTAGGCTGTGTGCATTTAAGGATCTAGAAGAGAGGCTCTGGGATCGCTTGGTTTGAGGCCTACGAAGTGGTGAGCTGTTTGTGATCTCAAAAAGAAGTTGTGTTTGTTACTCCTGCCTTGCTTCAATGTCTCTGATTCTAAAACAGAACATAGACCTTTATGGGTTGGAAGCTCCCCTTTTGAGAGCCACTGCAGGGATCTTTTTCTGTTGCCTCCATTAGCGTCTTTCCCTCTTTTTTGGGGGGGTTTAACAGTTTAAAGCTTGTTTACCAAGCCTCCCTGGCCAGATCAATTTTAATCTTGTGCCAGTAAGCATGTCATTCACACACTTATGGCACAAAGGGGGAATCTTTGGGAAGTCAACCACCAGAGAAGGAAATATTAAAAGGGCAGAAAAATATATTTCCTAAAAGGATCTTAAAGAGGCAGAAAACATGCCCAGTTTTTTCTTAAAATCCCCAAGTCTCCCTCCCCCAGAAACCAGCTCTGTAGAAATGAAGATGTAAACCATTCAGGAAGGTTGAAGGTAAAAGATTAAGAAGACAAAGACACCTAAAATCTACATACCCCACCCAAAGTCTAAGACAGGACATAATAGGATTAACCCACAGATGCCAAAGGGGCACACTCAGACTCAGGTCAAAATATATGACACAGAAAATACAAAGCTCCAAACAGGAACAGGAAACAACCTCAAGAGCCCCAGAGGGTATAAAAACTCACTCCCTACATGTGTTCTCTCTCTTTTCTTCCAGAGCCATCTTTCTGTCTGGCTCTCCTCTTCAATAAACTGCAACCTTCTTTCTAAAGCAGTTGCCATGTTGTTTATTCCCGGCTTGGACTGAACCATGATGAAGACTTTTCCCTCAACATAGAGAAGCCCAATATTAAAAAGCTTATTGCAACAAATACACAAATGTACAAACATTTCCTGATAGCTCCTGAGGATTTTATTTTAAATTGTTTCAATTGCCTTGCATTTTTCTATGGTGATATTCCTGTCTTTAAAGAGCCCATGTAGATTGTGTGAGACTTAATGACAAATTCTCTGTTTCGCTGACATCAGATACCAGCAAATATCTTTGGGAAATAATATTGTTACCATGACAACAGCATCTCTCTAGCACTTAAACAACTTCATTTAATAAAAGTGGCAAAGTGGAAGGGAATCCTTATACATGAATTTTTATGTAAATACAGTGAAGCAAGATCATATAAAAAAGCAATAAAATATGTTTTGTATTTATGATGTGAAGTAAAATTACATAGATGGGGAAAATTACCTACAATTATTAAGTACATAGTTGAGAATATACTATGTCAATGTAATGCCAGTAAGCAATTGTGTGAAATATTCTGATATTAATCACTATAATGAAAGCAGAAAGGGAAAATCTGGAGTACACTTTTGGATATTATTATTATGGTTAGTCACACAGTCAGCCAAATGTTTAGAATGGATTTGGCATTTTTGTTCACCTATCAAGTTCTTTCCAAAATCCTGAGATAGGCAGATATTGTTTAATAATATTAAAAGTATCATTCTAGGGAAATAAGCTGTTCCAAGTAAAGCTGTCTCTTGCAATTGACTGATAATGGTTTTGTCAATACCAATGATGTTCAAGTGTAGATGCTTTGGAATTGCTCATAAGGTGCCTATTATTGTTGGTTCTATCTTTGCTTTCTTGCCACAGTTCTTCTTTTTCTATTTGCAGGTCTTTGGTTTATGAATTTCTCCAGCTCTTTCTCTTCTGTTCTGGTTTCTCCAGGTACTGCCACATGCAATCTACAGACTTTGTTGACAATTGTTATGTCTAGGGTATTATGTGGTAAGTGCTTGTCTGTTTGACTTCTAAAGTACAGAGCATGTTAGCTACTTCATTTTCTTTTACTTTGTTTAATTTGTGGTCCCACCACTTCTTGTTTGCAGACAAATGGTATTTCTTGCAGTTATTCCAATACACAACATTATTTTATTTTGCCATTGTTTGTAGTCAATTTGTGCAATCTTCTTCCAGCAGACAGTTAGGTGGTCCACTGTTTCTTCAGCTTCTTTGCAGAGCCAGAATTTGCTGTCTATTGCTGTCTTCTCAATTCTGACATTGTATATATTTGTTCTTAAGGCTCCTCTGTCTCTTTCTTCAGTTTTCATGTTCTTAGCCATTTCCAGGTCTTCTTGTTATCTGCTTTGCCTTTACTTTTTTCTAATGTACTGGCCTTGTAATATTTTGCCTTGCCATGTCTATATTCTATTTTTCATTTCAACTTTCTTGTAAACCAGTTTGTTCCTCCAGGACGCAGTAAACCTTCCTGGTATACTAATTTCCGTGCATCTTCTTCACTGTCCTTCAGATATTCTTCCATTGTTCTTTTTTCTTCTTCAACTGCCTGGTGTACTTGCAATATTTCATGCTGACTTATTTTCCTTGGTAAGTAGAATCTGTCTACATTCTTGTGTGAATGAAGAGCATGATTCATTGCCATCATTTTTCTGTTCTTCCTATTTAGGGCTTTTAATTCTATTTGAGTCTATTTCACTGTTCCAGCTGTGTATCTAATAATTGGAACTGCCCAAATGTTAACTGTCTGGGTGGTATTTCCTCTACTGAGTTTGGACTTCCAGATCTTTTCCACTCTTATGATGTGTTCACTTCTAATCTTCTCCTTGACTTTAGCAGGCTTGATGTTGTCAGCTTGAAGGATGCTCAGGTATTTGCAGCGATCGTTTTTATCCAAATTTGTGAGGTTATTTCCATGAGGTATCTTGATTCCTTCAGTTTTCACTGATGATGAGGGTGACACATTTGTCCAGTCCAAATTCCACTGCAATATCCTGGCTGCAAATATAGACAGTGTTGAGCAGAGATTCTGTTTCAGATGATGTTTTTGTATACAGCTTCAGATTGTCCATATTAAGGAGGTAGAAGAGCTTGGAAGGTGTTTTTGATGTTTGATAGCTGTGACCTGACGTATTCAGTATTTTGGCAAAAGAATCAATGCAATGACAAAAAGTAGTGGTGATGGTGAGTCACCTTGAAAGATTCCATTCTTGATATTAGCCTCTCCCAGTCTATCATCATTGGCCAGCAACTGGGTCTTCCATTAATCTTTGCATAAAGCTTCTAATGTTTCTATTGAATCCTGTTTCTTCTAGGCACTTGATCATCCAATCATGTATAGGGATAAAATGGTTTCTTGTAATTATCCAAACTACATTCAAGTTGGTCTTCCTTCTCTTGCAGTTTTCCAAATTTATCTTGTCAATTTGGAGCTAATCTTTTGTTCCTCTATTATTTGGTCAGCTTCCTTTCTGTTCAGCTTCCTTTCAGTTAGATGCTGTTGGATTGCATCAGCTACCAACCAGTTAGCATTGTTGTTGTTGTTGTTGTTGTTAAATCTTCAATTTGAGTCACAGTCTGGAACTGGTAAAGACTTAACAGTTCATGTCCTAACCAAGGACCTAAGAGCTGTTAAGGTAACATCTAAGTTTGTACGCAGTTCCAAGTAAAGTGGATTTTTGCAAAGTCAGAAGATTCAGGTCTAATAAATTCAGGATTTCCATGTATCTAGGTAGCTCTTTGGTTATTGCTCCAAGAGCTCCTATTACAACCATTGATTTCTTCCTCCACAATCACTCAAGTTCAATTTGTAAATCACGATATTTCGTTATTTTTTCTAGCTGTTTCTTCTTCTTCTTCTTCTTCTTCTTCTTCTTCTTCTTCTTCTTCTTCTTCTTCTTCTTCTTCTTCTTCTTCTTCTTCTTCTTCTTCTTCTTCTTCTTCTTCTTTCCTTCTCCTCCTCCTTCTTCTCCCTCTCCCTCTTCTTTTTCTTTTTCATAGCAGCAGCAGCAGCATTCTGAACATGTTTTCACCACTGGCTAAAAACAGTAAAGTTAAAACCACCCAATAGTGCCTTAAATTTCCTTCATAGTGACTCTGACCATTTCCCAACTTAGTTGTTATGATATCATTGACCATCCTGTGAGTGATGTAAAACCTGTTCCTGATTACTGTAATTTTGGCGCAATAATAGTTGGAGGACACTAGAAGAGGCAGTAAGTCACTAGAGGGGAATTGATCTAATTACAATGTCTAAGGAAAAAAAAAAAAAAAGGGGGGGGGGAGAAGGGAATAGTGGCCAGTCCACAGGACACCAGGTTGTAGTGTTAGGGCATATCAACATTGTACCTTTAAGATGCTTCTGTCTTGGACTCATGCCTGAAAATAGACAAAGTCAGCTTTAAAAACTCCTGCCAGGACTGAGACACTTTGGCAACTTGCAAAGTATATCATCCAGATTGCAAGCGGTTGCGTGTTCCCACCAAACATGCTCTCCTAAGCTTCCATTCTAGGAAAATGATTACCAATCATTTTCCTTCCTGTTGGCAGAACTTATTGGAATATATAGTCTTTTTCTCTCTCTAAATGCATATTTATATAAGCACAATAGCTAGTTTTGAAATAAAATTTCTTTCTTGACATCCTATTGCTTTCTTATATTCTTTTAGACCTATCTTTAAGAATTGGGCTACAATACTATGTCAATATATAATGTTGTTGGTTTGAAACCTGGCTGGTTTTGTTATTTCATCAGATTTCCATTTGCTTCTAAAAAGATTTAACTCAAATGTCTGGAAAAATGATGAAATAGTGCACCAGTTAACTTACTTTAAAAAAAAGTGGCTCAGACAAAAAAAATAACAATAATAAATAGTTTTCTGAGTTTCAAACCAGCAAGGCAAAAGTTACAATCTCTACACTATTGCAATATTGTTCTTAAAGATAACTGTACAAGTTATCAGAGACTAAAGCAACCATTTAATCAGTTAAGGGGGGTGCTGCTATCTCTGCAAAGTAGCCAATCAAAGCGCAGGAAATAATGTACTGCAGGCAAAATGGAGAGCATTGCTTGGGCAATTGAAGCAGAAAAATTGTACTTTGAAAATGCCGCAGGAAAGCATCTGGAGTTCCCTTCTGTGGTGAGTGAGGGCTGAGTACAGGGCAGTGTTGTCCATGTCTACCATTGAAAACTAGTTGCTGGCCTGTACTGGCATAGGACAAACTTGGCAATAAGACTAAGCCCTTAGACGGGGTATTATCAAATCTTCACGTTCTCTAGTGACATCAGGTAAACAGCAAAGGTTCTCCTAAAGCAATGGTTCTCAACCTGTGGGTCGCGACCCCATTTGGGGTCAAACGACCATTTCACGGGGGTCGCCAAACAACGCAGTCCGCCATTTTTTCCCCTTTTCTTTAGCTGTGCTACTCCCTTTTATTCTATTGGCTTTTGAAAGCCAATAGAATAGACTCTCTTGAATAGAGTCTAATTCTATTGGCTTTCAAAAGCCAATAGGAATTGTCCAGGCTGTCTCTGCCCTGCTGAGCCCGCCAAAAGCCCCATTCTGCAAATGGTGCTGCAAGTTGTCTGCAGTGAAGGCGAGCTGTCTGGAAGTTTCCACCCCTCCCTGCTGAGCAACTACTAAAAATGTAAGTAAAAGCGGGCCAGGGGTGGGAGGTGGGAGGCCGGCAGGCGCAGGGAAGGTTGCTGGCGCACGTGGGGCCTGGCAG
This sequence comes from Crotalus tigris, assembly GCF_016545835.1. Lineage (NCBI taxonomy): Eukaryota > Metazoa > Chordata > Lepidosauria > Squamata > Viperidae > Crotalus > Crotalus tigris. The sequence continues at coordinate 1,999,578 of NW_024096634.1, read as the reverse complement.
GTGCCTTACCTCCCTTGGGCTGGGCCAGTTGGTGGCCCAGCTGGTGGTCGGCCTGCTGCATCTCTGCCACTTGCCAGCTACGCCTCGGCTGGTGCAGGGGGCGGCACCACGCATGCGCGGCGCTCCCAGGCAGGGAAAGTCCTCGACTTACGACCAGTTGGGTAGTCCTCAACTTATGACTGGTTGGGTAGTCCTCGACTTACAACCGGTTGGGTAGTCCTCGACCTACAACCGGTTGGGGGTCATGGCATTAAAAAGGTTGAGAACCACTGTCCTAAAGTCTGCTGAGAAAAAGTCATATATTGTTGATCTGCAATTGTTAGAAATACAAAATCCAGTAGTTGGTTTATTTCTACATTTTCAAATTATACAGAAATTTGATAGATTAATAATGTAAGCTGTATTAGGTCAGAAATTCAAGTAAAGTATTATTATTTAGTATGCGTGTTGCAATGCCAGATTCGGAAATACAAAATCTTTTGAAGAATCCTAAACAAAAGAATACAGTAGAAATCCACATGACCAGTAGATGGCAGCAATGAATGAGTTTCCAGAAGTTTTTCAGCTCCGTATGATAGGGCTATGAAAGAAGGTTCTGTACCTATTAATTGGAACTGAGTAAAGGGAACTGAGTAAAAACATCATTTTAAGAACAAATTGAAGGATGTACAATATGGGTATTATTATCCTTTCATGGGTTATTTTTTATTTATTTAAAAGGTGGCCTGATCTGACTCAGGATCTTTAAAATATAAGACTGGGGAGTCTAGCACTTAGTTTCTACTCCTTGGCTTCTATCACCTTTACATTTACATGGCTTTTAAAAATTTCCATTGGCCCCAATTGAGTTTGTAATAAAACTTACAGATTTACAGATTCTGAGGCAGATCTAATTCTTTACTGCTCAGCTAGCATTGGATAATAAATAAGAATTATTGAAATAGACCAATGAAGATGATGGCTTGAGATCTGAATCTTGCTCCGATGAACTCACTGATGCCTATGTAGTCTACACTTCTGTTCCATAAAAACAGAGACAGGATTGGACTTTGGGCTATACAAAATGTCTTCTTGGGTCTGGCATCTATTTTTTATTGAATAATTCTCTTTCCATTATAAAACAAATCCAGCAAGTAAGAGGAAGCAATAAAAAGGGAATGATAATGGCTTGAAGACTTATACAGAGTGCTTCAGAGAACAATACACTTTAGGTCACCAAATTATTCATAGATTTATATAGACAACAATGTCTGAAAAAATATCCCTGACAATTGCTTAATAGGCAAACTCATAAAATTGTGGGAAGTTGGCAGCAACTTCCATGGTTGAGTGGAAAAGAGTTAGTGGGAATGGATCCTTTCCGAAGCCCAGAAAATTTAGCATTACATGAGTTCTTCTTTGGCAGTGTGCAAAGAGCTGTCAGACCCCAAAAACCCTTCACCTATTCTCTTTTGTCTTCTATTCTTTTGGGGCCTGCCATTCTGTTGGTGGGAGGGGGTGTATGGGGGGATTATGTTGGTAAGTTTCACTTTCTCCTTTCTGGCTTCCTCCCTTTGAGTATGGAATGCATCTCCTTATGTAGGAGACAGTTGCAAGGAAACAAAAGCTGGAGAAGACCTTGAGATGTGCGCCCACTGTACCAGTCAGCTGGCCATCAAGCTACCTATGGATTGGCTGGAGTTCAAACGGACATTATCGTTGAGTCCTCGGTTAATGGCAATGATGGCGCGAGACATTCTGTGGTTTCAGGAACTCTTTATTGGTCTTCAGTAGCCCCCGTTACAACTCTGAGCAGAACAAACCTCTCAGCCTCTCTTAAAGACGATTCCCGGGCCAAAAAGCAACATTTAGGCGCGCTGCACGCCTCGCGCATGCGTGCAAGCGCTGGCACCAGCCAGTCTGGTCCTGGGCAGCTTGCAACTGCCCAGGACCATTGCAACGTCCCGAGCCTGCCTTTGCAGGCTCAGGACACAACACCCCTTCCCCCTGGCTAAGACTACATAAATAATTACATGTGACCTCAACACGAGTGTGGTGTGCCCACCCTTGCTCAATGGTACCATGCTATTGTTCTGGGGATTAATTCCCAGTGTCCCTTTTTCCGGCTTCCACAGAAACACCCTCTTACTGTTTCTGCTTTGCCAGCAGAGTTATAAAATCTTCGAGATATTTGGGAGACCTCTTATCTCTCTGTGATCTCCGTAGGCCCTGATAATTCCCAGATACACCTTGTCCAGAGGAGGCTATAGGTTTACCCCCTTTCTCAGACCCTGGTGGCCCCTGTGGACCATGCCCCACTGCCTGGCCTGCTTGCTTGCCCACCGGGCTCGTCAGACCAGGACTTTGCTCTCTCTCTAACCTGGTTGACCTGCCTAGTTGCAGGCGTTCTGGCCCCTCTAGAAGGCTGCCACTGTTGGGCAATTCTGAAGAGCCTCTCAAACCCACACTGGACCTAGCATGAGGCTGCCTTCCTCCACTCCCCAGTTCCATAGTAGGACTGTTTGTAATTTCAGTACTGTCCCAAAACTCAGTTGCCCCCTCCATTGAACCAGAGGGTTCAGGATCTGGATTTGGCCCTTCTATCACTTCCCTGTGGAAGTGTCCTTTTCTGGGGACGGTGGTGAAGTTGGGCCAATTGCGTTGATTGTGTGCCAGCTCTCTTGCAATGTTTGAGTTATTAGGATGCTCCCAGTTATTCTCCCTGACTGGAGTGCTGAAAGGTGTAAGTGTGTAATGATTATGCCCCTGGGGTGACTCCCTGGCTGGAGTATGCACTGTAGCTTGTGTGCTAGCTGGTTCCCCTGAATTCCTGTTCGGAACACTCGCGGAATCTTGTGATAGGCCGTCTGTGGCCTCTCTGTTGGGGCCTGGTTGCTGCCAACACCCTTCCCTTTGCCCGTAGGAGTCCCCCTTCCCCCCTGGAAAGGAACCAGGAGTCTCAGAAGGTAAGTCTTGTATGCAGTCTTGTATGCAGTCCAGTCTTGTATGCAGCTGGTCGATATGCCGTCGCAGGATACAACCATCATCCAAGGAGACCTTGTAGGACAAAGGACCTGTAACCTTGCAAACTAGAGCAGGAACCCACAAGTGACCTGGCCCGTAGTTACGGGTCCATACTGGGGCACCCACTTGTAATTGCCTTGGTGCCCTGGGTTGTGTACCCCTAGGAGGCAATCTGTCCGGGTGCAACCGGTCAAGTTTAGTAGTCAGTTTGCGCCCCCAGCGAAGTTCAGCTGCGCTTCTCCCTGTAGAAGTGGAAGGTGTCGTACGGTAAGCAAGGAGGAAGTCAGCCAACCTGTGATGCCAGTCCCCATAGGTCAGTTTCTTTAAAGCATCCTTGGTGATGCGGACCATCCGTTCAGCCATCCCATTGGTGGAAGGGTGGAAGAGCGCAGAGGTGGCGTGACGAATCATGTTGGCCTGTAAGAAAGCTTGGAATTCGGAAGAAGTGAATTGAGGGCCATTGTCAGACACCAAAACATCCGGAAGCCCATGTGCAGCAAAAATCCCCCTCAGTACTTGGATAGTCTTTGCAGTGGTGGTGGAAGAGACAGGTACAACCTCAAGCCATTTTGAATAGCTATCAACCAGGACCAAGAAGAATTGACCCTGAAAGGGCCCAACGTAATCGATGTGCACCCTAGACCATGGAGACTGTGTTTCTTCCCATCTATGCACAGGAGCCTGAGGCATTTCTGGGCATGAGCGCTGACAAAGGTGACAAGCGTGCACCTTAGCCTCAATTTCCTTGTCTAACCCAGGCCACTACAAATGGCTGCGCGCAAGCGCCTTCATTCGTACAATGCCAGGATGATCCTCGTGAAGGGAACCTAAGACCCTAGACCTCATTGAGGTAGGAATGACAACTCTGCTGCCCCACAGCAGACAACCATGGAAGGTGGATAACTCGTTCCTTTTCAGCCAGAAACTCTGAAACTCAGTGCCTGGACAACTCTCTGGCCATCCAGACAAAACCCAGGATAAGACACAAGAGAGTGTGAGATCTGTGGCTGATTCAGCAGCCACATCCCTGGCATTTAGAGGTGATTCAGGCAGTGCCTGAATTGAAAGGATGTTGATTGCTGAGGCCGGATCAGCCTCTACTACTTGTAAGGGTAATCTACTGAGCCTAATCTACTTTCAGCATGGCCCATTTCTTTGCCAGGTTTGTGAATTAGAGAAAAGTCATAGGCTGACAGGAATATTGACCATCTGAGCATCCTGGGGGAGATGATGTGAGGGGTCTGTTCGTTAGTGGTAAACAACCCCAACAAAGGCTTATGATCAGTGTAGACCGTGAAATGTCTGCCATATAAAAAATCATGGAATTTTTTAATTCCAGTAACAACAGCTAAGGCCTCCCTGTCTATCTGGGCATGATTCCTTTCAGCAGAAGACAAGGTTCTGGAGTAATAAGCAACAGGAACCTGAGTTCCATCTGGTCTGAGGTGACTGAGTACTGCTCCTACTCCATAAGGAGAAGCATCACAAGCGATGCACACAGGAAGAGTTTCATTGAAGTGTGCAAGCACATTGTTGGACGTTAGTAAGGCCTTAACCTCATTGAAGCTTGCTTCATGTGCCTGTGACCACTGCCACACTGCCTGTTTATCCAGAAGCCTATGAAGTGGTTCAGCTACATTAGCCTTGTTAGGAATGAATGAATTATAAAAATTCAAGAGTCCCAGAAAAGCTTGCGGTTCAGCTTTGGACTTAGGTCTAGGAGCTTGCATGATAGCTTTTAATTTGGACTCAGCAGGATGAATCCCATTGGCATCAATTTTGAATCCCAGGAAATCTGTAGAAGGCACCCCAATTTTACATTTGTCCTTTTTAAGCTTGAGTCCTGTTTTCCGGAACTGCAGCAGGACAGCCCTCAATGTCTCAGCTAGATTTTGGGTGGAGTCTCCAGCAATTAAGACATCATCAAAATAGGGGCAAATCCCTGGTATACCCCTCAAAGTATTTTCCATTACACTTTGGAAAATTCCAGGAGCCACGTTTACTCCAAATTGTAGTCTCTTGACTTTGAATGCCCCCCCTGTGTGTTACAATGGTTTGTGCTACAGCAGCAGCTTCATCAACAGGTAACTGTTGATAAGCCTGTGCTAAGTCAAGCTTTGCAAAAACACGCCCCCCCTTGAGGGAGGCCAGAATATAGCTGACTACAGATACAGGATAGGCATGTTATTGCACTGCCTTATTCAGAGTGCATTTGTAATCTGCACAGATGCGAATGTCCCCATTAGCCTTAAGAGGCGTGACTATGGGAGTTTCCCAAGGACTGGAGTCAACAGGTTCTAAGATTCCTTGCTGAATTAATTTGTCCAATTCAGCATCAATTTTCCCTTTTAAAGCAAAAAGTACCCTTCTTGCCTTTACTCTGATAGGAGTGACAGTGGGGTCCAACTTCAAAGAGACTGGGGGCCCTTTGTATGTGCCCAGCTGTGGGCTGAAAACATCTGCAAATTCTTTGCAGACTTCTTGTAAATCTACTGTTTGCATGCTATTGAGCCCTGTAACCTGTATTCCCAAGGCCTCAAACCAATCGAGTCCTATGAGACTCGTGTGCTCACCCCCCACTATCAATACATCTAATGGACCTTCAAAATCCTTATACTGTACGTTAAGGGTGGCCTCCCCCTTAACACACACTTTGGAGTTTTGAAAGTCTGTTAGCACTATATTAGAGGGCCTAAGCTTGGCCTGAAAACCACTATCAGAACAAATCTTTCTGAATGTGTGAATGGAGATAATTGAAAGTGCAGACCCAGTGTCTAGTTCCATGACCAATGGAACCCCTTGCAACTTCACCTTAAGTGACAGTTTCTTTTTGAGTGGCTTGTGTGTGCCTGTCCTATAAATGCTTCTTCGTGAAGCACAGAAACTCACCCTGTTTTGGCTGGGGACCCTGGTACCTTTCAGGTGCAATTCTTCTCGGGGTTGTACCTTCTGACGGCCCAGACACACAGCTGCTATGTGGCCTTGCTTCCCACATGCTCTACAGATTGCAGAACAGAACTTGCAGTCGGTCCTCTTGTGGCGACCTCCACACCTGAAGCACTTGGGTACAGATGAAGCCTTTTCTTTGCCTTCCCTCTGCTTCCCTTCTTTGGTTGGGTAGAGATGATCTACTTCTTCATTAGGCTCCTCTTCCGAGCTTCCTTGGACTCCCTCGTGGTGCATGAAAACAGTTTCTGAAGTACTTCTGATAGGCCTCATATTCTTGATTGCCCCACTTGCTGCCTCTTCTGCAGTAACCTCTCTCAAGGCATCTTGGAACGATATATCCTCTTTAGCAAAAAGTGTTTGCTGCACATCTCTGTTTCTTAGCCCACATACAAATCTGTCTCTCAGTCTTTCCTCTAAGTCTTTAAACTCACAATGTTTAGCTGCTCTTCTTAATGCAGCAATGTACTCTTTAGCTGACTCACCAGCCCGTTGATCCCTCTGTTCAAAAGTATGTCTCCATGCAATAACAGACAACTTGGGCTGAAAATGCTCTTTTAATAATTTCTTTAAATCTGTGTAGGTAACAGATTCAAGAGGTACAGGGGCTACTAAGTTTTCAGCAATTTCAAATGCATCTTGACCACAAACACACAGCAGAGTGGCAGCCTTTAAGCCCTCTTCTCTCACTTGATTTACTCTGAAATAGTTTTCTGCTCGGGCCATATAAGATTCCCATCTTTCTGGATGTGTAACATCAAACTCAGAAAGTTTCCCTATCTTTGCCATCTTCAGTAAGCAGGAAGGGTCTATCAGCCAGCTTACCTCCAACGAAGCTGTATTGGCAGGCAGTTGCTGAATTTAACGCCGTTTCCTCGCTGTCTCAGGACTCCAGGGTAAGCTTACAATCTTTTGTGTAATTGTAAGGCACTCCCATCCTCGTTGCCAGTGTTGAGTCCTCGGTTAATGGCAATGACGGTGCGAGACATTCTGTGGTTTCAGGAACTCTTTATTGGTCTTCAGTAGCCCCCGTTACAACTCTGAGTGGAACAAACCTCTCAGCCTCTCTTAAAGACGATTCCCAGGCCAAAAAGCAACATTTAGGCACACTGCGCGCCTCGCGCATGCGCGCGAGTGCTGGCACCAGCCAGTCTGATCCCGGGCAGCTTGCAACTGCCCGGGACCATTGCAACGCCCCGAGCCTGCCTTTGCAGGCTCAGGACACAACAATTATGACTTTGGGAGGGGGCATATTGCTTGCTTTAATTATATCATTCACGTGGGCTTTTCTTCAGATCTCGCCTTACACTCTCTACTGTCACTGGTCCCTAATAAAAGTTTCCTTTTGAGACAATGCCTGTTTCAAGAGTTCTGCTTTCTTGGGTGATTGGCTGAAGTGGGTCCTGACAAGAGCACAGAAAAACAAGCAAAAATCCAGTTTTCCTCAGAAACCCACTTTATAATTCCCTTTGTCGTTTTTATAAAACAGAGACCTGATTTTAATTGTCCCTCTGGCAGAGAGTCAAAGGTATTATTAATACCTTTAGTGCTGTAGCAGATGAATATATGATCAGTCTCCCTCTATGCGCGGATTCTAAACAAAAGCTTTTAAAAAGAAACTGATTAAGAGCAAAATTCTGGGTTGCAACCTAATGCAGATTTTCACTGGATCGATAAAAGAGTATTTTCAATGAAAGCAGTTAACATTATGACATACAAAGGGAATGAGGGCTCTTCATTCTGTAAATGGGTGTATTATTCAGTAGATGGAACAGGCTCCTTAAACGAGCTGCTTTCTGCGTCACCACCACTGTACTGATTCTTCAGCAAACATACATGATAGACCTCATTAAAAAGGACTAAGAGGGCAAGAGAGAAAACTGCATCATTTGTGCCTCTTTTTAGAACAGATCTCTTTTAGTAATAAATATATTATTTTTCTGGTCCTCACTCTGTGTCTGTCAACAATCCTGCACCATGAAACTATAATATATTAATTGTGCTATTATTTTTATCTCTGTGTCTCACAGCTAGGAGCTCCTTTTCATAAAAGGGCATAGGCTTCATTTTGGGTTTCCCAAGCATTTAGATTATGTACACAAATAACCTGGTTATTTACATTCTGCACAGAAGATGATTCCACGGGCTGCTGAACCAATGAATGAACCTTTATTATCAAAGAATAACATGTATATAATGAGATTGGCTGAGCCTCCCTCCATGCCCCCACCACCACAACTCACAGCGACTACAAACCCACCAACTTATTACACCCTGTGAGCTAATTGCACAGCACACCGGCCTCATGAGTCTATCATACATAAAATTATGTCCCATTCAAGAGCCTGACAGCCCATAGATAGAAGCTGTTCTTCAGCCTGTTGGTATGGCTGGCTATATTTCTACATCTCCTACCCGATGGCAGGAGAGTAAAGAGGTACCAACCAGGGTGTCAGTCATCCCTGAGAATTTTCTTCACTCTACCAAGGCAACAAGCCCTGGTGATGTCATCCAGTGGTATCAGGGAACAGCCCATGATGTTTTGTGCTGTGCTGTAGTATCTTCCTGTCCACGGCTGTCAAGCCAGCATACCAAACCATGATACAGTGTGTGAGAACACTTTCAACAGTAGACCGGTAGAAGAAGGTCATGAATCATTGCTGTACCCTGTTCTTCCACAAGACCCTGAGGAAGTGGAGTCTCTGTTAGGCCTTTCTGGCCACCTGGGCTGTATTAATTTTCCAGGTAAGATCTTCACAGAGGTAGACTCCCAGGAATTTAAAGGAGGAAACTCTCTCCACACAGCCCCCTTTGATGTAAAGTGGGGCAGGTTCCTTTCTTTTCCTCTGGAAGTCTAGCACCATGTCCTTTGTCTTGCCGATGTTCAGGTGCAAGTTGTTCTCTAGACACCATGAGGATAGTTTTTGTACCTCCCCTCTCTACGCTGTTTCATCTCTACCTGTAATAAGACCCACCAGGGTGGTATCATCTGCGAACTTGATGATTGCAGTGGACGGGTCAGATGATACACAATCATATGTGTACACTGAATACAGGTAGGGGCTAAGCACGCAGCCCTGTGGCGAGCCAGTGCAAAGCTTCAGGGAGGTGGATAAAACAGACCCAACCTTCACTATTTGTCACCGGTCCCTCAGAAAGTCTTTAATCCAATCACAGATAGAAGGGGGGAAATTCAGGTCAGTCAGCTTTTCAATAAGGATACTTGGCAGAATAGTGTTGAAAGCTGAGCTGTAATCAATGAAAAGCATCCTGACATAGCTTCCAGGTTTCTCCAGATGGCTTGCTACTGAATGTAAAGCAGTAGCTATGGCATCGTCTGTCGACGTTTTTCCCCTGTAGGCAATGACGGTGATAGAAACAGCAACCTTCATGGTTTATCTATTTTTATTTAACATGATATCCAATTTGAAGAAGAGTACTGGTAATCCTCCACTAACAACACTTTATGTAACGATGGTCTGGAATTATGACAGCCACAGAATGAGTGCTTTACAGTCCATAAAGCACTTCTGGATATTGCAAAATGTTGTACTATCAACCCCACAATCACATGATCACAATCTGGGTGCTTGGAAAACTATTTACATTTATGACTAGTTGCCAATTACCCCATGATCATGTAATTGCAATCTGCAATCTTCTCTGTCAGCTGCCCCAGAAAGTCAATTGAGAAGCCAGCAGGAAAGATAAAAGAGACCAAAAGGGCTGCCTATTGGAAGGGAATTTCAGCCAACATAGAATGCCAGCTCCATGTGCAGCTGAGAGTCCCCCTCCCCACTACTTTGCAGGCTGCCTTGGAAAACAAAAGGGCAGCTTACTAAGGAGAGGGGAACTCCTCTGGTAAGCTGCAGAAATGGAAGTCAGATCCCAAAGATCTGGGCTCCATTTATGCAGTCTGCTGGAGGAGTTCCCTTCCACAAATGGAGGGGAATTGAAGTTGCTGGCAGATCTTTTGCTCCATCCACTTAACAACCCAGGAGCTTGTTTTACGACTGCAACAGGGAGAGCCAGGATTGCAGCTGATGAGAAAAGAGTCACATGGGCATCTTGCTTAACGACCACTTTGCTCAACAACTGAGATTCTGGTCTCAGTTGTATTTCAAGGATTAACTGGATGGCAAAATTAGTTCATCATGTTACTTTTTTGTTAGCCCTAGTATATATATTTTTCTTAGATACACTCATAATTCAAATTCTAACAGATCACAATGCATATATTTTTTACATAGAACAAATCACTTTAAATCTTTTATTTTTTTGCCAAGGAATTTTTCTTTTAGAACCATTCTTCATAGACCAAATGATTGTATGATTTAGATACTGATGTCTCATATATCTGCACTTTCATCTTTTTCTTGAGTCATGGCAATGAAATGAGACCAACCTGCCAAATCTCTAGCAGTTGTCACTGAATATTGCTGTTGTTTTGCGATGACATTTAATAAGTATGAGTGGATCATATACTTTTACAAAAGCAGAATTGAATAGTTTCCAGACGCAGCATTTTGCCATATATTTTTATAGAATAGATAATCTTATAAAGAAAATGTTGCATCTAAAAAAAAATTCAACTTTACTTTTACGAAGGGACTGGCTCCCACTTTTTGGATAAATGCAACATGGAATATGAGTCCAAGAGGGAAACAGAAATCTGTCTGTTTCTGAAATTGCACAAACACATTTTCTGTTTTAGGGAAAGGTTTGAGCTATCAACCTACAGCAAAGAATGCTGTTTTATTATTATTATTCCTTCAGTGAATACATTTCTAACTGCCTCCAGAAAATCTCAAACCTACTGGAGAATAGATATACAGATCTAAGAGAAATGATATCCAGAAAGAATTTCAAGCATGACTGCAGTTTATTCTCATTTTCCTTTCTCCTCCCTATAGCAAATGGATAACAGTCTGATTGCTAAGACATAGAAAGCTGCATTCCCATATCATATGATTGTGCCTTAGATAAAAGAGATCTCTATATATGGTCTTTGAGAAAATAATTGGATTGGTCAATGTGAGGTGACCTTTTAAAGATATTCTTCTCATCCATTTAGGGCTATACAAAAATAAATGCATTCATTTTATCATTAATTACAAAATATGTATATATTGGCCAGCTGTCTTCCATTCCCCTAAGATTTTTTTCTTTTAGTTTTTTAAAACAGTCTAATATCAATGAAAATTCTTTGTTTGACACTGACATACTCTTTGTGTCCCTATGTTTGATCTGGTAGCCTGTGATTTATAGAAAGTGCTGTCACTTCCCACAGGTTTCTCCCCACCTACAAATTAAAAATAGAATGGCTGCTTTCTTGAGAATATCTCACTGGTTTGGTGAACTAATGCTGCATTATGCAAATGTGTTATAGTAATAACATGTACATTTTTAAGTATTTTAGTGGATTTTTACACCATTGCAATCTTTTTGACAGTTAACAAAAACAAAACCCAAAAAATACAAGAACAATAACTAAAACAGTGAAACCATAAAAAACATCATTATTTTCAAATTAAAACAGTGACCCTAAACAATGAACAATATGATGGTACCTTGCTGATTAATTAATTAAAATGTTCATCTGGAAGAGCTCTGTTTTTGACTAGCTATGCAAATAAATTTTGGGCAAGTGCACCTCCTATGGAAGGCTATTCTACAAAATTGGGGTTGCAATGGACATGCAACTCATCCTAGGTTCTCACTAAATGTGCTGTATGGGGACCAGCAACATTTTTTATTATAATTTATATTGGACAAGTTAGTTCTGGTAGAAAGTGATAGTCTTGGATATGCCTTGGAATCAAGCAAAGTAGGGTTTTATAAGTTAAAATGAGTACTTTAAATTTCATCCAGAAACTTGTTGGTAAATAGTGTAAGGCTGAAGCACAGGTATGTTTATGCCAGCAAACAAATAGGCTACTGCATTTTGTACTAATTGTAATTTCCTTTGTGATACTTAAGGGCAGCCACATGTAGAGAAAGTTGCAGCACACTGTGGCCAGTCCAGCCTGGTAATTATAAAAGTGTGAAATGTAATTGCCAGTGCTTTTACTCCAGCACTTGTTTGTTAAAATTGGGCAAAGGCTCTCCTGCCCATTACCTCCACTTGCCCACCAAGAACTTATCATGAGTCTAGGAAGATTCTCAAATCACGGACTTGCTTTATTTGCAATGTCATCCCATTCAAAAGCAGTACTTTATACTTTTGAGTTGTTTGATTTCCACTTTAGTTTGGTTTCTTCCCATTCAGATACTGACAGCCTGTAAAGCAATCTTGGGAACTTTATGAAATTTGGACTTCAACTCCCAGAATTCCCCAGGCAGCATGTTCCCCCAATTACCAAGGCTGAGAAACACCATTTTCTAGATACTAAGACAAAAGTTCAAATGGATTGCCTCGATGGCTGGTGATGGTGATGTATATTTGAGTATCATCAGCATACTGTGAAAACACATCCAAACCAATTAATAACATCTCCAAATGGCTTCCTATAGATGTCAAAAAGGGGGAGGGGAGAAGCATCTAACTCTATAATATTCCAAATCCATAAGACCATTGGAATGACCTCTCCCTTTCTATAATCACTGATTTTGACTACCCACCAAGAAACCAGAGTAGATAGCAATAATTTCTAGCTCCTACAGGTGGCCCAAAAAGATACAATAGCTGATAAGAATCAGATTCTGCCAAGAGATCTAATAAAACCAAAAGGCACAAGCAACTTCTATTTAGATCCTGAGAAACATCATCAAGGGTGGCTGATATGGTTTAAGCTTCACATCTGAATTCCAGGTCTCACCTTTGAATTAAAAAGGGCCAGATAATTCATTTCATCTAGGTTCATCATGACATCAACAACTTTTCCTAAAATGGAAAGTTTCCTAGAATGGAAACTGGATGATACTAGTTTGATACAGCTGAATCAAAGAAGGGTCTCTTAAGGAAGGACTACAATATAACTGTTTTCAAGCTGCATAAATATTCCCTCATAAATTGAGACATTGGTCATGTTTGTCCAGTTGACCACACCATCACTCCACAAGAATCAGGAAAAGCATGGATCCCAGTGGCATGTGGCATGGAATATATTGGCAAGCTTCCTACCCACTTCATCAGACTTTAGGCCAAAAGATAACACGACAAGACATTCTGGTTACCACTATAAACATCTACCTTCCTCCACAGTGCTGCAGGCATGCATTTGTCACTTTATTTCCTGAGCAGCTCAGAAAATCAGGAGTCAACTGCGATTGGCTAGTAGGAAGAGGCTGCTCAAAAGTAGTCATGCAAAGTGTCACCTACTATTGCTACCAGCTAAACAGGATGTCAGTGGAAATCCTACCAGATCACTGAAAAATTCTCAAGTATCTACTGGAGTCCATTTGGATCTATAGTACATCTGGATGGACAATTCTAACTAGTCTGTGTTTTGTCTGGAGATCTAGAATAGAAACTTATCTTATTCCATGTCTAGTTTGTTTTATTGCCATCATTAAATGGAGTGTGCCTGATATAAGCAGATGTTTCCCTTTTTCTACCCCTCAATTTATGGATTTTCAGAAGACTGCTTGCATTTCTGCTATCTCGGGATTATATGAGTTTGGCTTGAGTTTTTGCACAAATATTCTGATGTACTCTAGTCTTCGGATTACAGCTTCCATATGCCACTTCCTCAATGGACAGCATTTGTGGATTACAGAAAAAATAGTTCAAAATATCTGGAAGTATGCTGATCCTGAGTTAAAATGCCTTATAAATCAGATCAGATAGATAAACTCAATAGAAATGATTTCATAATAAAAACATATTTAATCAGAAAGATTACTTGCATTCATGACGGTTGCTTCTGATAATACATCTCTGTCCATTCCTATAGGTGAAAAAATGATGCTCTCTCCATACCATCTTTATAGTGGAACAGGGTCATCAGGTGACATCTGATGGCCTATGCTCCTCTTTAGACAAAGACATTCCAATCTGGCTTGTGTCCAGGAAGTCTCCCAATGCCCTTTAGAAATTCCTCCCACTGACCCATTAACATGGGATGACTGACTAGCTAAACTACATTTCCCATAATCCATCTCTTAAGGAGACAGCACTTAACCCAATAAATGCCAGATACTCTAACATACAGATACATGCTCTCTAGTTAGGGTTACATAGGGTTATACGATCCAGAATAGGAAGTTTCCAGGTTCCTTCAACTCTTGGCTAGGAATTTAACTAAAAAGTTAACAGATCCTTTTAAGGATTTTTTAAAAAAATAGAAACATCAGTTTGAGTCCAAGCTGGTGCTAAATAATACAATTACTTGTATGTTTAACATTGCTGAAAATAAGTATAAAGAGAATATTGTCTGCCCTGGGCACATCATTTGTGCAATACCTATCCAGACAGAAGAATACATGTTGTGCCCAGCTCAGCACAGACAATCAGTGAAGAATCAATTACAGACCTCTTAGGTGATTAGGTTTCATTCCTAGGCTTAGGTGATATGTGAAAAAAAAGTGGAATCACGAGAAAGCTCAGAAATGAATACCATCTGTGCATTAGAACAGGTGGGAAACTCTACATGCAACTACTCACACTGCATAGTTTGGATAAAATTACCCCGAAAAGAAAAGCGTGGTTTCTGTGGTCCAGACCTGTTGCTTTTACAAACTTTTCCTACACAACACCTGTTTTTGCCAGGATGGGATAATAGCATTTGCACCCTGTGAGGAGAAATGAGATTCTTACAATCTTGAATTGTATATCTTAACTTTTTAATAAATGCAGAAACATGAAAAGTGTTTTATAGCTTATCTTCTTCAATGATGTAGTTTTTTCTCAGAAGACTTCAAAAGCTATTCCATTTATATGCCACACAAATGCAGTGTTATATATTCGTACAAAATTTAACGTAATGATTTTTAAATCAGTTAAACACAATAGGAACTTGGGAAAAACACTGCTGAAAGGAATATTCATACTGCTCCCCTTCAGCACATTTGGGTTTTGGTTTCCTATTGATTTTCTAAAAAGATTTCATATTTTTCATAAGAAACATTTTATTTGGAGGACTGAAATCCTGGAATAAATCATCTACTCATAATATATAATATAGTTCTTGGGAAAATGTTAATTGCTGAACTTTTCCTAATGTTACACACTGCCACATTCTTACATAGTATAAGAAGAGTCCAATGGGCCAAGCTTAAAGGCCTATCTAATGCAATGTTCAATTCAATAAGTGACCAACCAAATTCTGATCATGGAATTACTGCATTACTTTCATGGCCATCAATAGCTGTGTACTCTATGAATTTTTAATCCTTTTTGAAACAGCAGGACAGTGTGTGTGTGCATGTGCCAAAAAACTCAAGCTAGCAGGCACAATTGCAAGTTCAAAGTCCTACACTTTTCTACGCATATTGTTATCTCTTCTTTAAAACTGTCTGACCTAGTAATCATTAGCGCATCATATGGTACTGTTTAGCTTAGTTTAACTATTTGGCACATGAAGCAGGTGCTTCCTATGAATGTCCTAAGTCTCCACTAATCAGCATTATTGGATGATTCCGTGTTCTATTATTAAGTCATGATAAAAAAATCGTGCTATTTATTTTTCCCAGTCCTCTGATAATACTAGACAATTATTTTTTCCAAACCTTTGCTTCCTAATTTTTTTTTTTTTTTTGTGATTATGAGAGATCTTTTCAAACTGAATGCAAATGTAATTTTGGAATAAATGTGTCACATGGGAATCTTGGGAAATAGGAAATTAACTTTTAACTACTATAATGTATTTAATGGCATAATGTTTCTGATATATTGCATGAGTTCAACAAGGGCAAAAACTATTGATTTTTGTTTGTATTCAGTGTCCAATGCATCTTGCTACAGGATCCAATAATAGCCATCCAGCACTGATGGATTCCAGGTGCCCTGATACCTTTTTGCCATTGTAACAATGTCCTAGTGAAACCGTTCATCATGTTTGTTACTGACTCCACCTAGATTTTCTGGAAAGAAGTCCAAGTTTGAAATGAATCTTCAGTGATATATTGCATTTCATGGTGTTTGTTCTGTTTCCAAGGTATTGGAAAAGGTATTGAGATGAGCAGGAGTAACAAACAGTCTTGTCTTTATTCCATTCATAACAGAACCAAAAAAACAAAATGGCGCAGATTGCTCTTATACCCCTTTGCAGTAACAGTATCAGCCAATCAATGCAAAGCATTTCTCCCGCCTTGTGCATGTGCACAAGGCGGGAGAGAGCCTATCTGGTCCTGGGCATTCACATGTCTGCCCAGGCTTCTCTGCAGCCTCCTGCACCTGCTGAATGACTCAGCAGGTTCAGGACATAACACCCCTCCCCTCTTGGATCAAAACATAGTACTTAATACTTTACAATACTACAACCCTAATACCTTGTCACTCCCTTATTCATAACACAATAATGCTTATTATTTTGCATTACTATAAATCAGACATTTGTCTTTTGAGCATGTTCTGATTTCTAAGTACCCGTACGCCTGCCCACGTACTGATAGGAGTCTTACATACATTTGTAAATGCTTGGGTGGACCTCTGGCTCACTCTGACTTTCTTGGAGTGGTTGTGATTGCCTGGCCTGCAAATTTGCCTGCCAGGCTCATCAGGCCAGAACTTTGATGGCTCCTAGACTCAGGCGACCTTCCATGCTGCTGACTGGCTGGATCCTCTAAACCCAGACCAGAGTTCCTTGGGGGGGGGTGGAATTCCCCAATTCCACAATGGACCCCTCTTGGGAGCACTGTCCCATGAGCCCAAGACCAGTAGATGGATTGGCCTGAAAAACCAGTTGTGGGCAATGTTCCATTGACCCGGTGCCAGTGCCAGGGTCAGGAGTGCCAGAGTGAGGAGCCGTCTCCCTGGCAAGACCCCCTACTGGCGCCTGGGAGGTTCCGCTTTCATGGAGAGACTGTGGTCCACAATCATAATTGTGGTCCTCCTCCCCCCTGAGAGCAGAGCCAGGAGCGGAAGTGTGGCTGGGAAGCCTCCTGCGCAGTTGATCAATGTGTCGCCAGCTCACTGAACCATCATCCAAGCCCACTTCATATGAGAGCAGCCCAGAGACCTTGCATATCGCTGCTGTCACCCAGAGATGTCCAGGGCCATAGTTCCTTGCCCAGACCGGATTGCCCACCTGTAGTCTCCTAGGTGCCCGCAGCTGTGACGCCACCCGGTCTGGGTGCAACCTGTCCAGTTTAGTAATGAGCCTGCGACCCCGGCAGAGTTCAGCTGGGCTCTTCCCAGTGGCTGTGCATGGTGTGGTGCAATGCAAAAGGAGAAAGTCAGCCAACCTGTGATGCCAGTTTCCATAAGTGATTCTCTTTAAAGCATCTTTGGTTGTGTGCACCATCCGCTCAGCTTGGCCATTGGAAGCTGGATGAAACGGTGCAGATATGGCATGATGGATCATGTTAGCCTGTAGAAAAGCCTGAAACTCAAAAGAAGTGAATTGGGGTCCATTGTTGGAGACAAGGACATCTGGAAGTCCATGAGATGTGAAGATCCCTCTCAACACCTGGATGGTCCTAGCAGTAGTAGTGGAGGAGACTGGAATGACCTCTAGCCACTTGGAATGGCTGTCCATGAGGAGAAGAAAGAATTGCTCCTGAAAGGGCCCAGCATAGTCAATATGAACCCTCAACCAAGGGGCATGTGTTTCCTCCCACCTATGTACAGGGTCCTGAGGCATTTCAGGCCTGGACTGTTGGCAAACCATGCACCCGTGGACCTGGGCCTCGATCTCTTTATCGAGCCCAGGCCACCAAAGATGGCTGTGTGCAAGCGCCTTCATCTGGACTATTTCCGGATGTCCCTCATGCAGAGAGAGCAAGACTCTAGTCCTCAATGAGGCCAGGATGATTACCCTGCTACCCCATAGGACACACCCTTTGAAGGTGGATAGTTCGGACGTCCTCTTCCAGAAACTCTGGAACTCTGTGCCAGGACACATGTCAGGCCATCCTGACAGCACCCATGTCAGCACGCATGTAAGCGTGTGATCAGTGGCTGTTTCAGCAGCCACATCCCTAGCATTGAGGGGAGACTCAGGTAACTCCTGAATGGAAAATATGTGGTGAGCTGGAGCAGGATCTGACTCCACTAACTGTAGAGGTAATCTGCTGAGGCCATCTACATGGCCCATTTCTTTGCCCGGTTTGTGAACCAGTGTGTAGTCATATGCAGACAGGAAAATTGACCATCTCAGCATTCTAGGAGAGATGATGTGTGTGGTTTGCTTGTTGGTTGTAAACAACCCCAGCAGTGGCTTATGGTCTGTAAAGACTGTGAAATGGCGGCCATATAAAAAGTCATGGAACTTTTTTATTCCAGCCACTATGGCCAGGGCTTCCCTATCTATCTGTGCGTAATTACGTTCAGCAGATGATAGCGTCCTAGAATAGTAGGCTGCAGGGACTTGTGTCCCATCAGCCTTCAAGTGACTCAACACAGCCCCAATGTCATAAAGGGATGCATCACAGGCTATGCATACAGTCAAATGCTCATTGAAATGCGCTAGAACCGCATTTGAGGATAGTAAGGCCTTGACCTCTGCAAAACTCCTTTTGTGGACTTTTGTCCATAGCCATGGAGCCTGTTTATCCAAGAGCTGGTGTAACGGCTCAGCCACTGCAGCCTTGTGAGGGAGGAATGAATGGTAAAAGTTTAACAGTCCCAAAAAAGCTTGAAGTTCGCTTTTGGACTTGGGACTTGGGGCCTGCTGAATTGCTTTAAGCTTAGATTCAGCAGGATGGATGCCTTCAGCATAAATACAGAACCCCAGAAATTCTGAGGAAATGACTCCAATTTTACATTTGTGTTGCTTTAGCTTCAGCCCCGCTTGGAGGAAATGCAGCAAGACAGCTCTAAGCCTTTCAACCAGATTTTCAGATGATTCCCCAGTGATGAGGACATCATCAAAGTATGGGCAAACGCCTCCATCACATTCTGGAAGATGCCAGGGGCTACATTAAGCCCCAACTGCAGCCTTTTAACTTTAAATGCTCCTCGGTGTGTTACAGTTGTTTGGGCCTCAGCCATTACCTCATCAACTGGTAATTGTTGATAGGCCTGAGCCAAGTCAAGTTTAGCAAAAACGCGGCCTCCCTTGAGGGAAGCCAGAATGTGGCTCACTACAGGCACTGGGTACAAGTGCTGCTGCAAGGCTTTGTTAAGTGTACACTTATAGTCCGCACAAATTCGGACTTCCCCATTTGCCTTCAGTGGCGTGACTATTGGGGTTTCCCAAGGACTGCTGTCTATGGGCTCTAAGATGCCCTGCTGGAGCAGCTTGTCCAGCTCTGCATTAATCTTATTCTTCAATGTGAAGGGCACCCATCTGGGCTTAATCCTAATGGGTGTGATGGCTGGGTCTAAATGTAAAGCAATGGGAGGCCCCTTGTACCAGCCAAGCTCTGAATTGAACACATCAGCAAATTCCTTGCAAATTTCTGCAAGGCCTGTTGTTTGCAAACTGTGAAGTCCAGTCACTTGGATTCCAAGAGCCTCGAACCAATCAAGTCCAATAAGATTTGTGCAATCACCCCCAACTACTACCACATCTAGCAACCCTTCAAACTTCCTACGCTGCACCTTGAGCGTGGCCTCCCCCTTCACGCTGACTCTGGAATTCTGGAAGTCAGTAAGAATTAAATTCGAAGGCCTGAGTTTAACTTGTAAGCCGCTTCTACATCAAATCTTGTTGAAAGTGTCTTGGGAAATGATCGATAAAGCATGAGCACAAGGCGGGAGACAGCCTGTCTGGTCCCGGGCATTCACGTGTCTGCCTGAGCTTCTCTACAGCCTCCTGCACCTGCTGAATGACTCAGCAGGCCCAGGACATAACAGTGTTGTATGCTACTGTATAAGAAATTTATCAACCAGTTGAATGTAGTTTGGTGCTTTGTAATTGCCAAGAAAATTCTCAATGACATCCTTGAATACTGGCCCCACTAACAGATTTTTGAATAACTTGTCATTGGTGATGTATCTGATCTGTGCACTGACAAAACTGTCTTCCTTAATGCTGGCATCAGGTATTCTGGGAAACCTTTGTCTCAAATACTGAAAACCTTCATGTTCTCTTATTCATTGTTTTCACAACATCAGTCCAAGTTTTATGTGAAGTGGAGTAAAAAATATTTTTGTCAGGTCAACAAGTAATTCATTTGCTACATTTCTCTACCCTGGAACCAAATTCTTTTGGAGTGGTCATTTCTTTTTAATGTACCGTGCAAGGTGCCCTTTTTAATATAGTCTCTTGCACAGCTATCCCATTTGCATATGTGTACTTGATATATCCAAGCTGCATTCCAAGCAGCAGAGCCACTACTTCATTTCAACCTTGAGCTACAAATATTCTCCTTCATTAGAGGCACAACTTTTAGATCTCCACAGACATTTCAGTTGTCCTTGGTGTACTGGATGTGCTTCAACAACAGTTCCATGTTTTCATATGTTTCTTTCATATGTGCAGCATAGCCAACAGGTACTAACAGGTGTACAAAAGCAGAAGATAAAATGGTATGTAATAGATTAAATTACAGGTTATTTTCATGAATAGCAGCTAAAAATCTATAAGCTACACCAAAAAAGATTCAGGAAGCAAAATCTTTGTTATCCTGTGTAATCCTTTCAAATAATGTAGTACTATAATGTTTGTTGCATCTCCTCAATAAATATAATATTCTTCTTTTTTATACCTACTGCTTAGATGTAGGGTAGCTTGAAGAGCATCTGAATAGTCTGACTTGCTTTCTCTTCCAACAAAAGACAGGCCTGTATTAGTAATAGCATAATACTAACTTGTCAGAGAGATGTGCTTATTTATAATTCATGCTGCTATCATATTTTCCACAAGCAATGGAATTGAAATAAATTAAACTGTAGACAGAATTAGATCAAAATTTCTCCAGCTGATGGTGTGATAAGAATCTGCAGATCCAGAAGATCTAGTCTCCCATTTTTCTTTTTCAGTATGAGAACTGTAATATGTAGGAGAAGAAGGATTCTAGAAAAATCCTATACAGACTTTCCTTTTCTAAGATCAGTAGGCATTCCTGGGACATTCTTCTATTATATGGGTATTATTTTATCAGAATGATAGTTTAATACCTACATTAGCAACCTGCAGAATGAAACAGAATGAAATTATAGAATTTTCTGAAAACTGAAAAGAAATAAATCACAATGGTCATACTGCTCTGATTCAGAGGAGCTTTTTTATATTTTCTTAAATTCTTTTGGAAGTGTTTAGTTAGATTAATGGATGAAATTTTCATAGAGAGCCCTCTAATTTTCTAATCGTAAGTCAAGGCCTGTCTCCTTCTAAATCCCTATAACAATAAATAGTGATGATTCCATAAGGATTGTATGTTTTTGCATGTTTTTCTTCATCATCCAACATTAATACCATATAACATAAATGCTCCTTCCTGGAAGCTTATGACTTTACATCAGTGACTAGTAGGAAGCACTCAACCAATAGCTAAAATATTGTGGATTCTATAAATTAGCAGAGCAGTTCAATGAGATAGTATTAATTGCTGTTAGGATGCTAAGAATTTAGGAGTTGCTTAGTATTTTAGTGCCATGAAATGTGCTAATTAGTAATGTCCCATTCTTTAGCTTCCTTGCCCATATTTTTCTATTACCCTTATCTTTTTGTTAACTGATCAGTAAAATATAAGATGCAATAAGCCAGACAGTTTAGAAATCTATTCAAAACCATTTATAATCTAGATGGATAATTTCTTAGCATTTGATCCAATTAAGAACAAATCTTGTCCATGCTGTTAATGAGATTTTAATTTCCTCCCAATCATTTTGTTTTTTCTCTGTAAATATAGAAATGTATCTGGTGAGCCATAAAAGCTGGCCACATTTTTGAGATAAAATGGAACAATTTCTCTTCATTACAGGACTATGATATTTAATGCCCTGATGTTAAATGCAGGTTTCAGCTTGCAAAAGTAGGTTCTTTCCTTTTCTTATCAAGGGGATGGGGGGGAAGGGTTAAAAATTGTGGCTTTTTATTACTGTTTGTCACCTGAAGTCACCATGTGTAAGCTGAAGGGCCAAATAAATTTGTGTAATAAATAAATAAAAGATCCCCCAAATGGAAAATAAATATTTTAGACATCCAACTGTTTTGGTTAGAGTTGGAAGGAGAAAATA
This sequence comes from Crotalus tigris, assembly GCF_016545835.1. NCBI lineage: Eukaryota > Metazoa > Chordata > Lepidosauria > Squamata > Viperidae > Crotalus > Crotalus tigris. The sequence goes on along the minus strand of NW_024096634.1, from coordinate 1,977,401 downwards.
ATTCCTGATAGCATAAAAGAAAAAGCCAAGAGCAATAAATTCCAATGAGCTTTTGACAGGAGTAACAATGTGGCTAAGACCCAAACAGTTGTATAGTCAGGGCCAGATGCGCAACAGGATTAATGCACACATGCACAGTGCATGTAAATCATTTCCCAATCAGCAGACTCTTAGAAGCAGTTATGATATTGCATGGACGTGTAGAGTGAGAAGAACCATCATGTTGTGGGGAAAAGGGTCTATTGTTTTTACAGAAACTACAGAAGACATGCTAGCCTATGAAGACAATACATTGTATATATTTTAATCTCATGAGCCTAGCTGAAGCTTGAGAATTGTATCTAGGAAGGTCTCTGCTATACTGAAAACCATTTTTAACCAGAATTTACTGATACGATAGTAACTCTAGAGACAACCCCTAGGGACTAACAACCATAAAAGGTAATCTGTAAACAAGGGCAGGGGGTGATCAACTTAGAATAGTGGGAGATGTAATCAGGGCGGAGATAATGTATTCACTTTAGGAGCTTTGGATAGGTTGTGACAACTTAATTACAGCATGATTACTAAGCCAATTAGAAAAGGTGGGAGATAAATTTGTAATGGCAATAGGGAATATAAAGAAGAATATTGATGATTCAGTGTGTGTCCACTGTGTGCTTGGAACACCTCCTTTGCAAAGGAGTACAAATAAATTACCATTGTTTTCTCTTGAAAGTTTGGCTGGTGATTGTTTATTTCAACTAGACAACAAATCCCATAATATCAATCACTAGATTTATTCTGAAAGTCTGCATTATTTTCAAAATATGCCTATAAAGAAAACCTATATACTGTATAGTGGGAAAGTTATTGATAAGCAAATTGCTTAATTTGCTTGAGGCTATTTAAGCCTTAATTCATAACTGGTTGAAATTTAATTTTGGATATTCTAGTTCATAATTCAATTTCTCCAATTCTATTATACTAATTTCAGAAAAAGTGCATATATGATTGCTTTGTCAATCTCTGATTACTCCATTAAAGCTGTGATATGAGATACAGTTGCCAGGATTAAGTCTATCGAACTAAGTGGAACTGGTATGTGATTGTCCAGCTGTATAAATATGTATTTTATATATAATATATGTATAAAATAATCTAAAGGTGTTCCCAATCACATGGGAGTTGAGTTCTAGTTATCTGAAGGATGTTAGACTATTTAAATGAAACTAGGCAAGCTGAAAATAAGACTGTTCCACTTACTCCTACATGAAACATAATCATAGCTCTAGGAATGTGCTTACATATTATTTTTTGCACCCAACCAATCAATGCCTCTGGTAAGATGAACAGTACAATTACCACAATAGACTATATTGCAGACTGTTTTTTTCTTAAAGCAAAGTTGAATGTCTATTTCATTCAACAAAAACAAGACCTGATGTTGTACAAACTCCTTAGACTAGACTAGACTAGACTAGACTAGACTAGACTAGACTAGACTAGACTAGACTAGACTAGACTAGACTAGACTAGACTAGACTAGAATAGAATAGAATAGACTAGAATAGAATAGAATAGAAAGACAGAGTTGGAAGAGACCTTAGAGGTCTTCTAATCCAATCCCCTGCTCAGACAGAAAACACTATACCATTTCAGACAAATGGTTGTCCAATCTCTTTTTTAAAACATCCAGTATTGGAACATTCACAACTTCTGGAGGCAAGTTGTTCCAATGAATAATTGTTCTAACTATCATGAAATTTCTTCTTAGTTCTAGGTTATTTCTCTCCTTGATTAGTTTCCATCCATTGCTTCTTTTCCTGCCCTTGAGTACTTTGGAGAATAGCTTCACTCTCTCTTTTTTGACCCCTGGGATATTGGAACATTGCTATAATGTCACCAGTAGTCCTTATTTTCATTGAACTAGACATACCCAATTCCAGCAATCATTTTTTATATGTTTTAACCTCCAGTTCCCTGATCATCTTTGTTGTTCTTCTCTGCACTCTTTTCAGAGTCTCAACATATTTTTTACATCATGATGACCAAAACTGGATGCAGTATTCCAAGTGTGACCTTACCAAGGCATTATAATGTGGTATTAACACTTCACATGATCTTGATTCTATCCCTCTGTTAATGCAGCCTAGAACTGTGTTGGCTTTTTTGGCAGCTGCAGCCCACTGCTGGCTCACATTTAACTGATTGTCCAATATGACTCCAAGATCCCTCTCACAGTTACTATTGTTGAGTGAAGTACCATCTATACTGTACCTATGCATTTGGTTTTTCTTGCCGAAATATAGAACGCTACTTTTTTCACCATTGAATTTCATTTTGTTGGATAGAGCCCAATGTTCAAGTCTGTCAAGATCTTTTTGGATCCTAAACTTGTCTTTTGGGGTGTTAGCTATTCCTGCCAGCTTAACGTCATCTGCAAATTTGATGAGTTCCCCTTCTATTCCCTCATCTGTCATTTATGAAGATAAAACATTGATATACCAAGCCTCCTCACTGAATAATTTGTATGATGACCAGGAAGCAACAGTTAGACATACACACAGGATACATCATGACTCATGCTGATCTGCAAGACATAAAGGTTATATTTAAAAGTGCTGAAGAACATACTAATAAACTCTGTTATAGTGATGGTGCCATTTCAGTGACTGGAAGAGAGAAGCTTTAACAAACTTCTTGTTGAAGGTAAAAGATGAAAGTGAAATTTATGGTCTCCTGCTCAAAAACCCAAAAGTATATCAATAGGCAGCACCAGTTCAATGTAATTTATTCTGGAGAATAAATTATACAGGAAGAGATATTATCTTTCTAGGCTCAAAAATACATAGGGATGGACTTCTGGTTCCGGTATGTGGCAACGCCGGATGTACTTGGAGACTCGTCTCTGCACTATCCAGAGTTTCCTTCGCCGGTAGACCCCCTAGGGGTCGAAAGTCACCCTGGAGGGGCGACCACCGAGCAGGAGGCTTGCTGGTAGATAGGGGAGGGAGGCAGCTTCCCCCGTGTCTCCAGCTATGTCCTCAGGGCTGACAGAGCAAAGATCGGCCTGCAAGATGGCAGATCACCCTGCTGCACCAGCCGAAAGTCACACTAACATCTAAGCGCAATAGACCCATTGCGGATGATCCAGGTGAGATCCTTTTTGTTCCTCTCTTCACCCCATGTTGTTGTTTTTGCCTGCAAAAGCTTCGTTGGAATTGTTTTCCCATCTGGAAAAAGCGGCGTTTGTATGTGTGGGAACAAAGGCATTTTATAAAAGGACAGATTAAAACCTTTTTAAAGACTATATTTTATCTCTACTCACATTAAGGTACAGAAAAAAATGTTTTTTATTTTTTTCTTTGGAGTGGTATTATATTGGTAGAGCATTTCTTTTTCCATTCTTTCTTTAAAAAATAGAAAAAAGGAAAAAAATGGGGTTTGAAAAAGTCTTTTTAGTTTACTGAGGACATCTACTGGTCAAAAGTTAATATTGGAATTGTTGACTATTTGGAGATGAGACAGTTTTGGCCTTCAAACTATTTTTCAAGAGAAAAGATAATTTGAGCCAGCTGTGGGATTTGTGGGGGTGGATACTGTTCTGTTTCAGGAAAAGAGGCATTGAGATGAAGCAACAAGTTCCAACAGTTTCCTTTATTGCAACACCAACAGAACAGCTTTTAAAATGGTGCGCCCCCCTTTTATACCCCCCCTGCACAATACCTTGCTGGCCAATCATTGCAAAGGCTGGAAGCAGCCTTTCTTGTCCCAGGCAGCACAATACCTTGCTGGCCAATCATTGCAAAGGCTGGAAGCAGCCTTTCTTGTTCCGGGCATCCACATGGTCTGCCCGGGTCAATCGCTGCATCCTGTGCCTGCCAGCCCAGGACATAACAGATACCTTTCAACTGTAGCCTCCACTAAAAAAGAAAAAATATTTCTTTTCAACTATTGTTAAAATGGAGAAGCCTCAATCACTTTTAAACTGTAAACTTATATTGGAAAAGATCTATGAGGCTAAAGAAGAAATATGTACTACAATAAAAGAGTTTACTACAGAATTAAGAACCAGAACTCCTACTTTAGACCTTAAAACTGACTCTCAGATTACACCTGTCTACTCTACAAAACAGATTATACAAAAAGAGGACTTAACTGAGAAGAAAGAGAATTTTATTTTGCCCTATAAGCAGTTCACTTATGGCTTTGAGGACCAGGAAAAGCAAAGTCTGAGTTTTGAACTTCTGAAGCAACGAGGCTTTATGGACAAGAGAAATAGAGGGCCAGTGCAGAGACCAAGATAGTTTTCATCGAATCAAATGACACTACAAGCAACAAAAAGAGATTCATCACCTGGAAGGGAAGCCCTGCTATGGAAACCTGCTTGGCATAAGAGGAAAGCTAGAATAAGATTGAAAAATGAAATTTAAAATTTCATGCATTGGATTAAAGGCAACCTAGAATTATGGACTGATGTAAGGATTAAGATTATGAGTCTGAAGCAAAGAGATGTTTTAGACTTTGATTGAATTAATAATTAATTGAATGTTAATTAAATAAGATGACTTGTTTGTTCTATAACATGGATGTTATTAGCTTTGATAACTAACTGGATGAAATTTGAATTCTGCTTAATGGATTGAAATGATTTAAGGTCTGATACTATTCGGTTAGCTTAAAGAGATTGATTAATTGATGGATTAGACATGCATAGAACAGACAGATAGATGTACACATTTAGATATGTTTAGGATAGATTAATATTTTTGTTTAAAAATGAAATATTTTTATATAATGGATTAAAGGTAATCCAGAATATTAAGAATGTATTTTTTAGAATGTTAGGTTTATTTGTATGTAAATTATTATGGAATGGAATGAAGAAAATTGATGTTTTAGATTTGAATTGAATTATTAATTAATTGAAACTTAATAAGATGAGGTGATTTTTTGATGACATGGATGTTATTAGTTATGATAATTAACTGGATGAGATTTGAATTCTATATAATGGATTGAAATGATTTAAGGTCTGATATTATCTTGTCAGCTTAAAGAGATTGATTAATTGATGGATTAGATAGGTATAGGATAGATTAATATTTTATTTTAAATAGGGGAGATTAGTGGAAGAAGAAATAAATAAGATTTTGATAAAATTAAGAAAGTAGAATATACTTGGAAGGGATATCTGAATTGAAAATGTCTTTATTTAAAGTTAATTTGATTATGGTATTGTAAATTTATAAAGCTTTAAAACAGGTTCAGGTTGAATAAATTTAAACTGGAATTGGATATTTTAAATACACTATGCTATTTGAGGGAAAAAGAGAGGGAATACTTGATGTATTGATTGTACTATGTATATATGTTTTGTTCTAGGATGTTTGATTACCCTAGCACCATGGTGTGTCCTGAATACTTTGTTATAAGAATTAAAAAAACAATAACATTTCTTCCAAAAAAAAAATACATAGGGATGGGAACTGTAGCTATAACATAGGAAGAGGTCTACTAATTGAAAGCAAGACTTTGAAATATTTAAATAAAATATTAAGATGCAGAGACTTCACACTGATAAAAGAGGTATGCATTGTCAAGGCTGTTATTTTCTCATCTGTAAGAGATGATTGTGAAAAGTGGATTACTAGAAAGGTTGGACAAAGAAATATTAAAGCAGTTAAATTGTGGTTTTGGAGGAAATAGTCAATATTTCCTTAGACTGCAAGAACAACAAATAATTAAATACTATATGAAGTAAAGCTAGGTAGTCCACTGTCTAGCATTAATAATAGAGGTAAAACTTAAATATTTTGAATGCATAATCCAAAGGCAAATGTAATCATTAAAAATCACGATACCAAAGAAAATGAAAGAAAATAAAAAGAAGCTGAAAAAAGACACAGCTGCTAGATCCACATATAAGCTTGGAAGAATGAAAAGTCACTATAACTGACATATACTCTTGATGAAATTATGTCTGATAGATCAAAAAGAATCACAAGTTACTGAATAATGAAATTAAAATTAAATTATTGATAAATGCCAAATGGTTATTAAAACTTGTAATTGCCAGTATTAAATATATCCTTCTCAAACATTTCTTTTTTCACAGCTTTTGAAGTCTAGTGATCAGCTAGTAACTAGCAGCACTTATTGTTCCATTTCATTTGATCCATAACAAAAGATACACACACACACACACACACACACACACACACACACACACACACACCCTTACTTGGCTATGGCTTTGACAAACTTCTGGTAACTGCATTTTATATACAAATTGTCTTATTTTTACAATGTGCAAGCCAAATACGCAGGAAGCCATTCAAATGCCTGCCATGCACTTATATGCCAAATTGCTTTGATCTTTGATAGTATCATGATGATAGTATAGCAGTCATGGATCAGAGCTATATGACAATAGGTTCTGTGCAAGCTTGCAGCAAAAAGTCACTTCCCCTCCCCAGCCCATCCCACATTTATGTCTGGACAATGACTTGGTAACTATAGTCAGGCAAACAGTTCTATTGCTGTATACAGCCATAATAGAAAAGAGCAAACATCAGTTTGAATAAAGCAGAAAAAACAAACAATGCATTGGTGGTTCATAAATCTCTCAAACAAACTAGATGAGATTCATGAGACTGTTGAACACTACCCCAACAGTTCTTTTTACTGATATATAACTATGGGTGGCCATCAATTTGATTGGTAAGTGGTAGTTAAGGAAAATAAACTTTTATTTAAGGTGAAATTTAAAGTTTTCTGCATGTCTACTCTATTTCACCTGAACATTTAAAAAGCTTGGAGATTATTGCATCTTCCATATCTATTTTTCCTTGCAGCTGCAAAGATCCAGAAAGACTCAGTGAAAGAGAGTTAAGGTCAAGGATCAGGAAACTGATGAAGAATGTATCCTCACTGAATCTGGCTGCTGATGCTACAGAAAAGTATTTATATCATATGCATGAATGGAGGTTCTGATTCATACAGATTAATAGAGTTGGAAGTACTCCAGATAAAGGAGCAATTCCAGTAGAGAACGTGGCATGAAAGTGAAGGCTTGCAATGGTGAGCAATTTCAACATACTGTATCCCTGTGCCAGTGGTATTGTGCCTGTGGATGAGAAATTCATTTCAAGCAACAAATGCTACTTCACAAATAGTTATATATCACTGCTTGTGTTTGAATAGACTCTCATTGGAAGGGATAGTTTACATATCCCAGCTGCTGGTTCCCATTGTAGTAACATAATAACATTATGTGGTAAAGGAAATTAAGGCAACAGAAGTTTGCTATGAGGAAACACGTAAAATGCTACTTAATACTTGTATTTTTTATAGATCTGGACCTGAGGTACTTAGTTATTCACAAATAAGTCAGTACTGATTGGCTAGCATTTCTATGCCCAGTTATTGATCAGAAAGGGCAAATACTGATTGCTAATGGCCCTGTGCAAGCTTTAGACTTGGAATTGAAGGGTTCTGGAACAAAGGGAAATTGTTTAGTCTAACTGTTGCTTTCTTGCTTTTTGTAATCAGCTTTTGCACCAGAGAAATTTCATGCAAGTGTGGGAAACATGTACATGGATGTGATATACTGAAAGAGGGAATAAGGAAGTGTACAGGAATTATTGATGTCTTCTTTATGATGTAATGGCTCTGTTGTCTGATTTTCATTGGCTAACAAAGTTTATAAAGCAATGCTACCAACTTTCTAATGTGTGGCACTTCTAGACGTAACTCTGCCAACATTCCAGATTATTGGCCACCCAGCTGCTTAATTTGATCAAATAAAGTACTGCTTGATCAAGAAGTCCCCACTTGGGTTATCTGATTAGATTGATATGGTATCTCAAGTTTAAATAAGGGACTGGGACCTTACAGAATCATATCAACATTTAAAGCTTGAAGGATCTTGACTGACCTATGCATAGTTTAAAGCTGCTTAGATGAATCCCAGGTATGTTTTAAACTGGATTGGGGATATATGAAGGTTGATCTTTGAAGAAACCCTTAGCCAGATTTAAAGCCTAGATTTATTCCAAGCACTCATTCTGTCTGAATGCCACCTTCATATAGGTATAAGGGCTTTGTTTGTTGAATCATATATTTGTAGCTGATCTGTTAATTATTACAATATAAGGGCATATTCTAAAATATGAGATCAGTCTAAAAATTAAATTCTGCATGAGCAGGAAGTCAAGTTTGTAGGGTTTGTGTTTCTGTTGTTCTATTCTGGAAAAGTTCAATCTTTCATCCAGCTGTTCAAGACAACCTGAAGAATAGTCTTATCTCCAATTTGATCCTCAGAGCAAAACTCTATAAATTAGGTTGATCAAAGAGAAACTGGCTCCAGGTCATTCATAAAATTTTCATAGCAGAGAATGTGCTTAAATTTGGGCTTTTCTAGTTTACTCCAGTATCTTAACCACTGCAACACATTGGTTTTTCTTGACATTGGAAAGGAACTCCATGATCAGACTTTGTTCTTTATCCATAATAATTACATGCAAGTAAATTTGATTTAAGAAGTACATTTTCATTATGGTGATTCACTTTATTGAATGCAAACAGAAGCTACCAAAGTGTGTATTTGCACTTATTTATTCATGCAGCTCCTGATCCTACAAATGTAACCTGCTTTTTCTCTGCATAATCTTTCTTGTTCCACTGGCAAATATATTAAATTGCACTGAAACCTGGATTAGGAAGTAAGCTTCATTTAACACAGGATACTTAGTTCTGAGTAAACAAGTATAGGGCTGTTGGAAACACTCAGCACAAAACAAAATGTAGTCTATACATTTTATTCAAATAATTGTTTGAGTATTTGGTCCTCTCACTTCTGAATAATTAAAAAAGTTTTTAAAACACCGAAAATAAAATAACAAGGATCTTCAAAACAACCTACATAGGATCAAGTAGGCGGAATTAAATATGTGGCAGGATGCATGGGCTGAATTTATATATTGAATCTTCCTAGCAGGAATTCAAGCAACATACACAGTACTTCTTGGCATTTTTTCTCCAATCACAAAAACACTTAGAGTTAAGTAGAACTAAAAACGTGTCAATTCCAAAGTCATGCACTAAAATTCCATAACTGTTTCCAGGCCTAGTACAATATCTTAACAACTATACAATGCTAGATCTTAATTTTTTTCCCTTATATCCTCTCTCTACAAATACCTAATCATTATTTAATTTTGATTCTGTTGTCTCAGGAGCAATACCAGTGGGAGATTTATCCTCAGTTTATGGGGCAAAAGGCTCTTCTGCCCTACCAGTTCTGGACTGCAAAAATTCAGACTGTCACTAGATGATTGCAAAGAGTTTTCTGATGTTTTCTATATCTCTTTGCTCACCTTTAGTGAGCATTCAATCCAGAGCTGGCAGATCCAATTATGTCTTAGCTTGAATGTTAGTGAGTGTTAAAACAGCAACATTACATCCTTTCCTTATTTCAAAAACGTTTGCGTTGTTGTTGTGGCATTAATATAATAGCTCATGCATTATATTTTCAGCTACATCTTCCTTTTATTGTAATCTGTACTAATCATTTCAATATTTTATTAACTGATATATTTTCTAATGGCATTCTGCATCATTGAAGCAGACAAATGAAATCTGATTATCATTTCTGTTCCTTTGAGTAATGTGGGAGAATTGGAAAATATTTTTGACACTCATGGAAGGCAACAGACTGGCTTTGCAGCACTTTATGCCATTCTGTTCTATTATTATTTCTCCTTCCAACTATTTAGTTGGATACATTTGGAAATTTATTGCTCTTGTGATATTTCCTATATATTTACTAATTTCTTTTAAGAGGTCTAGATCTAAAAATTATCTATCTATCTATCTATCTATCTATCTATCTATCTACTAATGTCTTTTTTAAAAAAAAAACACATTTTATTGTTTTTTTTAATTCTTAAGAAAAGGTACTCAGGACACATTGTGGTATTTGGGTAATCAAACATTCAAAAGTGAAAACATATATAAACAACTCAACTCAATACATTCACTGTCCCGTCTCTATTTCCCTCAAATAGCATAATTTTTAAAACTTTGTCAGTTTACAATTACGATAATCAAATTTAACTTTAGATCAACAAGTTATCAATGCAGGAATCCCTTCCAGATATATTCTAATTCTTAATCTCTCACATCCCTCATTTTATCACCAATCTCATTTATTTCTTCTTCCACTACACAATAGATATCCTAATTAAAATAAAAAAATAATCTACCCTATACATATATAATCCCACAATCGATCAATCTCTTTAAGATAACAAAATAATATTAAATCTTAAATCATTTCAATTCATTAAACAAAATTCAAATTTCATCCAATTGATTATCATGCCTTATTATATCTATGCTATCATACAGAAAGGTCATATTACTAATTTAAAACACTCAGTTAATTATTGAAACCATCCAAATCTAAAAAGTCAACATTTTTTCAATTCCAATACATAACAATTTTCATCAAAATAAATCTATTATTCCAAAAGGTACATTCTTAATCTATTTAAAATATCTATTCTAATAATCACCCTCCTATATATATATATATATTTCTTACTTCTAACTCTAAATCTTAATCCTTAAAACAGTCCATAAATCCAACATTGCCTTTTAATACATTACACAATTTTAAATTTCTTTTTTCAGTCTGATTCTGGCTTTTTTTCTGTGCCAGGCAGGTTTCCATAACCAAGCTTCCCTTTCAGCCAGTAGATCTATTTTTGTTGCTTGCAGTGGCCTTTGAAAATATAGGAATCCCATCCTCTGCATTAGGCATCTATTTCTCTCATCCTTAAAGCATCGTTGCTTTGTAGTTTCAAATCTCAGTCTTTGCTTCTTCCGTTCCTCAAAGTTACAGATGGAAAGTTTATAAGATAGAATAAGTTCCTCTTTTATCTCTGTTGATTCCTCTTCTAGTATGTTTTGGTTTATAGAATAGTCAGATGTAGTCTAGACATCAGTTTGAATGTTTGAAGTGAGATTTCTGGATCTTAATTCTGTAGTAAACTCTTTCATTGTAGCACATATTTCTGCAGTAGCCTCATAAATCTTTTCCAATATAAGTTTACAGTTTAATTGTAACTGAGGTTTCTCCATTTTGATAGCAATTAAAAAGAGTCTCTTTTTTCTTTTTTGTGGAGACTATATTTAATAAAAGTTAGGCAGTATCCACTCCCACAATTCTCACAGCTGCACAGCTTATCTTTTCTCTTCAAAAATAATTTGAAGGTCAGGTCTATTCCATCTTCAAAGAGTAACCAGAAGTATTAAGTTTTTGCCACTAAATGTTCTCAGTAGATTAAAAAAAGATCTTTTCCAGACACCATTTCCTTTTTTTCTATCTTTTAAAGTATAATGTGAAAAAAGAAATAATCTTCCAGCATAAGATGATAGTACAGTTCTTAGAAAGAGAAAAAAAATTTTTTTGTACACCCAAAAATATGGAAATAAAATATAATCTTTAAAATTTTATTCTATTTTTATACAACGCCTTTCTTCCTAAACATGTAGAAGCTGCTTTTTCAAGCCAAGGAAATAATTCCAAGAAAGCTCTTACAGGCACAAAAAACAAAGTAGAGTAGAGAGAGTAGCAAGGAAAAATCTCACCTGGATTCACCACAGTGGTTCTTACAGCTTAGATGTTCTTTGACTTGCAGTTTGAAGCGGCAGGGTGATTGGCCATTTTACTGGCTGATCTTCTTATCCATCAGCCCTCAGAAATAGCTTGGACAGCTGGAGGAGCCGCCACTCCTCCTCAGCCGAGCAAAGCCTCCTCGACAGAAGTTGCACCCTCCAGGGTGACTTTCAACCCGCATAAGGGTCTACTGGCAGAGGGAAAACTAGCCAACGAGGAGACGAGTCTCCCTATACTACTAGGGACGCCGCGAACCGGAACCGGAAGTCTACCAACTAATGTCATTGAAGAGCTCTATTACATTCTTTTTCTCTTACATGTTGTTTTGCCATTCTTTATTCTTTTTTATTTAGTTTATAATCCCAATTATTGTACTGCAATTTCCTTCTTGGTTTGCTCAGTACTCTCTCTCTTTTTCCCCTGTGTGATTTTGTTGATTTTTCCCAGGATTAAGGAGACTGCACTTACAATGAAGCAATCTTGTTATTAGGAGCACCCCTGACATGGAAGACAATGCCTGAATGTTCACTTGATTGAAATCCAAAGAAAGGACCATTTGCATTCATGTTTGTTTAAGGACTAAAGTAGATGTGACATTTACTGCATGTACCCAGCTTTTGGGGGAGGAGGATGAGGATGGGATTTTGAAGCCAGAGGGGGTTTTTTTCTGAAAATGACTGTATTCCAAAGGAAACTCCCATTGGGCACAATAGAAGTTTCTTGTCAACTGTAAACAGAATTTTCAGAGAAGCTGGAAACAGAAGGGAGAATTTTTATGCTTTCACTAATTTCCCAATTATCTAAATAATCCTGAAGTTACCAGAGCTTCTATTACGTTAAAATTTGCATATTGATTGCATTCATAAATCTAAATTATTTACCGCCATTTGAACTGTACATTACTGTAACTTAGTTCTAGCCGTATAGTATTAAGATGAAATCTGATGAGTAATTTTTCTTTTGTTTTCTTTTGAACAGCTGGTTTGGCGATCTCTTTTGATTCAGGAAACATGGTAGGCTTTCCAGATACAGATTACATCAACCGCTCACCAAAGCTATGTATAAAGTATATGATTGTTTCTGCTATGGCAGTGGGAAGCCATATTTTGGAGCCAGGAACAGATTAAGTATTTGAGAAATACCAACAAATTCCTTTAATAACAAATCCACTAAACAAACTAGATCCAACTCTTTTCATGCTGCCACACATAACATTGTACACGCACAGATGTCTACCACATGATACATTATTCTATATACAATACTAAATTGTTTTGAAAGTTTAACACCAACCATTTTTATGATATTGCCTAAACTCTTCTAAAAGTAACATGTTTGTTTCTGTACTTGTGTCTATCTTAAATTTTACTATCATTTTATCACTACATACAGAAGCTTACTACCTTTTCAACTTTACTGAAGAGTGAAGGGCAGATATTACATATGATTCACCCCTAACTCAACTATCTACCCATATTTATATGCTGCAATGTCCATGGTCTTTGCTATCATGTTTCCACTTGACACATCAAATAAGTTCTTGGAAATATAAGATAGAAGGAAAGAAACAACTAGTGGGTAAGTGGAAGGAACAACATCATTTCTCTGCTTTGACGAGTCCATTGCATTCAATTGCAATAATGATGTCACATCTGGAATTATGTCTACTACCACCAATGTAGATTCTCCATATCTATAACTGGGAAATTAAAAATATTTTAAAAATAAAGATTTAATGACTGCTAGATTGGGAAGCTCCTAACAGCTGCATCTTAAGAAGCTAACTTGATAACTAATATAAACCATATTGTAAACATATTGCTATCCATATGGACTGTTCCTTATTCACTGTAAAGAGAACATGAGGATAAATATGCTTTTATAAGTGATCAGTGCTGTTTTGCTGTATGCATAACAATTGTTTAAAATCCCAGAAGAGTGTTCTTCTTGTATGTTCCAGCTTTGGATTCTATGCTTTATTAAGCAGCAACTAGCTTAACAGATTGAGAAATGATAGGATAGGTACTAAATGCACTTAGTTCAATTATACTTTCAGTAACTTGGAAAAAATACTAAATTTGAAGTGCAATTGTGGATATTAAGCAAAGCAACCAAGTCAATGACATGAGCACTATAATGAACTGCACCCAATATGCCACAACGTTTGAGAGGTTTTACAGCATGCTTGTATGAATGTATCTTGAGACACATTAAGTCTAAGTATGTTAACAGTACATGCATTTATTTCACTTTGACAAGCATATTATCTAAGCAAGCAAAGAAAAAAATTCATAGGGTAGGGCTCAGCTGTCCTCTCAGAAGGCCCTCAAATCTTTATTTTTGGGGTGGCACCAGGAATCCCTGTTATCATGGACTCAAATAAAACTACATGCCTATAAACCTCTTCCTGATCTGTGTAAAAATGGAAAAACTCAGGCCTATCTATATGCTGGTCTCCTCAATAAAATAAAGTAAAATAAACATCGCCCCATCTACCAAAATGTTGCCTATAAGGTACTATAGTAGAGAGGAAAGGTTCCTACCCTCTCAACACACAAAGACACATTTTGGTCTTCTGCCAGGCAGAAATTCTCTTCTCCTGATAAAAGAGAAGGGCACCAACTTGGGGGCAGAAGGCATTTTGGTTGGCATCAATGAGGCGGTGAAAGGAGGGGCTTCCGGTTCCTATTTGCTGCAGTGCAGTCGAGCGAAGGGAGTTGTCCCTTTGCCAATTGAGTTTCCCCTGCTGGTAGACCCCTTAGAGGGTCGAAAAGACGCTCTGGAGGAGCGTCTACCGTTGAGGAGGCTTCTCAGACAGTTACAGAGGAGCGGTGGCTTCCTCTGTGCACCGAGTATCTCCTTTGGGCTGACAGGGTAAAGATTGGCCAGTTAAATGGCTGATTAGTTAGCTGTACCAACCGTAAGCCATAAGCAAGCAAACCCACCATGAAAGATTTGGTGAGATTTTTTTTAACTTCTATTTTCTTTGTTTTCCTGTGAAAAGCTTTTTTTTCTTTTTGGAACTACTTCCCTTTTTGTTGAAGCGGCGTTTTAAATGGGGGAAGAGAAGCTTAAGAAAAAGATGAAATCTATTTTTGTTTTAATGGCTGATTTTTTCTTTGGATACTTGGGAGCCCCAATAAAATTCTTTAGAGAGATTTAAGATCCTATGTATTTGAGTATTGTTTTCTTATTTTTTATGGCATCCAAAAAGACTGATTATTTGATTAACTTTGATTATTCATCGGGGGATATTTTCTGTTGAAACTAGGTATTGTTCTTGCTATTTATTTTCTCTTGGAATTTGTACAAAAGAAACTTGGGAGGAGATGGATATTGATTGATTGCCTTTAAATATAGTCTCCCCCCCCCAAAAAAGTAAAAGCCTTCAAATATGATAAAAATGGAAGAAACCCGTCCAGATTTGATTTATAAATATATTTTGGACAAAATTTTAGAAAACACAGAGATGATAATTGCCTGCAAAAAGAAGATTTCTTTATATCGACAAAGCCAAGCACAAGGTTTAAGTGAAACTGTAGTTTATATTCAAGAGGTTTGCTCTCCGTCTACTGAGATGGAAGAAGCAAATGTACAGTCAGATTATCAATTGATACTGGGAAAAAGCCTTGATATAAATGGGAAGAAGAGCAAAATTTGATTAAAGAGGACTATATTAAAAAAATGATTTCAACTAAAATTTATGCAACTTTAAAAAAGATGGGAAATGATGTTGTGGCACGAGCTTTTCAGAATGACTATAACTTTTATATTATCCCAATAAAATGGATAATGGGAGAACTCCTGTTGCTGTGTACAGTGTGGCAGGAGACAATGGGAAAGCTATTTGCGGATCTATGGAAACCTATTTGGAATAGAAAGAAACCCAGAATGAGATATAAAGATTAAATCTGAGATTATAATTATGGATGGTAAATGTTTTATAGTGAAGCGGACTGTCTTGGATTTGGTTTTTGCTATGGGAAGCTATTATGAAATGATTTAGAACTTAATATTAAAGTATAGTAAGAATATGTGGTTTTTTTTCTTTATTTGTATATGTTTGTTTCTTCTTTTTTGTATTTTCCTTTTGGAATGAGATGGAATTAATAATTGGAGAATTATTGAAAAAGAATAGAAACATAGCTGAGAAATGTAAGAACTTAGTTTCGGAGCTAATGTGTTTAAATAAGAGGAATTTGGGATTCCTGAATAGTAAAATAAATAGGTTAGTTTAAATTTAAATATCTGAAAAATTAATGAAATTTAAAACAGGATTTTTGGGATAGATAAGGAGCTTTTGCAAATGTTTATTGATTAATGAAATTCATATTTAGCAATATATTTAATGAAAATCTGTGTCAGAAATGTATTAATGAGACTATAATAATTTAAACAGATAGAGAATGTTAGTTTTGATTTAAGCATTTAATTTGATATAGTAATATATGAATGAATGAATCGGTTATAGGATTGTATTAATTTGATTATTATATTGTTACTGAGTGGCTGAAAATTTCTATTGATTAAGGAAACATATTTAAATATATTAATGAATGAATTTATTTGAATCTATTTGATTATAATATTGTACATAGATAGAGAGGGAAATTTTAAGAAATATTGTCTGAATTGTATATTTATAATCTTATTGTTTCTTTTGTAATTGACCACCATATCTCCACGCTGGCTCTTAAGCTTCTGTTGGTGTAAAATGGAAAACTAATAAAAATTGTTTATTAAAAAAAATGAGGCGGTGGAAGAAACGGAAACAGCTGGTAGTGTCCATGGAGCAGGCACAATGCCTAGTAGACTAGGAGGAAAGGTGAGAGAGGTTGGCAAGATCACCAGAAAGAAAAGCCTCAGATGACTTTGTTGGGGTGGGAGGTTTGGGAAACCCCTGTTTGAAGGGCCAAGAGAAACATCAGGGAATGGAGAATGTTTATTTGTTCACTTATTACAATATGCTTTAGCAGATTGTTTTTAAATGACCCACATTTATTTATTTATATTATGCCTTGATTATTTTTATAAGTAACTCAAAGTAGAAAACATGCACAATACACCTTCTTCCTCCAATTTTCTCCATAACAGCAATATTGTGAATAACTGAGCCTTCCTTAGCAAAAAGCAAAGTCAACGCAGTAACCTTTTTGTTTGTGAAACACAGTTATTGTGCCCTTTTCTCCAACTATTACTGTCATTTAGTGAACTCATAAAAAAGAACGCAGTGGACTATTTCCAGTGCAAGATCAGACTATGTAGTTCTTTATGGCATGTTAACAAAGCTTACTTGATCTGAAAACAAAAGAGCAGATTGAAGCGTGCATGAAGGTTGTTGTGGAACTTCATCTCTGTAGCTTTATCACACATCACAAAGCAATGGTGATTTGTGATACATTCTTAAGTGTCCTATTCCCTTGCCCTTTTACAAGGATTGCTATTGTTTATTTCCCATGCCTCACCTTCAGGAGGAATGAGACTTATTTGTGCATCTCCCACTCTTTGGATGGAGGAAAGTGACCCCCCCATCATTTCCCATACCTCCAGCCTTTGGTCTGCAACAGATGAAAATTATGCTGACAGTCAGCAGGCACCTGGTTGCTCCCTTCCCTACAATGGGATCCACTTATAGACACTTCATGTAAGAAGGTATGTGTTCTACGGTATTTAAGGAAACAGTTCAGAGATACCTACCTAAATCTAATCCTTCCTACCCCACTGGCCTCTTCCAAATGACAAAATCTCAGTATTATTTCTAGATGCACGTATTGATCAGGTGGAGAGAAAAAAAGCTTCTATAGCAATGACACAAATTTAATCCAGTTACAGCCCATGTATGATGTCATTACTGATGTTTTAGTGTGTCCTAGTGAAATTTATCAGTAGGAAATCATTTCCAGACAAAAAGTTTCCATCCCAACTCTGGGACTGTAGTCATGGCCACAGTGATAGTTTGTTCATTTTGGAGGATGATTGTGTACAGGTAGTCCTCGACTTACAACAGTTCACTTAGTGATCATTCAAAGTTACAACAGAACTTACAAAGCTATAGCAAAATGGCAGATACAATTGACAATCCTCATCCACAATCAGATTTTCTGAAGATGAATCCAGGAGTCATGCCTTCTGAAGTTTTTTTCTGCATAAGGTCCAAAGCAGGACAATCATGGCTTTATGCCATTCCGAAACCATGTGAATGAATACAGTATTTGATGAATGCGCTTATCTACTTTACACTCCAGGAATACTAATCTATAAAGTTCCAGACATTCAGTTCACTGCATACATGCTAGCTACAGCAATTGTACAAGGATAAACAATTCCTTTCAGTGGATTGAATAACATAGGGGAAATTGTTAGGAAATGAATGTGGATTATTTGCTTAGTCATGCAGGATTTAAACCGCATATTCAATCAATGGCCTACAGATAAAAGAAGAAAGACAGGATCATTAAAAAAATTTTATAAAATGCAATTGAATGCATATGAATTTTCACCAGGGATCTCTACTGTACATTACATTAAGTGCTGTTTTGTGAAGTATCTCTGTATAAATAAAGAAAGCAAAGAAATGTACATATTGTACAGGTTAATGGAGAGCACATGAGAATTATTGCTGACATCAAGATATAAACCCATATAAATTGTTAATATAATTTGATGGCATATGGTTCTTTCTCCACTAAATAAACTTGTATCCAACAAAATATTCACATGCTTTTCTAAAAGAACATATGAAAAATATATGAGTATTACAGATATTTGCATATACTCCCCTGGCCAAGTGCTAAAAACAAATCTGACTTTTGACTGTATTTTAAATGTATGATATGAAGCAATCCTAGAAATTTTGCTTTGTTTTTTATATTGCAATAATTAATATACATATGGGCTCTTAACCAGTTGGTGAATGCATACTGGGTATGTGGAATTGTGGGCTCTAATACATACATACATGTTCATACAGACACACATACACCCCCATCAAAAGAGAGAGAGGGAGGGCGGGGGTGCTTTGGTCACCATGAAGCAGATAACTTGACAGTGGGCGGTATCTGCTCAATTCCTATTGAGCACTTTCACCTTCTCTCCCAGTGGCCTACAGGGGGTAGAGGCTGAGAGGTGGTTCATGGAATGACAAATCATATTTGCCCTCCAATCCCAAATCTGCAAGGAACATCAATAGGTTTGTCAGCAGGTTGTGTGCTGTGAGTGTGGCTGAACTAGGATTCCTTCAACCAATGCAGCCAGTACAGATGCCAGCAAGAACAGCAAGTTATGCAAGGGGTCTTGGAGTGATGAGCATCCTCAGTGACCCCATTCTTGTTAATTAGGCACTGCAGGTGATTTGGGTGGACAGGGGCAAATAGACAGGATCCTTTTCAGGAAGCTTTTGCATCGGCTTACACCCCATCCTCATGCCCCATCAACAGCCAAAGTTCATGCTGAACAAACTTCTGATAATCTCCTAGTCACCCATGCAGCAAAGGACTGAGGGGCAGGTTGTTCAATATAACACTTCTGCTGAAGGATTCTGTTTGTCAACCTTTAGGGTCCATCGCCATCTCTTAATGGATCAGACACTGCATGAACTAGAGATGGGTAAACTGTTCCTGGAAAAGCGGGGAAGGGGATAGCCTTTTGGACTTTAGTG
Organism: Crotalus tigris; assembly: GCF_016545835.1. Taxonomy (NCBI): domain Eukaryota; kingdom Metazoa; phylum Chordata; class Lepidosauria; order Squamata; family Viperidae; genus Crotalus; species Crotalus tigris. The sequence goes on along the minus strand of NW_024096634.1, from coordinate 1,958,076 downwards.
GTATCCTTCTCAGATGGGGTTCTGACAGCTAAGCCCATAACTTAGGTTTCTATTGGAATATGGCCTCTGCCCCAATTCTGGTCTTGATGCTTTCCTCTTTGGTGGGAATATGACAGAAATAAGATTTCTTTTTGTCTGCTGGTTTCTTATCATGAGCACACTTAGCAAGCAGCTGCAACTACTAGTTGTCCCTTCTGAAAAGACGGGGGGGGGGGGAAGCCCCTGATTATTCTACTGCCTCAGCAGTAAGCAATTTAATGTGTTTAGAGAAATTTGCAGTTGATGAGATGTGGGAGCGTTGTGGTTATTAGAATTCTACTTTTTCCTCCTGAATAGCCCTCTCCGCAAATGCTTTGCAAGACCAATCTGCTATTAATGAGCCTGTTTTAGAAATATAAGCATGTTATGTGTTTCGAATACATTTGCTTACACAAGAGGATTCTGTACTCAAAACCCACGTATAATAAAGGTCTTTAAAAGCAAATATGTAAAGCAAGTCTCTCTGTGTCTGTGTGTATGTCACATATATTCACAGTCTGGTTCAATTTTTTTTTAATCTGAGCCCAGAAAGCTATATCTGAAGTATATTTATTACAAAGGAAGACTAATTCCCCCCAATTTACCTTTCCAATTATTCACTTAGAATAATTGAGAATGTGATTTAAACTATCTTGTCTTGGTTTTATACAGGTTTGCATTAAATTCACCATCATTTTTTTTAGTAAATGTGGCATTTTATTTTCAAAGTACTGGTCAAAATATTAGCAGAAAATCAACACAGAGGGGAGAGGGGTAGGGTGGGAAAATCATAATTTGAGTGACCTATTTCACATTCAAAATCTGACTACAACTGCAAAAAAAATATTTTTTTCCGATGAGATATTTTTATAAACATTTGTTTTTAGCTCAAATATGGATTAAAACTGAATGTATAGGTATATATAGAAAATGAACCTGTGATATCCACACTAGTATGAAAAATCTTTTGCATTCCATTGTGTTGTCCTGAAGAACCAACCATTTCCTTTTTCTATTTCTATTTTCTATTTCTTGATGAGAAAAAGCATTTAAAGCCACTTTGATTGTGGAAAGTCCCAAGAAGAGGACCTGCAATAATGTAGGACAGTTAATTATTAGCATCTCTCTGCATGCTTTTATATGCCAGTTTTATGATGCTGAGAGACAGGTGGTCTCAATAACAAGATGAACTGATGTCCAGGTCTTTCTGGAAATTGCCATGTGTTTTTTAAAATATATTTTATTAATTTTTTACAATAACTATCCTTAGTACTTAATGAACAGTGTATTACCTGGGTTCATATATTTAAAAACAATCAATAGTAATTAATTTCCATAATTGATCAATATATTGGTTAACAATATATTTCCTTGATCCTTTCTTCTTCTGGTAATATTCTCCTTTTGTCTACATTAAACAAATATAATTCTTAATACTTTCAATGCATACAAAGTTGAGTAGAAACATTTTTCTAGTATTTGTACATATAACAATAACAACAACATATAACATCTTTTTTAATCAGCTTATGTTTCAATTGTATTTATAGAAGTCATCTTATTAAGTCGTTATATGCCCTGTTTTCAAGATTCTCATTTAATTTTCCCTCAGTATTCAAACCACTCTTATCAGTCATGATTTTCTCAAAGTTCATTACCTTTGAATATCCAAACTTTTCATTCAAATACACCGTCTCAATATTTTTACATTTCATATATTATAAAAGTATTATGCTACTTATATATCTTATCCCTCTTACTATAGGGCCCCTTTATGTCCAAGCTTTGTCTATTCTTTTGGCCATGTTCAAACAAGTATTTAATCATATAGTACACCATCTATAATCTTACTATAAGGCCTCTTTATATCCAAACTTTTTTTTCAACCGTATTCAAACAACTGTTTAGTCATATAATATTTCATCTGGTAAGTTGAATCACATCTCTTATCTCTAACTCTAATCTTCTTTTGCCAGGTTGCTTTCCAAATCAGTAGGTTTAGCTCGCCCAATTATATTTTTGTAGATGTTGTTGGGGATAAAAAAGACAAGTTGAGTAGAATATTCATTTTTTGTCTCCCACATTTTTTTATTAAAAGTTTTTATTTTTTTCCCATATAAACATTATATATAAAAAAGTACAATACAATTTTAAAATAAAATAACCATTGGTACGACCTGCCCACTCCCCCCAGGCCGCGTCCACCCTCTCTTAAAACATTCCTACTTCCCTCCTTTTTCTCACCTCCCATCCTACTCTCTTCCCCTCCCCCTCTCCTCTCACTACCCTACTTCCTCTCTACACTTTCTCACCTCTCATCCCTATCAAACCCATGAACGCAGCATAAGGGGAATGCCCAGGCCGCACCCCTATAAGCAACCATTATCTATAATACACTTACCCCCCCCACATTTCCTCCCCCCACCCCCAACCCCCCTCCCTTCACTTCCCAGAGCAGAATACAGGGTTAATAGTAAGAAAAGTTATAATAATAAGAAAAAAGAAAAGAAAAAGAAAAAAAGAAAAAAAGGGGGAAAAAAGGAAAATATCATACTTAACCTTTAACTCCAATAACCTATAAGACAATTCTCTATAATATTTACTATAATGTTCATTCATAAAATAAATGAAACTTTTTAGTTCCATACTTTTTCTGAATATAATCTATCTATCTTCTCCATACAGTAATATATCTTTCTTGTGTATGATCCTTTAAATAAGCAGAAATTTTTGCCATTTCTGCAGAACTAGATATTTTAAATACCCATTCTTCTAAAGTAGGCAAACAATCTTTCTTCCAGTATAAACCTATTAATAACCTTGCAGCAGTTAATAAATTCAACATCAAAATAGTTTCTTTATCATTTAAGTCCACAAAAATACCCAATAAAAATAGTTGAGGAGTAAACTTTATCTTCCTTCTAAAAATCTTTTGAATGTTCCACCAAATCATAATCCAAAATGCCTTTACCTTTTTACAATTCCACCAAATATGAAAATATGTCGCATCTTTGTTACCACATCTCCAACATTTGGGCTGTATATTAGGATACATACAAGATAATTTTTTAGGATCTAAATGCCATCTATAAAACATCTTATAAAAATTTTCTCTCAAATTTTGAGCTTGTGTAAATTTAACATTTCTAGTCCAAATTGTCTCCCATAAATCCAATGAAATTGGTTCCTGTATATTTTGAGCCCATTTAATCATACAGTCTTTAACCAATTCTGTTTCCGAGTCTAACTCTAATAAAACATTATAAATTCTTTTTATATGGGCCTGACCCTGATTTTTAATCTGAATAACCAATTGTTTATCTTCTAATGTTATTCCCTCTTTCTTATCTACAGTCTATTTGTAAATATTGAAACCATGACTGTAAAATATTTTCTTGCCTTAATACATCTAGGGATTTCAAATGCCAGTTCGAACCGGACCAAATTAACAGTTCTTTATACGAGATTTTATCAAAATTTGTCCCCTTAGAAGTTCCCTCAATTGCATGTCTGGGAATCCCCCAGATAGGTATTTTATAATTTAATCTGTAATAATACTTTTTCCAAACACGAAGTAGGGCATTCCTCAAAATATGTGATTTAAAAGTCCGATCAACTTTCTTATTAAAAATCAGATATGCATGCCAACCATATATTAAATCCCAACCTTCCCCAAAAAAAGTATCCTTATTTGTTAAATTAAGCCAATTACTTAACCAAGTTAAGGCGGCTGCATCATAATATAATTTCAAATTAGGTGCCTTAAGTCCTCCTCTTTCTCGAGCATCCTGTAAAATCTTAAACTTAACCCTTGGTTTCTTTCCGGCCCATATAAAATTATTGATACCCTTTTGCCATTCATCCAAATTTGCCTCTTTTTTTAAAATAGGTATCATCTGAAACAGAAAAAGGAATTTTGGTAGAACATTCATTTTTACAGCTGAAATTCTCCCCAACAATGACAATTGCAATTTTTCCCAATCTTTTAAGTCCTTTTGTACTTTTACCCATAATGGTTCATAATTATTCTTATACAATTTTCCATTTGAAGCACTTAAGTATACTCCCAAATATTTAACCTTTTTTACCATCTGGAAACCTGTAGCTTTAACCAAACTTTCCCTATCCTTAACTGACATATTCTTAGATAAAATCTTAGTCTTATAATTGTTAACTTTAAAACCAGAAACTTTCCCATACTGTGTTATAAGTTCTAATAAACAATCAATCGCTTGATTCGGTTGTTCCAAAATTAAAACCAAATCATCCGCAAAAGCCCGCAATTTATACTCATTCTTCCTTATCTTTATGCCCTTGACTACCTTTGATTCTCGAATCTGAGTCAATAAAATTTCCAACATTAAAACAAATAACAATGGGGATAATGGGCATCCTTGTCTTATCCCTTTTTCAATATTAAAATTCTCAGTCAATTCCCCATTTACAACAATTTGTGCAGATTGTTGCTGATATATAGCTTTAAGTGCATGTAGAAAATTATCCCCAAAATTCATTTTCTCTACCAATGAGAATAAAAATTTCCAATCCAATTGATCAAAGGCTTTTTCAGCGTCCAAAAAGATAAAAGCCACAGGAATCTGATTATTCTTATCCAAATATTCAATTAAATTTATAATTTGTCTAACATTATATTTCATATATCGCCCTGTTATAAATCCTGCTTGATCAGTGTGAATCAAGTCCTTCATAACCTGCAATAATCTATTTGCCAAAATTTTTGTAAAAATCTTATAATCAACATTTAATAATGAAATTGGCCTATAATTCTTAGGCTCTGTAAGATCCTGATCTTCCTTTGAAATCAGTGATATGAAAGCTCTTTTCCAAGAAGGAGGAACTTGTGTACCCAACAAAATACTATTTAAAAGTTCCTTTAATGGCTCCATCATTTCTTCAGATAAAGTCTTATAATACCTCGAGGTCAATCCATCTGTTCCCGGCGATTTTCCAACCTTTAACTGCTTAATAGCTAAACCAATTTCCTCCACAGTGATTAATCTATTCATCCCATTTTGTTGTTCCTCTGAAAGTTTAGGAAAATGCACTGATTGTAGGTATTTATCTATATCCACACCCTTTATGTTACCACTTGAATATAGTTTTGTATAAAAATCTAAAAAACTCTTTTTAATCAAATTTTGCTGAAAAACCTCAATACCTTTATATTTTACTTTATAATTCTGGCTTTCTGTTTCTTTTGTAACTGATAAGCCAACCACCTCCCAGGCTTATTCGCGTTACAAAAAGTACTATGTCTCATATACGACAGATTGGTAGCCACCTGATCTGCCATCAACATATTAAATTGTTCCTTAAGCATCTTTATAGATACCTTTAAATTATTATCAGTTGGATTAAGAACAAACTCTTGTTCTTTTAATTTAATCTCTTCTTCTATTTCTCTACGTCTTTGTAACCCTTTTTCCCTAAAAACTTTATTCAATTGAATCAAAATTCCCCTCATATATGCCTTACTGGCGTCCCAAACCATGGACATCGATGTTCCCTTATTCATATTTATAGCAAAAAAGTCCTTTAAATACTCTTTACATTTTTGTACAAACTCTTCCCGAGTAAACAAGTTCTCATTCAATCTCCAAGGTCTTCTATTCCCATCTTCCAAATGTAGTTCCATCCACACCGGACTGTGATCTGACAAAGTTCTGGGGAAAATTTTCACCTTCCTCACTCTAGAGAGAAAGTCACTAGTGATCAAAAAAAAGTCAATTCTTGAAAATGACTGATGTCTATCTGAATAGAAAGTGAAATCTCTATCACTTATATTCCTTTCTCGCCAAATGTCAATAAGCTCCAATTCTTCTTTCAAATCAAAAAAAGTTTTAGGTAACCTAGTTTGGGTAAAAGTTTTAGAGGAGCTCCTTTTGTCTATAATTGAGTCTAAAACCCCATTCCAATCACCCATCAAGATTACAGATTTATAATCCAACTGAGATATCTTCCCATGCAAAAACTTGTAAAATTGTTTCTATTGCTGATTAGGAGCATATAATCCAACAATAAGAACTTTTTTTACCTTGTAATGATAATTCCACAAAAAGATATCTTCCTTCAGAGTCAGTCTCAATTACCGTATTTTCCGGTGTATAAGACGACTTTCTAAAGCCTGAAAATCTTCTCAAAAGTCAGGGGTCGTCTTATACACAGGAATATACGGGTAGCTGTTCTCTGAATTCAAAACCAATCTGCCCCCTAGTGGCCAGCCCTATTTTTTTTTACAGAAATAAGCACTTAACAGGACAAAGCTTTCTAGCAGCAAAGGAGCTCCTATTGTGCTCATCTATAAACAGAAATTCAATATTGTACTGTATTTTCTGGCATATAAGATGACTTTCTAAACCCTGAAAATCTTCTCAAAAGTTGGGGGTCGTCTTATACGCCGGAATATACGGTAGTTTAGATGAAAAAAATTTCTTCACGTAAATTACCACTCCCCCTTTTTTCCCTGGAGCTGGAGCAATAAAATGTGAACCCAAACGAGGATTCATCACTAGTTTGGAGTCCTTTAGAGTTATATGAGTCTCTTGCAAACATATCAAGTCATTGTTATGTTGTTTCAAATAATGGAAAACCTTTCTTCATTTCTGTGGCACATTTAAGCCATTAACATTCCAGGTCAGGAGCCTGGCCATCTCCACCGGCCTGGAGCCTCTGGAGCATGGCCTGCATATCCACTGTTGAAGATCTTTTTGGTCTTGCCCCTCCCACAGGCTCTGTGATAACCATGCCTTCAGCTTTGTCTCCACTCTTCTGCTGCTGCTCTTTTTTTTTGCATTTATGGGCAGCTCGTGTCATCCTTTGCTCTTTTATCTCAAAATTCTGTACAGCTTGTTCCATGACCATCATTGATGAAACTCCTGTCATAACAGGCTCTTCCATTATCCTTGTTTGTGGGGGTGAGGACGATCTTGCCTTTAAGATAGAGTGATAAAAATCTCTTGCCTTCGAGACTGTAGTTAATCTGTGACGTATCCCCTCATAATTCACTATTATTCCTCTTGGAATCTCCCATCTAAACTGAATTTGACGATGCTTTAACTCATCAGACAGAAAAGCAAAATCTTTTCTGCCTCTTAAAATTTTGGGAGGTATTTCTTTTAAAATTATCATGTCTTGATCTGTAATTTGAAACTTTTGTTTATAAAAGGCCTGTATAATTTCATTACAAGTAAGAGAAATAGATGACCACATCTCTTGGTAAGTTTCTCTTACCTGTGAGTTGACTCTAAAACCTGTGAGTTGACTCTAAAAAATTTTTCTATCTCATTCCCAATTATTTCAGACCTCCAGCCCAGATTAATAGCAATATCTTTCACAATAAGCATCTTTAAGTCCTCCTGAAGATTCTCTCTCAACCCCCTGATATGCAATGCATACTCCATCTCTCTATATTGTGACATAATTTGTTCATCCTGTGTAATTTCTATCTTATTCTCTACCTCCTCCATCCTAGATTCCATTCTTGTTGCATTTTCAGTAATCTCCTCGATTCTGTCGTCAATCCTCTCTATGTGCAGAGCAAGGCCCTGGAAAGCAAAAAGTATGTCTTCTCTAATTTGCTTATTTTTGTCTCCAATAGTTCTTCTGTGACAGCCCTCTCTGCAATTATAAGATCTTTTACTTCCTCCTTAATATCCAAAGCATGCTTTTAAAAAGCTTCTTGTAAATCTTTAAGAGAAATTGCAGGAGGAGGAGAGGGTGGAGGTGATTTTGGTTTCTGGGAAACAGGCTGGGTCATTGGGGAAGAGATAGTAGCTTTAGGAGGAGGAGGCAAGTGTTTAGAAGCCATTTTCTTAAGTTCTAAGAAGAAAGATTCTTGTTTGAAAAAAAAATCACAATTCTTTTGAATATCCTTTTAAAAAAAATTACAGAGAAAAAAGAAAGGAAAAAAAATAAAAAGACAAATTCTTGCTTCTATATTTAAAACGTTAATCTGTATCCAGATTTTAACTTTGTGATGCAGCTCAAACAAGAAAGACAATCGCCATTTTGCCTTTCACTTTCCCTTTCTTCAAAAGGGTAAGTGAACAATAAAAAAAGAAGAGGATACTTGCTGGAGTTAAAGACACCATCAAACTTAGGCACAATTTCTCCTGGTCTGCTCTGTCTGCTTTTAAGTACTCACAAGCGGCTGAAAAAAGCAGATGTGGAAGCGGCAGCTTATTTCATCCCAGAACTTCGAGACGAAGGCTCCCTGGAACGCGGAGATGCTCAGGCTCCGAGGGAGCTCTACCCTCCGATCCCCAAAAATTATAGGGATCCAGGGGAGCTCTTACCTCTACCTGAGAGCTCTCCTCCTCCCTTTTGCCCAGGGAGGAGATTCAAGCCGCGGGATAGCTGATTGTCAAAGTCCCGCGGCTTTCACATGGACCAGGAACAGGCGGCTTTGTAAAACGCCGCCATCGTCGTCGCTGGAACCACCGTAAGTTAGTCTCCCACACTTTGATGGTTCTCCTGACAGCACTTTAATCCATTTTATTAAGTCTTCTTTTTTGTCCATCAGTTTGTTTTGAGGTCCTGGAAGATAAAACATCTTTTTTATTTCCTTTGTTGTAGCAAAATTTTTCAGATTTTCTTTTGTTTGTATTAAGTTGTAGTTCTCTTCATTTTTAGCTCCCATATTTGAGTCACTTTCCTCTGGTTGGTATTCTATTGTCTGATTTGTTTGTTCATTCTTTGTCATTATTTTTTGAGTGTTATTTAATTGTAAGTTTAAGTTAGAGGTATGTTCATTTATGTTATCAAAGTTGTTTTTAATCTCATCTTAATTTAAGACAATTGTCATTTGAATCTGTCACAGCATTGCATATATTTTCTCCTTGAATGTGTTTGCTTTGTCTTGAATCATTTTTCCTGCAGATCTCTGATGTTCCAAGCTGGGATCTTCAGGAGGAGATGTTAGGTGTGGTTTTCTATCACTTTTAGATAAATATACAACATCTATTTTATCTCCCCCCTCTAAGTAGTTTTTCACTGGTACCATGATCTCTTTAATTATCTTTATCAAACCAGCCTGTCTTAAAATCCAAACAACTAAGTTTTATGTAGTTCTTATCTTTATATATTGTTTTTATAATCCAATACTTTTCCAACTTATCAAGGCACCACTGAAAACAATATTTTGTAACAATTCTTCTAATTATCAACCAGCCAAGATTTCAATCAGGTGTTTAACCACCTGAAAGCTTTCCAGATTTCCCTTTCAGAAGATTAGCCAAAAGCCAAGATTTTTCTTTCTCTGAAAACAGTGCTTAAACTTAAAAATGCAGCTCAGTGTATTTATAATCACTGAAGATCAGCAGTTTCTAAACATATGTAATTTCACTCTGTAGTAGATAGCTCAATGCTTTATTCCCAGATGTTTTTTGCTATTTCTGGGCATCTTACCAGATTCTGAGTCAATGCAGCTATAGTTTTCTCTAATCCTCCACTAGATGTCATTGTTCATTTTCCAACTTTTAAAGCAAAGAGTTATTATTATTATTTTTTATAATTTCTTCAATACTTTTTCAGGTATGAAGTTTTAGCAGTTTTCTTAGTTTTCAAATTGATCCAGACTGTAGTATTTTTAACCTCATTTCAACATATTTTTGTTCCTCATAAAAGTTTAATTCACCGCTTCTGTCTATGGGAGGGTGGGGGTGTAGTCCCCTACCTTCTCACTTTGGGGGCATTTTTGCTTCTTGGGGGTCTTTTCCAGGAAATCAGATATAAAATAGGAGAGAGAAGTTTGAATTCCTCAACCAGTTTCAAGCACGTTGTTCACCGTTGTTCTGGTTAGTGCTTTTGAACTTTGGCTGCTAGTAGCTTGGGCTGGTCAGTGAGGTGTGGCCAGCCTTTCTCCTGTCGGGTTGGAGGGCTTCCCCCAGATCGAGTGGAACAACCACCATCATTCTGCAATCATTGGAGCACCCGTCTTTCTTCATCTCCTCTCCGGGGCAACTTTAGACCCATTTAGGGGCCCCTAGCAGAGCAAAATTAGCTGTGGCATGTGGAGTCTACAATCCCATGGTCATGCACTACAGCAGAAAACTGGAAGTCTGGACATTGCCATGTGTTGACGGTTTATCATACATTTCAAAATATTGCTTTCCTTTAAAATTTAAGGGACTGAATTCAAATTTCATTTCAACATTTTTAATTGAGGGAAAAAGTTTCACACACAAACACTGCACCCTACTCTCCTGCTACACACACCTTGGGCCAAAGAATTACCCAAACAAATGAAGTTAGTTTGTTTCCACAGTTGCTAGTAAGATATCACACATTAGAATCAACATGTCATATTAAATTGCTACTAGTTAGCAGTGGAAACTTTTGGAAAGTATTAATGCTCTTGGTGAGAAATTGCTGCTTTAACCCACAGGGAATGCCAATTGTGGAGGGCTTTTTCCCACAGGCAGGAGATACCATCACTTGCTTTACCTCACATATTTCCAATTAAAAGTGAAACAGTAACATTGCTCATTGGCTTTTTAAAAACTGAGCAGAATAAGACTCAGCATTGATGATTGCATCTAGTATGGCAACCTAATTTTGTATCGCCTCACAGCCATAAAGGTGGCATTCTAGTGCAGTTGAAAGGAAGAACCATCAGTATCAGATCCTTTTCTAGCCTCAGACCAGCCTTCATGGCCTGCAACTGCTATGGGAAGCCATCATAATTGGAAATATTTTCTGTAAAGTACAATAAATATAAAACTCATATGGATTATTATTCTTACAGTACAACACAATTCACATTGTGCAAACTAAACTACTTGCTTTTAAAATTAAGCGATCCAATTTACTGCTGCATTTCCAGTATTACTGGGAGAATATGCCATTAAAGCCTTTTGATAAAATGTAATGAGTTTTTTTTCAGACAAAAAAGAAGGAATACTTTGCATTAGCCAGAGGATGATGGCACGTAGTTTAATTAAATGCTTTTCTTTTCAAGGCTCCAGACAAAATCTCACCTGCAATGAAACAGATGAAGAGACTAGAATGGGTATTCAAAAAACACGTTCTTGTCCTTTTATATACAGTACGGTATCCAATTGGGTTAACTCCATCCTAGCAGAAAGCTCATTTGAGTAACAGGAAATTGATGTACTGGGGCATCCAAGATCAATGCAACTTTGATTTATAAGCCATGCCAGTGTTAATCACGAAAGCTGCAGCTGCATGGACAGAGCTCTTGATATGAATGCACCTGCTGTTCTCTCAATTTCTTTAAGTCTCAGAATCTCCATCCCTTTTGGGGAATGAATAAATAGCAAAACCTAAGGTTTAAATAAAAATTCTCATTTCTTTCTCAGATATAGACATCCTGGCAGCCTGTAAAGACTGTTTGGGCTACAGACAATAAACAGAGATATGAAGGCAGCTGTTGACTTGTTTCCACTGGATTTTAAGTAGCAGTTTTTTCTATTACAAAAATGCAACTTTTACTTTAAACTTAATGTTGCCATTTTAGGTTGTCTTACCAGGAGTTATAGCAAAAATGCTTTAACAGAATGCGCAGAAATAAAAATTAGATAAAGAACCAAGATCCGTCTTAGTTATATAAGAATTGAACAGAACTATAATTGTAAATAGCGCTACAAATCTAACATACTGTTATTCACTATGTAGAGAATGAGGATTTATGGTGGGGTCATACACATCGTATATGTGAGGATGAAGAAATCAGGTGTCCAATTTGCAGCAGTAGCCAAATAATTATGCCTGACTTGTTAAGCAAATACTCTTAGCACCAAGGACAAAAGCAGCTGAAATCCCAACATGAACCAGATTGTAAGGTTGAGCAATACCGTTGTGGAATATCATGATGCTTTTCCTTAGGAATCATATTATCTGATGTTTCATGGCTGAAAATATAGTTGAAAAGCAAAGCATTTTAGCTTATTGTGCTATTAGAACAGAATTTCATCTCTTTAAAATAAAATGACCCTCAGAACCTACATCTAGTAGAGTTGCTCAAATAACATCTAAAAGATCTTTAATTATTTGCCCAAATAATTCTATATCTAGCAAATGTGTGTCCTGAAGAATACAATCCTACTTTTTATCTCTTTGCACGTATACTGGATAATTGATTTAAGTTGATTGCAATGTGTTCTGATTCTCAAAGAACTTTTCCATTGTTGAATACTGTAGATGAAATCTTTTACTGTTTATACATGCAACTTTGCAAGGCTTATTAATCATTTAATTACAACTACCATGGAGGTAAATGCCCTTTAAGAACAATGGGGAATTGTCTTTTTTGCAATATGCCTTGAGGTAATGCCAATGAGAACAAACCCATTTCCCGCATTAAACATATGACAAAAAAGAATGGCCCATGTGTTTATTTTTTTCCAGCTAAATGTTTGAAGGTAAAGCATAAAGATAAACCACATGCATGGAAGAAATAAAAAACAAAAGAGATGCTCTACTTTGCTTGATGGAGAGGGATTGGTGAGGAGCCATTAAATTGATTTCATTATTTCTGTCCTCCTTCCATTCCCTTTTCATTTGGTTTTATTTGGTGAGCAGGCAGATATGAAAAGCAACCAGCTTTGTCTAGGCATTACTCTATCAGGGCATAGACAACAATGTGTAGTGAACAGAAAGACAAGCCTCCACAACCACATTCACACTTGCAGCTGCTAATTCAAACACCACCCTATTTCCACCTCAAGGATCATGGGTGTCAAACTCGCCATGTCACGTGATGTTTCACAACGTATCGTGACTTTTTTCACATTGCCAGAGCTGGGGTGAGTGCAGCCTCTGCCTGATGCAACCAGCCCGTGGGCTGGCAGTTTGACACCCCTGATCTAAGCCTTTAGCCCAAAGAGACTCTCCCCAACCTCTTCCCTTTGGCAGAGGAAAAAGTTCTCCTATCCCAGGGGTGTCAAACTGTATTTCATTGAGGGCCGCATCAGCATTGCGGTTGCCCTTGGGGGCTGGGTGGGTGTGGCCTACTGGGTGGGCATGGCCAGCTCTACATCATTCATGTCAAGGGTGCCTGTGGCGGCCTGGGCAGGAGTGGGACAGATCTGAGGGTCTCTGGCAGAAAGGGGTGGGACCAGGGCAGAGCCCATCAAGCCGGATATGTGAAGTAGGTGAGGGCCATCTGGTGGTCACTTCCAGGCAATGGTGCATTTCTTCATTCCTCACAAAGGGTGACACCTCCCCAGCATGCACCCAGGGGATGGGGCTGACACGGCAGGGGCTGGTTCCTCGCTGTTTCCAGAAGGCCTTGTGGAGCTAAGACTGAATGCATTTCAACATAGATGGCCACCACAGAATTGTACATTGGCTCCCAGCCAGCCTGGGCCAGGGCCAAGGCAGCGGGGGCCTCTCTCTCACTGTTTCCAGGATGGCTTCACGGGCCACATGAAACCACTTCGCAGGCCGCATCCGGCCCCTGAGCCTTGTGTTTGACATGTCTGTCCTATCCTCTTCATTGTAGTTTTGTAGCAGGAAGGAACAAATCCAAAGTAACATACTGAAGGATGACAAGTTGCTAAGGTAATGTTGCTAATGATATGCTCTGATTAATAGTTGCAGCACTAGCAGAATGTTGGAAATCCCATACATCAAAGAGGACCCTTTCTGGAAATCCCTTTAAGAATGTGTGTGTGTGTGTGTGTGTGTGTGTGTGTCAAAAATATTCAATCAAGATTGAAAATGCAACTGCACAATCAAAGATTTGCCTCTTTTTAACATGTATGCAAGGTGCACAACATCTTAATAAGTGGCAAGGTTATGATTATATGATCCTACCTGCCACTTTGAATTTAGACACTTTGAATTTTTATGTCTGCAAATATTCCAGTCTCTGCCCTTTTTTCCCACAATTAATCTTTTGATGGAAATTAGCATGGTGGAAGCTGTCATCCCATTCGCCTGCTTTTGCTTCAAAAAAAATCCAATCAGTTACCATTTTCTGAGTGCAGGAACAAGCAATTCTCTTCTTTCTTTCTTTCTTTCTTTCTTTCTTTCTTTCTTTCTTTCTTTCTTTATCTATTTATTTATTTCACTTTCTAACACACCTTTCTCCTCCTATGTTCCCCACAACAACAACTCTGTGGGGTGAGTTGAACTGAGAGAGAGCAAGTGGCTTTCATTAAGACAGGATTTGAATTCAAGATTTTGCTTTTTAGCCTGGTGCCTTACCCATTATTAGATCAAACTGGCTCCCTATTTGTTGTCTATTTCCCACTCTCCCGCAGTCACCAGCAAGCCTCCTTCTCAGTGGTCGCCCCTCCAGGGCCACTTTCGACCCCCTAAGGGGTCTACCGATGCAGAAAACCCAGCCGGACTGGAGACAAGTCCCCAGATACGACCGGCGTCGCCGCGTACCGGAACCAGAAGTCCCCCCCCCCCTCTCTCTCTCTCTATATATATATATATATATATATAGAGAGAGAGAGAGAGAGAGAGGGACTTCCGGTTCTGGGGTAGTTAAAACTATAAAAGGGTAGTTAAAACTATAAAAAGTTTAATTAAAAAATGCCAAGCTTTCGCCGTCACCTGCCGGCATCATCAGGGCTTAAAATGCTAGGAAGTGAGGAAGTCCCTTATAAGCAAGCCAAGGTCTGTGCCCGGCTCCTCGATCTTGTTATCGGACCTAATTGGGTGGATTGCACTCCGGTGATCCGTTTCTTCCTGCACCACTTATCTATGTGCATGTCATCACTTGTCTTCTTTTCCTTGGATTCCAGGATAGGTGGAACGCCCTCCCTATCTCCCTGGTTGTTCTCACCCCCTCTTCCACTTTCCGGCTCGGCCTTGTGTGATGATTTGCATTTCCCCTTTTTTCTTTTTCCCCCAATCCACATCCATGCAGCTGTTCTCTCTACGAGTGTTTTTTCTTTTTTCCCCAATACCTCCCCCTTATGCACAGTTGTTACTAGGGTGGTCTTGTGTGACATTCTGAGCTATCTGGGTTACAGCGGTGAATTGGGGTGATTCGGTAAGCCGCTTGTCCGCATGATAAACCTCGTAAGTATGCCGATGCCCAGTCATCATGTCTCCCCCCCTTCTACTGCCGTCTTCTGCATCCCTCCTCCACACACTACCATCAATACCATCGGTGCGGGGGGATGGGGTTTTGGTCTCCTCGGACATCATCGCGCTCCTCTTCCACCCCCCTCCTTCCTCCGACGTTTCTTGTTTATTTATTTATTTATTTATTTTTAAAATTTATAAACCACCCCACTCCCGCAGGACTCCAGGTGGCTAACAATAAAAACACAACATAACTTGACAAACAAACAATACAATAACATTCATCCAGGGGTCAGATTTTATAAACCCCAGGCCTGCCGGAAAAGCCAGGTCTTAAGCAGCTTGCGGAAAACCAACAGGGTGGGAGCGGTCCTAATCTCCGGGGGGAGCTGATTCCAAGACATGGGCACCATCACAGAGAAAGCCCTCCCCTGCGGCCCCGCCAAATGGCACTGCTTGGCCGACGGGACCTGAAGGAGGCCCAGCCTGTGGGATCTAACTGGACGAAGGGAACTATGAGGTAGTAGGTGGTCTCGCAAATAGCCTGGCCCTGAGCC
Source organism: Crotalus tigris (assembly GCF_016545835.1). Lineage (NCBI taxonomy): Eukaryota > Metazoa > Chordata > Lepidosauria > Squamata > Viperidae > Crotalus > Crotalus tigris. Next base: position 1,942,477 of record NW_024096634.1, on the reverse strand, counting down.
ATATAGAGCTTTAAAGGTAATAACCAACACCTTGAATCGGACCCGGAAACCAATAGGCAACCAATGCAGCTCACGGAGGACAGGTGTAACGTGGGTGTGCCAAGGAGCACCCACTATCACTCGCGTGGCTGCATTCTGGACCAACTGTAGTCTCCAAATACTTTTCAAGGGTAGCCCCATGTAGAGCGCATTGCAGTAGTCCAGACGTGAGGTGACAAGGGCATGAGTGACTGTAAGGAGAGCCTCCCGGTCCAGGTAGGGTCGCAACTGGTGCAACAGGCGAACTTGTGCAAAGGTCCTCCCAGCCACAGCCGTCAAATGATGTTCCAATTTCAGTTGTGGATCAAGGAGGACACCCAAGTTGCGAACCCACTTCGAAGGGGGTATATTTTCCCCTGCTAGAGTCAACACTGGACAGTTAACATGATCCTTGGGAGGCAACATCCAAAGCCACTCGGTCTTGTCAGGATTGAGCCTGAGTCTGTTAACCCTCATCCAGACCTTCACGACTTCAAGGCAACGGCCCATCACATCAGCCGCTTCACTGAGAGAGCTTGGGGAGGAGATATATAGCTGGGTATCATCAGCATACTGATGAAACCTCACCCAGTGCTGTCTGATGATCTCACCCAGCGGCTTCATGTAAATGTTAAATAGGAGGGGGGAGAGGACTGACCCCTGCAGCACACCGCATTCAAGGGGCCTCGGGGTTGACCTCTGTGCCCCCACCAGTACCAATTGTGACCGGCCAGAGAGGTAGGAGGAGAACCACCGTAAAATGGTGCCTCCCACTCCCACCCCTTCAAGTCGTTGCAAAAGCCGCTGATAGGTCAAGTAGCACCAAGACAGAGGAATAACCCCTGTCTCGGGCCCGCCAGAGATCATCCATCAGCGCAACCAAAGCAGTTTCTGTGCTGAAGCTGGGCGTGAAGCCAGATTGAAAAGGGTCTAGGTAATCCGCTTCATCCAGAGACCATCGGAGCTGGAGCGCCACCACTCTCTCTACAACCTTCCCCAAAAAGGGAAGATTGGAGACTGAACGGAAGTTATTTAAGTCAGCCGGGTCCAGGGTAGGCTTCTTGAGAAGGGGCCTCACAACTGCTTCCTTCAAGGATTGCGGGAAAGACCCCTCCCTCAACGAAGCGTTGATCAACACCTGGAGCCAGCCTCGTGACACCTCCTTGGCGGCCGAGACCAACCAGGAATGACACGGGTCCAATAAACAAGTGGAGGCGCTCATCACTCCCACCGCTCTGTCAACATCCTCAGCAGTCACAGACTCAAATTCATCCCATAAAACTGGGCTAAGACCTACCCCGGTCATCTCAGAAGGCCCTGCCCAATCGGAGTCTAGGTCTGTCCGAATCCGAGCGATTTTGTCTGATAGGAACTGCACAAATTCTTTCTCCCTACCCTGTAAGGGTTCCCTGGCTTCCCGAACGTTAAGTAGGGAATGGGTCACCCTAAACCGGGCGGCAGGGCGAGATTCTGCAGACGCAATAAGTGCGGAAAAATGCGAACATTTTGCTGCTCGTATCGCCACTAAATAAGTCCTAATATAATCTCTTAAAAGTGTCTGGTTGGATTCAGAGTTACTAGCCCTAGTTCTTGCATGAGTATGGTGTGGATCGTTAAAGTCAATGGATGTTACCGGTGTGAGATGCAGCAGACTGGTTTCACAAGCCCCGCCCCCCTACACATCCTCCCATCGGGGTTCGCTCTTCTTCCTTTTCTTCGGGCTATCCATCCACACATTGTTACTCTCAACGTCATCCCAGGTTCCATATGCTCTTAATTCGGTTGGCGTCACTGGGTGGGGGAGCCGTCTTGTCCTCTTTGGATCGATCGCCTTCCTTCTCCCAAGCTGCAAGTGGGGTGTCAATCTTAACTGTCTCTTTGCCTCTCCGTCTGCGATGTTTTCCTGCATTCCAGTTGGGATATCCCCAGTGTTCATAACGTGGAGATTCTGGGCTTCGATTTTTGCCACCTCCCTAGTCTTTTGGAGGCGCGTCCGTACTGTAGGGGTGGTGGGGGCTTTTGGATGTTGCTCCTTCCCCTCTAAATTGTCCACAATTTGTTGGGGGGTTGGCATATCCTCCTTGATTTCTCTGCTGAATATGCCATCAAGCTGCCGGTAATGGGGTGGGTGATTGGTCGCACTCCATGATCTTAATGCCAAGTGTGCCGAGTAGAGGTCAATATGCCGGTTAATGGAGTCTCTATTGGAGAGCCATGCTTCTTTGAGCAGCCAGCCCCCCTTTGTATTGTCACTTGCCAAGACGCATACCTCATTGAAGTTAAAGCGGTGGCCAAATTCCGCCATATGTGCCCATATCTGGGAGTGCTGCTCGCCCCTTTTTATTGCCAATTTGTGTTCATGGACCCTGGTCTTCACTCATTTAGAAGTCTCCCCAACATAGTTACATGGGCAGTCCATACAATCAATCTTGTATATGACTGCCGATCTCTCCATGCTGGGGAGTGGGTCCTTGGGGCGCATAATAGCAGCACGTAGCGTTTGATTAGGTCTATGTGCTACTTTTATATTATATGGCGCTAGAATTCTTGCTGTTGCCTCTGAGACGTTGCAGATATAGGGGAGGGTAACCTGTGTCGTCTGTGGCACTGGTTCATCAGTGGGTGGGTTACCCCGGGATTCAGATGATGTACTATAACGATTAATGAATCTTACCGGGTACCCATTGCGCTTGCATATCCGGAAGAGATGGTTTCTTTCCTCCTTCTTTGCTCTAGCAGTACTGCAGTGTGACTCCACTCATTTAAATAAGGTTTTAACACAACTGACTTTATGGGCTATTGGATGGTTACTCTCGTAATGGAGAATCCTATCCGTACAAGTTGCCTTTCGGTATACCCTTCCTCACTTCCTAGCGTTTTAAGCCCTGATGATGTCGGCAGGTGACGGCGAAAGCTTGGCGTTTTTTAATTAAACTTTTTATGTTTTAACTACCCTGGTGCTCATTTTATTTTACATATAAAATCAACCACGAACTCGAAGCCAAAAAATAGCAATGCAGTTCACGATTTTAAACCCCCCTGCAACTCAGACTAACCTGAGCACAACAAAGCCCCCACCCAAACAGAACAGTCCCCCAGCCAATCAGAGCACAGCCAACCCTCCAGCCAATCAGAGCACAGCCAACCCCCCAGCCAATCAGAGCACAGCCAAGCTCCTAACCAATCAGAACATACCTCCATCCAATCAGAACACAGCCAAGCTCTCATCCAATCAGTTCATACCCCCACTGGCAGTTAAAAGGAGGAAACAGCTGCAATCACACATTGCTCCTAGAAGCACAAAGCTGAAAGCACCAGCCTGAAGATGATGAATGAGACTTCGTCGAAACGTCACCAAGACATTTCCAATTTTACATGGGAGAAAACCCGAATAACCAAATACCTACATATATATATATGTATGTGTGTGTATATATACATATATAGATAGATAGATAGATAGATAGATAGATAGATAGATAGATAGATAGATAGATAGATAGATATAGATATAGATATAGATATAGATATAGATATAGATATAGATATAGATATAGATATAGATATAGATATAGATATATAATGTTACTTGAAGTTATCCTGGTGTGGGAAGTCAGAGCCCCAGAGAAGGAAATATTAAAAGGGCAGAAAAATATATTTTTCCTCAAAAGGATTTTTAAAAGCAGAAACCAACCCTGCCCCCAAATCTCTCTATCCCAAACAGGAGCCAGCTTTATACAAATGCAAATGTAACCATCAGAAAGTTGGAGCCAGAAAACTCAAGAAGACAAAGAGACCTAAAATCTGCATACCCCATCCAAACTCTAAGAGTCATTAGCCCAGCCCCAGGGAAGCAGGATATGACTTTTGGGACATAATAGGATTAAACCACAGATACCAAGGCCTAGAAAAGCACACTCACTCAGTTCAAAATTCATGCCACAGGAACAGGAAACTATTCCAAACAAAAGGCTTTCAGAGGGTATAAAAACCTACTGCCCATGTGCTCAGGTCCTTCTTTCCTCTGGTCTTTCCTGCAAGAACCATCTTTCTGCCTCTTCAATAAACTGTAACCATCTTCCCAAAGCAGTCGCCATGTTGCTTATTTATTCCCGGCTTGGATGAACCAGGATGAAGACTTTACTTCCAACATTGGCTACTCTGAATCTGCTGATAAAGCTAACAAACAAGATCTGTACATTTACTTTCTCTGTACTCAGGAGGGCCTTTGCAGCACAGGTATAAAAGTTAGTCATATGATAACTTTACTTCTTTATTATTTCATTCCAGCACTCCTGCAGAGGAAAGAAACCGTGATAATATTAAATTCATTGTAAAATGATATTCCTATGCCATGAATTTCCTCCCACATCCAGACCATGGTCATCCTGTCATGGTGAGAATATCCAATATAGAATTAACTGAAATATTTAATTTGAACTGATTAAACTGTAGGGATAATCTCATGTTATGCCCTCTACAATATCTTTAAGTGCTCGTGACAAGATAGGCTTGCTCTGAACATAGATATTTTCCAAGAAATATCATCCTTAGTTTCTTTATGTCAAATCTAAAGCTACTTATCTTAGTTCAGTTGTGACAAGTGTTAAGAAGCAAACGAACCAGTCTATGAACAAAATGATTAATAAGTTTCTTAATTTTCAGGACCAGATATAAATTCTCAGGAATATAAAAGTGGTAAAGGATATGGATCCCTAACCAAGCATCCCCTCTTGCTAACCAATAACCTGTAGTTTAGTGCTGCTGCAAGGACTAATGAAGGAAGGGATCATTAATACTAACTTAATTATAGATCAACATCCACTTTCAAAATCTGTAAACCAGTCTAGCCCCGAAGGCTTTTATACATTACAAAGAAGAAGGAAACAAGAATTTATCACTTCTGCCTTTCTTTAGAAAACTCCAAAGTTTTTGGCAGTGAGCAGCAGCCGGAAATGCCTGCAGCTGGTGGCAATGAATGGCTAATATCCCTTTTCTCTTGCCCCAAGGGACTTCATTTAGCTACAATATGGAATTGTGTAATTCAATTCTTGCTGCTCAAAGATAATTCCACTGATTGATACAAGACTTACTTCCAAATTGGTATGCATAAATCTCATATTTATAGATAGTATTTCCAAACTGCCAATGCTATATTTCATCTTTGTCTGCTTGGCAAATGCCACCTCCATAGGTTTTCTTAGATCAGACATGTCAAACACAAGGCCTGGGGGGCAGATGCAGCCCGCGAAGTGGTTTCATGTGGCCTGCGAAGTCATCCTGGGAACAGCCCCCATAATAATGGACTCATATCAATATTGATAATGAAATGTAAATTTTCCTCCATTTAACAATGATACAAGCACCTCCTGGTAATTGCATTTATATGAAGTACTCTCAAGACATTGCTTTCATCTCATGTCTCCCTGTCTGAGAAGCTGGATCAGCCAAAATAGTGGAAGTTCAGTATGTCCTATGGAAATGCATAGGAGAAATCCTCTCTGCCTGCATGGAAAACAAAATTTAAAAATATTTGACACAGCAATATAAAACCCTCTGCTGAATTCATTGCTGTTTATAAACCTGTATTTAGGTTCACAGAAGAAGGAAAGGGATAACATGGGAACTTTCCATTTACTTTTTCCTGCTGACTATGAACTAATATTATATTTGCCAAGGACACAGATTTTGCTGGTGTTTGCTTTTAACTGCATCTCAGAATTGTTTTGACAAGTATTGCTTTGTTTTTGTCTGAGCTATCTATAATTTTTCATACTGGGCTGCCTGCAAAGATAACCTGTCAGTCATGTTCTGGTGCCTAAAGACTCCAATAAGATCAAGATCACATTGTGCTAGGCACTAGGCATGTACACATATTAAGAAACCTCTTCATTACAAAGACGTAGATATTTAAGCAAAGCAAGACAAATAAAAGAAATATTATGTCCACAAAACCAAAAGGAACTGGCAACCAGACAAATCAAATGGCTGACACAAGGTCAAATAGAAAAATATGACATTATAGCAAGCATTGCTTGCATTTTTCAATTGTATTGCTTCTAGCCAGTATTACTTTGACAATGTGGGCATAGAAGACCATGATATTTTTTTCCCCTGAGGCTTTTGAATGCCAGTCCAGGAGGCAGACTTTAAAAAAGTAGACAGGTCTAAGAAACAAGTTAATATGATTAAATTTAAAATAAATTTAATTAATTATTCTTAGTATTATATTTTGTTGTGAATAAGTAATATCACATTAGATATTACAATTTAGAGACAGTATTTGGAGATCCTTCAGGACAGTATACAAGGTTTTGGTGTCTGTAGGTGGCCTGAAGCTTTGAATTGTGCACTCTTTCTCTCATAAACTTTAATTGTTGATGCTAGATATGTATGAGTTTTATTTAAAATTTCTAAGATGAAAAAAAGGGGAAATGAATGTGCTTACAACATAACCATCTTTATGGAATTTTTCCACCTGGATGTGGAATCTAAGTCTCAACAGATGTGTTGAGCCTTAGATTCCAGAGAAATCCCAACTAGCACAGCTGGAGGGCACAGCTGCTTGGAGTTCATCTGAATTTCTGACAAGTGAAGATAATCTTTAGAATGATTAAAATATAATTCCACAAACTATTTGATTGTTCTAGAGAAGACTTTTTCAAATGTTCTTATCATCTCTAATTATATTTTGCAATTAATGACTGAAACTTTGACCATTATTATTCAAAGAATATTAGCTATATTAAAAAACCCAAGACCATAAATTAGATTAAAATTATGAAACCATAAATTATGCATGCTAGGACAGTTGCAATTTGCTTCAGTTTCTGCTGCACAATGAATTCTATTACTATCTACCAGAAGAGTTATTGTTCTAAAGTGGGTAGCTGTTGAAACAAAAATGAAAAACAAATTTCAGAGAATGTTGTACAGAACATGTGTGAATTCACTGACAGAAAGTTAATGGAAAACATTTCTTTCTTTTACAATAGTATATTTTTATATCATTGACATTTATCAAATGTGTTGATCACTGTTACAGAAGTTTAAAATATAGCATAGCAGGATCCTTACCGATGAAGCATATCGAACTGAGGGCCTCCTTAAGACCCTCCTCTGCAGTATTTCATTAGCTATGCTTCAAGTCCAAATGAATGGCCATTTCATTTTCTCTCTCAGCCCCATACTTAACGTTTTCTAATGCAGTTTTTCATTGTACTTCATAGACAAAAGAAATTTTAGATGTGTTTAAAACACTCAAATGTAATTTCAGATACAAGGAACTAAATATATCTCACTGGTTCATCTTACAAAGCTAGCTAGGACAAAAATAACAAAATACAAAGACCTGCAACTAGAAGTAGAATGACTGAAGCAAAAGAAAGCAAATATAGTACCAAAACTAATAGGTACATTGGGTGCAATCTCCAAACAACTAGAACAAACATGTCAAACACAAGGTCCACGGGCTGGATGCGGCCCGCTAAGTGGTTTCATGTGGTCCATGAAGCCATCCTGAAAACAGTGAGGGAATGGCCCCCTCTGCCTTGCCCCTGGCCCAGGCCAGCCAGGAGCCAATGTACAATTTTGTGGTGGCCATCTATGCTGAAAGGTATTCAGTCTTAGCTCCACAAGGCCATCTGGAAACAGCGAGGAACCAGCCCCTGCCACGTCAGCCCTGCCCCCTGGGTGAATGCTGGGGAGGTGTTACCCTTTGTGAGGAATGAAGAAATGCACCATCACTTGGAAGTGGCCAGCAAATGGCCCTCACCTAGTTCATATATCTGGCTTGATGGGCTCTGGGGGAGGGGTTTCAGCAGGCAGAGGGGTGCTTTCCTCACAGCACCGAGAAGCTGAGCTGGACAGCGCAAATCCAAAAAAAAAAAGCATGATGTCGCCCAACCCCCAGCCTGCCCGGTTTCGGCAGGTAGTGGGGTGCTGTCCTACAGTGCCGTAAGGCTGAGCCAGGCTGGGCAAATCCAAAAAGAAGTGTGATGCCACCCAGCCTGCCCAGTTTCAGCAGGCAGCGGGGCGCTCTCCTCACAGTACCAAGAGCTGAGCTGGGTGGTGCAAATCTGATGAGAAGTGCAATGCTGCCCAGCCCCCAGCCTGCCCAGTTTCAGCAGGGAGCAAGGTGCAAAGCTGGCAAGCTTCACACCTCCCACCTCCTTGGTGCTGTGAGAAAAGTGCCCCATTGCCTGCTAAAACTGGGAAGGCTGGAGGCTAGGCAGCCTCGCGCTTGTTTTCAGATTCGCACCACCTGGCTCAACCTCTCAGCGCTGTGAGGAGAGCGCCCTGCTTCCTGCCGAGACCGGACAGGCTGGGGGCTGGGTGGCATTGCGCAGGTAACATTGACTCTCACGCTGCTCATGGCATCCCCTCCCCCAGAGCCCACCAAGCCAGATATGTGAAGTAGGTGAGGGCCATATGCTGGACACTTTCAGGAGATGGTGCATTTCTTCATTCCTCACAAAGGGTAATACTTCCCCAGCTGTGTTTCTTGCCTGTTTTTCTCCCTCCCTCATCTCAAATATTTTCCCACCACTCTGTACTTAGGAAGGAAGGAAGGAAGGAAGGAAGGAAGGAAGGAAGGAAGGAAGGAAGAAAGAAAAGGAGAGGGAGGGTCTGAGGGAAGTTCTGCTTTAGTCCTGCCCTGCTGCCCTTTCACCATCTCCTTGTCCCCTCCTGTTGGCCTATCCTGGGGTCTCCCATCCTATTGCTAAGGAAGCTTTGGATACAAAGCCAGGTCTCCTCCCATGGAGAGGGAATGGGCCTCCCTCTGACTTTGCCCTCGTACCCATCATGAGCAACCTGGCTAAGGAAAGCAAGCACAGCAGCAGCAGCCTTGAGGAGGAAGTAAGTGCAGCTGTGCACCCCCTTGGGGAAGTGGGGCTGGGCTTGGTGCCGCAGGTGCTTGAGGGCCAGGCTGGGCATTTGATCTCTGCTGCCTAGGGCTCTGGGCAGCACACGCCACCATCCAGCCCCCCCTCCCACATGGCCTGAAAGGAACAGTGAGGCTCCTCCAGTGGACCATGGCTTGGCACATGTCTGGTCCCACCTCTTTCTGCCAGAGACCCTCAGATCTGTCCCACTCCTGCCCAGGCCCCCACAGGCACCCTTGACCCGAACAATGTAGAGCTGGCCACGCTCACCCAGTAGGCCACACCCACTCCATCCACGCCCACCCTGTAGGCTGCACCCACCCTGGCCATACCCACCGCCCCCCCGAGGGCAACTGCAATGCTGATGTAGCCCTCAATGAAATTAAGTTTGACACCCCTGAATTAGAACAACACCATTGGTATTGATAAAACCACCATTGGTCAATTGCAAAAGGCAGCTTACATCCTGCTATAAGCCTTTAACAAAATCAAACAACATTTGCCTATTACAAGTCCTTGAGAATAGGTAGATAAAAATGCGAAATCTTGTATAAACATTTGGCTAACTGTGCGACCAATCATAATAAGTAATGGAAATTATCAACTAAATTTCAATAATACTTCGGAATAATCAGGACAAGCTCCTTTGTCCCTGTACTATCAGAGTTACTGGTCAGAGGTAGGATCAGTAAATAAGTCTGGCTGGGATATTAATCTAAGGACACATAATGTTCATAACTTTGGAAGATAAGCAACAATAGAGCTGATATGACTTGTTATAAACTGTATGAGCAAGCAGGCTGTAGGCAATCTGCATCAATGCAGTATTTCACTTTGCAAATTAAATTGTCTGCTTCAGCAAAAAGCAGAGATGGGGGTCAGTCTACCTCAATCATATATTTCCTTTGTGAATAAACTGCAAATATGCAGAAAATGCCTGTGCTCTGATGGTGCTGCTCCACTGAACAGAATTAGAGTGATTCTTCATTTTGCTGAAAGGTTTCAAAGCAGGACTTCATTCAGATATCTGATGAAGGAATACAGAATAATAGAGTTGGAAGGGACCTTGGAGGTCTTCTAGTCCGACCCCTTGCTCAAGCAAGAGACTTGATACCATTCCAGACAAATGGCCATCCAGTCTCTTTTTAAAAGCCTTCAGTGATGGAGCACAACTTCTGGAGGCAAGTTGTTCCACTGATTAATTATTCTGTCAGGAAATTTCTCCTTAGTTCTAGGTTGCTTCTCTCCTTGATTAGTTTCCATCCATTGTTTTTTGTCTGCCTTATTTAATAATTGTTTAACAAAAAGGGCATATCTGACACATTCACTACCTAAGGCTTATACAGGAGCCTGAAAAAGTCTCAGCTCTTTAACCAACAGCAGAGAGATGCTGTGCTCACTTATATGTATACGCTGAAGCACCGCTTTTGAGTTATTTTAAAGCATGTGTAATGTAACTGAATACACTGTGGACATTAAAACTTCCCACAAAGCAAAAGAAGATTCCTGCACAACTGATAAGCCTCACTAAAAAATATGAAGAGTTGGATATTGCACTCATATACATACACTCTAGAAGAAGATGAAGAAAGCTGGAAGGATCCCAACATCATTTTAAGAATGAAGATATCACCAAAGTCACTCAGAGACAACTATCAAACCCAGTACTAATTTTTGTGTAGAATTTTTTCTGCAGAACTGTACTATTATTTAAACAGTGCAGCCACCTATCGATGAAAATAATGCAATTTTTTTTATTAGAAATTTTTAAATATTTTTACAAAAAACAGAAAACACAACAACAAAAAACAAAACAACCCTCACCCACCCACCCCCCAACCACCCCCTCCATCCCCCCAACCTTCCCAGAGCTGAATATAGGCTTAATTAAAATTTCTAAGAATCTTAAAGAAGTTGAAAAAATATAAATCATGAGTATATCTAAATAGCTTACATAAACAACTTGTAAAATGATTAACAATAAAATATATATATATATAAAAAGCATGAGTATAAAAAAAAAGTACTTCAAAGAAAAAAAGATAATAATAATAAAAAAAAGAAAAGAGAAAGAAGAAAAGAGATAAAAAAAGTACAATCTATAAAATATCAAAATTTATATACAAATTATTGAAAAGCTAAATGATATTTTTTTATATCCAATTTATATTGTATGAAATTTATCCATTTTTCCCATACGGCAAAAAATTTCTCTTGCGATTGCTCCTTTAAGAAAGCCGAAATCTTTGCCATTTCCGCCAGATAAGAAACTTTAAAAAACCACTCTTGCAAGGTAGGCAAGGATTCATTCTTCCAATATTGCCCTACTAACAGCCTTGCGGCTGTAATCAAATTTAACATCAATATAACCTCCTTAGCATCACAATCAGTAACAATACCTAACAAAAACAATTGTGGAGTGAATTTTACCCTCTTTCTAAAAATTCTTTGAATATTCCACCATATCTTAATCCAAAAGGCTTTTATATTTTTACACGACCACCAAATATGATAATAAGTGGCATCCAAACAACCACATCTCCAACATTTAGGCTGTAAGTCAGGATACATAAGAGACATTTTTTGTGGATCAAGGTGCCATCTAAAAAACATTTTATAAAAATTCTCCCTTAAGTTCTGGGCTTGTGTAAATTTAACATTCCTCACCCAAATAGTTTCCCAGGTATCCAGTAGAACTGGTTCACCAAAATTTTGTGCCCATTTAATCATACAATCTTTGATTAATTCTGATTCTGAGTCCAGTTCCACTAGAACCCCATAAATTCTCTTAATATGAGTTCGCCTTTGATCCTTTACTTGTTTGACAAAATTTTCATCTTCTCTGAGCAAGCCCATGTTACGATCCATCTTCCATCTATCCACTATTTGTCTGTACTGAAACCATGAATAGGTAATATTTTCATGTACTAAATCTTCCAAAGATTTTAACTGCCAATTTTGACCATCCCATCTAAGTAATTGTGTATAAGAGACCCTATCCATCTTAACTCCTCTCCTTATCCCCTCTATCGCATGCCCGGGTATAGCCCATAATGGTATTTTAAAATCACTTTTATAATATTTCCTCCAAACCCGAAGTAGAGAAATCCTTATAATATGAGATTTAAAAACCCGGTCCACTTTTTTTTTTTAAATTAAATAGGCATGCCATCCAAAAAGTAAATCCCAACCCCCCAGATGGAGTATTTCTACATTTGTTAAATTAACCCAATCATTAATTAGTGTTAAAGCCACAGCATCATAATATAATTTCAAATTCGGTACCTTGAGTCCACCTCTCTCACGGAAGTCTTGCATAATTTTAAACTTTACCCTTGGTTTTTTCCCTGCCCAGATAAATTTGTTAATGCCTTTCTGCCATTCATTTAAATTAATCTCATTCTTTAAAATAGGTAGCATTTGAAATAAAAAGAGAAATTTTGGCAGAACATTCATTTTAATCACTGCAATTCTTCCCATAAGAGATAACTGTAACTACTCCCAATTCTTCAAATCTTTCTGTACCCTGACCCACAGCCTTTCATAATTATTTTTATACAATTTTACATTAGAAACAGATAAAGTGACCCCCAAATATTTTATCTTATCGAAAATAATGCAATTTTTGTCAGTGTACAAGAAAAATGATGCAAAGATTATCAGTGATCTTTCAGCAGGACAATTTCTCTGAAAGTAGATGGATCTTTATGATCCAAATAAAAATAGACACAATAAATTTATTATATAAATCAGTAGCAGAATAAAATGACTTAGTTTTTTTCCAAATAAAATGACTTAGTTTTTCCCAAAGAGAGTGAGACAAGGTGAGACAGGCAGCAATCATTTCTCTTCAGCCACAGTTCTGCCTTTGTAAAATTCAGCAATATGAGAAAAACTCTTCCCATTGTTTCATGTTTCAGGAATTTCTCAGAGAATGCTTGCCTTTGTTAACATTAATATTGTACTTTGCTCTATCAATTATTTTAATTTATCAATGATATTATTATGTAAAATTTAAGTGTTTACTTGATATGAGTCTAAGAAGATTTGAACAGGTGAGTAGATTCAATGAAACATTGTTTAATCACCATATTGAAGTAGATTTGCAAACTGATCCTGTTCCAAAATAAGAAATCAAATTAGATGATTGAAATTGCTCTGGATTTTTTTGTATAAATTTTATTAGTTTTTATACGGTTAGGGATGAGGTGGGATCGGGATTTGGGTTCGGGTTAGGATTAGGGTTGGGGTTGGGGTTAGGGTTTTTCCAAATAACATTTAACAAACAGCATAATGTCTGGGTTCATTTGTTTAACAAGAAATAATAGATAATAGTTAATTATCATAAACAATATGTTAATTAATCGCTCGATAGTCTTCTTACTAATATATATTCAAGGTTACATATCACCAGGGCTTTTTTTCTCATAGAACGCCCAGAACGAAGTTCCAGCACCTTTTTTAGATGGAACCTTGTAGGGTAGGCAAAGCAGGTTGTATGATGTGTGTGAGTTCCGGCACCTTTTTTTTTTTTTTAGAAAAAAAGCACTGCATATCACATTTCTTTTTCTCTAACTCATGTTTTTAGTCATGGATAGACATTCTCCCATGTTCTAAAATACACTGAGTCTTCTTTCTCTTTTATCTTTAAAGTCAATCTGTCCATTTCTGCACACTCTAAAATTTTCTTAATTAATACTTCTTCAGTTGGTAAATTTTCATTTTTCCAATGTTGGGCAAATACAATTCTTGCTGCAGTTAGTATATATAAAATTAAATATATACAATCTTTCTCATAATTTGCTCTTATTATTCCTAACAAAAATAATTCTGGCTTAAAGTCTATTTGTTTTTTAGTCATTTTCTCCAACCATAAATGTATTTTTATCCCAAATCTTTTTGCTTTTGGGCATGTCCATCAAATAGCATAGTAAGTACCTGGTCTTTGTTTGTATTTCCAACACTTATTTGAAGAATTTTTAAACGTTTTTGCTAATCTCACTGGTGTCATATGCCATCTGTAAAATATTATATATAAGTTTTTTATATGCCACTGCTTTAGTTAATTTTACATTTCTTTCCCATAACTTTTGCCAGTCTTCTAATTCTATATTATATCCAAAGTTCTTTGCTCACGTTGTTCTTCCTCCATCTTTAAGTTTAACTGAAATTTATAGAGTTTCTTAATCAGCTTTTCATCTGTTTTTTACAGTATCTGATCAAATTCTGTCTGTTCATTATAGAATCCCATTGTTTTAACATCTTTTTCATATCTCGTTTGAATTTGCAGATATGGCCACCATGATAGATCAATACCTTGTTATTGTAGATCTTGTCTGTCTTTCAATTTTCCTTCATTGTCCAAAATATCTTTATAAGTCACAACTTTGTTGTAATTAATTAAATTTGGGTAAGCAAAAACTTCCATTCTTGAAAGCCAACCAAGTATCTTAATATACATTTTTGCTTTTATTTTTTCCCATTCTGAAAGAAATGCATTTCTTATAAAGTGGTTTTGAAAGCATCTATGTGTTTTATTCTTCCCGTACCACAGAAAGACATGCCAACCAATTTATAGGTCATGCCCCTCTAGGTATAATAGTCATTTATCTCTAAGCATTTCTTCTTTCCTTCCTAAGTACAGAGTGGTGGGAAAATATTTGAGATGGGGGAGGAGAAAAACAGGCAAGAAACGCATCTGGGAGGTATCACCCATTGTGAGGAATGAAGAAATGCACCATCTCCTGGAAGTGGCCAGCACATGGCCCTCATCTACTTCACATATCTGGCTTGGTGGGCTCTGGGGGAGGGGGTGCCATAAGCAGCATGAGAGTCAATGTTACCTGCGAAATGCCACCCAGCCCCCAGCCTTCCCGGTCTCAGCAGGCAGCGGGGCGCCCTTCTCACAGCAGTGAGAGGCTGAGCCGGGAGGTGTGAAGCTCGCCAGCTTTGCACCTTGCTCCCTGCTGAAACTGGGAGCTGGGCAGCATTGCACTTCTCATCAGATTTGCACCACCCAGCTCAGCTCTTGGCACTGTGAGGAGAGCACCCCACTGCCTGCCAAAACCGGGCAGGCTGGGTGGGATCACGCTTCTTTTTGGATTTGCCCTGCCCAGCTCAACCTCTGAACACTGTGAGGAGAGTGCCCCGCTGCCTGCTGAAACCCCTCCCCCAGAACCCATCAAGCCAGATATGTGAAGTAGGTGAGGGCCATTTGTTGGCCACTTCCAAGTGATGGTGCATTTCTTCATTCCTTACAAAGGGGCTGATGCGGCAGGGGCTGGTTCCTCACTGTATCCAGATGGCCTTGTGGAGCTAAGAGTGAATATGTTTCAGCATAGATGACCACCACAAAATTGTACATTGGCTCCCGGCTGGCCTGGGCCAGGGCCAAGGGAGAGGGGGCCATTCCCTCACTGTTTCCAGGGTGTCTTCGCGGACCACATGAAACCACTACATGGGCCACATCTGGCCCACAGGCCTTGTAATTTGACATGTCTGCACTAAGGGGGTAAGACCAGGCATCAGCGCCCTGGTTGGAACTGCGTTCCCCCTTTCTGCCTGCCAGTACACAAATGCTGGAGGTATCACCTTCCTAAGGGACCGTCCCTGGGAAACCTACAGAAGCCTTAGCAACATAAGGCATTGGAGATGCAGTAACAGCAACCATGGCCAAAGTAGGCAAACTTTCCGAGTTCGAAGTGACACACTCTGAACGATGGAGTTCATATGTCTCAAGAGTTGAAAACTACTTCCGAGCGAATCAGGTCAGAGAAGATCATTTAAAAGCTGCAACCTTGTTGTGTGTATGTGGCCAAGCCACCTTTGATATAGCGGAGAACCTAGTTGCTCCCACTACCTTGGAGTCAGTCTCCTTCACTGACTTAAAACGCAGACGCAAGGAGCAGTTTGAACCAAGACTGTCCATCATCACATATAGACGCACGTTCGAGCAGAGAGAACAGTAGCCAGGTGAAACTGTTGCTGAATTCATGGCCACCCTACGCCAAGTGTCCCGGCTCAGCGAATTTCCCGACCTAGAGGACCGGCTCCAGGACCAACTGTTATTTGGCCTGAGAAGCAGAGACTTACAGCAGAGGCTGTTTGCTAAAGAGACCCTGACATTCCAGGATGCACTGAAAGAAGTGATGGCAAAAGAGGCCGCAGATGGAGCCATCAAGGCTTTACATCCCTCAAAGAATCTTCCCAGCCAGACAGCTGTACATCATGAAGAGTCAGAGAGAACAGAAGACTGAGATGTGAACATTGAGATCGAGCAGGTGCAGAAGATCCCAGAGAAATGGCAGCGGCCGCTTGACAAGGCAGTTCCCTTCCCTAGCTGTTTTGGCTGTGGTGGACAATACCAGCACCCAGAATGCCGGTTTTGCACAGCTGTACTGAGCATGTGCAAACAAGGCCACATTGCTATCAACTGTAAAGGTCACCAGAGGGAATCTCCACACGAAGACTTCCCCAGGAAAGGTAATGGGGTCCCGGGGCAGAATAGAGTAGGATTTTGCTCCGGAAGAAGGAGCATCCTCAGAACTGGAGCCCATCATCCCATAAAGGAAAAGCTTAGACTAAAAGTCAAGCTGCAAGGACTTCCATGCTCCATGGAACTGGACACTGGATCAGCTGTGTTTATAATTTCCTATAAGACTTTTAATTTCATCTGCTGACATGGCAGAGAATGAGTCAGACTCAAGCCATCAGATTTAATCTTGACAGATTTTCAAAATTCCCACGTAATGGTTAAAGGCAAAGCCATGTTAAAAGTAAAGTTCAAAGTATTTGAGGGTCCCCTCAACATAATGGTGGTGGAAAACCAGCGGACAAGCCTCATTGGCTTAGACTGGTTTGGGCATCCATATGACTGGCATCAACAGAACCGAAACAGAGGATTTGGCAGCTGTCTGCCATGAGTTTGCAGATGTATTCAGTCCCAATTTAGGGAAATACAAAGGAGCGCCCATTGCTGTCCACCTTGATCCAACCATAGCCCCAATCAGAGTAAAGCCTCATAGAGTGCCTTTTGCTTTTAAGCCCAAGATTGATGCAGAGTTAGATAAGCTCATTCAAAAGGGAGTCTTGCAATCCATTGACAGCTGTGTGTGGGAAACCCCCATAGTTACACCGGCCAAGCCTAACAGAGAGATGCGCATCTGCACTAATTATAAGTGCATTATTAATAAGGCACTGCAGCAGCATGCATATCCGGTACCTGTAGTTAGCCACATTCTGGCATCCTTACAAGGAGGTCGCTTATTTGCAAAGCTGGACCTGGCAACTGCCTGTGGATGACGCCTCCATTGAGGCTCAAACAATAGTTACCCATAGAGGCGCATTCAAGGTTCGTCGCCTGCAGTTTGGGGTCAGTGTAGCCCCAGGGCTCTTTCAAAGTGTGATGGAACACATGTTAAAAAACATCCCAGGTTTGTGTCCTTATTTTGACAACGTTTTAATTGCTGGGGAGTCAGCAGAGATACTTGCAGAACATTTAAGGGCTGTTCCTCAGCCCTTCCGTGAAGCACGCCTGAAGCTTAAACAAGAGAAATGTCAAATAGAAGTGAACTCCACAGAGTTCCTCGGTTTCCGGATTGACGCTGCCAGAATACACCCAACTGATTCAAAGCTCAAAGCTATTTTGCAGGCTCCCAGACCAAAGTCAAAGAGAGAGCTGCAGGCATTTCTGGGATTACTTAACTTTTATCATGCCTTTCTCCCTCACAAGGCTGCATTAGCAGAGCCTCTACACAGGCTCTTAGATAAAAGGGCACCATAGCAGTGGACTAGCGTCCACAAAACCAGTTTCAAAGCAGTCAAATCACTGCTGTTGTCAGACTCAGTGTTAACACACTTTAACGAAAAACTGCCTATCAGTATTGCATGTGATGCATCATCATACAGGATAGGAGCAGTTCTGAGCCATATAATGGCAAATGGTCAACAAGCACCCATTGCTTATTACTCAGGGACACTTTCCCCCATGGAAAGAAATTATGCTCATATTGATGAAGCTTTAGCCATAGTTGCAGGAATAAAGAAATTCCACAATTTCTTTTACGGTCACCCATTTATGTTTTTTACAGACCACAAGCCTCTTCTAGGTCTGTTTACTGCAGACAAACAAACCCGTCAGATCCTGTCTCCAAGGATGCTGAGGTGGTCAATCTTTATGGCAGCCTACAATTACAGGCTAGTCCATAAGCCTGGCAAGGAAATGGGTCATGCTGATGCACTCAGCAGACTGCCCCTGCCTAATTTAGAACCAGACCCCGCACCTGCTGCATGCATCCTGTCAATTCAGGACTTGCCGGAATCTCCCCTTCACGCTGGGGATGTGGCTGCTGAGACAGCCTCCGACAAAACTCTTGGCCGAGTTTTGAACTGGGTGCTGAGGGGGTGGCCAGGAACCAGTCCTGGGACAGAATTTCAGAGCTTTATTAAAAGACAAGATGAGCTGTCTGCATACAAAGGATGTATTCTATGGGGGAGTAGGGTTGTAGTCCCACACACACTAAGGGAAAGAGTCTTAGAATCTCTGCATGAGGGACACCATGGAATAGTCAGGATGAAGGCACTCATGAGAAGCTACCTGTGGTGGCCAGGGTTGGATAAGGATATTGAGGCTCAAATTAAAGGATGCCAGATTTGCCAACAGTCTAGACCTGAAATGCCTCAAGCCCCAGTACATCGCTGGGAAACTATGCAAACTCCCTGGTCTAGGATTCACATAGACTACACAGGACCCTTCCAAAGACAGGTGTTCCTCATTGTAGTGGACAGCCACTCAAAGTGACTTGAGGTAGCAGCTGTCCCTTCTATGACTACTG
Organism: Crotalus tigris; assembly: GCF_016545835.1. NCBI lineage: Eukaryota > Metazoa > Chordata > Lepidosauria > Squamata > Viperidae > Crotalus > Crotalus tigris. The sequence goes on along the minus strand of NW_024096634.1, from coordinate 1,923,741 downwards.
CCAGGACCATCCAGGAACTGCACAGAATCTTTGCCACACACAGCTTACCCGATGTAATCGTATCGGATAATGGGGCACAATTTACTGCTGCTGAATTTCAGTCATTTCTAAGGTCTAATATGATTAGACATGCCACCTCAGCTCTGTTTCACCTGGTCTCTAACTGTCAAGTGGAAAGGATGGTCAGGACGACCAAAAAAGCACTTAAAAGAATAACAAAAGGTGATTGGCATCACAGGTTGGCAGACTCTTTGCTCTGTCAACACACAACTCCATGCACATCAATGGGTAGTAGCCCAGCGGAGCTGAGATGGGGACGTCGGCTGACCATGAAGCTGGACCATCTCCATCCAGACCGAGTTGCAACAGAGACAGCACAGCCGAAGCCCCTGAGAGATTTGCGAGTTCGCGACCGAATTTGGGCAAGGAACTATGGTCAAGGGGCACTGTGGGTGGTAGCTGTGGTTTGTAAGGTGTCAGGACCACTCTCTTATGAAGTGGTCCTGGAAGATGGGCGTGTTTTGTGCTGCCACATCGATCAGCTGCATTGGCAGCAGGCTAATCTAACCCTCGCCACAGACCAAGAGTAGAGCCAAGGGCTGCCTGACAGTTGCAGTGCTTCTCAATCTCCGGAGTCCTGCACAACTCAAAGAGACATGTTGGATGACTCAGTCATGGGTTAGACGCTACCGACCAAAGTAACAGTGCCTGAAGATCAGAGCTTGCTGGAGGACTTATTTGCCAGCCTTTCAGGAACCGCTCCTCACAGACGGGTGTACAGGTCTACCCGAACAGAGCAGCTGAAAGGAGAACGGTCTACCCAGCCAGAACAGACAAACAGAGACTGGTCTACTTGGCCAAACAAGACAAATAGAAACTGGTCTACCTGACCCAAGCTGTCAAAAAGACTCTGGTCTACCCAGCCAACCGAGGGTAGACCGGGAACCTCAGGCAGAAAGAATCGAAACAATCGCGGAAGCCACCTACTTATCTAAATGAACATGTACAATTTATGGATATGTATTTATTTAGGGGGAAGGGGTGTTATGTATTAAGCAATTCATAGGGTCTGTAATAAAAAACGGTTTACTGATTGTTATTTTTGAATGATAGACTGTCTGTATAACTTTAAGCCTTTGTTTTAGGTTGGAATGAGTACTTTAAATTGATTGGCCACCGCCTAGTAGCAGTCCTGCCACTTCTCCAAATTTTTCTATTTTCTCCATAGGTTTAGTGCTTGTTTCCAATGGATCATCCAATATAAAAACCAACTCATCAGCAAATGCTTATAGTTTATATTTTGCATCTTTTATCTCCAATCCTTTAATTTCTATACAGTATCTTGTCTGATGTTTCTATTCAATACTTCCAGTGTTAGTATAAATAGTAATGGAGATAGTGGGCACCCTGTCTTGTGCCTTTTTTAATGTTAAAGTTTTTTGTGAAATCTCCATTTACACTTATTTTGACTGTTTGTTTATGATAAATTGTTTTAATTACATTTATAAAGTTTTCTCCAAAGTCCAGTTCCACAAGTTGCTGAAACATGAATTGCCACTTTACATTGTCAAACGCTTTCTGTGCATCAAGGAATATTAAAACCAATAATATATATGAGATGTATAACACAGTATTGTTAAGGAAAAAAATGTATTTTTATTTTTTATTTTTGTTGTATAGTAAAAAAGGAATAAATAAAATTTAAATAAATAAATAAATAAAGCCATCTGTTTCCCTGGATGAATTTCATAGTACTCTAACACATCAATAATCATTCTTAAATTATTTTTTATCTGTCTTTTAGATAGAAAACCACTTTGGTTTATATGTATAAATTCGATCAACAATTTCTTTAGTCTTTCAATTTCTGGTTTGGCGTGTGACGAGACAGGTGAAAGAAGCCAGGGCTCTGGCTTTCCAGCCCGATTTCATTCTGCCCAGTGACCCTAAAGGGTTGGAAAGTTGCCCTGGAGGGGCAATAAAGGAGGGATGTTTCAGGAGTCTGGACCAGATGGCAATTGGTCCGGGTGGACTGAAGAAACCCTCTAAAAGGATGGAGGAAGGGCTACTGGGCTTCCTCAGGCAGCCCAATTGTCACAAACTGGAAGCAAAGCAAGGAGCCATGGCACTCCACTAAACAGCTGACTGTCAACAGCGTGCTGAAATTGGGTGAGCCAGTTCTTTTGTCCTTTTCCTTTTGGAATTACAATTAAGAACATTGACCCCCTGATGGGGAAGAGCTAAAAAAAGGGGGAGGGGGAAGCTCCCAGAAAGTAAAAGGCGGCAAGCAAGGGGAGGACTTTTTAAGGAATACAAAAAGAGCTTTTAAAACTGAACTCAGACTGATTCAAAGAAAGATGATTTAATTTACAACTGGTGGAAAACTCTTTTAAAGCTACAGTTGTAAGATTAAACAAGTACAAAGAACTTTAAGAGAAAAACTTTGAAACAACTTTGTAACAACTTTTTAAAACCAGACATTGATTAAACAGCCTATGAAGACATCTAGTGGTGAAAGAAGATATTATAGTAATATTAAACAACAAAATAATCTCACAGTGTCCAACCTTGAACAACACCTGTTCTAAACAAAGTGCCTTTCTTTGAGTTTTTAAGTGAGAAAACTCTCCATAGCTAGACTTGTTGACTCTGGATATAACTAAAATAGAAATTACTTGAAGACAGTGAATGTTTTACATCTGAGACCCAGCTGGAGGAGTTGGATTTGGCCTAAAGAAGTGGATTTGTTTTTTTCTGGTTGGATTTTAACCTAAGACAGTTGACTTTTTTTTCTTGTTGCCTGCTTTATTTTTTTTTCTCTCCCTGAGATATTGGATTTAGCCTTTACATTTGGGATTTTAGCCTAAGATAGTTGGCTGGAAGAATGAGTACACCAAACCTCACCAGACTTATGAAAAAGGTTTCCTCCACACCCTCGGTTGGAACACCCAATCCAACAACCCAGGGATCTATTGAAACAATGTTGCAGTGTGAGATAATAAGCACTGCACAAAATGATGTGCAATCTACACTAAAATTGATTCAAGAATCAATACAAAAAAATCATGAAGAGACAAAAAGTAAATTTGACAAATTAAGCAAAGAAATCTTGGATGTAAAGACACAATTTGAAGTTCATCATCAAATGATTGTTAAAAATGAACAAAGAATTCAGAAAATGGAAAATAAAACAGAAGATATTGATCAAAAATGGAAATACTACTTCAAGAAAATGAGAAACTGGAACAAGCAAATCAAAATCTTGAAGAAGTGGTGGTGATCCTTGAAATGGAAAAAGCAGAACATTACTTAAGATTTCAAAATATCCCTGAAGACAGAAAAAAAAATATAGCAGTTGTGATTATTGAGCTTTTGGCAGAGGCCCTGAAAGCAGACAGAGCAGAGATGCAAATGGAGATAGATGAAATATTCCAAATGAATTCAAGATATGCAAGAGAATACAAATTACCCAGAGAAGTGCATGTGAGATTCATAAAGAAAACAACACGGGATGAAATACTGAGAAGAGTTTGAGAGGAACCATTACAATATAAGAGTAAAGAAATTGTGGTCTTAAAGCAGATACCTAAAAGAGTAAGAAATACTCAAAGACAATATCATTTTTTTAACATAAAACTGATTGCAAAAGGCATAAACTGTAGATGGTTGGTGCCAGAAGGGATTTTAATCAATTGGAATAATACAAGATACCGATTGGATTCAATCTGGAAAGCAGAAGATTTTGATGAAAGAAATAGAGCATTTCTAGATGAAGGAGAACAACATCGACAAGAGGAGAGAAAAGAACAGAAAGCAGCAGAAGATGCAATGGAAGAAATACCTAAACAAATAGAACAGAAAGAGAAATCTCAGCAAAAGAGTGAAGGAATGACCAGAGAATGATTACGATTACGAGATCTACTAGACCTAAATATAAATAACTGAAATGGAGAAAGAAAATGGAATTTTTTCAAAGAACATAAATGGCGCAACAAAAGAAAAGAGGCATTGTGGTATATATTAAAGAGACAATAGATTCTAAAATGATTTATTCAGATGAAGAAGAAAGAATTGTGATGGTAGAAATATACTTACATCAAAAACAAATATTGTTAGTAGTAAGATATGCACCAAACAACAACCAGGAAGAATTCTATCAAAATCTTCATAGAAAAATAACAGAATTGGAATACCAAAACATTTATCTAGTAGGAGATTTTAATGCCAATGTGGATGGGACAACAGACTATAAAAGCAGTAAAACAGGAAAATTTGGAAGAAGAAAACTACTTAAGGCTTTTTTTAATATAACAGAAGAGATTGGAATACAAGATGTTTGGAGGGAAATTAATCCAGGAAAAATACAATATGCATTCTATTCAAATAGTCATAAGTCCTGGTCTAGAACTGATATGATTTGGATGACACCTGAATTGAGGATGAATATACAGGAAATTGAGATAGAACCAGGCACATGGGCAGACAACAACCCTTTAAAAATGAAGTGGAGAGGAATACAAAAAAAATTAAGATGGACTCTGAACCAATCTATATTAAAAGAAAGAGCATTTATAGAGCTAGCAACAAAAGAAATAGAGTTTTTTTATAAAGAAAATAGAAAAGAAGACATAACATTACAAAATGTATGGGACACAGCTAAAGCATATTTTAGAGGTATAGCTATAACTTACACGGCAAAGAAAAATAAACAGAAAAGACAGCAGTATGTACTATTAAAAGAGAAATTTGGAAAATTAGAATCAGAATTACAAATGAATCTGCAAAAGAAGACCTTGAAAAAAGAAATTGAAATAATAAAACATAAATTAAATTTGTTGGACTCAGAAAAACTGGCACAGCAAATAAAAAGAGCAAAACAAAACTTTTTTGAAAATGCAAATAAACCAGGAAGATGGTTAGCTTATAAACTTAAAAAACAGAAGAAGAAAATGATAAACAAATAATTAAATTAAAAAGGCGGTCTAAAAACGAAGAAATAAAAAAGATAATTAAAGAATACTACAAAAAACTTTATGACATAGAAGAAATCTCAAGAGAGAGACTGATTCAATATTTTGAAGGAAATAACTTTCCAAAAATTCCAGAAATTTATAAGACTATGTTAGAGGAAAAAATAGCAATGATAGAAATAACAGAGGCCGTAAGAAGACAAAAAAATGAAAAAACACCAGAGCCAGATGGATTACCAACGGAGTTATATAAAACCCTACGAGATACACTAAGTGAACCGTTGAAAGACGTTGTAATGAACTCTTGTTGGAGGCTAAACTTCCAAATACGTGGATAGAAGCAAATATTACTTTAATACCAAAAGAAGATGCAGATTTGACACAGATAAAGAACTACAGACCGATATCGTTACTGAATGTGGATTATAAAATCTTTACTTCAATAATGGCAGAGAGACTGAAACTATAGTTAACTGAATTTATACATTCAGATCAAAATGGTTTTTGTTTTTTTTTACCAAAGAGACAAATTTTAAAAAAAGTGATAATGGATGTATTAGAATACTATGAATTGCATCCAGGAAAACTAATGGCACTAGTATTTTTGGATGCCCAAAAGGCATTTGATAATGTTTCCTGGCAATTTATGATTTAACAATTATAAATAATGGACTTTGGACAGAATTTTATAAATATGATCAAAACGATATACAATAAACAAACAGTGAAAGTCATTGTGAATGGAGACTATAACGAGAACTTTGAGATAAGGAAAGGCACAAGGCAAGGATGCTATCTCCACTGTTATTTATTTTCATTTTGGAAATGGAAAGTGAACAAGTTAAAAAAACAATGATAAGATGGGCGAAAAATTTTGGTTATAATATAGAATTAGAAAAATGGCAAGATTTATGGGAAAGAAGCTATAAATTGACAATGTCAACTTCCTATAAAGCAGTGGTTCTCAACCTGTGGGTCGGGACCCCTTGGGGTCGAACGACCATTTCACGGGGGTCGCCAAACAACGTAGTCCGCCATTTTTGCCCCCTTTTCCTTAGCTGTGCTACTCCCTTTTATTCTATTGGCTTTTGAAAGTCAATAGAATAGACTCTTTTGAATAGAGTCTAATTCTATTGGCTTTCAAAAGCCAATAGGAATTGTCCAGGCTGTCTCTGCCCTGCTGAGCCCACCAAAAGTCCCATTCTGCAAATGGTGCTGCACCAGTTGAGTAGTCCTTGACTTACAACCAGTTGAGTAGTCCTCGACTTACGACCGGTTGGGGCCACGGCATTAAAAAGGTTGAGAACCACTGCTATAAAGAAAACCTATATAAAATGTTTTATAGATGGCACTTGCCATTAGCAAGATTAGCAAAAATGTTTAAGAATATGTCAGATAGATGTTGGAAATGTAAACATAAGTCAGGCATGTATTATTATGTTTGGTGGACATGTGATAAAATAAAGACTTATTGGAAAAAAATACATACCTGGCTAGAAAAGATGTTAGGAGAACATGTTGATTTTAAACCTGAACTTTTTTTATTAGGTATAATGCCAAGAAAGACTAATAAACAAAGCTTATACTTGACTTTGCATGTCACAACAGTGGCAAGAATTATATTTGCACAACACTGGAAAAATGAAGGAATACCATCAGATGAAGAAATAATCAAAAAAATACTAGAATGCACAGAGATGGACCGATTGACTATGAGACTGAAAGAAAAAGAAGAAACGGACTATTATCAAACTTGGTATTTATTTTACCATTGGTTGGAGGAAAGAAGAAAGGATTAGGAATTAAATATGTATTAGCCTGTAAACCCAGACAGCATGTTGGTTGAAAAATTATTATTGTATGTAAGGAAAAAATGAATAATAAAAAAAATCTTTAGTCTTTCTGCTATTATTGAGGCAAAAATTTTATAGTCTATATTTAATAACGATATTGGTCTATAGTTTTTTATTTGTGTTAGATCAGAGTCTTCTTTGGGTATTAAAGTAATATTGGCTTCAGTCCATGTATTTGGTATTTTAGCCTCCAGGAGTATTTCATTACACAGTTCTTTCAAAGTAGGACTTAATACATCTTGTACTGATTTATAAAGCTCTGCAGGTAATCCATCTGGACCTGGAGTCCTATCATTTTTTTGCCTTTTTATAGCCTCTATAATCTCCATCATTGATATTTTTCCATTTAGTATATTTCAAATATTCTCTGAGATTTTTGGTAAATCTGCTTTTTTTAAATACTGCTGTATTTTTTTCTTTTGGAATTTCCTCTGCTTTGTAAAGTATCTCATAATAATCTTTGATAATTTTTTTAGTTGTATTTTTTTGAAACTGTAATTCACCTTTGCTTGGAATTACTTGCTTGCTTGGAATTTTACTTGGAACTGCTTGCATGGAATTTTACAACTATGAGTGAAAAGAAGGGGGGAGGGAAAAATTAGCAAAGGCCCTACTGATTGGATACTTCATTGCATTTAACTCCCCAGAGTTTGCTGGAAACTGCTTGCTTGGAATTACTTGCTTGCTTGGAAATTTACTTGGAACTGCTGGCTTGGAATTTTACAACTGTGAGTGAAAAGAAGGGGGGAGGGAAAAATTAGCAAAGGCCCTACTGATTGGATACTTCATTGCATTTAACTCCCCAGAGTTTGCTGGAAACTGCTTGCTTGGAATTACTTGCTTGCTTGGAAATTTACTTGGAACTGCTGGCTTGGAATTTTACAACTGTGAGTGAAAAGAAGGGGGGAGGGCAAAATTAGTGGCCCGCGCACCTAACGGCACCCGAATCATATAACTAAAAATCATAAAGAGCAGTGGTACATTCAGGGCAAGTGTGTCTGAGATTCCTTGTATCTAAGAATGTCTGGCTTAGTACAGTGCAACACTTGCTTTGCAGCTGTTTTTTGCAGTACCCTCTTCAAACTTGAAAACTGTACTATCTGTAAACAAATCACTAGTCTACAAGGACATATTATCTATCTAGGGGCTGTAATCTGTGCTCTTCAGGCAGAAATTAGGTATCCAGTTCAGCCCTTCTACTCTATTGAGCCTCCGCACTATCAGCCCCCTCTACCACAAAGATCCTGCAGGAGAAGGGCAGTGTGGACAACCGTGGGATATGAGAGGGTGAGAGCTGTGAACCATAAACACAAAGCTTTTGCTATGTCCCTGCACAACACATACAACACCCTTGCTGACCTTAATAGGGAAATTAAGGAGACAGGTAAAGGTATTTGTGATGATAACTCAAATAAGCAGGGGATCGTGGACCGAGATGAAGAACTTGTTTCCAACAGGGAGAAGTGCGAATCAGGTATTACACACCAGTCATGCAAGAACAGAAAGACATCCAAAAAGAGAAGCCACCTTCTTGTTGGTGATTCAGTTATAAGGGATGTAAATTTAGGAAATTACACAGAGGTTTCAAAAGAGGTCAGATGTCTCCCAGGTGCTACTGCCAGTAGGGATAAGAAGCGTATTTCTAAAATAATTAAGAAAACCAGCAAGGACTGTGATGTGGAGGCTATTGTACATCTTGGCACTAACAATCTGTCCCCAAAAGATGTACTCTCTATGCAGAATGATTTCCAGAGCTTGGGGCAGGAACTTAGCAAAATAGGCTGTAGGCTAACTTTTTCAGTGGTTTTACCAGTATATAAAGAGCAAAATGGAAAAGGCCAGCGTATAGCACAATTCAATATGTGGCTAAAGGAGTGGTGTAAAGGGGAAGGCTTTGGATATATTAGTCATGATGTCAGTAGTTGGTCCCATGAAAAAATGTACAAAAGAGATGGTTTGCATCCATCAAAGAAAGGGACTGAATTACTCGGCTATAAATTCACAGATTTTCTGGAGGAATATTTAAACTAAACAGCGGGGACAGTGAGTTAATCGATACAGAGCATCCCTGTCCCCGGCAATCTAAAAACAATAGGGCTATCAGTGCATGTAACATAGATATGTGTGTGGACAAAAATACCAACCGTGCTGTCAAGCAAAATCAAGCTTTTAATAATGAGTGCCACACAAAGTGCACTAACCAAATAGGTGGTAAGGCAATAGGGGAACTCAGGTACCATTCAGGTTATGTAGAAAGTAAACACAGGGTCAGTCATAAAGGACTCAAATGTTTATACACCAATGCACAGAGTATGAACAGCAAACAAGGTGAAGTAGAAATTCAGGTCAATGAGGGCAGATACGATATTGTTGCCATTACAGAAAGATGGTGGGATGAAACCCACAAATGGAACACACAGCTAGAGGAATTTAAATTATTTAAAAGAAACAGATCAAATAAAAGAGGAGGTGGAGCTGCTCTCTATATAAGAAATAACTACATCTCCACAGAAATAGAGCACAACAATGACGAAAACAGTCTTGAATGCATTTGGGTCAATATAAAAGGGAGAAAAAAATGACATTGCCATAGGTGTATACTATAGGCCACCCAACCAAACTGAGGAAATAGATGAACTTTTTGCTAGTCAGCTAACTAAGGTATGTAGGAAGCACATCACAATAGTAATGGGGGACTTTAATTACCCTGACATCAACTGGGAGACAAACTCTGCACCAAGTGGAAGATCAAACAGATTCCTGACAAACCTAGCAGACAACTTTGTCTCCCAAAAAGTAGAGAAGGGAACTAGGGGATTAGCCATTTTGGATCTAATTCTCACTAACAGAGATGAAATGATAGAAGGTGTTGAAGGCACAGGAACCTTGGGAGGTAGTGATCATGCAATATTGGAATTCAACATTATGGAAGCACAAGCAACAGAACATAGTCAAACTAGAGTCTTGGACTTCAAGAGAGCTAATTTCAATAAACTTAGAGAGGGCTTGGGAAGGATTCCATGGATGAGAATCCTCCAGGGCAGTGGTTCTCAACCTTTCTAATGCCGTGACCCCATAATACAGTTCCCCATGTTGTGGTGACCCCCAAGTGGGTGTGGCCACCAATAAGAGGACAGCTAGGGAAAAGGGAAAAAATGGCGGACAGCGTGGTTTGGCGACCCCCGTGAAATGGTCATTCGACCCCAAATGGGGTCCCGACCCACAGGTTGAGAACCACTGCTCCAGGGGAAAACAACGCAAGAAGCTTGGGAAATTTTGAAAAGCAAGATAATAGAAGCCCAGTCTAGCTCAATACCAATAAAGAGGAAAAATAACAGCTCTCAAAAGAAACCAGCATGGCTGCATAAATTGAAAGATAAAAAGGACAAGTATAGAAAGTGGAAAGAGGGGCACATAACTAAATCAGAATATCAACAAATAGCCCGAGCCTGCAAAGACGAAGTGAGGAAAGCCAAGGCTCAAAATGAACTAAGGCTTGCGACCAAAGTCAAAAATAACAAAAAAAAAAAACTTCTTTCAACATGTAAAAAATAAGAAAAAAGTGAAGGAAACAATTGGTCCATTAGTGGGTGAAAGTGGTAAGAAGGTGACTAGCAATAGGGAGAAAGCAGAACTATTTAACTCGTTTTTTGCTTCTGTCTTTACACAAAGGGAAAAAACAGACCAACCTATCAAAAATAGTGCCATAAAAAACAGTATAGAAACACAAGTTAAGATAGGCAAGAAAATGATAAGTGAGCACCTGTCCAGCCTAGATGAGTTCAAATCACCAGGACCAGATGGATTATACCCCAAGGTTCTCAAGGAACTGGCAAATGTGATCTCAGAACCACTGAACTATATTTTTCATCTTGGAGCACTGGGGAACTACCAGAGGACTGGAAAAGAGCTGATGTAGTTCCCATCTTCAAAAAAGGGGGAAAAAATGGATCCAGGAAATTACAGACCTATCAGCCTGACCTCGATACCTGGGAAGATTCTGGAAAAGATAATCAAACAACGAATCAGCAAACACCTAGAGGCAAACAAATACATTACTAAAAGCCAACATGGGTTTGTCAAAAATAGATCATGCCAGACAAATCTTATTGCATTCTTTGACCAAGTGACAAAATTAGTTGGTAAGAGGAAAGCTTTGGATATAATTTACTTGGACTTCAGTAAGGCATTTGATAAAGTAGATCACAACCTACTACTCGATAAGATAGAAAAATGTGGGTTAGACAGCATCACCACCAGATGGATTCGTAGCTGGCTGACTGGCCGTACTCAGTATGTGGTCCTCAAGGGAACTGCGTCTACATGGAGGGAAGTGTGTAATGGGGTGCCCCAGGGCTCTGTTCTAGGACCAGTGCTCTTCAACATCTTCATCAATGATTTGGACGAGGGGATAGATGGGGAACTCATCAAGTTTGCGGATGACACCAAGCTGGCAGGAATAGCCAACACTCCAGAAGACAGGCTTAAGGTACAGGAGGACCTGGACAGACTTGAACACTGGGCGCTATCTAACGAAATGAAATTCAATGGTGAAAAAAGTAAGGTTCTACATTTAGGCAAGAAAAACCAAATGTACAGGTATAGTGTAGGGGCTACCTTGTTCAATAGTAGTAACTGTGAGAGGGATCTCAGAGTCCTAGTAGACAATCACTTAAATATGAGCCAGCAGTGTGTTGCAGCTGCCAAAAAAGCCAACATAGTGCTGGGCTCCATTAACAGAGGGATAGAATCAAGATCACGTGAAGTATTAATACCACTCTTCAATGCCTTGGTAAGGCCACACTTGGAATACTGCATCCAGTTTTTTACGATGTAAAAAAGATGCTGAGACTCTAGAAAGAGTACAGAGAAGAGCAACAAAGATGATTAGGGGACTGGAGGCTAAAACATATAAGGAACGGTTGCTGGAATTGGGTATGTCTAGTTTAACGAAGAGAAGGACGAGGGGGGACATGATAGCAGTGTTCCAATATCTCAGGGGCTGCCACAAAGAAGAGGGAGTCAAGCTACTCTCCAAGGCGCCTGAAGGCAGAAGGAGAAGCAACAGATGGAAACTGATCAAGGAGAAAAGCAACTTAGAACTAAGGAGAAACTTCCTGACAGTTAGAACAATTAACCAGTGGAACAACCTGCTTCCAGAAGCGGTGAATGCTCCAACACTAGAAATTTTTAAAAAGAGACTGGACAGGCATTTGTCTGAAATGGTGTAGGGTTCCTGCCTGAGCAGGGGGTTGGACTCGATGACCTCCAAGGTCCCTTCCAACTTTTATTATTATTATTATTATTATTATTATTATTATTATTATTATTATTATGGATCATCGCACAGTCAGCCAGATGTTCAGACTGGATTTGGCATTTTGTCTACCTATCGAGTCCTTACCCAGGACCTGGGATAGGCAGATGTGGATGTTTGATGGTATTACAGGTATCGTCGCAGGATGGAAGCAGTTCCTAGTAAGGCCGCCTTTTGCAATTGACTAATAGCGAATTTGTCAATGCCAATGGTGTTCAAGTGGTGCTCCAGTTGTTTTGGGATTGCACCCAAGGAGCCTATGACTATTGGTACTACCCTTGCTTGCTTTTGCCACAGTCTTTCTATTTCTATTTGTAGGTCTTTGTATTTTGTTATCTTCTCCAGTTCTTTCTCGTCTATTCTGCTGTCTCCAGGCACTGCCACGTCCACTATCCAGACTTTTTTGTCTTTCTTATCGACAATTGTTAAGTCTGGGGTGTTATGTTGCAGGTGCTTGTCTGTTTGAATTCTGAAGTCCCAGAGCAGTTTAATTTTATCATTTTCTATGACTTTCTCTATTTTATGATCCCACCAGTTTTTGCTTACAGGCAAATGATATTTTTTGCAGATCTTCCAATGCACCATTGTTGCTACTTTGTCATGCCGCTGCTTGTAGTCAGTCTGTGCAATCTTCTTGCAACAGCTTACCAGGTGGTCCACTGTTTCTTCAGCTTCTTTGCATAGGCGGCACTTACTGTCTGTTGCTGTCTTCTCAATTTTGACTTTGTATGCATTTGTCCTTAAGGCTTGGTCTTGTGCAGCCAGAATTAGTCCCTCGGTCTCTTTCTTCAATTTTCCTGCTCTTAGCCATTGCCAGGTTTTATTATTATCTGCTTTCCCAGCTATTTTTTTAATGTATTGGCCATGTAGTGCTTTGTCTTCCCATGCCTCTATTCTGTTCTTCATTTGGTCTTTCTTGTAGGCCAGTTTGGTCTCTCCAGTAGTCAAGTAAGCCTTCCTGATATACTAATTTCAGTGCATCTTCATCATTGTTCTTCAGATATTCTTCCAAAGCCATTTTTTCTTCTTCAACCATCTGATGTACTTGTAGCATTCCACGCCCACCTATTTGCCTTGGTAAATATCTGTCACTGCGTGGATGAAGGGCATGATTCATTGTCATTATTTTTCTGGTCTCCTATCCATTGCTTTTAGTTCTGCTTGAGTCCAGTCCACTATTCCAGCTGTGTACCTAATGACTGGAATTGCCCAGGTGTTGATTGCCTTTATGGTATTTCCTCCATTGAGTTTGGACTTTAAGATCTTCTTCACTCTCTTGATGTATTCACCTCTAATCTTTTTCTTGACTTCAGTGTGCTTGATGTTGTCAGCTTGAAGGATACCCAAGTATTTGTAGTAATCTTCCTCATCCAGACTCTTAATGTTATTTTCGTGGGGCATCTTGATTCCTTCAGTTTTCACTACTTTTCCTTGTTTGATAGTAAGTGTGGCACATTTGTGATAGTAAGTGTGGCATTTATTATTATTATTATTATTATCGATCATCGCACAGTCAGCCAGATGTTCAGACTGGATTTGGCATTTTGTCTACCTATCGAGTCCTTACCCAGGACCTGGGATAGGCAGATGTGGATGTTTGATGGTATTACAGATATCGTCGCAGGATGGAAGCAGTTCCTAATAAGGCCGCCTTTTGCAATTGACTAATAGCGAATTTGTCAATGCCAATGTGTTCAAGTGGTGCTCCAGTTGTTTTGGGATTGCACCCAAGGAGCCTATTACTATTGGTACTACCCTTGCTTGCTTTTGCCACAGTCTTTCTATTTCTATTTGTAGGTCTTTGTATTTTGTTATCTTCTCCAGTTCTTTCTCGTCTATTCTGCTATCTCCAGGCACTGCCACGTCCACTATCCAGACTTTTTTGTCTTTCTTATCGACAATTGTTAAGTCTGGAGTGTTATGTTGCAGGTGCTTGTCTGTTTGAATTCTGAAGTCCCAGAGCAGTTTAATTTTATCATTTTCTATGACATTATTATTATTATTATTATTACCTCTTGTATCTTGCAGCTTGTTTATCATTTTTTTCTCTTTTTCTTTTTTTCAATCTATATGCTAACCATCTCCCCGGTTTGTTGGCATTTTCAAAGAAGTTCTGTTTAGCCCTTTTAATCTGTTGAGCCATCATTTCCATCTTGGCTAAATTTAATTTATGTTTTATTATCTCCATTTGTTTCTTAAGTATTTTCTTTTGTGGGTCTATTTGTAATTCTGATTCTAACTTTCTGAATTCTTCCTTTAACTTTAACTGTTGTTTCTTTTCTTTATTCTTTTTAGCGATATATGTTATAGGCAACCCTCTGAAATATGCTTTAGCCGTATCCCACACATTTTGAAGCAAAGTTTCTTCTTTCTTGTTCATTTTGAAGAAAAAATCCATTTCCTTTGTCACTAGTTGTATAAATTCTTTTTCTTTCAGTATAAATTTATTCAAGGACCATCTTAATTTTTTGTTAATTCCTCTCCAAGTCATCCAAGTCAACACTGCTAACATTGGATGTTCCTGCTTTGACAACTGATGAAAGTGCAGTCATTTTCTCTATTCCTTTACAATGCTTTTTCTTGCTTTAGAAATCAGGTGCAACAAGGGGTGGGGTTGGAATGTAAGTTCAGCTAGCCATAATATAACGCTGCAATAGGAACCCAAGGACAAGCTGACACTGTTTTGGCGGGCTGTGGAGTTAAAGAGAAAGCCCGTGCTGTAAGCTAATTGGGGAATGTGATTTATGACAATTTATTGGGGGTGGGAATTGTGCTTTGTTACTTTGTATCGGGGGAAGGGAATTTAGTTTTGGGGTTCAACTTTGTAATGCCGATACTTTGTTTCCCAAATAAAAGGTTTTTTAAGGAAAACAATGCCTCAAAGTTCTTTTGAAGGGTTTCATCTATCAGAACCATGTCATTAACCCAAAATTATTATTTTTTACCTTACCTTTATCTTGGGGTCCTGAGCTCCAGTCACCATCCCTAAGTCGAGGGGAGGCTGAGAAAGACTTGGGAAAGTTCTCAATATGGAGAAGGAAGAAGTGCCAGGATCCAGCACCCTGGCCATGGCTGCCACCTCAGCGGAGGGAGCGCAAGCCAGTGCACCAGTGGAGAAGAAATCTTCTCAGGCCTTACAGCTGGGAGTGAGACCCAAAATGCAGGAGCTGATCTGGTCATCTGAGTGGGTCCTGCTCAGTGGAGATTCCAAGCCCCTTGAGACGACCCTGACAAAAGCAATTTCTTTGAAAGCATCCAAAGTTGATTTGCAAGAAGGAACCTCTTGAGAAGCATGTTCCCTGGGCCGCTGAAAAATCAGGAAATCGATAACTACTGAGGACTCCAGAGAATGGAAGTACCTGTCCATGGCCTGTAGCCAATTGGTGAAGTTGGTAGAGAGGTTCAAGGGGTTAGAGATGAAGAGTGGGGAGCAACCATCTCACTCTTCCCACACAAGTGATCATGATGATCGGTGGAGCAGATGCCAATCCATGCCTAAAGAAGCCCCAGCCCCACCTATGGAGCACAAGCAGCCTCCCTGTCTTCGAAGCCACCAACATTAACCTCCAGCCCTGCAAGGAGGGACAGTCCTGGCCACCACTCTGAACATGGCGGCCCAAGATGTCGTCGCTTCTCTAGGAGTCTAGATTGCCACAGGTATCGCAGAAGCCCAGGCCATTGCTACCATCGGTCACACAGCTCAAAGCTTCACCATCAGCACCACCCAAGCCCGAAGCCTATGCAGGGGGAAGACTCAGATGTGAGTGTTCTGTTGGCTGGGAAGCAACAGGTGAGAGCACCACAGCCATTGGGGCCCCTGCAACAACTGGGGATGCCGCAGCCACCACCACTGGGAGGTCAGCAGCAGGTGGGGGTGCCACAGAAGTGGGGTTGGTACCAGCCGCTGAATATGCAGCAACCGCTGGGAGGCCTGCATCAACTGGGGATGCCACAGCCCCGATGGGAGTGCAGCAACAGTGGGGCTGGCAGAAACCTCTGAATCTTCAGCAACTGCTAGGGGGCCTGCAGCAACTGGGGATGCTGCAACAACTGCCGCCGGGACCGATGGGGGGCCTGCAGCAACTGGGGATGCCACAGCCACCACCAGGAGGTCAGCAGCCATTGGGAGTGCAGCAGCAGTGGGGTTGGCAACAGCCCAAATGTGCAGCAATTGCTGGGGGGCCTGCAAGAACTGGGGATGCCGCAGCCACCATTTGGAGGTCAGCATCCACTGGAGATGCAACAGCCACAACAGGGAGGCCAACAACCACTGGGAATGCAACCACACTGGGGAGGGGACAGCAATCCATGATGGCACTGTCCCTCAGAGCGATGTTTGATGGTGACCCAGAGAAGCTTATCTTCTTCCTCAATTAAGTGTGTTCCTACGTGAATAGCAATGTCAATTTCTACCCGAATCCAGCTGCTATGGTTGATGTGGTCACAGTCAATTTGGAAGGGGAAGCATCTGAGTGGCTAAACAATTTATACAATGAGCAAGTGCCTGAGTTGGAGAACCTCCACCTCTTCCTCCTTGGACTAAGAACCTAGCTCTCAAAGCAGAGAAAGAAATACATAAGATAAAACAAGATGGCAGACCTGCTTTGGAATACATACGAGAATTTCGTAAGATAGCAGGTTGAATAGAAAGGTGGCCTGAACAGCCCCTAGTGCACCACTTCAAGGAGGGGGTAGACGATCACCTTTCCCAGGCCTGTGTCTATCAAGCTGTCCCTAACCTATTGCAGGAGTGATACCAGGCAACAGTGAGATTGGATGTCAAGTTGGATCATTACAAGAAGCCACCACCTCAGGAAGCCGGGCAGAAGCCAGAACAGACCAGACAACCATCCACACTCCCCCAATAAGCCTCCAGCCATTGTAGCTGCAGAGCCCCCAGACCATCTGCTGTTCCACCAATTAAATGCTTCAGATGTGGGCAGAGTGGTGAGCTGCCCGGTCCCATACTCCCAACAGCAGAGCAGACCAGGATCACCAATGAGGAAGAAGCCACTCCAGCAGCTGGTAAAAGAGAAGTTTTGGATCATGCAACAACCCATCACCCAGGTTACGTCACCCACGCAGGAGAGCACCGAGGCCCCAGCTGGACCCACCACCGCTCTGCCCTCCTACGACAGTGATGACGAGGGAGAGAATGACTCAATAGTGAGTCAACCTGCTCCACCTTTTTCTCTTGCAGCCAAACTCATAGTCCCCAAGACAGGTGCACAAGTAGATTTGAAAATGCTAGTGGACTTGGGGTGCTCCTGGTGCATTATTAGGTTGCCACTTCCCCTCAAACTGGGCATACAAGCAAGGCTGCTCTCCAAACCTGTGAGATTTGAGCAAGCCGATGGCTCTTTAATGGGAGGAACTTTAGTCATACAATTGACTGAGCCAAAATGCTTAGAAATAGGTGAACAGTGGGAGTTCATTCACTTCATGGTGGCTCCAATGATGATTGAGGCTGTAATCCTAGGGCTAGTGGAAACCGTTTATTTGGTGGGAAAAGGGGATGAGGACTGTGAGATTTATTTATTTATTTATTAAAATTTATAGACCGCCCCACTCCCGCAGGACTCCGGGCGGTTTACAATAAAAACACAACATAACTTAACAAACAAACAATACAATAACAGTCATCCAGGGGTCAGATTTTATAAACCCCAGGCCTGCCGGAAAAGCCAGGTCTTAAGCAGCTTGTGGAAAACCAACAGGGTGGAAGCGGTCCTAATCTCCGGGGGGGGGAGCTGATTCCAAGACGTGGGCGCCATCACAGAGAAAGCCCTCCCCCGCGGCCCCGCCAAATGGCACTGCTTGGCCGACGGGACCTGAAGGAGGCCCAGCCTGTGGGATCTAACCGGATTAAGGGAACTATGAGGTAGTAGGCGGTCTCGCAAATAGCCTGGCCCTGAGCCATATAGAGCTTTAAAGATAATAACCAACACCTTGAATTGGACCCAGAGACCAATAGGCAACCAGTGCAGCTCACGGAGGATAGGTGTAATGTGGGTGCACCGAGGAGCACCCACTATCACTCGTGCGGCTGCATTCTGGACCAACTGTAGTCTCCGAATACTTTTCAAGGGTAGCCCCATGTAGAGCGCGTTGCAGTAGTCCAGACGTGAGGTGACAAGGGCGTGAGTGACTGTAAGGAGAGCATCCAGGTCCAGGTAGGGTCGCAACTGGTGCAACAGACGAACTTGTGCAAAGGTCCTCCCAGCCACAGCCGTCAAATGATGTTCCAATTTCAGCTGTGGATCAAGGAGGACACCCAAGTTGCGAACCCACTCCGAAGGGGGTATATTTTCCCCTGCTAGAGTCAACACTGGACAGTTAACATGATCCTTGGGAGGCAACATCCAAAGCCACTCGGTCTTGTCAGGATTGAGCCTGAGTCTGTTAACCCCCATCCAGACCCTCACAGCTTCAAGGCAACAGCCCACCACATCAGCCGCTTCACTGAGAGAGCTCGGGGAAGAGATATATAGCTGGATATCATCAGCATACTGATGAAACCTCACCCCATGCTGTCTGATGATCTCACCCAGTGGCTTCATGTAAATGTTAAATAGGAGGGGGGAGAGGACCGACCCCTGCAGCACCCCGCATTCAAGGGGCCTTGGGGTTGACCTCTGCCCCCCCACCAGTAACCATAGGGCCCAAGCCCCCCCCTTAATTCAGCTATTACTGGAGAGTTTAGGCTATCCACAGATCTAGCAAAGATAGCCACCCTGCCTCAAGCAGGCAAGCCATTCATTCCCAGTGAATACTGGGATCTAGCGGAGGTGTTTAGTGAGAAAGAATGCGACAACCTGCCTCCCCACCAGCCCAATGATTGCTCCATTGAATTGTTACTGGGAGCTAAACTCCCACAGCCAAGGATGTATGCCATGACCCCCCCCCTTGAAATGGAGGAAATAGAGCAATATGTGAACAAGAACCTAGCAAGAGGATTTATTGAACGGGCCAAATCTCAGGTGGGATCTCAGGTGTTATTTAAAGAGAAAAAGATGGGTTGCTTCATCTCTGCATAGACTATAAAGGGTTAAACGTTGTGAGCATAGAAAACAAATACCCCCTCTCCCTCTTGAAGGACTTACTAAACCCACCTGGCGAAGGGGAGTGTCTTCACTAAATTGGACCTGAGAGAGGCATAAGAATAAGAGAAGTAAGAATAAGAGAAGGAGATGAATGGAAAACTGCTTTTAACAGTCCCATGGGGAGCTATCAATTTAAAGTCATGCTGTTTGGATTACAGGGGGCTCCAGCTGTCTTCATGAAGCTGATCAACCAGGTACTACATGATCATTTATACAAAGGAGTTTTGGTGTATCTTGATGATATCCTGATATACAGCACATGTAAAACTAGTGCAAGAAGTGTTAAAGAAGCTGCTGAATGACAAACTATATGTTAAACTATCAAACTATATGTTAAACTATTGAAATGGACCTGGCTAAAGTGAAAGCTGTAATCGAATGGCAGTCCCCAAAGACTTACAAACAGCTTCAGAGCTTTCTACAATTTGCCAACTTTTACTGACAGTTCATCCCCTCCATTGCTGAAATTGCTCCACCCCTCATGGTCTTATTGAAAACAGGCAAAGAGGGGGGGGGAACCATGATCAGGCCAGCCACTAGCATGGACTATGAGCTGTCATACTGCTTCTGAGAATTTGAAAAGACTATTTGTGGTCAAACCAGTCCTAAAGCATCCTTGTCTGGGGAAACCCTTTGTAATTCAAGCCAATGCCAGCGATGTGGCCATCGTAACTGTACTATTGCAAAAGAACCATGATGGAGTCCTACAGCCCTGTGCCTACACCTCGAAAAAGTTCACCAATTGTGAGAGAAGGTGGGCAGTGTAGAAGGAAGCCTTCGCAATTCACTGGGCTCTATTAAACTGGCGACACTACCTAGAAGGGAGCAAGGTCCCTTTCAAGGTATGGACTGATCTCAAAAACCTAGAACTGTGGTGGTGAACCTATGGCACATGTGCCAGACTGGGCAAGCAGAGTCCTTTCTGTCAGCATGCATGCCAGAGGGACGCTCCCCTCTCCCTCACCACATGTGCCTGACTACTGGGAACTGGAGAGGGCAGGAAACCGAATCCAGCAGCGCTCTCACGGGAACAGCTGCGAGAGCTGGGCAGGGAGAGGAAACCTATAAAAACAGGTTTTGGCTGGAGTGCAGCGAGAGATCGAGTGAGTGAGCAGACAGCCTTTGGAAGCGATGGCGGGCTTGAATTTGGAGAAGACAAGTAGGACATGGTGTCTGTTTGTGCTTTGCAGAAGGCTAGCAGGGGAAGGAGCACAAGTAAGTTTGGACTTTGGAGAAACGGAGGGAGAGAGAGAGAGAGAGGAAGGAAGGAAGGAGGGAGGGGAGGGGAGGGGGAGGGAAGGAAGGAAGGAAGGAAGGAAGGAAGGAAGGAAGGAAGGAAGGAAGGAAGGCCGGCTGGGCCCACTAGTGCTGCTGGGCAGATGCACAGCCAGGCCTGCCAAGGTGATGCCAAAGCCAGGCAGCCCTTTGGTGGGAGCACAGGGGAGGGGGAGGGTGGCTACTCCCGAGCATCACGCCTCCCTTCGGGCTCCCTTGGCCTCTCTCCCCCCTCCAGACTGGGGCTGGTCAGATTCCCCCCATGGGCAACAGCTCTCGCTCCCCTCTGGCCTCCATCCACCTGAGGCATGAGCTTGGTGCACCCAGCTGGCCGGCGATGGGCTGGAGAGCACCAGACAGCAGCACCCGGGATGAGCAGTGGGTGGGCTGGGCATTCCCGATGTCCATGGGGGAAGAAGCAGAGAGGAGGCTTCACATTCAGCCCAGTCCAGCCCAGCCCCAGGTGCGTCCCCATGCTTGAGTGTGCCCCTGCCCTGCCAGGCAAGCAGAGCTGTGGCATCTGAAGCAGAAGAGCGCACATTACAGCTACAGCTCTCGCTCTCCTCCAGCGTCCATTTGCCTGAGGCACAAGCTCGGCATGCCCAGCCTGCCGGCGATGGGCTGGAGAGCGCCGGACGGCAGCACACAGGAAAAGGGGTAGGCAGGGTGGGCACTCCCATATCCGCAGGGGAAGAAGTGACATGGAGGCTCCATGCCCAGTCCAGTCCAGCCCAGCCCTGGCACAGCAAGCAAGGCAGCAGCCCCGCATGTGTCCCCGAGCGCAAGCATGCCCCTGCCCTGCCAGGCAAGCGGAGCCATGGCATCTGCAGCAGAAGAGGGCAGGTAGGCAGCGGAAGGCACGAGGAGCCCCAATCCCAGCACAGCCCCTCTCCACTCTCCTCCTTCCCCCCTCAGAAGAGTTACAGGGTTCAGGAGCCCCCCCCCCATGCCCCCCCACCCCACCCAGAGAAGAAAGCCATTGCAAGACACTCTTCTAATTTTTTTCCTTGTTCTTTGGAGTTTTTATCCTGCTTTCGTGAGACAGAAGTGTTTGGGAGGGGGTGCCCCCTTCCCCCCAAGCAATCAACTGAGCAAGACATCCTACTGCCCACTGCCCCACCCACCAGAAACCCCCTGGATCTCCCCCAACCCTGCCCGGCCCTACAGGTATCCCTCCCCAGGAGCAACATCGAGCTGGCCATGCCCACCATGGCCACACCCACTCAGTCTGCCATGACCACCATAGCTACGCTCACCCAGCGGGCCACACCCACCCAGTAAGCCATGGCCACCTGACACCTGGCAATACAGAAGTGGGTTTGGGTTGCAGTTTGGGTACTCGGTCTCTAAAAGGTTCACCACCACTGACCTAGAGGCACTGAAAACTCCCTGTAAACTGTCTCTGAAACAAGTATGGTGGGCACAATACTTTTGTTGTGATTCCTCGCCAGCCAGTGAATCCGGCAGCTGAGTCTGAGGAATCAGATGAAGAGGAGGGGCCTGGAGTGACATTAGAGTCAGAGGAAGGCTCTGAGGAGCTCCAAGACTTACAGTTGGACGAGGATCCTGGCACCTCTATTCACACTCAGGCTGAGACACAGCTGTGCTGGGATCCTGAGTTGGACAGTGATGAAGAACAGTTGGGACAAATCCAGGATGCATGAAAGTGCAGGCAAGAGAAGTGAGTAGGATAGAGGAATGCAATGGGACAGCTCCAAAGACAAAGGAGAAGGCATTAGGAAGCCACGCCTTGGCTGAATTATAAAAGGGAAGGTGTGTTGGTGTTGGTTGCCAAAGGCAACCGTATGTGTTGAGAATCGAGTTTCTGTGAACTGTGTTTGTTTGCCTTGGACATTGACTCAGGTCTGTGAGAATAAAAGGAGTTGGTTTTTTCTTGCGGTTCCTGCCTGTTTCTTGGAAGAGGGGTTTCTCCTTGTGAGCATAACAAGGACTCACGTAGGCTGGGACAGAACAACTTTAACCAATTTAACTTCAGCCTGAAGTACATACTGGGAGGGAAAAACTTTTTAGTTGACGCTTTATCCAGATTACCTCAACACAAGAGCCAGCGTGAAGAGGTTAATGAAGCAATTATATCAACACCGCAAGCTGCCTCTCAATTTTACGCCATGAAGAGCCCCATCTTCCAAAATCCCAAACTCCGATGACCCTGGGGCGAAGAAAATAAAACAGGAACTCCTCAATTACCAATGGTTCAAGGAAAACAAGACCTCCTTGACGTGCAGGGATGGTTTGGGTTACAAAGGGGGGAAGTTGTATTTGCCCGAAACTCTCCACCTTAACGCTCTCCGGCACAGTCATGATGTGAAACAAGCCAAACACTTTGGATATTTAAAAACACTACATCTGGTTCATCAACAATTTGGGCCAGGTCTGAAATGGGACATAGAGAACTATGTCAAGAGCTGTGCTATATGTGCCACCATGAAAAGAATTCTGGGAAAAACCCCTGGACTATTACATCCAGTTGCAGACCCTTCTCAAAAATGGGAAGAAGTTGCTATGGATTTTATAGTGGAATTGCCTGAAAGTAGGGGGAATACAGTGGTTTGGACTGTGATAGATTTATTCTCAAAACAGGCTCATTTCATCACCTGCAAAGGACTCCCATCAGCCCAAAGATTAACCAAGATGTTTTTAAAGCACATCTACAGACTGCACAGTGCGCCAAAATGAATAATCTCAGACTGAGGGGTGCAGTTTACTGCCAGGTTCTGGAGGGGTTTCCTCAAGTTAATTGGCTCATCACAAGGACTTTTCACCTGTCTACAAATGGGGCAACTGAATCAGCGAACTCAATGGTGGAGCAGTATCTCAGATGCTATGTGGACTATCAGCAAATGAACTGGACTGATCTCCTCCCTTTCGCAGAGGTGGCTTACAATAACTCTGTTCACAGAAGCACTGGTTTTACGCCTTTTAAAGTTGCCACAGGAAAAGAGTTCACCCAATATACAAATATCCTCAGGGACCCTCTACGTCCCAAACACTTGACCAGTGGGTGAGGGGGTGAGAGGAGGTATGGAAAAACACGAAAATTGCTCTGAAAAAGGCTTCTGAAACATATAAAAAGCAAGCAGTTAAAAATAGGGCTATTTGGGGAGGGGAAGTTTATTTATCCACAAAATATTTACGACTTAAGTTGCCTAGTAAGAAGTTAGGACTGAAGTACCAGGGTCCTTCCCCATAGTAAGAATCATTAACCCTGTCATAGTAAAATTGAAGCTTCCCAGACTCCTAAAGAAAGTCCACCTTGTGTTCCATTGTAGCCTATTGAAACCTTTTCAGGGTTCCACCTTACAACCTTCCCCTAAGAAGGCACCTGGACCTCTCATGGTAGTTGGACAGACTCATTATGAAGTGAAGCGTATTCTTGATTCTAGAATTTTTAAGGGAAAGTTACAGTACTTAGTGCAGTGGAAAGGATATCCATTGTCTGAAGCCACATAGATAAAATCTAGTGATGTAAAAGCCAACAGACCCATTAATAGATTCTATAAGAAACACTCTAACAAACCAAGGGGCAACCTCTAACCTGTAATTTTGTTTGAATTGCAGGATTTCTCCTTTTTGTAAGGGGGGGGGACGGATGTCAACGCTGCTAACATTGGATGTTCCTGCTTATGAAAATGCAACCATTTTCTCTATTCCTTTACAATGCTTTTTCTTGCTTTAGAAATCAGGAGTTGGAAAGCTCAGCTAGCCATAACATAATGCTGCAATGGGAACCCAAGGACAAGCTGATAACGTTTTGGCAGGCTGGGGAGCTAAGGAGAAAGCCTGCACTTTAATCTAATTGGGTAATGTGATTTATGACAGTTTATTGGGGGTGGGAATTGTACTTTGTTACTTTGTATCGGGGGAAAAGAATTTAGTTTTTGGGTTCAACTATGTAGTGCCAATACTTTGTTTCCTGAATAAAAGGTTCCTTAAGGAAAACAATGCCTCGAAGTTCTTTTGAAGGGTTTCATCTATCGGAACCATGACATCATCTTTATTGGGTTATGATCTGCCCAAACATTAGTTTCTATCTCAATTTCTTGTATCATCATATTAAGTTCCAAAGATGTCCATATCATATCAATTCTAGACCATGATCTATGTCTATTTGAGTAAAATGTATATTGTAATTTTTTTGGATTTTTTTTCTCTCCATATATCTTGGATACAAAGTTCTTCTGCCATTTTTAAAAATGCTTTAGGAAATATATTTCCTCCTTTCCTCCCTTGTTTAGCGCTTTTATAGTCCAAATTTCCATCTGTTATTGTGTTAAAGTCTCTCATTATGCAAAGATTTTGATAGTTTAAATCTAATATTTTTATGTAATTTTTGGTAAAATTGTTCTTGTTTTTCATTTGGTGCATATATTGCTACCATCAGTATCTGTTTTTGATCAACCATTATTTCTACCATTAATATTCTCCCCTCTTCCTCTGCATAAATTTGTTTAGGGTTCATTGTTTCTTTAATGTATAGAGCTATTCCTCTTTTCTTTTGTTGTACTAATGCAAAGTGAAGTTTACCAATTTTCAGTTGTTCTAACAACTTATAATGTTGTCTCTTAATATGTGTTTCTTGGAGACAAATTATATCCATTTTTAATTTTTGTATTTGTGTAAATATTTTTCTCCTTTTTGAGGGAGAATTTAGTCCATTTATATTCATTGACAAAATGCCACTCACTTCCATCTCTTTCAATTATATCTAGGTCTTAATCTTCTAATCAATCTTATCTGTCTCTGATCTCTTGTTCTTGCTCCTTCTTCTGTATATATGTTTTTAATTTCTTCCTCCTCTCTTGGTTTAACTGCACCTTCTACTGCCATTTCTTTCTGTTTCTTTGTTTCTCTCTTTGTACCAGATTCAGAGTCACCTCATTCCAGAAATGCTTATGGTTGTCGAAGAATTCCATTGCTTTAAGTGGCATATCCAATTTATATCTTTTTGTATCCCAATATATGAAAATCCCTTCTGGAATCAGCCATCTGAAATTCACTCCTTTTTCAATTAATTTCCTAGTTAGAAACTGGTATTCTCTTTGGGATTTTGTTATTCTCCTGGGACAGTGATGGCAAACCTTTTAGAGACCTAGTGCCCAAAAACCGCCCCGCCCCCCCCCCCCCAGCCCAGCCCCGCTCTGCCCTGGCTCCACCCCCTGCTCCGCCCACCTGCAGGGCCTCTCACCACAGATCACCCAGGCAGCCTTGCAGCACCATGGTGGCCATGCCCTCCACCCGCACCCCGCAGCATCATCTGTACATTGCCATGTGCTTGGGTGCGCTGCTCCATGTGGGCTTGCCTGGGGGGCCTCTCCAGGCAGGCTGCTGGTGAGGAGGGGGCTACAGGGGGAGGCAGGGCTGGGGCAATGGCGTGCATGTCCACAGAGAGGGCTCTAACTGCCACCTCTGGCACGCATGCCACCACTGTCCTAGGAATTTATTTGAGGACTACAATTTCTTTTTCTTTGTATTTCAAAGGTTCATCTCTTATTCTTCTCAGAACCTCATCTCTTATAGATCTTTTCAGAAATCCAACATGTACTTTCCTGGGGACTTTATTTCTTCTAGCATAGTTTGAGTTGACTCGATAGATTTGATTTAATTCTCCTTCCATTTGCTGTTTCCCAGTTCCTAATGCGTCTGCCAATAATTCCGTTATCAAGGTTAGGGGATCCTCTTCTTTATCTTCTATTATATTTTGAAATCTTAAAAAGTATGAAGCTCTTTCCATCTCCATCCCAGCTATCAAATCTTCTAGTTCTCCATTTATTTGCATCAATTTCTAATTTTCACCTTTTAAGACTTCTAATTTCTGATCAACTTCGGTTGATTTATCTTCTACTTTTTAGATTCTTTGTTGATTATCTGTAATCATCTGTTTATAATTTTCAAATTGAGAGTCCATGTTGTTAATTTTTTTATTCATTTTATCAAAATCACTTATCTCCTCATGATTTCTCGTTGTAACTGCCATGTGAGTAGCGATTGCCTCTTGAATTGCTTGTAGAGTCACTTGAATTTCCTTTTGGAAATTATTAGCCTTTTCTTGTTGGAGCATTGTATCAATTGATCTGATAGACTG
This sequence comes from Crotalus tigris, assembly GCF_016545835.1. NCBI lineage: Eukaryota > Metazoa > Chordata > Lepidosauria > Squamata > Viperidae > Crotalus > Crotalus tigris. Next base: position 1,897,120 of record NW_024096634.1, on the reverse strand, counting down.
GACTTGCAGAAGCAGAAGAGGGAGCAAAAGATCCTTTTTTTCCAACTCTAGATAGATTAGGGATGCTCATCTTTATCTTTTAATCATACTTTATAATCCACCAAATAAATCAAAAGTTATAATCCAACAGACTCCTAACAAATAGGAGAGGTAAATAATAAAAATAGTGAGTGGTAAAAAAGAGCAAAAGGGAAAAAAGAAAACAAAGGAAAAAGAAAAAGAAAAAAAATATACACCAAAATTTGTAATCCAAAGTGTTCTGTTCAAAGAGATTTCTTGTTATTCACTCTTTCAAAACAGTTTGTAAAAATTCCAGGTCAAGCTGTATTTGTAATCCAGGGAAGTCAGATGACTTCAAAAACAATTTTTATTTATAATTGTAATCCATCCTGCAGAAAAGGACAATCCAAAAAGAGCCTTTTCTTTTTCAGCCACAATCTTCAGGACTATAAATTCCAAGGACACCAAAATATTTAAACTAAAAGCTGTGTCTGGGCATACAGCCAAGTTTTAAAACTTTAATCAAAATAACTCAGTAAGATAAATAAAAGAGAAAAAAAAGCAAGACTAAATGTAGTTCTCAGTTTTGGCACTAGATGTCATTAGATGTCCATTCCCACCATACTTTAAAAAATTTTTAAGAAGTTAAAACCGGATGGTTTCCAAACAAGGAATAAACAAAAAAGATTTATAAATCCAAAAGTTTTCCAAATTATCCTTCTTTTATGCCTCAGTTATCTTCACAATATTGTTATAGGTCAGTTTTAATTTCCCCAAAGCTTAAACCGCCGCTTATGTTCAGGAGCGAGGGGTAAGTAAAAAGCCCCCCCTCCTTGGAGCTTGGGGATTTCTTGCTTTTGAATGCTTTTTCCCAGAACCAGTATTTCCACTTGTACAGAGATAAGGAAAGTAGTCTCACCCAGATCAGCTGTTTTGCTTTCTGCTTTTAGAATTCATTGTCTCTGACGATCAGTTGCTTCTGGCTGACCTCATGGGCATGGTCAGCCTTTCTTCCTGCCAGTCCCAAGGGCTCTTTTGGATCTGCAAAGTTTCACCCTTTGGCCAGTCGCCTCTATGGGGCAACTTTCGGTCCTATTGGACTCCCCAGCTGGTAGAAATTGGGCTTGGGGAACACAGCAATGTCACCGGAAACTCCCGAAATTGCTTTGGATTTTTAATATTTTTTTTCTGCTGTGCTTGGGATTTTCTTTGTAATTCATAGATACATTATGTTGCAATTTTGTAAAGCATTACATTATACAAACGGTCCTTCACAAACTTGGCTAGTCTAGAATTTAAAGATGTTAAGTATAAAGTGGTATGAAGTATCCAGTCATTGCAACTAATATTTTTTCCCTTCCTGAAGATGGTTTGGTCTTTATGTTATCTAGCATGTCATCCATCTAAATATATTTCAGTGTAGTTAATGAAAGATGGGAGAAAATGCTGATGTGCTGGCATGATGCCGTTCAAACAGATATCCACAAAGCATTTTGGATATATCATGTGGCTGTTAAAGAATAAGAATCCCAGCTAGAAAGCCTAGAAGCTAGACTCAGGCTAGACTAAATTACAAACCTAAAAATAGCTTCCCTAGTTCGTTTGGGCTTGTTAGGATAGAAAGAAATATCATCACCTTTAGAGTGGTTACCATTTTCATCTATGCAGTATAAAGGAAGATGCTATAGTTCCTTCCTAGTACAGTTCCTTTGCTGTACAAAGGTAAAACTGTGGCTGAAGTGATAGGATTGCTGCCTCTCTCACCCTGGGTGGAATGGCTTTGACAGCCCAGATCTGGTCTGATCTAGGAAAGCAAGGAATGTGAAAGAACAGCCACCCTTGGGATGGCCAAATGCATTCATAGGGACAGTGTTTGTTGTCTTCAACAAACCCACACCCACACCCAAAGCAGTTGGGGAGGTGATGCTCTGGGGGAGAAGGAAGATCCTTATTTACAGATCTGTGTGCTGAGTGAATTGGACTGCTTGTCAGATCAAACCTGCAGGGAATTTGTTCAACCATACCTACCATCACCATCCTATCATCTTGCTCTGTAAACTAAAAATGCCAGAACATTGTACTGTGCCTTTGTAGGAAGACTGAAAACAGAACTTTTATGTCCTATAAGCTGAATATCTGAAATCATCTAAGTACAGTAAGTACATTCATTACTTAGTGTGTATTATTAGAAAATAACACAATTAAAAATAATCTAAGGCTATGTGAAAGCTTTGAAAATAATACAAAAGTATGGTCTGCATTCAAAAAAAAATCTCCCTGAGAGCAAGTTAATTTTGTTAAATACTGTTTACAGAAAAAGTATCTCCAGAAGCAATTCCTTTCTCTAAATGATTTTAATGGACTTTGTTTTATTCACAAACATATGTTTTATGTAATATGTAATAGCCCAGTGGAATAACTGGAAGATTATAACCAGGATTTCCTCACAGTTTCCCTACTGAAAATTAATTAACCACACACGCATACACACACATACTATTATAATGGGGTTTTTTTTTTAAAAAAAGAAATAGACATCTTAATTGAATTCCAGAGTAATCATTTAACTGCATGGTCTGGTCACTTTTGGTGGCCAGGGACCATATAAAAAAAGCCAAAACCTTTTGGGCTTCTAAAAGCCGTAAGGATGGTAGTGGGTATGATTACATAACTGAAGAAATTTGGTCATGTTTCTAGTTTTGAGACCAAGGTAACTTTGTATGAGTTTAGAAGCTAAGCAGGGTTAGGCCTGTTTAATACTTGCCAGGGATGTTCTTAGCTACAATTAAAGGTCAAAAATCATTCCAGACAAAGCCAACCTCTTTAGTTCTCCTGCCGAAGAAACCATTGTGGGTGGAGGCAACTCAATCTTATGCAAGTTAGGGATGATCCAATTCAGATTGTATGGAATCTTATTTTATAAACAAAAAAGCCAAATAATTAGTGATTTTGACTAATCAACTTTGAGGACTCGTGGAATTTGAAAAATGAGGCTGGGATGAAACATAGTCTGTAGGCTGAAGAATGCTATCCTGATCTCATGGAAGAAACTTTGTTTATTTTTTATTCAACAAATTTATATAGCCACCCACACACATGTAGGTGAGTCCTTTATATCTCTTCTGTTTCTGTTTTTTAAAATATTTCCTTTAATTTAAAGGGAATTTCACATCTATAGTATATCTGCAGAAATACAAAGTGTTGTTAAATATATGAACAAATAGAAAAATACCTCTAATATCTTGAAAAACAGTGACAGATGCTTCGATTAAATTGATTTTGTTTGATTATGCACCATCAAGTTGATGTTGTCTCTTACTGAAAACATAATTTTACTCCATGATAACAGACCTCCATTCTGTCCCTAACTTGATCCTTCAGATCTTTCCTTTTCCTTTCATAGAATTAGAGCTTCTTTAGAGAGTGAGGTATTTGCATAATGTATCCATCATAAGATAATTTGAGCCTGGTCATTTGTGCCTTCAGTGAGGACTCTGGGTTGATTTGTTCAATGAGTCCTTTACTGTTGACTTTTATTTTAAAAAAAATTAAACAATACTCAACACAAGGTGAGATTTATTTTTGTTGTTGTCAAATACAGATTTCTCTTCCAAATCTAGCCATTACATTTTAGGACTGAAGGATTTGAAAGGAAATTTAAAGAGACTCCCACACTGGCAAAACTCCTCTTGACCCACATACTTCTAGCTCTTCTGAGCTGATTAAGAGTGAACAGTTTCATTAGTTCTGGGCACTACTTTCCAAATAACCATGTGTAACTTTTTGAAATCGGTGTTTCTGAGGCACATAAATGAATACATTTTCATAATTCTAAGCAATATTCTGCCTCAAAAGGTTTTCGATTATTTAACTGTGAAAAGACATTTTTTTAAAAAGTGAGAAACAGTTTATGGAGACACCCTAGACAATTCTGCAAAGCATCCAGCTGAAATGATGAGTTTACAATTAAATATTGAAAAAGAATGTGAAAAGGAAGCATTGAATTAGCATAGTAGCCCCACCTCAGAGATTAACTATTCTGATAAGCTGCTAAACAGGAAGTATTATATTTATTTATATCTCCTCCAAAAATATATGAGGTACTTCCTAAACTATTAATGTGAATTGCCCCTGTGGAGCGGGTTGGAATGTGCAGCTGTGCTCAACCATCTGATCCTTTCAGGAACGGAGATGGGTAAGCAAGAACATATACTGCAAATAGATAAAAAAAAAAATAGAACAGTCAACTCCAGCATAACATTGCCTTTCCCAACATTTCTGCAGGAAAGTTCACAAATATCAAACTTCTAGAAAAAAAGTCCCCTGTTTGTCTCTTGAAATAGTGAGGTAGTTACACTACAGCCATAGATAACGATTGATAAAGTCTCCTTTAAACTGAGTGACTCTGTTTTCTGTATAACTTACCAATCTAGCCTAGGTTTTGGATTTCTTGAGAAGGGTCCAAGATATTGGGCCAGAATGATTCTTGAACTTATTTTGTGCAATGACAGTTTATTGGCAGCCTCACTTATATGTTGCTTAGATATTAATGCTTTTTGTTTGTTTTTCTTTTATTATGTTGGTTTTTGTATGGTACATTTTTTCTTGTTCTTAATCAGGACTTGGTTTTCTTTGAAATCTTTTTTACTGCCCAGAGTAGCAAGCTGTAAGAGGGGTGGCTTATGTTTTAAATACATTTACATACATGCAGTGCTTTTTTTCTAAAAAAAAAAAAAAAAAAAGGTGCTGGAAATCACACACATCATACAACCTGATTCCATCCCAAAAAGGTGCCGGAACTCCATTCTGGGCGTTCTATGAGAAAAAGGCCCTGCATACATGTAAACTACTTAAGTCAAATTCTGTTCAGGTTTTTTTTACTTCAGCTAGGTATTACCATCCAATTGTGCCCAGCCATAAAAAAAAATCCTGCTACTTAAATAAAAAGTTATCATTTCATTTTTGCATTGAGTTCTTCCTCAGTGACTTATAAGCACATTACAAATATGCTCCAGCAATATATTTTTTCTTGCCCTATGTCCTTGACTTTGCCTTCATCTCAACCCCAATCCACCAGAAAGACAGAATGAAGTCATTCTTGACTCGCCAACATTAAATACAAGAGCTTTCAGCAGTATTTGCAAAATGGGTAAAATTTGTATGTTTTGCTGACCTTTCCCTTTATAGCACAGTTAGATGGCCCAGAGCAGATAGAATCATCAAATATTTAATTGGCTATTTCAGATTGAAGTCTCTCATTTCTGATCATTCTCAATTATTGCTCTTCTGTTGTTGTCTCCTATAGTTTCTCTCTGTGGCTTTGGCACTTGCTGGTTGCCTGACTTTCCACAATCTTGATTCCCCTGCTAGTGTTGCACCTTCAAGGATGCAGTGAGTTGCCCCATTGACTCAGCCAATTCTGCCCCAAATAAATTGACCAGCAGGGAAGAAAGTTAACTACTAAGGGAAGTCACTGGCATGGTCAATTCATTCAGTTTCATTCATTAGCTAACAGCAGATGCTGTGGTGAGGAAAAATAAAGTGAGGGAGAAAAGGACAAAAAAATGAGGGAGGGAAAGAGAAGCAAGGAGGGCCCAAGTGAACGAACAAGGGAGCAATTAAAAATTGAGACAAATCATTGATCCATGTAGTGAGAATTTTCAGCTCTTAGTCTTCCAGTTTCACACAAGTTTTTTCTAACCCAATCTTGACTCTTAGCTCCTGCTTAAAGAGTAGATGGCAGCTGTTGTAAAGGGGGCTATCTTTGTACTATTCCAATTGGTGCAACATTTATGATTTTTCCTAGAATAGAAGAACCTTTTTTCAGTAATTCATCTTAATCACCTTTTGTTTGGATTGTTTCAGTTTTTTCCCATATGAAAGTAATCTTGAAGTCCACTCAACCAGAATACAGAAGCTCAAGTAATGGTGATTTACCCATCTGATGCTACTACTTTGAGAGCCGTATTGGCTTCCAGGTGCAATTCAAGGTGTAGGTTGTCAGTTTAAAAGCCATTTATAGCTTAGGACCTTATATCTTCAGGATGATCTCCCAATTATGTTTGCCTATTTGACAGTAGAGAAAGCCCTTCTCATGTCCCTTCACTTGGGAATTGCCATCATCTGGACCCAGGAATGGCCCTTTTCAATTGCTGCCCCTCTTCCCTGAAGCAATGTTCCCCTTGAGATCCAGATCACCCCTGTTCTGATGGCCACAAAAATCAGTGTTTTAGTAGGATTTAGGGTGAAATTGCATTATTTCCAGTTTTGTCTTTCTCCCTTTAATGTCATCCTTTTTAAAATAGTAATAAAAATGTAAGTTTGCCATCTTTTTCAGGTCTGTGAATTAAAAGATAATACTAGGAAGACAAGACTATGATACTGATACATTAAAAAAAACCCCTCTGGATTTGACTTCTGGTTCCGGATTGCGGTGCTTCTAGTCGTACGAAGAGACTCGTCTCCTCGTCGGCTAGTTTCCCTCCGCCAGTAGACCCTTATGCGGGTCAAAAGTCACCCTGGAGGGTGCGACTTCTATCGAAGAGGCTTTGCTCAGCTGTGGAGGAGCAGCAGCTCCTCCAGCTGTCTGGACCAACTCTGAGGGCCAATGGAAAAGAAGATCGGCCAGTAAAATGGCCGATCACCTAGCTGCTACAAACTGCAAGTCAAAGAACATCTAAGCTTGAAAACCCACCATGGTGAATCCGGGTGAGACTTTTTTTTTTTTTTGCTCCTCTTTTTATTCTATTTTGCTTTTTTTTTTTTGCTTGTAAGAGCTCTGTTGGAATTATTTCCCTGGCTTGGAAAAGCAGCTTTTACATGTTTGGGAAGAAAGGTGTTGAACAAAAGAATAGAACAAAATTTTAAAGACTACATTTATACATACATACATACATACATATATATATTTGTTTTCTGAGGTTTTCGCGGGTGTTTGTATGTAGGTCTTTGGTTATTCGGGTTTTCTTCCACGTAAAATTGGAAGTGTCTTGGCGACGTTTCGACGAAGTCTCATTCGTCATCTTCAGGCTGGTGCTTTTGGCTTTGTGCTTCTAGGAACAATGTGTGGTTGTAGCTGTTTCCTCCTTTTAACTGCCAGTGGGGGTATGAACTGATTGGATGAGAGCTTAGCTGTATTCTGATTGGATGGAGGTGTGTTCTGATTGGTTAGGAGCTTGGCTGTGCTCTGATTGGCTGGGGAGTTGGCTGTGCTCTGATTGGCTGGGGGGTTGGCTGTGCTCTGATTGGCTGGGGAGTGTTCTGTTTGGGTGGGGGCTTTGTTGTGCTCAGGTTAGTCTGAGTTGCCAGGGGGTTTAAAATGGTGAGCTGCATTGCTAATGGTGAGCTGCATTGCTTCGCGTTTGTGGTCGTGCCTCATCTTCATGGTGGGTGTCAGTTTGCTTCATGTATGGATTGGAGGGGTTTAAAGTGGCTAATGATGCAGCTGTGGTCTGGCTTCTGGTTTGTGGTCGTGCCTCATCATCGGTGTGGCTTTGGGTTTGCTTTTTGTGTGGATGTGTGTTGGTGACATCCTGTGTGGTTTTTGTGAGTGTGGGTCTGGTGTCATTTTTTGTGTTAGGGAGTCATTTGTCAATCAGGGCGGGTTTCCAAATGGCTGGTAGGCGGGAGGTATCATCTCATTTGTTCATGCTGTGTGTGTTCAAGCTCTAGAAAAATCTGAACACAAACCCAAACTCTGGCTCAGATACGTAGATGACACCTTCATAATCTGGCCACATGGGAAAGAAAAACTGGACAATTTCCTCATACACCTCAACAGCCTACACCCCAAAATACAGTTCATCATGGAAACAGAAGCTAATAACCAACTTCCCTTCCTAGATGTCTTAGTCTACAAGAAATCCAATGGCTCCCTAGGACACACCATCTACCAGAAGAAAACACACACAAACCGCTATCTGCATGCTCTCTCACACCACCACCCAGCACAGATCAACTCCGTAGCCAAGACACTCATCTCTAGAACAAAACGCTTAGCTGATGAACAACATCTAAAAACCGAACTCCACACTCTCACTAATGTACTTACATCCAATGGATTCCAACAAAATAAGATTACCAAACTAATCCAAAAAGAAACCCCCACTAAAACCCAAGACAGAGAACAAGAAAACGGCAAAGCCCTCCTCCCTTACATAAAAGGCACCACAGACAGAATCAGTAAGATTCTCCACAAACACAACATTAAGACAGCATTCTGCCCAAACAGAAAAATATCCACCATCCTAAGAAACCCCAAAGATAAAATTGAATTAGAAAATCAAGGCGTATACGAAATCCCATGCACCACTTGTCCCACCACATACATTGGACAAACCAACAGAAGAATAAGTGCACGCATTGAAGAACATAAGAACTCAGTCAAAAAAGAGGAACCAACTTCTTCCCTGGTCCAACACCTAAAAATCACAGGACATGAAATTGACTTTAAAAAGACCAGAACTATCACCAAAACTGAACATTTTAATAACAGAATAATCAGAGAAAACATCAAGATAGAAAAATGCCCACACAGCATGAACAAACGAGATGATACCTCCCGCCTACCAGCCATTTGGAAACCCACCCTTATTGACAAACGACTCCCTAACACAAAAAATGACACCAGACCCACACTCACAAAAACCACACAGGATGTCACCACCACACATCCACACAAAAAGCAAACCCAAAGCCACACCGATGATGAGGCACGACCACAAACCAGAAGCCAGACCACAGCTGCATCATTAGCCACTTTAAACCCCTCCAATCCATACATGAAGCAAACTGACACCCACCATGAAGATGAGGCACGACCACGAACGCGAAGCCAAAAATTAGCAATGCAGCTCACCATTTTAAACCCCCCGGCAACTCAGACTAACCTGAGCACAACAAAGCCCCCACCCAAACAGAACACTCCCCCAGCCAATCAGAGCACAGCCAACCCCCCAGCCAATCAGAGCACAGCCAACCCCCCAGCCAATCAGAGCACAGCCAATCCCCCAGCCAATCAGAGCACAGCCAAGCTCCTAACCAATTAGAACACACCTCCATCCAATCAGAACACAGCTAAGCTCTCATCCAATCAGTTCATACCCCCACTGGCAGTTAAAAGGAGGAAATAGCTACAACCACACATTGCTCCTAGAAGCACGAAGCCGAAAGCACCAGTGTTCTGGCCCATATAGCTCTATGGCCCATATAGCTCTATGGCCCAGCTCTACGTTGGAGTGTCTGGCAGTTATTGGATTAAATGCTAGGTATGTGGATGGGTCAGTGGGAGGAGTTCCAAAGGTCATTGGGAGACTTCCTGGACACAAGCCACTTGGGAATCTCTTTGTCTGTAAGAAGCATGGGCCATGGAAGGTCTCCCTATAAGCATAAAGATGGTATAAAGAGCAATATCTTCTTACCTAAAGGAAAGATCTAAAAGATGAACAAACATGTATTTCCAGCAGCACCAATCTCAACGTGAACGCAAGTAATCTTTCTCATTAAAATATATTTTGTTTATTATAAGATCGTTTCTTTTGAGTTAACTATCTGACAGGATTTAAAAGAGATCATTTTAAGTTTGTGTCAGAATAGTAAGAAGATATACTCATAATTTGTGCCATCCTTTGAAAGCAAATAGTAAATTGGCAAAGATTAATTCTCCCCTCAAAGCTGCAACAGTTTGAAGAAAGAGAATCAAATTGGATAGCCCTTTCTCTGCATAAACCTTCAAGGAAGTAAAGATTCTCTTGATGCCTTTAAAAGCCTGCAAAGCAAAGCCAGCGTGTCTGTATAAAAAACAGCTTTCAAGGAGTGATTCAGAGGTTTTGTTATGCTAATTCGCTTGCTAGCTAACCTTCAAAGTAAAAAGTACCTTGGACCTGGTCTCAAATTAATGTTTATAGCGGGGAGAAAGAAAAACAAAAATCTACACTTTTGTTCCTTGCATGAAAAGTTTGAATTTTAACACCAAAAGGAGCTTGGGCTTTTCCCCCTCCCCTCTTTGCCAGTGAATCACGCAGCCTGAAACAAAGAACTGTTTAATGACTGCCTCTAAAGTTCAGACAAAAGCAAGGTTTATTGCCTTTCAATAAACTCATCTGTTGCCATAGTGACAGCCCTAGGTATGCTCGGAATTTCAGCCAATGTTAGAAGGAGGAATCATCGCAGAAGCACCCCCTGGTGGTCATGCAATTTTTTTTCTAGCTGAGTCACAACAGCCACAATTAATTCAGCACACAACAGAGCAAATCTGTTAGTTAAAGTGCAAGCTACTTAAAGTTATCCCAAGCTACCAACACCCCCAGAGGGCACAGAGTGATCTTACCAGAAGCATTCACTCACTCACCCAAGCTGAGCACTAAGCTGTTCCAGCTTGAGGGAACTTAGGCAGAAGAAATCAAAGCCAAGTCTCTTTGCTTATTATCACAGCTGATGACCCAGAGTTCCAGCCTGCAACTCGCCAGGTGGGAGTTTGTACCTCTACATTCTCTCAGTGGCTCACTAGCAGTAACGTGGTAATAGGAAGAATTTGGCTAGCCTTTTTAACACCCCCTAGAGGGCACAGAGTGAACTTACCAAAAGTACTCACTCACTCACTCAAGCTGAAAGCTAAGCTGTTCCAGCTTGAGAGAAAGGAAGCAAGAGCCAATTGCTTCACCTATTATCACAGCTGATGACCCGGAGTTCCAGCCTGCAACTCGCCAGGTGGGAGTTTGTACCTCTACATTCTCTCAGTGGCTCACTAGCAGTAACGTGGCAATAGGAAGAATTTGGCTAGCCTTTCTCCAGACACCCCCTAGTGGTTAAAGGAAGCTCTACACGCAAGCCTTTAACCACACCCAGAGAAGCCCCTCTAGTGGACAAAGGGTGAACCTTGAAGCCAGAGCACCCTGGTAGCTGACCCACAGCAAGTGACCCCTAGTGGTGAAGGGGTGAACTGCACTGAAGTACCCACAAACACAGGAGAACGCACCCAGTGGCATCTCCACCCACAGACAGCACCTCAGAAGCTGATCTACAAGTAGCGACCCCTAGTGGTCAAAGAGAGAAGTTCTTCAAATTCTCTTCAAAATAGCTGAGAAGGACACTGAACCTATCCTAGCCATAGCTGAGCATCTAGCAGAAGGGGTTCAACCTATCAGCCTAGTTGAGATACACCAACCAGCCCACTGCAGCCATGCACTCACATCTGATGGACAGATGGGAGTCAATCTACAAGCGCCATGAAAGAGGCTGGGAGAGATTGTACAAACTCTACCATGAACAGAAGGAGGAACTCTCCCCAGAACGCCCACACGCAGTAGAAGGAGATAAGGAAGATGCCTATGTGCAATGGATGGACTCTGAACGGCAACTAAAGGATATTCAGGAACAATTAAGAGACCCAAGAGTTGATGGCGAGATGCACAACCTCAAGGTACTAAACAAGGTACGTAAGAAGTTTCTAGAGAGTTCACAGGGTTCCCCACAGCCCAAGCCTCGCCAGAAAAGCAGACTGATCGACAGAGCCGAGTCCAAAGTCTCCCGCTATTCACATACACCATCCCAACGGCTGCATGCGGCTCCATCCCACGTGTCAGGAACAGCCTCATCTTTCCGCCACATATCCACGACACATTCCAGCATGTCCCAACAACCGCATATCACAGGCGCCTCCCGCCTTTCGAAGGCATCTTCCCGTCATAGCCGAACCTCCCGAATCTCACAAATCGAACAAATGATCATAGATGCTAAAGCTGCTGAAGCTGTCTTTCGCATGGCACAAGAGGAGAGGCAGAGAAAGAAGGAGTTGGCAGCCATAGAACTTGAGGAAGCTGAAATAGAGGCCAAGCTAGAAGCCGAAGCAGCTCAAATGGAAGCCAAACAAAAGGCTATAGCAGCCAAAATGAAGGCCAAAAGAAAAGACGCTGAAGAAAAACTTGAACTTACCCAAAGCCAAAGAGTTATGGCAGACAAAATGGCTAGAGCGGAAAGCCTTCAGAAAATACTCCAGCACACCACTTTCTTGCCAGACAGGCAACAACTGGAAAATGAAGAGCGTCGTAGCTGCGTACAGACCTACGTGGACAACCAAAGTGCATTCTAGAATGCACAGGTGAGAGCACCTCAGCCAGCCACAAGCCCCCCAAGACCGAGTAGACAAACAGAGGAATCTCAACGACCTGATTCGCTGGTCAACCACAGAGTTGATGACACGACACCTAGGTCACGAGATCCTCCTGCCGTTGCTGCCACATCGAACCTGATGGCAACGACTGCACAGTGGGGAGTGCCACAAGATCTTGCCACCATTATTACCCCAGCAACGGCAACAACTGCACAGCGGAGAGTGCCACAAGATCTTTCCACCGTTATTACCCCATTGAACCCCATAAAACCACACCTACAACACTGCATGCTTGTGACAACCAAACCTGTTTTGGTAACAACAGTGTTCCAACAACCAGCCTGAAGATGACAAATGAGACTTCGTTGAAACATCGCCAAGACACTTCCAATTTTACGTGGGAGAAAACCCAAATAACCAAAGACCTATATATATATATATATATATATATATATATATATATATATATAATATATGTAGGTCTTTGGTTGTTCGGGTTTTCTCCCACGTAAAATTGGAAGTGTCTTGGCGACGTTTCGACGAAGTCCCATTCGTCATCTTCAGGCTGGTGCTTTCAGCTTCGTGCCTCGAGCAGCAATGTGTGGTCTTAGCTGTTTCTTCCTTTTAACTGCCAGTGGGGGTATGAACTGATTGGGTGGGAGCTTGGCTGTGTTCTGATTGGGTGGAGGTGTGTTCTGATTGGTTAGGGGCTTGGCTGTGCTCTGATTGGCTGGGGGGTTGGCTGTGCTCTGATTGGCTGGGGGATTGGCTGTGCTCTGATTGGCTGGGGGAGTGTTCTGTTTGGTTGTGCTCAGGTTAGTCTGAGTTGCAGAGGGATTCAAGATTTTGGGCTGCCCTGCCATTCCTTGGCTTCGCGTTCGTGGTCGTGCTTCCTCTTCATGGAGGGTGTCAGTTTGCTTCATGTATGGATTGGGGGGGGTTTAAAGTGGCTAATGATGCAGCTGTGGTCTGGCTTCTGGTTTGTGGTCGTGCCTCATAGTCAGTGTGGCTTTGGGTTTGTTTTTTGCGTGGATGTTTGGTGGTGACATCCTGTGTGGTTTTTGTGAGTGTGGGTCTGGTATCATTTTTTGTGTTAGGGAGTCGTTTGTCAATGAGGGCGGGTTTCCAAATGGCTGGTAGGCGGGAGGTATCATCTCGCTTGTTCATGCTGTGTGGGCGTTTTTCTATCTCGATGGCTTCTCTGATTATTCTGTTATTAAAATGTTCACTTTTGGCAATGGTTCTGGTATTTTTAAAGTCAATTTCATGTCCTGTGGCTTTAAGGTGTTGGACCAGGGAAGATGTTGGTTCCTCTTTTTTGACTGAGTTCTTATGTTCTTCAATGCGTGCACTTATTCTTCTGTTGGTTTGTCCGATGTATGTGGTGGGACAAGTGGTGCATGGGATTTCGTATACTCCTTGATTTTCTAATTCAATTTTATCTTTGGGGTTTCTAAGGATGGTGGATATTTTTCTGTTTGTGCAGAATGCTGTTTTGATGTTGTGTTTATGGAGGATCTTACTGATTCTGTCTGTGGTGCCTTTTATGTATGGGAGGATGGCTTTGCCGTTTTCTTGTTCTTTGTCTTGGATTTTAGTGGGGGTTTCTTTTTGGATTAGGTTTGTAATCTTATTTCTATGGAATCCATTGGATGTTAGTACATTGGTGAGAGTGTGTAGTTCGGGTTTTAGGTGTTGTTCGTCAGCTAAGCGTTTTGTTCTGGAGATGAGTGTCTTGGCTACAGAGTTGATCTGTGCTGGGTGGTGGTGTGAGAGAGCGTGCAGATAGCGGTTTGTGTGTGTTTTCTTCTGGTAGATGGTGTGTCCTAGGGAGCCATTGGATTTCTTGTAGACTAAGACATCCAGGAAGGGAAGTTGGTTGTTAGCTTCTGTTTCCATGGTGAACTGTATTTTGGGGTGTAGGCTGTTGAGGTGTGTGAGGAAGTTGTCCAGTTTTTCTTTCCCATGTGGCCAGATTATGAAGGTGTCGTCTACGTATCTGAGCCAGAGTTTGGGTTTTGTGATCAGATTTTTCTAGAGCTTGGGTTTCAAAGTGTTCCATGTAGAGGTTGGCAATGACAGGTGAGAGGGGTGATCCCATGGGTGCTCCTTCTGTTTGTTTGTATTTTTGTCCATTATAGATGAAGTATGTGTTGGATAGGCAGTGGTTGGTCAGATCTAAGATGTGTTTGGGGGGGTTATATTTGTTTTGGATAGCTGTCAAGGCTTCTTTGATAGGCCCTTGGGTGAAGAGGGATATGACATCGAAGCTCACTAGTAGGTCGCTGGGCTGTAAGTTTTGTTTCTTTATGATCTCTATAAACTGGAATGAGTTTTTTACGTGTGAGGTGATGGATTCTGCATAGGGCTGTAGTTGTTTGGCGAGAAATTTGGCTAGGTTTTGTAGAGGTGAGCCTATGGAGCTGACTATAGGTCTGAGTGGGGTTCCTTCCTTGTGTATCTTGGGGAGACCATAGAGTTTGGGGCATCTGGATGATTTCTCTCTGGGAATGATTCTTTGCTGGATCTCTTCGCTAATGGGGGAGGCTTTTATTTTGGATCTGGTGGTTTTTTTCCAGGTAGGTGGTGGGATCTGTATTTAGGGGTTTGTATGTGGAGTCTTGGAGTAGGTTGGTTAATTTGGTTTGGTAGTCAGATGTGTTCATAACCACCGTGGCGTTGCCCTTGTCTGCTGGTAGGATTATTATGCTGGTGTCTTCTTTAAGGTTACGTAGTGCTGTCTGTTCCTCTTTGGGTAAGTTGCTTTTGGGTGGCTTGCTGGTGCAGAGGATGTTGGTGATTTCGAGTCTGATTCTGTTGGCGTCGTCGGGGTTGATTTTAGTCAGGCTGGTTTCAACTCCACATATAATGGTTTCAGTGGGGATGTGTTTGGGAGCGACTGCAAAGTTGAATCCTTTGGAAAGGACATTGGTTTCGGCTTTGGTGAGGATCCTATCTGAGATGTTATGCACTGTTTGTTTCATGTGTGGCTGTGAGGGAGGAGGGGTTTGTTTCTGGCGTTCTTGTAGTCTTCGGAGTTTGTTGGTGTGTGTATCTGTCTTGAAGGTGGTCTGTGTTTCGGCTCTCCAGACGGCGAGTTGTTTGGATTTGTCCCAAAGTGCGGGGTGGATCTTGTTGCTGAGTTTGAGGTGGAGTGTGAGGAGATCTTTGTTAATTCGGTCTAGGAGGAATCTTTTTTGTGTGAAGTTCATTTCTGATTAGGGCCAATTCTGTTCTTTTCAGGATCCGTTTGGTGGCTGCAGAGTTGGAGTGGAATTTCAGTTGGAAACATGTGGGGATTAGATTTTGATCTCGGCAGTTGCGTAGGAATGCGAGGTCACATAAAATGGAAGCTCTTTGGACTTCAAGTTTTTCATAGGTCCTGGTCAGATGGTGGATTTCCTCCCCGTAGAGGTTCAATATTTGTTTTCTGAGGTTTTCGCGGGTATTTGTATGTAGGTCTTTGGTTGTTCGGGTTTTCTCCCACGTAAAATTGGAAGTGTCTTGGCGACGTTTCGACGAAGTCCCATTCGTCATCTTCAGGCTGGTGCTTTCAGCTTCGTGCCTCGAGCAGCAGTGTGTGGTCTTGGCTGTTTCTTCCTTTTAACTGCCAGTGGAGGTATGAACTGATTGGGTGGGAGCTTGGCTGTGTTCTGATTGGGTGGAGGTGTGTTCTGATTGGTTAGGGGCTTGGCTGGGCTCTGATTGGCTGGGGGGTTGGCTGTGCTCTGATTGGCTGGGGGAGTGTTCTGTTTGGTTGTGCTCAGGTTAGTCTGAGTTGCAGAGGGATTCAAGATTTTGGGCTGCCCTGCCATTCCTTGGCTTCGTGTTCGTGCTTCCTCTTCATGGAGGGTGTCAGTTTGCTTCATGTATGGATTGGGGGGGTTTAAAGTGGCTAATGATGCAGCTGTGGTCTGGCTTCTGGTTTGTGGTCGTGCCTCATAGTCAGTGTGGCTTTGGGTTTGTTTTTTGCGTGGATGTTTGGTGGTGACATCCTGTGTGGTTTTTGTGAGTGTGGGTCTGGTATCATTTTTTGTGTTAGGGAGTCGTTTGTCAATGAGGGCGGGTTTCCAAATGGCTGGTAGGCGGGAGGTATCATCTCGCTTGTTCATGCTGTGTGGGCGTTTTTCTATCTCGATGGCTTCTCTGATTATTCTGTTATTAAAATGTTCACTTTGGCAATGGTTCTGGTATTTTTAAAGTCAATTTCATGTCCTGTAGCTTTAAGGTGTTGGACCAGGGAAGATGTTGGTTCCTCTTTTTTGACTGAGTTCTTATGTTCTTCAATGCGTGCACTTATTCTTCTGTTGGTTTGTCCGATGTATGTGGTTGGGACAAGTGGTGCATGGGATTTCGTATACTCCTTGATTTTCTAATTCAATTTTATCTTTGGGGTTTCTAAGGATGGTGGATATTTTTCTGTTTGTGCAGAATGCTGTTTTGATGTTGTGTTTATGGAGGATCTTACTGATTCTGTCTGTGATGCCTTTTATGTATGGGAGGATGGCTTTGCCGTTTTCTTGTTCTTTGTCTTGGATTTTAGTGGGGGTTTCTTTTTGGATTAGGTTTGTAATCTTATTTCTTGGAATCCATTGGATGTTAGTACATTGGTGAGAGTGTGTAGTTCGGGTTTTAGGTGTTGTTCGTCAGCTAAGCGTTTTGTTCTGGAGATGAGTGTCTTGGCTACAGAGTTGATCTGTGCTGGGTGGTGGTGTGAGAGAGCGTGCAGATAGCGGTTTGTGTGTGTTTTCTTCTGGTAGATGGTGTGTCCTAGGGAGCCATTGGATTTCTTGTAGACTAAGACATCCAGGAAGGGAAGTTGGTTGTTAGCTTCTGTTTCCATGGTGAACTGTATTTTGGGGTGTAGGCTGTTGAGGTGTGTGAGGAAGTTGTCCAGTTTTTCTTTCCCATGTGGCCAGATTATGAAGGTGTCGTCTACGTATCTGAGCCAGAGTTTGGGTTTGTGATCCGATTTTTCTAGAGCTTGGGTTTCAAAGTGTTCCATGTAGAGGTTGGCAATGACAGGTGAGAGGGGTGATCCCATGGGTGCTCCTTCTGTTTGTTTGTATTTTTGTCCATTATAGATGAAGTATGTGTTGGATAGGCAGTGGTTGGTCAGATCTAAGATGTGTTTGGGGGGGTTATATTTGTTTTGGATAGCTGTCAAGGCTTCTTTGATAGGCACTTGGGTGAAGAGGGATATGACATCGAAGCTCACTAGTAGGTCGCTGGGGTTGTAAGTTTTGTTTCTTTATGATCTCTATAAACTGGAATGAGTTTTTTACGTGTGAGGTGATGGATTCTGCATAGGGCTGTAGTTGTTTGGCGAGAAATTTGGCTAGGTTTTGTAGAGGTGAGCCTATGGAGCTGACTATAGGTCTGAGTGGGGTTCCTTCCTTGTGTATCTTGGGGAGACCATAGAGTTTGGGGCATCTGGATGATTTCTCTCTGGGAATGATTCTTTGCTGGATCTCTTCGCTAATGGGGGAGGCTTTTATTTTGGATCTGGTGGTTTTTTCCAGGTAGGTGGTGGGATCTGTATTTAGGGGTTTGTATGTGGAGTCTTGGAGTAGGTTGGTTAATTTGGTTTGGTAGTCAGATGTGTTCATAACCACCGTGGCGTTGCCCTTGTCTGCTGGTAGGATTATTATGCTGGTGTCTTCTTTAAGGTTACGTAGTGCTGTCTGTTCCTCTTTGGGTAAGTTACTTTTGGGTGGCTTGCTGGTGCAGAGGATGTTGGTGATTTCGAGTCTGATTCTGTTGGCGTCGTCGGGGTTGATTTTAGTCAGGCTGGTTTCAACTCCACATATAATGGTTTCAGTGGGGATGTGTTTGGGAGCGACTGCAAAGTTGAATCCTTTGGAAAGGACATTGGTTTCGGCTTTGGTGAGGATCCTATCTGAGATGTTATGCACTGTTTGCTTCATGTGTGGCTGTGAGGGAGGAGGGGTTTGTTTCTGGCGTTCTTGTAGTCTTCGGAGTTTGTTGGTGTGTGTATCTGTCTTGAAGGTGGTCTGTGTTTCGGCTCTCCAGACGGCAAGTTGTTTGGATTTGTCCCAAAGTGCAGGGTGGATCTTGTTGCTGAGTTTGAGGTGGAGTGTGAGGAGATCTTTGTTAATTCGGTCTAGGAGGAATCTTTTTGTGTGAAGTTCATTTCTGATTAGGGCCAATTCTGTTCTTTTCAGGATCCGTTTGGTGGCTGCAGAGTTGGAGTGGAATTTCAGTTGGAAACATGTGGGGATTAGATTTTGATCTCGGCAGTTGCGTAGGAATGCGAGGTCACATAAAATGGAAGTTCTTTGGACTTCAAGTTTTTCATAGGTCCTGGTCAGATGGTGGATTTCCTCCCCGTAGAGGTTCAATATTTGTTTTCTGAGGTTTTCGCGGGTATTTGTATGTAGGTCTTTGGTTGTTCGGGTTTTCTCCCACGTAAAATTGGAAGTGTCTTGGCGACGTTTCGACGAAGTCCCATTCGTCATCTTCAGGCTGGTGCTTTCAGCTTCGTGCCTCGAGCAGCAGTGTGTGGTCTTGGCTGTTTCTTCCTTTTAACTGCCAGTGGAGGTATGAACTGATTGGGTGGGAGCTTGGCTGTGTTCTGATTGGGTGGAGGTGTGTTCTGATTGGTTAGAGGCTTGGCTGTGCTCTGATTGGCTGGGGGGTTGGCTGTGCTCTGATTGGCTGGGGGATTGGCTGTGCTCTGATTGGCTGGGGGAGTGTTCTGTTTGGTTGTGCTCAGGTTAGTCTGAGTTGCAGAGGGATTCAAGATTTTGGGCTGCCCTGCCATTCCTTGGCTTCGCGTTCGTGGTCGTGCTTCCTCTTCATGGAGGGTGTCAGTTTGCTTCATGTATGGATTGGGGGGGTTTAAAGTGGCTAATGATGCAGCTGTGGTCTGGCTTCTGGTTTGTGGTCGTGCCTCATAGTCAGTGTGGCTTTGGGTTTGTTTTTTGCGTGGATGTTTGGTGGTGACATCCTGTGTGGTTTTTGTGAGTGTGGGTCTGGTATCATTTTTTGTGTTAGGGAGTCGTTTGTCAATAAGGGCGGGTTTCCAAATGGCTGGTAGGCGGGAGGTATCATCTCGCTTGTTCATGCTGTGTGGGCGTTTTTCTATCTCGATGGCTTCTCTGATTATTCTGTTATTAAAATGTTCACTTTTGGCAATGGTTCTGGTATTTTTAAAGTCAATTTCATGTCCTGTGGCTTTAAGGTGTTGGACCAGGGAAGATGTTGGTTCCTCTTTTTTGACTGAGTTCTTATGTTCTTCAATGCGTGCACTTATTCTTCTGTTGGTTTGTCCGATGTATGTGGTGGGACAAGTGGTGCATGGGATTTCGTATACTCCTTGATTTTCTAATTCAATTTTATCTTTGGGGTTTCTCAGGATGGTGGATATCAAAACAGGGTAGTCTCCAGTCGATGGGAGAAGCTATTTATAAATGTGGCGTTCTTTGTGCCTGGCTTCTTGACCTCGTCATGGGTCCCAGCCAATCCACCTGCGTTTTGATCGTAGTTTCTGTGTTGCAAGCTGTAATTTCCTCACTTTCCTTACTTGTGCTGGTACCGCAGCTCTTCCTCCCTTCTTTGCATAACTGTAAGTTGGGGGGACTCCTTAATTCCACGTAATTAGATGTGCACTATCTGTGTTTATGTTGTTTATTCTCCTCATCCTCCTTCTTAGTACTCCCTATTTCTCTTCTCCTCCCCCTGTTTCTCTGTTTACGATCCCCTTTCAAAACTATATCCTCATTGTTTGTCTCTGTAGCCCAAGATTCCATTGTGTTTACATCATCCTGTTTCCCGATCCTTCGTATCACTTTATTAACTCCCCTTTCTATTTTCTCTTCAATGGGGGTGATTTTAACACCCTCTCCAGAATTCATGGCACCCACAAATTGATTGCTGACCCCTTTTCCCAAGGGGTCTGTCCCTTCACTGTTGTTTGTGTATTCGCTCGTTACTTGGGGGTATGCAATCTTCCTTAAAAGGAGAGAGGCGGAATCCTTACGGTCGTGACTTGCATCTCCTTGTGCATTCCTACGGGGAGTTGTTCCTCTCAAATGTCTGTAGGAGTGTGTGGAAGCTCTAAGATTATAGCGAACAGGCTTCTCATCTCCCCGTTGTTCTCCTGCGTTCCCAAGGCAATAACAGCTCAGTCGGGAAATGTCATTAGTGAAGTTAGTTGCAGAATCGCCGGTGGAATTACACGTGGCATTCCAATCCTTCGAATCATGATAGTTTAATAACCTGAAGTCTATACCAGATCACTTTTTTGTCAAACTCCTCGTTGTTCCCGGGGAGACCCTCAATTCATCGGCACTTGGCTCTTGGTTGTCAATCCACTCCTGTGTCCATGGGGGAGGGGCATATGTTTCAGCAGGTAAAATTACATTAAAAATTGAGGAATAGTGATTCCTGGGTATATACATTACAGTAAAAAAGGAAGCGATCACCAGAAAATAAAACACCAAGGTTTTAATAAATAAAATCAAGCTTTCGATGGCTAGCATCTGCCTTCATCGTCAGGATACAAGCTAGCTAGTGAGGAAACCTGCTTATAAGCATAGCCACGCCTAAACTCTATGCATGGACCTTGTAACAGGTCCAAGCCGACTAATCCTTACTTCACTTACAGCCTTCAGTGATTCTTTCTTATAGCTCTTACTTACATCCACACAACCACCCATGTTTCCCAAAGTTAAAGGGTCCTCTGCGCTATTGAGTTGGTTCTTCTTCCTGTGTTCCTTGGGATGTTTCTCTCCTCCACTCCTCCGGCACACATCATATTTCATGCCGGGGATTCCGTCTCGGTTCTCATTTTTTAGTGCCTTCAATCCTGTCACTCCTCCAACCCCCCCCCCACAATCCTTGCCATCAATCTCATCCACACTTTTATTTCCCCCCACTGTGTTGCATCCTCCGTCCTCCTCCTTCGTGCCATCCAGTACAACTCTCAATCCGGTTGCCTCTCTTTCAGTCTTCCGTAACGCCGCTCTCCGGGAGCACGTGATCACCCCCATAACGGGGCAGCTGTAAGTATTGATCTTCTGTACATCCATTGAAGGCATGTCTCTGTCTCAGTGGCTCTGATCGGTGCGGCCGCATAGCAAAGGTGTTATTCTGCTGTCGCTCGTAGTAGGTGTTGCCTTTTTTGAATTCCTATCCGTTTCCAAGGCACCGGCAACCAGGTGCATTGCAGCGGAGGCACCATTGGGGACAGTGGAGCCAATATGGTCACTGGGGTAATGAGTTTGTTTTGTATTAATTGGGACACTTGTTGTTCTTATTCTTGAGTATTGGGTACAATGCAAGGAGGTGTCTGGGGCATCCGAGGATGGGCCACTGATATCAATAAATTTCTTAATTAATGGCGAATGTACAGATAAATCATTAACTAAAGGGGGTCTAGAATTGTAGATGTCTGAAAACCAGGCTTCTTTGAGTAACCTACCACTCTTAGAGGTGTCACTGGCAACCATCCTTACATCGTCAAAATTAAATTTATGACCAAACTCCTCCATGTGAGTCAGTATTTGGGAGTATTGCTCACCTCTTCTTATTGCCTAAAGGGATGATCTAAAAGATGAACAAAGATGTATTTCCAGCAGCACCAATCACAATGTGAACGCAAGTAATCTTTCTCATTAAAATATATTTTGTTTATTATAAGATCATTTCTTTTGAGTTAACTATCTGACTGGATTTAAAAGAGAACACTTTAAATTTGTGTCAGAATAGTATAAAATTTGGATTGCTAACAAAGAATTAAGGGAGAATGGGATAGCTATTTTGAGTTTCTTAACTCTCTTCAGCCACACTTACCCTTCTGAGATTCGAGCCTGGGCTGTGTGCATGTTAGGCAGCTGTATTTACCTCTAGGCCACAGGCTCCTTCTCACTTTGTCAGCTGTATCAGGGAGGGAAGAGACAGAGGGAGGAGATTTACCTTGATTGTTTCTTGATGCACCCTGTTGGCCCAAATATGGGAGAAAGAAATCTTCTTTCTTTTTTCTTTTGCCTGTATCAGCTCAATCTAGAGTCATCCACAGGCAGCAGTCGCAACTGCGACATCATTTGTACTATAAAATTTGGATTGGGTGATTAATGGAATATATATATTAAATTGATTAAGAATGTGGTTTTTTTAGAATGATAGGTTTACTTGTAAGAAAATTATTATGTAATGTTGAGTTAATCTAATAAGATGATTTGTTTGTTTGATAACATGGATGTTATTAGTTATGACAATTAATTGGATGAAATTTGAATTTTGTCTAATGGATTGAAATGAGTTAAGATCTGGTTTTATTCTGTCAGCTTAAAGAGATTGATTGATGGATGGATTAGATACATATAGGATAGATTAATATTTTATTTTAAATAAGGGATATTAGTGTAAGAAGAAATAAATAAGATTTATGATAAAATTAAGGAACTAGAACATATTTGGAAGAGATACCCGAATTGATAATGTTTGTACTTAAAGTTAATTTGATTATGGTAGTGTAAATTTATAAAGCTTTAAAAACAGGTCTAGGTTGAATAAATTTAAGCTAGAATTGGACTATTTTAAATAAATTATGTTACTTAAGGGAAAAAGAGAGGGAATACTTGATGTATTGATTGAATTATGTATATATGTTTTCTCTTTGGATGTTTGACTACCCTAACACCACGGTGTGTCTTGAGCATTTTGTCTTAAAAATAAAAAAAACAATAAAATTTGTTTTAAAGAAAACCTCTGGATTTACAATCATTAGAAAAGGGAGTAGTTTAACTCTTCAGAATAATGCTGATAATAACAATTAGCCAAGAGCATGGCTAAATTGTACGTGCTTTAATTTTGATTTTCAACATTGGAAGAGAAGATTATTGTTAGCTTATTGCAACATAAGGTATTTATTATAACTTTATCCATATTTCCTTGTAAACATCTTATTTTGTTCAGGCAGTTATTCTTCAGATAAATATTTTTTTTAAATTGTTATTGATTTTTTAACACAATTCAAAAGTACTTATTCAACAAACGTGTTGTCTGAGTATATCATTCACTAATACAAATTAAATTCCTAATCCCTTATTCTTTTCTCCAGCCACTGATAAAATAAATCCCAAGTTTGAAAATATTCTGTTTCTTCTTTTTCTTTCAACCTCAGAGTAAGTCTGTCCATTTCTGCACAATCTATTTTTTTAATTATTTCTTCCTCTGGTGGTATTTCTTCATTTTTCCAATATTGTGTAAATATGATTCTTGCCACTGTTATCACATGTAAAATAAAATATATACTTTGTTTGTCAAGATTTTCTGACATTATACCTAATAAAAAAAAGTTCAGGTTTAAAATCTACATGTTTTCCCAACATCTTTTCTAGCCAAGTATGTATTTTTGTCCAATATCTCTTTGCTTTAACACATGTCCACCACACATGATAATATGTACCTGACTTGTGTTTGCATTTCCAACATTTATCTGACATATTTTTAAACATTTTTTGCTAGTCTTGCTGGTGGCAAGTGCCATCTATAAAACATTTTATATAAGTTTTCTTTGTAAGAGGTTGACATTGTCAGTTTATAATTTCTTTCCCATAAGTTTTGCCATTTCTCTAACTGTATTGTATCCAAAATTCTTTGCCCATGTTATCACTGTTTCTTTTACTTGTTCATTTCCCATTTTCAAATTCAATAAAAAGTTATACATTTTTTTAATTAATTTCTCATCAGAGGTTAATAATATCTGATCAAACAAGGTCTGCTCCTTATAAAATCCATAGTTTAACAACATCTTTGTCATATCTCACTTGCATTTGTAAATATGCCCACCATTACACATCAATACCCTGATTTTCCATCTCTTGTTTAGATTTTAAGTTCCCTTCAGAGTTTAGAATATCTTTATATTTATCAGTTTCTTCTCCTTCTGTTTTTTAAATTTATAAGCTAGCCATCTTCCTGGTTTGTTTGCATTTTCAAAAAAGTTTTGTTTTGCTCTTTTTATTTGCTGTGCCAATTTTTCTGAATCCAACAAATTTAATTTGTGTTTTATTGTTTCCATTTCTCTTTTCAAAATCTTCTTTTGCGGATTCATTTGCAGTTCTGATTCTAGTTTTTCAAATTTTTCTTTCAGTAGTATATATTTCTATCTTTTTTTTTTTGCCATGTATGTTATAACTATGCCTCTAAAGCAGACATGTCAAACATGTCATCACGTGACGTCGCGCAACGTATTGGGATGGTTTTGCCATTGCCAGAAATAGGTGTGTGTGGCTTCCAGATGACACATCTGGCCCGTGGGCCAACAGTTTGACACTCCTGCTCTAAAATATGCTTTGGCTGTATCCCATACATTTTGTAATGTTGTATCTTCTTTTTTATTTTCTTTGAAGAAAAACTCCATTTCTTTTTTTGCTAATTCTATGAATTCTCTTTCTTTTAATATAGATTGGTTCAAAATCCATCTTGATTTTTTTAGTATTCCTCACCATGTCACCTTCAAAGGGTTGTGATCTGCCCATGTACCTGCCCATGTTCTATTTCAATTTCCTGCATACTTGTCCTCAGTTCAGATTGCATCCAAATCATGTCAATTCTGGACCAGCATTTATGTCTATTTGAATAAAATGTGTATTGTAATTTTCCTGGATTGATTTCCCTCCAAACATCTTGTACTCCAATTTCTTCTACTATGTTTAAAAAAAAAGTCTTAGGTAATCTTTTTCTTCCACTTTTTCCTATTTTGCTACTTTTATAGTCTAATGTGCTGGACCAGATTGTAGCCAGCTAGAATTGTATTAGAATATTTAGCATTTACAGGGTTAATGTTGTATTATTGAGAGAACTGTATGTAAGAACATATAGCATTTAAAGGGTTAAACACATTTTCCTTAAGAGATGGCTTCTGGGAAATGTAGTCCAATTGTTAATTAATCCTATACTTATCTAGACAGTGGGAGGAGTTAAAAGGTTTATTGCAGGACATCCTGGTTACATGCCAGGTTGTAAAAAAGCTTTGTCTATTCGACCATGTTAAACACACCAACTAGCAGCTGTATCCACATGTAGCTGAGGTGGGGAATTATCCTTTTTTACGTACAAAAAATGGACAGATATGGTTAAGACCAGATGAATTTACAGCAAAGTAAGTCTCTGTTTAGAGTTCCTGGACAATAAAAATGTGTGTAAACCCATTTCGTTGAGTTATACTTTCTGGGTTCTGGGAGCCAGAATAACTAATGTCGCATCAACTATTGCATTGAAGTCTCCTACTAAGCAAACATTTTGATACTACGTTTCTGTTATTTTCCTATGGAGATTTTGATAAAATTCTTCCTGTTTATTATTTGGTGCATGGATTACTACCAACAATGTTTGTTTTTGATGTAGATATATTTCTACCATCACAATTCTTCCTTCTTCACCTGAATAAATCATTTTAGAATCTATTGTCTCTTTAATATATAAGGCTATGCCTCTTTTTTTCTTTTGTGCTGATGCATGGTAAAGTTTCCCAATTTTTGTGTATTCCAACAGATTGTAATGTTGTCTCTTGCAAACAAATTATATCTGTATTTAATTTCTGTAGCTTTCTAAAAAAATTATTTCTTTTTAATGGGGAGTTTAGTCCATTTATATTCACTGAAAAAATCTGTTTTCTTTCTCCATTTCAATTATTTATATTTAGGTCTTGTCGATCTCGTGATCCTCTGTTCTCTGGCAGTTCATTCACTCTCTTGGTCAAGTTTCTTTTTCTATTCTACTGTTTGTATAGTTGCTTCTTCAGTTGCTTCTTCTGTTTGTTTCTCATCTTTTATCTCCTCTTGTCAATATTGCACTCCTTCATCTAAGAATGCTTGATTTCTTTCATCAAAGTCTTCTGCTTTCCAAACTGAGTCCAATCGGTAGCTTGTATTATTCCAGTTGATTAAGATCCCTTCTGGCATTAACCATCTGAAATTTATGCCTTTTGCAATTAG
This sequence comes from Crotalus tigris, assembly GCF_016545835.1. NCBI lineage: Eukaryota > Metazoa > Chordata > Lepidosauria > Squamata > Viperidae > Crotalus > Crotalus tigris. The sequence goes on along the minus strand of NW_024096634.1, from coordinate 1,871,044 downwards.
TTTTGTAGTTAAGAAGTGATATTGTCTTCAGGTATCTCTTATTCTCTTGGGGATCTGCTTTAACACCATAATTTCTTTATTCTTTTATTGTAATGGCTTATCTCTAACTTTTCTCAGTATTTCATCTCTTGTTGTTTTCTTTATAAATCATACATGAACTTCTCTGGGTAGTTTATATTTCCTTGCGTAGCTTGAATTCATTCGAAATATTTCATCTATCTCCATTTACATCACTGCTTGGTCTGCTTTCAAAGCCTCTGCCAGGAGATTGATAATCACAATTGCTATATTTTCTTCTCTGTCTTCAGGAATGTTGTGAAATCTTAAATAGTGTTCCACTTTCTCCATTTCTAAGGTCGCCATTGCTCCTTCTAGATTTTGATTTACTTGTTCTAATTTTTCATTTTCTTGTATTAGTACTTGCTAACTCAGTTTCTTGCCCATTGACCATCCGTCCTAATTGACCGTAATTGCCTCAGTTGTCCCGCCCCTTCGTTTGCGTGCACAGCAGCTTAAGCACAAAGGGAAACTGGAGGGAATGGGGCCAATAGGGATAAGCAGCAGAGGGCAAGAACAGCAGGTGGATAAATGGGAAAAACGGGGGAGCAGCAGTGGAAAGGCACCTACAATACCAGACCCAGATGTGTAGCCCAGAATGATTGCAGGGGGGGAGCAGTCAGAAAATACACCAACAGCAACAACATTAGGAAAGATGGGATTGACAAGGGTGGGAAGGGTGGAAAAAGAAACAATGGGAAGAAAGAAGGCTGTGAAATTGGAATGCAAACAGGGGAGGCGGGACAACTGAGGCAATTATGGTCAATTAGGATGGATGGCCCTATCACATGGTCAATGGGCAAGAAATTGAGTTAGCAAGGTTTATAAGAAAACTCCCCCCCCCAACACTCACTCTGATGACACTGGCAGTGGACCAGCAAAAGCTTAGGTTGTTTTTAGTATTGTAAATAGTTGTTTTTATTGTTTTAGTTTTTTAAGAATAAACAGCTGGTTTATATCCTTCCCAGAGTTCGAGGCCCAAATATGGGAGGAAGGAATCTCAGAAGGGTATGGCTGGCTGATGAGAGCTAATTAGCTTGAAATAGCTATCCCACTCTCCCTTTAATTCTTTGTTAGCAAGCCAAGCCCCTAACCAATCAGAACACACCTCCACCCAATCAGAACACAGCCAAGCTCCCACCCAATCAGTTCATACCCCCACTGGCAGTTAAAAGGAAGAAACAGCTAAGACCACACATTGCTGCTCGAAGCACGAAGCTGAAAACACCAGCCTGAAGATGATGAATGGGACTTCGTCAAAACGTCGCCAAGACACTTCCAATTTTACGCGGGAGAAAACCTGAACAACCAAAGACCGACATATATATATATATAAAAAAAAACCTAACCTTATAAAAATTTATATATATATATATATATATATATAAATTTTTATAAGGTTAGGTTTTTTTTTAATAACATTCTTAATATTTAGCAAACAGCATGTTGTCTGGGTTCATGTATTTAAAAAACAGAGTAATAATTAATTTCTATATTATCATAATCAATATGAGTTAGTTAATCACTCAGAGGTCTTCTTCTTACTAGTATATATTCAATGTTACATAGTATATATCACGTTCCTTTCTCTATAACTCATTTTTCTAGCCATTAGTAAAAATTGTCCCATGTTCTAAAGTATATTGAATCTTCTTTCTCTTTTTATCTTTAATGTCAATCTATCCATTTCTGCACAATCTAAAATTTTCTTAATTAGTTCTTCTTCCGTTGATAAAATTTCATTTTTCCAATATTGGGCAAATACAATTCTTACTGCAGTTAATACATGTAGAATTAAGTACATACAATCTTTCTTACAGTTTCCTCCTATTATGTCTAACAGAAACAGTTTGGGCTTAAAATCTATATGCTTTTTAGTCATTTTCTCCAACCATATGCATATTTTTGACCAAAATCTTTTAGCTTTAGGGCATGACCACCAGATATGGCAATACTAATAGGTACCTGGGTTTTGTTTACATTTCCAACACTTGTTTGACATATTTTTAAACATTTTCGCTAATCTCACAGGTGTTAAATGCCATCTGTAAAACATTTTATATAGGTTTTCTTTATAAGCCACCGCTTTCATTAATTTAGCGTTTCTTTCCCATAAACTTTGCCAGTTTTCTAATTCTATATTATGTCCAAAGTTCTTTGCCCGTATTATCATCGTTTGTTTTACTTGTTCCTCTTCTATCTTTAAACTTTGTTAAGTATTCGGTTCTTGAAGGCCTTAAGCGAGATGAGTGTTGAAATAGCAACAAGTTTATTTAACTCTGAACAGAAGCAGCTCAAATAGCTGCTTTGCAGCTATTTATATGGTTAGCCTCCAGGCGGCAGCCAATAGGTTTAAAGTAACAGTTTCCCGCCCAAAACCTAATTACCAGCCTGGAGACAGCAAGTCTGGCTTAAATAACAGCAGCCATTACATAACAACAGAATCTAGGTCAGACATGCAAACAAGTGATTAGACATTATAGCAAGTGATTCAAAACAATTGTGACCAATACATTACACTCCTTCCCCCTAGATAGTTCAAACCCTTAATTGTTTGACATAATCTTGCAGATACTTAGGTGGCCTTCTTGACCGTTCAGAATGCCTAAGGGTTGCCAGAGTTCCCTGGTCTACCTGCTTGCCTGCCAGGCTGGGTAAACCAGGACTCAGAGGTTCAGTGGAGTCGGTTTGACTTGAGTCCCTTCGGCCGGCCAGTCCCGGTCGGCCAAACCAAAGTCCATTCATGCAGCAAAGTCTGCAGGGCTGACTCTCAGCGCTGTTTGCCTGCCCTGCTCAGCCGATGCAGTCTGTGTGTCCAGAGGAGGCTCTACTATGGCCATTCCCCCATCTCCTTGAGGGAGGGTCCTGTCATAGCATGCAAACACCTCTGTTGGACCGCTGTCATGTGGGCCCTATGTGTGGCCCTCTTGGGAGTCCTGAGCCAGTGATCCACCAGCTGCCGACACAGCTGATCAAAGTGCCAGTGAATGACTCGCCCATCTTCAATGACCACCTTGTAGGAAAGTGGCCCTGACACCTTTACAACCACTGCTGCTACCCACAAAGCCCCTTGCCCGTAATTCTGGGTCCAAACCCGGTCTCCCACTTGCAGACTTCTGGGCGCCTTTGGCCATGCAGAGTCCGATGCAACTCGATCGGGATGGAGCCTGTCCAGCTTAGTGATCAAACGTTGACCCCAACGTAGCTTGGCTGGGCTTCTGCCCTTGGCTGTTCAGGGAGTTTTATGCTGGCAGAGTAGAAAGTCTGCCAATCTGTGGTGCGAGTTTCCTGTGACAATCCATTTTAGGGACTCCTTGGTTGTGTGGACCATGCGTTCCACTTGGCTGCTCGAGGCCGGGTGAAGGATAGCCGATGTGGCATGCCTTATGAGGTTTGTCCCGAGGAAGGACTGGAATTCTGAAGCAGTAAACTGAGCCCCATTGTCTGATACTAAGACTCTGGGTCTTAACGAGCTGGGAATTATGACCCTACTTCTCCAAAGAATGCACCCTTTATGAGCTGAAAGCTCATCTTTTCGCATGAAAAAGCTCTGAAATTCTGGGCCTGGACATTTATCTAGCCATCCTGTGTGCACCCAATTCAATACACAACTCAGTATTTTATCAGCTGCCGTCTCAGCAGCTACGTCCCCAGCATGAAGGGGAGACTCCGGCAGATCCTGGATAGCCTGGATAGCCAGGATAGCCATGCAGCTGGAGCTGGATCTGGCTCTACATGTGATAGGGGCAACCTACTAAGGCCGTCTGCATGGCCCATTTCTTTGCCCGGTTTGTGAACCAGCCTGTAGTTGTAGGCTGACAGAAAAATAGACCACCTCAACATTCGAGGCAACAGAATCTGGGGTGTCTGTTTGTTTGTAGTGAACAACCCTAGGAGTGGCTTGTGGTCTGTAAAGATCATGAACTGGTGACCGTACAAGTAGTCATGGAATTTTTTAACTCCAGCCACGATTGCCAAAGCCTCCTTATCAATTTGCACATAGTTGCGCTCTGCGGACGACAGGGTCCTAGAATAGTAGGTGATGGGAGACTGTTTCCCATCAGCTAACAAATGGCTCAACACAGCCCCAACTCCATACAGAGATGCATCACACGCGATGCAGACTGGCAGCCTTTCGTTAAAATGCGTGAGTACAGAGTTCGAGGACAGCAGTGATTTGACTGCTTGGAAGCTACTTTTGTGGATGCTGGTCCACTTCCACTGGGTTTGTCTGTCTAAGAGCCAGTGTAATGGCTCTACCACAATGGCCTTGTTTGGAAGGAAGGCGTGGTAAAAATTAAGAAGGCCCAAAAAGGCCTGAAGCTCTCCCTTAGACTTTGGGCTTGGGGCCTGCTGAATCGCTTTCAGCTTTGAGTCTGCCGGATGGATGTTGTCGGCATCAATACAGAACCCCAAGAACTCCATTGACTCAACACCAATCTTGCATTTTTTTTTCTTTAATCTGAGTCCAGCTGTGCGGAACCGCTGAAGGATGGCTCTAAGCCATTTAGCCAGGATCTCTGCAGTTTCTCTGGTGATGAGAACATCATCAAAATATGGACAGACCCCTGGAATGCCCTTGAGTGTTCACTCCATTACTCCCTGGAAAATCCCTGGGGCTACACTCACCCCAAACTGTAGGTGCTTGACCTTGAAGGCCCCCCAATGGGTGATGATGGTTTGTGCGGCTGCTGTGGCCTCGTCCACTGGCAGCTGTTGGTAGGCCTGTGCCAAATCTAATTTGGCAAACATGCGGCCACCTTGCAATGCTGCCAAAATATGGCTGACAACTGGCACTGGGTACGCATGCTGCTGAAGTGCCCGGTTAATGGTACACTTGTAGTCAGTGCATATTCGCACTTCCCCATTGGCCTTTAGACACTCCCTACTGTCTACAGGCTACAATACCCCGACTGACCAGCTTGTCCAGCTCTGCATCGATTTTTTGTTTTAAAGCAAAAGGCACTCGATGAGGCTTGATCCATATTGGCGTTACCATAGGATCAAACTTGAAGGCTATTGGAGGACCCTTGTACTCCCCTAGGCATGAACTGAAAACATCTAAGAATTCTTGGCAGACTGAAGACAAATCTGCCACTTAGGTCCGGTCAATGCCGGTTACTTGAATGCCCAATGCGTCGAACCAATCGAGCCCTATGAGGCTCATGCATTGGCCTTCTACCACAACAACATCAAGTGGGCCTGCAAACCCCTTGAAATTCACTAGAAGTGTGGCTTCACCCTTGACTGCCACTCGGGAGTTTTGGAAATCATTGAGCATTAAATTAGATGGCTGAAGTTTGGCCCATGTATTGCCGCAGCTGCATATGTGCCTAAATGTTCCTATAGAGATGATGGACATGGCTGAGCCTGTGTCTAGTTTCATCTTACATGGAACTCCCTGAAGCTTGACTTGGAGTTGAAGCTTCGGCTTAAGGGGGTGATGGGCACCAGTGCGGAGACCACTCCTTCAGCTGGCGCAGAACCCTACTCGGGGTTGCCCCGGGACCCTAGTACCTCTCCTGATTGAGTCTTCCTGTGGACGGTCCCTCTGGTGACCTCGACAGACAGCGGCAATGTGGCCTGACTTGCCACATACCTAGCGCGTTGCTGTATGGAAATGACATTCCATGTGTTGATGGCGGCCTCCACAACCCATGTACCTAAGGAATGGAACTGCCTTGTCAGCTGGCCTCAGTCCCTTCTCTTGGTGTCTCTGTAGCTTGTCAACTTCGTAGTCTGAGTCGGTGTCTTCCCTTCGCTCAGCGTCCTTGTGGTAGACTGCTTCGGTGCTTGATGTGCTTTTGGAGGGCTGCAGCGCTTTAATGGCCCCTCCAGTGGCTTCGTCCGCCATGACCTTCTTCAAGGCTTCCTGAAATGAGAGAGTCTCCTTAGCAAAAAGTTTTTGTTGGAGCTCTCGATTCCGGAGGCCGCAGACTAGACGATCCCTTAGTCTTTCCTCCAAATCTGTGAAATTGCAGAGTCAGGATGCTTGATGAAGAGCGGCGATGAATTCTGTGGCTGATTTGCTGAGTTATTGCTCCCGCTGCTCAAAAGCGTGCCTCCACGCTAACACAGATAATTTTTGCTCAAAATGGTCTCGGAGCCTTTTCTTCAAGTCCGCGTAAGTGACGGACTCGAGCGGCGTCAGAGCGACCAGGTTTTCCGCAATGTCGAAGGTGGCAGAGCCGCACATGCAGAGGAGGGTCACGGCCTTCAGTCCATCTTCAGTGACCTGGTTGGCAGGGAGATAGTTTTCTACGCGGGAAATGTAGGATGCCGATTGCTCTGGGTGGTTGACGTCAAACTCTTCGAGTTTCCCCACTTTTGCCATGGTGAGTTGCTTGTGTTTCTTGTTGCTCGCATTGCCTTGTGCTGCTGGCTTCTGCATAGGCCCTAGGACAGATCCTTAGGGCGTGGTGGTTTCCAATGTGGCTTGCTTGGCAGACTGAGGGGGGGGGAACGAAGTTCCTGCCAGACTCTGTGCTGGCCTCACCCCCTAGTGACTTCAGACTCTTATGATGAAGCAGCACATCCCATCTTCGTCGCCACTGTTAAGTATTTGGTTCTTGAAGGCCTTAAGTGAGACGAGTGTTGAAACAGCAACAAGTTTATTTAACTCTGAACAGAAACAGTTCAAATAGCTACTTTGCAGCTATTTATATGGTTAGCCTCCAGGTGGCAGCCAATAGGTTTAAAGCAACAGTTTCCTGCCCAAAACCTAATTACCAGCTTGGAGACAGCAAGTCTGGCTTAAGTAATAGCAGCCATTACATAACAACAGAATCTAGGTCAGACATTCAAACAAGTGATTAGACATTAAGCAAGTGATTCAAAACAATTGTGACGAATACATTACATCCCTTCCCCGTAGATAGTTCAAACCCTTAATTGTTTGACATAATCTTGCAGATACTTAGGTGGCCTTCTTGACAAAGATTGTTTAAACAAATAAAATTGGATCTGTAAAAGTGGGAAAATTTACAACTCTCAATGCTGGGGAGAATAGCAACAGTGAAAATGAATATCTTACAAAAATACTCTTTTTATTTCAAATGATACTTATAAGACTGGGAAAAATCTTTTTTTGATGAACTAGTATAAATTAAGTAAATGAATTAGTATAAATTAAGTTAATGAATTAGTATAAATTAAATGATGAACTAGTATAAATTAAACTAGTATAATTAAGATTGCCGGGAGAAATATCAACAACCTAAGATATGCAGATGATACCACTCTAATGGCAGAAAATGAAGAGGAACTAAAGAGCCTCTTGATGTGGGTGAAGAAGGAGAGTGCAAAAGTTGGCTTGAAACTCAACATTAAGAAAACCAAAATCATGGCATCCGGCCCTCTCAATTCCTGGCAAATAGATGGGGAAGAAATGGAGGTAGTGACAGATTTTATTTTTCTGGGCTCCAAGATCACCTCAGATGGGGACTGCAGCCAAGAAATTAAAAGACGCTTGCTCCTGGGGAGGAAAGCTATGGCAAATCTAGACAGCATTCTAAAAAGCAGAGACATCACCCTGCCAACAAAAGTGCGTATAGTCCAGGCCATGGTTTTCCCAGTTGCAATGTATGGCTGTGAAAGTTGGACCATAAGAAAGGCTGAGCGCCAAAGAATTGAGGCCTTTGAACTATGGTGTTGGAGAAGACTCCTGCGAGTCCCTTGGACTGCAAGGCGTTCAAACCGGTCAGTCCTAGAAGAGATCAACCCCGACTGCTCTTTAGAAGGCCAGATCCTGAAGTTGAAACTCAAATACTTTGGCCACCTAATGAGAAGGAAGGACTCACTGGAAAAGGGCCTAATGCTGGGAAAGATTGAGGGCAATAGAAGAAGGGGACGACAGAGAATGAGATGGCTGGATGGAGTCATTGAAGCAGTAGGTGTGAACTTAAATGGACTCCAGAAGATGGTAGAGGACAGGAAGACCTGGAGGAACGTTGTCCATGGGGTCGCGATGGGTCGGACACGACTTCGCAGTTAACAACAACAACAAGTATAAATTATTTTCCTTTCAATATAGATTTGTTCAAGGACCATCTTAATTTTTTCTTGACTCCTCTCTAAGTCACCATTATTGGATTATGATCTGCCCAAATATTAGTTTCTATCTCTATATCTTGTATCATTGTGCTAAGTTTTGAGGATGTCCATATCATATCAATTCTAAACCATGATTTATGTCTATTTGAATAAAATGTATATTGCAGGTTTTTTTGGATAATTTTCTCTTCATATGTCTTGAATATAGAATTCTTCTGCCATTTTTGAAAACGCTTTAGGTAATATATTTCTTCCTTTCTTCCCTTGTTTAGTGCTTTTATAGTCCAAAATTCCATCTATTATTGCATTGAAGTCTCCCATTATACAAAGATTTTGATAGTTCAACTCTAGTATTTTTTTATATAGTTTTTGTTAAAATTGTTCTTGTTTATCATTTGGTGCATATATTGCTACCATCAGTATCTGTTTTTGATCCATCATTATTTCCACCATTAATATTCTTCCCTCTTTATTCGCATAAATTTGTTTAGGGTTTATCATTTCTTTAATATATAGGGCTATTCCTCTTTTCTTTTGCTGTGCTAATGCAAAATGGAGTTTACCAATTTTCAGTTGTTCTAACAATTTATAGTGTTGTCTCTTAATATGTGTTTTTTGGAGGCAAATTTATTTTTTAATTTTTGTAGTTTCCCTTTTTGAAGAGGAATTCAGTCCATTTATATTCATTGACAGGATCCCACTTTCCTTCTCCATCTTTTTCAATTATATCTAGGTCTTAATCTTCTATTCAATCTTATCTGTCTCTGTTCTCTTGGTCTGTCCCTTCTTCTGTATATGTATTTTTAATTTCTTCTTCCTCTCTTGGTTTAGCTACTCCTTCTATTGCTGTCTCTTCCTGTCTCTTGTTTCTCTCGCTGTACCAGATTCAAAGTCACCTCCTTCCAGAAATGCTTTATGGTTGTCATAGAATTCCATTGCTTTAAGTGGCGTATCCAATCTGTATCTTTTCGTATCCCAATAAATTAAAATCCGTTCTGGGATCAGCCATCTAAAGTTCACTACTTTTTCAATTAATTTTCTAGTTAGAAATTGATATTTTCTTTGGGATTCTATTATTCTCCTAGGAATTTGTTTGAGAACTACAATTTCTTTTTCTTTATATTTCAAAGGGTCCTCTCTCACTCTTCTCAAAATCCCATCTTTTACATGTACTTCTCTAGGGACTTTTTTCCTTCTCACATAGTTTGAATTGACTCAATAGATTTGATCTAATTCTCCTTCCATTTCCCATTTTCCGATTTCTAATGTGTCAGCCAGTAATTCTGTTATCAGGTCTATAAGGTCCTCTTCCTTATCTTCCATTATATTTTGAAATCTTAAAAAGTAAGAAGCCTTTTCCATTTCCATAACTGCTATTGAATCCTCTAGTTCTCCATTTATTTGCATCAATTTCTGGTTTTCATCTTTTAAGTCTTCTAATTTCTGGTCCTCCTCTGCTAATTTATCTTCTTTTTTTAATCCTTTGTTTATTTTTTGTGATCATCTGTTTAAAATTTTCAAATTGAGAGTCCACATTATTATTATTATTATTGCTTCATTTTATCAAGATCATCTTTCATCTCTTCATGATTTTTCGTTGTAGCTGCCATATGAGTAGCAATTGCCTCTTGAATTGGCTGCAGTGTCGCTTGTGTTTCTTTCTGGAAGTTATTAGCCTTTTCTTGTTTGAGCATTGTGTCAATTGATCTCTGATAGACTGGACTTGCAGAGGTAGAGGAAGGGGCAGAGGGTACTTTTTTACCAGCTTTGGATAAATTTGGGACACTCATTTTAATCTTCTAATCATACTTTGTAACCCACCGGGTAGTTCAAAATTTATAATCCAATGAGCTCCTAACAGATAAGGAGAAGTAGGTTAAAAAAAAGGGAAAAGGGAAAAAGAAAGAGAAAAAAAGAAAAAAATATAAAATTTATAAGGTTCTGTGTTGTCAATCTTTCAAAATTATAATCCAAAGTATTTCACTAATAGTAATTTCTTGCCCTTCACTCTGTCTCCAAACAACTTATAAAATTCTAGGTCAAGCTGTATTTGCAATCCAAGGAAGTCCAATGACTTCAAAACAATTTATGTTTTTAACTATAATCCATTTTGTAGAGAAAAACAATCCAAAGAGATTCTTCTCTTTTTCCAGCCACTATCTCCAGGACTATAAATTCCAAGGACATCAAAGAGTTTAGTCTCTAAGCTATGTCTGGGCATCTAGCCAAGTTCTTCTATTCATTCTAGTCATGAGCAACATCATCAGATTATTGGAGGTGACTCTCGGAAGCAGTAATAGTAATTCTGGATTCATGTAAATTCTCCTTCAAGTCAAGCTCAGCTGTAGTAATTTTATGGGCAAGTTCGTGTCGTTTTCTTGGCAATGGCCAGAAATGATTGCCCAGCGACTTCTTCCCATATATGTTTTCAAAGCTTAGCCTGTAGCCCTCAGTCTCCAGTAGTTTCCCATCTGCATACTAACTTTAGGTGGTCCTTGAGTTACAACAATTTGTTTAGTGACTATCGAAGTTACAAAAGCATTGAAAAGAGTGATATATGACCAGTCTTCGCACTTATGACCATTGCAATATACTCACAGTTACATGATCAAAATTTGGGTGCTTGGCACCAGTATGTATTTATAATGGTTGCAGCATCCCAGGGTCATGTGATCACCATTTGTGATCTTCCCAGCTGGTTTCTGGCAAGCAAAATCAATGGGGGAAGCCAGTTTTTTTTAACTTCAATGTGATACATGTAACAACTGCAGTGATTTGTTTAACAACTACAGGAAAAAAGATTATAAAATTGGGCGTGACTCATTTAACCATTGCCTTGCTTAGCAATGCAAATTTTAGTTCCAATTGTGGTCATAAATTGAGGTCTACCTGCAGCTTACTACTACTTAGACTAGACAAGGTTAGCCAGGAGCTAACACAGAGAGAATCTCATATAAAATTGAATAAACTACGGCTCTCTGCAATCTGTGACTCTAGTCTATTTTTCATAGGGCCCCTCACAGGCTATTTCATTCACTTACTTATCTTTGTTATGAAAGGAGGAGGAGGAGGAGGAGGAGGAGGAGGAGGAGGAGGAGGAGGAGGAGGATAATGATGATGATGATGATGATGATATTTTTTTATTTTCTCCAGTTGGCAAGGGAGGTAAATAGGCAAAAGACCTATGAATAAATGAGACAAAGTGAAAAAATGCAACAGCTGCCCTTCGTTTGATGTTTTAGTGCATTTTATGGGATGCTATCCTAGCTCCTTTGTTTGACTGGTGTCTTATTTTTATTAAGATAATAAATGATTTCTTAGCTCAAGTGATTCAAATGCTCAAAACAAAAAACAAATCTTAAGAAACAAGAATTCACATTTGGCTCAGAAGAAGAAATTACAATTTATTACAATTCTCATCTGAATTTTTTAAAGCAACAATCTTACATATCAGTTCGATGCTTAGTCAATGACTGATATTTCAATTGACTGTGTGTTTGTGTATAGATATAGCTTAGATTCTCCAGCAATTGGAAAATTCAGTTACTACCAATGAATAAACTAAAAAAAAAAACTTTTCAAACAGATTTTTATTGGAAGTGTATTCAGCTATAATTACTATCAAAACCCCTATTAAAGTAATTAAGATTCACGTTGAAAACTGCCAATTTTTGATGGGATTGCAGTATGATTTAATTATACCCCAAAGGCTGAACAATTGTGAGAAAGCTTCAGCACTGCAGTCTAGCAGAAGATTTTCTTTAACTCTGATTTAGATTAGAAGAAAGCTTACATAGCAGTAGACCTTTCTTCCTATAAAATGCTTCTCTAAATGCACATTATTGAAGAGCAAATAAGAAACAAGTCTCAAAGAAAAGGAACTGAGCAATGACTCCCACCTAGTGGTAGGGGATAAAAAAAACACCTTCTATTGACAGTTACACAGTAAGCTAAAAAAAATGTCCTTTCCAAGATCTCTCTCTGCATTTTATTTTCCTCCTTCCAGTCTGAATCTTTAAGGGATTGGGAAAAGGAATATTGATTATTATCAGCTCAGCTCTGTATATGCTTTTCAATTCTTGAAGCGTCTCTTTCAGTCTCTAGATGTGATGAGCTACAAATTCCCTAAGACCCAGTCAGCTTGGTCAATTCAAACTGATTGTTTCTTAAACCCAAATTTAACAGAGATGCCAACTTTCCTCTAAGCATCCACTTAAAGACAATGCAATATTTTCACAATGATGTTTACACATTTTTTGCAGCTAAATCCATGTTCTATCAGTTTCCTTTATTAATGCTTTATATTAATGTAAATGTTTGTTTTGAAATGACATTTCCACAATTCAATCAAATGTACCGAGAATTTACTCTTGTCCTAGATGGTTCCTGATGTTCCTGAATATTGTTTTAGGGAATTATTGTATATTTTAAAAAATATTTTTACTTAACTATGGATAACTTTTAATCAGTGGTAGGAACTTAAGATAGATATATCTTAAGCTATGGTGGTGCAGTGGTTAGAATGCAGTATTACGAGCAACTTTGCCCATAGCCAAAATTTTGATATTGACTGGCTCAAGGTTGACTCAGTCTTCCATCATTCCAAAGTCAGTAAAATGAGGACCCAGATTGTTGGTGGCAATATACAATATTGCTGTATAGTCCCTTGGTATTCTCTGTGACATTCTACAGAAGTGAAAGTTGAACTTTAGAGAAACTGATAGGAAAAATGCCTTTGAATTTTGGTGGTGGAGAAGAGAATATTGTGGATAGCCAACATACCAAACCGATGGATTATCACAAGTCAACCCTGAGGCACCAATGATTAGGCTCAAACATCTTACTTTAGACACAAGTTGTGAATACCCAGCCCTCTGAAAAAGGCTCTAATGCTAGAAAGGTAGAAGGAAAGAGAAGAAGAGGACAACCAGCATCAAAGTAGATGTGCAATGAGTGCACCATTGGGAGACTTGAAAGAACAGGTTAGGGATAAATCACTGGGGGGGGGGGAACTATGTGGTTGTTAGGAGTTGAAAACAATTTGAAATCATTCATCAATCAATAGGAGCTTAAGAGCTACAGTACATCTTTTTACAGGAATACAGGAAGCAATTAAAAATTGAGACAGATCACTGATCTATCTAGTGCAGAATTTTCAGCTCTAACTAGTCTTCCAATTTCACAAGTTTTTTCTAACCTGATTTGTTGATGTCAAAAGCTGTGATCATTTATCACTGAACTAAGGGTTACCATGTCCCTTTAATTTTGAGGAAGGTATTTACACTAAAAATGTCCCAGTTTCCAGGAGCCCAGCAGGTGGAATAGCAGTAGCTGCAGCCCAAGTAACAGTAGGATTCGGTTTTAAGGGTGGTTGCAGCCTCACACTAACGAGAGTAAGGAAAACACCATCTGCATTCATTGCTTGTATGGCTACCATAACTAGACTCCAAAAACCTAGCATTGAATACAAACAACTGAGACCCAGAGTGGCGTGTGGCATAGTGTACAATATGTCAAAATATAAACAGGGATATTTAAAAACACACACAAACACACACACAACAGAATTTGGGATATTGTATCTGTAGATGGCAACAGTGTTCATTGAGAAATCTATAACTAGAAATAATTCCATATCAATTATGTATGGGTATCAAATCAGTAGCGTAAATACAGATGATCACTGTATGGCATTTTTTTTTATACCTCTTCATTGTCATATAATGGTTTTTGGATTTTCTTTAAGCCCAAATGTGATAGTCATACAGCATTTATTTGATTCTATCCCAACATTCATTCTGGAGTTCTAACAGTCCTCCTTTTCACCACTATAGCCATCCTTTGAAATAGATCAGGCTGAGGGTGAGTGACTGACCTAAAATCATTTAGTGAGCCTCTGTAGGCTCTTATATTTTTACCACCAATTCACCATAATTCTTTAAATATTTCATACAGAATTGCTTCCATCTGCATACTTTGTAGTAAAAATTGCTGCCTTATCATTGTGAATTTCACAGCTCAGTGATGCAGCTCCAACTGCACTGTCATAAGTATTTGAGGTTGTAGAACAGCATTAATGTGTAAATTTATACAAATTAATGTATCATAGTTTTACTCTTGGAAATATCACTCTCACAATGAAGCAGTATCATTTAATAGTAGTAGTACCATAGGTAGTAGTAGTAGTAAAAATACTGGGCTTTCCTTAGTCTTTTCCTCTTCCCTTACCACTTGTCAGGAGACCTGAAGCCCAATCAGTTTTCACATCTTTTAATTTAAGGGCAATATGTCTCATTCTATTGTTATTTACATTCAAAATATATTTACATATAATAATATAACAATGAAATATTTCAAGCCTTTTCTCCAAGTTATTGCTGAAGAATTGTTTGTAAGGTATTTTGTCATGCAAGCTAACAATATAAAGAGGTGAACGTCACTGTTTTGTTTTCCAGTAAACATGGAACTTGTTCAATGATTTCCCCTTTTTGATATACAGTTAAAAGGAAACTGAATAGCTGCTTAATATGCATATAAGAAATTGCCACAAGATGATTGAGCAAGATCAGCATTTTTTGCTCTTCAGAAACCAAACTGAATATTCATGTGTGCTGTTAAAAAGCCCTCTGGATTAGCGTTCATAATAATACAGTGGAATTACAACATTTTATCAATTACAAAGATGTGGAAGTATCTCCTTGATTCATTGGGCACAATGAAATTGCATTGGTGAAGATTATCTGCATACCACACTTGCAATCTTAAATGAAAAGACCTCTTCAGAGACTTCTCATAATTGAATTGTCATGAACTGTATCATCAGATACATTACATATCCAATTTCCAACAAACTTCTATGAGAAAAATCATGTTTTCATCCAGCAGAAAAATCTAAATTTTCTATGAATAATTAATCATCTGTATAAAATACTGTACCACTACTCACAAAAAATACATTCAAATGTATTTTTTATGTTTATTTTTTAATTTAGTTTTATTCATTTATACCAGGGGTGTCAAACTGCCAGCTCATGGGCCGGACATATCACATGGAAGCCCCGCCCTCCCCATTGTCAGCAATGGCAAAACAGTCCCGATATGTTGCACGACATCACGTGACAGCGCAAATTTGACGTGTCTGATTTATAACATAAAATGTGAAAATACAAAAGCAAATAGTAGGGGACAACAGTAAAGAAAAAGAAAACAAAAAAGGTGTCAAGAAAGAGAGGGGTAGAAACAAAAGGCATTGAAATAATAATAATGATAATGATAATGATGATGATGATGATGATGATAATAATAATAATAATAATAATAATAATAATAATAATAATAATAATAATAATGTTGGAAGGGATCTTGGAGGTCATCTAGTCCAACTCCCGCTCAGAAAGGAAACCCTATATCATTTCAGACAAATGGCTGTCCAGTCTCTTCTTAAAAACTTCCAGTGTTGGAGCATTCACCGCTTCTGGAGGCAGGTTGTTCCACTGGTTAATTGTTCTAACTGTCAGGAAATTTCTCCTTAGTTCTAGGTTGCTTCTCTCCTTAATTAGTTTCCATCCGTTGCTTCTTATCCTACCTTCCGAAGCTTTGGAGAATAGCTTGACTCTTTCTTCTGACTCTCTCTGTTGCAGTAAAATCAAGGATTACAATCAAATCTCAACTTTTTATATTTCTATAGTAGTATGCACTAGCCATTTCTGTATTGGCAAATCAGTCTAATCAGTAAAACCCAAAATCATAATATCATTTTTTCCACCTCAAGCACAAAGTCCAGAAGCAGTTTCCAAGTAGAAACAAAGATATTTATGTTCTTTTCTTTTATCAGCACAGTCAATTTGGCCACCTCTGCTAATTCCACCAGCTTTTGTAACCATTCGTCCATTGTAGGAATTGAGGCATCCTTCCACTTTTGTGCATAGAGCAATCTTGCTGTCATCACCATATATAAAATCAGAGTTCCATTTTTTTTCCAGTTTACTTTCCATTAGACCCAGAAGGAAAGTTTCTGGTTTAATCTTTATGTTCACTTTAAGAATTTTCTGCATTAATGTACGAATCCTACTCCAATATTTCTTTGCCTTATCACATGTCCACCATAAATGATAAAAAGTCCCTTCTTTACATTTACATTTCCAACATTTGTTTGAAATACCTTTATACATTCTAGATAACTTATCTGGTGTTAAATACCAGCGATATATCATTTTGTAAAAATTTTCTTTAAGTTATAATTTAATGTGAACTTTAAGCCTTTTATCCACATATTCTCCCATTGTTCAAGCATCACATTACACCCCAAATTCCTTGCCCACTGGATCATACAATGTTTTACATGCTCATTTTCCAAATTCAATTTTAATAACATTTTATAGACCTTGGCAATTAAATGATCATCATTACCACATAATAGGATTTTCAATTCAGTTTTAGCAAACTCAGAACTATGGCTTTTGTTGTCTAGTTTAAATTTTTTCTTCATTTGTTGACAAGCGTAACTTCTAATTCTAATTCTTCCCTAGACTTGAGGATGGGGTCTCCAGAGTTGAAAGATACTATTTTATCATACCTCCACCAGTCCGGCTTCACTACCATTTCTTTTTTAAAAAAAGCTTCTTGGGGAGACACACATAGGGGCAATTTCATAAAAACCTTGTTTTATATATATTCCAAACTCTTAATATGATGCATCTAATAAAATGATTATTAAAATCAACATTTAACTTTATCGTACCATAAATACCCATACCATTCAAACCTTAATTCATGGCCTTCCAAATCACGCAGCTTCTTATTCTGGAGGTTCTTCCACTCTTTTAACCAAACCAAACAGCATGTATCAAAATACAATTCCAAATCTGGTAAAACCAGAACCTTCTTTCCTTGGCATTTTGTAATAATTTGTATTTGATTCTTGGTTTCTTTCCTTGCCATATAAATTTAGAAATATCCCTCTGCCACTGTTTAAATGGAATATCCATTGCAAGTATTGGTATTGTCTGGAACAGAAGGAGCATCTTTGATAAAACATTATTTTAATTAATTAACTGCTTGCTGTGACATGTAAATAGCTTTAACTCCTTGAATAAAGCTCTCTCCAAAGTCCATTTCTTCCAGGACTTTAAACTTAAAAGTCCAATTTAAATTCTCAAAGGCTTTCTCTACATCTAGGAATATTAAAGCTGCCTGTTTCTCATTGTGGTATTGTAAATGTTCAATGATATTCAGAACAGTCCTCACATTATCCCTTAACTGTCTTTTTGGCAGAAAGCCAGATTGGTCTTCATGAATATAAACCTGTAAAATCTTCTTTAGTCTTTCTGCCAGAATTGCAGCAAAGATTTGTAGTCATTGTTCAGTAGTGAAATTGGTCTGTAATTTTTTGTCTTTGTAGGATCTTTGCTCTCCTTCAGTAATAACACAATATTGGCTTCCTTCCACGTTTGGAGTATCCTTCCCTTCTGAAGTATATCATTCCTTATGCCCTTTAGTGGCTGTGGAAGTGCTTCCTTGAAGCACTTATAGTATTGACTTGTAAGGCCATCTGGTCCTGGAGCTTTACCTGGTTTCATTTTTTAAATAGCTTCTGGTATTTCGAAGAGTGTTATTGGGTCATTCACAAGTTGCCTCTGGGATTATGATAATTTAGGTAACCATTGTCTTAAAAGATATTCATCTATTTTAGACCTATCTAACCCCTGTTTTTTATACAAGTTAGAATAAAAATTATGAAAAGTCTTTTTAACGATTTCATTGTCAGTTATTACTTTATCCCCTTCACAAATTTTCTCAATCATTTGCTCTTTCTTTTCCTTCCTTAATTTATATGCCAACCATCTCCCTGGTTTATTTGCAAATTCAAAATGTCTTTGTTTCACATACTTCATTTTTGTTTCTATTTCTTGAACTGTTAACATAGACAATTGTTCCCTTAACAATTTAATTTGATGTGAAAATTTTACATAGGTGTCTTTTGCTACTCAATTTCTTTCTGTCTAATCTCATCTAATATTTTTTGCATCTTTTCCAGGGATTTCCTCTTCTCTGAACAATTATACTGTATGAAATAACCCCTCGTAACAGCTTTACTTACATTCCACACAGTTGTTAAAGCTGTTTCTCTACCTAAATTGCTATCAAAATACTCTTTTAATTTTTTTTACAGTCTTTCACAATCACCTCTTTTTGCAAAATAACTTCATTTAATCTCCATCTGTAATTCAGCTTCTTTCCTCTAAGTATCAAAAGCACTGGGTTATGATCAGAGAAGGATTTAGGTAAAATATCAACTTTTGAAAGTTTATTTGCAAGATTTTTAGAAACCCAAATCATATCAATCCTTGAAAAGGATTTATGTCTTTCTGAAAAAAAGTATATTCTCTAGCAGAACCATTTTTTAATCTCCTTGAATCT
Organism: Crotalus tigris; assembly: GCF_016545835.1. Taxonomy (NCBI): domain Eukaryota; kingdom Metazoa; phylum Chordata; class Lepidosauria; order Squamata; family Viperidae; genus Crotalus; species Crotalus tigris. Next base: position 1,852,516 of record NW_024096634.1, on the reverse strand, counting down.
ATTAATACTAAATTATCCATCATGTCAGAGAAAATCTTCACTAATTTACCTTGGTAGGGTGTAATCACCTTAGATGATGATCTATCTAAAGCTGGTAAAATCACTCCATTCCAGTCCCCCAACATGAACCAATTTACATATGAAAATACTATTAACTGGTCCATAAAATATTTCAAAAATTTACATTTATCATCATTTGGCCTCTATAGGCCTACTACTATTGATTTTATTCTCTTGAGCTCAATTTCCACTACTACAAATCTATTATAGTCATCTATTAAAAGTAACTTACATTTAAGTTGGGGTTTTATATATAGAACAAGTCCATTAATCTTCTTTAAACCAGCAGATATAAATCCCTCCACTAGTCATTTATTACCGTATATGCCGGCGTATAAGGCAACTTCCACAAGCGCTAAAATCGGTGCCAAAGACAGGGGTCGTCTTATATGCCGAGTCGTCTTATACGCCAGAAATACTGGTAGTTTCTGGCGTATAAGACAACGTTCTAGGAATGCGGCTCAGCGACAAAGACGGGGGTCATCTTATACGCCAGGTCACCTTGTACGCCGGCATATACGGTAATTATTTCTTATCTTGACTTCCAGTAGCGCTGGCCGCACCAATGGCGGCTATCTCTCAGCCGTCCACCTGAGAAAGTGTCAAAACCGTGGAGACAGCAGACAACAGCTGACCCGCAGTTCGGAACTTCTTTCCCCAGGCGAAGGGGAGGAAGTGAGCTCTCCTTGGATAGTGGTAGAGCTCCCCAAGACCCTAAAATTTCTTTTTTTGGGTCGGAGGGTGAGAGCTCCCATGACGTCCAAGGCTTCTCCACATCTCAGGTGTCTTTGTTCTTTTTTTGGACAAAGCAAGATGCTGCTTCCACATCTGCGCTTAAAGTGAACTTGTGAGTAAATTTTAAAGCAGACAGAGCTGACCAGGAGTATTTATAACTGTGATTATCTTGAAACTTTAACTCTGGAAAAGAATTAATTTTTCTCCTTTTCTTAGAAGTTAAAATGGCACTGGGATGTTTTTTTCTATGAACGAAAGGAAAGAAAGAACTTTCACTTGGCTACATTTGGCTACAAAGTTTGAATAACGTAATGGATTTTGGTTATTGATACAAAAGACAATAGTTTTACTTTTTGTTTTTTTATAGGGGGCTTTTTGCTTTTCTTTTTTCTCCTCCCCCCCCCCTTGTTTTCAAGATACTAGTTGAAGCAGTTTTATAAATTAAAATGGCTTCAAAGCGTCTCGCAACTTCTGCCGTGCCTAAAGCTTTGATCTCTTCTCTGGTTATACAGACTGTTCAACAAGCTAAACCCAGGTCACCACCACCTTCTCCACCACCAGCATTTACGTTAAAAGACTTACAAGATGCCTTGGGAAAAGCAGTCTGACAGATTAGAGGAGAAATGGAGGAACTTTTAGAGGACAGAAATAGGGAAATGAGGGAGGATATAGTACTTGCTTTGCAAAGACTTGCCTCCCATGTTGAGAGGCTGGACGATCGTATTGATGATGTTGTGGAAAAGGTTGCAGGTCTGGAAGATCGAGTTGGTAAAGTGGAAAATAAGGTGGAAATGTCACAGGATGAAATTATCATGTCTCAATATAGAGATATGGAATTTGCTTTAAGAATTAGAGGCTTGAAGGAAAACATGCAAGAAAATCCGAGAGAGCTGGTGGTGAAGGATATAACTTTGATTTTAGGGTGTGAACCTGAAGAAATATTGAGAGATATAGAAAAAATATTTAGAGTTAATTCATGGATTGCAAAGCAGATAAGAGATGTGGTTATTTATTTTGCAAAGAGATCGCTTCATAATGAAATTATACAAGCATTTTACAAGCAGAGATTTCAAATTGCTGCTCAAGATGTCATAATTTTAAAAGAAATTCCTCCAAAAATTTTAAGAAGAAAGGATTTTGCCTTCTTGGCTGATGAGCTTAAAAAACGACAGCTTCAGTTTAGATGGGAGATACCGGTCGGAATAGCGGTGAGCTATGTGGGGACACGTTATAGACTTAACACAATTTCAAAGGCAAAAGATTTTTATATTTCTGTCCTGGTAGCAGGCTCACCACCATCTCCATGATTTAAAATACCAGAGGAGAAGTTGGGAGAACAGTCAACTGAAGGTGCTATCTTAGTGGGGGCTGGAGAAATACAGGTTATATCTTCACAGCAGCCTTTTGAGATGAAAGAAATTTCAAAGGAACAGAGAATGACCCGAGCAGCCCATAGATGTAAAGAAAAGGAGCAACAGAAGGTGGAGGCAAGAGTATTAACACAAGAATCGATTACTTCTGAGCCTGTGGGAGGAGCAAAACCGAAGAGATCTTCAACAGCGGATCTTCATGCAGTCTTTTCCAGGCTTCAGGCCAGTAGGGATGGCAAAGCTCCTGACTTGGAATGTTAATGGCTTGAATTCTCCACAGAAAAGAAGGAAAGTATTTCATTATTTGAAGCAATATAATAATGATGTTGTATGCTTGCAAGAAACTCATATTACTTTAAAGGATCAAAAGTATTTGATTAACTCTCGGTTGGGTTTACATTTTATATCTTCTGTTCCAGAAAAAAAGGGGGTGTAGTTATTTATGTTAAGAAGCACCTATCAGCTAAATTAATAGACTCTGACTCTCAAGGAAGATATGTTATTATTGAATTAGAGTTGTATGGTAAGAAACTTCTTATAGTGGGTTGTATGCCCCTAACCAACAACAAAAGCAGTTTTATAAGTTTTTACATCAAAGATTAATCTCATTGGATTATAAATCTGTTATTATGATGGAAGATGATCTGGAATTGAGAGATATTTGGCGGGAACAAAATGTGGAAGATAGAGATTTTACTTTTTTTCTGACAGGCATCAATCATTTTCAAGAATTGATTTTTTCTTAATTACTACTGATTTATATTCTAGTGTTAAGAATGTTAAAAATTTTCCTAGGACATTGACGGATCATAGTCCTGTATGGTTGGAATTATTTGCTGAGAATGGGAATAGAAGATCTTGAAGGTTGAATGAGAACTTATTTAGATATGAGGTGACTTTACAGAAGTGTAGAGAATATTTGAAAGAATTTTTTACTTTAAACATGTATAAGGGTACTTCAATGACGATGGTGTGGGATGCCAGTAAAGTTTACATGCGAGGAGTTTTGATTCATATGAATAATGCTCATAGGCGTAAACTGTTGCAGAAACGTAAAGAGTTGGAAGAGGAGATTAAATTGAAAGAGAAAGCATTAATTTTGAATCCTCTGGATAATAAGTTAAAGGCTTCTATAAATATGCTTAAAGAGCAATTTAATATGTTAATGGCTGAGCAGGTTGCAACCAACCTACGTTATATGAAACATAATACTTTTTGTAATGCAAATAAGCCTGGCAGGTGGTTGGCTTATCAATTACGGAAGAAACAGAGGTTAAGGACTATAGATAGAATAAATTATGAAGGTAAAGTGGTTTTTCAGCAAGATTTGGTTAAAAAATCTTTTTTAGAATTCTATACAAAATTATATACTGGTGAAAAGGTACAGGCTTTGGATATAGACAAATATCTACAAGCAGCTCATTTTCCTAAGCTTACAAATGATCAACGAGATGAGATTAATGGTTTAATTACTTCTGAGGAAATTATTATGGCAATTAAACAATTAAAGGTTGGCAAAGCACCTGGTACAGATGAATTGACAGCAATTTATTATAAAATATTATCTGAAGAGATGATAGTACCATTAAAGGAACTTTTAAATAGTATATTATTGGGTGCAGAAGTACCTCCATCTTGGAAAAGGGCTTTTATATCGTTGATTCCAAAAGAGGATCAAGATCTTACTCAACCTAAAAATTATAGACCTATATCTCTTTTGAATACAGATTATAAATTTTTTTCTAAAATATTGGCAAACAGATTAATGTCCGTTTTGAAGCAAGTGATTCATACTGATCAATCTGGTTTTATAACTGGAAGATATATGAAAAATAATGTTAGACAGATTGTTAATTTAATTGAGTATTTGGATAAAAACAACTAGATTCCTGCAGCTTTAATCTTTTTAGATGCTAAAAAAGCTTTTGATCAGTTAAATTGGCAATTTTTGCTAAGAGTAATAGAGGAGATGAACTTTGGGGATAAAGTTTTGCAAGCCCTTATGGGCATTTATCAACAACAATTGGCTCAAATTATAATTAACGGAGGGTTAACAGAAGCCTTTCAAATTGAAAAAGGTACAAGACAGGGGTGTCCTTTATCTCCCTTATTATTTGTTCTAACATTAGAAATTTTATTAATAAAAATTCGTGAGTCAACTATAATAAAGGGAATAATAATAAATAAGAAGGATTATAGGTTGAGAGCTTTTGCTGATGATTTGGTTGTTACTTTATCACAACTGACTCACTTGGTTTTAGATTTATTACAGATTATAACTCAGTATGGGCAAGTTTCTGGCTTTAAGGTTAACAATAATAAGACTAAAATATTATCTTAAAATATGACTATTAAGGAAAAAGAAATGTTAGTTAACTTGATAGGTTTTGAAATAGTAAAAAAGGTTAAATATTTGGGAGTGTATATAACAGTGTCTAATGCAAAATTGTATAAAAATAATTATGAAACATTATGGATTAAAGTGCAGAAGGATTTAAATGATTGGAAAAAACTACAATTATCTTTGTTAGGGAGAATTTCAGCGGTTAAAATGAATGTTCTACCAAAATTTCTTTTTTTTGTTTCAGATGATACTTATTTTGAAGAAAGATGTTAATTTAGATGAATGGCAGAAGGGTATTAATAAATTTATTTGGGCAGGGAAAAAACCATGAGTTAAGTTTAAGATTATACAAGATGTACGAGAAAGAGGACTTAAGATGCCTAATTTGAAATTGTACTATGATGCTGTGGCTTTAACATTGGTTAGTGATTGGATTAATTTAACAAACCAAAATATACTTTCTTTGGAGGGATGGGATTTATTATATGGATGGCATGCATATTTAATTTATAACAAGAAAGTAGATAGGGCTTTTAAATCTCATATTTTAAGAATTGCTTTATTGCGTGTCTGGAAGAAATATTATTATAGATTAAATTATAAAATGCCAATTTGGGGGGTTCCTGGACACGCAGTAGAGGGGATATTGAGAGGTGTGAAGTTGGATAGGATTTCTTATAATCAATTGCTTAAATTGGAAGGGAAGGATTGGCAATTAAAATTGTTAGATGAATTAAGGCAGGAAAATATTGTTTACTCTTGGTTTCAGTATAGGCAATTGTTAGATAGGTGGAGTTTAGACCAAAAGGTTGGTATTACTTTAGAGGATGAGAACTTGATAAAACAGATTAAAGATCAAAGTCAAGCTCATATAAAGAGAGTTTATAATGTATTAGTGGAATTGGATTCAGAGACGGAATTAGTTAAAGATGGGCTCAAAATTTTCAAGAGCCGATTTTATTAGATACATGGGAGGCAATTTGGGTTGGGAATGTGAAGTTTACTCAGGCTCAAAATTTAAGAGAAAATTTTTATAAAATGGTTTATAGGTGGCATTAGGATCCCCAAAAATTGTGTCGCATGTATCCCAATTTACAGCCTAAGTGTTGGAGATGTGGTTGCTTGGATGCAACCTATTATCATATTTGGTGTATGTGTAGAAACATAAAAGTTTTTTGGGTTAAGATTTGGTGGAACATTCAAAAGATTTTCAAGAGAAAGATAACGTTTTCACCACAATTATTTTTGTTAGGTATTATTGTAGATTGTGATGCTAAAGAAACTATTTTAATGTTGAATCTTATTACGGCTGCAAGGTTACTGGTTGGGCAATATTGGAGGAAAGATTCTTTGCCCACTATAGAAGAATGGTCGCTTAAAGTTTCTAATTTAGCAGAAATGGCCAAAATTTCTGCTTATTTGAAGGATCATTCACAAGAAAGATACATCTCAGTGTGGAGAAGATGGATAAATTATGTACAGAATAAATATGGGATTAGAAAGTATCATTTAATTTTTGAATAACTTATAGTTTAAAGTGGGAATTGTCTATATTGTTATTTTTGTTTCTCTTTAAAAAATTCTTGTATTTAAGTTAAAGTATTTTATGGTTTTGGTTATTGGTATAGTTGGATAAGCTTAGTTAGAATTTGTTTGCTTATTTGTAACCCTGTAATCAGCTCTGGGAAGTGAGGGGGGGTTAGGGTTAGGATGGGGGGGAGGGAGGGATGTTGTATTGTAATAATTTGTATAAAACTTTTCAATAAAAATATTTCTTATCTTGTTTCTTGATATGTGTTTCTTCGAGGTAAATTATATCAACATTAAGTTTCCTCAAACAATGAAATAATACATATTAAACATGGCAACCAGGAAAAGTATGGAGAAGACTGAGAGATTATCAGGAGATTTAGAACTGTTAAAACCATTTATGGATGAATATACAGCCAAAACACATGAGTTAATTCAGAACGTGAGAAGAAGCATCAAAGCTAAATTTAATGCTTTGGCAAAAGAGCTGTGTGGTGAAATACAATACTTGACTGGAAAGATTAAGAAGGTTGAAGTGAGAGTTGACCTTATTAATCATGAAATGGAAAAAGTGAATAATTTGCTGGAAGCTGACTTGGACCAAAATGCAATTTTGGAATGTCGGATAAAACAGTTCCAATTAAGATTTCAAGCTATTCCTGAACAGACAGGAGAAGACATTAGATTAAGGATGGTTAAAGCCTTGACTCAGTTGACCAATTGGGAAGAAAAAAATATGAACCTAGAGCTAGATAACATGTAAAGAGTAAACTCCAGATCTGCCACTATGAGAAGATTACCAAGGGATGTGTTAGTTCACTTTGTAAGAAGAACAACAAGAGATTTTGTTTTGGACTGCCATTTTAAATCTAAACTGAGAATAGAAAATATGGATATTATTGTGCTGAAGGAAATCCCGTTGAGAATTCTGAGAAAAAGGAAAACATATGCTTTTCTTACTGATATCTTAAAGAAGAAAAACATCCCATTTCGTTGGGATAAACTTGAAAGAGTGATATTTACTTATCAGGAGCAAAGATTCAAATTGAACTCTATTTAAAAAGCCAAGGATTTTCTGATTAGATATAAACGAATTTTAGAGTTAGCTGAGGAACTGGATGGAGATAAGAAATTTGCAGCAGAACAATGTCAAGAGGATAGTACTGTAGAAGAGGATAAGGCCGAGACAGTGGTACAGGATTCTGCTACTTTATGCAAACATGGAGATTAAGATGGCCCCCGACTGAGAACAGGCCTTCTTGGCCTTTAGGCAACTCACACACAAGCACACAATAGGTAGCATTTGCAGTTCTTTCTCACACAGTTCCCCAGGAACTCCTACTGCTAGAACTACTATAATTCATGATCCCTACTACTAAAGAAAAGCATTTCTCTCCCAAACTCTAGTGATTCTCCTGACAGCTCTAATGTCCATTTTATCAAATCTTCTTTCTTATCTTTCGGTTTGTTTTGAAGTCTTGAAAGATGTCTTTTCCATATTTTTCTTTGTCTGGGTTAAGCTGTAATTTTCTTTATTTGTGGCTTCCATCTTTGGGTCACTTTCCTCTGGTTTTTGTTCTATTATCTGATTTATTTGTTCATTCTTTGTCACCATTTTCTGATAATTTTTTAATTGTGAGCTTAGGACAAGGATGTGCTCATTTATATCATCAAAATTATTTTTAATCTCATCTTTATTTGAATCAATTGTCATTTGTATGAGTTGCAACATAGCATACATTTCCTCCTGGAAGATATTTGTCTTGTCGTGAAATATTACTCCTGCAGATCTCTGATGTTCCAGACTGGGGATATTAGAAGAGAATATTGCATGTGGTTTCTTACCACTTTTAGTTGTATTTGCAACCTCCATTTTCATCAAACCAACCAGTCTTAAATTCCAAACACTATAGTCTTATATGTTTCTTATCTTTATAAACAATCCAAAATGTTCAACCCTTAAAAAACAATCCGGTAATTTCCCCCCTAGAAGAATAGCCAAAAAGTCAAAAGTTTTTCTTTCTCTGCAAACAATTCTTAAACTTAAATATCTGAGCTTATAATTATAATTATAATTGTTTATAATCCAAGAACGTTGGCAGTTTTCATAACAATTGTATTTCTCATTCTGCAATAGATAACCCAGTGTATTTTCTTTCCTCTATCAGCTGTTCTCTGTTTAGCTAAGAGTCACTGAGGATCAAAGGGATGAATTGTGCTCTGTTTCTGGGCGTCTTGCCAATTTCTGAGGCGGGGCAGCTGTAGTTCTATACTCTGTTCCACCACTAGATGTCAGTAGCTATTTATTTTCTAACTTTTAAAACAAAAAGATTTTCTTATAATTTCATAAATATTCTTTTAAATGGAAAATCTTAACAATTTCATAGTTTTCAGTTTTATCCAGATTATAGCTTTACATTAGTCCATTTCGATGCATTTCTGTCCCCCATAAAAATTAAATCGCCACTTCCATCTATGGAAGGGTGGGGTTGTAATCCCCTTCTCACTTTCGGAGGATTTTTTGCTTCTTGAGGATCTTTTCCAGGAAATTCAAAATAGAGAAGAGAAGATCAATATCTCACCCAGCTCCAATACACTGTTCACAGTTGTTATTAGTTGGTGCTTTTGGATTTTGGATGCCAGTAGCTTGGGCTAGTCACTGGAGTGCAGCTAGCCTTTCTCCTGTTGGGTTGGAGGGCTTCTCCTGAATCAAATAGATCAACTGCTGTCTTTCCGTGATCAATGGGGAGCTCCTCCTCCATAGCAAAACCAGTCATGGGGTGCGGAGCTCCGCAATCTCTCGGCCGTGTTGCTACGACGAAAAACTGGACATCTTCTTTAAAAAAACATTTCTGTCTTTTAGCACTCAGCTGCTCCCAGTGGCTCTGTTCCCATAGCAATAGAAACCATCTCCCCTCTCACTTTCCGAACAATACTTACATCATCCACCCCCACTCAGCTGCCTCTTTGCTTGGTTTTTATAGCTGTTCATTGCTGGGCAGCTTGGCTGGCTAGGGGAGGTTATGTTATGTTAGAGTTAGGTCTTAAAGGGGAGGGCACCATCAGCCCAGCTAGCCACTTTTCAGGCAGCCTGCCCTTTCACATAAACTACTGAAACAATAAACCATATAAAACGTTAATTTAGCATAAGTGGATGGCAATATCTATCCAATCTTGGCTGATTTTAAAAGTGATAAGCAAACTAGCTTGGACTTGGTTACTACTTCTATTAGATATTAACTAGAAATCTCAGAGTTGTAAAACAGACTGGGAAACAATTATAATCTCTCTCTATACTACTAAAACTCTCATTGCATTGATCTGTTTGTACCCTCAAGATAGCTCAAATGATGCATTTATACCATAACAATTTTTGAATCAAGGTACCTAAAATCTGCTAACTTAAAGAATACATTAAAAAATAGGACCCATGACTCCTATGGATTTGACATTTCCATGATGTTCAGACTAATTTTATTCACAAAATCATGGCCAGTGTTGTGTCCTGAGCCTGCAAATGGTCCTGGGCTGTTGCAAGCTGCCCAGGACCAGATTGAGTGGTGCTGGCCTAGCGTGCATGTGCGAGGCATGGAAGCACGCCAGATTGTTACCTTTTTGCCGGGGATTCTATTAAAGGAGACAGAGAGGCCTGCGAGCCTCAGAGTTGTGTCGAAGAGAGAACTACTGAGAATAAAAGGCTGTTGGAATTACAGAATGTGTGCTCTTCATTCGCCGTTGACTCGAGGACTCAACACTGGCGACGAAGGTGGGATCGCTTACAAGATCAAAGAAGAAGATTTGTAAGCTTACCCCAAGAGTCCTGGAGAGAGGAAGAAGGCGTTAAACTCAGCACCTGGCCTGCCAGTACAGCATCACTGGAGGTAAGCTGGCTGATAGACCCCTTCCTAGAATAAGAAGCAAGGATGACAAAGATAGGGAGATTGTCTGAATTCGACGTTACTCACCCAGAAAAATGGGAGTCTTATGTTGCTAGAGTAGAAAATTACTTTAGAGTGAATCAAGTTAGAGAAGATGGCTTGAAGGCCGCTACTTTGCTGTGTGTCTGTGGTCAAGATGCATTTGAAATTGCAGAAAATTTGGCAGCCCCTGCTCCTCTTGAATCTGTCACTTACACAGATTTAAAGAAGTTATTGAAGGAACATTTTCAGCCCAAGTTGTCTGTTATTGCGTGGAGACACACGTTTGAACAGAGGGATCAAAGAGCTGGTGAATCAGCCAAAGAATATATTGCAGCCTTGAGAAGAACAGCTAAGCCTTGTGACTTTAAAGATTTAAAAGAAAGGCTGAGAGACCGATTTGTATGTGGGCTTAGGAACAGAGACTTGCAACAGAGACTCTTTGCAAAAGAAGACATTTCTTTCCAAGATACTTTGAGAGAGGTCACTGCAGAAGAGGCAGCAGGTGGGGTGGTCAAGAATATGAGGCCTATCAGGAACAATCCAGAAGCAGTCTCCGTGCACCATGAGGGAGTCCAGGAGAGCTTGGAGGAAGATCCTGAAGATGAGGTGGATCATCTCTACCCATCCAGAGAAAGGAAGCAGAAGGAAGGCAAAGAAAAGTCTTCAGCTGTACCCAAGTGCTTCAGGTGTGGAGGTTGCCACAAGAGGACCGGCTGCAGGTTCCGTTCTGCAATCTGTAGAGCATGTGGCAAGCAAGGCCACATAGCAGCTGTGTGTCTGGGCCGTCAGAAGGTACAACCCCGAGAAGAATTGCGCCTGAAAGGTACCAGGGTCCCCAGCCAAAACGGTGGGTTTCTGTGCATCACGTAGAAGCATCTATAGAAACTGTCACTTAAGGTGAGGTTGCAAGGAGTTCCATTGGTTATGGAACTGGACACTGGGTCTGCCCTTTCAATCATTTCTATTCACACTTTCAGAAAGATTTGCTCTAGCAGTGGGTTCCAGGCCAAACTTAGGCCATCCAATATAGTCTTGACAGACTTCCAAAATTCCAAGGTGTGTGTTAAGGGGGAGGCCACCCTTAAAGTACAATACAAGGATTTTGAAGGTCCATTAGATGTATTAGTAGTTGGGGGTGAACGAATGAGTCTCATTGGACTCGATTGGTTTGAGGCCTTGGGAATACAAGTTACAGGGCTACACAATTTGCAAACGCCAGGCCTACAAGAAGTCTGCAAAGAGTTTGCAGATGTCTTCAGCCCCCAGCTAGGAGCTTACAAAGGCCCCCCAGTTTCTTTGAAACTGGACCCCACTGTCACTCCCATTAGGGTGAAAGCAAGGAGAGTACCCTTTGCTTTAAAAGGGAAAATTGATGCTGAATTGGACAAATTGATCCAGCAAGGTGTTTTAGAACCTGTTGACTCAAGTCCATGGGAAACCCCCATAGTTACGCCTCTCAAGGCTAATGGAGACATTCGCATCTGTGCAGACTACAAATGCACACTAAATAAGGCATTGCAACAGCATGCATATCCTGTACCTATAGTCAGCCATATTTTGGCCTCCCTCAAAGGGGGGGCGTGTTTTTGCAAAGCTAGATTTAGCACAGGCTTATCAACAGTTACCTGTTGATGAAGCTGCTGCTGAAGCAGAGACTATTGTAACTCATAGGGGGGCATTCAAAGTCAAAAGACTACAATTTGGAGTAAATGTAGCTCCTGGAATCTTCCAAAGTGTAATGGAAAACACTCTGAGAGGTATACCAGGGGTTTGCCCCTATTTTGATGATGTCCTTATTGCAGGAGAATCCACTCAGAATTTAGCTGAGAGATTGAGGGCTGTTCTGCTGCGTTTCAGAAAAACAGGTCTCAAGCTTTAAAAAGACAAATGCAAAATTGGAGTGTCTTCTACAGATTTCCTGGGATTCAGAATAGATGCCAGGGGTATTCACCCTGCTGAGTCTAAATTGAAGGCTGTACTGCAAGCTCCTAGGCCTAAGTCTAAAGCTGAGTTACAAGCTTTCCTGGGCCTCTTGAATTTTTATAGTGCTTTCATACCTAACAAAGCTAATGTAGCAGAGCCACTTCATAGACTCCTAGACAAGCAGGCAGTGTGGCAGTGGTCACAAGCACATGAAAAAAGCTTCAATGAGGTTAAGGCCTTACTTACATCAAATGATGTGTTTGCACATTTTAATGAAACTCTTCCTGTGTGCATCACTTGTGATGCTTCCCCTTACGGGGTGGGAGCTGTAGTTAGCCACTTAAGAGCTGATGAAACTCAGGTTCCTGTTGCATATTACTCCAGAACCTTGTCCTCTGCTGAACGAAACTATGCTCAGATAGATAGAGAAGCCTTGGCCATTGTCACTGGAATTAAAAAATTCCATGATTTTCTATATGGCAGACACTTCACGGTCTATACTGACCATAAGCCTCTGTTGGGGTTGTTTACCACAAACAAACTCCCCATATCATCTCTCCTAGAATGCTGAGATGGTCTATCTTTCTGTCAGCCTATGATTTTTCATTGGTTCACAAACCTGGCAAGGAAATGGGCCACGCTGATGGCCTAAGCCATCAACATTCTTTCCATTCAGGCATTGCCTGAGTCTCCCTTAAATGCCAGGGATGTGGCTGCTGAATCAGCCACGGATCTCACACTCACTCGTGTGCTGTCATGGGTTTTGTCTGGATGGCCTGAGAGTTGTCCAGGTACTGAGTTCCAGAGTTTCTGGCTCAAGAAGCATGAGTTATCCACTTTCCAGGGTTATCTGTTGTGGGGCAGCAGAGTTGTTATTCCTACCTCAATGAGACCTAGAGTCTTAGCTTTCCTCCATGAGGGTCATCCTGGCATTGTCAGGATGAAGGGGCTTGCGTGTAGCCATTTATGGTGGTCAGGTTTAGACAGGGAAATAGAGGCCCAAGTGCATGGATGCTCATGGTGCTGTGTACAAAGAGAGAGGATTTAGGGATTCTGCGGGCAAATATGTGTTACATGGAACTTGATAAAGCGTCTTCTCGATGCAGTACAAAAGCCAGCAAAGGTTTCAGTTATGCATTGTAAAGGGCCATCAGGGGGGAGTATGGACTCTGGAAATGGTGCAGGAACTGAATAGGCAGGTGGAAAAATTTAGACACTATGTTATGGAGCAAACACTGCCTAGGTTAGTAACAAGATGTCATCCTTTTAAACCTGGGGATAAGGTGTGGGTGAAACATTGGAAACATAAACAACTGGAAGAGAGATGGAGAGGGCCTTATGAGGTGATAATGGCCTCTCCTTTAGCTATAAAGATTGCAGAATCTAAGTCCTGGATCCACTGGACCAGAGTCAAAGCAGCCGCAGAACCTCTGTGGACAGTGACCAGGGATCCAAAGGTTTCTACCAAGCTCACTCACTCTTAAATGTGTTTAATGTGTTTAATGAATATTTTATTGTTTGTGTAACAGATATTACAGTAGCACAAGTGTATCCTGCACATATATCTACGGCTGTTCAGCTGGAATTCAACCCCTTGCTAAGCCACCCCGGAAGCTGGCTTTCTACGCACGGGAGAAGAAAGGATGAAAGGATTATTTCTGCTTTTATATAGTACTATTGTTGCATGTAGTAACGTTTGTCTTTTTAATCTAGGCCAATGGAGCAAGCCAGAAGAGGCTCCACGTATTGTTCAGTCTTATGCTATAGGCACTGGCACTTGTGATGGTCACCCCCCATTGGTTTTTCACCAGAATGTTGGAATGGTATCTTGCCTCATCCTTGTCAATTTCCACAAGCATTTGACAGAATAGTTAAAGAAACTTGCATGACAAGACAACCTGTCAATCCCGAAGCCTGTCAATATGCTGGGTATATTCTTAGAAAAGGCATATGTGTAAAGGCCCCATATAAAAAGCCTCCTCCTCCTGTCACATTGGAATGTGGGCCTCCTTTATTCTGGGGATGGGAGCGGGTCACCCTAGTCTCGCAGTTAAAGACGGGATGGAAGGGGACTTGCATTGTACGTGTAATTCCAGTGGAGTTTGGAGTTACTATCCAAAAACTTCAGAGGAAACGCCCAGAGAGAAAATGAAGTAAAAGGTCCCACCAAAAAAAGGATGTGCCCCATCCATTGGAGTCAAGGATGCAATATAATTTGTGGGTCCAATTGGCTAAACTAGCCAACGCAACAGATTTTTGCCTTTCTGAAGCATATGACATGGAGAATCTGCTGTCCACATGTTTAATACCAGTATGTGTTCCTGTCACAGCGGCCAAGAAGTTCAGTCAACATGAGTTTAAAGAACATATAGGCTATGAAACAATGTACAGCTGGGGTCACATTTCCAAGTTTCTACCACCCGATGCTTTAGCTTTGCATACACCTAATGTAGCCATTCCAGAAGACTTACAATGTGCACATATTACAGGTTGTGAGCAAAGTATACCCCTACCTCATTGCCTGAAGGTGAGCCAAGAAAAGCTGAATTGCACATCTTTCCAATCAGTGTCCTTTGGTTATGCAAACATATGGTTACCTAGAGGGTGGTTCTTCACTTGTGGAAAAGACTCCTTTAATTACATTCCTGCTAATCTAAGCACATCATAATGCTGTTTAAGTAGACTGACTACCTTTCTACCAGATAGATCACTTTTTACCTCCCCTAACACCACACAATACAAGAGGGCCAAGGTTCTAACTGAGGATTGTGATTCCTCTCGCACTCTTCTGAACGCGGCTGAATACAATGCTTTGGCTGTCTCATTGGTGGGAGTTCCTGCACTTGCCCTAAGGGCCCATGTCAATATAAATTCTGTTGCCTGCAACTTGGCTAAAACTATAAATGCCACTTCAATAGCCTTGTCTGACATCAATCAGGAAATGTTAGAATTACGTAAGGCAATCCTGCAAAATAGGGCAGCCATCGACTATCTGCTACTCCACCAACACATGGGATGTGAGGCTTTTGAGGGGATGTGTTGTTTTAATCTATCAGATCAATCCCCAGTTATAAATAAGCAAATTAAAGTACTCCATAAAATGGCATCAGAGCTGCAAATAGATTCCCTGGGAAATTGGTGGAGTAACTTATGGTCTTGGCTCCCAATGGGTCTTATTGGAAACATTATAAGAGCAGTAATCATCTTTATTGCTATTCTGATCAGTAGCTGTTGTCTTCTGCAGTGTACCTTTTCAATGATGCACAACATAACACTACCTAAACGAGTGTCTCTGCTTGCAGAGAGGAAAGCTACGGCTCAAGTTATGGCTATGTGGGAATTCCAGAAACAAGAATATAACAACATACACACATCAGACCCAAGTGTTACAGAATGAAACTTATCTGCAAAGATGAGATAAGTCTCATCAGGGGGGAATAAAGTGGGAAGCTGGAAAAATACTGATTGTCCGACAGAGAATGTGGGTGAAAGGGAGGTTTTCCTGCTTACCAGACAACCCTTAAAATTAGAATGGCCAGACATCCTGTTCTCAGCTCTGCACATGATATATTGCAAACTGTTTATCACATGGTGTATTGAAAACTGCTTAACACTTGAAATATTGCTAAAAGCATTCCTATGTTAAAAGAGGAACTATAGATTATAACCATGTCTAGTAGCTTTCCTATGTTAGAATAAGGAACTATAGAATGTAACCATGTATGGAATATGTCTTGATCAGGAAATACTGACGTATTGGGGTTTATAAAAATGATCATCCACGCCCAGTCGGGTGTTCAGACTTTTTTTAGCTATGATAGCTCTCTGAACCTGCGCAATAAACTTCCCTTTCCTTGAAAGAGCTGACTCAAGTCTCTCACTTCTACAACAACAGGTTGCATCCGGACAGACTGGCTCCTAGGGTCACCCAACCCAGGGCACCGCAGTGTCTGCAAGTGGGTGCCCCAGTATGGACCCGGAACTATGGGCCTGGTCACCTGTGGGTTCTGGCAGTAGTATGCAAGATCACTGGTCCATTGTCCTACGAGGTTTCCTTGGACAACGGTCGTGTCCTTCGGCGGCATATCGATCAGCTGCGTACGAGACTGGACTCACCCTCTGCAACTCCTGGGCTTTCTCCGGGGGGAGGAGGACCACTGTGGGCAAAGGGAAGGGTGTTGGCAGCAGCTGGGACCAAACAGAAAGGCTGAAGAAGGCCTGTTCCAAGGTTCTGCAAGTGTCCCTAACAGGAATTCAGGGGAACAAGAAATAATACAGGCACCAGTGCCTACTCCACCAGGGAGTCACCCAGGGGGCATACTCATCATTCACAACCACAATTCAGCACTCCAAGCAGGGAGAATAACCGGGAACATCCAAACAACCCAAACAATGCAAGAGAACTGGCACACAAACAATTAAGCTGGCCCAGTACTGCTACTGCTTCCAAAAAGAAGTCTACACACAGGGAGGTAGTCAGAGAGGCAAATCCTGATTCTGGTACCTCCGGCATAGAATGGGGGGCAACCGAGTATTGGGGCACTGCAGAAACCCATGACAATCCCATTACGGGGCTTGGGAGTGAAGGGACGCGTTCCCTTGATAGGTCCATTGTGGACTTGGAGAGTACTACAGAAATGCCAAATACTGGCGGGCACTTAGAGGGGCCCGAGAGCCTGCAGTTAGGCAAGTCAACCAGGTATAGTGGGGAGCAAAGTCCTGGTCTGACGAGCCCAGTGGGCAAGCAAGCAGACCAGGCAACAGGACACAGTTCATGGGGACCACCAGGGTTTAAAAGAGGGGGCAACTCCACTCCAATCTCTGCACAAGAGGAATTAGGGGGTTCTCAGAACCTGAGGAGGTCACAGAGAGTAAAAAGATCTCCCAAATACCTTGAAGATTTTGTAACCTTGCTGTCAAAGCAAGGGAGGTGAAGAGGGTGCCTGCTGTTGTTGAGGGAACTCGGAAGTGTGGGTGTTGGGCACTTAATTCCAAAATAATAGCCTGGTACCGTGCTGTAGTGTGGCTAGTGAGTAGCTGCAACAGATGTGGAGGTTCCCTGGGTTGGCACACCACGCTCGTGTTGAGGTCGTGTATAACTACCTATATAGTTAATAAGTCTCATCCGGGGGGGGAAGGGGTGTTGTGTCCTGAGCCTGTAAAGGCAGGCTCGGGACGTTGCAATGGTCCCGGGCTGTTGCAAGCTGCCTGGCACCAGACTGAGTGGCGCCGGCCTTGCACGCATGCGAGGAGCAGAAGCGCGCCAGATTGTTACCTTTTTGCCCCGGGATTCTATTAAAGGAGACAGAGAGGCCTGCGAGCCTCAGAGTTGTGTCGAAGAGAGAACTACTGAGAATAAAAGGCTGTTGGAATTACAGAATGTGTGTTCTTTATTCGCCGTTGACTCGAGGACTCAACAGCCAGCATCCTCACAGTCACATGATCAGAATTTCCAATGGTCCCTGTTGAGTCCGTGGCGGGAAACAGACACGAGAAGCAGCTGGAGTTCTCAGTTTCTTTTATTCAGCGTTCAGCTTACAGGAAGATGGCTTCAGCCTCGCCCAAACGCCTCGCAGCCTCTTATATAGGCAACTCCCGGGTAAATGGGTTACTTTTCCCGCACCAGCACCCGCGCATGCGCACGGTGCTGGCGACAGCCTGTCTGGTCCCGGGCAGCTTTGCACCTGCCCGGGACTGCCTGCAAACGCCTGAGCCGTTTGCAAGGCTCGGGACATAACACCCCTTTCCCCCGGGCTAAAACTACTACCAACATACAACATTTATTTTATACGACAATTTGCTCCCCAGTGCTCCCACTGTTTACTGGCTTTTGCCTTGCCAGCAATGTTATGTAATCTTCTAGGTACTTAGGAGATTTCTTTGCTCTCTGTGACCTTCTTAGCTCTGGGTTACTGGCATAAGTCCCCTGACTGGAGGGAGGCGTGAGCCTGTTCTCTCTATTGTGCCCTGGTGTCTTCCAAGGACTGTGCCCCGATGCCTGGCCTGCTTGCTTGCCCACCGGGCTCGTCAGGCCAGGGCTTCTGTTGCTTTGTGACCTGGTTGTCCTACCTAGCTGTAGACCCTCAGGCCCCTTGAAGTGATAGCCACTGCTGGGCGTCTCTGTAGAACCTCCTAGGTCAGTCCAAGACCTGTCAGGAGGCTGTCCATTCCCTGAACCCCATTCTGTGCTCGGGCTCGTGTGGGTTTCTGTACCTTCCCAAAACTCAGGTGTTCCCTGATTTGTGCTAGGGGTGTTGTAGTCGGGACGTGGCTCCTCGACTAGCTCTGTGTATGTTTGACCCCCTGTAGGATTTGGGGTAAGGTCAGGCCAACCTTGGGAATTTTGTGCCAGCTCTCTTGCGGGGAATGATTTGTTGGGATGCCCCCGGGTATCCTCCGTTACTGGAGTGCTGTGTGATGTGTGTGGAAAGGGAGTATGCCCCCGGGGTGACTCCCTGGCTGGAGTAGGCGTGAGTGCCTGTCCTACAGATGCTTCTTCGCGAAGCGCAAAAACCTACCCTATTCTGGCTGGGGAGTCTGGTACCCTTCAGGCGTTCTTCTTGGGGTTGTGCCTTTCGTCGGCCCAGACACACAGCTGCAATGTGCCCTTGTTTGCCGCATGCCCGGCAGGTAGCGGAGCGGAACTTGCAGTCGGTTCTCCTGTGGCGACCTCCACAGCCGATGCACTTGAGCGGAGCCGAAGAGCTTCCCTTCTGGTTTTCTTCCTTCGCGGGGTGTAGACGGTCGACTTCCTCGTCCGGATCCTCCTCGGAGTTTCGTCGGACGTCTTCCTGGTGCACGGACGCACCCTCTGCACTGCTTCTGATCGGCCGCATGTTCTTGACGGCGCCGCCTGCTGCTTCTTCTGCGGTGACTTCCCTTAAGGCGTCTTGGAAGGATAATTCTTCCTTAGCGAAAAGTCTCTGTTGTAACTCTCGATGCCTTAACCCGCACACGAATCGGTCCCTCAGCCGTTCCTCGAGGTCCTTGAACTCGCAGGGCTTGGCGGCCTTCCGTAACGCGGCGATGTATTCCTTGGCTGACTCACCGGACCGTTGATCCCTCTGTTCGAAGGTGTGGCGCCATGAGATAACGGACACCTTGGGGTGGAAGTGCTCCTTCAGCAGCTTCTTCAGGTCTGCGTAGCTTACAGACTCTACTGGTGCTACAGGTGCTACAAGGTTTTCTGCAATTTCGAAGGCGTCTTGGCCGCAAACGCAAAGCAGGGTGGCAGCCTTCAAGCTATCTTCCCTCACTTGGTTTGCCTTGAAATAGTTCTCCATTCTGGATACGTAGGACTCCCACCGCTCTGGATGTGAGACGTCGAATTCCGAAAGCCTTCCGATTTTCGCCATCTTCGGATCTTCAGGAGACGGGTCTATCAGCCAGCCTACCCCCGAATGCGCACCGGATTGGCGGGCAGCTGCCGAGTCGACGCCTTCCTCTTCCGCCGCTCAGGACTCCTTGGGTAAGCTTACACTTCTTCCTTTCCAGGTAGTGCAAGGCATCCCACCCTCGTCGCCAGTGTTGAGTCCGTGGCGGGAAACAGACACGAGAAGCAGCTGGAGTTCTCAGTTTCTTTTATTCAGCGTTCAGCTTACAGGAAGATGGCTTCAGCCTCGCCCAAATGCCTCGCAGCCTCTTATATAGGCATCTCCCGGGTAAATGGGTTACTTTTCCCGCGCCAGCACCCGCGCATGCACACGGCGCTGGCGACAGCCTGTCTGGTCCCGGGCAGCTTTGCACCTGCCCGGGACTGCCTGCAAACGCCCGAGCCGTTTGCAAGGCTCGGGACATAACAGTCCCCTATCAGCTTCCAACAAACAAATTCAATGGGGAATGCAGGAAGTTGGATATCACTCCTAGTACCACTGCTTTTTTGCCTTCTCATGGTCATTCTGTTTATCTGTTTAGGTAAGTAAACATGAACTTTTTATTGAAGTTCATTTGCCACTACAATTATTTTTCTATTTATGATATATTATTTTCTTAACTATATTCTTCTTAGAATATATTCTTTTTTATCCCCAGCATTGTCAGCCCAAAATTTTAATGTTCTTTCTAGACTCATCAGACTATCTTTCTCTCAAAGAATGATCCAATGAATCACAGGATTCTCTAGTAATTTGTAAGACCCACAGGAAAAAGAACTAGTAAATGACTTACATTATGGAAGTCATGTTTGATCTGATGAAAACACATCACTTGATACTGCAGAAATTTCAATGTAGTACTGTAGTTATTATTTTGCCACTTTTCAAGAAAACCCATTTCCTGTCCATTAATGAGAATGTTTAATCAATTTCTCAGCTCCAGAAGCAATATTTTAAATACTGAGTATTAAAAAACTACTCAGAGTAAAAAACTGAGATATTGCTAACATATTATCTACCAAAGGCTTACCGTTAGCTGTCATTGCTATCTTGAAGATTTTTATAGCATTTGGGTAGCCATGAAGTATGGCATTACTGAAAGATGCCAAATACTGTAGAGTTTTGTTTTGATTCAACCTCACCTTTAGCCTGGAAAAAATGTTTGTAGAATTGGTAGCCATAAACTCCATGCTAATTACCTCTAATAAACTATGCTTTCAAAGATTAGTGTTATCTTTTTAATTATTGCAACTAAACTTCAGGAATCATGAGAATTTTTGATCAGTTTTGTAAAAGGAATTGGAATTGGCACTCTTTGATTTGATGGAGCTAAACCCAAATAAAACAGTTATTCAGAAAAATGATATCTTAGAACTTCAAAACAAGAATTCTTATTAGAAGCCCAGCTTTCAATACAGTAGGTCGGTACTTATTCAGAAATCATAATAATGAAGGCTTCTTCAGAGTGTACTATTGCAAAGCATCCTCGAAATTACGATTCGGAGGGCTGTGGGTTTCTAAAATTGGAAAGAATCGCCAAGTCACACTCCCCTTGATTGATTCTTTATTAACAATTCCGTCTTAAAACTGATTCCAAGTTCATTTTATTGCCAACACAAATGATAGACGAATACGAGGTTGCGTTGGGAAAAAGATTCCCTAGAGAAATGTACCGCATTTTTAAGTTATCTAATATCCTATTTTTGTATCTCTATGGAGAAGTCCGCCGACCGCCCCCATCCTCCCAGGATCTCCGTCTCTGCGCTTCTGTCTTGTCACGTGGCCGCTGAGAGGCGGAGACTCCGCGCAGCCGCGAACTGGAAGCAGAATGGCGGCGTCTGGGAAGGTTGGACGGCGAAAACGCGGAGCTGCGATCCGACTACCCAAGACCGACAACACGACCCCAGGTGATACCATCCTCCCTTGTCGAAGTGTGACTGCTAGTTGGACGTGCCATGTGTCTCTCTATTGTGGCTTATGCTGTTTTTTTAAAGGGAGCACTTGGGCGTATAAACTAATTTGTGTTGAAGTTGGTTGTGAACATATTGTGGTGAGATCGCTGGCTGTTTGCTGCTCGGTGCTAATTACCATATCTGGGCTTCAAAATCCATATCACTAAGAAATACAAAACATCTTTTGGCCTTCCATGCTGGCTCAGGAATTCTGGGAGTTGAACTCCACGAGTCATAAAAGAGCCAAGGTTGCCTATCCCTATAGGGTATTCTTATTCTCTCCGTGGATGATAACTATGCAGTGGATGTCATTTATTTTTAAATTAAATTCATCTTAGAATTATGTGTCGGACATTTATAGCTGAATTTTTAGTGTGTTCAGGTTTGTTTTTTCTTCAATGTATTATTAAATTGCTGTGTATGCTCTTGGGCTAAAGTGCAAAATAGCTAAATTCTGAGTAGCTGTGCTTTTCTTGCAAGAGAAGATGTATAAAGGCATACAATAGTGGCACCCTCCAGCTTTTCTATTATATATTAAAATTCAATATATGAGGAGACAAGGTACTTCTGTATGTCTAGACCAGGGGTAGGCAACCTTGGCTCTTTTATGACTCTTTGGCTCTTTTATGAGCTCAGGAATTCTGGGAGTTGAAGCCCACGAGTCATAAAAGAGCCAAGGTTGCCTACCCCTGGTCTAGAATGAGGAGGAACTGTCAAATCACATTGGTGTCTGAAAGAAAAGAGACACTGCTTCACTGTTAACTGTTTTGGGAGGATTTGGGGATTTTTTTTGCAACAGCAAGGTCTTATGAAATGCTCTGCTTTTAGATTTTTTTTTCTCCAAAGCTGCAGTGAAAACATTCTGAAGTGGATTGCAACAAAATACATAGAAGTCCCCAGTTATTAAAAAAGTTGGGTTATTTAATTATCCCTTTTATGAAAGTCTTATAATGGCTGCATTCATAACCAGCAATTGCTTGACTATGGTAGGTCTGCCACCAACAAAGGGGCAAATGAAATGTATCTCCTTGCCAGTTGTTCTTTTTCGTGTTCCAGATTGGCACTGTCATAGCACTGCTTCCTTTTGACCAGCTAGGGAACCTCATTGCTAGATTCAAACTTGTCTGCTATTCTTTCTTTGAATAAGTAGAATAGAACTTGTTGCTGAACATTCTGTTTCTCCAGTTAATAATCTTCAATCCAAATATTTTTATGTTTGAAAGACATTCTAACATAAATATTTTTGCCAACAGAACATGAATCAGGACTTCTCACTGTGCCTGATGGATGGAAAGAGCCACCTTTTACAAAAGAAGATAACCCTAAAGGGCTTCTGGAAGAAAGCAGCTTTGCTACTCTTTTTCCTAAATACAGAGAAGCTTATTTGAAGGAATGCTGGCCATTAGTGCAGAAAGCTTTGAATGAACATGTAAGAATCTTTACTTATACTTTCACAGAGATAATGTTACCAAACCACTTAAAAAGCATGGATTTTGAGGAAAACCATGTCTTAGCTATATTGATGAATAACAGGTGTTAACTATAGATGATTCTCTCATTTATTGTCTATTTTGTGATTTCCATATATGCAGATAAAAAAGGCTATAGTAGTATGTTCCTTAAGCAAGAGATTTCTATTCTGACTGCACAAGAGTTCCTATAATACTTAGGTACAGTATGTATCATATCAGTTATTTAGAAATAAATGTACTATATTTTCCGGCGTATAAGACGACTTTCTAAACCCTAAAACCAATCTGCCCCCTAGTGGCCAGCCCTATTTTTTTTTTACAGAAATAAGCACTAACACTGTGTTTCTCAACCTTGACAATTTTAAGGCATGTGGACTTCAACTCCCAGAATTCCACAGCCAGCAGGACAAAGCATTCAAAAATCCCATTTTTCTACATCGCCCATCACTTTATTCTTTTTCAGGAAAAGCAATTAAATAGTAGAAAACAGTAAGCTATATAAATTAAGGACATTACATCTACAAAAAAAAGAAACATTTGATTTACTTCTTATACCTATAGCAGCAGTCATGAATATATGGAAAAACTTTTTGATTCAGCAAATCACATTGATTAAGAAAGATACTGGTCAAATTAAAATTAAGAAAATAGATGATGGGATCTACCAGAGAGAATATTAAAAAAAGAAACATTTGTTTGAATATGGTTAAAGAAACAGAAAAGATTCTGAATACATATGTCATTCTAAGAGAGATGAATTCCTTAAATAATACTGTATGCTTTCCCCCCCTTTTATTTTATTTCTTGATATAAGTAATATAATACTGCTGAAATGGCCTAGATGAAGTAAATGTTTTAGATAATTAAATGTGTCTGAATTTAGGGAAATTATAATGTATAAAAAAGAAAAAAAATAAGACCTAAAGGATTAGATGACTAGGCACATTAAATGGAATATTTAAAGATTAAATATATTTTATCAAAATAATAAGAACTATATTATTTCAAGGTTTGCAAAGAAGACATTTTGGGGAGAAGGGGAAATCAATTAAATGTACTATGTGGATTATAGATTATAGAAACCAATTGTTAATGATTTTTCTTTACAAATGTAAACCCAGCAAACACACTGTTTACCAACTATTAAGTGATTTATGTTTTAAAAAATCAATAAAATATATGGGGAAAAAAATACCAGCTGAGTTCAGGAAGCATTAGGGAAGCAGTGGTGGGCAACACTCACTTTCTAGCAGCAAAGGAATGGAGCTCCTATTGTGCTCATCTATAAACAGAAATTCAATATTGTACCGTATTTTCCGGCGTATAAGACGACTTTCTAAACCCTGAAAATCTTCTCAAAAGTTGGGGGTCGTCTTATATGCCCAGTCGTCTTATACGCCGGAATATACGGTATCTCAGATGTTTTATTAATAGGCTTCTGTTACAAATATGTTTGAAAGCAAACGGGATAATACTGATTCCAAGATTTTAGGGTGCCCTGACCAGGATGTAATTAATGAGTTATATTCCTTAACATATGCCCATGTGCTCATCCCCTGTTTGTTTGCTTGTTTCTTCTGGCTCCAGATTGACTTCCCAGGTAAAATATCCAGGCTATTGGGAGATGGCAGAGAAGAGATAACAAAAGAAAAGAGTAGGAAATAGGACCTGGAGATTTCAAAGGTTGCAATGGAAGCCTCATTGGAGCACAGGCCTGAGTCCCTGACTGACAACAAATCCAAACTTTCTTCATATAAGTTCTTTTAATTTTAAAAGGCATCTGCTTAAGGTTTCTAAATAAAACCCTTACCATTATGAAACTTTAATTCCTCTTTGCTCCTAGATACCAATAGATTTTTTTTGTTTGTAAATTTTATTGATTACATACATTTCTGAGATCATTAAGAATTTGTTCTGTTCTTCTGAGAATAGTTTGTTCTTTTACGCTACAGCATATAAATGCAGCTTTAGACCTAATTGAAGGAAGCATGACTGTCAGCACAACAAAGAAGACCTTCGATCCATATGTCATCATCAGAGCCCGAGATTTAATAAAACTTTTAGCCAGAAGTGTTCCATTTGAGCAGGTTTGTTTTTCTATCTTTTTAAACTTTAATTCTTTGATTTCAAGAGCTCTGATAACAAACTCAGCCTGATTAAGAATCCTGATTCAAAATAGTTTATTAGAAGAAAATGAATATTTTATAACTAGATACTTGATTATATCTGTATATATTTAACTTGAAACTATCTCTGATTTCCATTTAGTCTGTACGTATCCTTGAAGATGATATAGCATGTGACATCATTAAAATAGGGTCCTTGGTCAGAAACAGAGAAAGATTTATAAAAAGAAGACAGAGGCTTATTGGTCCAAATGGGTCTACTCTAAAGGTATGTCTTTGTTCTTGTAACTCACTCCAAGCCATGCTTATTCAAAAATAGATCCTCTGTAAATGCTTGTTTTCATATTCAGTAAAATACGTACCTATGAGTATTGCATCCTGAAATGTATACTGTTATCTTATTTTGACATAGGCGCTAGAAATATTAACCAGTTGCTATATCATGGTTCAGGGGAACACTGTTTCAGCTCTTGGACCTTTCAATGGTTTAAAAGAGGTAAGATCATCTTCAGATAGAACATTTTGCACATTCAGTTCAAGCTGTAATAGTAGTTTTCATTTTCATTTGTTGTTGTTGTATATTAATATAAAATGAATATACATTAAAAAAGAAAGAACCTATATACTGGTCCATAATAGTAATAAAGATTTGATGTTGGGAAATTACTTAAGAAATCAGTTATTATATTGAAGTTTTATCTATTGTGTTAACATAATTTTCTCTAACAAGCTAAACTCTGTGGCCATGCTGTGCAAGACAAAACATGATATAGGTGAAGCAGAACGTCTTGCTAACAGAAATCTGATCACTGCCAAAAAAATGACAGCGTGCAACTTAAGAATAAAATACAAATTTGACCTGATCCAAATTCTTACAAACTAGTAATCCTTTGTGCAATATATATAATTTAATTGCCAATCTGCTGTTCCAATTATGTCTTCATTAATTTTCTGAAATGACTAAAGGACACATAATCATACTTATAGAAAATAACATTGCTTTTAAAATAATCTTCCAGTGTTAGAAATATAATTTCTAAATGTATATAAATATATACATTTATATGAAGCCACTGGATGAGATCATCAGACAGCACGGGGTGAGGTTTCATCAGTATGCTAATGATACCCAGCTATATATCTCCTCCCCGAGCTCTCTCAGTGAAGCGGCTGATGTGATGGGCCGTTGCCTTGAAGCCGTGAGGGTCTGGATGGGGTTTAACAGACTCAGACTCAATCCTGACAAGACCGAGTGGCTTTGGATGTTGCCTCCCAAGGATCATGTTAACTGTCCAGTGTTGACTCTAGCAGGGGAAAATATATCCCCTTCGGAGCGGGTTCGCAACTTGGGTGTCGTCCTTGATCCACAGCTGAAATTGGAACATCATTTGACGGCTGTGGCTGGGAGGACCTTTGCACAAGTTCGTCTGTTGCACCAGTTGTGACCCTACCTGGACCGGGAGGCTCTCCTTACAGTCACACATGCCCTTGTCACCTCACGTCTAGACTACTGCAACGCGCTCTACATGGGGCTACCCTTGAAAAGTATTCGGAGACTACAGAATGGTCCAGAATGCAGCCGCGTGAGTGATAGTGGGTGCTCCTCGGTACACCCACGTTACACCTATCCTCCGTGAGCTGCACTGGTTGCCTATTGGTCTCCGGGTCCAATTCATGGTGTTGGTTATTACCTTTAAAGCTCTATATGGCTCAGGGCCAGGCTATTTGCGAGACCGCCTACTACCTCATAGTTCCCTTCGTCCGGTTAGATCCCACAGGCTGGGCCTCCTTCAGGTCCCGTCGGCCAAGCAGTGCCATTTGGCGGGGCCTCGGGGGAGGGCTTTCTCTGTGATGGCGCCCACATCTTGGAATCAGCTCCCTCCGGAGATTAGGACCGCTCCCACCCTGTTGGTTTTCCGCAAGCTGCTTAAGACCTGGCTTTTCCGGCAGACCTGGGGTTTATAAAATCTGACCCCTGGATGAATGTTATTGTATTGTTTGCTTGTCAAGTTATGTTGTGTTTTTATTGTAAACCGCCCGGAGTCCTGCGGGAGTGGGGCGGTCTATAAATTATAAATAAATAAATAAAATCATCTAGGAAATAGATATTTTAATTAACCTGTATCTTACAGGTTGCGTGCAGCCTTTAGCATCCATTTGCAATTCCAGAATTTTCTCCCACTTCAGGGTATAAGAAGCCAGTTTTGCCTCTTAACACCTCCCACACTCTTACTGCTCCACAAAAAATATCCAGAAGGAGAAATGGAACCAAAATTTCAGTCCTACACCTGCAGGACTTGGGCAGGGCAGAAACAGTGTACAGTATTTAGCCACCTGGTTAAAAATGTTTGCTCACCTTTTGTTTAAATTATTAAATCAGTTTGTAATCTTGTCTTTTTTTAAAATTAGGTTAGGAAAGTTGTTTTGGATACCATGAAGAATATTCATCCCATATATAATATCAAGGTAAAATAAAAATATTTGATCTAAAATCATTTTGGCTGTGTTTTGGGCAGAAGAATTGTATGTTTTTCCAGAATTCTGCAGTGAAATTGATTGAATTTAATCCCAAACCCCATATTCAATAGATGTCAGAGAATGATAATAAACCCATTAAATTAAAATAAATTAAAGATGTCAGTTCTACAAAATACAGGTTGTAATTCTAACTTATTCTAAGGCATGGTCAGAGAACAAGGGAATGCAGTAACTTTGCATACTGAATTGATTTTTAGCTGTTTTCATTTCAGCTTCTTTGCTGTTGAAAATGACAAAAATTCCTCCAATTACCCAAGGAGCACCCATGAAAAGATCATGGAAGTTTTCTATACCTAGCAACCCATAATTCAGCAGAGTATAAATCTATAGAATATAGATTTGCTCCTTTAAATATTTAAGAATGCAAATTCATGTGAACACAAAATTCGAATAAATGTGCAATTTGCTTCTTATTTTTTGCATGTCTGCGGTTTATTGGTTCTACAGTTAATCCTTGACTTACCATAATAGAGTCCAGACTTTTGGTTATAAATCATTGGGATTGTTGAGTGGGTCACCACATGACCTGGCTCAATTTAGGACCATATCATGGCTTTCCTTAGATAAGATAACCTTTATTGTCATTTTTATACTGTGGGCATAATGGCCCACATCAAAAATGAAATTTAATTGCCCGCTCTCAAAGTGAAACACATACATGACACACACCTAAACATACTATGAACAACATATGTATAGACCCACATCCCTACATATACGTAGCAAATAAATATTAAATATTGTCCATCTTGAATATATAATGAAAGGAGGAAGCTTGAGAGTTCACAAGGTTAATGCTGTATGGAATGAAACTCTGACTGAATCTGGATGTTCTGCTTCAGATACCACAAAGCCTCCTCTCAGAAGGTAACAAGGAAAACAGGTCATGAAGAGGATGTGTAGTGTCCCAGATAATCTTACGGACCCTGCTCAAGCAGCGCTTCTGTGCTATGTCCTGGATGGGATGGAGGGAACTGCCAATGATCTTTTCAGCCATTCTCACCACTCTGCACTGCCTTCCTGTCTGAAGCAGTGATCCTTAAGTGACCATGCAGGTTATTAAATGGAACATGGGGTGCTTTAGGTGATGAGGGAGTTCTTAGGAGACCTACTACAGGCCATGTGCAAGTTATGGGATACTATAGTGTGGCTCCTTCTATTGAAGTCATTTCCTCTAGGAATATTTGCTTTTGTTTTGTTGTTTTTTTAAAGGTAGTTATTACATTTATTACAGTGGAATACTGGGTCAAACCAAATCTTTGATCTGCAGAGCTCATTCTCATTCAGGAATTTTGAAATTTCTTGAGCTGTGAGGATGCTTTAAAACCCTGGACAAAATTTTATCCAATCTCTGTTCTTTTAGCCATATTCAAACAAATGTTTATTCACATAATAGTCCATCTGGTAGGGCGAGTGAAATCTCTTGTATCTGTCTCTGGTCTTCTTTTGCTGAGTAATTTTCCAAGTTGATGTTATCCGCTTACTCAGCAGTTCCTGTATTTTACAAATGTTGGGAACACAAAAGATGAAGTAAGTAAGATGAATACTTTCTGTCTCCCAAACGTTGATGGTTCTCCTGATAATTCTATAGTCCATTCCATTTTTCTTGTTGTATCAGAACCGTGTAGATTTTTTCCTGTTTGTGTCAAATTGTAATTCTTGTCCTTTGTTATTTCATCAATTTGATCATACTCTTCTAATTTGTAGTCTGCTGTCTGATTTATTTGTTCATTTGTTGTTATTTCCTGGGTGTTTTTAATTGTAGATTTAGATTGGAAATATGCTTATTTAAATCATCAAAGTTATTTTGAATTTCCTCATGGTTTGAGTCTATTGTCATTTTTTATTTGTCCTAACATTATATATATTTCCTCCTGGAAAGTATTTATCTTACCTTGAAATATTGCTTCTGGAGGCCCTTGATTTTCCAGGCTAAGTCCTTCAGGAGAAAATATTGAATGTGGCGTCCTGTCATTTTTTGATACGTATGTGATGTCCATGTTGTCTCCTCCCTTCAAATAATATTTCATCAATGTTTTAATTCAAAAGTCAGTTTATCAGTCAGTCAAAATTACAGTTCAGTATGTTAAGCCACTTTAAATCCTTCCTGTAGATTCTCCTCTAAAAGATTAGCCAAAAAGCCAAGGTTTTTCTTTTCCATAAACAGTTCTTAGATTTAAGCAATAATCCAGGTGTTTTTTTTTCCTTTCAGACACTTTTTAATCTTATAGCTGGCTTTTCCTTTGTTCCCAGCTGTCTTCAAGGCTATTTGCAATTCAGAGGAACAACTTCTTTGTTTCTAGGCATTCTGCCAATTTCTGAGTCCTTATTGTTAGTGTTCTATTCTCTGATTCTCCACTAGATGTCAGCAGTTATTTCTTTTTTCAGTTTTTTTTTTCAATCAAAAGTTATTTTTGTTATATATTTTTATAATTCCATCAAAAATTCTTTAGGGTATAATCTTGACAGTTTTTTAGTTCCTAGATTTGTCCAACTGTAGTATTTTAAATCAAATTTTAGTATACCTCTTTCCTCCTTTAATTTAATTCGCCGCTTCCATCTGTAAGGGAATGGGGATACAGTCCCCTTCCTTAACTTCTGGAGGTTTTCTTGCTTTGGGGATCTTTTCAAGGATTTAGTTAGTACATAGAAGAAAGAAGATCGGTACTCTCACCAATTTCAAGCACACTGTGTTCACTGATGTTCAGGTTTGTGCACTGGGACTTCGCTGCAAGTAGCTTGGGCTAGATGTTGATCTCACGCTAGCCTTTCTCCTGTCGGATTCGGAGGGCTTTTCTCGGATCAAAGGAAGCGATTGCCATCGCTTCGTGATCAACGGAGCACCCTCCTTCATGGTCACCTCTTCGGGGTGACTTCAGACCCATCTAGGGTCCCCCTAGCAGGACGAAACTAGCTGTGGGGAGTGGAGGTCCGCTTTTATGCGGTCATGTGCTACAGGCGCAAAACCAGAAGTCTCCGGAATATTTGCTTTTGTTTTAACCCACAAAAGTGAAACTAAAACCTCTTAAAACTATTGGGCTTAGCAGCCACACCCACAGAAAAGTCAGAAGGTTTGTTCAGCAGTGTCGTAATTTTGAATGGTTGATGAAGGAATAGTCGTAAGTCAAGGACTACTTGTATTAAAAATCATCTGAAGCAGAAGAATCATTAAGTTGAGCTAATTGTTACTTATAATTGAAACACTTTCTCCTGTGTTTATATATACAATTTTAAATGAGTTTATGTTATATCTGGGATGTGATATGAAGCCTCCTGATTGTTTCTTAGGTTAGATAAATTAATAGAATTTTTCTTCTAACTTACTGCTTGATATTTTAATATGTTTGAAGACACTAATGATTAAAAGAGAATTGTCAAAAGATCCTGAATTAAGACTGCAAAGCTGGGAACGTTTTTTGCCCAAGTTCAAACACAAGAATTTGAACAAACGGAAGGAACCAAAGAAGAAAAATGCCAAGAAAGAATACACTCCCTTCCCACCTCCACAACCAGAAAGTCAGGTCTGTTTAATCTGAAATGTTACTGAACAACATAAAAGAGTTTTCTGACAGCTAATGTCTGTAGTACATGGATAGCAAACTATGATGTACCAGTTGTTTTAAGAGAAGGTAGCCCTCAAATATAGTGAGGGAAATGGGCGGTTCCAAAATGTGATAAATAAAGCCAACAATAACTCTAATCCATGGATGGCACAGGTTCCCCATTCCTTATTTTAGTGTATTGTGAAATTTAACCAACATTTCCCTATAAATATAGCCTAAAGATAACAATAACCAATTGTAGCTTTTTGGAAATAATTGTCTTTCATTGCAGTATGTGTGTGTAATGATTTGCTACCCAAAATGAACTTAGGTTAAATTAATAGTATAAGTTGATTGTGTATAAATGAAAAGAGTTTTATGTTTAATAGTATTTTCTCAATTTTAATATACTTGGCAGTGATGTCAGAATTATGAAAACCATTAACTTCTGTTTTTTTAAATAAGAAATATCAACAACTGATTTTTTAAAATATGGAACCAAGGCAACAATTTTTACTGTGGAATATGTATGCTCATGCTACTTTTACAGGTTGATAAAGAATTAGCAAGTGGTGAATATTTCTTGAAAGAAAGTCAGAAGAAGCGTAAGAGAATAGAAGAGATAAAGGTACAGTATCTTGAATTCTTTGTTAATTAACATAGTTGCTGGTTATGACCAGAATGAAGTGATTTGTTAACTTAATATGTATTTAATTTTGTATGTGCTATGCTACATGATCTTTTTTTATGTTTAGGCAAAGCAAGCAGAAGCAATTAGCAAGCGACAAGAGGAGAGAAATAAAGCTTTTATTCCACCTAAAGAAAAGCCTGTTGTAAAACCAAAGAAAAGTAAGATTAGTTTCTTATTGTTAACATTTTGCAAATGACAGTCTCCTTATTGAGAGGAAGCATTTTGATCTGTTACTTACATAATAAATTACTACTGCCGGGGCTTTTTGTTGAGAAGACTGAGGGACAAATAAATAAATGGAAGGTTAATTTGCTAAAAATGATAATTATATTCTAATTCAAGGAAATACATTGTTTTTTGAAATACACAAGATAACAAGAATACCTCCCTCTTGACATTTATATTCTTTAAATCTAAAAAAGCTAATTTATAAAATTAAGAGGCTGTGATTTGTAAGACTAAGAATTGATCCACCCCAATAATAGTAATTTTAAGCAAGATGGGGTAAATCAAAGTTCACTGATACTAAAGAACTCTTCTGTAGCATGGACGCTATCTACCTTTTGTAGACAAAAACAGTTAGAAAATTCCTTTGTAAAGATAGTTTCAGATAACTGCTATTCTCCCAAAGTTCCTGTGCTGGCTGATTAAATATTAGCTAAAGACCATGCTTACTAATCAAAGTATTAATTACTAGATTAATCTGAAATACTATTAATATGCTTTGGAAGTTATTCAAATTTAATTTATATTTTTGGATCCAAAAATCTATATCTTATGGTTGAATTAGAAGCTTACAACTTGTAATCTCTTTAGCAACATCTCTGTATGGCATTTTAATATAACTGGATTCATTAGCTTGTCATGTAACTCTTGATTTTTTGTGTTTTATGCTTTCATTGAAAAATGGATTTACTTGTTATGCTTGGAAATGTTTTGCATATCTTTTGGATTAGACATATTAATAAGAAAAAACTTACTCTTTTACTGTGTAGCAACAACTGAAACAAAGATTGATATTGAAGCAATTAAAGAAAAGGTTAAAAAAGCAAAGAAGAAGGTTGGAGCACTACCAGAAGAAGAGATTCAAATAAAAATTGCAGCAGGTGAAAAGAAAAAGAAACCATCTTTAAAGTTATAGCACTTCATTTTTTGCAAGGAAGAAAGCTATGAACTCTAATTTTATATTTGTTTTTATTTATTTGCCTTATTGTCAGTTAACATCATAGAAGATGAAAAATTGCATTCCTTGAGGAAAGAAGGGGAAAATTACCTTTCCAAGTTTTTAATCTAAAATTGACAGCTTGCTCTGTTGTATTTTAAACAATGTGGGAAATATTTCCATATGTGTGATATCCATTAGAATAAACAGTTGACTTATAGCTATTGGTGTAAAAACGATAGTATATGCAGGATTATCATTGAGAAGATTTTGTACAGTGTACAAATACCAACAAACTTGGTTTTGTTTGTTTTATTGCATGGGACTCTGAAAGATAGTTGTCTAGAACATTTCAAGAAATAACAGGTTTTCTGAGGGCAGCTGAAACATTTTCTAAAGAAAAATGTATATTGCTTTATTAATTGATTTTGTTTACTAGGCTTGCATAAACTATTTACATATTTCCTTAATCTTTATGGAAGGGGACTACTTTAAGTTTGGTTTATATTACTGGATAATTTTGCTTGCCAAATGTTGGTTGCAATTGAATGTTGAGTTATTGTTTTCATTCAGATCAACAAAGAGCAAGAGCGTGATAAGCAGAGTAGAATGGTACTTGGTGAATGTTGTTGTCAGTAATAACTTTATGTTCATTGCATGTTTATCTGTGGAAGACCTTTTTCTGCTACTTGTACTTTTTTTAATTCCTAAAAAATATTTTGAAAATGTATCTAAAAATCATGGATGTCTTACTATTTTTATCAATTCATTGTTTAATACCTTACAAAAGTGCTTAGTTTTTGTTCCAGTTTATTTATACATATACATTCTGGGATAATATTGCTTCAAAAAAAAGACAGTTACAAAAGTTATTAAAAATGAAGATGTTCTCAGGACTAGAACGATGATGCAGTAGGTATCACAATATGGCGCCACCCATACTTCACCTACAAATAAATTTCAAGTTATTTACAGTTGCATCTAGATTAATGACAAACCAATGTAAACAAAAGAAACTTGTGTAAATTTGAGATTTCTTAGATAATTAAAGATTGATATTTTATTCATGGAAGTTCTGTTTTGGAAGTTTTTTTATTTTTTAAAAAAGACCCTAACTTGTGACAGATGAAGAAATGCATGCTAGTCCTTTTACTTACCACAAAGTCTGTGTAAGCAAGGTTCTCCGTGACATTCACTGCATGGTACTCCTGATTTATATGGCCATGTTGGATAATTCCCACTGTGCAAAACAACAATTTTGTCAGCTCACTTTATACAAAGACAGAAGAAAAAGTTCAACCACTCTTCTTCTTTCAGGTCAGTGCTTTAACTTGAATTATAATCTGGAATAATTTCTGGTA
Organism: Crotalus tigris; assembly: GCF_016545835.1. Taxonomy (NCBI): domain Eukaryota; kingdom Metazoa; phylum Chordata; class Lepidosauria; order Squamata; family Viperidae; genus Crotalus; species Crotalus tigris. The sequence continues at coordinate 1,818,417 of NW_024096634.1, read as the reverse complement.
AATACTGGTCATTAAAACCACAGAATGGTGTTACTAGAAACTGTAACACAGCCAAATATAACAAGTTTTCTTAAGTTTAAATCAATGAGACGGACCCTTTAAACTGAAACATTTATTTGCTAGTATTTTTTACTATTTCCAAATTATTTCAGTTTTATTTAGAAAGTACTTTGAATTTGATTGTTTGGACTATCAAATTTATATTAAAGGCAAAAATGGTTATTAAATATTCAGTAATAGTGTTTAAAGTGCAATTAATTCCTTTCTTCTTTGTCAGCCTTTTCCTTCATTCCCACCTTACATAAAAGGGAGATTGAATACCAACTTTGCTTTAAATCTTTCAAATCACTAAAAAAAGGAATAGTATTTAAGTACAGTATTCTCCAGTTTTTGTGTGCTCAACACCAATAAATGAACAAATGTTTAAAAAAAAGGCCAAATCAGTGAAATCTGTAATTACCAAAATACTATCCATTGAAAGACTCATTGAGAAATTAACACACTCAGCTGAACTATGACCTGAAATTCAAGATAACACATGAACAAAGATTAATAGTTTAAAAAATGCTTTCTTGGAATGTTTTGCTTTATTTTTGCTATGCTTGTTCAAATTCTATTGCTGGTAATGGCATTTGAAGTTTGTGTTTATGCACGTTAAATGATTCTTTGATGTTGGACTCTTTGTAGCAGTTCCTACCCATTTTGAATTTGTCTCCGCTTTATATTCTCCATGATGGCTTTTATGAGAGATTATTTTAAGATGTTGGTTTTAGGCTACTATATGTTTTGTTCAACATTTATTTTTTCTTTTTTGTTTCTACATAAAGTTACAAAGGAGTTTATACATTGTAACTTGTGCTAGTGATCTGCTCTCCAAAGAGGGAAGTAAGCTATTTCCTTTCTTAGCCACATACTTAAAATTACTAAGAACAGAAGGTGACATAGCATTTATTTTATTTCCACTTTTTTTCACTAGCAAGTAAGATCACAGACTGTGGGATCTCTCTCTCTCTCATATGATGAGATTAAAAGGTTGAATACCAGGTAAAGATCTTCTCTAAAAAAAGTATGTCATGGCACTGTAACTATATAATAAGACACTAAGGCAGGATCAAGATGAGTAAAATCAGAAGACTTTAGGAGAAGAGGGTTAGGACCTGCTTTTTTCTCTATGTCAACTACATTTCTACCCTGCTTTTAAAAAAATTCCCAGAGTGTCTTAGTTTCTCACTTGTAATAATAACAACAACAAAAAATCAGCCTTAGCAGTAACAATTAAATCCACCAAAATAAAATGATGAAACTCAGCTGAGAACTTGTTTAATTATTTGAAAAGCTTATAATCAAGAAGATCTTCATAGTCAAGGATTATGGGCACAGAGAGAGAGAGAGAGAGAGTCCTTGAATTCATCTTCCAGTAGAATTACAGTTGCTGCTTGCAATGCTTTTGTCCCTGGCATTAACAATCTTACAGGAATAGCCTACTGTCAGGCCTTCCTTTAGTACAGTGTTTCTAAACTTTGGCAACTTTAAGATGTATTATTTAGGATTTTAAATCTTGCCTCAGCACTTTAAAGGGATCCAGAATGTTAATAGGATTGATTTCCTCATAATTCAACCCATTCCCTGTAATTACAGTTAGACTAATCTGATATGGATAGGTCTGGTACATGACCAACCAAAGCTAAATTTGCATTCTGGAGATAAAACTCAGCATTTGTTTTTACTGTGGGTTTTAATTTTGAGCTATAATCAAAGAAGTAAATGGGCCTGAATACACAGAGGTACCGTTGCTCAATTCCTAAAGGAGTTAGAGATGTTCCTTCCTAAGATAATTTCTGACAAATTGCAATTGAAAAATCTTACCTGGGTCCATAGTCACAAATGAAGTGTGCAGCATTAGGTTCATTAAAGCCTTGTACTATAGGACAAAAGTGAACAGCACAGCCAACTTTGTAGGTTTCTGCCCAAACCATCTGAAAATAAATTGGTATATTCTGTGGTAATTTAGTGTATACTAGTATAATTTAGTGTATACTATTAGCCCGCAGTTGTGCTAAAAATAGGACATCTGCTATGTAGCATTTTCTTTAACAATAATGATGACATATGATGTTAATGTTCAAAATAACAAAGAATTAATTTACAGGCATACTAAATCAATAACTGACAGGTAATATACCGAAGTTAACTTAACAAACTTATACGAAGTATCCATGCTGCTTTGCCTAACCCAGGGGTAGGCAACCTTGGCTCCTTTATGACTCGTGGACTTCAACTCCCAGAATTCCTAAGCCAGCATGGCTCAGCTTGGAAATCTCTCCCTTTCCCCTCAGCATGGCTGGCTCAGGAATTCTGGGAGTTGAAGTCCACAAGTCATAAAAAAGCCAAGGTTGCCTACCCCTGGCCTAACCAAACTCACTGCTGCTGTTTTTTTCAGATAAGATGCATAGACTTAGATTGTGAAATTATTTTGAAAACACCACTCACTCTTATTTTTTCATATCTTCTGTAAATACTAATAAAACCTTTCAGAATAAAGTGTCAGCTTTTTCACATATAGATTGGGATGAGGATAGGGAAATGAATTTTTGTGTAATGAATCTGTAGATTTATATGACCTAAGCGTCTTTCCTTAAACATATGGAAAGTTGTTCCCATGGTTAGAGATCTGAATAAATGAGATTCAACTTTTGTTTGCTCCCAATGATCATGTGTAAATCTATTTATATAATAAAAACACCTGATTAAAAACTTGTCTGTGACTTTATCATTCCATCAAGGATCATTAGAAGTGAATGATTTCTGATTTATTGGCTAGACCCAAAATATCAGAGAAGGAACATTTTCTTTGACTGGGCAAAACAATGCATATTTCTTTTTCCTTCAGGTTATTAAATAAAATGGATACAAGAATAGCTAGTGAGTTGCTGTTAAGTTTGAGATTGGGTTCAATGGCAATCCACAGCAAATGCCAACAAGGATAACCAAGGCACAAAGCCATTGGACCATGGAAAATGGTGATTATTTTTAAAAAGATTGCATTGGTGGGGTGAGATTTCTGGTGGCTCAACATATGCCTTTACAGATTGGTCACTTTTTTTTTTGGCATAGGCAATTTTTAAAGTACAAGTGCAGGCTTGCAAAGTGGAATCAAGCAATTTGGAAGTTGTAACTACATTAGTCCAGGTTTTTAAAGTAACTGCCAACTGCTATTTTTAGAAGTCATAATGCAAGATATAATTAATGACTTACCTGAGTATAATGCCCACATATACGTTTACAACTCTGAGTAGCATAATTGTAATGTTGGACTTCATTGTACCAAGTAGTGAGGGCTAAAGTCACATTAAAATACCAAATGGTTCCAGTCCAAATATTTTCTCCAATTACTGTGAAGTTTGGGTGGGCCTTCCCTGGTGATTGGAGATCAGGATTATGATTAAATTCGCACATCTTTGCCCAGCCAAGAGCAGTCTTTGCAAGATCATGGTCCCAGCTCTACAAAAGCATAATATATAATATGATCACTTTATTTGATATTCCTGGGTTATTTTTCAAAATAATGCAATTGTCTTTTACAAAGTAATTCCCCATCCCACCCTGCCACATAGATTTGTATATAATTTTTATCCCTCACTACTCACTCACTTCTGCAGATTGCGGAATATATAAACCAGAATGCTCAGTGCCTCCTGCCCTGGCTTTGTACTCTGCTTTGTAGTTTTTACAAAAACAAGCTAGCTGCCTGCTTGTTCCTGACTCATCCGTATGGATATGGCTGTAACTAAATCAGTGGTTCTCAACCTGTGGGTCGGGACCCCATTTGGGGTCGAACAACCATTTCACGGGGGTCGCCAAACAAGGCTGTCCGCCATTTTTTCCCCCTTTGGCCACGCCCCTGGCACCCGGTGATGTATAAGAGGTTGGGGGGTCACCACAACATGGGGAACTGTATTATGGGGTCGCAGCATTAGAAAGGTTGAGAACCACTGAACTAAATAGATAGCAAAAATGTGAAAATTTTACATTATTATGCATTGCATTGTACCATGTGGAATAAACTACAACTACATTAAGCCAAAATCAAATAAATCATTATGTAATCCATGAATCCAAACTGGCATACTATCTTTGACGTAAAGTCAGGAAAGGCATAAACATTATTTTATACACTATCCTTCTTTAAAAAGAAACAGCCTGTTAGGGGAAAGGGGATCCTGTGGGACTATGGCACCTTGCTTATTTTGCAACACAGTAGTTGTGATTTTCTTCTCAGCTGCTATTTAAAATTTGCCTCAATAGCTGGTCACATTAAATGGGATACACATTTAGTCCATTTCCACTGGTTCTCAGCCTTTTGGCTAAGATTAAGCTTGTGTAGTCCCTGTTCTCATAAAATGCTTAGCTGGATCAAGAAATCCCGTATGGCTTAAATTTAGCCCACAGGATATTCAGACTTGCATAGAATTAAACTGACTCTAGCCAGTTTAACCTGGTAGAACTAGAACAACTAAAGCTAAGGCAGTTGTCCCCTTTTGCCTACGTAGACTACCACGGCCCAGAATGGAACATACACCCCAAACACTGGGTGGCTTCCCCAAACACTGGGTGGCTTGTGATATTGCCAACATGTTCCTGAAGCCAAGGTTCATGGGATGCTAGTAGCATTTCTTGGAGAAAGTGGGTGAAACTTGATATTCCCTAAATACAGGTAGTCCTCAACGTACGACAATTGAGCCCAAAATTTATGTTGTTAAGTGAGCTTTGCCCCATTTTATGACTTTTCTTGCCACATTTGTTAAGTGAATCACTGCAGTTGGTTTTTTTGTAATATATTTTATTGATTTTTTAAAAATATAAATCACTTAATAATTGGTGAACAGTGTGTTGTCTGGGTTACATTTGTAAAACAATCATTAACAATTGATTTCTATAATCCATAATCCACATAATGGTTTTAGTTGATTTCCTTTTTTCCCAAAATATCCTCTTTTGCAAACATTGAGTTAATATAATTCTTATTGTTTTGATAGATAACAATTAAATATATAATTTTTTCCGAATATTCCTAAAAATAATAATCATATCAATATAATATTTCTTTTCTATCCAATCATTCTGGTTGCCTTATCATAGATCCTGTTAAAGTCCTTATTTTAGTTTGTTTCTCCCACCAAATCTAGGTATTTTTACTGGTTTAAGATTTTCTCAAAAAATTAATTAAATTTAAAAATTTCACTCTATTTTTCCATATGAACTATCTCACACTTTTACATTTCTTAAGGAATAGATAAAACAATGAAAAAAAGGAGAGCAAGAGTAAAGAAACATAAAAAATAACATACTACTTAAAATATATATCCCTCCAAAGCTAATATATATTTATTTCCTAAATTTCTTATTCTTTTTAACCGTAATTAAAAATATGTTTAATCTTTAAACATTCCATTTAATACATCTAGTCCAGTGATGGCAAACCTTTTAGAGACCAAGTGCCCAAAAACTGGCCCCACCCCTGCTCCACCCCCTGCTCTGCCTCCACCCCGCCTGCCCACAGGACCACTCATCGCCTCCAGGGCCCACTGCAGATCGCTCAGCAGTGCCATGGCGGCCATACCCTCTGCCTGCGTCCCACAGCATCAACTGTGCGCGATGGGGTGTGAGGGCAGAGTCTTGTCTATGCTGTCTGGCTGCCATGTCCTTGGCTGCACTGCTCTGCATGGGCCACACTCGGGGCGATTCTCCTCCAGGGGGGGTTCTGGTGAGGAGGGGGTTGTGGGGGGAGGCAAGGCTGGGGCAACGGCACGTGCCCACAGAGAGGGCTCCGAGTGCCGCCTCTGGCACCTGTGCCATAGGTTTGCCACTACTGATCTAGTCCTTTAACTCTTATTCAAAACATTTTTATCCATTATAATTTTCTTAAATTCAATCACATTTAAGTAAAACATTTCCTTTATCTAAGTAATTTCAACTTTTTTACATTACTCATATCAAGAAAGAGAACGAAAAAGGGGAAAAAGGATACTATATTATTTAGGGAATTCATCCCTCTTAGAATGACATATATATTCCAAAACTTTTCTATTTCTTTAACCATATTCTCCGATGCTCCTGACATCTCTACAGTCCATTTTATCCAATCTGTTTTCTTATCCTCAGATTTATTTGTAGTCTTAAGGGATAAGTTGTTTTTTCCAATTCTTGTAAATTTTTTCCCACTAGGATTAAATCATGTTTCCTTGCTTTGTTAAGCTCCATCTTTTAAGTCTCTATTCTCAATTCTATATCCATTTATCTATTTTATCTGCTCCTTCTCTGTTGTTGTTTTCTGGGAATTTTTTTGTTGTAGAGTTAACTTAGAAATAGATTGATTTATATTTTCAAAGTTATTTTGGATTTCTTTGTGGTTTAAAGTCATTGTTGTTTGAATTAGTTGCAGTATACTATGTACAGTATCTCCTCCTGTGAAGTATTTATGTTTTCTTGATATGTTTTTTCTACGTGTCTCTGATCCATGATGGCCAAGAATTTGAGTTTTTCTCAAATTAAATAGATATTTGTAATTCAAATTTGTAATTTGTAATCCAAATAGTTCAAAAAAGATTTTTTCCCTAAAATTTATAATTCTCTTTGTCTACAGCCCAGATTATTGTTTTTTTTTTTGTTACAGTTGTTCTTTGCTGTTAAAACTTTGAAGGTCACAAACACAGATTAGCTTTTCCCAGGTTTTGCCAAATCTTATATTAAAGTCATAGCTGTCATAGTCTTCATTCACCACTAGGTGTCAGCAACTATTTGTTTTTCAATTTCCAAAATAAACAATTATCTTTAAAATGAGAGTCTTAACCATTCAAACAATTTTAGATTTATCCAGGTATAAGTTTTAAATTTCAGGGTTTATATTTATTTAACTTCCATATATTTTGATCCTCCATAAAAAGATTAATTCGCCACTTCCGTTAGTATAAGGGTGGGGCGGAAATCCCCCTCCTTCCCTTTTGGAGGTATTTTGCTTCTTGGGGATCTTTTCCAGGAAATTAAATGTAGAATAGAAAAGAGAAGACCGAATTCCTCACCCAGTTTCAAGCACGCTGTTCACAGTTGTGCTGGTTAGTGCTTTTGGACTTCGATTGCTAGTAGCTTGGGCTGGTCGATGCAATACCGTTGGGTTAGAAGGTTTTCTCCTGTTGAGTTAGAAGGCTTTCCCCAAGTCGAATGGAACGGCCGCTACTGTTTCAGAATCACTGGAGCACCCTTCTTTCTTCGTCATCTCTGGGGTGACTTAGACAATTAGGGTGTCCAGGCATGGGGAAATTAGCCATGGGGGTGTAGAGAATCCGCAAGACTGCAAAACCGGAAGTCCTGAATCACTGCAGTTGTTAAATTAATAATATGGTTGTTAAGTGAATCTGGTGTCCCCATTGCCATTACTTGTCAGGTTGCAAAAAGTGATCACATGATCCCGGGAAACTGCAGCCGTTGAGTCAGTTGTCAAGCATCTAAATGTAAATCACATGACTATGAGGTTGCTGAGTCATAAGTGTGAAAAATGGTTGTCACTTTTTTCAGTACCGTTGTAACTTTGAAGTCACTAAGTGAAATGTTGTAAGTTGAGGACTACCTGTAACAATATTTGACCCAATTGGTATGATTGTTTGCTGCACAAATAGTTGGTAAGTTTAGTGAAACAATTATCAAAACATGGCTTAGATATAATGCCAGAGTTGTTCCTCCCAGAAAGGTGGGTCTTTTTTACACCAACTTTAAGAAGACCAAGGATCATTACATTTGCCAGAAGTACTAAGGAACAATAACATGATACACTGGTATTCTTTGGGATTTCTATCCCATCTAATTTTTTAATTATATAATTTAATTATTTTTGAAGTTGGCATACCATAAAGCAGGTAGTCTTGGGTGCTAGAGACTTATTTAAGGGGGAAAAAATAGTGCTTTGTTTGAAAATGTGCCTAACTGCTCAGAAAAGAGATCAACAAATGTTAGGATGACAAAAAAAGAACCTAAAGGGTTAAAGTGTAAATGGTATTTTGACTAGTTGTGTCTCCCATAGCAACTATTTTGCCAAAAGTAGGAGTCTTTATAGTTTCCATTTGGAGTTGATGTTTGCTATACCAGCTCAAAATTTCCAAAGCTTCAAAAGAAGCAGAATCAGTAGCAAACCTTGTTAGTGAATTAGTTTCAGCATAGCAAAATCCTCTTAAAAGAACTAGAAATGTCTAAGTCAATTCTAAACCTACAAGAAGTATGAATTGTACATTTATCATTGCTACACATTATGATGATTCCCTTACCATCCGTTTCATGTTGCTAGCTGGTGGGTCCACACTGGATCGGAATCTATTATGCATTCTGACACATTCTTCCATGAATTGTGAATTTTCAATATCCGGTAAGGTATGTTGGGTATAAAAACAACAGCACACTTGTAGTTTCAGGAACAATAAAACACCAAAGATCAGGCTTTTTTCTGTCATTCTGGACTGCTACACAATGAGCCAAAATATTTAAAACATAAGCCAAGTTGTAAACAAAGTCCCTTAGGCTATTCTGTTTGACAACTTCTACTTGGCTTTTATTTTATCTTCTTTGGTTCCGCTGCTAACGATTAGAGGCACCCGGAAATGAATTGAGCAAATACCTTCAAGGCAGAGCCTAGTGATGAGTCACTTTCACCCACTGAATTGCTCCTTTTCTTACACTCTCTTGTATGTAAATCTTAAGTAGTGAAGGAACATAAAGTGTCCTTTGATTTATTTTGGCAAGTGGACTAATTTTAAAATATTCACTGCTGTTTTTTATGGTTTGCATTAAGTGTTGAAATCCAAACTTAAAATTAAATGTCAGGAACTTCAATGATTTAAGAAGCCAGATTTTATCAGTAGAACAAAACAAAACAAAACGAATAAATAACATTACATACATAAATACAATAATTGTCCTGTATTTCTACCAATTGTAATGAATCAGTTTTTGCCATACTGGGACCATGGAGATTTTCTACATTTGCCAAAGTAGGTTTAAAAGTTATATAGTAGCTGGAAAAAATTGCATTAACAGTCAGAAAATAAGTAAACAGAAAAGATAATGAAACACACAGAGAGACACACACAAAAGGAGAGTTGTTTGACCAATGAATTAATTGTTGTTTGCTATTTAACCAAATCCTGGTCAATTCTAGCCTAAAACCATTTAATTTAGAATGGTATCTGCTCATAACAAAATATCTACTGGGTTGTAGACATATTTTTTCCTCCAAGTATATAAACAATATATTATCAAAATAAAAAAAATTACTGAATTTCTATTTTTCAATTTATCCTGAAAAAAAAAAATATTCTTTTTCTTCAGATTTTTTCCACATTTGTTTTTTTCTTGGCTTGCTCAGAATGCCTGTCAAAAAAGCTGCCCAATGAAGTTAGGTTTACTTCTTTGCTATCCCATGGTTTGGGATAAGTATGTTTCTATCAGATGTATTATAAAAATCACACAGCACTGTATTTAGGTGACAATGTTCTTTATTCAGATGTAATATCTTGGTTGCTGGTTCAATTACCATATTACTGTTTCCATGTTCACTGATTGCTTCCAGATCAAACTGATACTGAAGAGGCTATTAAATGACCTTAAACAGCATTCATGAATTTCCCCAGTGAGATTTTTTGTTTGAATCAAGAGTTTTAACTGTTGCTATATTATGTTTATTTCTTTACAATAAATAGAGCAGATAAAGTTTTTAAAGTTATTAAGAAAACAGAAATTGATTAGGGGCCATTCAGAGAGTCTATTCATAAAGCAATTATGCTTCTCATTACCCTACATTACCTACATTATCCTGGGGTCATCTTTTGTAAACTTCTGAGAAGCAGAATCAATGGGGAAGCCAAATTCAGTTAACAAACATGGCAAGAAAGGTCATAAAATGGGGCAAAACTTAACAACTGTCTTGCTTAGCAACAGAAATTTTGGGCTCAATTGTACTCATAGGTTAAAGACTAACTGTAATAGCAAGAAATATAGTAATCAGTTTTAGAATTGACAGTGAGAATATTAAAATAGTTTTGAAGTTTGGTACTAGACACGTTTCCCAGGAATACTATGAATAGCCCCCCCCCAAAAGGGGGGGGGAAGGTGATCATAAGTCCTCATTTGAGGCATAAATGAGCAGGCTCACATTATATAAAGACCCATCTCCTTTCAGAAGTCCATGATGCTGGGATGAATGGAAGAAAAAAAAAGAATGAACAGCAGTTAAATAAATGGAACGGATTTGAATGGCAATGGGTGCACTGTTGATAGACTTAAAAAGCCAGGTTGGGATCAAATCATCCTGAAAAAGGCCCTTTTATTTGGTTGTAAGAATAAATACAAATGTGATGCACACAATCTATCAAATATTCAATCGGGCAAATATTCATTATGCATCATTGTATAGAACTTCCAGCTGCTACCACATCTCCTTCATATGAAGGTACCAACTTCTCAAGTTTGTTATTCTACTGAAAAATAAGAACAAAAATTGCAGTCTGATACCAGAGGTCCTGTCTTCTTACTCCACTCCATATGGAAAAAAAATAAATTGTTTACATCTCCTCCACCTATATCTTTTTGCATGTTTTTACTTGATCATATGCCAACCCTCTCAATTCTAGTGAGGAGCTTTGAAAAAGGTCTTTCATCTTTGTCCTTGAAATATCTTAACCCTAGAAACCATAAACAAGAGTTCTTGCAAATGGGGAAATAGACTACCTGCAAATTCCAATATTTTATTTCTCAGCTTATTTCCTGAATACAGCTGAGACCATGAAATACCATCAATTCAAAGTCCCTTTGGAAATACTTGGAAGGATATAAACTGGAAAATTGAAGCTACAAACATACTAGGCAAACAGCAGCGCTACCGCATTCCTTTTGATGTATATTCCCCATAGTGTGCCTGCTTACTCTCTTGTAATTCCTTCTTCTCCAATGAGTGTAAAAATAAGTATTAATTCCTTTATTGGTAATTATCACAGCTAGGAATGAGCATTCCAAAAAGTGATGGAGTAGGAAAAAGAAAAGCTGAAATAAAATCATAAGCACAGTAATGGTCACATTATCTTTTACTTAATAATTGTATCATTTAGTAACTAAGTTGCTGGTCCTAATTGTGGTCGCTAAACAAGGCTATCTGTACTCCATAGCTCATGGCATCTGTGTGTTCTCTGATCAAATGTTAATTTTTCACACTTTATCCTAGCTTTCTACAGTTTTTGTTTGATGTTTCAGCTTCTTTAAAAAAATAGCCATAGATATTTTTATTTACTGGTACTAACCATATAATCAAGATAGAACTGCTTTATTGAAGATGGATAATTTTATTGTAAATGACCCAGAGAATTTTGACTGTTAGGATGTTATTACTCTTCCCTTTTAATTCATTGTGGTCAGCCAGAATAGAGGTTGTATATATATAGGGAAAACATGGTAAAATCATTATACAAAAAATGCAAGCCTGTTTTCTATCAAATATTTTGGATTGCATTATAGAAACAGACCATAATTTAGACTGATATTTAACAAACTGAGAAATCAGCCAAATTTCATCTTTAGCATTATAGACCTTACATGCCAACTGCACTATTTGCAATAATTTCAGTTAGTATAGACTATATGTAATGAGAGGATAGGGAACCACATTCTAGTTGTGGTGTCAACGCTGCAAATATTGTATATTCTTGCTTTTGACAATATGTAGAATTGTCTGGTAATTATGGGGTTAATACAGAGCAGAAGGGGGGTTGGGGGTAAAGCCCAGAAAGAAAGAGGAAGAAAACATTTGACCTTCACACTAATTGGATAATGTGAGATATGACGGGTAATTTAGGGAGGGAACATGCTGATAATTTAACTGCTCAGAGGAAGAGAACTTAGGTCCTAGCATCCCTCCGTTGTGCCTGTGCCGACATTTTGTAACAATAAAAGACTTTTAGGAAAATAAATGCCTGGAAGTTCTTTGGAATGTTTCATTAGCCGGAACCACAATGGTGTGGTATGAATAGGAGCAACAAATGTATGTGCATATGGTATGCAGAGTATAATTCAGAATGCTAATACTGTTTTTATCAAACTTTTCGTCAATATGATGAGGAGCTTTATTAGTACGGTACAGTAATACAGTACTGTATTAGTACAGTAATCTAGAGCCATGGTGGCAAAGAGGTTAGCATGTAGTATTACAGGCTAGTTCTGCTGACTGCCAGGAATTCGATCCTCACTGGCTCAAGGTTCACTTAGCCTTCCATCCTTTTGAGGTCAGTAAAATGAGAACCCAGATTGTTAGGGGCAATTGCTGACTCTGTAAAATGCTTAGAGAGTGCTGTAAAGCAGGGGTCCCCAACCTCCGGTCCGTGAACCAATACCAGTCTGTGGCATGCTAGCAACCGGTCCGCACAAACAAGCAAAGCCCCATCCGTGGGATGCAAGCAGCACACAAATCTACACACTCTCCAGTCCACGGAAAAACCTTTCTCCATGGAACCAGTCCCTGGTGCCCAAAAGGTTGGGGACCTCTGCTGTAAACCATATGAAGCAGTATATAAGGCTAAGTACTATTGCTATTGTTAAATTACTGCGTCCTGACCATACGCCTTTGCTAGATCTAAATGCAGTGCTGGAGCAACCATGAGCCATACAATTGTGTCCTAGTCAATAATCATATATAAGTGCCTTCTGAACATGACTGCTGTGCAATCATACATAGTTGAGTTAAACGGAGTTTAACATATACAGAAGGTATGTGCAATTTATCATATTAATATTTATTAATCACAACTCCCTTATTTTAATGTTTACAAAACATGGAACATATTAAATACATTTTGTTTTATATTAGTATCATCTGAACAAAAAAGGAACTTTATTAGTACAGTAATACAGTACTGTATTAGTACAGTAACCAAAATTAAAAAACATTAAGAATTTGTTTGACAAAATTCCATAAAAACAATGAATTGAACCAAATCTATTTTTAAAAGATAGAACAGGAAAATAATGTAACAATTCATGTAAATATAATCTTATAATTAACAAAAGTAGTCAAAGAAAGTTTTATGCATACAAAATACTGAAGATTATTTAGAAAAATTTAAACCTGGATAACAGATTTGTAAGTAATAAACAACAGCAAATGCCAAAAACATTAACAATGGTCTTAAAACTGCAACAGCAATGCAAGATGGATCACATATAATCCGCCTTTCAAATGGTGGATACCATCGTGAATAACCTAGGTTAAAAAAACAAGAGAGGGAATGTAATGATCTTCTTTTAAAAGTAAGTTTAAAATATAAAAGGCAATTGTAATACATACGAATGCTGTTTTCTTTCTCACGTTCAGGATTTCCTGTTTTTAAAAACAAACAAGGTTCAGACAAGTCAGTTAAAGCTTTTAGAATATTTTCTCTTGATAAACATTTTCATTTCTTATACAATAAATACATTAATTAGCAATAGCTGTGATGCCACATTAAGCAGAACTATCAAATTGATTATAATGGAATGTTTACTCCTATTTCTATGATACTCATTTTTCTCCTTTTTCTCCCAAAAGGAGAAAAAAATACCACTGCTCTACCAAAACAAAATCTGAAAAGACTGAAAATCAAAATAATTTTAATGAACTGTAATATGATCATTTTTTTTCCTCCTGGAACTACTATTTATTCAGATTTGTACTCACTACAGAGGTTGTCTTTACAAGTGTCTCCTTCTGGACAGTTATTGCATGGTTTTCCCTCTTTATAAGGGCGTACTCCACGGTAATTGCCTCTAAAAAACAGTGGATGAATATATTCTTAATCATACCAAATATTTTTAAGTAGACAAAAACTAAACTGAAAATTCAGCTGAAAATGTCAATGACCTTACCTGAAGATACCAAGTCAAAATGTTGTGCAAAATCTTGATACTTCTTACAGAATTTCAATTATCTCTTGTGGTAACAATGCTAACATCTCATAATCCTTGAAAATAATCTGATTTTTTTATTATTAAAAAAATAACAATTAAGTGACTCCATGTTTAATGTTTTTCGGAATAACAGATGCACTTATGCCCAGGTGTCCCCAAAGTGCTTTTTCAATAGGCAACTGGACTTTAGTTTTCTTTGAAGATGTTTTGCTTCTCATCAAGAAGCTTCTTCATCTCTGACTGGATGATAGGAATGGATGGATTTATATTCTTTGCAGACATCTGGTCATTTGCATTCTTTTAGTCATTGAGGTCACTTGGAGGTTTATCTGTGTCCTCAGTGTCACCTGAGTAGTGCAAATGGGTTTGGAGCCTTCTTAGAACTGCTGAAAGGACTGTTTTGTAGACTTGAGATCGATGTCGTATCCCTCCCCCTCTGTTGAGGGCTGTTCACTTTTGACATAGATTGCCTCTTTGATCTCTCCTTCAAACCAGCAGTCCTCTCTGTCCAAAACGTGGACTTTGCTAACTTCAAAAGAGTGGCCTTTGTTTTTTAAATGCAGATAGACTGCTGAATCTTGTCCTGATATAAATCCTTCCATTCCCCACCATCCAGTCAAAGCTGAAGCAGCTTTTTGGATGAGAAGCGAAACGTCTTCAAAGAAAAATAAGGAAGTCCACTTGCCTTTTGAAAAAGCGCCTTTGGGACAACCATGACCTGGATGGCTGAGCAGCTCCAACACATAACCTAAATTTGAAATTGTGCAAGTCCCTTTATTGTATATTAAAAAAATAATCATGCAGAACTTTTCCTACGAGTACATAGTTCTTGCTGTACTCAGTGCAACATATGAATTAGAGAATGGCTCCTATAATACCACTGCTCCACAAGCTGCATTGGTTACCAGTCTGCTTCCGGGTGCAATTCAAAATGTTGGTGATCACCTTTAAAGTCCTTCATGGCATAGGTCCAGGTTGCTTGAGGAATTGTCTCACCTCACTAAGATTGGCCTGTACCACTCATGCCGGCAGAGGAGGCATGCTGTGGGTCAGCCCAATTATTCCAGCTGGCAGGAGGGCCTTCTCTGCTGTTGCTCCTGCCCTCTGGAACATCTTGCCCCCCCCCGATGTGAGTTGGGCCCCAACCCTCCTATCTTTTCTTAAGAGCCTAGACGTGGCTGTGCCAGTCAGCTTGAGGGAAGTGGTTGATTAATAACAGATCCCACCCATCCCCCACTCTGCCCCCACCCTCCCCATGTGTTTTTGATTTTAAGTTTGATTTTAACCTTTTATGTGTTAACTTAGATGTAATGTAAGCTGCCCAGTTACCCTATGATAAGATGGGTACCCAATAAATAAAAAAAGATAGATAGACCGACCGACCCACCTCAAGAGTAGTAATCCTAAAATAATAGATGCATTCTATCCTGCTATTCTGTCAGCAATGAAAATAAAGTATGTCCAGGTTTGCAAATATTTATATCTCATAATTTTGTGTAATGGAAGAAAAAGTAACAATAAATCAGAAGCACAAATCAAAGTGCATATATTTATGTATGTATGTATATATATATGCCCATGTGTGTGTGGGTATATGAGTTAATAGCTTCACATGAAAATTAATCAGAATGAATTCTAGGTGTTTTTATTCTTCACAAAAGTTAAAACATCTTTTAAAAGAATCTATATCGGGATTAAATGTATTTCAATTGTGTTAGTACCACATTGTCACATGGGACAATTCATGTGATAGAGGACTCACCACTGTCTTGTCTTTAAGCAAAAGAAAGCCATGATTGCGAATTATTTCATTTGGATTCTTGTACTAAATAGGAGTCAATCTAACATGTTCTGAAATATACTCCCTCCCTCCACCAGAAATATGACAATGTTACAGACTCTGCTCTTCGTAGTTCTCCTCCCATGACCTCCACTATTCCACAGAAGTGCCCATTAGTAATAGAAGTTGAAAGCCAAAAATATCTAGTTTTTCAAATTTCTCTGCCTCTTTGACTAAGATTGAAAAGCATAATAAATGACCTGAGTTGGGGTAGCATTCACTTTGTTCTTCTGCTCTCCAATTTCCATAATCTTCCTACCTTTGCAATCTTATAGCTCATCCTTTTCTTCACAACAGGCTCCCTGATGCTCTCCTTTTTTGTGCTGCACAATGTCCAGGGGGAAGGTTGGAAAGTTTAATCTCTTTATTTCATAAACCAAGACCTCATCTATTCTATTCCCAGCTGATTCTTTCCATGGCTTAAAACAGGGGTCCCCAACCTTTCTGGGTTGGCGGCCCGGGGCAGAGGTGTTGTTGTTGAGGGACCTTTACATGCACTAATGGCCTGCGATTGCGAGCATGACGCAAACAGGGCCACAAGCACCTGAGCGACGCTAGCCATGATGCCATGATGCTAGTGCGAGTGGGAGGAGTGTGCACTTGCAGCAACGCTAAGGTCTGCACGATGCTCGTGATATCACTAACTCTGGCACAATCCGTGATGTTAGCATGAACGGGAGGTGCACTTGTGGCGATGCTAGTACCTGCGTGATGCTGCAATGCTGGCATGAGTGGGGGTGTGTGCAAGTATGCACACACGCATGCACTAGCCAGCCACTCACCCGGCACAGTGGCCAATAGCCCATGGCCCAAACAATTTTCAGTGGAGAGATGTAAATTGTGATGGAGATGTAAATATATTTAACTGTACTTGTTCACTCCATCAAATGCCTGGTGGGCAAATTGGATAAGATTATTTGCATATCTTCTTCCACCATCAAAACTGCATATTTTCCTCCTCCTTGGAACAATTGAAAATAGCACCAGCTAGGCAAAAATGTGATCAATAGAAAATATGACAGGATCAAATCTAGTTTTATAATTTATAAAATAGGAACTTTTCTTTTTTTAACAGTACGAAAAGGTTTACAGAATAAAATTGCAAAACAATTCAAGTAAATTTTGGAGTTAAAAAAATACTAATGACATTTATCTTGCCACCTTTTTCCAGAACATAAATTTATTTATGAGATACATGAAGCTGCCTAACAGTATACAGTATTCAGAGTAAATAAAGAAAAAGTTTTTTCAACTAATTCACAGAACTAGGAGATTTACTTTTAATTTTTACATACAAGTAGTCCTTGACTTATAACTAGAATTGGAACCAGAATTTCTCAATGGTTAAATGAGTTATCATGTGACTGGACCTGATTTTACACCTATTTTTCATTAAGTGAATCACCACATCATTAAGTGAATCCAGCTTTCCCTACTGATTTTGTCAGAAGCTGGTTGGGAAGGTCACAAATCACAATCACGTGACCCTGCAACCATCATAAATGCAAACTGATTGTCAAGTGACCAAATTGCAGTCACATGACTTGGGGATGATGCAACGTTACAATGACGGTTCATAAATAAGTTTTTTCAGCACCTCAGTAACTTTAAACTGCCATTAAACAAATGGTCCTAGGGGTTACCTGTGCTAGCAATTGGGTTCTTCTATATAAAATATAATATGTATTCTACCATTGACATGTGGCCTCTAACAAAGAGATTACATTTACTTATACATTTATATAAAGTTAAGATGTAGCTTTGAGAACTATATACTACTAAAAATCTAATTGTCGTGACCGTTAACTGGATGAAACATTATATCATAGAGGAAGGTACCTCAAATGGGCTAACTTACAGAATACATCCAAGGTATGGTTGTATTACTTCCTCCCAAAGGAAGGCTGTTGTGCAGATGAACTGCTACTGCAGTCACATGACCTTCATTTCCAACATTCTGTGAATTTCCCAGCCAGTCTTGCAATCCTTTGCTCCCTTCACCACCCAGCACCAGCATTTACCTGTCTGTTGAAAAGGTAAGAAAAGGAAGGAAGGAAGGAAGGAAGGAAGGAAGGAAGGAAGGAAGGAAGGAAGGAAGTTCCACATAGTGCCCATACTGCACCCAGTGCATTCCTTTCTGTGCTGCCACTTTGTGCCTTGCTTGACCTGCACTGCCCTCCATGTGGCTTCCTTGACACATCTAGCATCTCTTGAGGGATGGGAAAAGGAATGGTGAAAGAGAGGGAGGGAAGGGGGGAAAAAGGAAAAGAGGCAGGAAATTGCTCCAACCATTTTTGCCCTCCTCCCCATTCTTTCATGGATTGCCTAGTAACTAAATATATTTCTAGTCATGTTCTTGCATGGTTTGAAAATTTTCTATGTAGTTTCCTTGTAACTCACCAGCTGATTTTTTTTATAAAGTTAATAAAAATGTATGTCAAATTATAACATTTAAAGTTGTTACAGACAGCAAACTAATTGAAAAGAAATTGTTTAAAATAATATATGTAAATGCATGAACACAATTTCAGATTTCTTTAATATGTGTTAACTTACGCTGGAGCATAATTGCACACTAAAATGTTATTATTTTTTTCTTTTCCATCCATGTAACGGCAGTAAACAACAGCACAGCCAACTTTGTATGAAGCAGCCCAAACTACCTGAAAAAGGAAGAACACGTTTTGAATGTCAGTTTCTCTCCAATCTTTCTGTTTTGATCTGCATTTGGCCAATATTTATTTTTCACATTCTAAACCACCCATCTTCCTCAAAGAGGGAGTTAATTACGTTAAAATTTGCCTAAAACAAAATACAGGTAGTCTTCAATTTACAACCACAATTGAGTGCAAAATATATGTTTATTAGGTGAGTTTTGCTCCATTTTAAAATCTTTCTTGCCACAATTGTTAATCATTGCAATTGTTAAGCTAGTAACATGGTTGTTAAGTGAATATGGCTTCTCCATTGACTTTGCTTGTCAGAAGGCTGCAAAAGCTGATCACATGACCCTGGGACACTGCAACTGTCATAAATATGAGTCAGTTGCCATGTATCCGTATTTTGATCATGTAACTTTGGGGATGTTGTAACAATCATACGTTCGAAAAATGGTCATGTCACTTTTTTCCGTATCATCGTACCTTTGAACAATCACTAAATGAACCTTTTTAAGTTGAGGACTACCTGTACTTTGTTTTGAGATTGAAACAAAACGGTCCTTCTTTAAGTGTTAACATCAAAATATTTCAGTCAGGCTGTATTCCACTTGAACTGCCCCCCCCCCCGCTCCTGTTTGGCCTGCTGGGTTCCATTCTTGGGCTGGTGATAAGAATATATGAGATTTTAATCTGCCACCTAGTTGTGTAAAGTCTGGAATAGTGCCATGAATTTGTTTCTGATGGCCCAACACATACCAGGGGTTGCATGTCAGATGTTTTTTTAAATTATGTCTTGAGAAACTTGTAACTGATGTGGTAGCAAAGAACATTAACACCAATCCATTGCCATTGACAAACCACTTTGTTTACTTTGTCTTATTGGTGCCACATTTACTATAGGGAGACAAGATCTATTCAATCAAAATGTTCCAAGCAATTGATGAATGCTATATGGTTCCAAATGCTTGAGGGTTTTCCAAAGATGTATACCAGGCAGCTCAGCTGAGGTCTTGGCTCAGGATTCTTTGTGCTCTTAGTTTAGCCACCCATGTGCTGCATTTGGGTCCTTCCCACATTGTCAAAGCAGCCAAGGAGATGATCTGTAACTGGGTCCATGCTATGATGCCTCACTGTTTGTAGGAGAGATAGTACGCAGTATGCCTGCCAGAATCAAAACCAATTTGTTTCCAACCTTCCCTTTTGGTCAGACTATAGCTGCAGTCCAGGAACTCCAGAACTCTGGAGAAAATGGATTATCTAGACCCGTTTGAGTTGGGTTTCAGGCCAGGATTTGATAAGAAACTGCCTTGATTGTGTTTGTAGACCACTGGCAAATCTGCAATGGGAGTGGTGCATCCATTCTTCTTCTCCTTGATTTCTCAGAGGCGTTTGATACCATCGACCATGGTACCCTTCTGGACTGGCTCCAAATATTGCAAAGGGGTGGCACTATTTTGCAGTTATTCTCTTGTTTTCTTCAGGGACAATTCTGTTGATGCTGTTTGGGGAGAAAGGTCATTTTCTAGGCCAGTGGTGGCGAACCTATGGCACAAGTGTCACAGGCAGCACTCAGGGCCCTCTCTCTGGGCACTTGTGCCATCGCTCCAGTCCTACCTCTCCCCATGGCCCCCTCCTCACCAGCAGCTCCCCCATAGGAGGGTTGCCCCTGAGCATAGCCCAGGAGGAGCAGCACAGTCAAGGACATGGCAGCCGGGCAGCGGGGACAAGACTCCGCCCTCGTGCCCCGTCGAATGCAGATGATACTGCGGGACACGGGCAGAGGGCATGACCGCCATGGCACTGTTGGGCTGCCTGGACAATCTATGGAGGCAGTGGGTAGCCCTGTGGGCGGGTGGGGCGGGGCAGAGCAGGAGTGGAGCGGGGGCAGGCAGGGCCATTTTTGGGGCACTCGTTCTCTAAAAGGTTCACCATTACTGTTCTAGGCCCTCTTCAATTAGGGTGCCACAAGGTTCAACTTTCTCTCTCTTTCTATTCAACATCAACATGAACCCACTGTGTGATATCCTACATCACTCTGAGGTTTAGCATCATCAGTGTGCTGATGATAACTAGAGAGAATAAAGACAATGACTTTGACAAAGATAAGGCTAAATCCGTTAGCCAAAGCCATGAGGAGACATGGCTTAAATCCAAAGCAATGTAATCTATGCACAAATAGCTAAAACAGACATAGCACAGCCAGACTTCCAAGATTCTGTTATTATAGCCAATCTCAATAAAAGGAGTTGTAGCCTTCCTGTGGAGTTGATTCTCGGTCTGGTTTACTTGACAATAAGCAATTATATCTGCTGACTGAGACTTTTTGATGTTTTGTTCCAGGATATAAAGGCATGTAGAATGCAGAAAATTCTCTGATTGAATCCTACCAAGAAGTGCTTATAGTTTCCAGGATACCTGGTTCTGAGTTATTTCTTCTCTGAACTTGGATGGGATTGCACTTCTCCATTCAAGGCTGGGATGAAATCTAGAGATCTTTAGAAAAGTCTCTGTTCAGCTTCATCTAGTGCAGCACTTGTAACCTTTCCTCAATTGGAAGGCCCTTCAGACAGCCACTCATGTCTTGACTATTGTACCATACTCAAAAGCAGCAGGTCCACAACTACAACAGTGTGAGCAGTTATGGATATGTCACATGACTATGTAACATCTCTGCTCCATAACTTGCACTGGATGCCAATTTGCTTCAAGGTACTGGTTATCACCTATTAAGTATTACATGGTATAGGACCTGATTTGAGGGACTGCCTATCTCCTGTGGTATCTGTCTGGCCAATTAAAACTAATAGTGTTGATGCACACTGGGATCCTTCAATTAAACAATGTCATCTATCTGATCCCAGGAAGCACCCTTCTCTGTTGCAGCACTTGCATTATGAAGTGAGATACTCAACTGAGATTTGGATGATTCCCTCCTTGTTGGTGTTCCAAAAAACCATACAGACTTGACTGTTCTCTTAAATCTTGATTAGTTGGTTGATCCCATCTTTGTTTACCATTTTGCTCATCTTTCTTTTTCTTTGTTAAGATCTGGTTCTATTGTTTGTTCTCTCTTAATATTGTTTTTATTTTGGAGGAATTATATTCAGCACAGAGTCATTTGGAGTTAGGTGGCATAAACAAATATTTACAGATGAAATTAATTTTTTTCCTTTTTTAATTTCTCAGTTGCCTTTTACCATTATTTGTTTGTAAATAAGCAATCTTACACAATAACTTCACATACTAAGCAGCTGTAATCAGTACTTCATAATTTACTATCACAATGAACTATGTGAACACAAAAGTACACATCTTACCTGGGTATAATGTCCACATACTTTGGTGCACTGATGGGTAGAGAAAGTGTAGTAGTTTACCTCATTGTGAAATGCTGTAATTGGACCCTTAGCATTAAATGGATTTCGGCTTGCACCTCCCAACCACATATTTTCTCCAGTTGGCTTAAATTTACGATCAGGATGGTACCTTTGATTAGGATTATGTTTCCAAACACATTTATTTGCCCATGCTCTAGCAATTCTAGCTAAAGCTAAATCAAATGTCTGCAAAGCATAAAATTATCAGTTAAGCTTTTAATCATATTTATCTCCCTCTAATAAATGCACAAATATCAAACTGAGACCCATCAAAATACTGATAAGAATTTCTATCATGTAGTTCATATAAAGCAAATTATTTTTTTATTAAAATCTGGAATTTTCCAGAAGATATAACATCTAAAACATTTTCAGAGATGATTCTTACTTACTTGTAATGTCTGTATAAAAAGTTGGTTTTGTATTTTTAAAACTATAACTATAGTTATAACTATAAAAATAAAATTTATAATATTAATATATGTGCAAGAAAAACATTATACATAATGCTTTGAATCACATGTGGATACTGATTACATATTGAAGTAGAATAGTCTCCAGTGAAGATTTAATAGGATGATTGTCCAACAAACTGTTGCAATGTAGATTGATTTTATAACTGATCAGCTATATCTTTTTCCAAGATATTCTTCTCAACTTTCTATTCTTACCCTACCTTTATGTTAATCAGAATTAACACAAAGTTTGCTTAATATGTGTGGATCTTCTGCACTTTTGCTTCCTCCAAGCTTTACCTTATACATCTAAAGAGATTAATGTAAGTACATTAAAACATGCAAGTGCACATCAAAGCAATATGGTTTCAAAATAAATTATCAGTTATCTTGATGGATCATAATCTGAATAAGAACCACCATGAGATGTTCAGGTAAAATATCTTTCTGCTTACCAGATGTGAAGAAAAAAATATTGTGAACTATCACCACCTAGTACTGTATATAAATCCAGAGTTACTGTATGTGGCACATGTTGGCAACTCCCATTTTTAAAGGAATAGAGAAAAAAGCTACCAGAACCAGGACAAGATCATCATAATTCCTCTAAGAAATTATTACTATGTTAGAAATTATTTTTGATTTTTCTTAGATCACACCCTTTCCTTCTGCCACAGGTTGCATATTCCAGACATAGTTTTTAAAAAATGCATTTCAATGTTACCAGTAGATATGTGGATTAGCAGAAAGAACAGTAATAATTATACAGATTAAGGAACAGAGTATTCCACGTGTTTTTAACTTCCTTTTTCTATGGCAGTAGTGGCAAACTTTAATGTGGGTTACATACAACTAACTACTAGCCTTAGTTCTGTTCATTATAGCTAGTTTTGGTATCCATTTGTGCACTGAGAGATTTCTTATTAGAGGTTATCTTTCAACTTTAAAAGATCCCTGCAATGGGCAGAAATAACTTGTCCTAAAATGAAAAGAAGGGAGCTATAAATAACTAGTATCAGCAAAATAAATGTTGCTGCAACATAATATAGAATACTCCCCCCCAGTGCAGAACTTATAAACTATTTCCTTTCTCATCTTCTGATTTATTAGATAAGTAACCAATCTTTTCAGGCTGAGACTGCTGATGGAGTCCAGCAGCCAGACTCAATGCTCACTTGAAAGTTAACATTCTGAGAGAATTGGGGAATGTTTCAAACTTCCAGCAACTTGTTTGCTTTGATGCTTAGCTATGTTTTTAATGACTTCACTTTTAAAAGTTAAATGCTTTTTACATGCTTCTAATGACTTAACTTTTAACTTCTAGATGTGGCTTAGGGATCACTGGTAGGATTCACAATCAGATGCTTATCGTTACCTAATGGAAACCTTTTGTGCAATGGTTTGCATTTTATTTTCTTAAATACATGCATTCATTTTCTTGTACGAGAGCAATTCGGAAATAAACCTCTGTTTGGTTATCAATAACAAACATTCGCAGGTATAGAACTTTTATTATACACATTGGAAAACTACAACATTACATTACTTTTTGACATAATTCCCATTCAAATTGAGGCACTTGTCGTAACAGCTTACAAGGTTTGAAATTCCTTAGTCGTTTGGTGCCAAATCTGGGCTATGGGGGGGGGGGGTGATCAAAAACATTCCAACGGAACTGCTTCAAAGGTTCTTGGGTGCATCTAGTGGTGTGTGGGCAAGCATTATCATGAACCAACACACCAGAAGTTGTGCCACAGAAAATCCCACCAAACGTGAAGATTCCAAAGGAGTACTTCTAGTGAAGTTCATGGAGCGTGGTTCAACCATCAATTCAGAAGTCTACTGTGACGAGCTATCCATAACAAGTGTCCGGGCACGCTGACTTCTGATGTGGTGTTAGTTCAAGATAATGCTCACCCACACACCGCTAGACGCATTCAAGAACTTTTGAAGCAGTTCATTGGAATGTTTTTAATCACCTCCCTCCCATAGCCTAGATTTGGCACTGGGCTACTACTGAGGAATTTCAAAGTTTGTAAGACATTATGGCAAGCGCCTCAATTTGAATAGCAATTATGTCAAAAAGTAATGTAATGTTGTATTTTTCCAATGTGTATAATAAAAGTTCTGTATCTGCAAGTGTCTGTCATTGATAACCAAACAGAGATTTATTTTCAAATTGCCCTCATACTTCTTCATTAAATTTATATACTTTTATTATATAAATTGCAGAATACAATTGCAGCTTGCAAGTAATTCAACACATATATACACAAAAATACTACTAATAAAAATATATATAAATTAAACCAAACAATAAAACAGGCATGTCAAACTCGCGACGTCACGTGATGTATCGGAGCTTTTACGCCATTGCCGGCAATGGGGTGGGCGCAGCTCCGGTATGATGAAACCAGCACGTGGGCTGGCAGTTTGACACCCCCGCAATAAAAAATATTCTTGTGAAAAGGATGCATCCATCTCCTTGTTTGGGAAAAAGGTGAAAATAGGCAGAAAAATCCCTATGGAAAACAGCTCAGGAATCATGGCTTGTTCCCCTAGGACTGCAAAACTAGATGGAGATAAGGGCGTTCAGATTTGCTGGTTCAAGCTTGGAAACTTGCTGAGTGATTTTGCCCTCGTCCCAACCTTTCAGCCCCGGTTATCCTATATTGTGGGCTATGGGATTAACTTTGGAGGAATGATTAAATTGAAACTCCTGGGAAAAAACTGTTTTTTTCTTGAGATATCCGTTCTCCCCCTCGTTAAGCTTTTCCAACTGGACGGTCCCACAAACTTTCGCCACTATCACAGGCACCAATCCAAATGACTTTCGGCCCCAGGGAGCAGAACCCTCCGCCAGCGAACTTGGGTGTCGTAACTGGGTCCCCGTCTAAGCGGCGGCACGCTAACAGGCAGAGGCTTCTCTTTTCCTCAGAGCCCTGGCTACCTTTTCCCCTCTAATGCCCCCGAACTTTCTGCCCCCACTCGCCAGCAAGCCTTCGAACCGCTCACCATGTAGAGCATATTGGAGGCAGAGGGCTTGACTTCGCTGCGGAACTTGTTGTGGATGTCGATGTATTGGTTGATAAAGGTACGGTTGGTGATGTCGGGCAAAGGTGCAAATTTACTTTTCGCTTCTCCGAGGAAGAGGACAGTCGCCAGCTCCGCCGCGCCCCACCACCAGAGGCTCCTCATGGTCGCGGCAACGACGAACTGGCGAGAAACTGCGCGCGCACTAACGGTCCTGCTGCAGCCGCCGTCGCGGAACTTGGTAGCCCGGCGCCCAGGATCTTCCCGAGGGGTGGTCAGCCAGGCTTGCAAACCTATGGGAAACGATTGCTTCAGTCTTCAGCGCCCTCCTCCTCCGTTAGGATTGCTAACCCTCTTCTGAATCGCATAAGGCTTATTTGGGAGTAAATTCTACCCTAGTCCGTGAAGTTTACTTCTCAGAAGTCATACCCTGGATTCCTCTGTTCAGTTTTTAATCCTAGGCAGGTTTAGCCAGCAGTCTCCTGGAAAGAACCCAAGGGTGGTTTTTTCTCAGATGAATAAATATACATTTTTTTATTAGTAGAAGTTATGTCTGGAAAATGGACAGCTTATTGCCTTTCTCTAAATATACTATTCTATTTTGAAAAAAAAATTCAGGATTTGTCAGATGAAGATCCACTGAATGTCAACAAATTATCTGCCTCCCATTATTGTCTTCTCATCTGCTCTGTGTGGGAGGCATTATTTTGGGTTAGGCCTGTAAAATGTGCTGGGTTTAGATCTCCATATATGTATGAATATGCATGTCATATTGAAACAAATCTAAGATGCTGTTGTAAAGTGGGAAAGAAATAGAATAACACAGAATAAAGAAGAATAAAGTATAATAATAATAATAATAATGAAAAAATCACTAAAAGCAAAAATCATGTGTCTGCATAATCTCTGAAAAGAAAGCTGTGTTAGCCAAAAGCTGTATTAACAGTACGTGGATGACCTAATGCATATTTAGAAACATTGTATAAAAATAAAAACTGCCTTCATTGTATTCCCATGAGAAATGGACCTAACGTGTGAGAAACTATCTGAATGTTACACAAAAGTAGATTCCATATACAATGTAAGATTCCATCTATGCTTCCTTTGTTCCTGAGAGAAAGAAACCTATAAAGCTTTAGTTTAGACCCTCCCCCTTGTTCAGAAATTTGCTGATTGTTAAGTCACTTCTGAACCTTTTTGCGCAAAAATAAAGATCTCTCTTTCACCCATGGAATTTCGTAAAAGCCCTTTATTTTTTTAAGGCTTTATTTTTCCACAAGATTTATGGCGACTTCTCCACTGGGACATTTTTAAGGGCTTTTAAGAAAAAGGATTTAACCTTCCAAGATGGATTTCCCTGGTGGGGCCCCCCCTCTCCTAAACGATGACAGTTCCAAAAGCCGGCTTCGTAGCTCTTGACTACGAGGAGACCTCGACGGAAGGAAAGGGAATTAACCCATCAGGAAGCATTCCAGTCTGAGGATCCGTGAGGGTGACAGACAGATCTTAAATCAACAAAGGAGTCTGGAAAACGCCTGCAGGCAAGTATTGTAAAACAGGGGAAATCTGATCCCTTTTGGATCGGAAGAGGGGACTGATCACCCCCTGAGAAGGCAAAGGTGGCGTCCTTAAGCCTTCAGTAGGCAGGATTGTGTGGGAGGTTAAACCATTGTAGCTCATGCTGAGTGATCAATGGTAGTGTATTAGAGGAATGGGTGGGAAAAAGTCAAAGGAGAGCATTGACCAGATGCCATTCCAGTGCATGTTAAATAATTTCAAAAAGGGTTTTTCTAGGGATTATGGAGATCCAAAACCAAATCCAGCCATGTTAAAAAGATTCTGTGAATCTGAGTGGACTGCCCTGGGCGTAGGGTGGCCAAAAATGGGATTGGCGAATCCCGAACTCGTTGCACGGGTTCATCAAATTATGACTGGAAATGGTTATTGGGACCAGTACCCCTATGGAAAATCAACATTGCACAGAGCCCAGATGGTTAGCAAAATGTCAGATAGAATGTGCAAAGATATATTTGGCAAGCCAAAAAGCCAAGCCTCAAACAAAAGCTAAGATTTTCAGCCAGGAAGATAGGGAGGAAATTGCCAGACCACCCCCCTATGTTCCTAGAAGAGAAGAAGGGAGAATAAACCAGCAAATTCCACTCCCTCTGCCTGAAAGAGAAGCCCAATTTCAGCCAGAAGCGGTGAGGAAGAAAAATTAGCAACAGCTGGATCCCTTCAAGAAACAGATAAAAGCTTGAATAACTTTGAAAATGAAAGCAAGACGTCAGTTTCTAGCCGCACCAGGAGCAAGTTAGAAATA
This sequence comes from Crotalus tigris, assembly GCF_016545835.1. Lineage (NCBI taxonomy): Eukaryota > Metazoa > Chordata > Lepidosauria > Squamata > Viperidae > Crotalus > Crotalus tigris. Next base: position 1,790,761 of record NW_024096634.1, on the reverse strand, counting down.
AAAACAGAAGAAAATATAGCCCCTCTAAGAGAGGTGTTGGTTCCTGGACCAGATAACACTAATATTTCAATGCTACAATATGTTCTGTAACCGTGACAGAGAAGAGGAACGCAAACCAGATCAAAAAGAAAAAAGAAAGTTGAAATGTTAGCCGTGGCATTGGGAGGAACACGCCTAGGACCCAATCAGTGTGCCATCTGTAAACAAGAAGGACACTGGCAAAGGGAGTGCCCCCAGAGGAATGGCCAACCCAGGGGACAATCTCGCCAGTATGGGAAGAGGAAGAGGATTTAGAGGGACTTTCCAGAGAGGCTTCAGAAAGAGCTTCAAAGGAAGAGGGCATCCAGTTTATCCCAATCAGACAGAGGAAAGAGAAGAAAACATGATCGGCTTAGCTGACATGGAATGGGAAGACTGAAGAGGACAGGGTTCTATCGCCCCACCCCCAGAGCCCATTGTTAAAATACGGGTGGGAGGACAGTTGTCCCGATGCTAGTTGACACGGGAGCCACCAGATCTGTCCTAAATAAATCTATTGGCAAGCAATCAAATCCTTGTGGTAGCCGTATATTTAAAAATTCGCCAACGTGCTTTAATCAAGCCCTAGCCCAAGATCTTGCTTATCTGAAGTTATTCAGACAAGAGGATTGTTGCCTTCAATATGTCGATGTCTTAGTAACTGGCCAAAGCAGGGAGGATTGCTTTGAAAACACATCCAGACTGCTCCAATTGTTACAAGACTGTGGTTATAGAGCATCCAAAAAGAAAGCACAATTAATTCAAGAGACTGTAATGTATTTAGGCTATGAACTTTCACAAGGACAAAGAACTTTGGGCCCCCAGAGAAAGCAAGCTATGTTACAGATTCCCATCCCACAAACAAAACAGGAAGTTAGAGCCTTTTTGGGAATTACAGGCTTCTGTAGAATTTGGATTCCTAACTTTGCTCTCACAGCTAAACCATTATACCAAGCTTTAAGGGGACCAGAAAAAGAACCTCTGTTGTGGCAAGAGGAACAAACCCAAGCAATGAGACAATTGCAACAGGCTCTCACCACAGCCCCTGCCCTAGGACTACCTGATATATCTAAGCCTTTTTCACTTTATGTGGATGTAAGACAAAATGTAGCTTTAGGGGTCCTTACCCAAAAACAGGGAAGTTGGAACCGCCCTGTCGCTTATCTGTCAAAACACCTGGACATTTCTTCACAAGGCTGGCCCCAATGTTTAAAAATTCTAGCAGCAGTTATGCTATTACTGCAGGAGGCAAACAAGTTAACCTTTTCAGCTCCAGTGACTGTTTATACTAGTCATGCCTTGCAGACAATCATTGACAATAAAGGACATTTATGGATAAGTAATCAACGAATGCATAAAATACAGGCTCTTTTATTAGAAAATCCACAAGTTACACTGCAACAATGCTCAACTTTAAACCCAGCAACTCTAATGCCAATTCCTGATTCAACCAAACCTGTTCATGACTGCATGCAAACAATAGAACTACAATATTCTTGCAGACCTGACCTTACAGACCAACCCTTGCATAATCCAGACTATCAATGGTTTACTGATGGTTCTAGTTTTATGGATAAAGGATGTAGATACTCTGGTTACGCAGTAGTTTCTCAAACTTCTACTGTTGAGTCAGCACAGTTGCCTAGTCAAGCCAGGAGATAGAGTGTGGGTAAAGCACTGGAAATCAGATCCCTTGAGCCCAAGATGGAAAGGACCGTATACTGTTGTCATGTGTTCTCCTTTGGCAGTGAAAACCTTGGAAGGAAAGTCTTGGATCCATTGGAGTAGAATGAAAGCAGCAGCACCTGCAGATCCGGTGACCTACAAGGTGGACAAGACTGACAAGCCTTTGGTGTTGAAATTTACAAGAAATACAGCAACGGGTTCCCAAGACACGGTGTGATCAACAACCTTGCTGAGACACCCCAGGAAGCTGTCTCTCTACGCACGGTGGAAGATATGAGGATTCTACAGCTCATAATATTTGTTAATTATTTAATATGTACACACATTCCTACACAAAAATCAGTACAATGGCTTCACAAGAGGTTATAATGCAGAAACCCTCTAATAAAGAATTATTGAGTAGTACACACCAAGAAAGAGCAGAAACACAGGGAAACCAAGGTTGTCAAAACTGTATCAAAACTACAAAACAAGGAAACAGATAACCAAGACTTTGATTTACCATACAGTTAAACCAGAAGGGTGTCAAGATAGTTCTCCTGACTCTTGTACATACAATAGAACTACATATAAAGTTTGTAGAAAAGGTGTCCAATATCAGTCTTATAACCCAAAGTCTGATCCTGATTGTTGGGCCTTACAAATCAAAACACATAGAACAAGAACTAGCTATAAGGACCAGGCACTCTTAGGGATCTCCCAATGGAAATCCAATCCACACTCCAGTTTTAGCGTCACCTTTGATGTTTGCAAAGCAGCTAATTATTGGACTCCAATATATGGTTGCGGAGGGATCGGTAATATTCACAACTTTATCCCAAAACATAAGTACTTGTGCCCACCAGATGGATGTGCGGTCAAATGTAAGTGGTGGTCATGTATTAAGTGGCATACCCAAGACCCAAAAGAGATAGACCACATCTTGTTTGAAAAGAATGAAACAAAAGCAAATTCCTGTGGAACGGATAACTGTAATTTGGTGACTCTCACAGTCAAGAATGGCAGTTGATTCTTAGAACAAAATAGGTGGGAAAGTAAGAAATGGATGTTTGGGATAGGAATAGATACAAATGGCTATGACCCAATGTCAGAAATAGAAGTCAAAATTATAACTGCAACCAAAAGACCAGAACAAAAATCATTATTTTGGTCATATTATGAGGAAATGGAGAACCTACATATTCCTGAAGTACCTAGACATGTAACCAATACCTTTGTTAAGTTAGCAGAAGACATTGCCCATACTTTAGGCGTGTCTAACTGTTTTGTGTGTGGTGGAACAAACATGGGAGAAAGGTGGCCGTGGGAAGCACAAGAGTTAAATTATACCAAGGTACTGGAAATGTCTAAAAATAATAATTTAACCTATACAAGTGGGAAAGATGGTGATTGGGGTCTCACTTCCAACTTGGTAGGACATGTATGTTACTCAAGAAACAAAACAGAATCTTGTGTAGCAGTAGGTGACCTCCTATGCACAGGGACATGGGAAAATGATAAATGGTGGTCTGGAACCAATGAGACCACTGCTATGGATCTTGGAATTAACAAGGCTGCTATAACTATGAAGGTTTATAGGCCTGAAAGTTTTGTTAATTCTAGGATGTATTTTAATTCCTTGCTTGATCCCCTGTCTTATAGCCATGATTCGGAGGATCTCAGAAAGTACAGCCCAATTAACAGCAAAACATGAAACAATGTTAGCCTTATGGGAATATAAAATGGTACCTTCAGGAGATCCGGAATCAGAGGTAGAATAATGGAAGTTTAAGCTGGAAAACTTCCAAAAGGGGGGAGTAAAGTGGGAAAGAAATAGAATAACATAGAATAAAGAAGAATAAAGTAAAATAATAATAATAATAATGAAAAATCACTAAAAGCAAAAATCATGTGTCTGCATAATCTCTGAAAGAAAGCTGTGTTAGCCAAAAGCTGTATTAACAGTACGTGAATGACCTAATGCATATTTAGAAACATTGTATAAAAGTAAAAACTGCCTTCATTGTATTCCCATGAGAAATGGACCTAACGTGTGAGAAACTATCTGAATGTTACACAAAAGTAGATTCCATATACAATGTAAGATTCCATCTATGCTTCCTTTGTTCCTGAGAGAAAGAAACCTATAAAGCTTTAGTTTAGACCCTCCCCCTTGTTCAGAAATTTGCTGATTGTTAAGTCACTTCTGAACCTTTTTGCCCAAAAATAAAGATCTCTCTTTCACCCATGGAATTTCGTAAAAGCCCTTTATTTTTTAAAGGCTTTATTTTTCCACAAGAGTTGGAAGTCAAAGGGCATTATCAAACAAATAACAGGCAGTAATACAAACTGACTGGCGAAATACTATCTGCATTATAAATACTGTGCATGCACATGTATAATCATACTGTATAAATGTTAAAAGAAATGCCATATACATTTAGTGATTTTCTTCCAAGGAAAGTCACCCTCCTCGATATCGATGTGTGGAAGAATCCAGAAAAATAAATATTTTGGGAAATATTAAAAAGGCAGAATATATTTCTCCAAAGAATTTTAAAGGCAGAAACCAACACCCTCCCCACAAGTCTAGTCTCTCTGCCCCAAACAGAAACCAGAAATGCAGATGTGATAATCTTGTCAGAAAGATTGGAGTCAGGAAGCTTGGATTAGAAAGAAAGATCCCTAGAATCAACAATCCCTCACACAAAAAATCCAACAGTCATCAGCCACAGCTCCAGAGAAGCAGGATATGATCTTTGGGACGTAATACGACCATCAGAATACCAGAAAGGCACACTCAGATTCAGGTCAAAGTTCATACCACAGGAAGAACTCTAAATACAAAGCCCAAAGGAGGTATAAAAACCCACTACTCCCTGCCACATGTCATTTTTTTCCAAAAGCCATCTTTCTGACTGGTTCTTCTCTTCAATAAATTGCAATGTTCTTTCTAAAGCAGTCTCCATTTTGATTATTCCTGGCTTGGACTGGACTCTGGTGAAGATTTTTCCTTCAACAGATGTATATGATAGTCTTTCAAGAAAAGTCACTCTAAGACTCAGGATGCGCACAACAGGTTGGATAGCATTAGTTGAGTATGCTGATTGCTTTTTAGTTAAATAATATAACATCAAAATCAGCAATCTAGAAGTAATAATATAGCAATTCAACTAATGATAAACAGGAAACTCTGCATATTGACATTCTTATTATAAAAATAGCATGTGAAAGTGATGCTACTTCTCCAAAATGTGTTAGTGTAATTCACACAAAACCACAATCACATAATGCAGTAAAGGCCTTCTTTCCATCTAGTTAAGGGCTGAAAATAACACCTAATAGCATCTAATCTGTAAAAAAACTAAAATTTCACTATAAGGGAAATATCTCTTTAAATCTGTAAAGAAGAATCTGACTGAAACAATATCTGATTTGGATTTTCTTTTCCTCAGTTTTATCCAGTGATATTTTGATGGGTATCTATTTGCCCTGAGAGAAATGGAAACCTCAATTAACGAGCATTAATACTTTGTAAGATAGTGGAAGATAAATTACCTTGCATCTTTCTGGGGTTTTAAATCTCTATATCTACTTCAGTTGTTAATGGAGATATCTCAAGTATACTTTTGTTCTATTTTATAAGGTGAGTTTCAATAAGGGTGAGCAATCCAGAATCCTACCACCAGTCCATTGCCTCTGAACAACTTTTGTGGTCTTTTAAATTCTGTCTGCAGTTTTTGAAATTGAAGGAACAAAATATTTCCATTTTGAGCTGGGAAAAACGTAACTAGTGTTACCCCTAAAATGAACATTTTGTGTTGTTCGTTTTATTGACTGTACTTTTATTGGTCAATGATTGAAATAAAGTTCTGTCTGTCTTACTATATTTTGTCCCCTATTATTGACAAAGCAAAATCTGTCAGTACAAAATGTTAGCATAAAATGGACTGCCCACATCAGTCCCTTTTCCCTGCTTCTGTTGCAACTCCATGCAGAATTGTATAGTTCTGATCTTTGGGCCACCAGCCACTACAATACTCTAAATGAGTTTTTTCCCTTAGCTTTGCTACTATCTCCCTTAGCAGGTTACCAAGTAGTAGGAAAACACCCACTAACTGTAGCATTGTAGTATAAATGGGTTTTGACAATATTGTGCAATTATGCTATTTGCAGATTCTGTTTCCACTTCAGTAGGCTGGTTTGTCTGGCCTTCCTCCCACATCCCATTACAGAAAAATGTGAAATAAAGAAACATATGAGATTGCTCCCAATCATGAAATGTTTCTACAAAAATGTTCAATTAAACAGTGCCAAATATATTCTAATTTTGAAAGGGTAATAGACACAAATAGAAAGTCACTGTGGCACAGTAGTTCTAAGTGGAAAGGAAACAACAGTCTTGCATTGTGCAAGAAATTAGATTTTGTACAGCTGGAGAACTAAAACTGACTTGATACTAGTTCTGTTATTTCCCAGGAGGAGGAAGAAATTGAAACTGACATAATATCCATAAAAGCCTACTTTTATACTTCTCAGAATTTTAAGTCACTGCAACAAGGAAAAGCAAGGCCTGCTCCATCTAAAGATGTTCCATTGACATCACTCCAGAGTTGCACAGATAAATCCAGAATAAAATAGTGGAGACCTTCTGATTAATCACACCAAACATTTTTTGGAAAGCTGAACCAAATTAAATTACAAGGATTAACAGCTAAACCTGGATTTATTCTTTGTATGGAGTGCCTTCACAATAATTTCATTTATTCTAAACTTACTGTTATGTATACAGATTTTCTTGTGCTAGAAGATTAATTTCAAAATACCTTATATAGAGCTATTTTTGCTGAATTATTGTAATAGCTATCATAACTATACTGCCTTTAGCCACATATTTATGTTTGAGTGATATTTATTCATTCGTTGATAAAAATGATAAAATAATCTAAATAGTATGTCCACATACACTTGTAAACTCCTGACTAATCTTAAATTTAGAATTTTATTTCCTCAATGTTTATCAATGGTACCATCACTGTAAAATGCTTGTCTGGAGGCATGTTCTACCCACAGATTTTTCCAGATTATGTGGTTTCAGGATTCCGTATACTTCCAAGCATATTTTATATATCTGCAAATTATGCGAGACTTAGCTTTAATTATATTTTGTCATCTATCTCTGCACTATTAAATTTTCAGCCTTGTAGAATTATAAAATGAGATGTTTTCTGAATGTTCTAATATTTTTGGAAGTAATTAAAAAAGCACTGAGAAATCAATTCCTTAAACATGCAACCATATCTACAATTTAATTTTATGATCTTCTGAAATATTGTAGTATCATATTTAGTTTTTCATGTCTAAACTGTTTTTAATAAAGAGTGAGATTTAGCATTTAACAAAAGTGAGGAAAGCAAAATAAAATGTTGATATATTTTCTTAACTGAATATATACTATCAGCTTTTTATAAATCTGTGAAGTATTACTATATCTTAATAACTTTTCAAGTAAGTTTTCAAAGGAGATTTATCAATAAGTGGTGCTCTATAGCATATTTCTACTTAGAATTAGAGAAAAAAGGGGAATACACTGGCCTATTCTACTATAACAGTGGTTCTCAACCTTTCCAATGCCGCGACCCCATAATACAGTTCCCCATGTTGTGGTGACCCCCAACCACTTATACATCACCGGGTGCCAGGGGCGTGGCCAAAGAAAAGGGGGAAAAAAATGGCGGACAGCCTTGTTTGGCGACCCCCGTGAAATGATCGTTCGACCCCAAATGGGGTCCCGACCCACAGGTTGAGAACCACTGTACTATAACAATGTTCCTCTTTTTTCCTAATGAAATATAGTAAAGGCTTCTTGTTCTGGCGGTCTAGAGACAAATAGTTGTCAAAAGGATAAGGGGAGGGGAGATGATCAGTATGAAGCAGAGGTATCCACAAGTGGGTACAATGATGCCAAACGTTTGTGTTGATATCACAATGAAAGAGAGATAGGTAGGGTGGAGACTTATTAGAGACCAAAGAAGAAAGGGCATCTTTGTCTCCCAACATTCCCAAAATACATCTCCAATCACATCATTAACACATCATGAATTATTTTGAAGATAAACTGAGAAACTTTATCATGTTTGTACACTTTGAAGCTATAGTAGTGCACTGTAACATCAACTTAAGGAAGGAAATACTACAGTACTTTAAAATGAATGTATCTGAGAATAACTTAAGGTTCTTTCAGCTACAGGGGCATAAGCAGAGTTTAATAAAAAATATCAAGGCTTCCGGTTTGTCACGTGGCCATGGACAGCTGGGAGATTTGCTCTCTCTCCCCCGTTCAATTTCACATCGCTGGGGCCCCCTGAAAAAAGCCGAAAGTCGCCCCAAAGAGGTGACCAGCAAGGAGAGGCTTTCGCTGGATCGCGAGAGAGCAGCAACTCTCCCGTTAGAGCTGGTGATTCCTCCAAACCGGTGGATGAAAGGACTGACCATAGAAATATGGCTTGTCTCTAGGCTGCTAACAGCCAAAGTCGCATTTACCATCTGGCAACTTTAAAGCGTGGAAGAGACTGGGTGAAATCTGCCTCTCTTACATTCTAATTACTTAATTACCTGCATAAGCTGCTAAAGTATTTTCCCCCTCCCTCCAGAAACAGCGGCGATTGACCACTCAGGAGTTTTAAAATGTTGGAAAAATACTGGGATCCTAATTGGAATTCTATTTCTTAAAATTGGTCGATTATAAGACTTGTAACTTTCTACTCTCTATTTTTTCTCTCTGATTTTTACTCTAACTATTATTGAAGATTTGGGGTTTCCCCCCCTTAAAATAGAGGGGGGGGAAACCCCTGAAAAGATCCAACTAACTCTGAGATGACATCTGGTGGCTAAATTTGAGACTGTAACCTGCTATTCTTTAAGAGAGACTTGTTGACAGCTTTGAAAATAGATAAGATATAAAGCAACCTTGAAACACCAGCTGCAAGAAACTCAGCTCAGCTCCTCACTTGGTGGACTTTCTGACTGTAAGTTTTTTTTAGTTTAATATACTACAATGGAAGAAGAACAGGAATGGATTTCTCCTACAGAGGAAGTACAGGAACAAATTCTTTGTATGTTAAAAGCAATTATCCAAACTCTCCGTATAAGTTTGGATATGCAAACTCAAACTATGACTTCAACCAAAGAATCATCTATACAGAATTCTATAGAGAAAGTGAAACAACCAAATGCTATGACAGAAGACGTAGATACTCAACAAATACAGACAATGGAAAACACAAAAAAGAAACTGATAATAGAGAACAAGGAAAGGACTTTTCTTATAAACTAGAAGGAATTTGAAGATAAAAAAGAAAAACAGATGAAAGAGAAGATAAATACTTCGGGACAACTGCATCAAATTGGAAAAACAAAGAGACATCCTGCTAAATCAGCTAGTCCTCTTAAGAAAACATCAACTGGACGCTTTTATCAACATCAAACAATAGCCACAACAATGCAAGGAGATCTTTTTGATGATTTAAAAGCAAAGATATGAAAAATGACTCGGCAAAGAAAAAAAGCTAGAATAAGATTGAAAAGGACTAGGGTTTTGATTTACACATGAGATCTAAAATAGAATATATCCAAATGGATAGAATATGTATTCTGAATACAAGATATTGTAACAATTTGAGATAAAGAAAATTTTGGTTATATAAAATCTAGAAATATAAATATTGAAATAAGAATATATTGTTTTATTAGTTTGTTAAGATAGATGGTAGAATTTATATATAAGGGGTGTATTTTAAATATTAGGTTTTGGAATTGGAATGAGGAATTGTGATAAAGGAATTGTGCTTAATTAAAAATTTGGAAAAAAATATTAAATGTTAAATTAAAATATTAAGGGGAAATTAACTATCAGGTCCCTGATTGGCTAAAAGTTTGAATGTTTAAAAATAACTAAGATTGGAATTTAAGATATTATTATGAGTTGAGACAAACTTAGAAGTATAAATACTAATAATTAAATTTGTATATTGGTTTGTGGTACAAATGCTTATTTTTATTTTTTTATTTTGGAAAGGAAAGAAGGAAGTAGAAGGAAGAAAAGAAAAATATTATTAGCCCCAAATATGAGATGGGAGACTTAGAAATTGGGGTCATTTAAAATTTGGAAATGGTAAAGATTAAACGTTAAATTTAAATATCAATGGGAAATTAAAGTTAAGAAAAACTTACTAGGTTATTGTCTAAAGGATGGAATGTCAAATCAATTAAGATATGTATAGACTGAAGATTTATTTATTTATTTATTTATGAGACTTATATACCGCTTTAAGTGCAAGCACTCTCTAAGCGGTGTACACCAGTAAGCAATGTATATATATATTTACATTGCCCCCAACAATCTGGGTCCTCATTTTACCTACCCCGGAAGGATGGAAGGCTGAGTCAACCTTGAGCCGGTGAGATTTGAACCGCTGACCTGCTGAACACAGTCAGCTAAAGTGGCCTGCAGTACTGCACTCTAACTGCTGCGCCACCTCAGCTCTATAAGATTATTGATGAATACTAGAAAGGTATTTTTTTGTTTGATTGATAAAATAAGAATTGTCTTGATCCGAATATGAGACAGTAGGTATTATGGGGGAAAGAGAGGGAATTAGTATGGAAGAGGTTGAACATGCAATAAAAATAGCAAAAACAAGAAAAGCCACAGGACCTGATGATATCCCAGTAGAAATTTTAAAATTGCTGGAAGACAATGGGAAGAATTTTTTACTGCAGCTCTTCAATCAGATATATGAAACAGGAAAGATACCAAATGATTGGCTAAAATCAACCTTTGTGACAACCCCCCCCCCCAAAAATGCAAAGAAGTGTACTGAATACAGAACAATAAGCTTAATGAGTCATGCTCTGAAAATATTCCTGAGAATAATTCACACAAGAATATACAACAAAATTGAAGAGTGTCTAGGTAACACACAATTTGGTTTCAGAAGCAATCTTGGTACACAAGATGCGCTGTTCAGCATTCAGGTTCTTGTACAGCATTGTAGAGATGTCAATCACAGCGTTTACATATGCTTCGTTGATTTTGAAAAAGCTTTTGATAAAATAAGACACAGAAAATTATTAGAAATCTTGAAACAAGGGGGACTAGATGACAAAGACATCCAAATAATAAAGAATCTGTATTGGCATCAGGTAGCAAATGTGAGACTAGGCCAAAAATACTCAGCTGATGCAGAAATAAGAAGAGGGGTCAGACAGGGATGTACTCTGTCTCCACTGTTGTTCAATATCTACTCTGAGTCAATCTTCAACAAGGTACTGGAGAACATTGATGCTGGCATCAAAGTAAACGGTGTTTGGATCAACAACTTAAGATATGCTCATGATACAGTTCTGTTTGCCAGTAAGCATGAAGACCTTCAGCTCCTCATCAACAGAGTCACAGAAATATCTGAAAAATACGGCTTGAAGCTTAATACCCCAAAAACCAAGATCATGGTCATCAGCAAACAACCCGTTAATTTACCACCAATAAATTCAGAAGGCATACCACTAGAAAAAGTTGAAAGGATCATGCACCTCGGTTCCAATTTACATGAAAGCTGGGACATGACCATTGAAGTAAAGACAAGGATAGAAAAAGCCTGAACAGCATTATTCAAAATGAAAATAGTCTTCTGTAGTCATGACATAAGCCTAAGACTGAAAATCAGGCTTGTCAGATGCTATATTTTTTCTATCCTACTCTATGGAGTAGAGAGTTGGTCTCTCACAGAAGGCCGCCTGAAGAGACTAGAAGCATTTGAAATATGGATTTACAGGCGGCTGTTACGTATAAGCTGGGTTGACAAGATCAGAAATGAGGAGATGATAGGCTGCCTGGGTAAGCCAAGGGAAATCATGAAAACAATTAAAAAACGAAAATTAGAATATTTCGGACATGTGATGCAACACCCAGAAAAATATGGCATACTCCATTTAATCCTCCAGGGAAAGATTGAAGGCAAACGAGGTCCAGGCAGAAGAAGAACATTGTGGCTTCAAAATCTAAGGGATTGGTTTGGACAAAACTCAGCAGCACTTTTTCGTGCAGCTGCTGATAAAAACAGGATCACCAACATGATCGCCAATGTCCAATAATGGATATGGCACAAGAAGAAGAATACATTGAGATTTGTACTGATGATATTCAAATGTAATGGAATTACTGTGCTCAGCTGCCATGCTACTTTTCAAATATGTAAATGTAATATTGGAAAATTAATAAAAAACCTGGGAAAAATATCAAGATGGTAGCTGTGATGGTATGATCTGTCCATTTTTTTATGAAATACACTTAAAAAATAGTTGGAGTTTTGATCACACCATTGTGGCTATCAATTTGACTTTTTTGACCACATTCTGAAGATAAAAGGCTCTGAAGATAAAAGTCCCAAGCTGTAGTCCACCCTAGTCAATTGTTCATTTCTGCCACAATCCATTAGCAGAAAAAAAATACATGTTTTAGTATTTCTTCTGATCTGTTTCCTGACTTGGTTTACCTTGAAGGGCTGACAATAGAGACAGATGAAGACTGGTAAGCCCAGTAGATAGGGCAACACAGAAATTAAACTGGTTCTAGTGGGGATGCAATACAAAATACCAATTTGTTTCATAGATTGATGGTCCACTAACCCTATTAACATGCATGCTTACTTTCCCCCAATTTTCAGAGGCTGTGCATTGACTCAGGGCAAGGGAAATGGTTGTTGCATCAATTTTTCCTGCAGTCAGGCAACTGACTGAGGGGTGCACATATGTGTGCATGTGAATTGACAGAGAGAGAGAGAGAGAGAGAGAGAGAGAGAGAGAGAGAGAGATATTTTTAAAAGTAGAGTTTGATAAAGAAGGAGCAGAGGGGTAACTCTTCAAGTGATATGGCTGCAAGTAGTAAGCAGTGGTGGGATTTAGCTGGTTCGCACCAGTTCAACCGAATTGATACCTAATTTTTTGTTCAGTTCAGCAAACCGGTTATGATAAATCTGAATCTTCACTCTTGGCCTTCCCATCTCTGGTTTTTTCAAGTTTTTTTCAATCCAATGCTGAGGTTTTCTCTCGGGTCCTCCCTTCAGCCCTTCGGGTCTTACCGCTCTCATGCTCTTCAGGATGATGGAGGAGGGTCTCCAAAGCATGTTTCATGACCAAGGGAGACCAACTCCGCCACCCTGCAAGCAGAGGCAGGGGGAAGGGCAGGTGATCCAGTCATGCTGCAGGGCGGCAGCAAGCAGAAGCAGGCAGGGCAAGGCTTCCCCCCCGCCTCTGCTTGCTGCTGCCATGCAGAACATCCGGACCGCCTGCCTTCCCCCTCCCCGCTTCCGCTTGCAGGGTGACGGAGGAAATCTCCCTTGGGCTTCTCCCACTTTGTCCTTCCTCCTCCTCCTTTGAACAGCCATTCACTCTCATTGCTGCATTTTCAGTCCTCGATCTCAGTTTGTCTGGAGCCTGTGCATAGGGTCTTTGGAAACGAAGCCCCGCAACGATCGGGTGGGGTGGAAACCATTCCCTTCACTTTTGGACTGGCTTCGAAATGGAATGGAAGGGGCAGCCCGAGGACTCCAATCTGGCTTTGCAGCAAGCAAGGGATTGGAGGCACGTGAATGCACGCTAGTCTGGGGCCTCAAAAAAATGGATTCCCCCCCCCGCTGTGTAATGTATTGGCCACAACTGTTTTAAATCACTTGCTTAATGTCCGACCTACATTGCTATATTGTTTAACAGTTGCTGTTACTGAAAGCCAGACTGGCTGTCTCCAAGCTGATAATAGGTTTTGGGTGGGAAACTGTTACTTTAAACCTATTGGTTGCCACCTAGAGGCTAACTGTATAAATAGTTGTGCAGCAGCCTTTAGGGGTGCTTCTGTTCTGAGTTAATAAACTTGTTTGCTGTTTCAACACTCTGCCTCGTTCAATGCCTAAAGAACTGAAGATATAACACGTTGGATTTTCGCTGCCATACTGTTTAACTTTCTTTTCTTCCCATTCTGCATCAAGTAAAAGAAAGTTAAAACAGTATGGCAGCGAAAATCCAGCAAAGGGGTGGGGGGACATTTTTCTGAGATGCCAGATTAGCGTGCATTCACATGCCTCCAATACCCTTGCTTGCTGCAAAGCTGGATTGGAGTTCTCGGGCCGCTCTTCCAACCCATTTGGGAGCCGGTCCAAAAACAAAGGGAATGGCTCCCACCCCACCCGATCTCTGTGGGGCTTCGTTTCCAAAGACATTCTGCACAGGCTCTGGAAAAACTCCGGGACTGAAAAAGCAGCAATGGGAGTGAAGGGCTTTTCAAAAGAAGAAGGAGGAAAAAGTGGGAGAAGTCACTATTGAACAGACAAGGTACGACAGGTGTTGGGGCGTGGTAGGCTGCAGAGGCCCTTTGGCATGGTAATTGGTTGCGGGGTGCATGGGGCAGATCCCCCCCTCCCTGCCTCGTAGCAGTGCCCACCCCACCTCCTCCCCTGCAGAGAACTGGTTGTTAAATTATTTGAATCCCACCACTGGTGGTAAGCAAGATAGTTGTAGGTGCACTGGCACATGGACATACTCTCCAGGAACAAGGGTATTTTCTTATTACTTTACAGCCCACAGGGTGAAGGCTATGTAAATTTGCCTAAAGCCTGCACAGTATGCAGTATTATTCCATAGATGTGTGTCTCATTTTAGATCAAGTGTTTTTAGATCCTGTGAAAGCAACATGTGGCCAAAATTATATTTTAAATATCGACATACACTCCTTAATTTTTTTCTGATATCAGCCGCATTTTTGAGTATCCATATATATGCTCTATGTATGACAGAATTTATGTGCCCCACTATTAATAGCCTCTAGCTTTCTTCTGCATTTACAACACTGATGAGCTGAAATTGAATTCTGATTCCAAAACACTGTTTACCTTTTTCTCATCAGCTTTGTTGCAGAACTACATATTTATAATATCCTTTCACAATTGTAAGCAATGGTTTTCGCTCTTTTGTGAACAAAAGTGAGATTTTATACTAGAAGTGCCTAGCTTCCATTGAATTCACTCCCCTTCCTTCCACTTATCGCCACGCCAACAGCGCCTGGAGCCCATTAGGGGGCGGTACAAAAAATAAATCGAAGATGAAGGTCCTTCTTCGCAAATCTGTGGTTTGTTTTTCTTCCGCTCCCCTTTTCCAGCTTCCTTCCGGCTAGTATTGTTTATTTGAGTGATTGTAGGTGGCCGATAGTAAAGTCGACAGCCCTTTCTCGCAATTTTGTCCCTGCGTGACGCCATGGCGCTTTTTTCGATGCAGCAGGGGTTCGTCTCCGTCGTGCTGGTGCTTTGCCTATTCGTAGTGATGCCTAGGATATTCAGTGGGGGAGGGAAGTCTCCGCGGAATGCCAAAACCTCCTCTGGCCGGCCAGCTCCTCACCAGCCCCGACACGGTATCGTACCGGCGCCCATTTCTTCCCTCTTCCACACTCCGTCCCTTCGTGGCAGGCAAAGATGCCAGGGAGAGGGAGGGATATACTGCATCAAGTAGATATATATCTATTGATCTATCACTGGGTTTATTCTTCCAATGAATTAGATTTTGTTAACGAAAGGGGAACTGGTTATTGACGTCATAGAGCAAAGCAAATGGAAAAGCCTTATTTAAGCTGTAACTTGATGAAATTGCCATAACACTTCTGCTAATAAAAAGCTCTCTTCTTTCCCTAATTGTTTGGCTTAATGTCAGGGTTCCGTCTGCAATAAGGGGACATGTTAAAAGAAACTAGTCCTAAAGTGTCTTATAGAGAAGTTCCTTAATATTTACACCATGTTCAACTGTAGCTGGAATTACTTAGAGAAACTGGTCCTTCCATAGGCTAGGTCAGCCTTTCTTGGCTCATGTCCCTATTTGTTGGGTTATTATGCCGTTTCTAGACAGCTTGGCCAGTATGAGCTAAGGAAAATGGTGTTTGTACTTCAACACATTTGGAAGGCACCAATATTGATCAGGTTGCTTTGGATTATTTCTTAGAAAGGAAAACAATTGCTTTTTTGTGTCATAGAGATGGCTTTTGGTGACTTTCACTGTCTCAAGGAAAAACATCCATGTTATCTTTATAATCATTCCTATCCCTTTTCTCACAAACTGTTAATAAAGCTAAAATAGTGCAGGGATTCTTATTAATGTGTTTGTTGACAGGAACTATCTATACATATACAGTGGGGCAAAAAAGTATTTAGTCAGCCACCAATTGTACAAGTTCTCCCACTTAAAAAGATGAGAGAGGCCTGTAATTGTCATCATAGGTAGACCTCAACTATGAGAGACAAAATAAGAAAACAAATCCAGACAATAACATTGTCTGATTTGGAAAGAAATTATTTGCAAATTATGGTGGAAAATAAGTATGTGGTCACCTACAAACAAGCAAGATTTCTGGCTCTCACAGACCTGTAACTTCTTCTTTAAGAGGCTCCTCTGTCCTCCACTCATTACCTGTATTAATGGCACCTGTTTGAACTTGTTATCAGTATAAAAGACACCTGTCCACAACCTCAAACAGTCACACTCCAAACTCCACTATGGTGAAGACCAAAGAGCTGTCGAAGGACACCAGAAACAAAATTGTAGACCTGCACCAGGCTGGGAAGACTGAATCTGCAATAGGCAAGCAGCTTGGTATGAAGAAATCAACTGTGGGAGCAATAATTAGAAAATGGAAGACATACAAGACCACTGATAATCTCCCTCGATCTGGGGCTCCACGCAAAATCTCACCCCGTGGGGCCAACATGATCACAAGAACGGTGAGCAAAAATCCCAGAATCACATGGGGGGACCTAGTGAATGACCTGCAGAGAACTGGGACCAGTGTAACAAAGGCAACCATCAGTAACACACTACGCCGCTGGGAACTCAGATCCTGCAGTGCCAGACATGTCCCCCTGCTTAAGCCAGTACATGTCCGGGCCCGTCTGAAGTTTGCTAGAGAGCATTTGGATGATCCAGAAGAGGATTGGGAGAATGTCCTACGGTCAGATGAAACCAAAGTAGAACTATTTGGTAGAAACACAACTCGTCGTGTTTGGAGGAGAGAGAATGCTGAGTTGCATCCAAAGAACACCATACCTACTGTGAAGCATAGGGGTGGCAACATCATGCTTTGGGGCTGTTTCTCTGCAAAGGGACCAGGACGACTGATCCGTGTACAGGAAAGAATGAATGGGGCCATGTATCGTGAGATTTTGAGTGCAAACCTTCCATCAGCAAGGGCATTGAAGATGAAATGTGGCTGGGTCTTTCAGCATGACAATGATCCCAAACACACCGCCCGGGAAACGAAGGAGTGGCTTCGTAAGAAGCATTTCAAGGTCCTGGAGTGGCCTAGCCAGTCTCCAGATCTCAACCCCATAGAAAACCTTTGGAGGGAATTGAAAGTCCGTGTTGCCCAGCGACAGCCCCAAAACATCACTGTTCTAAGGAGATCTGCATGGAGGAATGGGCCAACATACCAGCAATAGTGTGTGCCAACCTTGTAATGACTTACAGAAAATGTTTGACCTCTGTCATTGCCAACAAAGGATATATAACAAAGTATTGAGATGAACTTTTGATATTGACCAAATACTTATTTTCCACCATAATTTGCAAATAAATTCTTTCCAAATCAGACAATGTGATGGTCTGGATTTGTTTTCTCATTTTGTCTCTCATAGTTGAGGTCTACCTATGATGACAATTACAGGCCTCTCTCATCTTTTTAAGTGGTAGAACTTGCACAATTGGTGGCTGACTAAATATTTTTTTGCCCCACTGTAGTGTACTTCAGCACATAAATCCCAGATTACAGTCCTAGTTTTTATTAACTGGCTTTGGATTTAACTGACTCTGAATTATTAAAATGTTTATTCTGTAGGCACAGCTGAGAAAATTCTGCATACACCAACAAATTTTGAAACTCCTGAAAGTAAAACATATCAAAGCATCCAGCAAATGAGAAATGCAATGGAGAAGGAGTTGAAGACTGAACGGACTAGAGACAACCGCAAAGACTTTGCATTAACCCTAATGCCGCTATATGCTATTAGCGCGGGTGTGTTTGCTTTATACAAATTCTTAAAGGTAAATATTTTAAAAAAATCAAAAGTGGACTACAAGGTGGAATTATTTTGTAATAAGCACGTATATAAATATATCTTATTTTGCCCAATATATGGTATCACATAGAAATTCAAGTTTTCTTATCTTAGTAAATGTTGAGGTAAAAGTTAAAATATCATGGCACATATAATCTAATGAAAAGTACCAGTATACAGGAGGAGTGCACAACTTGCATCTCCAGGTCTGCTTGTATTTTCTGCATGATTTTTGTGGCAGCTCCTAGGACCTTTCAAAATACTTTTTGAGACAAAATTGGAAAATAATGAAAATATGAGAAGTAATTAAATTTGCTATATTTTAAATTAAATTGCATTTTGTTCTTATGTTGCTAACTTTCTGGAATTTGCATTATGCAATTGAAAGCATGTAAAGTCTTGACCTGAAAAAGGTGGGATCTTTTATAATTTACTTTATAATTGTACTATAAAGTTTACAATAAAATTATAATTTTATTATAATTTACTTCATCTGAATATTCTGGATTGCTATTGACTTTATTTTATTAAAGTACTGAAACTAAACAAAACACGCTAATGTAGGAATATTTTGGAATATTCTGTAAATATTTTGTTTATATAGTACTGTTACTTTATTAGTCTTACATATTTGAGGCTATTACAGAAATTGTTTTATGATTTTATAGATGAAATCACAGGAAGAAAATTTATCAAAAAAAGAAAAAAATGCAGAAGAAAAAACAAAAGAAACAGGTAAGAATTGGGTTAAAATGTTTGCTTATAGTTTTTAAATCTTTATTGACCTAGTACAAATTATCAAATGTTAACTTAGAATTGAGATTTATACATGAGTTCATTAACCACAGCTTCCCATTCCAATTTTTATTATTGCTTCATTGTTTAATTGGCAAGTGGAAAACTTTTTGTCTTCAAAGTACAGTTTTGTGGTGAAAAATTCTCTGTTCATCCAGAGAACAACTTCTTATCCAAAGAGAATAATGTCTTGCAAAGAAAAAAAAGCTATGTGGAATAGTGTTTCTTTAACTTTTCATGATTAACATTCTTTTAAAAAGGCAGAACTCATGTTGTTCCTAATTGCAGCAGATGAGTGCAACAGCTTTTTGGAGACAAAGAAGAGGCTTGATTTTTCAGATCAGAAAATGGCATAGATAAAAGCTTTAATAATTCATATGAAAAGAGATTCACCTACCTGGAGAATCCTGATAAATAATATGTCTTAGACCCTGACATAATGTTCAAAGTGAATAAAGACATTCAAGATGAAATGACCCATTTACTAGGCAGAAGTAACTTGTGCTCTTTAAATATTCCTTATTGGGCTGAGAAGGATCACCAATATTTATAGAGAAATATATACTTGAGTTCTTTTCATACCAGGTATGCTTATTGTGAGGTTCCTATTTCAGTTCCTTGCTGGAATGGAAGTTCTATTGCAGTAAATTTTTCCCTTGGCAATATGGAATCATATCTGACTTCATAAACACATAAGCTATTTAGCAAAGTTCTTTTGGCAGCTAAACAATGACATTTCATTTTAATTATTAAGCAATATTTTTTTTCAACTCTGGAGAAACAATATACTGCATAACTGCATACAAAATGGTTTAATCAGCATTCTATTCTAACTGAAAAAAAGTACATTGTTTATATAGAAGTACTATTTGAGAATAAGTTTGGAATTGATATATGAATAATCTTAAATTCAATAAAACAGACTGCTAATTAGGCCAAATTGTATATACCATGACAATGTAAATATAACTTCAGAGAAATACAACATTAAAGTGTATCTAAATGGGGCATTCATTAGATTGATTTTATTGGGACAAAATCAGTTTAAATTCCTCTTCAGTGCATTGTGGTTTTGTAGTAATTTTGTTTGAAGGGTTCCTTGGTGGTCTCCTTGTTTTCTTGCAGACATTTTATTATCCTAACTAGGTAACAACATCTGTACTAGTAAGGAGCCCAAACAGCACTCCTTATTAACAATGATAATGTTACCTAGGTAGGGTAATGAAATGTCTGCAAGAAAACAAGCAAGCTCAGAGCATCAAGGACCCCTCATTTCAACCCTGAGCTACAAATATTCTCTTCATTGATCATTTTGTTTGTTACAAATGGTACTTCATTTTCAGTTCAAGCCTTCAAATCTTTTTAAAATCATTTTTGAAAAAATCTAAGGCAGTGGTTCTTAACTTTTTTGAAAGAATCGCCCCCTTGAGCCAATGAGGAAGTTGTCATCGCCCCCCTCCCCCAACATAACCTCTCAATCACAACATAGGAAATAATTCTTCAATTTATGCAAACACTTGTTTTATCTTCTTTAAAATTGTCTTCAGGACATATTGATGCAAATAATTTATTTCCAATCTTTTTCCCATATGTCAACTGTGTGAAAAATTTTGGTGCCACCCGTCACTTTATTCCCAAACTTCGTGATACATATATTTCATTATTATCTTATTTATTCAAGACACTTAAATGTAATGACCACTTTGAAAACAAAATTCAATTGCAAGAAATGCCCGAAAAGAAAAACAGTAATATTTAATGATTGAATTACAAGTAAAATTTAAGATGCAAAAAGAAATATAAAAAGGGTAGAGATTGCTCTGCAACGCGCATGAAGATAAGCAATGTGTATTCATATATGTACGGCGTTCTGTATTGAAGCTAGCTGGAGGAACATTTGAAAACACAATTCAATCCACTAATAGCGAGCAATCTGATGTTTTTGTATGACAGATATACAGCAATTCACTGTATGAAAAAATCTCAAAAGTGTCCCCCAAACTTCTCGCTCCATTGCCCCCATATCGCCCCCTTTTTGTTCCTTCGCCCCCACATTGCCCCTTTTTGTTCCAATGCCCCCCTGAAAAATGAAATCGCCCCCTGGGGGGCAATATCGCCCAGGTTAAGAACCACTGATCTAAGGCATAAAACAGTCTGTTTTAGAACCCAGTAGGAATTCCTTCATGTGTGTTTATTAGAAAAATATTTTTTCAGATCCTACAATCTGAATAGAACTGTAGCTATTATACTTCCACCTCTGCCTGTTGCTTTACTTTTTTGTTTAATCTTAAAGATGTTTGATTTATGCTAGCTTTTAAAAAGTGTATATTCTCACTTTAGAGCATCAACTTTTGGAATTGGAGCAACATCTTGCACAAACAGAAAAAATGTTAAATTCATTATTGACTCAGTTAGATCCACTTTCAAGCTGGTGAGTCAAATAGATTAAATCAAAGCATTTAATTTAAATGTTATGTTGTTTATCTTCAGATATGGGAACGAGATCTGGGAGATCATGTTTGTGAACTTAAAATAAGAACAGAATGCCAATATATCACGGATGGCATATTTTCTCCTATTTTTTGCAATGCTTATTACAACTGATATTTCACTGAGACAATTTTACCCCTTTTAGGGGTAAAAAGGAATAATTAGAATTTAAAGGTGCCATCACTGCTTTTTAACCATTTCTTTTGAGCACATAATTTGTATTTATTTTTGAAAAACTTAACACAGTGAATAGAAATATAATGAATTTTATATTAGACTGATTTTCACCTAATATTGTGTGTGGCTGATTAGAAATGAGCAATGTAATCTTAATTTGAATTTTAGTTTCATTTAAGTAAAATATAGTTAATGTGGTTGATCTAAATTTACCAATAATACAAAATAATTCAACATTATTTTAATGGATTTGTAATTATTTTCTGTCCTGATCAATTAAATCTGATACAGCTTTTTGGCTTTTCAGTATTAATACTTTGGCTTTTGAGCAGAAAGATGAAATTATGGAACAACTTGAGTCCATTAGAAAGCTGATGAAAGAAAGTGGATTAGACAAATCAGCCATGAAACCACAAGGTACTTTTGGAGGATTTTACACTCTCTAATAAAGTACTACTAGATATCTTGATCATTATTTTTAAGCAGGTTTTCCTTCTCTAACAAGTGTTGCAATAATCTGCATATTCTTTTGTGCATATGAATTGGCTTGTTCCATTTTATCTATTTCAAAGTCCCAAGCCAAGGCTAGAGCTTTTACTGTTTCTTGCTACCTAACTACCATATTATATATGACCTATTAACTTGCTTTTTGAGTAAACTGCAACAACTTGCTTTATGATTTAATAGATAACATAACTGGTGATCTATCAAACTATTGCAATGCACTCTCTATTGTAAGGAAAACAAAAGTTTCTAATTTTCTGGTAGTAAATTGGTTTAATTGCAAAAACAGGAACCTAATTGTAATGTTGTGTTCCAATTTCCTCTTGTGTGTATTAAGATATTAGCCACCATACATGCCAAGAGAAGCTTGAAGATCTAATACAGTCATTCAGCGAACATCTGGAAGCAAAAATAGATGAGGATATTTATGAAAAATGTGAGCATGATACCATATTTGAAGATATGGAAGAGTTTTATGGTATAAAAAAGTATCAGCATTTTGATCATGAATACTTACTTAGTACCATGGAAAAACCAAAGAAGATGGAAATAACCAATCAAGATATAACAGAATTAAATATTGGGTTAAGAAGACGTCTTAGGAACTAATGAACGAATTGTAATGAATATTGTCATACTATACAACACATTTAAAAATTTTAAAATATATTCACCATAACTGCTGTATGTTTTAAAATGATATATTTATGAACATTTTCTATTTATTCTGAATAAAATAATCTCTGCATATACTGCACTGAAAATTCTACCCAGTATCTTAATAACACAGATTCTTTTTAAAGTGTGGGCAGGGCCACAAATAATATTGTAAGTTTATGTCATATGGCTCTGCAGAAATTATTTGCAACTAATATGGAATCTTATCAGTTGCTTTACTTTGCATTTCAGTGTAACTTTAGTATGGATTCTAATTCTGATATTCTCTTTTTTTTTCAAACAGTGGAAACAGGTTTATTTCTTTGAGACAAACTATATTTCTTTACATTAAATATCAATAAGTCTTAGATTTTATTGGTAACTGAGTAGTACTGAAAATATAAAATGGAGCAGTTAAATATAATGTATGCATTATGATAGCTAATTATATGATGAATTGCCAACCACATTACCTTGATGCTACTATTGTGCTTAATTTAGTAATTGCTGTCATTTAATCTGGTGATTTTTTCAGGCTATTGATGCAAGTTTGACCATGTTATGTAGTTCCAAAATCCTTATAGATGATTGATTGATTGATTGATTATTTATTTATTTATTTTTCTAAACTGCCCATTTCCCTCAAAGAGGGGCTCTGAGTAGTGATATACTTATGTTCCATCTGTTTTCTCAGGGAATAATGTGAGAATAGTTGCTATAAGTATTATGGCATTTTCTGTAGAAGTCATATAGCAGAACATCACCATAGACTCTATAAGGGTAGATTCTTTTTTCAAAGCTGGTTTCATAATTTATTGCAAATTGAATCCCTATAAAGCTCTTCGATATTCTTAAATTAATTGATGTACCAGGGCAATTTCCCATCTTGTAGAAATTCTGTGACATTGAGTTTGTTCAGAATCCTTTCCTTAAACTTCATTGTGGTGCGCTTATAAAATAAGGTCAGTAATGCCTCTGGAGAATATCCATAACAGCAATTTGTCAACAGTGCCCCATTGCCGGGAAATTCAATAGCTGTCAGAATGTTAGAGAGGTATGTCTCATAGTAGAAAATTTAATTTTAGATAATAATGGAGGTATTTTGTCCTTTATTGAAAGTTAACACTGGCAACATATTTTTCATTTAAACCCAGATGAGAGTGGATTGGCCTGATCTAAGGCCTGTCTATACAACTGCTAAAACATTCTCCCCTCCAATAAACACAATTTCTAGTATAAAATCTGACATGGAGTTTGCTAGCAATATCTAGTAAATTGGTAGGCCAGTACTATACTTCTTTAAAAATATGGTGTATCTTTTCAGCTGCTCTTGAAAATGATAATAAATATAGCCAAGCCACATTCTGTGGTATATAAACTATTTATCAGTAGACAATTTAATTGCATAAATCAAATTATGGGTTGCATGAGGTAGATAAGTCAGAGTATTGTACATCAGTCAGAATGGTTTTGTATGAATTAGGAATGGATTATTTCTCTTCTACACCCCTTCCTAAGTTTAAGAACTAAAAATATAGTCAATTTAGGGCTGCTTTTGTCAGTATGAATGGTTTCCCAATGTATAGAATATGAACAAATAGCCAGACTCAGATTATCCTACTTTGGACACATACCAAAACCTAGCTGTCTGAATAAAGTTTTAATGCTGGGAAAAGAGGAAAGAGAAGAGGATGACCAGCAGTCAAGTGGATGGACTCAGTTACAGTGGCAATGAGTGAAGATGTGAAGACCTAAACTTTAGATCCTAAAGGAAC
The DNA here is from genome assembly GCF_016545835.1 of Crotalus tigris. Lineage (NCBI taxonomy): Eukaryota > Metazoa > Chordata > Lepidosauria > Squamata > Viperidae > Crotalus > Crotalus tigris. Next base: position 1,766,538 of record NW_024096634.1, on the reverse strand, counting down.
GGGTTAGGTGCAAATTAGAGATCTGTCATCATGGAGAAATTCTATATAGTTAGAAGTTCACACCAATTTGTTCATAACTAGGCTTTGTGAGAATTCTGAGAGCTGAAATCCATATACATAAAGAACTCCAGGTTGTGGAGGATTGCTTTCAACTACTGGCAATAGTCCGTGTAACTCATGATTTATGCAATGAAAAACAGGATCATCTGGGTTTGCTGCAGCATATTTGGCATTTATTGCGACTTTACTACTCTTTAGAGAAACTCTGGGGAAAGAATAAGGAAAGGAACTACAACTATTTTTTATAAAACACTGGATATCTTTTATAAACTTTTTGCTGAAAATGGATAAAAATGAACTGATTTTGGGATTTGTTTAAAAAGTTTGCTTATGGGAAGAAGGTAACTATGATACGCAATATGACAGTGAAGATGGTTGCTTGTTCGCTATGTTTAACTGCTGCAAAGATCAGAATTTGTTGCTTTTATGTTTTTGTTATTTAATTTTAATTTTCTTTTATAATATTTTTTTTATTTCTACTATGTTTCTGTAGTTTTTAAAATCTTTGTACAATCTTCTTTTAATAAAATTATTCATACAAAAATAGAGAAAGGACGAGGAAGCTGAGTCTGTCCAGAATTATTCATTTGCCACACTGAGGTCCAGATAACGGCCAATTGTTAAAAGATGAACGAATTGTAAAAAGTATCCAAACCAACCCATGAAACAGAATCTTTACGGATTAACAAACACTGGTGTAATATAATTCTCACAATCTGCTGCCCTTTGATGATTTTCGAAATTACTGGGAGTCCTGTTAAGCGGAAGAAAGCAGAACTTGGGAGAAACGTACATCGTAGCAAACAGGTTCTTCCTAAACAAAAACCAGACGGAAATCAGGAAAAGGAAAACCTGGTTAGAGAACGCTCATCAAACTCTCCGGGAGACACGAAAAAGACGGCGAGAGAGATAGCTGGACGACTGGGACCGAGCGAGAAAAACGTAGGTGGGAAAAGAGAGGGGTCGGTCACTCGCGTTTCTTCCCCGTTTCGAGGTCACTTTCTAATTTTCAAAGCGTTACGCGGGGGAAAAGAAAGCGTTTCGGCCTGTTTACTAGGAACCTTGGCAACCATGGCGGCGTGCGCGCGTCCCTCAGGAGAGGCAATCAGACGCGGGCCGAATATTCTGCCATTAAAAAACAAAACAAACAAGCCTGCGACTCCTTAATCTAGCTGTAAGGCGAAAACAGTTGGGGATGTCTATTTCGCCCTTCGCTCTCCTGACTTTGTACGGCTGTTAAGAGTTATTTTACAGAAACAAGCAGGGTCAACTCGTATAAGGAAGTGTCTGCCTCTGAACACACTGCGTGTTTTCGGCGTACAAGGGATTTTGTCTGATAGATATTGAGCTGGTTCCTATCCGCGAAATCCTCAGTTTGGCTTAGATCGCTAGGAAGTCAGTTGACAGCCAGTTCTCGAGAAAACAGGTCTATGTTCTGTTCTATTTTGAATGAGAAAATATGGATACTTTCAGCAGGACTTCTAAGGGGTAGAACTTCTTGCTGCCCCAGCTTCTGATTTGAAGTTTTGATGCAAGTCAGATATTAATTATTTTTAAATAACTTAAGCCAGGTAACATAATATTCCTTCCCCCCTCCTATTTTCCCCACAACAACTCTGGGAGGTGAGTTGGATGGAGAGAGAGTCACTCGATCAAAGTCACCCAGGCTCCTGGTTTATAGGCCAGCACCTTAACCACTACACCAAACTGACTCTCCTATGCCTCCTGATCAATTCTGCCTGTTCCTCTTTTGAAACAGGCACTCTGCAAAATGAATCTAGAGAAAACTCTACAGTATCTTTGTATTGTTCTCTGTACTACCTTTTCCTTCCATCCACACACACATATCTGCTGAAGTAAAAATATGAATATTGCTTATTATAGGTCTATAATCTTTAGAGAGGAGTTTTTCAACATACCTAGGTGTGAACACAGATCTGCCTGGCTTTCTTTAAAACAGCCACATCTTCTCTAGCGCCATATTGTGGCTGCAGATACTTTTTCTAGTACCATATGGTGGGTGGCTGTAGTCTTTTCTAAAATTGAAGTAATATTGGTATAAATTCTAGCTGATCATCCATCTCTGATCGTATTGTCAGTCTTCTGTAGATATTGTACCTATAAGTATTTTATTATATGACTTTAAGAGCAAAATCTTGTAATATTTTATTTCTCAATTACTTAAACTTTGGTTTATGTGTTAAAAAATATGTGTCTTCAGAGCCACCAACATGCAGGACTGGTTTAAATTACTGTAGCAAGCTTCTGATGGGATTGGAAAATGACATTCATTGAAACTTTTCCTTGTAATAAATTCTGCTCAATGCTTTTGAACAGAATTTCAATTCAATAGAAAATATATTTAAAGTGAAAGAAATACTTCTTTTATTTTGTTGAAATTCTTCTTATTGGATCTGATCTTCCCTCACCAGTCACCTTTATAATTTTACTTTTCAGCTCCATTTTAAGTTATAAACAGTTCAGATGGACTTGGAGATTAAAGGAATTGCAGCACCTCCAAAAAGACAAGTTCTACTGTCCTCTCAGGTAAATTTAAAATTAAGTTTACAAAATTGAAAAATGAATGTTAATTTTTAAAACATTAATAAATGTCCATAATTAAAATAAAACTAAGTCAAAGTTTTAAAAATGATGTATATTAGTTATATGTATATAAAGCTATGAATTACGGAATGCAAACTTCAAAATCACTGTGCCTTGTGATCAGAAACATGTATGCATCTATTAACTACAGAGAAACAAAACCATACCGCAGGTATACATCATTAAAACCTGGTTTTGTTGTGTATGTCTGTTTGAGAATTCCCTCTCTAATAAACAAAGTGTCTCCTCCTGGTTTGGAGCATCGCACTGAGGTAGGGCTGGGGGAGTGATTCTTATTATCCAAATGTCTCTGCTAGCCTTTAGGAGTTCTGCTTCAGACATAGCCATATATGAGACTTTGTGAGATTGGGCCAAGGAATCAATATGAACTGCTTCTTGCTTATTTTTCCCCCTGTAGTTTAGCAGCAACCCTGCCTAAACTCTTTGACTGACGTTATCTCTCATTTCACCAGGTTAAGTAGAGTGGGGACACTCTAAGTTCCTTCCCTTAAATGTTGCCATTAAGTGAGATCTAGGAAACACACCTTCTTTCTATTAGACCCTACTCTACAGAATACCTACCTTCCCACTGAGATCTGGCAAGAACTCCTCTCCTAGCCCTTTAGAGGGCCTTGAAAAGCTCAAGCATTGGGGTAGAGTGAGGGTGAAGCCCAGTGAAGTTGAGTGTTGATGTGTGAAGGAGTGTATTATTTGAGCCCCAGAACTTACTCTTTCAAATAGCAAGCCAAAGTACTTGTTCAACTATCTGCTTGAAAGGGCAAGTTGATATGTTTTTTCCCAAATAATTTGAAAGAAATATGTATATTGTAATATTTATAGATTATCTCCAAAATATAAGAAAATATGATGAAATAGTAAAAGGAGGAGGAAGGTTATCCTACCCCATGAGATATTTATGTTACCTCCCAGGGCTCTGGATACCATACTTCAGGACAAAATTAAATAATCTTAATTTTTATTTAGCTGTATTAAAAAAGAATCCATCAGAGTTTGGTAAAAGGTGCGTGGTTATGTAAATATTTGAAATAAATAAATAAATTCACTTTCTATAGACAAACTTGTCTATAGAACTGACACAACAGAACTGACCCAAACTCTACACAGAGTTAAAGTACAACAGAACTGACCCAAACTCTTTTAAAATCCTAGCTTCCATTCCCTTGGATTTCCCCTTGATTAGACTATAGTAAATTTAATATTTTTATGGTATTTCTTTGTTTCTTTTAAAAAATTATTCTTATTTATATTCAGAGTTTCATTAAGTATGGAGGAACATGAAAACAAACAAATAAATAAACAAAAGCTTTGTATTCTTTTTTCAGAGTTGGAGGCCAAACACAAGATTAAGCCATGGTCCTCGACCAGCAGAGTAAGTATTTTCCTTTAAAAAAAATTCTATGCAAATATAATATAATATTAATATGAAACAAATCAAACAGTTCAAAAGACATGTTTTTCCTTTAAAATATTTCTGAACTAGGGATGTCACATTTTGTTTGGCAGAGAGCTGAGAAGTGTCCTATGTTCTGACATCAAATCATATTTATGCTTTATAAATCATGTCAAATGTTTTACTGATGAAATTAAACTTGCTGAATGGTAGGTGGTAGTGTCAGATTCAGAAATTGTATAGTCTCATTAAAGGTTTCATTGGTTGAAAGTTCTGTGTTTTAAAATATTCAAGCAATATTTTTAACTCTAATGTCACATTGTTTATTTGCTAATATTATGTCAGAGCATGCACAGTCTTATTGTGCTGAGGTAACCCAGGAGTAAATACAGTAAACAGTAGTTTGTATTAAATGGTGGTTTATATTACACTATCTACAATATACACTAGGAACAAAATACATACACATGGTAATACAGTAAATTCCAACACACACTAGTTATAGCAGGAAACGGATAAGAGAGAAAGATTCCAGCAAAGCCTTCTCTTTTATACTCAGATTCTTAAAGACACAGATACAGGCTCTGCTGAGTCATTCCTATTATTGCATCAGCCACCTTATGTTACATTACATCATTACATAAGCTGTTTAGTCTTTAAATCATTATCCTGACACTCCTCCCATTTAAAGCCAAACAGCTGTTAAACCAAATGCTTTTACATTTACATTTTCCTCCATTTAAAGCTTAGTCAACATATCGGCTTGAACAATTGAACAATTTTTCTCTGTATACATTGCTGCCTTATACTGCAGTTCATTATTGTGTCCTTCCATTTATCCTTTTCTACTTTAGTTAACGATAACATTTCTTGATAATCATGGGGTTCATACCTTACATTATATGCTCTAACCCCACTTGCTGTGAATCAATCATGAGGTACACCTTTATTGCTGCGTTCAGACCTCTTGGGATCACATGTTCATGTGTTTCTGTTTCTCTTTTTATTTCAGGTCTATCCTCATCTGTCCCTACTATCTCTGACCTGCTATCCTATTCTTCCTTCATTGGGTTTTGTGTAGCCTCTCCTTCCTGAAAACTAACTCTACTTGTTGGCATGAACACCTTAGTGTTAGCATGCATCCTGTTCCAATTATTTTGCTCTGTGAAACTAGCAGACCTTGATATCACTACCTTCTTTGTTCCATCTGAAAATCTATATCCCTTGGAACCAGGCTCATATCCCACAAACCTAAATTTCCTAGCTTTTGTCTGTCCTTTCCTTCTGGTGCCTTTGGGAATATGCACCCAGGCATAACTGCCAAATGTCCTTAGGTGAGCCAATGAAGATTTCCTTCCATACAACATGTAATATGGAGTTTCATTGATAGCAACACTCCATACCCTGTTCACTAAATAGTTGGATGTTTTTATAGCTTCTCCCCAGTATGTGTTACTCATTCCTTCATCTGCTAGCAATGAATCCTTCATGGTCTGCAATATACTATTTCTCCTTTCAGCCACTCCATTTTCTGCTGTGTGTAAGGATTTGTATATCTATGCTTTATGCCTACATTTCTCATCCATCTTTGGAAATTATCAGACATGAACTCTGTTCCCCTGTCTGTTTGTAGCTGATATACCTTGTGGCCATACCTTCTCTCTACAAAGTTCACCCATTGCTTAAAGTTAAACTGTTGTAGAACTTCAGTTTTGTTCTTTAATAAGTAACAGAACCCATACCTAGTGTAGTCATCTACTAAGACTAGTATGTACCTAGCTCCTCCAAGAGAGGGCACCATAGGACCACTTAAATCAGCATGCACTAACTGCAAAACTCTGTTAGTTTGTCTCGTGCTTTTCTTATTTACAGGATACATACTAGACTTTGACTCCTTACAAATAGCACAATCCAAATATGTGTTGCATTGTTTGATTCTAAGTCCCTCAGCTAGATCTGGCATTCTCAGCAGCACTTTAAAACTTGCATGTCCTAGCCTTCTGTGTAATAAATGTACCAGTTATCATGCTTGGGAGTGTTCCTGCACAACCTTCCTGCTGTTTTTTTTAGTACATACAAATAATCCTGTTTAACACCTTGTGCACAAATCCTCCCATCTTTCCTTATAGCGTATTGACCCTTTGCAAACATTACTTCATATGTTGTCCAAGCTCGAAATACTGAGTAAATTATGGTCTAACTCTGGCACATATAATACATTATCCAGTGATTCTCTAATACCAGGTACATAAATTTTACCTTCCCCTTTAACAGCAGACTGTTGTCCATTAGCCAACCTAACAAATGCTTGCTTAGCTGGTCTCAGAAAACATTTGTGGGCCATTTGCAATATGCTGACTTGCCCCACCGTCCAATAACCAAGTGTTTTTCTTAGTTAACGTTGCTGCCAGGAAAAATGTTGGTTGTGTAGCTCTAGGATCTTGTTTTGCTGCTACTCTATTTCTCCTCTCAAGACAGCGTCTCTGGAGATGCTCTGTAGAACCACACTTGAAGCAGTGTTCCACCATGCAAACTTTCTCAGCTACTGTGCTGGCACCCTAGGACATAGCAGTTCTAGGCTTGGGCTGAGCGTTGTGGTCACTCTCCCTCTGCTGCCTTTCCAGATGTTTCTGTTCCTCCTCCAGCAACCAGCCAGTCAAATAACTCATGGTTAAGTCCTTTTCCTGCATGGACTCTAAACTTGCCACTAGGACATCCCATGAAATGTCCAATTAACTGAGCACCACATACACCTTATGTGACTCAGTGAAAGACATCCTTCTTTCCTGTAATTCTAGGAATGTCTTTCTCATAGACTGGAAATGTGTCGACTTGCTGTCTCCCGGTTTCAGCTATATAGCTCTCTTGTCAGCATTACTTTGCTGCTCACAGTCTCTCTCATGTACACACTATGCAAAGCTTCCCAGCACTCTTTAGCAACTGGAGACCCCTCACATGTATCAGCTGGCTATCCTCCAAATTCAGGATTATGTGGGCCAATGCTTTCTCATTATTTCTACAGTCCCCGTCATCTAGGACTGCAGGTGAATCGGTAACTATCATCCACAACTCCTCTCTTCTCAGTACATCTCCATTATCAGACTCCAGGAGAGGTTGTTTGTCTCATTCAGCTGAGATACTGCAAAACCTTTTCCCATTACGCTGATGGAAACTATGTTGCCTGCTTCTTCAAACCACCACAAACCATAACAAATCACAAGTCTCAACTCCTCTAGCTCTGGTTCAAACTCTCACTGGGTTCCTCCTCACTCTGGGCCCATAACTTGTCAGAGCATGCACAGTCTTATTGTTCTGAGGCAACCCAGGAGTAAATACAGTAAACAGTAGTTTGTATTAAATGGTGGTTTATATTACACTATCTACAATATACACTAGGAACAAAATACATACACGTGGTAATACAGCAAACTCCAAAACACAGCACTTACAGCAGGAAACGGATGAGAAAGAAAGATTCCAGCAAAGCCTTCTCTTTTATACTCAGACTCTTAAAGGCACAGACACAGACCCTGCTGAGTCATTCCTATTATCGCAACATGCACCTTATGTTACATTACATCATTACATAAGCTGTTTAGCCTTTAAATCATTATCCTGTTTAGCCTTTAAATCATTAAATCATTTTAGCAAATCATTAATTTGCTAATATTAATTTGAAGTAGCAGATTTCAAAGGGAGTTTGGCAAAAATTGGCATTCCTTTGCTTCCATATGCATGAAGTTCTGTGGCTAGATGCAATTGTTTGAAAAGTAAAATTGATTAATATTAGAATTCCTCAAATATATTTTTACTTTTATATCCCACCTTTCTTCTGGTAACTTAAAGCAGCATACACAGTATTCTTCACTTGCTCATCTATTTTTAGCTAGACATATTGATCTATTTTTTTCTGTTTTCTTTTTCTTGGTTTATTTTATTCTTCGATTGTTTTATTTTATTGTTCTCTTATTTTAAATTTCCTTTGTTTAAATTTCCTTTTTATGTCTTCATTTTTATTGTTGTAGGTTAGTGAGATGGGCAGCAAATAAACGTAATTTAATAATAATAATTCTGTTTTACTTAATTATTTAGCAATGTAGATCATTAATATTTATAGATCAAGAAGTAATACTCAAAGTTAGGAGCAACAGAGTATAATGTTTAGTTCTATAGAATAAAATATTATTTTAGAGTTTTGTCTGTAAAGTTTATAAGTATATTTGCATATGTGTAAAAACAATTTTGCTCAAACCTATGTAAATATATTTATCGGAAATATACCTAAAGATGTTTGGGAAAGAGTTGGGTGGGACTGAGAGTTTTATGTTAAGATATTGATTTAACAGCTAACCAGCTTATGTAATGTAAGATGTAAGATGTAATGTAATGATGAGAATGACTCAGCAGGGTTTGTGTCTCTTTAAGAGCATTTGTATAAATGGAAGGCTCTGCTGATGTGTACTCTGTCTTCCGTTTCCTGCTGTAATTGTGGTTTGTTGGATTCTGCTATATTAGCATGTGTATGTATATTGTTCCTGTTGTATGATATTGTAGATAGTGTAAGATAAACCACCATTTAATACAAACCACTGTTTACTGTGTTTACTCCTGGATTATCTCAGCACAATAAGACTGTGCATGCTCTGACAGGTTATGGGCCCAGTGAGAGTTTGAACCAGAGCCAGAGGAGATAAGGCTTGTGGTTTGTGGTAGTTTGTGGTGGTAGCAGGCAACATGGACTCGTCAGCGTAATGGGAGGAGGTTTCATAGTATCTCGTCTGAATGAGACAAACTACCTCTCCTGGTGTCTGAAAATGGAGATGTACCTGCGAAGGGGATAATAGTTACTGATCCATCTGCAGCCCTGGATGATGGGGACTGGAGAAAGAATGAGAAAGCATTGGCCAGCATAATCCTGAGTTTGGACGATAGCCAGCTGATACACATGAGGGGTCTCCAGTCTGTTAAAGAGTGCTGGGAAGCTTTGCACAGTGTGTACGTGAGAGAGACTGTGAGCAGCAAAGTAATGCTGACAAGAAAGCTATATAAGGCCTAACTGAAAACGGGAGAAAGCATGTCTACTTTACTTCCTGAAAAAAAATGGTCTGCTCTTTTTCTTTAATCCATTTTTAAAAATCATCAACCTTACTTTGAAGGAAAAAGTTGTGTGACATCTAAAAATCAAGTAAGTATTATAATTTTAAATTTCTAATTCTCTATAGGGTGCCATGTCTTGACTTGGGAAAGTTGGGAGATTCAGAAGATGAGGTAATAGCTATTTGTTCTTTTGGAAATTATTAAAAATATACAAATACTAAATATGACGGTTGCTAGAATGTAAATACTGGAACAGAAATGAAAACAATTCTCATGGAATGCCATAGTTTTTATTTATTTTTATCATCTTATTGTTAACTTACATTAACTTAGACCAGTGGTTCTCAACCTTTTTAATGCCGCGACCCCCAACCGGTCGTAAGTCGAGGACTACTCAACCGGTTGTAAGTCGAGGACTACTCAACTGGTGCAGCACTGTTTGCAGAATGGGACTTTTGGTGGGGTCAGTAGGGCAGAGACAGCCTGGACAATTCCTATTGGCTTTTGAAAGCCAATAGAATTAGACTCTATTCAAGAGAGTCTATTCTAATGGCTTTAAAAAGCCAATAGAATAAAAGGGAGTAGCACAGCTAAGGAAAAGGGGAAAAAAATGGCAGACTGCGTTGTTTGGCGACCCCCCGTGAAATGATCATTCGACCCCAAATGGGGTCCCGACCCACAGGTTGAGAACCACTGACTTAGACAAATGTGTAGTAAGTACTATGCATTCTGAGAACAAAAGTAACTGTTAATAATGGCAATTTGGATATTAAGATTAGATTTATCCAGAGTATGGAAAAAAGAATTACTAAGTATAATAATGCCCAATTTAGGCCAAATTAGCAATTGTACTACCATGATTGCTTGTTTTCACCCTAATTTCACAGTAATGGCCAAATCTGGCTGTACGTTCTACCTCGGCTTACTTTCTCTAATAAGCTACTAAGTCAGGAGATCATTTAAAAGTTTTAGAGTACTCTGATAAAGAAGGGTCTCCCTATGAAAGGGAGGATCTGGAAAAAATGATTTATATTTACATTTTATAGTTAGCACAACAAAGAACCTCTAAAAGTTGATTGGTTTAGAAATAATCATCTGTCCAATTGCATCATAGGAATTAACACATCCAATAATATGTGAGCATAGAAAATAGCATTGTATTAAAGTATATAAAAAAAGTAAAATATTAGCATGGGAAAACAAATCGTGAGTTCCATAGAGTCGATTGTGAAAAAATAGAATTTCAGTTAAGTTTAAACTTCCTAACATGCTCAGTTGAAAAAGAAAGCCTTTTGCCATTTAGCCTAAGAAAGTTCTTATCTTGCAGTTAGTTACAGCAAGTTGGTTGCCAAGAGAAAACTTCAGCATTCCATTTTTACAAAGATATGCTCAAAATGTAAACTAAATTTAAGAAGGTAAACCCATGTTAGTTTGGCAGCACAATAATATTACAAAACCCATAGTTCAAGTATTACAAAGTCCAACTTAAAGTGGACCTCAATAGGGAGCATATAAATTTAATACATTATTATTAATTATTTAACATTTTCCAATTATTGCTAAGATATTCCTTATACAGGTATTCCTCGACTTCTGACCACAATTGAGCTCAATCCTTCTGTTGCTTAAATGAGACATTGCTTAAATGAGTTTGCTCCATTTTTCTTTCTTGCCACAGTTGTTAAGTGAATCACTGCATTTGTTAAGTTAGGAATGTGGTTGTTAAGTGAAATCTGGCTTCTCCATTGACATTGAAGGTTACAAAAGGTGATCACATGATATCAGGACACTGCAACCAACATGAGTCAGTTACCAAGTGCCTGAATTTTGATCACATGACCATGTAGATGCTGCAATGGTCATAAGTGTGAAAAAGGGCCACAAGTCACTTTTTCAGTGCCACTGTAATTTCAAACTGTTGTAATCAAGGACTACCTGTATGTAGCTTTTTAGTTATCTGTGTGCATATTCAACCTGGCACACAAGCCCATAATAAGCAGTGGTGGAATTCAAATATGCGAACAACCAGACACTTCTGGAAGTCCATTCTGGGCCTGGGCAACAAAAAATTAGCTACCGGTTCTGCCGCAGGAGTGCAAACTGGCTGAATCCTACCACTGCCTCCCAGGTTTCGTCTTGGTTTTAACTCAAAGTAAAGGGAATTAAAAACAAAGAAAAACCAAATAATTCTTTAATTTCAGTGTTTAGATACAATTACCTGGTATCCATTATACTGTATATGTCTGATTTGTGATTAAATTCTTTACACATCAAAATAATATTGATGAGTAGCAAATCTGAGCAAGAAAACTCTTTAAGTAATTTGCCTATCTGTACTGGTGCTGGGTTACTAGGATGTGTTGCCATTATCTGAATAATCTAAACTTTCTGAATTTTTTAGATGAGTTTATTTGATTACATGTCTGTGGAGATTCTCAGTCATCCAGATCATGATTGTCCCAAAGGTGCTTTTCAAAAGGCAACTGGACTTTCTTAGTTTTTTCTTGAAAATGTTTCGCTTCTCATCCAAGAACCTTCAGAACTGAAGCTTCTTGGATGAGAAGCAAAACATTTTCAAGAAAAAATTAAGAAAGTCCAGTTTATTTGATTATAGTTAAATAAATGCTTTCTTATGTTTTAGGATGGGGATAATGGCTCACTTTACAATGCTGAACGACCTTACACTGGCCCTCCACGTCTATCTTCATCTTTTAGGGGGGCCACTCAATTACAAAGTACTCACACACTGTATCATAATATAGAACAGGTAAGTTGGCTTATTGAAGGAAATATTTTCAAGCATGATAACTCTTCCAGAAATAAATCACATCTAAATATATGAATCAGTGTACTTAAAATTATTAACATTTTTTAAAGAAAGATAATAGTCAACAGTTACATGATCACAGAATAACGCATAGGTTTTCATTTCTTCAAAATTCCTAAGCAGATGAGAAAGTAAAAATTAGAAAATATTGTGAGGAAAAAAAAAGAGATTGATTCCATTGCAGCTGTGGGATCTGTTATGGTCTTAAGATAAATAGGATAGATTCAATTTGTGCTCTATTTGGTGCTCTTATGCTTCAAATTCCTGAGTCATAATGACAGTTGTATAAGTGCTTTGTGTATTGGAGTACCTAATTTGTTTATTTTGAAATAGCAGTTACCATTCTTTGGTATTTTTATTAGTGAAAATAACTGAAATGTGCTGATTTTTTAAAAAAAATCCTTGATTTTTAAATAATATTTTGGATAGTGTGATCTTAGTTATTGTTCTACATATGTCCCCATCCAGATCTTGATCCAGTATGGAGTTTTATTTATGCTATCAATGTATTATATTCATTTTTAGAATCCTATTTTTAAACTCTGCCATAAAAAGTATTAAGACCTTATGTATGGTTAATAGAGGCCAGTATTTGAAAGAACCATTTATTATGATAAAATATCTGAGTGAACGGCACAATGAAAATGGTCCACATTTACCTTCTCCTAGATTACTAGATTTTGATATCAGAATTTAAAAATGGAAATCTTACTACCTGGTTATTTCTGAATCACAGTCAGTATGTTAGAATTGTATTTTGCTCTATAGTTCTGTTATTCTTACCTAGAAATAATTTCCCCTGTATAATAGGGTTTACTTTTAAATACAAACATAGGATTTGTAATTAATATTGTTAATATTAAGATATTCTGATTTTGTTCTTCATTATTAAAAGATATCACACTTTGTTGATTACTTTAAATAATGAATTTTTAGAGGAGAGAATAGTGTAAATATGTACTTTCTTTCCTTTTTATTGTATAGGCAGCAAGGAGACCTGAGCTGAAGAAAATTGAGGTAAATAATTTAAGTCAATGAATCACATTTTAAAATAACAAATATGAACTTTTTTTGTATTGATGATTGCGATACTTGTATATTTCTTCTATTTCTCTGAAACAAATCCTATTAGTAAAAAATATAACTTTACATTTTCATTTTTTTTGTTTCAGATTTGCAGCTACATCTTGCATCTCTGCAAATCTGAACAACCTTGAGTTGGGCAATTGATAAATATTTAAATGTTATGTTTAATCAATTCAGATACCATACAATTATTATTGTTCTGATTATTTATTTTCAGCTTTCTTCAAAGGAGCAAAAAACAATACCGGAAAATCTACCACTCCCAACAGACACATACAAGCTGAAATATCTGCAATATGAAGCAGAAATGAAAGAGGGATATAAACAGTATTCTCAGAGACTTGCGAAAAAGAAGATAAATAATAACCTGTTTCATGAACTTCCAGGCAAGATAGCTGAAAAAAAGGTAATGTTCATACATTACCCATACGTACTGTAACAACTCTACCTAAAATATTGTAAGGAGATTGGCTTCACTAAAGCAAGTGTAGTGCATAAGGCATAATATGGACAGTCTAGAGCAGGGGTTCCCCTGGGGTGTGAAACGATATTTCAGGTGGTTGAAAACTTGGGTTTAGAAATTTTAAAATTATAGTGTATGTGCATAATTTATTGCTGTTATTTCAAACTTTTGTAAGGGGTGTGAGAATTTATCAGAAGTGTTCTAGGGGCGTGGGGTAAAAAAAAGGTTGGGAACCGATGATCTAGAGGATAGATTTTTGTTATGGACTAATGTAGGAGTTAAGCTCCCCCCCCCCCCCAAATTTTGCTTTTTCCAACATCTGCCTATTCAACTACATTTTCCCCTTTGAAACTCATTGTATTTTTCTCTTTGTTTTATAGTTCTATGTTCCATTTCTTTGCATTTTAATTTGGATATAGTTGCCTGGCTAATTTGCTGTTCTCATTTTTGTCCTTGGTGATTTGTGAATTTATACTGATAAGTCATCTTACCATACTGCTGCTTATTTAGTCTTTCAGGTTGATTCCTTGATCTGAGGGTTGCTATCTGGGCTTGGTTGTTTTCTTGCAGACATTTTATTACTCAAACTATTACACCATCAGTGCTAGTAAGGAGTTGCGTTTGCTCTCAGTTTATGTTCTAGTGCCTTGCCCTGTCAGTGTTGGTAGGGTGGTCTTAGAGGTTCTTTGGTTGGGCTGTTACTGTTGGTTTGTTTGGCAGTTTCTTGATTGGGATATTGTTTACTTGATTGTTAGTTTGAGATTAATCTTGAAAATAATCTATGCTTATCTAGGAGCTGATTGCTGGTGAAGTGCTTAGGTCTTTTTGTTCCCTTTTTGGCTTGATGATTGTCTCTTTTGCATAGTCTATAGATATTGTTTATGTCTATATGCCTATTGATGGCTAATTTGTCAGGGTGCCAGGCTTCTAGAAATTCCCTAGCGTTTTTGGACTTGGCTTAGTCTAGGATGGTCACAGTTTCCCAATTGAAACTAAGGTTAAGTCTGTCCATATCTTGTGAAATTAAAAAGTTTTCAGCATGTCTTCTAACTGCTAGTTGGTGTTCATGGATGCGTTCTGCCAGCCTTCTGCTTGTTTGTCCTACATAGTGTTTGTTGCAGTCATTACATTGTATGTTGTAGATGACTCCTGTTATTTCTTCTGGGGCTGCTGGGTCTTTTGGTTTGCTTGGGATGTTTTGAAAGACTTTAGTTGGCTTGTGTGCTATTCTGATTCCATATGGTTGTAGTAATTTCTTAGTTATGTGAATATTCAGCAATTCTTGTAAGGTCAGAGATAACATTAAAATGTTTTGCATAATGGGTTTTTATTTATTTTAATAGAAACAATTGCTGTATACAAGACTTATGAATGTCTCAGTATTTATATTCTTTTGAATTTTTGAAGAAGGGAGGTTAGATATAGGAAATATATATAGGTTACTTCCTGTGCACATTTTAGCAGCAATGAATTAAAATGAAATAAATAATAGTGATAACACTCACTGGAATCACCAATTTCATCCAAATATTATGTTTTGTTTCTATATAGGATTTACAATCAGAAAATCAAAGAATGGATGAATTCACAGTTCTTGATGAGAAAGCCCTTTTACAGCAAGGTTATACAAACAAACCATACACTATGCAGCATAGCATAAGAAAATTGGATGTTGTAAGTTTAATAGGATAAATTAAAGTGCTAGAAAATTAGCATATATTCTTATAATTAAGCAATGTAAATAACTAAATTTAACTCAATATCACTTGATATAGTGCCCTTCTAGTTTAAGTACACATATAATAATTTTTTATTGTGCACAAATGAAATGGAACCAGATTGGTCTAGTGGTTAAGGCACCAGGTTAGAAAGTGTAATATTGTGAATTCTAGTCCCATTTTAACCATGAAAGCCAGGTGGGTGACTTTGGGACAGTCATTCTCTCTCAGCCCAACCCACCTCAAAGGATTGTTATTGTGGGGAAATTAGGAGGAGGAAGATGTATTAGATATTTGTCTTCTTGAGTTATTTTAAAAATTTATTTTCCATTAAGAATTTAAACAAAACATTACTTCAATAATTTGAAACTCTGAGTTTAACATGTATCAAGGTGGCATAGAATCAGTTTCATGTCAGTGAGCATATTCATGTTTATGCATAGATTGATGGCTGAATAGATATTAAAATATTTCTTTATTAGATTTATATTCTTCCTTTCATTCAGAAAAGCAAGGCAGTGTCCATAATGCTATGTCTTATTTCTCTTCAAACAGCTTTGTGAGGTGATTTTCAGAGAAAATAATTCTCAAAGTCAGTCAGAGGATTTCTGTCTGTGGGTAGAATAGAACCTGAGTCTCCTGGTGCAATTTTTTAACAAATACACAATGAGTAAATTTTACTATAATCACAGTTTAGGATAAGTAATTATGTCTGACTCCAATCTGAAAAAAAAGTGATACTATTTTTAGAATTTCCTGTTGATGAAGTCTGCCCATATTGTAGCTATTTAAATTAAATGCAGTTCAATAAAAATGATGTTTTTTCATAGATTAAGATACTGGGTTAATTATTGGTAAAATCTAATAACAAGGCAGCATTTTATATCTGTTGTATTTTTAAAATAACAGTCCTCACTGCTTCTTGTTAAGAGTGCTAAATCTTCCGGTTTGCCGAGGCAGCTGCTCCGGATGTTCAGAAGGCGAGTTCTGTCTTCTGCATCTGTTTTTGCTCCACTGGGGGACTCTGGAAAGGGTCGAAAGTTACCCTGTAGGGACGATGAGCAAGGAGGGGACCCCTGCTTGATCACAGGAGGGCAGCAGCTTTTCCGCTTGATCCGGGGAAGCCCTCTAAACTGGTGAGGAAAGACCAGCCATAGTAATATGGCCCGTCATTAGGCTGCAGACAGCCGAAGTCAAACTTACTACCAAGTACTTTGAAAGCAACACAGATGAAACTGGGTGAGATCTGATCTTCTCTTTACCCTAAGTACTTTCTCTTCCTGTAAAAGCTGCCTGAATTATTTTTCCCCCTGTGAGGAGAGAGGGAAGGGATTTCCTATCCCACCCTCTAAGAATAACTGCGTCTGACTACCCAGGGGAATTAAAGCATTAAAAGAACAACTTTAATTTAATTGGATTTATATGTTCTTGAAACTTTTTATTGGAGACTCTTGTTTTTATCTACAAAAAAGAAATAAAATTGGAAAAAAAGACTATAAAAATTTTGGACTCAAAAAACCTTAAATGGCATCAGTGACATCTTGTGACGAAGTTTGGTAATACAACTTGTTATTTCATAAAAGAGATTTGGCTCGAAGCCCAGACCTTAGATAAAACCTTTCTGAACTTGGTACCACCTGTGAGAGACTTAGCTGTAGGAGAACAGCTGGGCAGCATAACTGATCTACTTGAACTGTGAATGTAAACCTTTACTGACTCTCAGAGAGTTATATGTGGGAAACTGCTTTCCTATCTCTTTATTTGAAGAATATTGGTCACTATGTGAGATGTTGAAATACCTTGGATTATAAAATCTTGCTTGATAAACATCTTTTACTAGAAAGACTATAAACACGTGAAAGATGGATGAGATCAGGAAAAGATTCTTTCCATGTTGAAAGCAATACATGAAACCATTCTTTTAGCTTGTGATAAAATAAGACTTAACATAAAAGATCAAGACGCCAGCTTAGATACACAAACCCAAACTTTGACTACAATCAAAGAACCTATAATGCAGAAGATAACAGAAGAAATGGGACAATCAAATATTAAGACAGAGGACTCAATTGACCAACAAATACAGCCGATGGAAAATCCAAAAAAGGAAGTGACAACACTGAAAATGGAAATGACTTTCTATATAAACAAGAAGAAATTTGAAAAAGAAGAACAGATTGAATGGAAGACAAACATATCAGGCCAAGCATGGGGAATTGGAATAACAGGGAGACAACCTAATGACTACAAATGGGCTAGTTCTTCCCAAAAAATGGCAATTAAATGGTCTCCTTTATTTCAAATAACATATATAATAACAAAGGGAGATCTATTTGACCATCTAAAAGCACGATATGGAAGCCTAGTTGGCAAAGGAAGAGAGCCAGAATAAGGTTGAAGAAAATTGGGGTTTTGACTTATTAGAGAGGATTTCACATTATTAATTAGAGGATTAAAGGGAGAAGTTGAGATAAGAGGAATTCTGGCCATTAGATTTAAAATACTTGGAAATTAGTTGAAAATAAGGACTTTATCTGTTTAATATTTAAAAATTAGACCTAAAAGGAAAAAGAAAATTAATTATTATGGATATGTTTCATTTATTGATTAACCCAGGTAATATACATAATGGTTTTGATTTATTAAAGGGGATATTGTATTATTAAGTAGATGGTTTAATATGGTGGGAAATAGATAACTTTTAGGAAATAGAACAATATTCAAATAGATAAAATGTGTATTTTGGATATTAGATTTTGTTATGAATTGAGATAAGGGAAATTTTAATTACCTAAGGCTTGAAATTTATAAATATCAAGGGTTAAATTGGAATATTGATGAGAAACTAAAAATTGGGTAAAAATTAATAACAGGATATGGATTGTTTATGAAGATTGAATGTAATTAAAATACATATATGCTAAAAATTTATTGATAAATGTAACAATGATGTTCTTATTGAGTTGATATAATAAGAACTGTACTAGCTTGAATACGAGACAGTAAATGTTAAGAGAAAAAGAGAAGAAATATTTGATGTTGCAACTTGAGATTTGTACTAAAGACTTTGTTATCGAATTATTGATTAACCCAGTCACCACGTTGCTTTTTAAATACCTAAATGTAAAATTGGAAAATTAATATTTTTTTAAAAAAACAGAATGCTAAATTTATTGCACTTTTAACAATACTGTTGAAAGTATTTAAAAAGTATTTTTATTCTGTTCAATGGTTATTTTGCAGGAAGAAGTAGCAGCAGAAAGAAAAAAACAAGCTGTGGTAGAACAAGTCATGTTAGATCAATTGTGTAGGTAAGATAATAAAATGCCAATTAATTAGCTACAAAAGTACTAATATATAGCAGGGCTATGTATTTCTTTTGAAAAAGATGGTTCAGAACTAGCAGAAGTACATACAAAACTATATTGTTGAATCAAAGTAGCCCCTTTTTTCTCATAATATTGTGGTTGCTTCTGGTCATCTTCACATATCTAGTTAATTTGCTGGTAAAAATAAGATGACCATTGCTAATTCATAAACCATTGTTTACAAACCACAGTGGGTTACTTGGAATTACTTGATATACAAAGTCAAACCTAAACAAATGTCATTGTTATTTAATACAATATGTGAACCCAGTATTTGAAGAGCAGAGAATCATGCTTCCATGTGATAAGAAATATCACAGTAGCTGAGTAGCAAATAGATGGGGGGGGGAGGAGCAAAAAAGATGTTAAATATGTTGGGAAGATTTGTTCCATTTCTCCTCATCCTCCCACAAGTCATCTGTTGTATGCTGATTTATTTACTTTATAGTTCTCTGAACATCAAAGTTCAGTGGATCAGTGAATATGAGACCAATTTGTGGAACTAAATTGTAAGATCAAATATCTGGTTATAAAGGGGAATTAAAAGACAACAGTATTGCTTACTACATGCTGTTTGGTTAATTGTGTGACTTGTTTATTTATTTTGTTTGATTTATTTATAAGACTTAAAACACAACTCTAAGTGGCTCACAACAACAATCAAAATTACAGTAATAGAAACAACAAAATTATGCCTCAATCATCCTTGTCCAGTACAGCCAAAAAAACCATTCCTGGGCATCTAATCTCCTTCTGTCCCAATCTTGGGGGAAGAACAAGCATAGTTTTAGACTAAGATATAATACCCAGTATCATTCTCTGTGGCCCAATTCAAAGCCTAGAAGAATGTTGTTAAAGATATCCTAGCCATTGACAGATCCATCAGGATCAAAAGAATCACACATTTTTGTCTTTTTGTTTTTATGAGGGTTATTTGTCAGAATGGCTGATTGCTTCTTTCCCCAAACTATGCCTGAACTCAGATTGAAGGGGTTTGAGCTAATGATGTTATCCAAAAACATCTATATTCACACCGCTATCATCCTTCCTTGCCCAGAAGGTATTTGTAGTTTAGCAGCAGTTGGCAAATGCTTTGGATCCAGAGAGGGCTAAGGAGTGGAAAGACAATTAGGTGCCACCAGTTCCTCATGCTTTCGCTACTCCCTGGATCTACCAGCCAACTACTCTGGGCTGGTTCAAGTGACACCTAGATGGATGAGGTCAAGAAAACAGGTGAAAGGACTGCTATAATCATCTTATTAAAATATTTAGACTTCACATTTTGAACAATCACAGTGCATGAGCAATACTATACATTAGCATCACATAGTGTACTGGATATCTGTGTTCACTGTATCAGAAGCAGATCTGTGTAGTATCTGACACTTGCATGTTTTTGTGAACTCCAACATTAGACTTTATGAGATAGATAACAATTTATATGAATATGTAATATTCATAATACTTGGGTATTGCTAACAAAGATGATAATGTATAGTGTATTTATACTCCTATCAGTGCAATCTAGAAAAGTTGCAATGTATATAGTACAATTTAAGCACTTTTATGTTACTTGAAAAGTATTAGTAATTTTATTGTTATTTTTCTGATTGTACAACACTTATTTAACTTGTAAAATTTAACAATTTAAAAAACTTGAAAAAAATGAAATAGGTTTATATCTTAATTTGATAAAACTAATTCTGTATTTTTTTAGAGCTGTGATAAGTGATCCAGAGCAAAATGGAAATTCAGATACTTACAAGAAGGATCCTGTTCTTCCAGGGTTAAGCACAGCACCTCTGCGCTTTAGAAAAAGAACATTACATGAAACAAAGTAAGCAATGTTACACTATATTGCTTTATGGATAATGTCCTCAAAATTATTTTCATTATGAAGCTTTCATTAATTTTAGATTGTGTACCTAAATATCTTGATTCTCCATAAATGAGAATCTCTATATTTTTTAAAATAAAATCTGTTTTTCGTAATAATAATATTTATCTAACAATGGTTTTAGCTCTTTTTAAAGCTTTCCTGCCTTTCACTATATGTTTAAATTATAATGTATTATTCATCATTTTACAGACATGAAATAAATTAAAGTAAATTAGTATACTATTGCTCCCATGAGCCAAGAAGGCCTATGATTATTAGTTTCATTATTTGTGGCTCATGCCTTTATGCAATTCATTTGTAAAAGATCTGTTACTTTGGAGCATTTTAATCAACTAGGATACAATTCATTTTTTAATTAAAAATAGAAAAAAGGAAGACCTGATAGAATTTTATAAAGCACTATGATGAAATTAAATAGGTAGTGGGTTCTCCCCAATTTACTAGTAGAATCTGGGGTCATCCACTTACACTGAATGAAGGGGGATCTGCATAGTCAAAATGATGTATTTAATATGAATATTTAAGATGTTCATCTATAAAATTAGTTGCCACATAATGAGATGATAGATTCCAACTTATCATAAATTCATAGATGACAAGACTGTCAAATCACTATTAACCATGTAACATCAAAGAAGCATGCTTTTAAAAATCAATTGTTCTGAGAAAGTCTAGAATAGTGCTTCCGATTAGTATTTAATTAGACATGGCTGGAAATAGATTAATCATGACTGGAAGCTGGATATGAAAATTAAATAGACCATTAATTCCAACTGCTTTGCTATGTTAAATCTGTTTTTATATCTGTTTTTATAAAATTGTAATCCCCCATCTAAAATATAATATGCTGTATTCGAGATATGTGGGATTTTTTTTTCCAAATGAACTAATCAGGAGTAGTGTTTCAGATATACTGTCATTGGACCTAGTGATCCACATGTATGTGCAATCCATACAATGGCTATGTTGATTTTTGTTGGTGTATTGTTTTTACTTTGGCTATAGATTGCACGTATACAGGTAACCTGAGTTACGAGTGTTCGAAGTTATGCGATCAGTGCTCTCTAGTGTTTACGAGCAAGTCCCAAAATTACAAATATTGCAGCACCATGGCAGTCGTTCGTCCTTACGAGTGACTGCAGTGGCACTGCAACATTCACCATATACCCCCACACTCCTCACAACTTCCCCCTTCCTTCCTGCCACACCGGAGTCACTTACCTTACAAAATCTGTCTCCTCTCTGCTGCTCCACCACCAGCAGCTTGGATGCAGGTGCAAGGGGACTCACCCGCAATGCCTCTCCGCTCAGTTGAAGGCTTTGTTCCTGCCCTCAAACTAAGGCCAGCGCATGCGAGCAGTACACCCAGGTCATGGATGGTATTGGTTCCTGCACCTTGCTGACTACAATTCGACGCTTTCCCCCATAGGCATGCAAACAAAGCAACCACTTCCCCCCTAGAATGGAAGCTTCCGGGGGCCATGATCTCTTTTGCAGAGAATTTGTGTTTGAACTCATGCAGTAATACGGCATCCAGGAGCTTCCATTGTTGGTGCAAAAAGCGTTTCCAAGCCGACTCTTCTCTTCCTCAAAGGGAAAGAAACTGAAGCAGAGAGGAGACAGATTTTGCAAGGTAAGTGACTCTGGCGTGGCAGGAAGGGAGGGAGAAGCATGAGGTATCTCAGTGGGTCAAGGGGGCTTTGGGGGCCTGTTCCATCACTAGGCCCCCCCTCCATGGCCTTCCCCACCGTGAGATACCTCATGTGCACTATACGAGCCGCGTGTGTCTTAATGAGCAAGGGAGTGATCTCGTTCGAGGTACGAGATTCACTCCCATAAGTTTTCGAGTTACGAATGGAATGTGCAGGCTCCATTACACTCGTAACTCGAGGACTACCTGTATTTTTGTTTTCATTGATTTTATGGGGTTTTTTTTCTATTTTAATCATTATTAGTAGCTTCCTATAGTCATGAGTTTGAGATGGGCAGTGATATAAATTGAAATAAATGAATAAATAAAATATTCCATCAGTTTCTTTTCTGGCTACACTGAATGGTGTTTGCTTCTTAATATATACTAGTTTTGTAATGTCTCCCTTATGTCCGTTCAACTGTACGTTCAGGCAACCAAGAACTAAGATTTTGATTAGTATTGATATCTGCTAGAAAGATTAAAAAGGCTTCAGATTCTTGAAGATACTACTCATAAGCAGTGAAAATATACACAATTCTATAGTTCCAGTGAAATATATAAATCTGTATATAATACTTAAGCTTATTTGTAGTGGCAGTAATCAGCATTTAGGTTTTGTCTTTGCTGTATCTTTTCATGATAACTCTATTGAACTCTATTCAGGAACATGTCTATTCTACAAGCAGCTGGCATACAAAATGACTTACTTGCATAGAATATAATATATATTTTTCTTACAGAATTAAGACTAGGTCAGCACTGACTGAAAATATGCTTTCTAACAAATTACGATTTGATGGTAGATTAATATCAAGGTATGCCTACAAAACTTTTAAATATTGTTTTCTACTCAGAAGTTACTGAGTATGCTACTTCCATAACCACATCTTAGTTTAATTGTTTTCTAATAAAATAGCATAGCAATATTACAGTTTACATTAGACTTTTATCTATTCTTATGTATATTTCATGTTGATCTGCTGTATGCACATTTTATGAAATCATAATCAGGTGTTAGACTGATGATAAAATGCTGATTTCCCTGTGTATGTACACAGGAGGGATAAACTAGTAAATAGAATTGGTGTCCTTTAACTGATTGTTGTGGATCTTGTGAATATAATCATTTACTCTATTAATCTTTCCCCCTTATGTCGTGGTCCAGCAGTATGATCTATTGCAGCAGTTGTTCATCAACATTATTTTTACCTTAAATACTAAATACTAAAATATGTAATGTTTGGTCCTTAGATCTGTTAATTAGGTGGAGCTTTGAGACACTGAAAGTAGAGCACTTATACATAGTGGGCCTACTTGGAAATAATATGCATTCCCCAATTCTCATATTCTGATCAGGATTAGTGGAGAACTCTCAGCAGAAGAACACATTGGTTAAATTTATATTACACAAACTATAGTAACATGAGATTTGCTTAAAATGTAATATTTTTTCTGTCTGGTTGGCACTTAAGGATTCATTCTGCTTTATTTTTAAGAAATCTAATACTTTTTTTCCGTTATAGAAATGGACGTGATGCTTGTCGAGAACTGATTGGATTTTACTTTGCTTATGACAAATCTTTAACTATATATGAATATAGAAAGTTTGGTAAAAATAGGTATGTGTGTGTGTGTGTGTGTAAAAATCTCAGAATTTTATTCAGCCATTAATACTTAGTAAAATCACTTCAAGGTTTTTTTTGTTTTAATTTCATACAGAATAAATGCTCTACCATTCATTCTGAAGGGTATTTATATGCATCAGCGTGGACAGAGGAAAGGAAAACCATACAGTCTTAATGATTTCTTTGTTGTAAGTATTCTAAATCTGGATAGGAGGAAAGTATGAACAACTTTTTGTTTTCCAGAAACTGCATGATTGCTGGGTAATGGGTTTGAGCCATGCAAGTATATGAACAAATAAACAGGGTGGAGAGAAATAGAGTGTTTTTACAGGAGTAAGGGAACAAAATACTTTTAAAAGCTAGAGGTCGAGATAGAAACCAAAGTTTGGACAGACCATAACCCAATAAAAATGATCTGGAAAGGAACTAAGAAAAAACTAAGATGGTCTCTGAATAAATCCATACTAAAAGAAAAAGAATTTTTACAATTAGCAACAAGGGAAATAGAATTTTTCTTCAAAATAAACAAGAAAGAAGAAACCTCCCTCCAAAATGTGTGGGACATGGCCAAAGCATATTTTAGAAGCTTGGACATAACTTATGCTGTTAAAAAGAATAAAGAAAAGAAACAACTACAGTTAAAGTTGAAAGAAGAACTTAATAAATTGGAACTTGAGCTACAAATTGACCCACAAAAGAAAGTTCTTAAGAGACAAATGGAAATAATAAAACATAAATTAAATCTAAGTGAGATGGATATAATGGCACAGAAGATTAAATGGTTTAAACAGAACTTTTTTGAAAATGCCAATAAGCCAGGAAGATGGCTAGCATACAGATTGAAGAAAGAAAAAGAAAAAAGAATGATAAATAAGCTACAAGACTCAAAAGGAGAGTTACACTTCCACAATGATGCAATGAAAAAAATTATTAAGGCCTATTACGAGACACTTTACAAGGCAGAGGTGATCTCTAAAGAGGGAATACAGGCCTATATGAAAGAAATTGACTTGCCAAAAGTCCTGGAGAACATCCGAAATATACTAAATGGGAAAATATCAGTGATGGAGATTGTAGAAGCTATAAAAAGGCCAAAAAAAAAGATAAGACTCTGGGCCCAGATGGACTGCCTGCAGAATTTTATGTAGCACTACAAGATATATTAAGCCCGATCTTGAAGAAATTGTGTAATGAAATTTTTTCAGAGACAAAAATACCAAACTCGTGGACTGAAGCTAATATCACTTTGATACCTAAAGAAGACACTGACCCCACACAAATAAAAAACTATAGACCAATATCGTTACTAAATGTGGATTATAAATTTTTTGCCTCGATAATGGCAGAAAGAATTAAGAAATTCCTGATTGAATTTATCCATACAGACCAAAATGATTTTTTACCTAAAAGACAGATAAAAAATAATTTAAGGATCATCTTAAACGTTTTGGAATACTATGAAAATCATCCAGGGAAACAGATGGCATTGATATTTCTTGATGCGCAAAAAGCCTTTAACAATTTAAATTGGCAATTTATGTTCCAACAGCTGATGTTGGAACATAAGTTTTAACAAAAAACTTAACAGACAAACAGAAAATCCAATTCACAAAAAAGACAAATGCAAATAGTCAAAAAGTTAAATACTTAGGTATTTATTTAACATCAAGATGTATAACATTAAAAGAAGATAATTATGAAAGACTGTTGAAACAAATAAAATTAGATTTGGAAAAGTGGAAAAACCTTCAACTGAAGAATAGGAAGAATAGCGACAGTGAAAATGAGTGTCCTACCGAAGCTACTTTTCTTATTTCAAACAATTCCTGTAAAACTTGGAAAGATATTTTTTGATGATTTAAATGCAACAATATTGAGATTCATATGGCAAGGGAAAAAATCACGAATTAAAGTTAAAATGTTACAAGAAGCTAAAGATAGTGGAGAATTTGGACTCCCGGATTGGAGACTCTATTATCAAGCAGCCATTTTACCATGGCTCAAAGAATGGATAACGTTGAGAAATAAAAGACTTCTCTACCTAGAGGGGCATGACCTACAACTGGGTTGGCATGCCTTCCTGTGGTATGGGAAAAATAAAATACACAGATATTTTCAAAACCATGCTATAAGGAATGTACTGTTTCTAGAATGGGAGAGAATTAAACAAAACATTTATATTAAAATACCAGAGTGGCTTTCAACAATGGAAGCTTTTGCTTACACAAATTTAATTAACTATGACAAACTTGTTACCTACAAAGACATTTTGGACAAGAATGGAAAACTTAAAGATAGGCAAGACCTACAACAACAAGGTATTGACTTAGCATGGTGGCCTTATTTGCAAATCCAAACAAAATATGAGAAAGATGTAAAGACAATGGGATTTTATAAAGAACAGATAGAATTTGACCAAATACTCTTGAAAAGAGATGAAAACTTGATTAAGAAACTTTATAGATTTCTGCTAAATTGGAAGATGGAAGAAGAACAAGTAAAAGAAGCAATGATAGTATGGGCAATTTTTTTTGGATATTCTATAGGAGTGATGGTGAACCTTTTAGAGACTGAGTGCCCAAACTGTAACCCAAAACCCACTTATTTATCGCAAAGTGCCAGGGCTGCATCAGTATTGTGCCCTCAGGGCGGGTGGGGGGCTTGGCCCACTGGGTGGGCGTGGCTGCAGTAGTCACGGCGGACTGGGTGAGCATGGCCTGGGCCAGTCCCTCGCCATCCCCGGGGGGCCAATGCTGTTTGCTCGCTCACTTCCTGCCCTGTCACTTCCAAATGCCACGTGCTCGCTAACTCTGGCAAACTCTGCTGGGGCAACAATGCATGTGCCCACAGAGAGGGCTCTGAGTGCCGCCTCTGGCACGCATGCCATAGGTTCGCCACCACTGTTCTATAGACTTAGAAGATTGGCTAAAGCTATGGGATAGAAATATTAAATTCACCAAAGCAGCTTCACATAAAGAAAACTTATATAAAATGTTTTATAGATGGCACATGACACCAGTAAAACTAGCGAAAATGTTTAAAAATGTTTCGAATAATTGTTGGAAATGTAATCAAAAGCCAGGTACTTACTACCATCCCATACACAGGAGGGGTAGTACCTCTGGTGTAGGGCATGTCGTGCCTCTTTAGGGCAGCTCGTACACCTTTGGTCCTCACCTGACACTCAGCTCTCACCTGTGGCTCCTGGTAGCTGTTACATGCGCAGCGGCCACACCCTGGGCAACAGCTTCGACAGGCTGGCTAAACCAGGTTGAGAGTAGCCATTGTGTCTTTGACACTCGGTGAGTAAGGGATTTGTCTATCCCGAGCATGTGAAGACAGACTCTGGTGGATTGAACGGATGAGATCTATTAAAATAGAACCAACGGTCATGAAGGCAGTTTCTGCAAGTGATGTGGTACGCTGAGAGCACGGCAAGACACGAAAGATGCCCTGGTCAACCACTGCGCCCAGCCCATCTCCAACTGTCTCGACTTTTGTCCTTCCATTGGAATAAGATGGAATCTGGGAAGAGAGAGTGAGGCTGACTATGCGCACCTCTCCCTCACTTAAATCCAATCCACGCGCAAGTCTTGACATCTTGATTTTCCCTAATTCTGACAAATCTTAAAGTCCTGTGGCGATAGGCGAGTGAAGAAGCAGCAGGTGTGGAATCACTGGGAGCTGTGGACGCGGACCTGAACACAGGCAGCTCAGGTCTAATGGTCGCTTCTTGCTGATGAAGCAAAGCTGGATTCGGCGTCTATCAGTGACTGAGCAGCCCTCTTTAGGATCACACTGCTCACCTCCGTAGTATGAGGAAGGGGCTAGAAAATGTGCCCTAAACATTGTTGCTTCCTTCAAACCCTGTCCAACCTACCGCGGTTGGAGGGGATCCCATTTCATGCAGTCGAAATACAGAATTTAAGACGAAACACAAGGTGTTACCACTTACTATTGGTACATGGAATGTACGTACGCTCCAAGACAATCCATTAGCAGATCGCCCAGAAAGAAGAACAACTCTGGTAGCCAGAGAGCTTGCAAGATTTAACAGTGACATTGCGGCCCTGTGTGAAACTCGTCTAGCCAATGAAGGTCAGCTCACAGAAACAGGAGGCGGTTACACATTGGATGTAGGATGTGGATGTAGCAGTGACCAACGTTGTGAGTCTGGAGTTGGCTTAGCGGTTAAGAACCATCTTGTTCGCCAACTTGCCAGTCTTCCTAAGGGTGTGAATGATCGACTCATGACACTGCATCTCCCATTACTAAGTGGAAAGCAAGCCACATTGATCAGTGCCTATGCACCCACAATGACAAATCCAGATGAAGGACAAGTTTTATGAAGATATTGATGCTCTACTTTCCTCCATGAAGCGCACCGATAGGCTGATTTTACTTGGCGATTTCAACGCGAGAGTGGGGTCCGATCATTCTACCTGGGATGGCGTTATTGGTAAAAATGGAATTGGCACGTATAATAGCAATGGTCTGTTACTATTGAAAACATGTACTGCTCATGATCTGGTCATTACTAATACTATCTTTCGCCTGCCTACTCGTAAAAAGACGTCCTGGATGCACCCACGCTCCAGGCACTGGCATCTCATTGATTATGTCATTGTGCGAAGGAAAGACATGCACGATGTAAGAGTAACTAAGGCTATGCCGAGTGCTGACTGCTGGACTGATCATAGACTCATCATTTCCAAGTTAAATATTCACATCAAGCCAAAGAATCGTCCACAGGGAAACAGAGTTGTGATGAAAAAGATCAACGTCAGTACACTGGAAAACCCTGACGTAGTAGTTTCATTAGTAAAAGATCTTGACAATCAACTCCTGGAGCTGCAAATACAGGAAAATACTGAGAAGGACTGGGAATGTTTCCGGGACATCTTGCACTCTTCTGCACTTAAGGTTCTTGGACCTTCAAATAGGAAGCAGCAGGACTGGTTTGATGAAAATGATGAAGAGATTAAGGCCTTGCTTACTGAAAAACATCATCTCTACCGTGCTCATCAGAATGACCCATCGTCAACTGCAAAGAAAAATGCTTTTATAAACACTCGCAGGATTGTACAGAGCAAGCTCCGCAAGATGCAGGACTCCTAGCTGAGTGCCAAAGCAGATGAAATCCAGAAGTTTGCTGATAGAGGTGATCTCAAACGATTCTATGAAGCCCTTAGATCCCTGTATGGACCTCAGCCCTTAGGAAGATCTCCTTTACTGGATTCGAGTGGTACTAAGCTTAAAGTTTACCAGGCAGCAGTGCTAACTACCCTGATGTATACTAGTGAGATCTGGACAGTGTACAGGAGGCATGTTAGGCAACTGAACTACTTCCACATGACTTGCCTTCATAGAATTCTGAGGATCCGGTGGCAGGATAAGATACCAGACACAGATGTCCTCCCCAGAGCAGGCCTATCATCAGTTTATACTCTGTTGATGAAAGCCCAGATGCGCTGGGCAGGCCATGTCATAAGGATGCCAGATCATCGCATCCCTAAACAGCTCTTCTATGGTGAGCTGTCTCAAGGAAAACGATCGCACGGGGGACAAAAGAAGCGATATAAAGACACGCTGAAAGCCTCTCTCAAGTCCCTAGATATTAACATCATCTCTTGGGAACTTCTGGCACATGATCGACCGACATGGCATACCTTGGTGTACCAGGGTTGCCAGACATATGAACACAGAAGGACAATCTTGGCACAAGAGAAGCAAGCACTCCGCAAAGCCAGAGCTGTAAATGCTGAAGTAACAGTGTCTACATTTCTTTGTTCAGTATGTAGCAGAACATTCCGTGCTAACATCGGTCTTATCAGCCACCTATGGACACATCGTTGATGTCTCATAATCCACAAGATGTCAAGGTCCTCATCAAAATCGATGGACGAACACTTACTGTCCCAGTGCAAAAAAAAAAAAAAAATGGTTTAAGACTCATACATGGCTGGAAAAGATGACTAAAATACAGATAGAATTCAGGCCAGAACTGTTTTTGTTAGGAATATTAAGATCCAATTATGGGAAAGAGAATGAGTATTTAATATTACATATATTGACAGCTGCGAGAATACTATTTGCCCAGTTTTGGAAAAATGAAAATATACCATCTGATGAGATTATAATTAGGAAAATTTTAGAATGTACAGAAATGGACAGACTAACCCTAGAGATTAAAGAAAAAGAAGACTCAGTCTATTTTAAAACATAGGAAAATTTGTACCAATGGTTAGCAAAATGAACTGGCGAGAAATGATTGTGAAATTTAATAAGATGAATGATATTTACTGATTAATTGATACTCTTTATGATCACTGTTATTCTTATTGACTATAGCTATTTACTATCATATTAATTATTGTTACTGAATATTTGTATCCAGACAATAGTCTGCTTACTAAACCGTGGAAATGTTACTGGGGGCAACCCCATTGTTGTACCTACCTTTATCCCAACCCCATTCCCGAGCCTTACCTGGAACCCCAATACCTACTGTATATTGACCCTATCGCTCTCCTATCCTTATAAAACCTAATAAAATATTGTTAAAAAAAAGAAATAGAGTGTTTTTATAGGAGTAAGGGAAGAAAATACTTTTAAAAGCTAGAATTGTCTTACGTATCACTGGTACAGTTTTGCTTCTAGAGGCCTTTTGCGCTGGAAGAAGCACAGAACATTTCTCATACTAAGGAAGGATGGTGTTCCTTCCCTGTAAACAGAAGAATGTGATGGTCTTAAGAATTATTTCTGCTTGAAATAATTGAATACGAACAGGTCAAAAACTATTTATTTTCAGTGATCCTGACCAAAATCTACTGTACCTGTGCTGGAACATATTTTTTTCCCACTTGTTATTGTTTAGTTGCTAAGTTGTGTCCAGTTCTTTACTCCCCATGGACCATAGCACATCATGCTCCCCTGTCCTCCACTATCTGGTGGAGTTTGCCCAAATTCATGTTAATTGCATCAGTGCACTGTCTAACCATCTCATCTTCTACTGTCCCCTTCTCCTTTTGCCTTTAATCTTTCCCAACATCAGGGTCTTTTCCCAAAAATCCTCCCTTCTCATTAAGTGGCCAAAATATTTGAGATCAGTTTCAGTATCTGTCCTTCCAAAGTATAGTCAGAATTGATTTCCTGTAGGATTGACTGATTTGATTTCCTTGCAGGGACTCTCAAGAATCTTCTCCAGCACCATAATTTCAAAGCATCAATTCTTTAGTGCTCAGCCTTTCTTATGGTCCAACTCTCACAGCCTACATCACTATTGGGAATCATAGCTTTGACTATATGAACCTTTGTCAGCAATGTGATGTCTCTGCTTTTTAATATGCTGCTTAGGTTTGCCATAGCTTTCCTCCCAAGGAGCAAGTGTCTTTTAATTTCATGGCTGCAGATAACAGTGCAGTGATCCTGAAGTCCAAGAAAATAAAATCTGTCATTGCTTCCATTTCTTCCCCTTCTATTTGCCAGGAGATTATGGGACCAGATGTCATGATCTTAGTGTTTTAATATTGAGTTTCAAGCCAACTTTTGCAGTCTCCTGTTTCACCCCCATCAAGAGGCTCTTTAGTTCCTCTTCTCTTTCTGCCATTAGAGTGGTATTGTCTGCATATCTGAGGTTGTTGATATTTCTTCCGGCAATCTTAATTCCGGCTTGTGATTCATCCATCCTGTCCTTTTGCAAAGTGTACTCTGCATATAAGTTAAGCAGGCTGACAATATGCAGCCTTGTTATACTCCTTTATCTATTTTGAAGCAATCAGTTGTTCCATGTCCAGTTCTAACTGTTGCTTCTTGACCCATGTACAGGCTTCTTGGGAGACAGGTAAGGTGGTCTGATATTCCCATCTCAAAGCCTTTAGCATAGTCAATGAAGCAGAAGTAGCTGTTTTTCTGGAACTTTCTTGCTTTCTCCATAATCCAGCAAATGTTGGCAATTTGATCTCTAGTTCCTCTGCCTCTTTGAAGCCCAGCTTGTACTTCTTCCTTCTACTACTTGCTAATTAAATTTGTTTCAAAGGGTATAGATAGAATTCATTGCAGGCTGGTTTGTGATTGTCAGTAATGGGTAGGCAATGATACTTTATTTTCAATTGTTGCTTTCATTTTTTTTTGTTGAATATTTTCTGTGTTCATTGTTAGATGGATTATTAATATGATTTTTCAAACTGATTTAATGTATTCAGAGAATGCAGGCAGACATTTATTCTGATAACATTGCTTATATCCACAACCAAAGTAATATTCAGAAAGATCTCACCCGAATTCTTTAGTTGCAAACTAAATAAAAAATTTCTTGTTTTTAAATTGCTTTAAGGCTACATATCTTCCCTTTGCCACAAGAGGGCAGACGGGCAATTGAAGATTACTGAGCATAATGTGTACTATCTTTTATAATTAAATGAATAGAATTGCATGGCTTCTTAAGGTGATTAATCATTATTTATTTCATTTGATAAAGCATAAACCAAATTTTTATCAGAGTGTTGAGAATCAAAAAGTATCTATTGGAACTTCTAAAAACTGAGAAATTTACTGGTATAGGCGTTTATATCCGGTTTCTGTTGGGTAATATTGAGCTTTAGGATTTAAGTTTATAGACCATGGGGACTAAACCCTGAAGCTCAACTGTGCCCAACAAAGGAATTTCTTTCAAAATATCTTTTTTAGAATTCAAGAAATTATTACTAATAACAGTATAGCAGTGATGTTCATTAGAGGAACTGCACATTCCTCTATAATGGAATGTGTACATAGAATTATTTGTCACTGTATTAACCTGACAGTAATTTGGATAACAAAACAATATTAGAACATTTGGAATTTACAGCATAACATCTTGAAAGTATGAATTTGTACTTTAAACTGAAGAAATGTTAACTACAACAGATAACATAGTGCTCTATATCCCTAATACAATCATTCAATCAATATCAGAATGAAGAATACTTATGTCTTAATAAATGCATACATTGGATGCTGATATATAGTCTCTGATGTGGCTATAAGTGATAATAGCAAGAACCTCTAGTCATGATTAGCAACCCATGACAACTATTTCTACCTGTTGGGAATCTGTGTAGATTTTCATAGACTGAAAAATATACTGTCCACATACTATGCATTTTATTTTATGTTTGTCAACATCTTCATATATACAGCTGATTAAGAGGAAAAAAAATAAACCAATTAAAAGAAAAAATACAAGAGGTATTCATCTGGAATTACTATACGAAAATGTCTATATGGATTTTGTTCCTGATTCTCTAAAGATTATAGATTTCTCAGAATTACATATTTTTTCTATACAAAGGATGCTACAACACATCTGCATACAACTGGACGTAGACTAATTGAATCAAGATATTACTTTCAATTTATCAAATGAGCTACAAAAGAACTTAATGACTTAAAAATATTTTCCTGTTATATGAGAAACAAAATTGTTCTGTTCTGTTCATATATTCTGATAAGAAATTCAACTCTTAACCCTGAATAAATTCTGCTTCCCCGGGATCTAAAAAGGATATTTTAGTCTTGAAATTTATAATCCTGAACTCCAACTCTTCTCAACTGTGCCATATTAAGTCCAGAGGCAATAAGTACAACAGTCAAAATCATGGAAGTTAGGTGTTATCTGTTAGTAAATAAAAGCATTGTGAGAGAAAAGTGGCTTATTTAGAAAAGATCATTCAGAGAATGAGGGAGAATAAACAAAATATTAATATATAACTGGGAAGGCGTGCAGCAGAAAAGATAACTGAAGACAGAACAGTAGACAGATGCTGTCCATTAAGATTACTGTCTTTGCAGAAAACTGGAGGGATAACATAGAAGATTTGGTCTGGTTTGACATCATGCTTTCTAGTTTCTCAAAGTCAGACATATTTGAAATAATTCATCTCTTTAATATTGTACTGATATTTTGTGGAATAGACTTTTAAATCATTTTTATATTATTGATCACAGGGAGCAGACCTAACTTTTTTGAGCCTTCAACATCCTGGCCTTCCTGAAAGTATTAAGCGGAAACCATTGTTTACAATCCGTGTCACAAATATTGATGGAATGGCTAGAACTTTTCTAAAGTAAGTGGAATTAGAGTATCTGCTCATGAATCCTCTTTGTTGATCAAAAATATTTTCTATATCTGTTGGCTTGAGGGTTTGTTTGTATTTCTCCAGCATAAATGTTAATACCTGATTAGAGGTACACATAGTAGAATGTTACTATATGACTGGGTGTTTGTAGAAGATAGAAACTCCTCCAGAACATAGAAAAAATGTGTAAGTACATCTAACATTACTTATATTATAGTTACTGTTTCTAAAAAGTACAATTTTGAATTTGTTTGAAGAGAGATATCATACAATTAAAAATATCTTTTTTTTCATTGCTTTTAATGAAAAAAGCTAATCTTCCACTCAAATTGCAGGTTTATATAATTAAAACAAAAAAGAATTGCAGAACTGTATGTAATGTAGGTCCCTCAGAAATATTGAAACTATATGTCCAAGAATTCCAAATCAGTTCTTAATACATGTGAAGAACATGTGATTATTTAACACTAGTTTAATAGTTTCATTTCAAAAGTGGGAATTAATTGGCAATTACATTATTGTTTATAAAAGAAAACCTGTAAATAGAGGAAAAAAATTACTGTAATGGATATTTCATGCTTCTTCCTGATTCTTGTAGCTCTTTCTAGAACTTTAATGATAGTCTAATAAATGTAAGAGATTAGAAATAAATCAATAGTAGTTATTTGGAGTAAGAAAAAGAATATGCTATAATCTTTAAAAATAGCAGATTAGAAGATATAGTAACTGAGATAATACATCATTTTGATATAAGATAAGATAACTTTTATTGACATTTTTTTTACTGTGGGCACAACGGCACACATCAAAAATGAAATTTAGTTGCCCGCTCCCAAAGTGAAACACATACATGACACACACCTAAACATACTATGAACAACATATGTATAGACCCACACTCCTACATATATGTAGCAAATACATATTGAATATTTTCCATCTTGAATATATAACGGAAAGAGGAAGCTTAAGAGTTCACAAGGTTAATGCTGTATGGAATGAAACTATGGCTGAATCTGGATGTTCTGCTTCAGATACCATGAAGCCTCCTCCCAGAAGGTAACGAAAACAGGTCATGAAGAGGATGTGTAGTGTCCCAGATAATCTTACGGACCCTGCTCAAGCAGCACTTCTGTGCTATGTCCTGGATGGAAGGGAGGGAACTGCCAATGATCTTTTCGGCCATTCTCACCACTCTCTGCACTGCCTTCCTGTCTGAAGCAGTGATGCTTTCAAACCAAACTGTGATGCTGTATGACAGGATGCTCTCGATCATCCCCCTGTAGAAAGTGGTCAGGACAGACATATATAATGTAGTTTATTTGGCTTTGCCTTGGTATGTTTTATGAATCTAGAGATTATGAGTAGTAAATTATAAGGTGTAAATCATATTTTTGGCTTAGTATATTTGCATATCATAGGTACTTATCCTATGGTGGCTTGTTCAATAATGCATAATTAGACAGTCTGTGAATTGGGCCAGCAAGTAGGAGCAGGAATACTAAAGATTTATATAAAATGGGTGTTGGCTAGGATCTTGCTAATCTATTAATCAGACCATCAAAGAAACATCCTTGTCATATTAAGGAACTCTAGGAAGTAAAGATAAGAAGATAGATGTGGCCTTAGCTAGACATGACATGATACATTTTGAATGAGTGATTGCTAGTACCTCTTTGTGGGCCCATTGTTAAAAGAAAGTTCAGAAATAGTTTGTACAGATTATGGCTACTAAAGTGAAAACTGGTAAGATGGAGAAAGATCATATATATTCTGTACCTTCTAATGGGATATTTCTAGTACTACTGATTAAAAAGCACAGTGTGGTTTTTTTGTCTTTGCAGATTTAATAGATTTATTAAATGTTTTTAGGTAATGCCTGACTGAAACTCCATTTAATGTATTTTTTTCTGGTCTGGAGTCCTATATGGCTGTGTTTAGCTGTCACTTTAATTTCCTACAGTATTCACATAATAACCCTGTGATGCAATGTAGAAAATTAACAGCAGTTCCAGGCTGTCTTGGTACTAGTGGGGGGTGGTGAAATCAAAAGTGCATGCCAGAATAAACAAACAATGAAAAACACAAATCAAGGACCTGGACCTGGCTTTGATATGAAGCCTAATATAATGTGAAGTATAAAATAGCTTTGATGCTATCACACAGTAATAACACAAATCCCCTTCCTGTTTCATATCTTCTATTATCTCTGACTAGAAAATATACCCAAATGAGATTATTTGATGTAACTCTCAAGATTTAGCTTGAACAAGTTAAGACTTGGTTTCTTTTAATTCAGAATATTTCTGAACTTGTTTTTTTAAATACGTATACTCAAAAACTGGAATTCATCTCTTTTGATAAGGTGAAATTACTTATCTTTTGGATGTTTCACATGTGTACTAATCTGGTTAACAGGTAGTTAATCATCAATCTGGGCTATCCCTTGTTCAAGCTGAGTGAGTTTTAATAATCACATGCACTGGGTAAGCAAATAACCCCTAAGAGTCTGTATTTCAAAAGCTGTCTCACCTTTCAAGATTAAATACAGAGGTCTCTTCATTGCATCCATGAAGCCATCTACAATGTATTCCTGCATAAAATACTTTCATGTCTGGCTAGATTTGGGAGGCTCATTTTAAACCTTAGAATAAGTTTATTTCAAAGTTTTTAGATACTATAAATATATATAAAATATTTTACAAGTCAAAAAAATCTGTTTTTCCTAATTTATATGTAAAATATAATATATATCTGTGAAAGTAATCTTCTGTATTTATGACTGCTTAACAAATGCATATATTATAGGATGTATAATATAGAAAATGAGAAACATCCTATCAAGGAAGAAGATGATTGGAAAAAAACTTTGAGGAATATTCAAGGTTTGTATATTCTGTTTGCTAGAAATTCTTGTCTATGAGTTCTGTAAAAATATTTTCATGGAACCTAGATTGTACTTTATGTAGTAATTGTATTACAGTATAGTTTCAGAAAAGGCTTTTGATTGTAGGTAATATAATTTTTTGATACAGAAAAAAATAGTGTGAATTTTCTTTGATATTAGCAATCTTCTATCAGAATGGGATAATTCTTTATATGCAGAATATCCTAGGATAAATTCTGAACATCTCTAGTAATTTCCTTGTATAGCAGAATTAGAAAATAATTCTTCTTCAGCTTATCATACTATATCACTAAAAGGCAATATTGAGGTAGATTAGGTCACACTTTTACATATTTGAAAACAATTACTGTACTTAAGAGAAAGAAGCATAATTTTAATCAACCATTTTAAATTCTTATCTAGATAATTTGAGACCAAAATTAAGTAAAAGAGGAGTTCGTATTGTTTCAGGAGTAGGAAAATATTTTCGTGAATTGGACAAGAAGCAAAATGGAAATATTACAAAAGCAGACTACAAACAAGCTCTAAAAGTATTTCATTTAGAAGTGACTGAAGAGGTATGTCAAAATCCTTATATAAGAGAGTAGATACAATTTAATAGGCATTACTTCAACATTGTGGTATGTAATTCATGAGCAATTTGCAAAGATTGAAAAATACAATTTCCTGAAAAGGAATAGGCCAGACAAAGTGGGAGGATGAGATAACATTGTATGTGAAGAACACACATGCTTTTAGAGGTTTGGGAACTTAAGAAACTCCAAATTAGAGTTTTCATATGAGGGGAAAAAAAAAACAGTGATATTGCAGGATGGGCTTTGGACCATTTAGCCAGGCAGAAGATCTTGATAATACCGTCCAGGACCAAAGTACAAGGCTTTCATGGTTTTGGGCTATTTTGCATTGTGCTTTTATAGTCATTATATTTATTGCTTACTTTCATATGTGTTTCAATCTGATGCTACCCCACACAAAGTTATAATTTGGGCAGTATGAATGCATGCATGCATAAATGAGAAATATAATACTAATAGAATCTTAGTTACTTGGACGTTTATGGAAACTAATTGTTGAGCTTGGGGAATAGTACAATTGCCCCATAGGCAGGACCAGCCTGCTGCTTATTTTCTCTGCTTACTTTTAGGCCATATTTTCTTTCTGTTGACAGGCCCCTGTGGCCTACCTGAGCCTACTATGGGTTTTATGTGTCCTTCATTCTTAAAGTAGCTTCAAAGAATGTTCTTCTTGCACTTTCTGAAAACCCCATTCTTGCATAATTTTCAGAAGCTCCAGAGATTGTGTAAGAGCACAGCCCTCTCACA
This sequence comes from Crotalus tigris, assembly GCF_016545835.1. NCBI lineage: Eukaryota > Metazoa > Chordata > Lepidosauria > Squamata > Viperidae > Crotalus > Crotalus tigris. Next base: position 1,728,338 of record NW_024096634.1, on the reverse strand, counting down.
CAACTTTTGATGGGTCTAAAGGCTGCATGACAGCACACCCCATTCTTGCACTCTCTAGCCTCCAAAAATTGCACAAGAAAAGGACACATTTTGAGAATAATTATTGGGTGTTGGTGAACACTTGGCATGTCATCCAAAACATAGTGATGTATCATTTTTGACATGCATGTTATAGGTTCACCATCACTGTTCTAGCCAATAGAAGACAGCTGTAACATAAGCTGGGGATGAATTACTTACTTGATTGTTGCTGCTATAGTGAATATGAAGAAAGTGAATGAAGCTAGTCTCTCTCTCCCCTTCCACAACCTTTTGTTTGAACTGCTGCTTTGGTGAAATCTGAAACATTAAATACTAAAGTTTGTATTTTAATATTTACATCAGTTTTTAAAGAAATGCACAATTTTCAAATGAATACCCTGAAGCATTAATTTGAGTTTTGCTAATGTCATGGTACTTATTTTGTTAGTTAGGTATGCAGCGTTTAATTTGACTTTGTATTTTAAATTTAGGAATTTGAATCTTTATGGTTAATTCTACATGATGACAATAATGGTGAAATTGATTATACTGAATTTATTCGTGCTATTCTTGGAGAAATGAATGAATACAGAAAAATATTTGTTAGGAAAGTAAGTAATCTTATTTTAAGACTATAATTCATGTATTAAAAGTTGAATACTCTTAATCTGTATAATGCTTTACTGGATTTTTTTTAGCGGGAGAATGTCAAGATTTGGTTTATTGTGAGAAAAGTCTTTCTGTGTCATTTGAAGAAAATTGTCAGTGTGAAAGTAAGTGAGTCAGTGAGAAAATTCTTTACTGTTTATGCAACAGGGAAAAATGTGCTAAGAAATTGATAGTGTTAACAAAAAACACATTCAGATTTCTAAGTAGAAAATATATTTATTGTTATAAGATACTGATTGAACAAAACTTACTGTCATGAGGAAATTTTAAAAGCTTACTTGCACTGATGTTAATTTCAATTAGGTGTACCCAATTACTTCTTTAATTTCTCTTTTTCCAAACATTTATGTAAAGTCGGGTATTCCACAAATATAAAGTCTATATGTAGCACGTTGATATAATTTTGCTAATATTACTTTATTTTCACGTAAAAATACCAGATGTATATAAACATTTTTTCCATATATCTGATGCTCACATTTTTTTTCTGATTATGTTTAGGCTTATATGAAGCTAGATTACAATAAAACTGGCAGAGTCCCTATGGTAGATATCAAGAAATGTTATTGTGCTAGAAAACATCCTCAAGTTATAGCAGGTATCTATATACTACTAAAACTTTTGTTGTCATGACCTTTAACTAGGTGAAACAGTGCATTAGAAGGGCAACATTTTTTGAAACTAGGTACCTCAAATCAGCTAATTTACAGATCTAAAATCTGGGACCCATGACTCCCAACGGAATAAAATTTGGGAAAGTTGTAGTTGCTTCAGTGCTACTGGCTGTTACTGCAGTCATGTGATCTTAATTGTCAGTGTTACATGACTGTTTTGCAATTCCTTGCTCTATCCTCCACCCAGCAGCAGCCACTTGCTTCCATATTTCTTGACCTATTCCACTTTCCCATAGACCCTACCCATCCCACCCTCACCTCTTGTGCACTCATGGCCACTCTTTCCAACCTAGTCATCTGTGCACCCTCCCCAACCCATGTGGCATCTAAAGCACACACCCACATATCCTTCTCAACTTATATGGCATCTGTCTCACAACCCATGTACAATCCTCACCCCTGTGCATCCCCTCTCTTCCTCCCCCACCTGGCAGCAGCATCTTACGTGATTACTGCCCTTGATCTTGTAACGTCTGCTGGCTTCCCCACTGACTTTTCTTCTGAAAGCTTCCCACAAGCAAAGTGAATGGGAAGCTGTCAAGTATTCAAGAGAAGGAAGGGGGAGGAGGGAAGATAATAGCAGAATGATAGGGTGTGCAGGAAAGAAGGGGAGAAGGGAAGGAGAGAAGGAGACAGGGAAGTAAGATGAAAGGAAGGAGGGGAGGGAGAAACAGGAAAGAAGGAGGGGAGGGAGGAAGGAAGGAAGGAAGGAAGGTAGGTAATGACAGAATGATAGGAAAGGTGAAGAAAGGAGAAGGGAAGGGGGAAGGAAGGAAGATCAATTTCTGATGCTCCATACCAGTTTCCCACAAGGTAAGTCAAGGAAAGGCAACAGGAAGTTGGAAGTCACTGCCATTCCCACTGCTTTTTTGCCTGCCCATGATCATTCTGTTTTTCTGTTTAGCTAAGGAAATATCTTTGAAATAATGACCCAATGTGGCACAAGTTGTCTAATTGTTGTGAGTATGTGTATGTATGTAGATGAATGGTTGCCCTGTTAGGTATAAATTTTATTATTGTATTTAGGGCGTATGAATGTGAATTATCTTTTATGTATATTAATTGAGTGTGAATGTGTATTGAGTGTCTGTGGTAGGAGAATGGTAGAGTCGGGGGTGGAGCCTGGTGCCCCCTCTGCTGAGTGCAATAGCAAAAGTGGGGGGGCAGGACTTACCCTTGGGCTTGGTGTGCATGGAATGCTAGTCTGGTCGGGAAGGGAGAAGTTGGTGAGGGTGGGGGTACTCCGGGGATGGGAGAAGGTCGGAGCATGGGATGAGCAGATATGGCGGGAGCTGAGGGGCAGCCATTTTCGGGGAACGAGGACTTGCTATATTAGAACGATTCCTTGTTCCGGCCCCTCAAAAGGCCCATCCTGTAGTACTGGTGACAGGGGAGTACAGGGCCCTAGTTGTAGGCTGCTGTTGCTTAATGCCAGGTCCATTGTCAACAAAGCCCCCCTTATCCGTGATCTAATATTGGACAGGGGGGCGGACCTGGCATGTATAACTGAAACCTGGCTGGGCCCTGAGGGGAGTGTTTCCCTCTCGGAGATGTGCCCAGACGGGTTTGTGGTGCTTCATCAGCCTCGACATCAGGGCAGGGGTGGGGGAGTGGCAGTCATTGCTCGGAGGTCCCTGAGTCCTCGTGGGATTCCTGCCCCGGAGATTGTTGGGTGTGGGTCCCTCCTATTGAAGTTGGGTTCACGGGTTCAGTTGGGCTTGTTGCTGACGTACCTACCTCCCAGCTGCGTTGCAACAGCCCTGCCTGCGTTGCTGGAGTCAGTAGCCGGGTTCCCCAGACTTATGGTTACTGGGGGACTTTAATCTGCCATCACTTGGCGAATGCTCAGAGGGGGCGCAAGAGTTCATGGATTCCATGGCAACCATGGACCTGACCCAGGTAATCCAGGATCCGACTCATAGGGGTGGTCACACGCTCGACCTTGTGTTTCTCTCGGGGCAATGGAGACATGATCTGGAATTAAGGGGAATAGAGACCTCTCCCTTGTCATAGATAGATAATTTCCTATTGAGGCTGGACTTCAGAGCATCACTCCCCCACCGCAGGGAGGTGGAGCCGATTAGGTGGTTCCGCCCCAGGCACCTAATGGACCCAGATCGGTTCCAGGAGGAGCTTGGGGAAATACCTGACTCCCTTGTCCACAACTCGTCCGGGTCCCTGGTTGCGGCCTGGAATGAGGCGGCATCCGGGGCCCTGGATCGAATTGCGCCTTTGCGACCTCTCTGTGGGAGTGGTCCCCGGAGGGCGCCTTGGTTTACTGAGGAGCTCCGGGAGATGAAGCACCACAAGAGACGTCTAGAGTGACGTTGGAGGGCCAGTAACTCTGAATCTGACTGATCACTATTAAGAGCCTATCTTAGGACTTATTTAGTGGCGATAAGGGTGGCAAAGCGTGTTCACTTTTCCGCACTTATTGCGTCCTCAGAATCTCGCCCGGCTGCCTTGTTTAGGGTGACCTGCTCCCTTCTTAAAGTGGAGGAGGCGGAGGAACCCTTGCAGGGGAGAGCTGAGGAGTTTGTTCAGTTTCTCTCGGACAAAATCACTCAGATTCAGAGAGACCTGGACTCCGACTGGGCAGTGCCAGCCGAGATGCCGGGGGCTGGTCTTAGTCATGTTATCTGGAGCGAGTTTGAGCCTGTGACCCCTGATGAAGTGGACAAGGCCGTGAGGGCAATGAATGCCGCCACCTGCTTATTGGACCCGTGCCCCTCCTGGCTGGTTTCTGCCAGTAGGGAGGTGACACGAGGCTGGCTCCAGGTGATAATCAACGCCTCCTTGATGGAGGGGTCTTTCCTGCAACCTTTGAAGGAAGCGGTGGTGAGGCCCCTCCTCAAGAAGCCTTCCCTGGACCCAGATGTTTTGAAGAACTTTCGTCCTGTCTCCAACCTCCCCTTTGTGGGGAAGGTTGTAGAGAAGGTGGTGGTGTCCCAACTCTTGCGATCCTTGGATGAAACGAATTATCTGGACCCTTTTCAATCTGGTTTCAGGCCCGGCTACAGCACTGAGACTGCTTTGGTCACACTGACCGATGACCTCTGGCAAGCCCGGGATAGGGGTCATTCCTCTATCCTGGTGCTTCTTGACCTCTCAGCAGCTTTCGATACCATCGACCATGGTATCCTTCTGCGTCGTCCCGGAGAGGTGGGGGTGGGCGGCACCGTAATGCGGTGATTCTCCTCCTACCTCTCTGACAGGTCGCAGTTGGTGTTGGCAGGCGGACAGAGATCGACCCCTAGGCGCCTGGATTATGGGGTGCCTCAGGGCTCGGTCCTGTCCCCCCTCCTTTTTAACATCTACATGAAACCGCTGGGCAAGATCATTCGGCGACACGGGGTGAGGTATCATCAGTATGCGGATGATACCCAATTGTATATCTCCACCCCGTGTCCTTTCAGTGAAGCAGTCGATGTGATGTGCCGGTGCCTGGAAGATGTGAGGGTCTGGATGGGGGTGAACAGGCTTAGATTCAACCCTGAGAAGACTGAGTGGCTCTGGGTCTTGCCCCCCAAGGGTCATTCTGATGGTCCATCATTAGCCCTGGGGGGGGGAAATTTACCTCTCTCAGTGCAGGCACGCAACTTGGGTGTCCTCCTGGACTCACAGCTAAATTTGGAACAACATCTATCGGCTGTGGCCAGGGGGACCTTTGCCCAGGTTCGCCTAGTGCACCAGTTGCGGCCTTATTTGGACCGGGAGGCTCTACTCACGGTCACTCATGCCCTTGTCACCTCAAGACTGGATTACTGTAATGCGCTCTACATGGGGCTACCCTTGAAGAGTGTTCAGATGCTGCAGTTGGTTCAGAATGCAGCCACGAGAGCGATTGTGGGTGCACCAAGGTACACCCACGTGTCATCTATCCTCCGTGAGCTGCACTGGCTTCCTGTGGGTCTCCGGACGCAATTCAAGGTGTTGGTTATCACCTTTAAAGCCCTTCATGGCTTAGGACCAGGTTACTTACAGAACCGCATACTGCCGCATAGTTCCCAGAGACCGGTGAGGTCCCACAGATTGGGCCTCCTTCAGGTCCCGTCGGCCAGACAATGTCGGCCGGCGGGCCCTCGGGGAAGGGCCTTTTCTGTGGTGGCTCCGACCTGGAGGAATCAACTTCCCCCCGAGATTCAAACTACTCCCACCTTGCCGGCCTTTAAGAAAGCCATTAAAACTCTCCTGTTCCGGCAGGCCTGGGGTTGATGTCCCCGGGGGGGGCGGGATATGACTGGACATGATGTATGAATGCACTTATTTTATTGTTTTATCGTTCTATTTATTGTTTTAATTTTTTACACCGCCCTGAGTCCCTAGGGATTGGGCGGCATATAAATTTTATTAATAAATAAAAATAAATAAATAAATAAATAAATAAATAAATAAATAAAGTAATTATTGGTTTGTATTGCTACTACTTCTTAGGTGCAGGGAGATTATAGTCATTATAGTCATTCAGTTTAAGAAAGAATTTAATTTATTATATCTGCCTTGGGTAATCCCTATCTTAGTTTATATATCTTCAGTCTTTTGGGGCAAATTTATATTCTACCTCTGAGCTTCTAAAACTATTTGACTTCAAGATCCTTACCATGAAACTCTATTTCTATGGCCATTTCTTTAGCTGCATGGCTTTACGGACAGACCTACATTACTTTTTTTTTTCCTGCAGATAAGGACTATTCATTACATGTATAACATGTTTCCATTAGATCAGCTTAATGTTACTAAAGAATTTGCAAGCATCTGCTTTTTCAGGTTGCTTGATTATTCAAAAAAATGTAAAAATACATTATAAAAACAGAATGGAAAGAAAGAATAATGTTTTTTTTTAAAAAAGCTCAAGAAGTTTCAATATGAGGTATTTAATTCATATGCAGTCTCAAATATTTGTCTGCTGAATGCAGCTATGTTGACAAAATAGACAACATTCCTATGTTGATCAGTAGAACACACAAGACCAGATTCATTTTTCAGTCAGCTGCCAACATAATGATACTGTTTCTTTCAGCATTCTTGGAAATCTTAGTAACCTGAGCATGCCCAGAACCTTCATTTGGTGTATATTGTAGTCTGTTATATTTGGAAAAAGACATTACAAAGTTTGGGATAAATGTAGGCTTAAAGTAAGAGACTGAATTATTGTGAGCATCTGTGCAGTAGCATTACAAAACAAAGCAATCCCTCTGTTTTGCATTTGCAGTATGATGTTGTATGAAAATATCTAATTAACAACGATTTGCATTGTGACATGGTGATGCACATTTTGTCATTTACCTCCTAGACTCCTACACAAGTTACTTTTACTAAGCTATCCCTTGAATTTTCTATTTTAACTTGCTTTTCTTAGGAAATCTTTTTGATTAGATATATAGCATGTTTTTAACATCTGAAGAACACAGGTGTAATTTTTATTTTTTAATGTTTTATTGAAGCTTTCATATGCTCACTAGCAACTTTAATAGTAAGTAATATTTTAACAGGAAATGCAACTGAGGAAGAAATTAAATCTTCATTTCTTGAAACACTGGAGGATGCCTGCAGCAATCCCAGTGAAGTTTCCTTTGGTGAATTTGAGGATTATTATGAAGGATTAAGTATTGGCATTCTGGATGATGAAGATTTTATTAATGTATTAAGAAATCCCTGGGGAATTTAGAAGTAAAAAATATAATGTAAAAATTAGAAATAGAGACTCTGAACATTTGTTAACTTTCTAAATAGCTTTAATAAATTGGCCTTCATAATCTGAAGGTATAGTAATGTTTAAAGCATGGCTTGTTTTTCTTCTTGCAATTAAAGTATTGAAGGGATTTTATTGTGTTTATGATTTTAGTATGTTTAAGTTTGACACTAGCAGCTATTTTATATATAGTAACCATTTTATATTGATACTTGTAGTGTTATCATGTAATCATTGTTTTGTTATTTTGTAATCATTATTTTGTAGCTAATTGCCTGAGCAGATGCTTTATATATATTGGAAAAGTAAAAGTCTCATGTTAAACATACAGGAGATTGCTTATATGAAAAGAGCATGGTAAGGAGAGGGGGAAAAGGAGTTACGGATGGAGCCTGGGTTGTTGTGTATGAGTCTTCATCTTGGAATTGTTTTTTGGTATCTTATGCCTGGTACAAAGATCTGATCTTTTTGTTCTGGAAAGGTATAAAAGGTAAAAGACATCTGTTGATCAAAACGGAGAGGGGTTGCCTAATTCCTCTTCGTGGCTGGCAAAGGAATAAAGACAACAACCAGGAAAGATGTCTTCCACCTTTTATGCCTTTCCAGAACAAAAAGATCAGGTCTTTGTATATACAGTATTCTCTGTAGGCTAAGATATTAAAAAAGCTCATTCAAGTCATAGCAGAAGGCCTCAAAAACAGACAAATGTTTCTGGAGTTTGTGAAAGCTATGTTCAGTTTCTCTGCAGAACATTTAATATTCCACCTAAGGAAAAAAAATAAGCCTTTCTGTATATACGTTCAACAGGATGCATGTAGGGATTATCTGAATAGAACCCAGGAGTCTGACCAGGGATTACTATTTCAACCTTTATTGACTCATCCATTCCACTGGAAAATAATGCCTTTCAACTAACAAAAGATGAAGGGAAATAGGCCTATGTTAAGAGGCTAAATTACTGTATGACAGGATTGCGCATCCTTCAGCTGTAATTTTCTAATTGATCAGATGGGATAGCGCCCAAGAAGGTACATAAGGAAAAACAGAGAAGACATGCAGAGGGAGGTTTCAAAGCAATCAATTCTTATAAAAATAGTACCTGGTAGTACTCTTGGCAGCCTACTTCAGTGTACAGTATGCTTTCAGTTCCTGAGGATGAGAATAACAGAATCTGACTTTACCTTTTATTTAGCCAAATTTAATGTGATAATTTTTCAGAAGACCTGGATGCAAGAAGGAACTCATCTTAATGGATATTATTAGACTTCTCTGATACTAAAGGGGAGTCAGGGCAAGAGATACAACAGTGTGAGGAGCTTATAATATTTATTTCTACTAGATTCTAAGTTTTAGAAATTGGTCTTGCCCCACTGAATTTTGCAATAGCAACATTAATAAAATTCAGCCACTGCAGTCTTATTGCGCATCATCCCCCCTCCTCCGAGAATCTGCTTAAAACTAATCATCATTGATATGTCAATAATTTCAGTGTCAGAAGTGGGTGAGTAATGCAAAGAATTTCCACAATGTCTTCCATATCTAGAATCTTTCCACTTTGCTGTTTGCCATTCGCAATCTGCTGCTATCTAACTATGCTGAATTGTACTTAGCGCAGGTCTTCAGCCGACTGGATCTGATTATTTTAAATGGTGTCACTAAGGGAGATTTTCTAGGGGCATTTATTTGGGGAGCATGTACATCTATGACTACCCTTGGTTATGTGACTGTCATTTACAACTTTCTGTAATTTGTAGATAGTAGAAAGCTGATTGAAAGCTTATTACTATCATGAGCTTCAAGCCTCCATCAAAAAGGGCAAGAAATATGTTTTTCATCCTGCAGTTTAAACAGGTGTGGTACTGCTTCTCATTTAAGGTAGTTAATGCAAATATGGCAGAAATGTTGAATTTGATGCACATTTTACAACTTGGAACGTCTATTGTAGAGACACTGATGTATTCAGAGTCCTCAATTGGAGCATTCCTTGTGAGCTGATTTCAGTTCATAGATAATTAAGGACAGTATTAAGTATAAAATAACCCTGAATAATGCAGTGCTAATTGTAACTAAACATCAACTTGGATATTTCTAATTTTTTTTAATAGTACAAGTACCTGATTGCAAACTAACATAGTTAGCTATAGAGGAGCTATAGAGGAGCGCTTGATTCATTTACTAACTTCAGCAAAGTTCAACAATCCTTCTTCCATTTGAAAAATAGTATCTGCCCTTCTATATTCTTTTACTTGAGATCTCCTATCCCAGTAGGAAAGCGGGAGGAATTCATCCACCTGGTATATGCAGGAAATTTGAACAGAATGGTCTCAGAAAGATTTGGTCTTCTTCCACCTTGGCCCCTATGTTAATATCTGGGCTTCCAAACTGGAAGTCTGCTTAAGAGTTAGCTTGAGGTAAGATGGGTGGCCTATAAATTGTATAAACAAAATAAAAAAAATAAGGTTGGCAAACTTATTAGACTGATAAGCTCCAATGTTGGCTTCATAATTTACAGGTATAAACTACATTTTCTGGAAATTGCAATGATCTGAAATTTATTTCAGGCTCATGACCCCAACCTTACATGGCTAGAGACAAAATTCTATTTGGTAATCTGCCACATGATCCAGAAATGGAACAGAAGAGAAGAAAAGCTAGGGAGAAGGGGATGAGGATGATAGAGATGTGTAGGGTAGTATTTCAGCATTTCACCATGTTCGTAATCTAGTATTTTGTTTTAATGATCTAGTAATTACTTTTTAAATTTTCCCAGTATTTAATACTTTATGCATATTGTACTCTGACTTACTTTATTTTAATATCTGTGTAATACTTTATGTTCTTTTATCATGTCTCTGTCCAACTGTGCAATGACTATATTAAAGAATTGATTGATTATGAAAATGCACTCTTGGTATATGTAGTTTTATTTTGGGAATTATTTTAATGTGATATAGAATGAACACATTTCTTTTAAGAGAAACTGCTTAAGTTTTCTTTCTTGAATACAAAGACAGATGAAAAATTGAAGGGGAAAATCCATAATTCTTGAAAAGAGAGACATTATATTACTAATTCCACTATTTGTGTTCTGATAATTTAACTAAATATTCTAAGAAAATTTACAACTTGTCTTATTTATTTATTTATTTATTTATTTATGAGACTTATATACCGCTTTAAGTGCAAGCACTCTCTAAGCGGTGTACACCAGTAAGCAATGTATATATATATTTACATTGCCCCCAACAATCTGGGTCCTCATTTTACCTACCCCGGAAGGATGGAAGGCTGAGTCAACCTTGAGCCGGTGAGATTTGAACCGCTGACCTGCTGAACACAGTCAGCTAAAGTGGCCTGCAGTACTGCACTCTAACTGCTGCGCCACCTCGGCTCTATAGTTCTATGGTTTAACTTTTAAAAATGAATTAAAATTCAATCATTTATTGCTTAAACATTAAATGATTTAATATGCATTATTAGTTAAGTATTTAGTTTATTTCTAAGATATGGGAAAAAGCACCAGTCAGTTACATTTAAAAACAAGAGAACACTTTTTAGTGAACAGTTATTGTGATAACATAATAATATAGTATATATAATTATTGGTGCCCATTAAGTAACATTAATTTGATACCTGTGCTTTATTTCTACTGTAACAGTAGAAGAAGCAGGTGTCAACTCTACAACGAATCTGGCTGCAGCTATCTTGCTCATTCTAGGTTGCCACAAGAATGGGAGGGGGAGCGGAGGATTTCTGCTAGTCTAAATATTTCACTGTCTCGTGGGAACCAAGGTCATTTCTATCGGTTAGGTGGGGGATGTGAGCATTTGGTTAGAAAGCCTGCCAAACTATTCTGTTAGGAAACATAGCTGATTGCATAGCAATGGGATGGGAAGTTTAACTTTGTAATAGTGTTTCTCTTTGGAGGGGATTTCAGACTTGGTTTCACTTTTGACTGTGCCAATACTATGTAACCAATAAACATGTTCTTTGAGGAAATCCCTAGCCTCAGAGTTCTGATTTGTTTGGTCTTGTCTATCAGAACCTTGATAGCAGAACACAAAAAAATCTTTCTCTATTTTAACTATCTAGATATCTATAGAAAGTAAAATGAAACGGTGCAATTACATGTTCTATTTATTTGTTAACAAATCAAATTATTTGGTTACCTGAACCTTGTTGTAGGTTTGTTCATTGTGGTCCTATAGCTCAGTTACATCTTTATTACGGTACAAGTAATTCTTCACTTATGATCAGAACTGAGCCTCAAATTTCCATTTCTAAGCAAGACAATTGTTAAGTGAGTTTTACAAGATTTCTTACCATAGTTGTTAAATAAATCATTGCAGTTGTTAAGTTAGTTACACTGTTGTTAAGTGAATCTGGCTTCTCCATTGACAGTGCTTGTCAGAAGTTTGCAAAAGATGATTACATGACCTTTGTTGTTAGTTGCAAAGTCATGTCCGACCCATCGCGACCCCATGGACAATGGTCCTCCAGGCCTTCCTGTCCTCTACCATCTTCTGGAGTCCATTTAAGCTCATGCCTACTGCTTTAGTCACTCCATCCAGCCACCTCATTCTCTGTCATCTCCTTCTTCTATTGCCCTCAATCTTTCCCAGCATTAGGCTCTTCTCCAGTGAATCCTTCCTTCTCATTAGGTGGCCAAAGTACTTGAGTTTCAACTTCAGGATCTGGCTTTCTAAAGAGCATTTAGGGTTGATCTCTTCTAGGACTGACTGGTTTGATCACCTTGCAGTCCAGGGGACTCACAGGAGTCTTCTCCAGCACCATAGTTCAAAGGCCTTCAATTCTTTTGCACTCAGTCTTTCTTATGGTCCAACTTTCACAGCCATACATTGCAACTGGGAAAACCATGGCCTTGACTATATGCACTTTTGTTGGCAGGGTGATGTCTCTGCTTTTAAGTATGCTGTCTAGATTTGCCATAACTTTCCTCCCCAGGAGCAAGCGTCTTTTAATTTCTTGGCTGCAGTCCCCCATCTGTCACTACCTCCATTTCTTCCCCATCTATTTGCCAGGAATTGACAGGGCTGGATGTCATGATGGTTTTCTTAATGTTGAGTTTCAAGACAACTTTTGCACTCTCTTTCTTCACCCGCATCAAGAGGCTCTTTAGTTCCTCTTCACTTTCTACCATTAGAGTGGTATCATCTGCATATCTTAGGTTGTTGATATTTCTCCCAGCAATCTTAATTCCAACTTTTGATTCATCTAGCCCCGCCTTTCTCATGATGTGCTCTGCATATAAGTTAAATAGGCAGGGTGACAGAATACAGCCTTGCCGGACTCCTTTCCCAATTTTGAACCAATCAGTGGTTCCGTATCCAGTTCTCACTGTTGCTTCTTGACACACATATAGGTTTCTCAAGAGACAAATATGATGGTCTGGTACTCCCATCTCTTTAAGAACTTGCCACAATTTGTTGTGATCCACACAATCAAAGGCTTCAGCATAATCAATGAAGCAGAAGTAGATGTTTTTCTGGAATCCCTAGCTTTCTCCATGATCCAGCATATGTTGGGAATTTGATCTCTAGTTCCTCTGCCTCTTTGAAATCCTGCCTATACTTCTGGAAGTTCTCGATCCACATACTGCTGGAGTCTAGCTTGTAGGATTTTAAGCATAACTTTACTTGCATATGAAATGAGTGCAATAGTGCGATAGTTTGAACACTCTTTGGCATTGCCTTTCTTTGGAATTGGAATGTAAACTGACCTTTTGCAATCCTGTGGCCACTGTTGAGTTTTCCAAATTTGCTGGCAAATTGAGTGTAGCACTTTTACTGCGTTGTCTTTTAAGATTTTGAATAGCTCAGCTGGAATACTGTCACCTTCACTAGCTTTGTTGTTGCTGAGCTTTCCTAAGGCCCATTCACTTCACATTCTAGAATGTCTGGCTCGAAGTTAGTGACCACCCCATTGTGGTTATCAGGAGCGCTAAGCTCATTCTTGTATAGTTCTTCTATGTAATTTTGCCATCTCTTCTTAATCTCCTCTGCCTCTGTTAGGTCCCTGCCATTTTGGTCCTTTATCATGCCCATCTTTGCATGAAACGTTCCCTTCATATTTCCAATTTTTTTGAAGAGATCTCTGCTTCTCCCTATTCTATTGTTTTCTTCTATTTATTTGCACTGTTTATTTAAGAGGGCATTCTTATGTCTTCTAGCTATTCTCTGGAATTCTGCATTCAATTGGGTGTATCTTTCTCTTTCTCCCTTCCCTTTTGCTTCCCTTCTTTCCTCAGCTATTTGCAAAGCTTCCTCAGATAGCCATTTTGCTTTCTTGCATTTCTTTTTCTTTGGGATGGTTTTAGTTTCTACCTCTTGTACAATGTTACGAACCTCCGTCCATAGTTCTTCAGGGACGCTGTCAATCAGATCTAATTCCTTAAATCTATTTGTCACCTCTACTGTATATTCATCAGGGATATGATTTAGTTCATACCTGAGTGGTCTAGTGTTTTCCCCTACTTTCTTCAATTTAAGCCTAAATTTTGCAACGAGAAGCTCATGGTCTGAGCCACAGTCAGCTCCTGGTCTTGTTTTTACTGACTGTATAAAGCTTCTCCATTTTGGCTGCAGAGCACATGGTCAATCTGATTTCTGTGTTGACCGTCTGGTGATTTCCATGTGTAGAGCCATCTCTTGGGTGGTTGGAAAAAAGTGTTTGCTATGACCATCGTATTCTCTTGACAAAATTCTATCAGCCTGTGCCCTGCTTCATTTTGTACTCCAAGGCCAAACTTGCCTGTTATTCCAGTTATCTTTTGGCTTCCTGCTTTAGCATCCCAATCCCCCATGATGATAAGGACATCATTTTTTGGTGTTGATTCTATAAGGTGCTGTAGGGCTTCACAGAACCGGTCAATTTCATCCTCTTCAGCACCAGTGGTTGGGGCATAGATTTGGATTACTGTGATATTCAATAGTTTGCCTTGTATTCACACTGAGAGCATTCTGTCATTTTGGGAATTGTATTCCAGTATTGCTTTTCCTACTCTTTTATTGACTATGAAGGCTACTCCATTTCTTCTGAGGGATTCTTGCCCGCAGTAGTAAACCTGATGGTCCTCTGAGTTTGCTGATTCCTAAGAGTCTTGTCATCTCTTGATTGACCACGTCCAGCTTGCCTTGATTCATGGATCTTACATTCCAGGTTCCTATGGAGAAAAGATCTTTACAGCATCAGACTTTCCTTTCACCACCAGATGCATCCACAGCTGAGCGTCCTTTCGGCTTTGGCCCAGTCACTTCACTGTTTCTGGCACTACTAATACTAGCCCTCTGCTCTTCCCCAGTAGCATATTGGACACCTTCCGACCTGAGGGGCTTATCTTCCAGCGTCATATCTTTTTGCCTTTTGGTACTGTCCATGGGGTTTTCATGGCAAAGATACTGGAGTGGGTTGCCATTTCCTTCTCCAGTGGATCACATTTTGTCAGAACTCTCTGCTATGACCTGTCCATCTTGGGTGACCCTGCATAGCATAGCTCATAGCTTCATTGAGTTACACAAGCCCCCTCATCATGACGGCAGTAATCCATGAAGAGTACATGACCTTGGGACACTGCAATTGCCAGTTGCCAAGCGTCCAAATTTTGATCACATGACTACAGGGATGCTGCAATGGTTGTAAGTATGAAAAACTGGAGAAGGCCTCCGGCACCCAGATCATGCCGCCAGAGGGCCATGGAAGGTTCCCCCAGGCTCAGATCCAGGCAGCAGCAGGAACTGCAGCAGAGAGGAGATGGATCTTTTCAAGGTGAGTTTAGGGCAGCAGGAAGGGAGGTGGAAGCATGAGGTATCTTAGTGGGTCGGGGAGGCCTTGGGGGCCTGTTCCTTCACTAGGCCCTCCATGGCCTTCCCCATCCTGAGCTACCTCATATTCACTTAATGAGCCGCCTGCATCTTAATGAGCAAGGGAGTGATCTCATTCAAGGTACGAGATTCACTCCCATGAGTTTTCGAGTTAGAGTGGAATGGGCATTACACTTGTAACTCGAGGACTACCACGTAGTTAAAAGCTACATAAAAGAAATATCAAATAATCTTTATTCTGGCCTGATTAAATAAAGCCAAGATATCAAAATAAAATCAATAAAATGTATTCATTTCACCCAGTCTTAGATGAGCAATGCTTCTGAGAAACAGATTTTGCAATATCTTCCTCTCAATAGAAATACCGGTAGTTCTTGACTTACGCTGTTTGGTTAGTGATTTGAAATTATGATGGCATTAAACTAATGGATTTATGACCTCTACCTGAAGTTATGTCTCTGCAGCACCCTCCTCCCCCCCAGTCGCATAAAATTAAGGTGCTTGACAATCCACCTGCTTTTATGACCAACCACAGTGCTGTCCCTGCCTATCTCGCTCCCCCTCTTGCCTTGCTGGGTCTCACCCCATTGAGTCCCAAGCCCTTCTCCCCAACCCACGTCATGGCTCTGTCATCTTTTCAGTGGTTCTTTGGAAAGCAGCCAATCTGCTGCATCACTTAGTGCTGACCCAGAAGCAGGGGCCATTTTGGGAGTGACCACAATGAATTGTGGCCTCTCTGAAATGGCGCCTACTTCTGGTATGGCGCCATCCAGCCTGTATATTGTATAAGAACACAGAGGAGCAGATTGGCTGACTCTCCTTTCTGAATGTGATCTCGTCGATTCTGTCATAATTTTGGGGGGTCATTTTGCTTATCTAGTGCTAGCCATGGGCTAATCCCAGGTTGGGCCAGTAGCCTCTTACTGCCAGAAGTGCTATTCTTTGCAGTATTTAACAAATTTGGGATATTTTGGAACTAACATGATACTGAAGAATTTTGCTGTTTTTTCCCTTTTATCCTGGGTGAGAGGTCACATGCACAGCCAAAGGCTACAGAGAGTGAAGGAATGATAACCTCACCTAGGGAATGGCAAAGAAACAGCTAAGCAGGGAGATTTCTCAATTTTGAGAGATAAGAAAGAGGAAAAGAACCCATCCTTGCTGTTGTTTAGCATACGACTGTGTAGTGAAAAACTTACAGATTTTCAAGATTTTGTTATCTGTCCTATAATAATAAACCACATTCGTGAAAGCCTTTCTTGACTTGTTTCATGACTTTGCCTGTTCAAAGGACTGACACAATCAAGTGACGCTTTCTATGCTTTAGCCTTCATCCCTATCCCTTGTGTGTGATGTTCAGCTAAGCTGTATTTTTAACACACATTTAGTGTTCTTTTAAAGGAACATTAAACTTTTTTTTTCACAAAACAGATCTAGCAGATTTCAGAACATTATAAGTCCTGTGTTCAGATATAGCTCAGGTGACAAGTTATTGGGCAGAGAAGTTCAATGATGCCAACTTGTCACTTGGAGAACTTGAATGATGGTTAAAGCTTGCTCCCAGACACTTTTCCAGAGTCCCTCAAGCTCATCCCAGTGAATGCTGAGGACAATGATTAGTGGTTGTTTTCCCTGCCAGCAGATGTGGCACAGAGTGAAAGAAGCAACATAGGCAGAACAATACACCAATCACTGGTTTTAAATTCCTCTCCATGAAAACTATACAAACAGCACTGTCATTAGCTCTTCCACTGAGGTAGATTACAGCTTGCTGACTACAGATTTAAACAAATGCATATTAATATAACAAATGTATATTAATATAATATATAGGAAGATTTGCTAGATTTCTCTACTTGAATAGGCATTTATGTATACAACTGGACATGTCCTGCTTTTCTCACAAGTCTTCAACTTGTGAGGTTCAAGGTACAAGTTCATGTTTACATGCAAGTGACTATGTACATATAAAAAAGCTTTTCAACATAGACATCTGAATTATGCATGCAAATACCAGTGTCAAGACAATGTTACAATCTATCAATGGAGGTTGAATTTATTGCTGTGATTTGCATATTTTAATGCCTGAATAAAATAAACAAATACTCCATGTTTCCAAAATTCTAGCCATGCATACTCACATTATTGGGTAATAATTTGATAGATATTGTTGCTCAGAGTAGAATGAGGAAGTGTATAACATAAGAGTTAGTTAATTGACCAGTTCCTCATAGTCCCAGAATGAAACACATGTGAAGATACCATGCTGTAGTAATTAGGATCATACACAGGGAAGGATGCAAATTAGGAACTGAGAGAGCAAGAGTAGTCAATGCCAAAGTGATGTTGATAGTGAAGTGTGAAGACATTCTATATTTTGCTATTGCCATACATTGCCCAGTTAAGAAATAAATTATTAATTAATAGAAAAGTACCTCTTTTACAGGGGATTTGAGCCTTGGAGAACTTCGAATAATATATAAAGATTGTGGGTACAGCTATGCATCTGGTTATGCTTTGCATTGGTTGCAAACAAATTCCAGTATGAGGTTGAGGCCCTGCCTCAACAACCCCTTTCCCCTCATCTTGTAGTGGTATCTGCAAAGAAAAGCATGGATGGAAAATGTAATTCTTTGGATTTTCCTAAGTAATATTTCCAGAAATGAAAAATTGTAATTCACACAACAGAAGTCCACTATTCTCTATATAGCAAAGTAAAATGTCCAGTTGATAGGGTGTGGCAGAAAACCACTTAAACTTCCCTTTCAGAATTTTGTGAAAATGCTATACTCCTTGAAAACAAGCAGAGCTTATCACCACTGGTCCTTTGTTGTGCGTAGTTCGGTTTCCATGGCAGTAGACAGCTTAGTCCAAACACAGGCAGCTTTTTCGACTAAAAAAATAAAGAAATAAAAAACTGAAGAAATGCAGTAATGGGGGAGGGGATACAATCCAGTGAATTATAAGTAGCAGTTCATATGCAGGAACCATATTCCTTGTGCTGTAAATGCTTAAGTGAATTATAACAAAGACTTCCCTATTTTTGGTATATACATCTGCATTATGGCTGTGCAAAACATTCAGGAGTGCTTTGCAGAGCATCTTAGCATCATGAAAGCATTTCTACTTCAAAGACTCTCACTGGATATCTGTACAAGAACCTGTATGCAGATCCAACATTTTTCTTAGAACATCAATGAAATATGGTGCTGATATAAATAATTAGACAGCTGGTGATAATCATTAAAATAAGTGTGTGAAAGGATATGTTTATCTTATTTATTTATTTATTAAATTTATATGCCACCCATCTCCCCTCTAAGGTGATTCTGAGTGGCATGTTAAAGGTTTGAGGAAGGGGTCTTCACTTACCACTAACATGTGGGTATCATGTTTTTCAATAATTTTGCATAGCTTTGATCTGCACACACGATGATATGCCTTATAGTGGAAATGCATATTGTTATGTTAATGATACAGGCAGTTATATCATTCCTTTGCCTGCTTTGTAACTTAAAAGAAATGGAAAAAATAACTTTCATAATCTGTGAAGAGTTTTGTGGTATTATAGTCTTGCTCTTTGTGCTACTAGCCTCTTTCTGCTTGGTACAAAGAACATCAGGAATACTCTTTGGGGATTCAAACATCATCTCTTTCTCTCTCTCCTTCTCTTTCTCTCTCTCTCTCTCTTTGACTTCCAGTTTGCCGCTGCGGCTGCTGCAGACATTTGGAAGGTGAGCTCTGTTTTTCACATCTGATTTTGCATTGCTGGGCGACTGTGGAAAGGGTCAAAAGTTGCCCTGTAGGGGCGACCAGCAAGGAGGGGATTCCCGCTTGATCACGGGAGGGCAATAGCCCTTCCATTCAATCTGGCACAGCCCTCCAAACCAACGGATGAAAGACCAGCCATAGCAATATGGCTTATCACTAGGCTGCAGACAGTCGAAGTCAAACTTACTACCAGGCACCTATAAAGCAGCGCGGATGAGACTGGGTGAGATCTGAACCTCTAATTCGAACTATTTTTTTTACCTGTATAAGCTGCCCAAGGTATTTTCCCCCCTGTGGAGAGATGGAAGGGAATCTTTATTCCACCTTCTAAAAACAGTGGCGACTGACTATCCAGGGGAGTTTAAAATGTTGAAACAATAACCTGATTTTAACTGGACTTTTATCTTTCCAAAATTTGAGAACTAAAAGATTTCCTATCCTTATTGAAGATTTGGATTTTTATTTTCAAAAAAGAAATAAAATTGGAAAAAGGACTATAAAAATCTTGGACTTTAAAAAAATCCTGAACGATATGGGTGACATCTTGTGGCTAAACCTGATATTGCAATCTGTTATTGTCTAGAAAAGACTTGGCTTGAAGCCCAGACTATAGATAAGACATTTGTAACCTTGGCAATCAGCTGTGAGAAGCCCAGCTGTGTTCTGTACTCAACGATAAAATTATTTCTACTCTCTGATTGTAAAGCTTTTAATTCACACCATTAAGAGAATATGGATGAAGATCAGGAACAGATTTTATTTATGCTGAAAGCAATTCATGAAACTATTCTTAAAGCCACTGATGAAATAAGAGGCTACAGAAAAGAACAAGATGTCAGCCTAGATATACAAACCCAAACTTTGATTACAACCAAAGAATTAACTACACAGAATATAATAGAAGAAGTGGAGCAATTAAACACTATGATAGAAGATTCAACTGATCAACAAATACAGTTAATGGAAAATTCAGAAAAGGGATTGACAACTTCAAACACCATCTCTCTCTTTTTTTCCTTTTCCGTTTGTTTTTACTCTCTTTTTAATCTCATAGAAGGAAATGGAAAGGAGGAGAAGGAAGAGAAAGCTCTAACATGTCTCTTAATAGCTTCAGGCAAATATTCTTGGTAGAATAAGCCTATGTTTTCTGACATTCTTTACCTTTCTTTGACATCCTTAATATCTTTTTTAAATTATCCTCTTTTAACTTGAACCAATACATTTTGCTTCTGATCAAGCAATAACAGCATAAAGTATTCCCACAGAAATAGACAATGAAAGTAATGTCAGTCTTGAAAAAATGAATAGATATTAAAACTAAAAAAAATTATTTACAACATTTTAAAAAGAATACTATTTCACTTTTAACTGACAGGAATTTTTATTTGAGCTAGTTTTATCACTGTTGGTTGTTCTAAAGATGATTTGTGTAGGATTCAGTGACCAGTCATTGCAGGGTGCAAATATGGCTGACTGCCTTCGCAGTGTTTATTGCCTTTTATACAGGTATTCCAAATAAGATGGCATCAGCATAGCAACAGCATTTCTATTGGGGAAACCCCTTGCCAATCCTTAAGAATATACCAGCTAGGAGGCCCCAGCCAGGGAGCAGTTTCCTGCCATATCCTGTTGATGTAACCTAACTGATATCATGTGAACCAGGTGATATCATGTACCAGCCTGGGGTAGTTTCCCACATTGCCATGGTGATGTGAACGGATGAGATCATGTAGAGAGAAGAGGCATGCAGGCTTTGGAGGGGCAGTTTGCTGCTCACAACCTCTACCTGACCCCTATCTCTACATCTCACTCTTTTTTGTTTTGTTAGAGGAAACATCATCATAAGACGGGGTAGTAAAATGATCATAATCAGGAGAGGAGCATCCTTGCAGCTGTTTATACAGGGCAAAAACTTGACGCTGAGGCAATGTGGGAGAGGATTTGCAGAAAGCAAATTTTCCATGTCATACGCTTCAGATAAGCAAAAGACATCATTTTGTGTGATGTTAGCCAGCTGCACCCATAGATTTTGCTTCATTCGTTGCTCGAATGATTGTTTGGGTGGGATGACAGCTGCTGTTTCCAAAGGGCAGATGCTAACGATAAGACACAAACAAATGATGGCTAAGGAATTTGCAGTTAAAACCACAAAAATGGCAACGCACAGGTTCTCGGGGGTTTGCTCTACTTGCTGCTGCTGCAGCACTGCCTGCGCTTTGGTGGTCAAGTTCTTCACATCTCCCCATGTCACTGGCCAACTGGCATGCCAGGATCGGATTGGTCGCTGTGCCATCTGTAGAGTCACTGTCAAGCCCCTGGATTTGACACGAACTGGTGGGGGGCAGGGAAGCAGCAGCCAGAGGCCAGCCAAGGTCCGGACACCACCCCAGGGTGCCACCCAACTCCCAAAGACCAGCTGGGAGTTGGCAAGCTGGCTGGACACCACCCAGCTCCTGCAGATCAGCTGGGAGGCAGCGAGGCCACTGTGCACTGCGGCCGCCTCCCTCCGTTGCCACAGACGCCGGGGATGCTCGCGGATCAGCTGGGAGCCGCGGCTGCCTCCCTCCGTTTCCGCAGACACTGGGGACACCCGCGGATCAGCTGGGAGCTGGTGAGGCTGCTGTGCACCGCGGCCGCCTCCCTCCGTTGCCACAGATGCCAGGGACATCCCTACCGCCAGCTGGGTGCTGGAGGCAGGCCTGCCAGATGCCAGGGGATTCGTTGCTCACTGCAGCCACTCCTCATCTGCACCAGAGACGCAGGGGAATCCCCGGAAAACAACTGGGCATTGGATGGATGCCAGGCAGGACAGCTGGGGCTGCGGAGGCTGCGCTGATGCGTCTGAAGGGGGAAAAGGCGGAACTTGAGCTACGGCTTTTATCCGTATGAACTGGATGCTGGCTTGCTGATTGGGGTGGGGCTGGAGGGCAGGGCAGGTTTATATAAGGCAATTCACTCCCAGTGCTGACTTTTTCTTTGCATTAAAGTTTGCTGGTCACCTGTTCCTTCTGTGTCTGGAGTTTTGTTGGGAACTAGCAGAGGACAGCTGACAGTAAGTCAGCACTCCATATTTTTCTGTTCCCCTCATATTGCCTGTTGTTTTGGACTTCTACTGAGATGGCAGAGGGTAAACAGGAGGCTTCTCCAGTGGCAGACAAGGCTCACCTGGCTGGAGCAACAGGGCCTGAACCTAAAGCCCAGGACATGCAGCCAGTAGTCAATCCCAAGGTGGTAGAACCACGGCCTGCAGCCCCTGCGGGTGAGATCCAGGGGGCTGGGGCTCTTGTAGCATCGGGGGAATGGTGGCACAGCCCTGCATTGGCCAATGTGGAACCCGGACGGGTGACCACACCGGGGCTCAGGGCCTCTTTAATGGACTGGCAGGAGAGACGGCTGACGGGAGAGGATGAGGAAGAGTGGAGTTATTTCACTGCTCCCAGACAATATACCATGGATGTTTTGAGGGACCAGTTCGAGGAGGTAGGGTACCAAGACACTTCCTCATGGCCACGATGGATGGCTACAGGAGAGGACGCCTCATGGCGTTGGATGGAGGCACCAACCAGACATCCCGACTCGGGCCGGTTCCGTCTGGCCAGCCCATGACTGCGAAGTCCTCCTGCTCCAGACGTCTCCACGGTAGGACAGTCTACTCATGGACAGGCTGGCCAGCACCCAATCCATGGGGGTTGCCTGCTGGGAGGGGCTCTGACCAGCAGGGCATGGGTTCCAGCTCCAGGGCCCACTGCATACGGCCAACGCCGTATGAGGCCTGGGCCAACCTATAGGACCCTGGAGTCAGGGGATGATGTGGGGCCCACCACCCATACCTGTCACGTTCGATGGACATCCGGATTGCCTGGCAATGTTTCTAAGCTATGTAATCAGCCACTTGGATTGGTATGCTCAGCTCTACCCATCCCAATGGGCCATGGTGGTGGCCGTTTCGGCGGGACTGCAGGGTGAGGCAGCAGCATGGGCAGCGGATCTGTATAGTGACCATTCCCAGGAGCTGGCTGACGCTGGGTTGTTCCTGGATGTGTTGCACTCCTGCTTTGAAGACACTTCCCGGGTTCAGCGCGCTGAGACGGAGTTGCTGGCATTGAGGCAGCGTGGCTGGCATGCAACTGATTACGTCCGTGACTTTCGTAGGATCGCTTTTGGCCTGCAGGGCCCCCCCGCAGTATTTATGCAACTTATCAACCAGGTGTTGCACGAACACTTATACCGTGGGGTCCTTGTGTATTTGGCGATATCCTCATATATATCCTCCCAGTGCTGACTTTTTCTTTGCATTAAAGTTTGCTGGTCACCTGTTCCTTCTGTGTCTGGAGTTTTGTTGGCAGCTAGCAGAGGACAGCTGACAGTCACTCTTGCCATTTCTGGGACTGGGTCCAGGGACTGGTGCCACAACATCCCTGGCTGGGCGAA
Source organism: Crotalus tigris (assembly GCF_016545835.1). Taxonomy (NCBI): domain Eukaryota; kingdom Metazoa; phylum Chordata; class Lepidosauria; order Squamata; family Viperidae; genus Crotalus; species Crotalus tigris. The sequence goes on along the minus strand of NW_024096634.1, from coordinate 1,705,238 downwards.
CGTAATGTGCTGGAATCCATAAAGGTCCTGTAGGAGTAAGCACAGCAGCATAACCTTGCCCCCAAGTGATCAGAGGGACTGGTCCCAACCATGCTTTGTCTGGTAAAGCCTGATAATATACCAGAGGCAGAGACAAGCTTGTTTTCTGTTGAAAGTGTCTCTGATAAGTGGTGGAATTTTGAATGGAAACATTCAATTGGTGTAATGTAAATAACATTACATTTTTTAACCTGTTGTGTTACCCATGACAAATTGGGTACCCTAGAGCCGTCCTTTTTTATTTGTTTGTGAAAGCAGTCCTTAAAGGACCAATTAGCACGTTCCATGATGGCTTGACCCGTGGAATTATAGGGAAGACCATGAGTAAGAACAATATTCCAGGTTGTACAAAATTGCAAAAAGGCCACTGAAGAATAGGCTGGCCCATTATCAGTTTTTAAGGAAGGGGGCTTACCCAAGGCTGTAATGGTTGAAAAAAGTTGAGAAATAACATGTGCAGCTGTTTCTCCTCATTGAGGTGTGGCCCAATTGTTCCTGAATAGGTATCAATAGATAAATGAATATATTTCCAGGGAGCCAAAAAGGGAACATGAGTAACTTCCATTTGCTAGAGCTGATTAGAGGCAAAATCATGGGGATTAGGAAGATATAAAAAAAGAGGCCCAGGAAGGGAGGAGTGACTGCATATATGAGAAATAAAATATAAACGCTTTTGGTCTTGTAGCAGCTGCTGTAAAGGGAAAAACAAAGCTATAAGATTGGGGTCAATCCTGGGTGTGATATAAGCACCTGGAAGATTAAAAATAAGTTGGCACACATAATGACAGTCAGAGATTAAGTTAAAAGGCTGTTAAGAAAAAGTGTGAAAAGCCAAGATAGCAGCAGCTAATTCTGAGGGTTCTGGTGAGGATTGTATTGCAGTGTAAAACACTTTCCAGGTATCATCATGAGGATCCTTGTAAGCAATTGCTCCTCTCGTTTGCCCTCCGTCAGGAAAAACAGTAGGAGCTTGTGACAAGGGAGAAGGAGAAAGCAGTGGGCGGACAGGAAAGGAAAAAGTCATTAAATAAGCAAGTCAAGGATTTTTAGGCAGATGATATGAAATACAGCCTATATAGTCAGTTAAAGCACACTGAAGAGATAAGTTATTCTGAAAATAAAATTGAAATTCAGATTGTGGGATAGGAAGAATTATATTAATTAAATCAGTCCCATTCCAACGGCAAGCTCAAGTGTGTCCTAAGGTTATTATTCCAGCAACCACCTGGATAAAAAAAATAAAACATTTTGGGATGGGGTGTGGGGTAAAGCCATTCAATACAATATACTTTTTGCACTTCTGTAGGTAGCTTACTAGTAGGAAATATCAAAAGTCTTAATTGACAGTTTTTATGTGGAATTCTGTCCACAAATTGAGTACTCAAGATGTCATTAATTTGCTCAACTTTGGCAAGTGCTGTAGGTGGAACTACAATGAGATTTCCACGTTGTTTTTCTTTGGTCAATAAGTCAAATAATGGACTGAGCAAATTTGTAGGCAAAAAAAAATATGGGCGAACCCAATTAAGGGTGCCTAACAATTACTGTAAATTGACCAATGAAATAATTTTGAGTAGGCTCAAACAAAGAAAAGCTGGGGCAGAATAAGATTGCAACATTTTATGCCCTAAATAAAGATAGGGAGAATGCAACTGTATTTTTTCTGGGGCAATTTGCAATCCATAAAAACCTAAATAATTTTGTATTTCTAAAAGCCAATTAGATTGTATCTTTGGTGCTCCAATTAAAATATCATCCATATAATGATATACCAAAGCCAATGGATGACGTTTGCGAAAAGAAGCCAATGCTGCAACGATATAAAGCTGACATAATGTGGGACTGTTTAGCATTCCTTGTGGCAAAACTATCCAGTGCTAATGTTTATTAGGTTCTGAATGATTCACTGCAGGCACAGTATATGCAAACTTTTCCTGATCAGGGGGGCATAGAGGAATGGAGAAAAAACAATCCTTTAAGTCAATTACCATTACTTCATGATCTTGAGGAATCAAATTAGGGTTAGGCTTCCACACTGCAAAGGTTGAATACAGGCATTAACAGCTCTAAGGTCATGAATGAAGCGCCATCTACCACTTTTCTTTTTTATGACAAAACAGGGCTGTTCCAATTTAATCAAATTACATTCAGATGGAAACAATATTCCAGTAAATAGGTGAAACATTTACAAATCTAAGCAAAACAATTCAGAGTCATTTCTTTTGGTTGATGGATATATAGGTCTAACTAAACAATTTAAACGCAACAATTCCCCCCCCCAACAAATATTGTCCAACAATTACTGTCTTGTCTTTCAAGTAAAAAAAATTGCATGCTGAAACTGCAAGAGTGGGCATCAAATTTCACATCCACTCCACCCTTCTCATATCAGAATTCTAAGCAGAGAAAAAAAAGTTAAAATGAACATCCTTCCCCCCTCTTCTTTCTGTCTCTCCCACTCTTCTTTCTCTCTCTCTCGCTCTTAAAGCAACACAGCCAGCGGAGAAACGAAAGAGACAGGAAAAAAAAAGGAATATTACAAAAATCTCACCACTAAAATTTAGTTTTCTCTCCTTCATATGCATTTTCCATAAATTCTCCCACACATCCTCCATAGTACTCTTCTCATGCAAACACTTACTTTTCAATTTACTTTTAGAACAATAAATTCTGCAGTTTACTATTTCTTTCACAGGTTGGGAAAGACTGGGTGTTGGATGGGGTTTGAAGGCTAACACACACACTTAGGTAGCAGCAAATTAACTCATTCACTTCCATTCTAACTGCTTGCATAAACAATTCCACATACAAATATTTCATTTCATACTTTGTCCAGGCAAACCTTTTATTTTTTAATGAGGCCTTTTTGTATGTTGTTATCAGAGAGGGGTTTGATCCTCCTTCATGTCTTGGAAATAACACATAACAACACAGACAAACATATATACACAAATACTATTAAAACAACATTTATTTAGACACATGGCTTGTCCTGCAAGAAGCGAGAAAAATCATGAGGTGATTCCAACCAAACGTGGTTTTTATAGGGCCCTCTAACCATCTCCTATTTTTCTCACCATTCCAAGCCCAAGCATAATGTTCTGGGTGGACACACACACACACACACACACACACCCCACACTACACATCAATGCAAAGCACCACCAGACATTGTCTGACAGGGTTAAACTTAATAGCCACTTGAAGTTTCAAAACATTCCAATTGTTCAAAACACATTGCAGAGGAGTACATTTTGATTTAATTTGTTTCTTTAAATTACTCTGACAATTCCCCTTATTTATTTATTTATTTATTTATTTATTTAATGAGACTTATATACCACTTTAAGTGCAAGCACTCTCTAAGTGGTGTACACCAGTAAGCAATGTATATATATATTTACATTGCCCCCAACAATCTGGGTCCTCATTTTACTTACCTCAGAAGGATGGAAGGCTGAGTCAACCTTGAGCCGGTGAGATTTGAACCGCTGACCTGCTGAACACAGTCAGCTAAAGTGGCCTGCAATACTGCACTCTAACTGCTGTGCCACCTCATCTCTTATTTTTTCTACTTCAAGATTGTTCCTCTAATATTTTCCTTATGGGTGTGTATGATGGCTGGGAAGAAGCAAAAGAATTAGCCTCTTCAGAAGGAGCTGGAGATCCAACTAAAGATGCCTTAGGAGGGATAAGTTTTACTTGGCTGTAATCAGGAGTGGGGCTGGTAGTTAATTGCTGCCATTCTGAAGCATCTGAGCCATATTTTTTCCACTGCTTGATGGCACTGATACCATCAATGTAATATCTTTACTGGAGCCCAAGGTTCAAGATGTAAAGTATGCCCTATCTTTTCCCAATCTTGTAGCCTAAGCATCCGGTGCTCAGGATTCCAAGGGCAATGTTTCCCTACCTCCTCCACCAGCTTCCTTATGTCTGCCTCAGGCTCTGTCACACCTGATTTATATAGCAGGAATCTGAGTTCCTGTTTCTGCTGGTGCTGAGATAGTTTGCAACCCATACTTACTACTGAGGGGTCCTGGAGGACGAAAGTGCACTTAGGGGTCTGTTCCAGACGATGATAAGTATGTTGGCTGTTGCTTCATCCACGGGGGTCCCAAATGTCCCTGTTCGGGTGCCAGCTGTAGGATTCAGTGACCAGTTATTGCAGGGTGCAAATATGGCTGACTGCCTTCGCAGTGTTTATTGCCTTTTATACAGGTATTCCAAATAGCATAAAGTAAGATGGTATCAGCATAGCAACAGCATTTCTATTGGTGAAACCCCTTGCCAATCCTTAAGAATATTCCAGGTAGGAGGCCCCAGCCAGGGAGCAGTTTCCTGCCACATCCTGTTGATGTAACCTAGCTGATATCATGTGAACCAGGTGATATCATGTACCAGCCTGGGGTAGTTTCCCACATTGCCATGGTGATGTGAACGGATGAGATCATGTAGAGAGAAGAGGCATGCAGGCTTTGGAGGGGCAGTTTGCTGCTCACAACCTCTACCTGACTCCTATCTCTACAGATTTGCACTAGAAATTATTAGTAGGGCTGAATTCATGGAACTACAGTATTTTCAGTTCTGTTAAAAGTTCTTGTTTCATGGTTGACAAAAAAGTAATAGGCTAGCCTTGAAGGTTTCTGCTATTTCACCATGAGTTTTTGATGGAAAGGGATCTATTTTTTCCTTTCTAAAAATAGAAGTAGGAAAGATAGTACTGTATTCTCCCAATGTTAATTTTTATCATTGTTGTGCTAAAAATATGATTGTTTTAGGAAATGAAATATATATTTAAAACGTCTCTTTTTATTGTAATTGCTGCATTATGTTATTTTCTATCCTACAGCCAGTTTGATATATCTTTAAGGTACCAGTCTGGAAACAGGGGACTGTGGGTTCTAGTTTGACTTAAGCATGAAGTCAGCAGGGTGATTTTGAGCCAATCATTCTCTCTCAGTCTAGGAAGTAAGCTATGGCAAATTACTTCTGAAATCTTGTCAAGAAAACTACAGAAAGCTAGTCCAGGAAATTACCAGAAATAAAATATGATTCATTTTTTTATTGAAAAGTTTTACAAAAGTTTACAACAAAACAACCCCAAACCCCCCCATCCCCTCCCCCTCCCACACTTCCCAGAGCTGAATACAGGGTTACAAATATGACAATCGTAATCTAAATAACATTAACCAACTATATAAAAACCAAATCCATAATACATTTTAACTCCCTTTTAACATAAAATAAACAAATTCTAAATAAGCATAATAACATAAACAAATTGATATCCTAATTCTTAAACAATACGATATAATAAAAATTCCACTATAATAAACTATTGATAATAATAATAATAATACTAGTAATAATAATAATAATACTCATTATTCAAAAAGTAAATGAAACTTTTTATTCCCATATTTATTTTGAATATAGTCTATCCATCTTCTCCAAACCGAAATATATCTTTCTTGTGAATGGTCCTTCAAATAAGCAGAAATTTTCGCCATTTCTGCTAAATTAGACACCTTAAGAGTCCATTCTTCCATAACGGGCAAAGAATCTTTCTTCAAATATTGCCCGACCAATAATCTTGCAGCTGTTATAAGATTCAACATCAAATTAATTTCTTTAACATCATAATCTTCAATAACGCCTAACAGAAATAATTGTGGCGTAAACTTTATCTTTCTCTTAAAAATCTTTTGAATGTTCCATCAAATCTTAATCCAAAAAGCTTTTATATTTCTACAAGTCCACCAAATATGAAAATAAGTTGCATCTAAACTACCACATCTCCAACATTTGGGCTGTAGATTAGTATACATATAAGACAACTTTTGTGGTCCAGATGCCACCTATAAAACATTTTATAAAAATTTTCTCTTAAATTTTGAGCTTGAGTAAATTTTACATTTCTAACCCAAATTGTCTCCCATGTATCCAATAGAATTGGTTCTTGAATATTTTGAGCCCATTTTACCATACAGTCTTTAACTAACTCCGTTTCAGAATCCAGTTCTATTAAAACATTATAGACTCTCTTTATATGTGCTCGATTTTGATCTTTAATCTGTTTTATCAAATTCACATCCTCTAAGGAAATACCAACCTTTTGATCTAAATTCCACCTAACTAACAATTGGTTATATTGAAACCAAGAGAGTACAATATTTTCTTGATTCAACTCAACTAAAGATATTAGTTGCCAATCCTTCCCTACCAAGTTAAGCAATTCCTTATAAGAGATCATATCCAAATTTACACCTCTAGATACCCCCTCTATTGCGTTTCCGGGAATCCCCCAACTTGGAATTTTATAATTCAACCTATAATAATACTTCTTCCAGACACGTAATAAAGCAATTCTTAAAATATGAGATTTAAAAACCTGATCTACTTTTTTATTATAAATTAAATATGCATGCCAAAATATGATTCATTTTTAAACAATATTTTTATTGAGAATTTTTACTAGAATGAAAAGAAATGAAAAATGATTCAAAAACATATATTTGTGCACATCCACACACAAGCACAAACACAAATCTATCCTAAGTATTCCATTATTTTCAATCAGTTATTTGATACATTTCAGAAGTTAACACTTTAACACTACAAACATTGGCTATATTAGTGAACTGATTTACTCAGGAGTTTTTAGATAGAAGAATGAGATTTAAAAAGGTATGTTTCTCATTTTAATTAGGGAATTTAGGAGCAGATTATATGTACAGAAAAAGTAAAATTGAATGACAAAAGATAAAACATTCTGATGATGAGGTTTGAGTTAAATTTGAGTTAATCCATTAGATTGTCTTTTGGTTAAGCATTGGATTTGGTTGTCTTCAAATAATTTCACATATTGAAAACAGTAATTCTAGGTGAGGTTTTAAGCATATAATTAGCCTTATTTATCTATGGAATATCATGGGGCAGCTAAATACCCACTCTCCCATTTTCTTAGTCACCCTCCCATTTTTTTCTATCACGTTTTAATGTTTATTTCCTTTAGTAGAAAAAATGAAAAAGCTGCACAATATCTTTTGACAATGTTTGGAAACTCTCTGAAACTAATTTTGGAGTACTTTCCTCACAAACTGTTGATCATAGCAGCAAATGGTTAGACATATAACTGCAGCTTCTCAAAAAAGTGAAAAAGCTGGAATCACTATTCATTGTATTCATTTCATGACTACGGTGTTGGGACAGGATGTATCTTTGTGGAATGAGGAAGGGAATGCCCATAGTCTCTTATTTTCTTTGCTCCTTGTAAATGCTCCATCTGACCAATGCTGACACAATAAGAGAAAGTACAGTACAGCATGAAATAAATTGGACTGAAAAGAAATTTATTCCTTTATTCTAGAAGTTGGAAAGAGCTGAAAGCTTCTCAATCCCATAGACCAGTAAAGCTGAACGAAGCTGAAAGTTAAGTTGCTGAACTGCCAGCAATAAGAGTTATACACAGAGGGAGAATTGGACAGCATGGAAAACAGCATCCCTGCAGATGTTATCTGCAGCTGCAGCAGCAACAGAAACAGTAGGGAAAAAACAATGCCAAGGACATGTTGAGGCCTAGCAGTAATAGAGAAGGTCATGGATGGACTAGAGGCAGAATGCCTCTAAAAAGGCCAGTTTTTGATGGGACTTGGTGGGAAAGACTAGAAAAAGGTCAGCCTGAGATGTTTTTGAAGAAAGCCTAAAGAGGTGAGTTGGGTCATGGCTAAGGCCAAGTGGCAAACCAGGGCCAGCATCACATGACTAAGGATGCTACAGAAGTAGGGACTAAGCAAAGACATCTAGTAGTAAGCAAGTGTCAGCTATAAGTCAAGTTAAACTGACTTCAATGGCTATCCGAAAAGGGGTGGAGTTAGATAACAAGTCACACTTTGTGGAACCCCTCAGACAAAGTTCTCATTAAGCTCAGAATACCAGTTAGTCCCAAGTAGATAGCAAGATGATGCAAAAACTCCCAAAAGGACATGTGTAGAGTGCTACTCCATTACTAGCTCTCACATTACTCTTTTGTTCTGTCTCTTGCTTTTTTGTTTTATCTTCCATCCTACTTCTGGGTCATCCTCTGGCCCCAACAGCTTTTTAAAAATCTTCTAACTTCTGGCTGCAGACTATTGCCTATAGTCTTCCTTCAAGCTGCATAAATGATATTCCAGTCTTGTTCACATTTAGTAAAAGGTGAAAGATCTAGATGATCTGAACAGAAGCCAGTTCCACCTAGGTTTGCTATAGAGATAAATAATAAGGATAATTTGCACAGATGCAAATCTCTTAGTTTAGTAGAGCAGACTATGCCCATGTACTGTTAAAAAAAAAGGTCTATTGAACTCATTAGGTCTTACTTGCACATAAACCAAGTTGAAGGTCTTTTATCTCTTTCCAGTGTAAAATGTTTAGAGATGCTGCTTATTGATTTCCTAGATTTCCTGATTATGTATCATATATAATATAAAAAAATCTCATCCTCTTCTAGTTTTAGTTTTGCTTAGCTATTGTTAATAGGTATAGAATATTGACATTGCAACTATTACTAACACACCATTGTTTTTCATCTAGTTATTACATTCTTATTCTAACGTATATATGTATTTATTTTTATTACTTTTGTTACAATATTCTTCAATCGTTTTTAATATTAATATTGAATGCTATTGTTACTTAATATATGCTGTGAACAGAAATAAAATGCATGTGTTTTGTTCCTCTCGGGAATTCTAGTTAATTCTAGTTAATCTGAATTCTAATTCTAGTTAAGTTCTATAAATTGTATTTGGTCTTAAAAAGTGTGTTATTTAATATCTAAATTTCAGAATTGTTTAGTATTGTTTTTACCCTTGTGGTTCAATACATTATTCAAGTAAAATATTAATAATTAAGCATTCTAAAATGAAGATAAATATAAAATGTGTATAACAGATTAAGAGATAAAAAAAGTTAAAACACTAAGGCCAAGAGTTAAGTACATGTTTAAAATTACTAGTAAAATTCATTAAAAATTCTTACATAAAAAAACTTTAGTAACATACCATTCTTGAAATATGACAGGCAATTTCTAAATGTATTTATCCATTCTGGCCTTTCATGAATAATACTTGTAGATGGCTGTTTTTGAAATCAATGTTTAAAAATAAGTATATATTTTAAGTTCAGTAATTTTATATTGTATCTCTTAAAGTTTTATTTGTAGAGAGGTGATATGCATGTGTATAACGTGAAAAATAACAAACTAGTTTGTGGGTACATCAGTTTTTAAAACTGTACTTATATGATCATTAAATACATTAAAAACATTGTTATTTGTATTTTAGTTAACAAAACACTGTGTCACATTAAGACATTTTTCCTTCCTCTCACAGTTATTTATTGCTGGATTTTTATTGCATTGAAAGCCTTGTTACATAAAGCAGCTATGGATTTAAGAAAGCTTTAAGGAAACTTTCTTTTTCCTTTCAGGAAGAATTCTGTGCAATAGTGTTTAAATTCCTGTGTTATTCTTTGCTTTTAATAATGCAAGAATGCAAGAATTTGTTTTTTTCTCTCAAATGATACAGTATTTTTTAAGTGGTGAAGCTGGTAGCTTCTTTGTTCTTCAAACATTTACACAATCATAAACTACTTTTCATGGGTAATTTTCCTAATATTCAGCAGATTAAGGGTGTTGTGAATATGTACATAAAATATATACAAAATGTTGTAGCCTATATAGAGAAACAAAGTTAAGAAATATATTTGACAATGTTTTAAATAATAAAGAACATGACTATATCTAAATGTTTCTTTCCTTCTTTCTTTTGCAAAAAGGTATAGATCTTATTCTCAGGAATAATTGTAGACATTTTGGATGATAAAAGTTAGAAATGATCCTTCACATTAAACAAAAAGCTATTTGTGAAAGGAACCCCTCCATCAAGTATAGATAACCTAAAGCTCCCAAGTGAATTACAGTTTCTAACATGGCCATTGCAGAGATACTATGAACCAACTTTTAGCAGTATCTGAAGAAACACAAATACCTCATTGGACCTTAAAAGTAGTTGTCTGGCAATTGTGATTGTGTTTTGACTTCTCTCACACAAAAAATAGTCTCACACAAAAATAGTTAATTAGTAATGGAGATTACAATATCAAGAAGATTGAAATTTCTATAAATGAGAAACTGCAGGTAAAATTCTTGATCTTGCATAGATTTGCTCATTGATTAGAAACCAATAATTCATGATAAAAAAAGAGAGACAGAGCCGGAAAAAATGTTTCTGGAACAGGCATTCCACTGAAAGAAAAAGCTTAGAAAGAGGCAAAAGTCCTGCCCTGCCCTGCTTTTTGCTATATGTTATACATATGGACTAAAAGGGGACAGGGGTATTGGCTCCACGTGTTGTGCCCCATATGTGTCTGTTCTTATCCCTCTGCATGATACCTTGTGCTGCATGGCAAAACCTGAAAGAGTTTGAATGATCTCAGACAATGATAAAGTACGATTCATATGACATAAAGGGTTTTATTTTTCAATTGAATGTAAGTAGAATTTATTTATTCAATTTTAGCTCACCGTCGTCAGTCAGCTTTCAGTGGGTTATAATTTGTAATTTGTAATAAAAACACCCACAGTACTTCATAGTAAACAGTTGAAAGCTAAAAATCAGAAATAACACCAAAAATATAAGTTCTTGCAAGAATAAGCCAAAACGAGAAGTAAATAATTAAATGGTCACATTCAGATATCAAAGTCTTCTTGAACAAATTATATTGTCAACTCTACAATGAAGCCATTTCATGTCGGGGGGAAGGTTTACTTTTCCACTAAATATTTAAGATTAAAATTATCGAGTAAAAAATTGAGACCTAAAAAATTGTTCCTTTTCCCATAGTCAAAATTATAAATCATGTCACAGTTCAGTTGCAACTCCCACGACTATATTTTCCGTTGTGGTTTGTTAAAACCAGTGATGGAATTGTCCTTATGGCCGATCCCCCAAAAAGCGCCTGGCCCTATTCTGGTAGAGGGAGAAACTCATTATGAGGTAAAACATATTCTTGACTCCAGATTGTATAGGAGCAAATTACAATATCTGGTCCAGTGGAAGGGCTACCTTTTATCTGAGGCTACCTGGGTAAAAAGTACTGATGTGAAAGCAGACAGATTGATTCAGAGGTTTTATGATAAATATCACATAAACCCAGGGAGGATTCTTAACTTGCAGTTTGTTACATTTGCAGGACTTGCTTTCTTCCTAGGGGGTCCGACTGTCAACTTTACAACGAATGTGGCTGCAGCCATTTTGCTTGTTCTAGATTGCCACAGGAATGGGAGGAGGTGCGGAGGATTTTTACTAGTCTAAACATTTTACTGTCCTGTTGGAACCAAGGTAATTTCTGTCAGTTAGATGGGTGTGTGTGTAAGCATTTGGTTAGAAAACCCGCCAAATTGTTCTTTTGGGGAATGTAGCTGATTACATAGCATTGGGGTGGGAAGTTCAACTTTGTAATATTATCTCTCTTTGAAGGGAATTTCAAATTTGGTTTCACTTTTTTTTTATTTTTAAAAATTTTATTTGAATTTTCAATACATATAATACTTTCCATACATTATATATAAAACTAAAAAAAGAGAAAAATACCTTTAAAATAAGACCTTAGGTGTCGCTCGTCTATCTCCCCGACTGCATCTGCCCTCTCAACCTCCTTACTTCCCTACTCCCTCTCTCCTCTCCTCTCCTCTCTCCCCTCACCCCTTCCTCCCATCCAACTTCCTTCCTTCCCTCCTCCTCCCCTCTTATCCCTCTTCGGATACAGTTCAGGGGAAACACCCGAGCGGCACCTCCCTCTAAATTACTCCATCTATTCATACTTTAATATTTCTATATATACTTAATCCCACCCCACCCCTCCCCCCTACCCTCACCACTTCCCAGAGCAAAATACAGGGTTATTATAAACAAAACAAACACAATAAAACAACAACAACAAAAAAAAATTCTATACAATAAACAAATTCATACATTACCCTTAACTCTCTCTAAACTTAAAATAATAATAATAATAATAATAATAATAACATAAACAAATCTACTATAAATCAAATATTATAAAAATCTATAAATAGTAATTATAACCACAAGAAAAAATTAATCATAAAATAAATGGAACTTTAAAATTTATTTATTTATTAATCTATCCACCTTCTCCACACTATAATAAATTTTTCTTGTGTATGGTCCTTTAAATAAGCTGAAATTTTTGCCATTTCCGCTAAAGTAGAAACCTTAAGTGTCCATTCTTCTAAGGTAGGCAGCGAATCCTTCTTCCAATATAAACCTACACATAATCTTGCTGCAGTTATTAAATTCAACATTAAAATAGTTTCATTAATATCTAAATCCATAAAAATACCCAATAAAAATAGTTGAGGAGTAAACTTTATCTTCTTTTTAAAAATCTTTTGAATGTTCCACCAAATCATTATCCAGAAAGCTTTAACCTTCTTACAGGTCCACCAAACATGAAAGTAAGTTGCATCAGGACTACCACACCTCCAACATTTGGCTGTAAGTTAGGATACATACAAGCCAATTTTTTGGGATCCAAATGCCATCTATAAAACATTTTATAAAAATTTTCCCTCAGATTTTGGGCCTGTGTAAACTTAACATTTCTAATCCAAATATTCTCCCACTGATCCAAGAAGATCAGTTCCTGGATATTCTGAGCCCATTTAATCATACAATCTTTTACTAACTCTGTTTCCGAATCCAATTTTATTAACTCATCATAAATTCTTTTAATATGAGCATGATTCTGATCTTTAATCTGAACGATCAGATTTTCATCTCCTAATGTTATTCCAACTTTCTTATCTACTGTCCACCTATCCACAATTTGTGCGTAATGAAACCATGAGTATAAAATGTTTTCTTGTCTTAATAAGTCTAAAGATTCTAACTGCCAATCTTTACCTGACCAAATTAATAACTCCTTATACGAAATTTTATCAAAATTCATCCCCTTAGAAACACCCTCAATTACATGTCCAGGAATCCCCCAAATAGGTATTTTATAATTTAACCTATAATAATACTTCTTCCAAACTCGAAGAAAAGCATTCCTTAAAATATGTAATTTAAAAGCCCGATCAACTTTCTTATTAAAAATCAAATATGCATGCCAACCATACAGTAAATCCCACCCTTCAATAGAAAGAACATCTTTATTTGTTAAATTAAGCCAATCACTTATCAAAGTTAAGGTGGCTGCATCATAATATAATTTCAAATTGGGTGCTTTAAGCCCACCTCTTTCTCTGGCATCCTGCAAAATCTTAAACTTTACCCTTGGTTTTTTCCCAGCCCAGATAAATTTATTAATACCCTTTTGCCACTCATCCAAATTTGCATCTTTTTTTAGAATAGGTAACATTTGAAACAAAAAAAGAAACTTTGGTAGAACATTCATTTTTACCGCTGATATTCTCCCCAACAATGACAATTGCAACTTTTTCCAATCATTTAAATCCTTTTGTACTTTTGCCCATAATAATTCATAATTATTCTTATATAATTTACCATTAGAAGCTGTTATATATACTCCCAAATGTTTAACCTTTTTTGCCATCTGAAAACCTGTAAGTTTAACTAAAATTTCATTTTCCTTATTAGACATATTTTTAGATAACATTTTAGTTTTATTATTATTTATTTTAAAACCAGAAACTTTTCCATACTGAGATATAATTTCCAACAAATGACCAACTACTTGAGTAGGTTGTGCTAAAGTTAAAACCAAATCATCTGCAAAAGCTCTCAATTTATACTCATTCCTGTTTACTTTTACTCTCTTAATTACCATTGACTCTCTAATCTGAATTAACAAAATCTCCATTGTTAAAACAAATAACAATGGAGATAATGGACATCCTTGTCTTGTTCCCTTTTCAATTTTAAAAGTCTCAGTCAGACCCCCATTGATAATAATTTGAGCAGATTGTTGCTGATATATAGCCTTAATAACATGTAAAAACTTATCTCCAAAATTCATTTTCTCTATCAATAAAAATAAAAATTTCCAATCTAGTTGATCAAAAGCTTTCTCAGCATCTAGAAATATAAAGGCCGCAGGGATCTGATTATTCTTATCCAAATACTCTATTAAGTTAAGAATCTGCCTTACATTATATTTCATATATCTTCCTGTTATAAATCCTGACTGATCCCAATGAATCAAGTCCTTCATTACCTCCATTAATCTATTTGCCAAAATTTTTGAAAAAATCTTATAATCCACATTTAAAAGAGATATAGGTCTATAATTCCTAGGTTCAGTAAGATCTTGATCCTCCTTCGGGATCAATGATATGAATGCACTTCTCCATGAAGGGGGAACTTGAGCTCCCAACAAAATACTATTAAAAAGCTCCTTTAATGGCTCCATCATTTTCTCAGATAAAATTTTATAATACATTGTCGTCAATCCATCTGTACCTGGGGACTTTCCCACTTTTAACTGCTTAATAGCTAAACCAATTTCAGGAGCTTCCGGTGGGGGAGCGACGATGATGGCGGCTCCTTTGTAGCCGTCCTCCTGGGACGGCGTTAGATCTGCGGAGCGCAGCGAACATCAGCTGGCCCGCGGCTCGGAATCCCTTTCCCGGGCGAAGGGAAGGGGCAGAGACTGCAAGAATAGAGGTAGAACCTCTTAACCCCCTCTGGATTTTTCTTTTGAGGGGGTAGAAGGAGTGTTCCCTCAGAGTTCCTGCTTTATCCGCCTCCCAGCTGTTTTTGTTTCTCCGGAAACAAAAGGAAACGTCGCTACCATCTCCGCATTTAAAGTGTTCTGGTGAGTAATTTTTGAAGCGGACAGAGCAGTTTAAAGGATTTTTTTTTATAGTTTAGTATTTTATTTTATTTTTTTTAGCTGATTCTGATTTCTTTTTCCTTGTTCCTTTTTGTTGGCATGGAGAGTGAAAGTAAGATGGCGTTTCGAAAGTACTTTGTTCTTTTGTTCTTTATTTTTTTTTCCGGAAAGAAAAAATGGACTTAAATGAATATATCTATTGCTTTTAAGTTTCTCTTTTTTTTCTGAATGTGTTTTGGGCACTCTCCTTGGGGTTTTTTTTTAAACTTTAAGAATTTTAGTATTTTTTTTCCCTTTTAAGAAGAAAGAAAGAGAGAATAATATTTTGAAAAATGGCTTCAAAGAGTCAACCGGCCTCTATACTTTCTAAGGTGGTTTCCTCTCCTACAACTCTAACTGTACAACAACAACTTAAAGCTACACCATCAGTATTGCCTCCACCTTCTCCCCCTTTGCCAGGCTTATCTGCACAAGAGATTAAAGATATAATGGGAAATGCTGTATCCCAAATCAGAGATGAAATGAAGCAACTTCTTGAACAGAGCAAGTCTGAAAGCAAAGAGGAAATGAAGGATCTTTTTAAACAGATTAAATCTGAAAGAAAGAGGAAATGAAAGACCTCCTTAAACAGAATAAATCTGAAAGTAAAGAGGAAATGAAGGAGCTGTTAGAGGACAATAACACTATTTTGAGGCAAGATATAGTGCTATCAGGCCTGGCTTCTGTGGTCGTGAAGTTGGATTCTAGAGTGGAGGAGGTCGCAGATAAAGTTGACTTTTTTGAAGATAAATTTCAAGATATGGAAAGAAAGATGGAAATCTCACAAGAGGATATCCTTATGTCCCAGTATAGGGAAATGGAGCATGCTTTGAGAATCAGGGGTGTGAAAGAAGATATGAATCAAGATTTGACAGAGATGGTGCTTAATGATTTAGCTGTTGTTTTGAATATGGATAAAGATGAATTACGCAGAGAAGTGGAAAAAGTTTACAGAGTCAATTCTTGGATTGCGAAACAAAAGAATTTGCCAAGAGATGTGGTGATCTATTTTACAAAGAGGTCTCTGCGTAATGAAATCATACAAGCTTTCTATAATAAGAGATTCCAGATTGCTGCCCAAGATGTTATTATTTTAAAGGAAATTCCATCCAAAATTTTAAGAAACAGGAAAGACTTTGCTTTTTTAGCTAATGAACTTAAAGCAAGATCGATGTCATTCAGATGGGAGATTCTGATGGGTATTGCTTTGAGCCATGCGGAGATGCGTTACAGGCTTAACATGGTTGCTAAAGCTAAATAGTTTTATAATACGGTCCTGGGAGCAGGCTCACCCTCATCTATGATCCAGAAATCTTTGGGCGGCAAAGAGGTGGAACAGCAATCTGAAGGATTAGGTCTGATTCCTGCTGGGAAGTCACAAGTGGGATGGCAACATCAAACAGAGGTTAAAGAGCAGAGGATGACCAGTGCAGCACACAGACGTAAGGAAAAGGAACAACAGAAGAAAGAAGCCAAAGAATCTTCTCATGAAAGTGCTTCATTGCCGGTGGGAGGAGCAAGACCCAAGAGTTCTGCAACACATTCATCAATGGCAGATCTTCAGGCTGTCTTCTCCAGGCTCCTGGTTAAGGGAGATGGCAAAGTTCCTGACCTGGAATGTTAACGGCCTTAACTCCCCTCAGAAAAGAAAGAAAATCTTTCACTACTTAAAGCAACATAATAATGATATTATCTGCTTGCAGGAAACTCATATTTTACTTAAAGATCAAAAATATTTAGCTAATGCCCGTCTGGGATCTCATTTTGTATCTCCTGCCCCTGGGAAAAAAGGGGGAGTGGTTATTTATGTTAAGCAAAATCTACCAGTTTGTCTGGTAGAATCAGATCCTCAAGGAAGATATGTAATGATTGAACTTGGCTTATATGGTAAGAAAATACTTATAGTGGGACTGTATGCACCAAACCAGCAACAGGAACAATTTTATAGACTGTTACATCAGAAAATAATTTTGCTGGACTATAGATCCGTGATATTAATGGGGGATTGGAATGGTGTTTTAGATACACAAAGGGACAAAAAAGGTTCTTCTACCCCTCTTAAACAGGCTAAATTACCTAAAGCCTTTTTTGATCTGAAAGAGGACTGGGAATTGAGGGACTACTGGCGTGAATGTAACCAAGAGGAGAGAGACTTTACCTTTTTTTCAGATAGACATCAATCTCTTTCAAGAATCGATTTTTTTTTATTACAACTGATTTATATAATAGGGTAAAGAATGTAAAAAATTTTCCTAGGTCACTGATGGATCATAGTCCAGTTTGGATGGAGCTGATTCATGAAAAAGAGGAGAGGAGATCCTGGAGGGTGAATGAGAACTTATTTAGACAAGAAAAGAATGTTCAAAAGCTAAAGGAGTGTTTAAAGGATTATTTTGTTTTGAATATGCATAAGGGGACATCAATATCAATGGTATGGGATGCAGGTAAAGCTTTTATGCGTGGGATCTTGATAAAAATGAATAACGTTCATAGACAAAAGCAGATCCAGAAACGTAAGGAACTGGAAGATGAGATTAAATTAAAAGAAAAGTTTTTGATTCTAAATCCTTCAGATGAAAAGGTTAAGGAATCTATAAAGTTGTTAAGAACACAATTTAATATGTTGATGGCTGACCAATCTGCAACTAATTTTTTGTTTATGAAACAAAATACATTTTGTAATGCTAATAAACCAGAGAGATGGTTGGCCTATCAATTAAGAAAGAAACAGAGACAGAGAATAATAGATAAAATAAATTATAATGGTAAACTAGTGTATCAGAAGGAATTGATTAAGAAATCTTTTTTAGATTATTATCAAAAATTATATAAGACTACTAATGTACAAATTTTAGATATAAATAAATATTTAAGTGAGGCTAATTTTCCTAAATTGACAGAAGATCAGAAACAAGGAATTAATGGTCTAATTACTAATGAGGAAATTGTGACAGTTATTAAGCAATTAAAATTAGGTAAAGCGCCAGGCACGGATGGTTTGACATCTATTTATTATAAAACCTTAGTAGAAGAGATGATTCAACCTTTAGGTGAACTTTTTAATAACATATTGCAGGGTTCAGAGATCCCTCCGTCATGGCGCAGTGCTTTCATATCCTTGATTCCAAAAGTGGATCAAGATCTTACCTTACCAAAGAATTATAGACCTATATCTCTTTTAAATGTAGATTATAAGATTTTTGCAAAAATTTTAGCTAATAGGCTTATGAGGGTTGTGCATCTGCTTATACATAAGGACCAATTGGGTTTTATAACTGGTAGGTACATGAAAAATAATGCTAGACAAATTATTAATATATTAGAATATTTAGATAAGAGCAACCAAAACCCTGCAGGGCTGATATTTTTAGATGCTGAAAAAGCTTTTGATCAACTGAACTGGCATTTTATGTTAAGAGCAATTGAGGAGATGAATTTTGGAGAAAAAATATTACAAGCTTTTACTGCTATATACCAAAAACAAACGGCACAACTTATTGTTAATGGGGGTTTGTCAGAGGTTTTTACAATAGAAAAAGGTACTAGACAGGGATGTCCATTGTCACCGTTGTTGTTTGTTTTAACATTGGAAATTTTGTTGATTAAAATTCGAGAGTCCCAGGAAATAAAAGGAATAGAAGTTAACAAAAAAGAATATAAGTTAAGAGCTTTTGCAGATGACTTGGTGGTTACTTTGTCTCAACCTACTTATTCTGTAGTAAAGTTATTACAGTTGATATATCAATATGGATTGGTTTCGGGTTTTAAAATTAATAATAATAAGACTAAAATATTATCTAAAAATATGACTACTTGTGATAAACAGATTTTGGCTAATTTGACTGGTTTTGAAATTGTTGATAAGATAAAATATCTGGGGGTCACCCTATCTGTTTCTAATGCAAAATTGTTCAAGAATAATTATGAAAGGCTGTGGGTCAGAGTACAGAAAGACTTGAGGAATTGGGAGAAGCTACAGTTATCTCTCATGGGACCAATTGCAGTGATTAAAATGAATGTCCTACCCAAATTTCTTTTTTTGTTTCAAATGCTACCTATTTTAAAGAATGAGGTTAATTTAAATGAATGGCAGAAAGGCATTAATAAATTTATTTGGGCAGGGAAAAAACCAAGGGTAAAGTTTAAAATTATGCAGGACTTCCGTGAGAGAGGTGGACTCAAGGTACCGAATTTGAAATTATATTATGATGCTGTGGTTTTAACATTAATTAGTGATTGGGTAAATTTAACAAATTTAGAAATACTCCATTTGGAGGGATGGGATTTACTTTTTGGTTGGCATGCCTATTTAATATTTAATAAAAAAGTGGATTGGGCTTTTAAATCTCATATTATAAGGATTTCTTTACTTAGGGTTTGGAAGAAATATTATAAAAGTGATTTTAAAATACCATTATGGGCTATACCTTGGCATGCGATAGAGGGGATAAAGAGAGGTGTTAAAATGGATACGGTGTCTTATATACAATTACTTAGATGGGATGGTCAAAATTGGCAGTTAAAATCTTTGAAGATTTAGTACATGAAAATATTACCTATTCTTGGTTTCAATATAGACAATTAGCAGATAGATGGAAGATGGACCGTAATGTGGGCTTGCTTAGAGAAGATGAAAATCTTTTTAAGCAAGTAATGGATCAAAGACAAACTCATATTAAGAGAATTTATGGGGTTCTAGTGGAACTGGATTCAGAATCAGAATTAATTAAAGATTGTATGATTAAATGGGCGCAGAATTTTGGTGAACCAGTTCTACTGGATACCTGGGAAACTATCTGGGTGAGGAATGTTAAATTTACACAAGCCCAGAATTTAAGGGAGAATTTTTATAAAATGTTTTACAGATGGCACCTTGATCCACAAAAAATGTCTCTTATGTATCCTGACCTACAGCCTAAATGTTGGAGATGTGGCTGTTTGGATGCCACTTACTATCATATTTGGTGGTCGTGTAAAAATATAAAAGCTTTTTGGATTAAGATATGGTGGAATATTCAGAGAATTTTTAGAAAGAGGGTAAAATTTACTCCACAATTATTTTTGCTAGGTATTGTTACTGATTGTGATGCAAAGGAGGTTATATTGATGTTGAATTTAATCACAGCCGCAAGGCTGTTAGTAGGGCAATATTGGAAGAAGGAATCTTTGCCTACTTTGCAAAAGTGGTTTTTTAAAGTATCTTACTTGGCGGAAATGGCAAAGATTTCGGCTTTCCTAAAAGAGCAATCGCAAGAGAAATTTTATGCTGTATGGGAAAAATGGATAAATTTTATACAATTCAAATTGGATATGAAAAAATATCATTTAGCTTTTTCATAACTTGTACATAAACTCTGTTTTTTCTTTCTTTGCTTTTCTTTTTTAAACACTTTTTCTTTTTAACGTTTATATCCCTTTTTTTCTTTTTTTTTACATATATCTTATTGTTAATTATCTTATAATTTGTTTAATTTTTTTAATTAAGCCTATACTCTGCTCTGGGAAGCTCGGGGGGGAGGGAGGGGGTGGTTTGGGAGGGGTTGGGGGAGGGTTGTATTGTTTTGGTTATTTCTGTTGTTGTTATTGTTGTTTTTTTGTTTTTGTAAAAGCTTTTAAAAAATTTTCAATAAAAAAAAAATAGCTAAACCAATTTCCTCTGAAGTGATTGGAGAATTCATCATAATTTGTTGATCATTAGAAAGTTTAGGAAAATGCACTGATTGTAAATACTTTTCTACTTCTGCAACATGTATATTATCACTAGCATATAATTTTGTATAAAAATCTAAAAAACTCTTTTTAATCAAATTATGTTGAAAAATCTCAGTGCCTTTATATTTTACTTTCTCTATAATTCTTGCTTTCTGTTTCTTACGTAATTGATAAGCTAACCATCTCCCAGGCTTATTTGCATTACAAAAAGTATTATATTTCATATAATGCAAATTTGTCGCCACCTGATCTGACATCAACATGTTGAATTGTGCCCTAAGTGTATTTATAGCAACCTTTAACCTATTATCCATTGGATTCAAAACAAAAGCTTCTTTTTTAATTTAATCTTTTCTTCTAATTCTTTACATATTCATGTCAAATTACCTCTAAAAACATTATTCATATAAATCAAAATGCCCCTCATATAAGCTTTACTAGCATCCTATACCATAGGCATTGATGTTCCCTTAATCATGGTTAAAACAAAAAATTCCTTCAAATGTTCTTTACATTTATGAACAAACTCCTCCCGAGTGAACAAATTCTCATTCAATCTCCAGGATCTTCTATTCCCATCTTCAAGAAATAACTTCAATCACACAGGACTATGATCCGACAGTGTCCTAGGAAAAATCTTAACCTTCTTGACCCTGGAGAAAAGATCATTGGAAATTAAAATAAAGTCAATCCTTGAAAATGATTGATGTCTGTCCGAATAAAAAGTGTAATCTCTGTCATTTATATTCCTTTCACGCCAAACATCAATAAGTTCCAACTCATCTTTCATATCAAAAAAGGCTTGGTTTCACTTTTGATGGTGTCGATACTATGTAACCAATAAACATGCTCTTTGAGGAAATCTCAAGCCTTGGAGTTCTGATTTGTTTGGTCTTGTCTATCAAAAACCTTGACATTTATTTTAATTATTTCTTAAAACTTTATAAAGTAGGATCTTCATAGTTCCCACCTACTGTGAGGAAATTCATGCCTAAATACGCAGCAAATATAAATAAGGACCTAACATGAATGGCCATATTTCTTTATATCTTGTTCACATTCTTATATTTAGGTATATATCTGAACAATTAGAATTGCTCCACAAGTGAAAATAAAGATGTATAGATATTCAGCCTCATATTTGACAATATTTAGGAAATTTAGTTATAGAAATTGTTATTGTATTGTAGTTAAAGAATTTCAGCACAGGCAAACATCTATTAGAAATTGTAGCCTTAAAAGTACATATTTAATAGGTTATGTCTCCACAATAACCATTGAAATTCAAAATAAATAAAGTATAAGAATGTGAACAGAGTTATCGGGCAGCCTACAAAATAATTCCATGTGCCACACATCAATTGCTTCACTAAGCTTGTACTTTTTTATATGTAACATTTCTGTTCAGCAAAAACATGATGGATCAGAGGCCCTGAGAGAGATATGAGAAAGGGCAAGATGACACAACCTTTTTCACAGATACTGATAGTTACTGACATATTTCATAAGGATGCCTGAGAGCAAAAATAGTTCAGCAATGCATTCTTGATGTTATCTTTCAAAGGAGGTTTGATCTACCAATTATCCAAATGATGTGAGTTTTGATTGTTTTAACTACAGCAGCAGAAATTAAGGAGATCTTTGGCAATGATGGATTTTGCATGGCAGCATTGTGACTTACATTCAATGTTGGTATACCAAATAATTTCCTGAACTCAAAATGCTCCACATTTCTTTTCAAAATGTTTGTTTTGCACTAGGCTTCTAGTTTAAAAACAATCACAAAAGAAAATCAAAGTGGACAACGAAGTGAATTATGAAGCTGAAAATATTAGAATAAGACATGTAACATTGGGAAATGCTTATTGTGCTGGGGAAAAAGTTGTACATCATGCATTGCCTTTTTATCCTTTTTTACTTACACTAATAAACATGTACATGTGTATGTATGACTTAAATATACTTACTTTGTGCTAATAGAATTTCACATACAGTAGAACAGAGACTATTACAAATGTGTTTCATATTTCAATTTGTTTTCAAATATGAAAAAGGTGCTAAGCAGATTCTTTTAAACTATCTTTCAGTAATATTTGTCACTGAATTCTCTGTAGTAGGAGTCTCATGTAGTATTAATTCTTCATGGATACCTGAGACTGGAGAATATTTGTGTTTTTAAAATATATTCTGTTTCGATTTCCTGAGCATTAATAAGAGTGAAAGAAAAAAACATAATATGCAAGAAAGAGTTTAATAATAATTTTATAGTTGCAAATAAAATTCCGAAATCCATCATTAATGAGATTTTTTTTTTAAAAAAAGAAGCTGATATAGAGAAAAGAAAATCTTTTCCCAGGGCCTGACTGGTTAATCAAAAAAATCTCATACAGTCACAGAATGTGTTTCTAATAAAATAAAACTGGAAGGAATGAACACACAAACACACATATAAATTTGATTTAAGCAATGCAAAGTTGCCTGCATTGCAGATACATCCCTAGACTTTATTGGGTGCAGGGTTATTTGGGACATTTCAAATGTGTCTCCTATGTATATTTACATTATTCAGTGAAAATATACATTTCCTTTGATATCTTGGAGACCTCAGAGATTACTTTGGAGATCAAACTGATTTTCAGTTGAGAGAGTATGTAAAAGATAGTAGTACATTTAAATATTTCATAGTTATCTTCAGAAAGTTCTTGAGATTTACAGTGATAAATGCCTATCAAATACAAGAAAGTCTAACTTTAGAATCTGAATGGGAAGCACACATCTCAGCCTGACCTCCTTCAGATTCCCTGAACCTTGCTCAAAAGAGAAAAATGATCATAAATGAATTGTACTCCTTTTTTATGATTGCATCTTTTTCCAGATCCATTACTGAAAGATATTTAAAAATATATTTGTGTGATGCAGTGATTTCTTTCTTCATTTTCTGAAGGAGGTCAAAGCATTCATCGCATTCTTCAATTCAAGGTACTTCTAAAGGATTCACTAGAACTTTGGAACCATTAAGTGCATGCTACTAAGTTTGAATTCCTAAGCATTTTGGTAGGTTGTGTTGATGCAAGATATTTATTGACAGGGATAGCTAGAATATTATAGATAAATTAGTCTGCATGATCAGTGGGATAGAGATGTAAAACCAGAAGCAGATACCTAAAGAAATATCATCATCATCATTGTCATAATCATGATGTTTCCTTCAGTGTTAAGGTGGTCAGTCAAACCAATAAGTATTCTGCCAAAGTGTTCAGGTTCTCTGTGTCGTTCTCACCTGTAGCTGAGTGTCACTTTTGCTCATCCTATCAGATCAAATTAGATACTTCTGTTTTGGTGTAATCAGTATGTAAAGGGGAAAAAAGAGAGATGATGCTTTCTTTAGAGCGCTTTCGTATGTATTTAATTTTTGGAGGATTGTTTTTAATGATTCTGGCAATTATACTATCCAAAGAAAGAAGAATTGCAAAAAGTCCCTATCACGAATAGTAATTGCTGGAGAGTGGTGCTGAAAAGACAGTTCCCTTCCTCCGCCGTCTCTTAAAAAGGGAAGCAAAGCGAGGAGCCGCGTTTCTGGTTCACCTTGGAGTCCTAGCAGGGGCCAGCTGATGAGTCGCTTGATTAAAGCAGCAATGAGTCCTGCCTTTGCTGGGAGTCCATTCTGTTGATGCACTTTCCATCCCCCATGTTTTTGTGATGATTTTTGTCTGCCTGATGCTAAAGTGTCTCATCTATTTTGCACAAGGACAGAAGATAGGTTTCCTAGCAGCAGGTGGGGGTTGTTTTTATTGCGTTCGGAGCTGGCAGTCAAGGGCGCTGGAATGGACACCTGAAGATGGACGGAAAAGCCACACAAGGAGGAATGCTTTGTTTGATATGGACACACAAGAAGTCTGGAGGCAGCTGAGAAAGGACAAAGAGCGGCTGGAACGTGAAGAAAAATCTTTCTCTCCGTCATTAAGGTATTGAGATGGATGTGAAAATAGGGGAGGGGGGAGCGACCATCATAGGATGTTTCTGTTAATCAACTGACAAATAAAATCTGGTGAGGATGTTGGCAATAGGAATCTGCTGCTAAGGTTACATCAAGATTGGTCCTGTTTAGGGTGTGCCCACAGATCGACTTGCTGGGGAGGGGCGTAAAGACTGTTTTTGTCACCAGTCAAGCTCCGGTGTCTTCTGGAGGTGTTTTTTTTTTTTAAATTAGAAGATGGGCAGATGGCAACTTGAACTCAAGAATTCCAAAAACGAAATATGAGTAAGGTTGACCAAGCTGACGGCTGCTAAAGGGAAATAGCGTTTTAGCTCTGACTGTATTGGAATGGGTGGGCGGGCGCACGTTTATAGGAAGAGTCCAGACCATCATTGGAACAGGAAGGAGAGGAGGAGACAGGGATGAGGGAAAGAAGCCACCTGGCAATAAGCTAAATAAGGATGCTTTTGCAGGAGTGTGAGGACCCTGCGCTGAATTTTGCCCAGGACAATAGCTATTAGGAGTGCCAGGTTTGTTCCTGAGTCGTTGTAGAGCAACTTTATCGCTGCTGAGGTCCAATAACCTGCCTGCTATCCTCACTTTGGAAAGAACTTTGAAGGGGCAAATTAGGAGATGCGGTAAGGACAAGAGTGTAGAACGGAAAGATAAGGGAAAGGGGAAACGAAGATTCCAGAGTGGGACGATTTCTCTGATGTGCGAGACCGTGGGTAGAAGCTGGAGCCGGCTTCCAAAGGATGTGTCTAGGTTGAAAGAGGGCTCCCAGTGCTATGAGTCTGGGATTGTTCCTGTTCCTGGGTTGGGCACTTCCTTTAAAAGATCCCTTCCCTTTCCCCATAGGACGCATTGGGAGAAGATTCCTTTCTCCTCCCGCACCCGCTGGATTCCTTGGCACTTAGTAGTCTATTGTCTTTCCACAGGCGGCCTTAGAATAAGCGCCTTGCACATTGCCTGTCTCTTCTCTCCTTCTCGCCCGCAGTCATGTCTGAGCCACAGAAATGGGGAAGCTCGAGGATAACGAGAGGGTGATCGTCAATGTCGGGGGTACCAGACACGAGACCTACCGGAGCACCCTGAAAACGCTGCCGGGCACCCGACTGGCTCTGCTCGCCTGCCAGTCCCTAGGCGACTCCCCTGGCGGCGGAGAGGAGCACTATCAGCCGCCACTTCTGCCCGCCCCGAACCCGCTCCCCAACCCTGGAGGCGGCGGCGGCGGCACCCTGGATACTGTGGGCGGGAGCGGCTGGAGTTCGCGCCCCAATGGCGGTGGCGTCACACGTGGCGGGAGCGGCGCGTGCTGCGAATTCTTCTTCGACCGCCACCCGGGGGTCTTCGCCTACGTGCTCAACTACTACCGCACCGGGAAGTTGCATTGCCCCGCCGACGTGTGCGGGCCGCTTTTCGAGGAAGAGCTGGCTTTCTGGGGCATCGACGAGACCGACGTGGAGCCCTGCTGTTGGATGACCTACAGGCAGCATCGCGACGCTGAGGAGGCGCTGGACATCTTCGAGGCGCCCGACTTAATCACCGGCGAGCCGCCTGGCGACCCCGACGACTACGAGTTAGCCGCCAAGCGCTTGGGCGTCGAGGACATGGGTGCTATGGGCGCCTCCTCGTCTTCCTCTGCTAACGGGTCCCCTCTTGATGGGAACGGCGGCCGCTGGAAGAAGCTCCAACCGCGCATATGGGCGCTCTTCGAGGACCCCTATTCTTCCCGCGCCGCCAGGGTAAGCGAGAAGAGCCGGGGGAAGGAGGGAGAGCGCACCTAGACAGAGAGTAGGAAGCGCTCCTAATCTCTGAAAGGCCCCTGCTAAACCATCCTACAAGTGTCCAAAAGAATCTCCTGAAGGAAGTAGAGTTCCAACTTTTACTGTCTTTATTTTATATATCACTGTCACAACCACCATAAGAAGCACTTTAGTGTAATTTTCCCCAATGTGGTTTCTGCCCATAATCTAGCCAGTTTGGAGAAGACTGCCTCCCCCCTCCACCATTTTATGTAAGGCAGATCAATGATTATAATGGTGATTGGATGTTGCATTGGCACAGGTAAGTTTCTTGCCAGCATATAGATCTCAGGTAAACAAGCTCCTGCCATGTACATTAGCCTCATATATCTGTGGTTATAAGAGCTGAAATAGTGATATACTAATATTACACAAAATAGGCCTGGATGCATGAGGGTGCTCCAGGGATGGTTATGAACATTATTTTGATACCCAGATGTTGCACAATACCTGTCCTATTGTATTAAGTGAGTATGAAATTAGAAGGTTGTCATACAAAAGGAGAGTAACCAAGGTCCCATTCCCTTATTGAAGACTAACTATAATCAAGTACATTGCACAAAAGTCCAAATTCTTACATCTGTATATTTGTCATGATTGTTTCCCTAATAGCTCAGATTGGTGTATGTTATTTTGTATCAATAGATTGTCTGTTCAATTTCTTTAAAAATGATGACAGTGGTTGGAGATAGGAATATATTAGATATAAGTCTCGATTTCTCTTGTGTGTGAAAGAGGTGGCACCTATTCAGGAAATGGCTTAGTTTTCTAGTATCTTGAAAATCATGTGTGTAAAAGAGAACATTGTTTATAAGAGATACTGTGGGAAAAGTCTTAACAATAAAAACTGGCACGAAGCTATGTAATATCTCACTTATTATTGATTAAATAACAAAGTTGTAAAACTTCAAAAGACTCTATAGGCCTATCCACTGAAGTAAGCCTAAATGAGAATAAAGTGTCAAGTATTTAACAAGCAGCATTATCTGATTTCCCCCCACTCCTGCCCATCTAGCAGTTCGAAAGCATGCAAATGTGAGTAGATTAATAGGTACCACTTTGGTGGGAAGGTAACAGTGCTCCCTGCATCTCTGGCATATAGCCATGCTCGCCATTTGATCACAGAAAATGTTTTTTGACAACGCTTGCTCCCTTGGCCAAGAAACGAGATGAGCACCACCCTAGAGTAGGACACAACTGGACAGGAAAACCTTTGCCTTTACTGCAACAAAACCTTTGATCCTTAATAGAATACTAGAGGTATAAGTCCCAGCAAAAACGAATGAGTTACATCTACGCAGAACTGATCTGAAATCCTGTAGAATAGCTACGTCAGGGAAATAGAACAGAATGGGTAATTTATACCTTATAGACCTGTACTTACAACTGGCTAACACACTTTTGAATAAACATCCAATGATAAAAATGCAAATATGCCAAATAAACTAACAATTTATGAATCACAACAAAGTGGCAAGGTTTTTCTTGAGTTATATGAAATACCGGTAAGTGCTTCCTCATCTGAAACGATCCACAGAAAGCTAGAGAAACATTCTGCATTACCCTCTGCCTATAAGTGGGATCTCAGTGTGAAGAGATATATGTTTGTTCAGATGCATTAAAGCAGGGCTTTTCAACTTTTTCACCCATTGTACCACTTTTAGGATATGGCAACATCCGAGTACCACTAGTCGCCTAGCAAGGTGTCAAAAACTTGATGACCAAAAAAAAAAAGGAAAAAAACTGATAAAGTACAGGTAGTCCTCGACTTACAACAGTTCGCTTAGTGACTGTTCGAAGTTACAATGGCACTGAAAGAAAGTTCCCCCAAGCCACAGCCGAGCAAGACAACTGCCTGCACACCCGGCGGCGCTCTTCCTCCTGTCCGAGGTTTTCATTGTTGTGAGCATTTCTGTTGAGGATTGGCAGTGTGGGTGGGGGATGTTTGGTTTTTATTCCCCTCTGCTGGGTGGTTGCAGCAGGTTTTGGTCACTTTACATGACTCTGGGACACTGTTACCGTCATAAATGTGAATCAGTTGCCAAGCATCTGAATGTAAACCACAAGACCCTGGAGATGCTGCAACATTCCAGCTGATCGGTGCTTCTTCTGGGCTCAGCAGAAGTGCCAGGATCAGCACCGAGCTCCACCTGGAGCCTGGCGCTGATCCTGGCACTTCCACTGAACCTTGACAGTCCCAAAGAAGCACTGATCTTGGCGCTTCCGCTGAGTCCCGACAGCCCTGCAGCTCCAGCCATCTCTCGCTCAGGCTTGTGCGGTGCTGCCACCGGTTCAGCTCATTCCCCTCCCCCACTACCACTTTTCTAGGATGGTTGTGTACCACCTGCCAGGTGCCAATGTACCACAGGTGGTATCTATACCACTGATTAAAAAGCCCTGCATTAAAGTGTTGAATCCTGATGTGCAGTCTGAAAATAATAGCCACTATTTTAGATGATTTAATAGATGAAAAGTTTCATGGAAAGAAAATGCTACCTGAAGAAATCTATTTAGAGGCAGTTTATTTTGAATATTAATTATTGAGCCGCAAATGACAATGAAGGATTTTTCTAAGAACAAGAAATCAAAAGAATATGACTTGGTATTGAACATTATTTTAAATTAATTCAATTTCAGAAAGTGTTGCACGGAGGAAAAAGCCATGAAAAACAAAATGTGACCTAACACTTGCAGCTGATTGTTTAATTGGATAAACTGATATTGAAGGTTATAAAAGTCCCTGGTAATGTTATAATAGTTAAGCAGTTTTTACTTAAATTACAAGAATTACTTTTGTAATTAAGCAAAAAAAAATTAAACTAATTTCACTTCCATTTTATTGTCATAGTCAGCTAGGTAGTGTTATTTCCAAAGTGAAAACTTCAACTGATACATCTGTTTCATTTGTTTTTTCACTATATTGTTCCAGTTGGGACTGTGAACTTTAGTAGCCTCATCTCTCTACCTTATAATGGAGAGATGGATTGTGGATGTATGTAAACTAACTGACTATAGGAAAAGACCCTCACTGGGAAGGGCCGTTGAAGTTTTAGTTATATTAAAAGCTACCACTTATCTAAAAGACCTCTAATATTTTATTGATATGGTAAATTTGTTCCAAGCTCACTTGCTTTAAGCATAAGCAATAGGTGCATAAAAGAACTGTGATGTAGCACAAGCCTAATCACCCATCTTCCATTTCATCTTAAGCTTTCTTTCAGGTAACCTGTTTGTTCTTCTTAGCTATGGCTGCATATGACCAGCCAGCATATCCTACATATGAAAGGAAGATCTATTTACATTGAGCTATTGACTTGGGAGGATGAGTAGAAGGGAGAATACAAAGAAATCCCAGTGGTTTCACTAAATCTCATCTCACCAACTTGCCTGCTGCATTTTTCTGGTACTGTAAAATAATTTTCTTTCAAAAAATGTATGAACTTCACTGTAGAGACACAGGTTGTAGAATGAGCAGGTCCTGTTTTTTAACTATGGTTAGGATGGCTGCAGTGGTGGGATTCAAATATGTGAACAACCGGTTCTCTGTGTGGATGCCGCTTCTGGAAGTCCATTCTGGGCCTGGGCCACAAAAAATTACCGTAGCTACCGGTTCTGCCGAACTGGTGCGAACCGGCTGAATCCCACCACTGGATGGCTGATGACCTACTGCAGTGACCTAAGTCTAAAGTGTTATAAAGTTTATGTGTACATATATATATGTGAATGTGAATGTGTACACATATACATATACATACATACATATACACACCATAGTATGATATGAATAGAACTTTCAGATTACTAAAGTATACTTTTCAAAAATACCATATATACATAAGAAATAGATATGTGTGGCTATCAAATTTGATATCTGGTGACTATATGGACACATACATTGTTTTCTTGGTAATAATACAATTTAGAAACAATATAGAATATATTCCCATTGGCTTTTTGGAGGATATAGTTCAGTTTTCCATCCTAGTCTACATTCTTAAAAATCCCAGGAAATGATCCATCTAAAGCTAAGTTGCAGGTATAAAGTCAACTATGTTATTTTCTAACGTGTATATAATATAATAGCTCGGAAAGAAGCTATTATATTGCTGTCTATTAGAATGATAAATAAAATAGTTCAACAATATTATGAGAAAGAAAGAAGTATACTTTTTAAAAAATGCATATGAATCTCACTAAAAGTACATGATAATTGAATTTTTTAGAAGTTTGATAATCCCAATCAGTGTTATGTGTTGATTGAAGTGGGATTGTGCCTAATTCAAAGTAGACTTTTGATTGGGAGTTGCTCAGAGTTGGTTGGAAGATGGGAAGCTGTATAAATTTTTAAATGAATACATATCATTCATCTCTAACTAACAATTTCCAGAAATCCTGGCTTATAATTTCTACCATTCAAAGATAAAAAGATGTGAAAATTACTAAACTGGGAAGGGTTGGTTGATATAGTTCTTGCTCCTCCATGATAAAAAGCTGAGTTTCTTATTTATCAGGAACTGTATTTTATAAATATGTTTTTATTATATACAGACATATCTTTACATTTCTAAGAAATATGATGTCCAGGTCCTGTTTTCATATAATGTATTTTTGTTTCAGCCTTGGTTTAATTTCTAGATCCACAAAGATTCCTATATTATTATTAATCTTAAATGCATTTACTGGAGAATAAATAGTAAACTTAGAGGGATGTAGTTTTGAATAAGCAGACTTAAATTGCTATTTATATTGACATAAATATTTATGAGAGTCAGTTTAATGTATGGTTACAGCACTAACCTAGAGACCTGGAAACTCATGGGGGACCATGAGTTCTAGTCCTGCCTTAGGCACAAAACCAGTTAGGCAATCTTGGGCCAGTCTAAGTCCTTGGAAGCAGGAAATACAAACCTCTTCAGAAAAACTGTAAAAAATTGTATGTATTTATTCAGACTTCTGCCAGATATCAACAATGACTTGTAGGCATCAAAAAAAATTCTATTGGATAAGCCCTTGATTCACAAAATAATTTGTAATATAATTTCTATTAAATGTAAAAGAAAGGAACATGTAATTACAGTATATTAGAATTTTAGAATTTCCTTTTTCCTGCTTTTGAATGTGACATTGACCTTAGACTTTTCAAAAAATTTCTATGTAGCTACAGTCATCTATATGAGATCTCCTTCACTTAGTCTATATGATTGGTATTTTCTTTTCTAAAGCAATCACAAAGGAAGGGAATGAACATCTTGAATCCCATGAAATTCATTGACTAGTGCTACATTTGTCAGAGACAGATAATACTATTATGTTCATGTGATCAGTTAGATTCACCTCAAACAGAGGTGATTTTAAATAGCAATCAAGCAATATATTTCAACTGAATCTAAATAAAACAAATAATTAAGCTCCATATTTCATACCTAGTATTTAAAATATTAAATGTTTTTCTTTAAAAAAACACACAATTGCAATTAACTATTTATAATGAATAGCAAAGTATTTTGGATCAGGGGGTCTGAAGATCAATGTATGAAGGCAGTTGATCCTCATGGATTAACATTTTGACTGGATGTGGGTGAAGAGTAAGCAATTGCTATAGAAAAAAGGAGGACTGACTACTAATTTTAGACTTCCCATGACTCATGCTCTTGCTTCATATTTATTAAAGATAGTTGCTTTCATTTTGTATCAAAAGTAGTTTCTGATGGTATCTTTTCTGTCCCAAACACTTTACTCTATGCCAGGGGTGTCAAACTGCCAGCCCATGGGCCGGATGCATCATGGCAAAACTGTGCCCACCCCATTGCCAGCAATGGAAAAAAAGTCATGATACGTCGCAACACATCACATGATGTTGCAGGTTTGACACCCCTGCTCTATGCCATAGCTATAATTTGGAAGATTTTCTTTTAATTTATGGCATTCTTATGAAACTTTAATATTGAAGATGTTAATGGCCAGTGTAATCAGGCAGAAATTAAAAAGCATAAGGTTAAGCTAGCATTTTCAAAATAGATAATTCTAATTTGTTATAATAATTTCAGTTTGGCCAACTCAGTAGACTTCTTTTTCTTTAGTCTATAGTATATGGTTATTTAGACTAAGATTTCATCAAAAAGAATTGTTTGAATTCCTTGATGATAGTGATTGCCCTTTTTTCCATATTTTGCAGCTAGACAAAATCTTTTCTGAAATGTGAGATCCAAAGTTGTATGTAGCATTCTTAGTGGTCTTGTACTACAGATTTATACAACAACTTTACAATATCAATAATTTTACTTTCAAATTCTTTTCTCTAATAAACACAAAACTAAATTTGTCTTGTCATAGCAGTCATTTGTCACTGTCATGCACTTTGTCACAGTTTGAAAAGATCCTTTAGGAACTTTTTCATTGTAATCATTGGTTGCCTCACTTTTCATCCTTTTTGTTAACTTATAGACTGAATAACAGAGAGCAAAGGATTATCTATATCAAAAAGTTGCTTCAGTTGATATTGTAGTCTTATCTGGTAATCTGCATTTCCAAGTCCTGCTTCCAGGAATATCTACAGATTCTTCTTGAAGGTTAGGGTACAAAGTCTCCATGGCAAGTAATTTCTTTAATTCCTTGATCCAGAAGCACTAACACAATGCTTCCATGTAAATGACATTCATCCTAAAGGTCATTATCAACCCTCACAACTGCATTCAAGAATAAGTTGAAGCCATGTCTAACCTTCCCAGCTTTTGATATTAGAGAAATGCAGCTGATTGTCATTAGATACTTCCTTGATTCAGCTGAGTATAAGAAGAGTACAACCATACTTGCAAGATTCTGTTATAGCCACTCTCAAAAAAAGTAGTCTTAGTCCAGGGGTGTCAAACTGCCCACCCATGGGCTGGATGTGTCATGCTGAAACCATGCCCACCCCATTGCTGGTAATGGAAAAAAAGTCGCGATATGTCGCAACATGTAACATGACGTTGCGAGTTTGACACCCCTGTCTTAGTCTCTTGTGGAGTTGATTGTTCATCTAATCTTTTAGGTGGAATAACCAAGTTGCATTCCCCCGTCTCCAATTCCAGTAAAGTTATTCTATCAGGCAGGCCCAAGCTATTTTATATCTAGATTAGAATCCAGATAAAATGGATCTGAATAAAACATGTCTTCAAAAAACACTAGAAACTTTATATTCAACAAGTTTTAAATAGTGATTACACATATTTTCTAGTAGAAAATGGTTTTGAAACTGTTCCTAGGAAATGAATTTAGACACATTTATTTATTCATTTTACGTATTATGAAATACAAGTTTAATATACTTGTTAAGAAAACAATTTCATCAGCGCAGACTATCAACTTTCAGTCACACTATTTGACAAAGACTGTTCTTTAGAGTCTGTAGCATGAAAGGACTATTATTATATACAACAATGGCAATACAAAATATTTATTATGGGTCTTATTATGTTATATTCATATTTTCCAGAGCTGGTATAAATTAAAGTTGAGAGATTCTTTTAACATTTTTTTGAAATAGCTTGAAAGAAAGCAATCAGAAGGCCGGCTCTTTGTTGTTGTTACAGAGATGGAGAGAATGAGATTCCTTACTGCCCAGCATCTGCATTTTCTGTATCTTTGGCTCAACTGTCTAATGCTCCTCTTGTTGCCATGGAAACACATCAGCTTCTGGCTTGTTTTCATCAAAAATAGCATCCTTCTGCCATTTATTAGCCTTAGAAAATATTTCCCATTATTTTGCCATGAATGTTTTGTGGATTATCTACAATGTCATTTCAAACAATCAATGTATACAAATGTACATGCATATATCCATATTCAAATATGCTATAATAATCCAGAGAAACACTTCAAAATCATGATTCAGTCATAGTTTGCTTAAGTCTGTCTGGAACAAAAGTTGGCTTTAAATGTTCATATATGTATGTTAATGTATGTATGTATGTATGTATGTATGTATGTATGTATGATCCCTAATTATCCCTAATTATGCTAAAAATGTGAATCCTGGGTAAATCCATATCATAAAAATAAAATAGTCCGAGCACCAGGATAATATTAAAACAAAAACTGTTTAATATAAAAGCTAAAGCTGAGCTTTTATCGGCCAGCACTACAAACATCATCAGAGCGTAATGCAAGATTGCTGGGAGTCCTTTTTATACTGCCGGGCAGCTCTGCGCCTGGCTGTTTGATCTAGTTATTGGTCCATCCGTTTTCTCTACTTATCACTATTGCAGCATCCCCATGGTATGGAATCCAAATTCAAACACTTGGCATCAGAGTCATATTTATGAGAATTGCAGTGTCCTGTGGTTATGTGATCACCTTTTGCATCTACATGGAGGGAAGTGTGTAGTGGGGTGCCCCAAGGCCCTGTTCTGGGCCCAGTGCTCTTCAACATCTTCAGCAATGATTTGGACGAGGGGATAGATGGGGAATTCATCAAATTTGTGGATGACACCAAGCTGGCAGGAATAGCCAACACTCCAGAAGACAGGCTTAAGATCCAGGAGGACCTGGACACACTTGAACACTGGGTGCTATCTAACAAAATGAAATTCAGTGGTGAAAAAAGTAAGGTTCTACATTTAGGCAAGAAAAACCAAATGTACAGGTTATAGGGGGTACCTTGCTCAATAGTAGTAACTGTGAGAGGGATCTCGGAGTCCTAGTGGACAATCACTTAAATATGAGCCAGCAGTGTGTTGCAGCTGCCAAAAAAGCCAACATAGCGCTGGGCTGCATTAACAGAGGGATAGACTCAAGATCACGTGAAGTATTAATACCACTTTACAATGCCTTGGTAAGGCCACACTTGGAATACTGCATTCAGTTTTGGTCACCACAAAATAAAAAAGATGCTGAGACTCTAGAAAGAGTACAGAGAAGAGCAACAAAGATGATTAGGGGACTGGAGGCTAAAACACATAAGGAATGGTTGCTGGAATTGGGTATGTCTAGTTTAACGAAGAGAAGGATGAGGGGGGACATGATAGCAATGTTTCAATATCTCAGGGGCTGCCACAAAGAAGAGGGAGTCAAGCTATTTTCCAAGGCACCTGAAGGCAGGACAAGAAGCAACGGATGGAAACTGATCAAGGAGAGAAGAAACTTAGAACTAAGGTGAAACTTCCTGACAGTTAGAACAATTAACCAATGGAACAACCTGCCTCCAGAAGCGGTGAATGCTCCAACAGTGGAAGTTTTTAAGAAGAGACTGGACAGCCATTTGTCCGAAATGGTGCAGGGTTCCTGCCTGAGCACGGGGTTGGACTAGATGACTTCCAAGGTCCCTTCCAACTTTATTATTATTATTATTATTATTATTATTATTATTATTATTATTATTATTATTATTGTTATTATGGATCATCGCACAGTCAGCCAGATGTTCAGACTGGATTTGGCATTTTGTCTACCTATCGAGTCCTTCCCAAGGACCTGGGATAGGCAGATGTGGATGTTTGATGGTATTACAGATATCGTCGCAGGATGGAAGCAGTTCCTAATAAGGCTGCCTTTTGCAATTGACTAATAGCGAATTTGTCAATGCCAATGGTGTTCAAGTGGTGCTCCAGTTGTTTTGGGATTGCACCCAAGGAGCCTATGACTATTGGTACTACCCTTGTTTGCTTTTGCCACAGTCTTTCTATTTCTATTTGTAGGTCTTTGTATTTTGTTATCTTCTCCAGTTCTTTCTCTTCTATTCTGCTGTCTCCAGGCACTGCCACGTCCACTATCCAGACTTTTTTGTCTTTCTTATCGACAATTGTTAAGTCTGGGGTGTTATGTTGCAGGTGCTTGTCTGTTTGAATTCTGAAGTCCCAGAGCAGTTTAATTTTATCATTTTCTATGACTTTCTCTATTTTATGATCCCACCAGTTTTTGCTTACAGGCAAATGATATTTTTTGCAGATCTTCCAATGCACCATTGTTGCTACTTTGTCATGCCGCTGCTTGTAGTCAGTCTGTGCAATCTTCTTGCAACAGCTTACCAGGTGGTCCACTGTTTCTTCAGCTTCTTTGCATAGGCGGCACTTACTGTCTGTTGCTGTCTTCTCAATTTTGACTTTATATGCATTTGTCCTTAAGGCTTGGTCTTGGGCAGCCAGAATTAGTCCCTCGGTCTCTTTCTTCATTTTCCTGCTCTTAGCCATTGCCAGGTCTTATTATTATCTGCTTTCCCAGCTATTTTTTTCACGTATTGGCCATGTAGTGCTTTGTCTTCCCATGCCTCTATTCTGTTGTTGTTGTTGTTGTTGTTGTTGTTAGTTCTAGGTTGCTCCTCTCTTTGGTTAGTTTCCACCCGTTGCTTCTTGTCCTGCCTTCAGGCGCTTTGGAAAATAGCTTGACTCCCTCTTCTTTGTGGCAACCCCTGAGATATTGGAACACTTCTATCATGTCACCCCTAGTCCTTCTCTTCGTTAAACTAGACATACGCAATTCCAGCAACCGTTTCTTATATGTTTTAGCCTCCAGTTCCCTAATCATCTTTGTTGCTCTTCTCTGTACTCTTTCTAGAGCAGGACTTTTCAACCAGTGGTACGGATACCACCTATGGTACATTGACACCTGGCAGGTGATACGCGACCATCCTAGAAAAGTGGTAGCCGGGGAGGGGAATGAGCTGAACCAGTGGCAGCACCGCACAAGCCTGAGCGAGAGATGGCTGGAGCTGCAGGGCTGTCAGGACTCAGCGGAAGCGCCAGGATCAGCACTTCTTTGGGACTGTCAAGGCTCAGTGGAAGTGCCAGGATCAATGCCAGGCTCCAGCTGGAGCTCGGCGCTGATCCTGGCGCTTCTGCTGAGCCCAGAAGCACCGATCAGCTGGAATGTTGCAGCATCTCCAGGGTCTTGTGATTTACATTCAGATGCTTGGCAACTGATTCATATTTATGATGGTCACAGTGTCCCATGGTCATGTAAAGTGACCAAAACCTGCTGCAACCACTGAGCAGACAGGAATAAAAACCAAACATCCCCCACCCCACCCCCGCTGCCAATCCTCAACAGAAATGCTCCCAACAATGAAAACGCCGGACAGGAAGAAGAGCGCCACCGGGTGTGCAGGCAGTTGTCTTGCTCGGCTGTGGCTTGGGGGGCACTTTTTTCAGTTCCATTGTAACTTTGAACAGTCACTAAGCGAACTGTTGTAAGTCAAGGACTACCTGTACTTTATCAGTTTTTTCCTTTTTTGGGGGGGGGTCATCAAGTTTTTGACACCTTGCTAGGCAACTAGTGGTACTCGGATGTTGCCATATCCTAAAAGTGGTACAATGGGTGAAAAGGTTGAAAAGCCCTGTTCTAGAGTCTCAACATCTTTTTTACATTGTGGTGACCAAAACTGGATGCAGTATTCCAAGTGTGGCCTTACCAAGGTATTGTAAAGTGGTGTTAATACTTCACGTGATCTTGATTCTATCCCTCTGTTAATGCAGCCTAGCACTGTGTTGGCTTTTTTGGCAACTGCAGCACACTACTGGCTCATATTTAAATGATTGTCCACTAGGAAAAAATTAAAATTTCATTTTGTTAGATAGCGCCCAGTGTTCAAGTCTGTCCAGATCCTCCTATATCCTAAGCCTGTCTTTTGGAGTGTTGGCTATTCCTGCCAGCTTAGTGTCGTCTGCAAATCTGATGAGTTCCTCATCTATCCCCTTGTCCAGATCATTGATGAAGATGTTGAAGAGCACTGGGTCCAGAACAGAGCCGTAGGGCACCCCACTACACACTTCCCTCCATGTAGATGTGGTTCCATTGAGGACCACACACTGAGTATGGCTGGTCAGCCAGCTAAGGATCCATCTGGTGATGATGCTGTCTAACCCGCATTTTTCTATCTTATCAAGTAGTAGGTTGTGATCTACTTTGTCAAATGCCTTACTGAACTCCAAGTAAATTATATCCACAGCATTCCTCTGGTCCATTAATTTTGTCACTTGGTCAAAGAATGCAATAAGATTTGTCTGGCATGATCTGTTTTTGGCTTTTAGTAATGACTTTGTTTGCCTGTAGGTGTTTGCTGATTTGCTGTTTGATTATCTTTTCCAGAATCTTCCCAGGTATTGAGGTCAGGCTGATAGGTCTGTAATTTCCTGGGTCTTTTTCCCCCCTTTTTTGAAGATGGGAACTACATCAGCTCTTTTCCAGTCCTCTGGTAGTTCCCCAGTGCTCCAGGATCTTCAAACAATATAGTTCAGTGGTTCTGAGATCACATTTGCCAGTTCCTTGAGAACCTTGGGGTGTAATCCATCTGGTCCTGGTGATTTGAACTCATCTAGGCTGGACAGGTGTTCACTTACCATTTTCTTGCCTATCTTAACTTGTATTTCTATTTTGTTTTTTATGGCACTATTTTTGATAGGTTGGTCTGTTTTTTCCCTTTGTGTAAAGACAGATGCGAAAAATGAGTTAAATAGTTCTGCTTTCTCCCTGCTGCTTGTCACCTTCTTGCCACTTTCACCCACTAATGGACCAATCATTTCCTTCACTTTTTTCTTGTTTTTTACATATTGAAAGAAGCTTTTTTTGTTATTTTTGAGTTTGGTTGCAAGCCTTAGTTCATTTTGAGCCTTAGCTTTCCTCACTTCATCTTTGCAGGCTTGGGCTATTTGCTGATATTCTGACTTAGTTATGTGTCCCTCTTTCCACTTTCTATATTTGTCCTTTTTATCTTTCAATTGATCAGAGAGTTCTTTATGCAGCCATGCTGGTTTCTTTTGAGAGCTGTTATTTTTCCTCTTTGTTGGTATTGTGCTAGACTGGGCCTTTATTATCTCACTTTTCAAAATTTCCCAAGCCTCTTGAGTTGTTTTCCCCTGGAGGATTCTCATCCATGGAATCCTTCCCAAACCCTCTCTAAGTTTATTGAAATTAGCTCTCTTGAAGTCCAAGACTCTAGTTTGACTATGTTCTATTGTTTGTGCTTGCATAATGTTGAATTCCAATATTGCATGATCACTTCCTCCCAAGGTTCAACACCTTCTATCATTTCATCTCTGTTAGTGAGAATTAGGTCCAAAATGGCTAATCCCCTAGTTCCCTTCTCTACTTTTTGGGAGACAAAGTTGTCTGCTAGGTTTGTCAGGAATCTGTTTTATCTTCCACTTGATGCAGAGTTTGTCTCCCAGTTGATGTCAGGGTAGTTAAAGTCCCCCATTACTATTGTGATGTGCTTCCTACATACCTTAGTTAGCTGACTAGCAAAAAGTTCATCTATTTCCTGTGTTTGGTTAGGTGGCCTATAGTATACACCTATGGCAATGTCGTTTCCCCCCCTTTTATATTGACCCATATGCATTCAGGACAGTTTTCATCATTGTTGTGCTCTATTTCTGTAGAGATGTAGTTATTTCTTATATAGAGAGCAACTCCACCTCCTCTTTTATTTGGTCTGTTTCTTTTAAATAATTTAAATCCCTCTAGCTGTGTGTTCCATTTGTGGGTTTCATCCCACCATGTTTCCATAATGGCAACAATATCATATCTGCCCTCATTAATCTGAATTTCTAGTTCACCCTGTTTGCTGTTCATACTCTGTGTATTTTTGTATAGACACTTGAGTCCTTTATGACTGACCCTGTGTTTACTTCCTACATAACCTGTGTGGTGCCTGAGTTCCCCTAATGTCTTACCACCTATTTGGTTAGTGCACTTTGTGTGGCACTTGCTATTAAGAGCTTGATTTTGCTTGACAGCAAGGTTGATGTTCTTGTCCACACACACATCTATGTTACATGTGCTGATAGCCCTCTACTTTTTAGATTGCCAGGGACAGGGATGTTCTGTATCAGTTAGCTCACTGTCCCCACTGTTTAGTTTAAATATTCCTCCAGAAAATCTGTGAATTTATAGCCGAGTAATTCAGTCCCTTTCTTTGATGGATGCAAACCATCTCTTTTATACATTTTTTCATTGGACCAGCTGCTGACATCGTGACTAATATATCCAAAGCCTTCCCCTTTACTCCACTCCTTTAGCCACATATTGAATTGTGCTATATGCTGGCCTTTTCCATTTTGGTCCTTATACACTGGTAAGACCTCTGAAAAAATAAGCCTACAACCTATTTTGCTAAGTTCCTGCCCCAGGCTCTGGAAGTCATTCTGCACAGTGAGTACATCTTTTGGGGACAGATCGTTAGTGCCAAGATGTACAATAGCCTCCACATCACAGTCCTTGCTGGCATTCTTGATTATTTTACAAATACGCTTCTGGTCCCTACTGGCAGTAGCACCTGGAAGACACCTGACCTCATTCAAAACCTCTGTGTCCTTTCCTAAATTTATATCCCTTATAATTGAATCACCAACCAGAAGGTGGCTTCTCTTTTTGGGTGCCTTTCTGTTCTTGCATGACTGATGTGTAATACCTGATTCGCACTTCTCCCTGTCGAAAACAAGTTCTTCATCTCGGACCAAGATCCCTTGCTTATTTGAATTATCATCACAAATACCTTTACCTATCTCCTTAATGTCCCTATTAAGGTCAGCAAGGGTATCTGTTGTGCAGGGACACAGCAAAAACTTTGTGTTTATGGTTCACAGCTCTCACCCTGCCAGATCCCACGGTTCTCCACCCTGCCCTTCTCCTGCAGGATCTTTGTGGTAGAGGGGGCTGATAGCTTGGAGGCTCAGTGGAGTAGAAGGGCTGAATTGGACACCTAATTTCTGCCTGAAAAGCAGAGATTACAGACCCTAGATAAATAATCTGTCCTTGTAGACTAGTGATTTGTTTACAGATAGGACAGTTTCCAAGATTGAAAAGGGCACTGCGAAAGACAGCTGGAAAACAAGTGTTGCACTGAAGTATGCCTGACATTCTTAGATACAAGGAATCACAGACGTACTTGCCCTAAATGTACTGCTGCTGTTTGATTTTTGGTTTTATATATAGCAAGTACTGGGAAATTTAAATGCAATAGATCCAATCAGCAAGGCCCCAGCTACTTTTAGAGCTGAACCCCCTCCCCACTCACAGTTATAGCAAGCACTGGGAAGTTTAAATGCAATAGATCCAATGAGCAAGGTCCCAGCTACTTTTAGAGCTGAACCCCTGCCCCACTCACAGTTATAGCAAGCATTGGGAAGTTTAAATGCAA
Source organism: Crotalus tigris (assembly GCF_016545835.1). Lineage (NCBI taxonomy): Eukaryota > Metazoa > Chordata > Lepidosauria > Squamata > Viperidae > Crotalus > Crotalus tigris. The sequence goes on along the minus strand of NW_024096634.1, from coordinate 1,663,690 downwards.
TAGATCCAATCAGCAAGGCCCCAGCTACTTTTTCTTTATACAGGAACATTTTGATTTGTAGAATGGTTTGAAATAAGCTTATTTGTCCTAAAGCTGTCCTGTAAAGATAATAGTTAATGCTCAGTGTGTGAATGATTACATTACATTATACTTCATCAGGTAAAAGCTGCTATTTGTTAAATGAATAAAAATATAAAAAATCAAATTTAATTCTGTAGAACTACAGATAACAGAATAACATCCTTTATAAAGCATTAAAGTTTTACTTTATCACAAGTCACATTGCCTTCAATAATACATGTAGCGGTTTGAATGAGTCATATGTGTGACAACTTCTTATTGTTACTTCTAGACTTCTTATTTTTTGAGAAGAAAAGTCCACAGCTTTGAAATGTGATTATATGAACTTTTCTTCTTAAATGAACTTTTTTCTTCAAAGAGCATAGCTTTAGCACTAAGTGACCTTATAGGACTTAACAGCATCAGAAAAATACTGATAAATTGAAGGAGCATGAATATTCCATTGCAGTGATCATTTAGCTGTTTTTTGTATAGTTTCTTATATTAGTCTATGGAGTTTTAATTACATAGTGCAATTCCCAACTGAGAAATAGCTTTAAAATTCCAAGCTATAATAGAGAAAATAATATAAGCAGAAATAGAACATGGAGCATGCACTGACAATATTTAAATTGGGGCCTTGACAACTTATCTGTCAGGATAGACCTTAAACTATTATACAAGCCTTTTTTGTGAGAAAGTTTTCCTTATATTTAAATTCAATCTAGATCGGGGGTGTCAAGCTGCCAGGCCACAGGCCGGATGCGTCATGGCAAAACTGTACCCACCCCATTGCCAGCAATGGAAAAAAAGTCACGATACGTCACGACATGTCACTTCGAGTTTGACTCCCCTTATCTAGATAATTGCACTTTATACTGATTTTTTAAAAAAATATATTTTATTGGTTTTATAGTTTTAACAAAAAGTGTTTAAGACACACCGTGGTGTTTGGGTAAACAAAGATTCCAACATAAAATTACACAATAACAGCTCAACTTAATACATTCACTATCGTCTCTCTATTTCCCTCAAGTAACATAGTAAATTTAATATATTTCATTTCTATCCTAAATTTCTATTACTACTAAACCTGTTTATTAAAACTTTAAATCAATTTCAATTACCATAATCAGATAGTGTTTTACATCAACATATTATCACTTCAAATACCTCTTGCAAATATATTCAAGTTCTTAATCCCTCTCATCCCTTTTTTATCACCAATCTTATTTATTTCTTCTTCCAATAATAACTAGTTTAGTTAATGAAAACAATATTATCATATCTTATCAAATCGTATTATTATACACAAACATCTCTTAAGTAATTAAACATTACACATGTATATAGTTATAGTTTTCTTACTTCTACATCTAAATCATTATCCTTAACCTTTCAGCCAATAAGTCCATTTTTGTTACTTATAGTAGTCTTTGATTTAATTCATTTCCATTCATTAAAGAAACCAAATTCCATCCAATTAATTATCATACCATATCAAGACGTATTATTATATGCAAAAATCTCCTAATTAATTAAGCATTTCAAAATTCCAGTCTAAATAAATCTATTATTCCAAGGAATGCATTCTTAGTCTCTATAAAGCCAAGTTTCTTTTTTCACTCCACATTTAACTTTCATATTTCCATATCAAATTTCCATAAAACAAAAAAAGTCATCAAACTAAATTAAACACACATAAATATAATTGTAGATTTCTTACTTCTAAATCTAAATCATTATCCTTAAAACAATCCATAGAACCAACATTGCCTTTTAATCCATTAAACAGTTTTTACTAATTTAAAGACTCATGTATATAATTGCATTTTTCCATTCTAGATCATTATCCTTAAAACAATCCATGAAGTCAACATTGCCTTTTACTCCATTAAAGATTTTTAAATTTGTTTTTCAATCTAATTCTGGGTTTCTTTCTATGCCACACAGGCTTCCATAAAAACGCTTCCCTTTCCAATAAGTCCATTCTCAATGCTTGTAATAATCTTTGAGCAAATGTACATCCCTTTCTCTGCAGTAAACAACTTTTTTCTCTTTCAACCAATAGATCACTTCTTATTGCTTGTAGTAGTCTTTGAGAAAGTGTAAATCTCTTCCTCTGCAGTAAATGTCTTTTTCTGTTCTCTTTGCAATATAGTTGCTTTGTATTTTGAAGTCTTAGTCTTTGCTTCTTCTGGTTCTCTAAGTTTCTGAAGAGGGAATTGTCAGATGAAATAAATTCCACTTCTATCTCTGTAGATTCCTCTTCTGATACATTTTGATTTATGACATGATCAGTTGTAACCTGGGCATCAGTTTGAGCAAATGTAGTAGAGTTTCTGGATCTTAATTCTAAAGTACAGTTTTTAAATGTAGCACAAATTTCTGCAGTGGCCTCATAAATCTTTTCCAATGTAAGTACACAGTTCAGTTGTATCTGAGGTTTCTCAATTTTAATACTCTTAAAAGGAAATCTCTTTTTCTTTTTTGTAGAGGCTTTGTTTAATGTAAAAACACCCACCCCCACAGCATTACAGGTGCACAGCTTATCTTTAATGTTTGAAGTTCATAAAAAAGAGTAAGCACCACGGAGGCACTAAAAGCTTAGATGTTTTCTGACTTATGGTCTGAAGCGACAGGGTGATCGGCCATTTTACTGGCCGATCTTCTTCTCCGTTGGCCCTCAGAGATTCGTCCGGACAGCTGGAGGAGCCACCGCTCCTCTTCAGATGGACCGCAGCCTCCTCGACAGAAGTCACACCCTCCAGGGCGACTTTGGACCCGTATAAGGGTCCACTGACAAAGGGAAACCTAGTTGATGAGGAATCTCTCCGTCCAACTAGTGACGCCGCGAACCGGAACCGGAAGTCTATATTGATTATTTTTTGATCCTAGTTTCTGTGGCGATGTAAAATGCAAAGTAGTTACTGAGCATCATCCTATGGCAACCTTTTATGTAGTCAAACATTGATATCATCTTTGTTTCTCAAGGCTAAGCAACCCATTTTTTTCTCATCCAAGTCCATCCAGCACCTTTGCCACTCTCCTCTAAATCGGTTCTAGCTTGTTCAAATCTGTAATGTTGCCATCTATTCAAAATTAGTATAAATGATTGCAAGGACATTCTGATTTGAGAAGGACTTGCCAATATTTTAATCAAAATGTTTTGACACTTTCAGAATTGGCAGTATTTTAAAAATATTTTTTTCCTGTTGAAAGTGCACTGCTACTTAGTGTGCTATATACCTAACCCAAATTATATATTGGAATGTGAGAGAGAAACCTCAGGGCAGGATTATGAATTAGATATCTCCAACCTGTTTTGTGTGCATTAAAAACTATCCAGAATTGCTCCATGTGCTCTAGGATCAATTTTGTGGTAATCTGTCAAATCACAACCATATTCTATGTAGCCTTTGAGGTCAATTCTTTTTATCTGACAAAGCTAGGCCTGGCATAAAAAGCTGAGAAATAAATATAAACCAATCTGCCTTTAACACAGAGAAAGCATAACCATTTCTACAGGTAAATTGCCTTGAATATGTATCCAAGAACCAAGAGCCAGCTGCAGCCTGACAGTCTGATTTGAAAGAGGCTCATTAACTATGACATGTCTTTGAAATCCAGATGAAAAACATTGCAGCCCAGCTTACCATTTAGACAGGAGTTATCAAAGAAATAGCTTTAAAGTGGCGCAGAGAAATTCAAGTTGTGATGCTTTGTGTACACAATGAAATAAGGAACATTTCATTTTTAAACTTTAACATGGAGTGGGGATTTCTTTCTGTATAAATAATATTATTTAACCTTTAAAATACATTTCCAACAATTCATCCCTTGATTTATTTATGTAGGTTCTTAAAGATATATTTTTATATTTTCTGTGCATATCTAGACTGTTTAAATCTCATTGCCTTGTACTAAAAGTACAGAGAACTACAAAATAATATTAAATATAATCATATTTAATTCAAAAAGTTATTTATTTCAATTGAATAATAACAGCCTTTTAGACCATTAAAAAGGGAAATAAAAATGACTAATGAAGATACAATGACAGTGGTAGAAAAATGAAGCACAGACTATTTCAGAATGCACAGAAAGATATCTTTCCCTAACCTGATCTTCAGGTCTTTCAACAATGCATCCATTGCCACCATAACTGAGTCAATTCATGTGTCCAAACTGGGATAATTTAAGCCTGGTCATTTGTGACTTGAGTGAGGACTTGGGTTGATTTTTTTGATGAACCATTGGTTTGTTGGGTATCCATGGTATTCTCAAGAGTGGCCTCTGGCACCAAAATTCAAAGGTGTCAATGTGCTTCTTTGGCTTCCATAGAATGTCACAGGGAATACTATGCTTTGTATAGTTCTGATCTTTGTAGATATCGATACATTATATCTCTTTAAAAAATAATATCCTATGAATCTTCATTGTGCTATCACAGAGAAAGAAATTAAATCATAGGATAGACCATTTGTTTTCTTTATTGTTATCTATTTCACTTTTAAAATTTTTTTTACATACTGTATATATTTAAATTGATCACATAACTGTTCTTAAGTTATCCTTTTGCATACTGGATTTGAAAAAGTATTGTGGGAAATACTCTTATTTCTAAATAGAATAGATGATGCAGCCCATAGTTAAAGATCTTTTCTTTCATAAGGTAAAAAAAAGAAGTATAGCTTCTGAATCCATATGTTCCATATATACTTATAAAACTGATCTTTACATCTTTGACAGAATTTTTTTTGATGTGGGTAAAATGCAATCTCCCATCTAACATATAAAAAATCAGATGAATATTTATAGGACATGCCAGCTGTACTGTTATGTCTGTCTTCGGAGAGCTCGAATTATCATGCCCCAGTTCAGTTGCCTGCTTAATGAAAATAAATAAATATGGAGATAGACAAATGTTTTGGATATGACTGTAGGAGAATGTATTTGCTCCTAGCACAAGGAACATTTTGTTGTCAATGTTTGCAGCTCAGCACCTTCTCAAGGTTAACTTGCTATAGCAGATATTCCAATAGGAGTGTTAAATTTCTGGTGACTGAGAGTTATATCTTGTAGCAGCAGTATATATTTTCTTAGTATTTCTAATATCATAGAATACTTCCTTTGCTCAGAACAAATATGATCTTGTTAAATATGGACTGAGAAATGCTGAAATTATGAAAACATGTAATCTTGAAGATAGAATGTTGTAAATTAGAGTAAATGGTGCAGAGAATAAATGTAAATGAATGACATTTTGTAAAGGAAATATCACTTAACAGAAACTGCTCATTAGACTTTTACCACCATTTTCCTTATTTTGGGTGTGTGTGTGCCAGTTTTATTATAGCCTATTATACTAAAAGCAGAAGCTTGGCTTCACTATGATCCACAGTGGGCCAACTTCTGCATTTTTAACTGTCTTCTTGCTGCGTTTATTTCTTTTTCTAGTCATAAATAATAATAATAATAATAATAATAATAATAGTATTGAAGCTTGTCCCAAAGAAACAGCTAGCACAAGCATTAAAAGATGCAAATACTGCAATATCAAGTATAAGCACCAATTCAGTGCAAGAAACAAACCAACTAATGTACAGCACAGCTGCAGTTATAACAGAATATCTGGGATGCAAAATCAACAAAAAAGAAAAACAAACAAAGAGTGCACCAGAAAAATGGAAGGTTAGACTAGAAAATAAGATCAGCAAGTTAAGATCACATGCAAGCAAGCTAGAACAGATGAAAGAAAAGAAGCTGAAGAACAAGAAGACCAAAGAATACCTAATCAAGAAATACCACTTAGAAACAAGGAAGATCAAGGAAGCACTGGAAATAATAAAGCAACAAATAACAGCTATAGCCAGGAAAATCAGTAGATATGAAGCTCGAATTGCAAACTATAGGCAGAACCTCCAATTTCAATCCAATCAGAAACATTTCTACCAATCCATCAATGGAGAAACTGCAAGGAATCAGTCAGTACCTGACAAGGAAGAAACAGTGCAGTTCTGGAAGCAGATATGGGATAACCCAAAGAAATACAACAAGGATACGGCTTGGTTAAAAGAGGTGGATGCAAATAAAACAGAAGTTGAAATGAAAGAACTAGTAATAACAACAAAAATGGTAGAAAAAAGAGCAAGGAAAATCAAAAATTGGTCAGCACCAGGTGAAGATGAACTGCATGGGTTTTGGTTGAAACATCTAACTGTTATACACCCACTCATTGCCAAGCAGTTCAACAATATACTACAAGGAGGAGAAATTGAAAAGTGGCTAACAACTGGGAAAACCTACCTAATAATGAAAAATCCAGCAAAAGGGGCAACACCAGGTAACTACAGGCCAATTACCTGCTTACCAACAACTTTCAAATTACTAACTGGTGTGGTAGCTGATGCAGTACAACAGCATCTAGTTGAAAACAATCTCTTTCCACCTGAGCAGAAAGGAAACCGCCCCAATAGCAGAGGAACAAAAGATCAACTCCTAATAGACAAAATGATCTTGGAAAACTGCAAGAGAAGGAAGACCAACCTGAATGTGGCATGGATTGACTACAAAAAGGCATTTGACTCTCTGCCACATGATTGGATAATCAAGTGCCTAGAAATAACAGGAGTCAGTAGAAACATCAGAAAATTTGTGCAAAGATCGATGGCACAATGGAAGACACAGTTCAGATCAATGGTGAGAGGCTGGGAGAGGTTAATATCAAGAGAGGAATATTTCAAGGAGATTCATTATCACCATTACTATTTATTATTGCACTGTTTCCTCTGTTAACAATACTGAATAACTCAGGACATGGCTATCAAACATCAAAAACATCTGCCAGACTATCCCACCTCCTTTATATGGATGATCTGAAGCTGTATGGAAAAACATCATCTGAAATAGAATCGCTGCTCAACACTGTCCGTATATATAGCCAAGATATTGTAATGGAGTTTGGCTTGGACAAATGTGCCACACTTACTATCAAACAAGGAAAAATAGTGAAAACTGAAGGAATCAAGATGCCCCACGAAAATAACATTAAGAGTCTGGATGAGGAAGAATACTACAAATACTTGGGTATCCTTCAAGCTGACAACATCAAGCACACTGAAGTCAAGAAAAAGATTAGAGGTGAATACATCAAGAGAGTGAAGAAGATCTTAAAATCCAAACTCAATGGAGGAAATACCATAAAGGCAATCAACACCTGGGCAATCCCAGTCATTAGGTACACAGCTGGAATAGTGGACTGGACTCAAGCAGAACTAAAAGCAATGGATAGGCAGACCAGAAAAATAATGACAATGAATCATGCCCTTCATCCACGCAGTGACATTGATAGACTTTATCTACCAAGGCAAATAGATGGGCGTGGAATGCTACAAGTACATCAGATGGTTGAAGAAGAAAAAATGGCTTTGGAAGAATATCTGAAGAACAATGATGAAGATGCACTGAAATTAGTATATCAGGAAGGCTTACTAACTACTGGAGAGACCAAACTGGCCTACAAGAAAGACCAAATGAAGAACAGAATAGAGGCATGGGAAGACAAAGCACTACATGGCCAATACATTAAAAAAATAGCTGGGAAAGCAGATAATAATAAAACCTGGCAATGGCTAAGAGCAGGAAAATTGAAGAAAGAGACCGAGGGACTAATTCTGGCTGCACAAGACCAAGCCTTAAGGACAAATGCATACAAAGTCAAAATTGAGAAGACAGCAACAGACAGTAAGTGCCGCCTATGCAAAGAAGCTGAAGAAACAGTGGACCACTTGGTAAGCTGTTGCAAGAAGATTGCACAAACTGATTACAAGCAGCGGCATGACAAAGTAGCAACAATGGTGCATTGGAAGATCTGCAAAAAATATCATTTGCCTGTAAGCAAAAACTGGTGGGATCATAAAATAGAGAAAGTCATAGAAAATGATAAAATTAAACTGCTCTGGGACTTCAGAATTCAAACAGACAAGCACCTGCAACATAACACCCCAGACTTAACAATTGTCGATAAGAAAGACAAAAAAGTCTGGATAGTGGATGTGGCAGTGCCTGGAGATAGCAGAATAGAAGAGAAAGAACTGGAGAAGATAACAAAATACAAAGACCTACAAATAGAAATAGAAAGACTGTGGCAAAAGCAAGCAAGGGTAGTACCAATAGTAATAGGCTCCTTGGGTGCAATCCCAAAACAACTGGAGCACCACTTGAACACCATTGGCATTGACAAATTCGCTATTAGTCAATTGCAAAAGGCGGCCTTATTAGGAACTGCTTCCATCCTGCGACGATATCTGTAATACCATCAAACATCCACATCTGCCTATCCCAGGTCCTGGGTAAGGACTCGATAGGTAGACAAAATGCCAAATCCAGTCTGAACATCTGGCTGACTGTGCGATGATCGATAATGGTAACAACAACAACAACTACTACTACTACTACTACTACTTTATTGTCACTTTGAATGTACAGTAATTGGCATACATCAAAATGAAATTTCGTTGCATACAGCTCTCAAAGGGCCACCACCTCTGATATACACTCCTTGTTCGTGGCCAGCTGAAGTTTCAGATTGTCTGTTTTAGTCTCTAGGGAGCAAACGATGGCAAACAGGACAGATGGAAACGGAGCTCCATGTGGATTACCCCTCAAATTAGCTTGTATTCCTGCATGACAACCTTGCCTCCTTTTCTTTTTCTGATCCTGACTCTTCCACCTTTTCCTTATACATATATATAAAGATAAGTATAGGCTAAAGGTTGCCTACAGTTCATCCTAGTTAAAGCCTAATTAAATATCACTGGACAACAAAGATTTTGCTTCCTAAATACTTTTAGTTGTATCTAATAGACCTTTGGCTGCTAATCACAAAAATAACCTGTAATTTAACCTGTCCTTTACTGTTTTATAGAAATCTTTTGTTTTTACATAATGGCAATATACATTTTTCATGGCCATGTTGCACACATGTAAGAAATATATGAAAATATGGATCTGTTGTTGAAGCACATCCAGCACACCAAGTACAGTTAGAATAACTGGATATTTAAAAGTAGTTGCTTGTAATGCAGCTTGGATATATTAAGTACTGTTGTTACATATGCAAATGGGACAGCCATGCAAGAGAGCTGCATTACATTAAAAAAAGTCTGCTCCAAAAGAATTTTTGATAGAAAAACATGGTATATGAACCACTTTGGATATGACAAAGATATTTTTGAAGGCATTTTTGTTGATGCACATACATCATCAATGAAAAACAGTTCTAAGATCTGTTGGTGGGGCCAGAGAAAATCAGGAAAGAATTCAAGAATGTAATTGAGAATTTTCTGGGCAACTACAGAGCACCAACCTACATTCAGCAGGTTGACAAACTTCTTATAGCATACAAAATTATGAAGTGCAAGATTTATTTTCTGAAGATGTATTTTCTGCATTCACATTTAAATCTCTTTCCTGAAAATCTAGGTGCAATCAGTGATAAACATAGTGAAAGTTTTCACCAGGACATTGGCATAATGGAAAAATGGTATCAGGACAACTGGAATCCATCAGTGCTGAATGACTATTGTTGGACATTACAGCAAGATGCATTGGACACTGTGTATAAACCAAAATCAGCAGCAAAACATTTTTAACCTTGTTGAATACATGCAGCATTTCAGAAACATTATGTGATTAAATACATAATACTCATTAAAAGTTAATTTCATATTTCCCAAGGTTCCTATGTGATACAACCATTCTAAAATTATATTTATGTTCAGTTTGAAGGGGTCTGTCACAAACACCAACATTTTTCAGGAAGCAAAACTTTTGAAAAATATTTATTTTGTCCAGTGTATTTTTATCAGATTTTATGTGACTACAGTATATTGTAGATGATGGAAGTATTTAATATTTTTATTCTCATTTAAATGATAATTCTCGTATAAACATTAACTACCAAATCAACCTTAGGCATATAAGATATTTAGAAATCTTGGATGAATATAATTGCCCAAAAAGTCTTAATTCATAACTCAACTCCTTCTACAGTACTGGAAATATGGTTTAATGCTTCTTCTTTGATAAATGTTCTTTTCAAGAAACAATATTTAAATTATTTCATTCTTTCACATCTCTCTAGGTTTTCTGCAAATTTCATCCCATTCTACTAACCACAAAACATTCATACCTGTTTGTGACTTATGAAAGGATAATTACAGGAGGACAAATTTTCCAGACCAATTTCTCATTTCAGATAATGATCCAGAGCAGGCCAGGCTAATTTTAGAGCTCCCAACTCCACCTTTAAAGCAGACTGAATAACTTTTGTATTCCTCTTAATTTTGTGGTAATAGTAATTTTGGAATAGATGAATTCCACTCACATGGGAGATAAATTATTATGTTGTATGGTTACTATGTTCAGCTGCTATTCCTGATGCCTCTCTATATGAAATCTGTATTCCCACACAGAATACTAGCCATATCTTATAGTCATCTGTCCAGAAAACTAGTAATCTTATTTTAGAGGAATGAAAACTGTTATGGGTGTTCATTCATGAAAGATGGAGAACAGTGTTAGCAATCCAATTTTTTTGTGTTGTTTTCCATTGCTGTTCACGTAATCCTTTATTGTTTAGAAAAGAGTTAAAGACTGAACTGTTTTTCAGGAATTTTAATTTATAGAATTGAATGCTATTACTGATGCTTGGGGCTTGATTTTTTTATGATTTTTATGATTTTATTTTTATGGAATTACTACTTTATAGTTTGCTAAATTGTAACAGCCTATAAAAACGGGATAAGTTAATAAATAGTTATATCTTATTCAGAACTTCCTTCCAGTATACTTTCCCCTTAATGCATAATAATTATAAGAGCTATGGTGGCACAGTGGTTAGAATGCAGTACTGCAGACTACTTCTGCTGACTGCTAGCAGTTCGGCAGTTTGAGTCCTGCTGGCTCAAGGTTGACTCAGCCTCCATCCTTCCGAGGTCAGTAAACTGAAGACACAGATTGTTGGGGGCAATATGCTGACTCTGTAAACCACTTAGAGAGGGTTGTAAAGCATTGTGAAGCTGTATATAAATCTAAGTGCTATTGCTATTTACTAAGTTGGCAAATATATCAGTTCAAAATTATCAGTGCTGTGGTCAGACTTTGCTATTGTAGAATATTGATATATTTGGTTCCAGGATTAGTTGGGTTTATATGTTCAATTATAAATGTGTTAGCTGATATGGAAGTGGCAGGGGAAGAATTTTGTGTAGGGTGGTATAGAAAAACTAGAAGTATATATATTGCTAACATTTTGGGGGAGTAAAATTTAGCACTACAGTAAATGTATTCTAAAATTATCTGTAAGTGAATCAGAAGAAGGTATTAAGAAAAATACTCTATTATTTATTGTAGATTATTCTGTAGATATATATTTAGCCCTTCATTTTAAAGGATATTTCATTTGAAAATTAATATTGCAAATAGGAGCAATTGAAATTCCATACTAAAATTCCAACTAGCCCGTATCTTCTTTTATATATCTAGGATTTTATTTTAATTTAAAGTTTTTATTGAATTTGAACATACCTTAAAATGACAATTATTGCAATTATTAATACATTATCAGTAATGTAAAGTTGGAATATCTGTGAATTGCAGTTTCCTTTTTAAAAAAATTATCAAATGATAATTGTATTATTAGGAAAATTATTGTTGTTATTTTCACTTCAGTTTCCTTATAACTAATAAAACTTTATTCACAACAGATTAGACATTAAAGATATCTAATTCTTTTCTAGAAAATTGTAAAAAACATAATGGAAAAGATGATGTATTGAGTCACCCACTTCATTTTTATATCAACTAAATATTGGCAACTATGTACTGGTACTGATTTGCTTTGCTATATTAGGAAATATGTGTATATATTTACTGTATACAGAAGATACATATACCTAGATATTTTTCTATATGTAATTTATTTAAAATATTTATATTTTAGGTAAATACATAAAATTATATTTCGAGGGATTAGTTAAAACTCCCAACCAATTTATTTTCATATGATGTTGGGAAAAAAAATCATTGCTGATTTGAGCCTGTAATAAAGCTAAATATGTTCAGCTAAACATGAATTGATAGCATGATGTGGCAGCAGAAAGACAATATACATTTAGATTGATTTAAGAAATATAGTTTCTGAATCACGATGCTATTCTATTTTAGACAAAATAGCATCCAGTTCTGGCCAATTCACTTTAAGAAGAAGCTGGAATAGTTCAGTGAACAAGAATACCAGAAACAAAATTCTTTGAAGAAAGATTGAAGGAATTAGAAATATTTATCTTTTAGAATATGAGTATATTAGGGATATAATATCATTTTTTGAATATATGAATGGATATCACTCAGAGGAAGATAAACATATGGTTCCTGTTGTGTAGTGGGAACAGCGAGGCATTGAAGACAAGGAGTAGAATTAACAGTTCTTTATTAGGTTCACACAGAAGCAAGCTCTAGCAGCTGCCTGACTTATATTTATACGGAACGCCACTAGGCAGTGGCCAATCAGTTTAAAGTACTCATTCCCACCTAAAACAACAGGTTTAAAGTTATACAGACAGACAGTCTATCATTCAAATAAAGCAATCAATTAACCGTTTCTTTAAAACAGACCCTTTGAATTGCTTAATACATAACATCCCCCCTAAATCAATACATATCCAGTACATATTCAGGCCCGGCTTCAGCACAGAAACCGCTTTGGTCGCACTGATGGATGATCTCTGGCGGGCCCGAGACAGAGATTATTCCTCTGTCTTGGTGCTACTTGACCTCTCAGTGGCTTTTGATACCATTGATCATGGTATCCTTTTGCGACGGCTTGAAAGGGTGGGAGTGGGAGGCACCATTTTACGGTGGTTCTCCTCCTACCTCTCTGGCCGGTTGCAATCGGTATTGGTAGGAGGGCAGAGGTCAACCCCGAGGCCCCTTGAATGCGGTGTGCTGCAGGGGTCGGTCCTCTCCTCCCTCCTATTTAACATTTATATGAAGCCGCTGGGTGAGATCATCAGACAGCACGGGGTGAGGTTTCATCAGTATGCTCATGATACCCAGTTATATATTTCCTCCCCGAGCTCTCTCAGTGAAGCGGCCGATGTGATGGGCCGTTGCCTCGAAGCCGTGAGGATCTAGATGGGGGTTAGCAGACTCAGGCTCAATCCTGACAAGACCGAGTGGCTTTGGATGTTGCCTCCCAAGGACCATGTCGACTGTCCAGTGTTGACTCTTGCGGGGGAAAATATACCCCCTTCGGAGCGGGTTCGCAACTTGGGTGTCCTCCTTGATCCACAGCTGAATTTGGAACATCATTTGACGGCTGTGGCTGGGAGGACCTTTGCACAAGTTCGTCTGTTGAACCAGTTGCAACCCTATCTGGACCGGGAGGCTCTCCTTACAGTCACTCATGTCCTCGTCACCTCACGTCTGGACTACTGCAACGCGCTCTACATGGGGATACCCTTGAAAAGTATTCGGAGACTACAGTTGGTCCAGAACGCAGCCGTGCGAATGATAGTGGGTGCTCCTCGATACACCCACGTTACACCTATCCTCCGTGAGCTGCACTAGTTGCCTATTGGTCTCCGGGTCCAATTCAAGGTGTTGGTTATTACCTTTAAAGCCCTATATGGGTCAGGGCCAGGCTATTTGCGAGACCGTCTACTACCTCATAGTTCCCTTCATCCGGTTAGATCCCACAGGCTGGGCCTTCTTCAGGTCCCGTCGGCCAAGCAGTGCCATTTGGCGGGGCTGCGGAGGAGGGCTTTTTCTGTGATGGCGCCCACCTCTTGGAACCAGCTCCCCCCGGAGATTAGGACCGCTCCTACCCTGTTGGTTTTCCGTAAGCTGCTTAAGACCTGGCTTTTCCAGCAGGCCTGGGGTTTATAAAATCTGACCCCTGGATGACTGTTCTTGTGCTGTTCGTTTTGTTATGTTTTATGTGTTTTTATTGTTAGCCGCCCAGAGTCCTCCGGGAGTGGGGCAGCGTATAAATTTTATAAATAAATAAATAAATATTCATTTAGATAAGTAGGTGGCTTTCGCGATCGTTTCGATCACCTTTCTGCCTGAGGCTCCCGGTCTACCCTCAGTTGGCTGAGTAGACCAGAGTCTTTTTGACAGCGGTTTGCCTTGCCTGCCAGTCTCCGTTTGTCTTTACTGGCTGGGTAGACCAGTCCCTGTTTGTCTTTGCTGGCCAGGTAGACCCAGTCTCCTTTTGGTTGGTCTGTTCAGGTAGACCTGTACACTCTGTGAGTGGAGCAGTTCCTGAAAGGCTGGGAAATAAGTCCTCCAGCATGCTCTGATCTGCAGGCATTGTTCCTTCGGTCAGAAGCGACTCACCCAGCATGTCTTTTTGAGTCCCACAGGACTCTGGAGATTGAGATGCACTGCCGCTTTCAGGCAATCCTCAGCTATCCTCTTGGTCGTTGGCGAGGGTTAGATAAGCCTGCTGATGATGCAACTGATCGATGTGGCCACACAAAATGCACCCATCTTCCAGAACCACTTCATAAGAGATAGTCCTGACACCTTACAAACCACAGCTACCACCCACAGTGCCCCTTGACCGTAGTTCCTTGCCCAAACTCGGCCACCGACTCGCAAATTCCTTGGGGGCTTGGGCTGCACTGTCTCTGTTGCAATTCTATCTGGATGGAGATGGTCCAGCTTCGTGGTCAGCCGACATCCCTTAAGGGATGTTCTTCAGCGCTTCCGCGAAGTGGGGTTGAAGCTAAAAAGGGAAAAATGTCAAATTGGAGTCAACTCCACAGAGTTCCTGGGTTTCTGCATCAACGCTGCTGGAATACACCCAACTGATTCAAAGCTCGGCTGACTATGAAGCTGGACCATCTCCATCCAGATAGAATTGCAACAGAGACAGTGCAGCCCAAGCCCCCGAGGAATTTGCGAGTCGGTGGCCGAGTTTGGGCAAGGAACTACGGTCAAGCCAGTACCTCTGCTGACTCTCCAGCAATTAAAACATCATCGAAATAAGGACACAGCCCTGGAATGTTTTTTAATGTGCATTCCATCACACTATGAAAGAGCCCTGGTCCAAGTCCAGCTTTGCAAATAAGCAATTTCCTTGTAAGGATGCCAGAATGTGGCTGACTACAGGTACTGGATATGCATGCTGCTGCAGTACCTTATTAATAGTGCACTTATAATCAGGGCAGATGCGCACCTCTCCGTTAGGCTTGACCAGTGTAATTATGGGGGTTTCCCACACACAGCTGTCAATCAGTTGTAAGATTCCCTGTTAAATGAGCTTATCTAATTCTGCATCAATCTTGGGCTTAAAAGCAAAAGGCACTCTATGAGACTTTACTCTGATTGGGGCTACGGTTGGATCAAGATGGAGAGCAATTGGTGCTCCTTTGTACTTCCCTAACTGGGGACTGAATACGTCCGCAAACTCCTGGCAGACAGCTGCCAAATCTGCTGTTTGGGTTCTGTTGATGCCAGTCAAGTGGATGCCCAAGGCATCAAACCAGTCTAAGCCGATCAGGCTTGTTCACTGGCCTTCAACCACCACGACACTGAGGGGACCCTCAAAATCTTTGAATGACACTTTTATTGTAGTTTCTTTAACTGCTACGCAGGAGTTTTGAAAATCTATCAAAACTAAATCTGACGGCTTGAGTCTGACTTGTTTCTTGCCGTTTCTGCAGATGAAGTTAAAAGTCTTATAGGAAATTATAGACACAGCTGATCCAGTGTCCAGTTCCATGGAGCATGGAACTCCTTGCAGCTTGACTTTTAGTCTAAGCTTTTCTTTTAGGGGGCAACAGGCTCCAGTACTGGGGATGCTCCTTCTTCCAGAGCAAAATCCTACTCTATTCTGCCCCAGGGACCCATTACCTCTCCTGGGGAAGTCTTCGCATGGAGATTCCCTCTGGTGACCTTTACAGACGGTAGCAATGTGGCTTTGTTTGCCACATGTTTGGTACACAGCTGCGCGAAACCGGCATTCTGAGCGCTGGTGTCATCCACCACAGCCAAGACAGCTAGGGAAGAGAACTGCCTTGTCAAGTGGCTGCTGCCATTTCTCTGGGATCTTCTGCATCTTCGGTCGATCTCAATGTCCATGTCTGGGTCTTCTGTTCTCTCTTAATCTTCATGATGTATAGCCATCTGGCTGGGAAGATTCTTTGAGGGATGTAAAGTCTTGACAGCTCCACCTGCGGCCTCTTCTGCCATCACTTCTTTCAGTGTGTCCTGGAATGTCAGGGACTCTTTATAAAACAACCTCTGCTGCAGATCTCTACTTCTAAGGCCACATACTAGTTGGTCCTGGAGCCTGTCTTCTAGGTCGGGAAAGTTGCAGACCGAGGCACTTGGCATAGGGCAGCCACAAATTCAACAATGGTTTCACCTGGCTGTTGTTCTCTCTGCTCGAACACATGTCTGTATGCGATAACAGACAATCTTGGTTTGAAGTACTCCTTAAGTCTTCATTTCAAGTCAGCGAAGGTGACTGACTCCAATGGAGCAGGAGCGACGAGGTTCTTGGCTATATTGAAGATGTCTTGACCACAGACACATAACAAGGTTGCAACTTTTAAATTATCATCTCTGACCTGGTTTGCTCTGAAGTAGTTTTCAACTCTTGAGATGTACGAACTCCATTGTGCAGGGTGCATCACATTGAACTCTGCAAGTTTGCCTATTTTGGCCATGGTTAGCTGTTACTGTGACTCCAAAGCCTTATGCTGCTAGGGCTTCTGTGAGTTTCCGAGGGACGAGTCCCTTAGGAAGGTGCTACCTCCAACGTTTGCGTACTGGCAGGCAGAAGGGGGGAAACGCGGTTCTAAGAAAAGCTAAGGTTCAAAATGAAAGCTCCTGGAGCACTGGGGAACTACCAGAGGACTGGAAAAGAGCTGATGTAGTTCCCATCTTAAAAAAAGGAAAAAAATGGATCCAGGAAATTAGAGACCTATCAGCCTGACCTCAATACCTAGGATGATTCTGGAAAAGATAATCAAACAATGAATCAGCGAACACCTACAGGCAAACAAAGTCATTACTAAAAGCCAACATGGGTTTGTCAAAAAAAGATCATGCCAAACAAATATTATTGCATTCTTTGACCAAGTGACAAAATTAGTGGACCAGAGGAATGCTGTGGATATAATTTACTTGGAGTTCAGTAAGGCATTTGACAAAGTAGATCACAATCTACTACTTGATAAGATAGAAAAATGAGGGTTAGACAGCATCACCACTAGATGGATCCATAGCTGGCTGACTGGCCGTACTCAGCATATGGCCCTCAATGGAACCGCATCTACATGGAGGGAAGTGTGTAGTGGGGTGCCCCAGGGCTCTGTTCTGGGCCCAGTGCTCTTCAACATCTTCATCAATGATTTGGATGAGGGGATAGATGTGGAACTCATCAAATTTGCAGATGACACCAAGCTGGCAGGAATAGCCAACACTCCAGAAGACAGGCTTAGGATACAGGAGGATCTGGACAGACTTGAACACTGGGTGCTATTTAACAAAATGAAATTCAATGGTGAAAAAAGTAAGGTTCTACATTTAGGCAAGAAAAACCAAATGTACAGGTATAATATAGAGTCTACCTTGCTCAATAGTAGTAACTGTGAGAGCGATCTCGGAGTCTTAGTAGACACACATTTAAATATGAACCAGCAGTGTGCTGCAGCTGCCAAAAAAGCCAACACAGTGCTAGGCTGCATTAACAGAGGGATAGAATCAAGATCACGTGAAGTGTTAATACCACTTTAAAATGCCTTGGTAAGGCCACACTTGGAATACTGCATCCAGTTTTGGTCACCACGATGTAAAAAAGATGTTGAGACTCTAGAAAGAGTACAGAGAAGAGCAACAAAGATGATTAGGGGACTGGAGGCTAAAACATATAAGGAATGGCTGCTGGAATTGGGTATGTCTAGTTTAACGAAGAGAAGGACAAGGGGGGACATGATAGCAGTCTTTCAATATCTCAGGGGTTGCCACAAAGAAGAGGGAGTCAAGCTAATTTCCAAAGTGCCTGAAGGCAGGACAAGAAGCAATGGATGGAAACTAAAGAGAGAAGCAACCTAGAACTAAGGAGAAACTTCCTGACAGTTAGAAGAATTAACCAGTGGAACAACCTGCCTCCAGAAGTGGTGAATGGTCCAACACTGGAAGTTTTTAAGAAGAAATTGGACAGCCATTTGTCCGAAATGGTATAGGGTTTCCTGCCTGAGCAGGGGGTTGGACTCGATAACCTCCAAGGTCCCTTCCATCATCATCATCATCAACATCATCATCATCATCATCAATAACCAGGGCACTGATGCCTGGTCTTACCCCTTAGTGATTTAGCTCTCTTCTTCCTAGCAGCATAATCCCACCTTCGTCGCCACTGTTGTTTAGTGGGAACAGCAAGGCATTGAAGACATGGAGTAGAATTAACACCTCTTTATTAGGTTCTCACAGAAGCAAGCTCTAGCAGCTGCCTGACTTATATTTATACGGACCGCCACTAGGCAGCGGCCAATCAATTTAAAGTACTCATTCCCGCCTAAAACAACAGGCTTAAAGTTATATAGACAGTCTATCATTAAAATAAAGCAATCAGTTAACCGTTTCTTTATAACAGACCCTTTGAATTGCTTAATACATAACAGTGCCTTCATTCTATTATGTAAGACATAGATATAAAAAATGGATTACAGAAAAGAGGATTCTGAATGAATGTACAGCAATGGACTGGGCTATCCAGGGGGTTGTGTGTTCCTTTTCATTAGACATGTCCAAATTCAGACTTGAAAGGAATGTGTTGTCAATACTTTAATTTGAGGGAACAAATGCACAGGCCAGTATACCAGTATTTGTATTGAAAAGGCATTGGGAATATTGGTGGATAGGTTGGTTAGAAAAGATATCTTGGGACATTGGAAGCAATAAAGTTCTGACAAACAATAACAGAATGACAGAGTTGGAAGGGACATTGGAAGCCTCTAATTGGTAGCATTCTTATAACCAAGCAAAATCTGAATAAACCCCAAATCTATTAGGTTTTCTTAGGCCCTACTAGTTTAATTGAGATCCAGGAAGATAAACAGCAGCCAGTGTGTCCTATCTTATTATATTTGCTAAGTAGGGCATCTCTCCCAGGTACTGCTTAACAAATCAGCCAAGGCAGTCTTGCTTTGTTAGCTATTAGCCTCATTACATTCCAGTTTTTGCACCCTGAATTGTTTCTCCTATATAGGACTGAGGAGAAGGGACATAGTTTCTAGCAGTTCTTCATCATTAATTATTTTTTCTTCAGGAGAAAAAATTCTCTTCAGTTCCTTCCTGAAGGGTAACACTGTATCCTGTGAATCCTGGTTCTGAAGATGCATCAAGCCCTTTTATCAGAAGATTCTTTGAACACAGTTCTGACACCCCAATGCACTGATAAGAGAGTTGTATATAAGCTCTTTAAGAAACAGCAGAAATGTGTTAGCCAGTGATCAGCAGGATTCAATCATTACCAGCATTCTAAAATATACCTTCAAACTTGGGCTTAGTCTTGAATATGAGATATAGGTCATTCAAGTACTGTAAGAACATGACTATTTTGCCATGTCTCCTAGATGTTTCTCTCTCACCTTTCCCAATCTATTTATTTACGTTTATTGAATTTTGTTAATATTGACTCTCTTCTTTTACTTTCCTGAAAACAATCCCCCCCCCTCCAGTTCATAATAGTGGAAAGAGCTAAATACACTTTCTCCTCAGGATGTTGGATTGCAGTTGGAAATAAATGCAATAAAATAAAATTTTAAAAAATCATAACTAAATATGTCTATCTTTTTTAAAAAATAATTCTATTGATTTTAACATTTATTATGGGCTTTAATCTTAGTTAATACAATGTTCCTCAAACAGCTATCCCAGAGAATAGGAGAGAGTAGGAGAGCATAGGAAGAAGACTATAGCA
The DNA here is from genome assembly GCF_016545835.1 of Crotalus tigris. Taxonomy (NCBI): domain Eukaryota; kingdom Metazoa; phylum Chordata; class Lepidosauria; order Squamata; family Viperidae; genus Crotalus; species Crotalus tigris. The sequence goes on along the minus strand of NW_024096634.1, from coordinate 1,643,625 downwards.
GAGGTCCCCAACCTTTTGAGCACCAGGGACCAGTTCCATGGAGAGAGTTTTTTCTGCGGACCAGAGGGGGCGTGGTTTCATGTACTGCCTGTATCCTGCGGATGGGGCTTTGCTTGTTTGCGTGAACCAGTTTCTGGCATGCCGCAGACCAGTGCCGGTCCACGGACTGGGGGTTGGGGACCCCTGGACTATAGCATGTGATGAGAGACGTTTGTATTTTTAATTTTTTTTAAAAAAAATCTTCCAATGAGAATTTTACTTAGATCTGATCATGATAATATAAAAGATAAAGGACTGAAACACTCCAGACCAGGCCACAGTCTTGATCCAGTGCCCCTGGATCAAAAATTCAAACCACTTTTTCTGGATTATCATTGGCAATTTGTTTTTAAATTGCACAATTCAGCAAGTACAAGTTATTACTCTTTTTCGTCATAGAAATTCAACTTGGATTGCATTTTTGGCTGTGTGCATTGTGGAATGTGTACATTTCTTTATAACTTAAGGTAATTTTCTTAGTCCAATATGAACAACATTTTGAATTATTCAAATCACAGTGCATAAACAGCAAATGCTTTTTTAAAATAAAAAAACCTGCAATATATCCTTTGACCTTTAAATGTCATGTGTATACAAGTGTGGATATGTGTTTTATTTATTTGTATATTTTATTTAATAAGAAATAAGCTATATAAATAAAAAACATTCATTTAGTGAAAAGCTAAAGCTACAATGACACTGAAAAAGTGACTTAGGACTGGTTTTCCTACTTACAACTTGCAGCATGCCCATGCCCATGGGATCAAAACTTGGGCACTTGGCAACTGGTTATATTTATGTCAGTTGTAGTGTCCCAGGATCAGTTTTGTAATTTTGTAAATTTGTAATCTTCCCAGCTGGCTTCCAACAAGCAAAGTCAATGGAGGAAGCTAGATTTACTTAAGGACCGCATGATTCACTTAATAACTATGGCAAAAAATATATATGTAAAATTGGTCAAAATTCATTTTCCTTGCTTAGCAACAGAAATTTTGGGCTCAACCATAGTTGTAATTAGAGGATTACCTGTAATTATGACTTTTTCAGATGGCATGTGAGTAATGTGTTCAGCCATGTAGAAATACAGCAGAACTGAAATTCATATTTATTTATTCAATTTCAACTAACCAAATCTTATTTATGTCTTTAAACAATGCTTTTATCAAGATATTTATATCTTACTTTTCATTAAGAAGCTCAAGGTTAGCTATTTGGATCATTATAAGATTTAACAAGCAGTTCTTGCACAATCATATGTATGAATGAATGCTACAATTTTATTTCTTACATGGATAGAAATAAGCATTGGAATGTTACTATATCATTGAGCGAAGTATCTTTATTCTGATTCTCTAAAATCAGATGAGGCAATGCTGTGAACATTTCCCCCCAATGATTTAGGAATCAGGTTTTATTTGTGAATGTCCCAGAGACATCTGCTTCATTATTGTAGAAAATTACTTTGGAGTGTATGGTTTCCGAATTAGTTTAACAAGAAAAATATTAGATTAAGAATCTTCTTGTACTTTTTAATATCAGTGCTTTAAAGAATTTCTAAAGGCAATCAATTAGCCTTTCTTTCTTTCTTTCTTTCTTTCTTTCTTTCTTTCTTTCTTTCTTTCTTTCTTTCTTTCTTTCTTTCTTTCTCTCTCTCTTTCTCTCTTTTAATGGATATAATTTTTTGATGTTGTTTCATTTTACATATAAAAAAGAATTCTTACTCCAAGTACAGGGAAAAGTAATGTTAATATTCTATGCTTATACATACAAATTAGATGGAATTTTATATTCAGAATTGTTAGAAGGAAGGGACATCATTATCACTTTGTGGCTTGGTTGCAGCTGTATATTAGTAGGCATCCAAGAATGATTAGGGTTATTTTAGATATTGGAACAAAATCATTTTGCAGCTGCAGTGCTTATATAGTGAGAATAATCTGTATCACCAATTTCTTCTTTTTTCTCCCAAATGAATACCCCAGTTCTTTTTATGAAATGCTATTGCACCTCAAATTTAGTGCATAATAAAATACACTGAAATGTCATTATTATACTATAATAAGTCTATTTCCACATTAAAAGCCTTTGATCAAATATAATGAAAGCATAAGAGGGGCACAAGTCAAATTGGAATATTGTTGACTACATGGACAAGTCCATGTAATTTTCTTAGAAATAGTTGGCCAATTATTTCTTCTGGGATGGTTTTTCAACTTCCCAATATAACCTACAGCCTTATGATTTTCTGGCCAGCTCTGATTTTTCAAGACCTTCCATGTTGCTAGGTGCTGCTATTGTATGCTTTGTTAAATATGAACAGAACAGCCCAATCAAAATAACTCAGTTTTGTGCTGCAAACTGTAATCTTGTAAATATGCATAAAGCCCTTTTGTTATATTCTATTATTTTTTAAGAAATATAAATATTAATAAATTTTAATCTTATGTTAAAAATAACATTTCTTCATGTCCCTCATTTTCCTGCATCTGTTTATTTTATCAGATATACTGTACATCTTGCCTTATCTCTAGAAACTCAAAGATGATTACACAGGGCTCCCTCTTCAAATTTTTCTCCCAACAAAAACTTGAGAAATACTATCTGGTTCAATGTCACTGTGACCTTCTAGGGCTGACAATGATCTTGAACCTGGTCTCCTTATTCGTTTTTAACACAATAAATTCACCATGCCGGGCTTCAACTAGGAATGTTAGAACATATTTCAATACATCACTTTAATGGGTCTCAGTTTAGTGGACCAAATTTTTCTTCTTAAATTAGTGGATAAAACCGTCACCTGGATAGCACCTGAGTTAAAGGATATAGTCATTACTTGAGAAGCAGTCTGATAGTAGTCATTATGGTCTGCTAAAAACAGATATGGTTATGTGCATGTTTCATGCTTAAATTCTAGAGAAGGGAAAAAAGATTTGGTGGGTCTGCAGGTCTATGGGAAAATCAGGCACTTATGTCAAGCTTGAGTTTCTGTTGAGGCGAGTGAGAGAGGAGAGATACAAGATGCTAAGGAAGACTGAATGGTATATTGGGGCAGTTGAGACAACTAGGTTTGAGGGATGCCATAAAGATGCTGGGAAGATCAGATGGATGAGTGGTGCAATGGAGAAGTAGCTGAAAAGAGATGGAGAGAAGGTTCTGGGAAGATTGATCGATCGAGTGGGTGAACTAGTAGGGCTAATGGCAGTAAGAGCAATTTATTTCTCCTAGCTTGACTCTTGCATCAACCAGTTTTTTCTTGCAGAAAGAATAGTGTGAGAAGAAAAAGGCCCTTCAATAGTCCTAAAGCTTATGGTGACATTCCATTGATAGCTGTCTTTATAAAGATTGGTGGTCAACTTCATGAAGACAAAGGGAAACATGAGAGAACTTGCAGATAATTTTGTTTAATAGATCTCTCTTCACTTTGGAGAATGTATGCTATTTTTTCATGGTGGAGGTGGGGGGTGCAGATGCTCAAACACTCCCATCTATTTTAATGTGAACTTTCAGGGGAAAAGAGGTAGTCCTTTTGCTTCTCATCCAGCAAGATATACTGGTAATATAGATGATGATAATATTGAAGATGCTGATCAATGACATCTTTCCCTCTGACCTTGGAAAAAGGAAAGCGCTGATGTCCATAACCCCTGTACTTCTTACTCCCAATCCTTGACCTAATATAGAAGGACACCTTGATGATAGTATCAAAAGGCTTATAAGAAATCAAGGAGATCCAGGAGCAATATAATTCTTTCATCCTGAACCTGTCACAGATCATCAAAAAGTACAATCAATGTTGTCTTAGTATTATGTCAAGCTTGAGTTTCTGTTGAGGCGAGTGAGAGAGGAGAGAATTCTTGAATCTCCACTAATAGAACTTCAGACAATCCATTTCCTGCAAGATACTTTGAATGTTGGTTTCTGGGCAAAACCTCATCACCCTCCAAGTCAGGGAAGCTCCCCTTTTCTTGAAACTGCATTCACTACCACATGAATCCAACAACATGCCACCTCTTGCAAGGTCTTGACCAGCCAGGAAAGTGTACTCATCTTTTTACTAGTTCTTTTGTAATACCTACGATCTATTTGGTTTTGATTAACTGCAGGATTCTTACATACATTCATAAGTTATATGTTCATCTTACTTTGATTATGTTAACACTTTACCAGAGGACATGCTTTGATTGTTATATCATGTCTTTTCATAAGTGCTAAATTGCCAAGTAAAAGGGATGGAATTTACCTGCATATTTTATTATGTTCCTTATTTTTTTGTTAGAAAGTGAGTGAATAAACATGTCATTAAGCCAAGTGCTAAAAGTGTACAATGATTGTATTGTTTGCCATTGTTTTCCTGTACATATGGATTTCATTAATGATTTTTAACTCAAGAAGTCAACTTCTGAACTGGTATGATTTTTCCAAAATGAACAAATGCAAATTTAAGTTTGTGTATATGTGCATAACATATATGTGTATACAATGGTGTGTGTGTAAACCAATAAATAAAATGGTGGACTAGCTTAGTTTCTATGAAGAAACAATAATACCTTTGCTTAGAAACAAAAACATATAGACAAATAGGACTCATATTTTAAAGTGGTAAATGGAAAATAACTTAGATTATGGATCTCAGCTAAGTCTTAACATTTGGTTATTGCTTCTCAAATAATGTTTCCTCCCAGTTTTTCAAGCCGAATTATTAAAAAGTATAGTATGGCAGTGGCAGCTTAGTTGATATAAACAAAAAAGCATGAAGAACAATAATGAATCAGTGGAAGGCTAGATATAAAATCAGCTACTCTTTATACTGACTTACCAGTTCTGACTTTAAAAGAAATAAGCTAAGTCAACTCATCTGTTTGCAGTATAGTTTTAGTTGATGAAAAAGTATATTTACATGACGAGAACTGATGTGAAGAAGGTAATTGATTTATTTAAATCCTTTTCAATTGTGTAAAAAAATTCCCATTACTTTGGATCCAATCCAGCTGAAACAAATTTAACAGTTTAGATTGATGAATGACAGGCAATCCATTTGGGACTTCTTAGATGTATAGCAAATAGTTCAAAATTGATAAACAATATACTGTCCTTTTTTTAATTTGGCCACTGTGTGGATGAAAATCAGTGGACCTTACATTGGGTCTGCCAGGGTTGTTAATAATAATAATAATAATAATAATAATAGTATCTGAAGCTGTATGGAAAAACATCATCTGAAATAGAATCGCTGCTCAACACTGTCCGTATATATAGCCAAGATATTGTAATGGAGTTTGGCTTGGACAAATGTGCCACACTTACTATCAAACAAGGAAAAATAATGAAAACTGAAGGAATCAAGATGCCCCACGAAAATAACATTAAGAGTCTGGATGAGGAAGAGTACTACAAATACTTGGGTATCCTTCAAGCTGACAACATCAAGCACACTGAAGTCAAGAAAAAGATTAGAGGTGAATACATCAAGAGAGTGAAGAAGATCTTAAAATCCAAACTCAATGGAGGAAATACCATAAAGGCAATCAACACCTGGGCAATCCCAGTCATTAGGTACACAGCTGGAATAGTGGACTGGACTCAAGCAGAACTAAAAGCAATGGATAGGCAGACCAGAAAAATAATGACAATGAATCATGCCCTTCATCCACGCAGTGACATTGATAGACTTTATCTACCAAGGCAAATAGGTGGGCGTGGAATGCTACAAGTACATCAGATGGTTGAAGAAGAAAAAATGGCTTTGGAAGAATATCTGAAGAACAATGATGAAGATGCACTGAAATTAGTATATCAGGAAGGCTTACTAACTACTGGAGAGACCAAACTGGCCTACAAGAAAGACCAAATGAAGAACAGAATAGAGGCATGGGAAGACAAAGCACTACATGGCCAATACATGAAAAAAATAGCTGGGAAAGCAGATAACAATAAAACCTGGCAATGGCTAAGAGCAGGAAAATTGAAGAAAGAGACCGAGGGACTAATTCTGGCTGCACAAGACCAAGCCTTAAGGACAAATGCATACAAAGTCAAAATTGAGAAGACAGCAACAGACAGTAAGTGCCGCCTATGCAAAGAAGCTGAAGAAACAGTGGACCACTTGGTAAGCTGTTGCAAGAAGATTGCACAACTGATTACAAGCAGCGGCATGACAAAGTAGCAACAATGGTGCATTGGAAGATCTGCAAAAAATATCATTTGCCTGTAAGCAAAAACTGGTGGGATCATAAAATAGAGAAAGTCATAGAAAATGATAAAATTAAACTGCTCTGGGACTTCAGAATTCAAACAGACAAGCACCTGCAACATAACACCCCAGACTTAACAATTGTCGATAAGAAAGACAAAAAAGTCTGGATAGTGGACGTGGCAGTGCCTGGAGATAGCAGAATAGAAGAGAAAGAACTGGAGAAGATAACAAAATACAAAGACCTACAAATAGAAATAGAAAGACTGTGGCAAAAGCAAGCAAGGGTAGTACCAATAGTCATAGGCTCCTTGGGTGCAATCCCAAAACAACTGGAGCGCCACTTGAACACCATTGGCATTGACAAATTCGCTATTAGTCAATTGCAAAAGGCAGCCTTATTAGGAACTGCTTCCATCCTGCGACGATATCTGTAATACCATCAAACATCCACATCTGCCTATCCCAGGTCCTGGGTAAGGACTCGATAGGTAGACAAAATGCCCAACTCCAGTCTGAACATCTGGCTGACTGTGCGATGATCGATAATAATAATAATAATAAAGTTGGAAGGGACCTTGGAGGTCATCTAGTCCAACCCCCTGCTCAGGCAGGAAACCCTATACCATTTCAGACAAATGGCTGTCCAGTCTCTTCTTAAAAACTTCCAGTGTTGGAGCATTCACCGCTTCTGGAGGCAGGTTGTTCCACTGGTTAATTGTTCTAACTGTCAGGAAGTTTCTCCTTAGTTCTAGGTTGCTTCTCTCCTTGATTAGTTTCCATCCGTTGCTTCTTGTCCTGCCTTCAGGCGCCTTGGGAAATAGCTTGACTCCCTTTTCTTGGTGGCAGCCCCTGAGATATTGGAACACTGCTATCATGTCCCCCCTTGTCCTTCTCTTCATTAAACTAGACATACCCAATTCCAGCAACCGTTCCTTATATGTTTTAGCCTCCAGTCCCCTAATCATCTTTGTTGCTCTTCTCTGTACTCTTTCTAGAGTCTCAATATCTTTTTTACATCGTGGTGACCAAAACTGGATGCAGTATTCCAAGTGTGGCCTTACCAAGCCATTGTAAAGTGGTATTAATACTTATTTCCTGTGCTTCAAAATATTTTGTTTCTTTTTTTCTTTGTTCCCTTACAGTCAGGTGATGCTGAATTTTGACTGATTTCTTAGTGATGACAGTTCTGGTCCCAGTTGCTCAGATTTTTTTATTGCTTGCTAGGGTTGAGATCATACAAAGAATATTATATTATAATTTGTGAGATAAAATCAATAAGCAGTGAGCTCTCAACAGGTTAGGTTTTCAGCTGTGCAGTAGAATATCATTTGGGTACAGTGGTAGTGCTACTAGAGAAGAAAAGAAAAATTAGACCGAAGGAAGACATGGGGACAAACTAGCATCCAGAACAGGGAAGACTTATTCAGAAACATACAGTTTATCTAAGAAGTTAGGTATGCAGAACATAAACAAAAGAAATACTAATTGAAGATAATGAGACATTGTACACTGAGATCTTGTAAGTGAAGAGGGCAATTGCATAGTGCTTTATTTAGTGGAAACAAGGACACAAGGAGAAAATTAAGCAAATTAGATTCTTCCACACACTTGTTTTACTTATCCTGCGTTATGGTTTGGACCACTTGCTTCTCATCCGTGGCTTGAATGGTTGAAGAAGGGCGAAGATTTAAAAACCAATTGGTTAGCATGCAGACAGATGCACTGCATATGTGCATGTTTCCATTTTCTAAAAATAATAGTTACAATAAAAACTAATAGCATAGAAATGATGGTTAGTAGATATTTTCTGCCCAGTTTGCATCAAACACACACAATTTGCAATAGGATAAAGATACACGATAAAAGTAGAAGAAACAGTGGCAAAAATAGGAGGATAACCTGCCCTTTTAAAGAAAGATCAAAGAGTCTCTTATATCTCAAAATTTAACTTTTTTAAACCTTTCATGTGACTTCAGGAAAAAAGCAAAACTCAAGAGCAATTCTACAATATTTGCTTTAATATTCCTCCTGCTCCAAGTACTGTATTTAGGGAGCTCAGGAAAAACTAAACATCAAAGCTGTCAATCACAAAATAACTGTTTTCTTTCACTTCTCAGTCTGAGAGGGAGAAAATGAATCAATTTTTGCTGACGCTATCTGTAGCTATTTATGGCTTGTTCTGAGTTAGAGAAACTTCCTGTTTGATAGTTGAAGACACAGTCACAAGATTTCTTAACTATGAAAACCTGGCTCATCACAAAATAATTTTATTTAATTGATAAGAATCAGGTTCTGTTTTGAAAACATGTGACATGTATTGGATTTTGCTGGAGAACTGGTAAAATATTTTAAAAGTGTTATTTCGTATCCAGTGCCCTCCAGTTCCATAACAACTAATTAATATATTAAACTCTAAGTGGCTCCCAAGAGGTAATTTGATCATAAAACCATACAGCTTGAAAGAAAAAGTGTCATATTTAACTTTTGACTAAAAAGCATGCCAGCCTGGCATAAATCAAACTCTGCAGTTCAACAAGTCACAATAATATGGATTTGTTTAGGCTATTTATATATATCACACCATATAAATGCCTATCCCAAGGCAGTTTACAATGTGATTTAATTATAACAGTTGGGGAGAAAATAGGATTACTATAGAAAGAGTTTCATTTCTTATACTATTTGTTTTCATTTCACTGAAGAAAAATATACATGGTTTAGAAAATCCAAAAATGGAAGAAGAAAATAAAACCCAACTGATAAAGTGTCAGAAAAGATCAGCAAACTTGACATTGGTAATTATGCTAGTGTAGGGGGTGGCATGGCAAAAACAGTGAATGCAAGTTCACATAATTAAACTTCCATAAATGTACCTGGGTGGCTGCTGATATAGATGCAACCAAGGGAGATCCAAAACCACCTAGATGAAATACAGCTTCCCATCCTCTCTTTGAAAGAAAATACTGAATTGAGAGTAATTGAGTGAACAAGGTACTTGTTAACAAATGAATATGCTCCCAGAGTTTCAATCCCAGAGAAATTTTTAACCTTTTTTCTTAATATGTAGCATGCATTGCAAAGGGGCAGATATGTAGCCCATTTGTAACAGCCTAGGTCAACTGATGTTCTTGCTTTGTGTGTTAACAATATGTTTAATATATAAAATACAATAAACTGACAAACCTTTAATAAAAATAATAATCATAAAATGAAAAAGCTATACAAATAACAGAATCAGTATAAAATTGGCTACCAATAGAATATAGCATCATAAAAATATTATGAAAACCACTACAATCAAGAAGATTCCAAAATTATTTAGAATATACGCTTGAAATAAAAATCTTCTTACAGATCTGTGGAACAAGGAGTATCAGTGTTCTGCTCAGGAGAGAATTTTATGGCTTACTCTGGGAGGAAGATTCAATATAATGCATACATTGAATAAAATATATGAATTTATAAGCAACTATTGGTTACCATTTTATTTTGTGGTCTTTCTTTAGAGGCAACAATGGAAACAGAATACTTTACAAAAATTAAGCCCTGATGAATTTTTTTTTAAATGTTTGGGAACCTTTCCCAGAAGAATATCTTCTGGATTCTATGAAACCCAATGCAGTGTTAATGTAGTTCCAACCAACTGTAATATACAGTATATAAAATAAAAAAAATCCCTTTTCACCCTTATTGGTGGTATGTGACTTCTTCAGTCTCAGGTCCTCTACCAGAGGCCTATGAGTTTTAAGGTTCTGCATAGGAGTTTAGCGGTTCCTAACACTGTACTCTTCTAGACAGAGAGCTCTGATGTTCTTGGTATCTATTGGAGTCACTCTCCCAGCTTAGGAGTCATAGCCCCCCAAACTCCTACAACTTTGATATCACTTTGGCCTTTACTTTCCACATCCTCTCCAGTTTCACTTTCAGGCCCCGGTACTTCTTGGGCTTCTCATACTCCTTTTCCTGATGTTGCTGTCATTTGATACCACTACATCCGATACCACTACATCTCCATCTCTCTCTCTCTCTCTCTCTCTCTCTCTCTCTCTCTCTCTCTCTCTCTCTCTCTCTCTCCCTCCCTCCCTCCCTCCCTCCCTCCCCCCCATTGGAATAAAGGTTTAAATATTCATACTAATTTCTAATCCAATGGAATCTGTGATTAAATTCTGCTGGGTTGGGTCAGCAATATAATTAGACACAATATGCTTTATTTGTGTGATCTGAAAGTTTGCTAATGGAGGTATAAGACATTTAATCTATTAATCCCTATTTCAGGACATGTCCAACTATTTTGATCATCTGAAATTATAAGTGCAGTTATTTATATCCAAATTTGGAACACTCTTGTCATGCACAGTAATGACCCTTGGAAAAAGCTGAATGTACAATAGAAATTAATTATTGCCTGGATGTACTGTCTACTAAACAGTGAATGGGCACTACTAAACCATATGTCATCAATAGACAAATCAGTAGACACATAGAAATAAGTTGTATGTATGCACCATTCAAAAAAGGGAAACAAAAAAGATCAGAACATCCCTACTGCAACAGCCAATACATAAATAAGCAGGAATTAATATCAATCAAGCAGAAAGGAATAATCTTTTCTACTAAGGAGAAAATCACACCCCCATTAAGACTGGCAGAACAAGAAACTATATAAATAGGGAGCAAACCCCACACTTACACTTATATTACATAGATGGATAATGAAACATCTACAAACAACCACATTTAGAGGGCATCAACTCCCCATACAACATCATCAAATAATCAAAACTTGTCATTTTAGAGATGGACAAAAGATAAATGTCCTCACTACTCAGCTTTAACTCCATTCAGAATGAATAAATTATTTCACTTTACCAGATGTGCTAAACAAAAGCCTGCCAAACTGCAAGTCCTCTTTTTGGAGAGGTGTGCAGGGAAATAAACCTCATTCTCAGTTGTAGGGAGAAAATTATGATCTTGTAAAAATAGGCTCTTATTTTTAGGCTTTACTCTGAAACTCAAATTACTATCATAATTGAAGTATGCTGCTGGGTAAATGAATAGTGAATTATCAACATACTTCAGTTTATGTCACATTTGCTTAACTGCCAAATGTAAACATTGTGAGGGAGATAAATACATACTTATTAGGAAGAAGTAGCATTTAACTCAGTTAGAATTGCTATAGCCCAATGGGCACATAGAAAAAGATTAATAATTTCTGCTTGTAAACCTGTGGAGACAAACAGATCTAGCCCAGCACTTACTCTACCACACTTCTTATTAGCTAAAGTATTGTTCCATTTTATCTATCAAATTTTCCTGAAGCAACAAAAAAGCACAATTGTATAAGGAAGGAAGTGTCTGATTTTTTACTAACAAGCAATGCTCCATGAGACCAGGGAAAGATTATATGGCAACAGCATACATCAAGATAGATGATATTTTGCAAAGTTCGGGAAATAGGACTTGAAATCTGAATCATCTTGCTGGAGTGTTCTCCAGAAATACTTGCAGCTCCAGCAATGAGATAGATTCTAAGACTTGATGACAGGATAGAATCTGCAGATGAGAACTACAAACACTGATAATGAAAAATAACGCCCCATATGTTTTATTCCTTGTGATGTCTGCAAAAGAAACACCAATGTATCTTTTACTGATTCCTGTGATTCTGGAAATGGGGCTTCTGATTTACACGTCTTCAAATGGTGGCGGTGTGAATCTGTATTGTGAAGAGTATATTATACTCCTGGTACAGGTTAACATAAAATCATAGGGTTGGAAGAGAGCTTGGAGGTTTCTAGTCCAACCTCCATTTCCTGCCTGAGGCAGGAGTCCTTGTATCATCCCAGACAAATGGTTATCCAATCTTTTGTTGAAAACTTCCAAGCATTTAGGTTTAATGTAGCATCTTCATAAGTTGAAATCAGCGTGATATTAGAAATAGAGATATTAGGTTAAGATGATTATATTGAGATTGTCAGGACATCCTTAGTTGATATTGTAATCTCTGTTTCCAGTTTCCTTGCATTTGACTCTAATGCTGTTGAGCCCTCCAAGAACTCAATATAGTCAGGGAGTCACTATTATGGGACAGAAATGTCCACTTGTTTTAAGCATCTAAGCTGGTCCCAGGATAATAATATCCCTGTCTGTTATCTTTGGCTTTAAGTGTTTACATGGAATCTTCCCCAAGATATCTTCAGTCATCTCACTTTCTATTTCAAGGGTTTTTATAAGTGTTCATTGAAGTATCTGATAGAGTGCTTAAGCCTTTGGTCATTTCCAGACCTATATCCTTTTGGTTTGTCATTTTCAATTATCTAGATTTAAGTCAGTTAAAGGGACAGGGTTATTCATCCCTTGTCTTGTTGTTCATATCATGAATATGTTAGAGCAGTGATGGCGAACTTTTTAGAGACTGAGTGCCCAAACTGCAACCCATAACCCACTTATTTATTGCCGGGTGCCGAGTGGGCATGGCTGACTGGGTGGGTGTGGCTGCAGTGGGCGTGGCCACCTCGATGATGCTTGTGGGGATGCCTATGGGGGACAGGCAGGGTTGGGAGAGATCCAGCTGGGGTGGTGGGCCAGAGGCTCATCCTGCGGTGTGAGGTGAGGCGAGGCAGGGCGGGAGTGCCAATTGCCACAGGGCAAGGCAAGGCAAAGCAGGGGCCAGGGCTGCTGCTGTCTGACACCATCAGCCCCTGCACACAGAGGCCAGCAAGTGCATGGGGGCAGACGGTGTCCGTCAGCAGCCACAGCCTGCCAGCTGTCCTGCATCATGGCAAACTGGCCACAGAGCACCATCAGCATGGGTGGGGACAGCCAGAAGGAAGTCCTTGCCTAGCCTGGGCCCCATCTGCTTGATGGCTCTAATAGGGGCGGCAGCTGCTGCTGCTCTGACCGGCCAACCACGCAGGGAAGCAGGAGGAGGTGGAGGGGCAACTGATATGCAAGATCCACTTCCTCGTCAGTCTGCCAGAGAGCAGCCAAGTGTATGTATTTTTGGAAAACTTTGTACTGTTCTTTGAATATATTTTAATGAAGTTGGCCATTTTCCATGTCACAATGGATCTAGTCATTGTTCTTTGCTGAATATTGAAAAGCAGGTTTCCATAAACGATTTTCAAAGATGAACTCACACAATAAACTATAAAAGGATACTATTTTATGAAACCTGCTGCTATCCTTCTTCTCTTCCCCTTCCATTGTCTTTTTAATAAAAAGAGCAAGTGATTATGCAATCTGTACCATTAAACTATAATAATTTGTTGTTGTTAGTTGCAAAGTCGTCTCCGACCCATCGCGACCCCATGGATAATGTTCCTCCAGGCCTTCCTGTCCTCTACCATCTTCTGGAGTCCATTTAAGCTCAGGCCATTGCTTCAGTGACTCCATCCAGCCACCTCATTCTCTGTCATCCCCTTCTTCTATTGCCCTCAATCTTTCCCAGCAGTAGGCTCTTCTCCAGTGAGTCCTTCTTTCTCATTAGGTGGCCAAAGTACTTGAGTTTCAATTTCAGGATCTGGCCTTGTAAAGAGCAGTCAGGGTTGATCTCCTCTAGGACTGACCGGTTTGATCGCCTTGCAGTCCAGGGGACTCACAGGAGTCTTCTCAAGCACCATGGTTCAAAGGCCTCAATTTTTTTGCACTCAGCCTTTCTTATGGTCCAACTTTCACAGCCATACATTGCAACTGGGAAAACCATGGCCTTGACTATATGTACTTTTGTTGGCAGGGTGATGTCTCTGCTTTTTAGTATCCTGTCTAGATTTGCCATAGCTTTCCTCCCCAGGAGCAAGCGTCTTTTAATTTTTTGGCTACAGTCCCCATCTGTGGTGATCTTGGAGCCCAGGAAGATAAAATCTGTCACTACCTCCATTTCTTCCCCATCTATTTGCCAGGAATTGAGAGGGCCAGATGCCATGATCTTGGTTTTCTTAATATTGAGTTTCAAGACAACTTTTGCACTCTCCTTCTTCACTCGCATCAAGAGGCTCTTTAGTTTCTCTTCACTTTCTGCCATTAGAGTGGTATCATCTGCATATCTTAGGTTGTTGATATTTCTCCCGGAAATCTTAATTCCAACTTTTGTTTCATCTAGCCCTGCTTTTCTCATGCTGTGCTCTGCATATAAGTTAAATAGGCAGGCGACAGTATACAGCCTTGCCGGACTTCTTTTCCAATTTTGAACCAATCAGTGGTTCCGTGGCCAGTTCTCACTGTTGCTTGTTGACCCACATATAGGTTTCTCAAGAGACAAATAAGATGGTCTGATACTCCCATCTCTTTAAGAACCTGCCACAATTTGCTGTGATCCACACAATCAAAGGCTTTAGCATAATCAATGAAGCAGAAGTAGATGTTTTTCTGGAATCCCTAACTTTCTCCATGATCCGCATATGTTGGCAATTTGATCTCCAGTTCCTCTGCTTCTTTGAAATCCTGCCTGTACTTCTGGAAGTTCTCGATCCATATACTGCTGGAGTCTAGCTTGTAGGATTTTAAGCATAACTTTACTTGCATATGAAATGAGTGCAATAGTGCGATGGTTTGAACATTCTTTGGCATTGCCTTTCTTTGAAATTGGAATGTAAACTGACCTTTTGCAATCCTGTGGCCACTGTTGAGTTTTCCAAATTTGTTGGCAAATTGAGTGTAGCACTTTTACTGCATTGTCTTTTAAGATTTTGAATAGCTCAACTGGAATACTGTCACCTTCACTAGCTTTGTTGTTGCTCAGATTTTCTAAGGCCCATTTCACTTCACATTCTAGGATGTCTGGTTTGAGGTCAATGACCATCTCATTGTGGTTATCTGGGACGTTAAGCTCATTCTTGTATAGTTCTTCTGTGTAGTTTTGCCACCTCTTCTTAATCTCTTCTGCCTCTGTTAGGTCCCTGCCATTTTGGTCCTTTATCATGCCCATCTTTGCATGAAACGTTCCCTTCATATCTCCATTTTTTTTAAAGAGATCTCTGCTTCTCCCTATTCTATTGTTTTCTTCTATTTATTTGCACTGTTTATTTAAGAGGGCATTCTTATGTCTTCTAGCTATTCTCTGGAATTCTGCATTCAATTGGATGTATCTTTCTCTTTCTCCCTTCCCTTTCGCTTCCCTTCTTTCCTCAGCTATTTGCAAAGCTTCCTCAGATAGCCATTTTGCTTTCTTGCATTTCTTTTTCTTTGGGATGGTTTTACTTGCTACCTCTTGTACAATGTTGCGAACTTCCGTCCATAGTTCTTCAGGGACTCTGTCAATCAGATCTAATTCCTTAAATCTATTTGTCACCTCTACTGTATATTCATCAGGGATATGATTTAGTTCATACCTGAGTGGTCTAGTGTTTTCCCCTACTTTCTTCAATTTAAGCCTAAATTTTGCAATGAGAAGCTCCTGGTCTGAGTCACAGTCAGCTCCTGGTCTTGTTTTTACTGACTGTATAGAGCTTCTCCATCTCTGGCTGCAGAACACATGGTCAATCTGATTTCTGTGTTGACCATCTGGTGATTTCCATGTGTAGAGCCATCTCTTGGGTGGTTGGAAAAGAGTGTTTGCTATGACCATCGTATTCTCTTGACAAAATTCTATCAGTCCGTGCCCTGCTTCATTTTTTATTCCAAGGCCAAACTTGCCTATTATTCCAGTTATCTTTTGGCTTCCTGCTTTAGCATTCCAATCCCCCATGCTGATAAGGACATCATTTTTTGGTGTTGATTCTATAAGATGCTGTGGGGCTTCACAGAACCGGTCAATTTCATCCTCTTCAGCACCAGTGGTTGGGGCATAGACTTGGACTACTGTGATATTGAATGATTTGCCTTGGATTCGTACTGAGATCATTCTGTCATTTTGGGGATTGTATCCCAATATTGCTTTTCCTACTCTTTTATTGACTATGAAGGCTACTCCATTTCTTCTGAGGGATTCTTGCCCGCAGTAGTATACCTGATAGTCATCTGAGTTAAATTCACCCATTCCTGTCCATTTTAGTTCGCTGATTCCTAAGATGTCGATGTTCAGTCTTGTCATCTCTTGTTTGACCATGTCTAGCTTGCCTTGATTCATGGATCTTACATTCCAGGTTCCTATGGAGAAAAGATCTTTACAGCATCAGACTTTCCTTTCACCACCAGGTGCATCCACAGCTGAGCGTCCTTTCGGCTTTGTCCCAGTCGCTTCACTCTTTCGGGCAGTACTAGTACTAGCCTTCTTCTCTTCCCCAGTAGCATATTGGACACCTTCTGACCTGAGGGGCTCATCTTTTAGCGTCATATCTTTTTGCCTTTTGGTACTGTCCATGGGGTTTTCATGGCAAAGATACTGGAGTGGGTTGCCATTTCCTTCTCCAGTGGATCACATTTTTTCAGAACTCTCTGCTATGACCTGTCCATCTTGAGTGGCCCTGCATGGCATAGCTCATGGCTTCATTGAGTTACGCAAGCCCCTTCGCCACAACAAGGCAGTAATCCATGAAGGAGAAACTATAATAATACAGAATATTTATTATCAGTTAGAAATGTGAATAATGTTCCATCAGAATATTGAAAAACAGATGATTCTTATAATAAACCACACAAAGAGTATCTTTTGTAAGGGGATAATAATTGCTTGTTTTCTTAAAGAAAATCTGTTCATTTGGTCTGGGTTTTTTTCCTTTCTGTATAATGTCAGCTTCTTACAGTATATGAATAATTTGAAAATAATGTGTTCTGCCTGTTAGAATAATGATCAGAATTATTATTTTAAAATATTAATAATAGTCTGTGTTTTTAAATGCTTTCTTTGCTAGCCAAAAATTAGCAGAGAAATTTAAGAAAGCTACCTTAATCTCATTTTTTAAAATTGGATTTTTTAGGTAATTTAATTTGAAAAATGTATTTCATAGATGAAAATTTACTTTCCTTTTTTTAGTTTATGAATGCTAGTGAGTGGATCCAGATAAAAACTTCTTTCAGCTACAGTAATTCATTGAATGACTTGGCTAGATATTCTCTCTCATCTAACCTACTTCGCAGTTTTGTTATTGTGGCGAGAAAATGAAGAGAGGCTGCTATTGTATGCTGCCTGAATTCCTGGAGGAATAGCAACTGTGATAGAAAAAATATATAAAATAAAGCTGTACACTGTTTCCCCTTCCTCTGCCTATTTCTGCCCCCCCCCTAGACTTCCCCCATTTCCCTCTATTGTCCCTGTTCCCTCCCCACTTCCAAATCTAAACTGGGCCAGTCCAAGACTACTGTATAATATGGCCATGTTTCTGCTTCCTATCACTAGGAAAACAATAAAAAAGCCCTCACCTAAAAGTTCATCTAGAAAACAGGAGATGAGAAACTGCAGTTATTCTATTCCAGTGGTGGCGAACCTATGGCACCGGTGCCAGAGGCGGCACTCAGAGCCCTCTCTGTGGGCACGCGCACTGTTGCCCCAGTCCTAGGCCTTCAGCTGGGTTTTATAAAACCTTTTCACTTTAGGCCTCAGCCGCCGTGTGAAAAAAAAAAAGTTCAATCAGTCAATTTCAATTTCTCGCGGGAAAAAAAATCTTGCAAAGTTGGAATTGATTGATTGAACTTTTTAGTCCCACCCAGTCTGCCATTACCACTGCAGCCACGCCCACCCAATGGGCCATGGCCACCCAATGGGCCACACCCACCCAACACTCGACGATGCATAAGTGGGTTTGGGGTGCAGTTTGGGCACTTAGTCTCTAAAAGGTTCACCATCACTGTTCTATTCTCATCAAACACGAACCCTTGATTATCCCAACATGCCATCCTCTTCACAATGGAATCCTTACCTCAGTTGTCTTGTTACAAAAGCACAACTTTGCTTTACGTTAGAAAAATACATTTTCCTTTATTTAAACACTTATCTCACTTGCACAAAATGTATTCACTCCTTTAAATTTCCTGCCTTCAAACCTCCAAGTTTATTAAAAAAAAAACCCTCTGCTTTTCTATTATTTGGGATCCCTTTTTTGTGGAAAGCAGGCACCAATGATCATTGAATAAAATTTGACCATTTCTCCTCAGAAAAAAATGCCAAACTTTATGCAAGAAACTTGCAGTGGCAACTTTCCATATGGATCTCATGTTTCTTTGCCATTTGTATTTGTGTAATAAGCATAGGATTTTTCCTAGAGGAGTTATTTCTAAAGTGGTTTGAAATGAACTGCTTTCAATATAATTTCTCTAGGGCATTGTTTCATAACATTATATATATGATAACTTCTCTGAATAATACTTTACTGGTTTTGTTAGCATTTTTTAATAAACATCAAAATATTTGAAACAAAATCAAAGTTTCATTTTCTTACTTCAAAATATAATTTAGATAATGTATCAAGAGACTCGATATGCTTATTTATATTTGTATTTATATTTATTTATATTTGTTATTTGCATTTTCATTTTGTAATCGTGTTTCAAATTTTCCCAACTAAATGTTAATTTTGTTATGGTTTGTCTTAGTAAATGTAGCTAAAATAAAGACAAAACCTTATTATGAACTATAAAATCTTTATGCAATGAATGCTATTTAATCTCTTGTTAGAGCACTAGAGCTCAATTGCATTGTCACTTTTTTTGCCAGCTGAAAATTAAATATGGAAATCATTGCACTGTATTATATGAAGCATATAATAGTTTCATCATTAACATTCCATATTAGTGAAAATTTATCCCATAACACTGTAAGAGGAATCTTTTCTGTCTTGTTATGTGACCAAGAGTTTGGTTTTTTAAAAGTTTTTTTCCCCACTTCCAGTTTTGCGCCCGTAGCTCAGGCTACACGAGAGCGGACCTGCGCTCCCCATGGCTAGTTTCATCCTGCTAGGGCAGTGGTTCTCAACCTTTCTAATGCCGCGACCCCTTAATACAGTTCCTCATGTTGTGGTGACCCCCAACCATAAAATTATTTTCGTTGCTATTTCATAACTGTAATTTTCTACTGTTATGAATCATAATGTAAATATCTGATATGCAGGGTGTGTTTTCATTGTTACGAATTGAACATAACTAAAGCATAGTGATTAATTACAAAAACAATATAACAATGCTTGATGGAGAAGCTTATTCTTCCTTGTTCAAAAATGTTGGGAGGGAGGGAAGGGGAAGGAAGGAAGGAAGATTGAAGGGGAAAGGAAGGAGATGGAGAAGGAAGAAGATTGAAGGGGGAAGGAAGGAAGGAAGGAAGGAAGGAAGGAAGGAAAGAAGGAAGGAAGGAAGGAAGGAAGGAAGGAAGGAAGGAAGGAAGGAAGGAGAGATTGAAGGGGAAGGGATGGAGATGGAGATGGAAGGAAGGAAGATTGAAGGGGAAAGGAAGGAGATGGAGGAGATTGAAGGGGGAAGGAAGGAAGGAAGGAAGGAAGGAAGGAAGGAAGGAAGGAAGGAAGGAAGGAAGGAAGGAAGGAAGGAAAGATTGAAAGTTTAAGAAAATGCCACTGTCAACTCTAATGCCCGTAAGGCTAATGAAAATCTAATATTTATGCAGAGTTTTCTAAAGAGAAGAGACTTTACAAACAATTGCCTATATATAAGTAAACAGCCAATATAAAAAGCATGATTATATTTTATTTGATCAATAGGAAATAATGACTTTTTTTGGCATATCACAATGGTTCATCTTAATAACAGTCTGATGTTTTGGTATATTGTGCCCTACCAGAGATTGGCAAAAGGTATTTTAGGGAACTATATAGAGCTATATTTTGAATCAAAGAGACCCCACTGTACTGCAGAGAATTATATGCTTGGCTGGTGGTATTGATTGCAGAGGTTAAGCATGTAATTGCATTAATTGCAGAGGTTAAGCATTTAATTCCATTTGCATCTGTCTTTTCACAAAGGGAAAAAACAGACCAACCTATCAAAAATAGTGCCATAAAAACAGAATAGAAACACAATTTAAAATAGGCAAGAAAATGGTAAGTGAGCACCTGTCCAGCCTAGACAAATTCAAATCACCAGGACCAGATGGATTACAAGGTTCTCAAGGAACTGGCAGATGTGATCTCAGAACCACTGAACTATTTTTTTTCAAAGATCCTGGAGCACTGGGAAACTACCAGAGGACTGGAAAAGAGTTAATGTAGTTCCCATCTTAAAAAAAGGAAAAAAAGTGGATCTAGGAAATTACAGACATATCAGCCTGACCTCAAAACCTGGGAACATTCTGGAAAAGATAATCAAACAATGAATCAGCGAATACCTTGAGGTAAACAAAGTCATTACTAAAAGCCAACATGGGTTTGTCAGAAACAGATCATGCCAGACAAATCTTATTGCATTCTTTGACCAAGTGACAAAATTAGTGGACCAGAGGAATGCTGTGGATATAATTTATTTGGACTTCAGTAAGGCATTTGATAAAGTAGATCACAACCTTCTCCAGCATGAGGATGGATAATCCATGGATTGGGTTTCCTGAAGTCCCTTCTACCCACAATAGACTAAGTCTGAGAGTTAGCCACACCTCCCGCTGCCCCAGTTCCAACTTAGTCTTATACCCACCAGGACGCGTTGGTTCCCTCTCAGATTGTATCAGGTTTTACTTTTTCAATCAGTGTATTATCCTTTCTATTTCTGGAGTAATTGGAGTTTCCTACCTATTTCTTTGATTCTGTCCTTTTTCAAACCTCTTTCCCCCCTCACCTTCTGAGCTATTGAGCTCACGAGGCACTTCTCGTGCAGCCAACTAAGCCGCGACTCTGCCAATTGCTCTATCCGATCAGTGGACCTCCGGAGCCTCTTAAAATTGCAGCTGGTCTGCTGAGCTTCAGCCAGAAGTTCCCTGGCTTCCCCAGCCTGCCATGCAATCGGTGGCTGCCATTTTGGGGCTGGCAACTGGCTGTGTACTCCAAGGGACTTATTTCTGTTTCCACGAGCAGTTTTCCTCTTGCTGAAATCTTCCTGAGATTTTTCTGTCTAGATTGAGCAGCAGAAACTGCAATTATCTGTTATTAGGCTGGGTTCTGACCCGCTGGTTATCAGACTCCCTGGCTCGCCATGTGGCTAGTGGCCGCCATTTTGAATAGCTTTTTCTCAAGTTTTCTCTATAACCAGGATTGTTTATCTTAAATAATTGGTTACACTCTGGAGGAGTAGCTGTGGGGAAAAATATAATTCATCATTATTCTTAACAAGATCCAATCTAACGTGCCTTCAACCTACATTGTGGTGGCTTCACACGTGGACGGCCACCATTTTGAGCAGCAATCCGTTTGTGCTACTGGTGCCCTGTGGCCTTCCTATTATTTATCCAGCCTCATCTACTTGACATTGCCTCTGGCAATTTTTTGGGTGCCTTAGAAGTTTCACCACTTCCTCACTTGAAATTGTTGTTCTTCAATTACTACTCTAAAGGATTGCTGGCCTCCCACAACAGCATTATCAGGAGCTCATACTGGTTTTACCAGTTTCCAGCAGTCATCAAATCAGGCCTTACACTGTGGTTCACAGTAGCATTCTCAGGAGCACACACTGGTTTTACCAGTTTCCAACAGTCATCAAATCAGGCCTTACATTGTGGTTCACAGTAGCATTCTCAGGAGCTCATACTGGTTTTACCAGTTTGGTTTCAACAGGCTCCAAACTGGCCTTTGCTCCTATTCTTATTGAGATCTATCCTCAGTCCTGTACTGAAGGATCTCCATCACAATGGCAGAAGATAAACAGCCCCATGTTTTCCTGTCTCCTACCAGCTCTCCAAGTAAAAAGAAACGTAAATCCTCCAAATTGGAGGCAGCAGGGAAACTGAGAGCTAGAGTCAAAACTTTGGCTAGCAAAGCTCCATCCAAAGTGGCTGAAAAGGAAGCCACCAGGAGACATTTGGCCTTAGAGAGGCAATTTTCAAAGGCCTAGAGGGAGACTCCGAGGAAGATTCCCCAAGCTTCCACTACCATGTCTGAGGGCGCCCTGTTTGGCCCACAAATAACCACGACTGTTCAGGTCCACAGAACATTTTCCCCGGACATGGAGGCCCAGCAGAGGTCCATCAGTCCTATGGTTCCAGATCCAAGTATCAGCTGGACGGCCCTACCACCCAGTACTCAACCGGGACCCTCTGCCACAGTCACACCCACTGCAGCTGCTCTCTGTCCCAAAGTTCCTCCAACTGTCTGGCCAGAGCAGCTTCAATCAATGCTCACTCAGGTCTTGACACAGAGTATTGCCTCTTTACAAAGGCCTAAGCCTTTATCCTCCACCCAGTCTTATTCTGAGCCTCCAGATTATGCCTACTCAATTGGTTTTGAACATTCATCTCATGACAGAGAGTCATATTCGGATCTTGAGGAAACAGGAGATCCTCCCTTGTCTGAGGACGAAGAAAAGCATCAGGAACCTCTCCGTGGGATTATTTGATCCCATGTTATTCGGGTCCATTCTACCTAAGGCCTCCGCAGCATCTAAGATTGCGCCTGAGCAAGAACCACAACCCACCTCTTCCACCAGTCATACACCAGACCCATAGTTTTCTGAGCCGACTGTGACCCAAAAACATATACCGTGTCCCCCTTTTTTCATCAATATGGTAAAGAAGCAATGGGCTAGTCTTAGTGCCCTCCCTGCTCCAAGGGCCACTGATAA
This sequence comes from Crotalus tigris, assembly GCF_016545835.1. Taxonomy (NCBI): domain Eukaryota; kingdom Metazoa; phylum Chordata; class Lepidosauria; order Squamata; family Viperidae; genus Crotalus; species Crotalus tigris. The sequence continues at coordinate 1,620,806 of NW_024096634.1, read as the reverse complement.
AAAACTTTTCAATGTGGCTCCGTCACTGTCAAATTTATTAGAGGTACCGGCGGTAGACACATCATTAACCCCTATCTTCTCTCCCTCCACCATACCAGATGATATGGTGGAGGCATTGAAGCTGGAGGAATGGAAATCGGAATTTTCTTTGCGCAGGTCACATCAGGCATCTGGATGGGCAGTGAAGGCTTCCACTTCAGCGTCCTTCTTTTCCAGGTCTTCTATCATTTGGCTTCGAGAGCTTCAAGCCATGATTCCCCAGGAACAGGTGCAGGCCCACCAGACCTTGGGTACGTTACTTGCTACGGCAGAGTACACGGCGGATGCCACCCTTCACACAGCCAGATTTTCGGCCAGGGCAATTGCCACAAATGTATCAACTCGCAGACTGCTCTGGCTGAAACAATGGCAGGTGGACTTAAAGTCCAAATGGCGTCTGGCCACTGCACCTTATACTGGGGGTCATCTATCTGGGGAAGCTCTCGATCCCTACTTGGTGGAGAATCAGTACAAGAAGAAGGTGTTAGTACACCAGGCCAGACGGGCGGACAGGAAAGCTACCCCATATTATCAGAAGCAGACCTTTCGCACTACTTCAGGGACGGAGTGGTCTCAACCACCCCGCTCTTTCCCCCCCAGAGGCGAGCATCAATAGGACCGCTTTGGGCCCAAGCCCAGGCAGCAGGTTCAATCAAAGCAGCCCTTTCAAGGCATGGGGGGCCGTCCCTTTAGGAGGAATAAATGACTCCAGGGAGGGACCCCCCATAGGTGGCAGGCTTTCCCTCTTCATTCACAGCTGGGAAGCCACTACCACAGACGTTTGGATTCTATCCACCATAGAACACGGTCTGTCCTTGGAGTTCCTATCCAGGCCACTGGATCAGTTCATCCAATGCCCAGCTTCCTTAAACCCAACCAAGAGGAACCTCATAAATCATCTTTTGGACATAAAGGCCATGGAGCTGGTCCCAGCCAAACAGATAGGGAAGGGTTTTTACTCCATCCTCTTTGTAGTGCCGAAGGCCTCGGGAGGATGGAGAGCCTTCTCAATCTAAAGAGGCTAAGTACTTACCTACTGTACAAAAAGTTCAAGATGCAGACTCTACAATCCATCCTGGCCAGCATCAGGAGGCACGACTTCCTGACGTCTATCGACCTCACAGAAGCATACCTACATGTACCAATCCTTCTCCAACATCGCAGGTTTCTCAGATTTTGTTACAAATCCTGTCATTATCAGTACAGAGCTCTGCCATTTTGGCCCATCATCTGCTCCAAGGGTGTTCACAAAGATCTTGATGGTTCTAGCTGCACACCTGAGACTGGTTCCAATACGGATCCAGTGCTACCTGGACGACATTCTCATAAAGTCTTTGTCAGTTCAGGCAGCAAGGGTGGATGTAGCACTCATCATCAAGGTCCTTCAGAACCATGGGTTCTCTGTGAACTTCCTCAAGAGCCAGTTAGTTCCCTCTACTCATCTTCTCCATGTGGGGGTGGTCATAGATACGGAACAGTGTATGGTCTACCTGTATCCAGATCACCAGGTCAGTCTCAGGTCACTGGTACGTCAGGTCCAACATGCCCGTGTGGTTCCCCTGATGACCCTCTCCCAACTTTAGGGAAAATGATCTTGTGCATCTCCATAGTGCCTTGGGCCAGACTGCACTCCAGAGCTCTACAGTGGTTCCTCCTCCCCTTTCAAAGGCAGAAACTCACATCTTCCAACAGGAAAGTGAGGGTGCCACCTCTAATTTGAAGTCTCTCTGCTGGTGGACTTCCCAAATGACAGCCGGAGGTGCACATTTCAAGGAACTGGCATGACTCAGTCTCACCACCGATGCCAGCCTCTTTGGCTGGGGAGCTCATCTCCAATCCCAGTTGGCTCAGGGACGGTGGTCCCCACGGGACCTGAAGCACAACATAAACTGGCTAGAGCTCAGAGCCATACATCTAGCTTTACAGCACTTCAGACACAGGGTGAAGGGGCAGCATGTGCTAGTCCTCACAGACAACATAGTGTCAAAAGCCCACGTGAACTGGCAGGGAGGCACCCGGTCCCAGTCTCTCATGACAGAGGCCAGGCTACTATGCTCCTGGGCAGAGACCAACCTCTCTTCCATCAAGGTGGCTCACATTTTGGGGGAAACAAACAGACAGGCGGATGCCTTAAGCAGAGCGATGATAGACCACTCGGAATAGCGTCTGCTTTCAGCTCTATTCACAGAGATAGCGGAGAGGTTCAGCTGCCTGGCTCTGTACCTGTTTATGTCTCCGGAGAATTCACAACTCCCGCGGTTCTTCTCCCAGTTCCCGTCTCCGGGGGTGGAAGGAGTGGATGCACTTCGCAGTCCTTGGCCCAGGGGCCTACTATACGCCTTTCCTCCTCTTTCACTAATGCCGGCGGTCATACACAAAATATTGCAGGAGAGGGCAGAGGTCATTCTCATTGCTCCACACTGGCCGGGGAGTCTGTGGTTTGCTGACCTCGTGAGCCTTTCCATCTCGTCCCCATGAAGGATCCCTCTGAATTGCATTGTTCTCAGCCAGGAGGCTCTTCATCACCCGGACCCGCAATGGCTCCAGCTAGCCGCCTGGCACTTAAGCGGCAACGCCTGACTCAGGGTTCTTACCCACCGAGGGTGATCTCCATGATTGAGGCTTCCAGGCACCCGTCTACCAACAGAATGTATGATTCTATTTGGAAGAACTTTTCTACCTGGTGTTCCAGGACTAAAATTGACATTTCATCTATCACTGTCCCAAACATTTTGGAATATTTGCTAGAGGAGCTTGACAGAGGTCTTTCGCCAAATACCATCAAACAACAAGTAGCAGCCCTAGCTACGGTGCTGACATGCAATGATTCTTCCTTTCTAGCACATCACCCAATGATTCACTCCTTCATCAAGGGGGTGACCAACACAAAGCCACCCATGGTCCATAGATACCCCTCGTGGGATATTTCATATGTTTTACAAGCTCTTACCAAGCCACTGTTCGAGCCACGTAAGTCTTGTGAATTGAGCTTTGTCAATGAAAGTAGCCTTTTTGGTGGCAGTAACATCAGCCAGACGCATTACTGAGCTGGCTGCGCTCTCTGTCAGGGAGGATCTATCATTTTTCGTTAGGATCCAACGTTCATTCCTAAGGTAAACTCCTTGTTCCATCGATCACAAGAACTCATACTACCGAGTTTTTGTCCCCGTCCTACTCATGACCTGGAGTGCCAGTGACACACCTTGGATGTGCGCAGAGCGTTGAGACAATACATCAAGTGGACCTCTGCCTTCCGCAAATCAGAGACGCTTTTCATTTCCTTCCAGCCCTCTTCCATGGGGCAGAAGGTCTCTCCAACCACTACTGGCAGGTGGATCAAGGCCTGTATAGCCAAGGCTTACCAATCCCAGTCCTTGTCCATTCCTCATCATATCACTGCTCATTCCACTTGCAGTGCGGCGACCTCAGCGGCTTGGGCGACTCAGGCGCCTATTAGCGAGATTTGTAGGGCAGCGACTTGGTCGTCTCCCTCCCCGTTTATTAGACATTACAAGATCGATAAATTTGCCTCCACTGATGCCTCTTTTGGCCAGAGGGTGTTACAACGTGTGGTGCCATCCGGAGGGACACATGCCCTGACTGTTTCCGTCCCACCCAGGGACAGTGTAGGCTTTGGTATGTCCCAATCCATGGATTATCCATCCTCATGCTGGAGAAGGGGCATTGTCTTACCTGAACGCCTTTTCTCAGCATGATGATGGATAATCCACTCCCATCCCTTTGGTGCCTGTCAGGTCCTGTGTCAAGGGTAGGGGAACCAACGTGTCAGACTTTGTCTGCTGCTTCGCCTTCATCGGAACTGGGGCAGCACAGCCCAGCGGGAGGCATGGCTAACTCTCGGACTTAGTCTATTGGGTAGAAGGGACTTCAGGAAATCCAATACGTGGATTATTTATCCTCATGCTGAGAAAAAACATTCAGGTAAGACAACACCCGTACTACTTGATAAGATAGAAAAATGTGGGTTAGACAGCATCACCACCAGATGGATTCGTAGCTGGCTGATAGGCTGTACCCAGCATGTGGTCCTCAATGGAACCGCATCTACATGGAGGGAAGTGTGTAGTGGGGTGCCCCAGGGCTCTGTTCTGGGCCAGTGCTCTTCAACATCTTCATCAACGATTTGAATAGATGGGGAACTCATCAAATTTGCAGATGATACCAAGCTGGCAGGAAAAGCCAACACTCCAGAAGACAGGCTTAAGATACAGGAGGATCTGGACAGACTTGAACACTGGGTGCTATTTAACAAAATGAAATTCAATGGTGAAAAAAGTAAGGTTCTACGTTTAGGCAAGAAAAACCAAATGTACAGGTATAGTATAGGAGGTACGTTGCTCAATAGTAGTAACTGTGAGAGGGATCTTGGAGTCCTAGTGGACAATTACTTAAATATGATCCAGCAGTGTGCTGCAGCTGCCAAAAAAGCCAACACAGTGCTAGGCTGCATTAACAGAGGGATAGACTCAAGATCACGTGAAGTATTAATACCACTTTACAATGCTTTGGTAAGGCCACACTTGGAATACTGCATCCAGTTTTGGTCACCACGATGTAAAAAAGATGTTGAGACTCTAGAAAGAGTACAGAGAAGAGCAAAAAAGATGATTAGGGGACTGGAGGCTAAAACATATAAGGAACGGTTGCTAGAATTGGGTATGTCTAGTTTAACGAAGAGAAGGACAAGGGGGGACATGATAGCAGTGTTCCAATATCTCAGGGGTTGCCAGAAAGAAGAGGGAGTCAAGCTATTCTCCAAAGTGCCTGAAGGCAGGACAAGAAGCAACAGATTGAAACTAATCAAGGAGAGAAGCAACCTGGAACTAAGGAAAAACGTCCTGACAGTTAGAACAATTAACCAGCGGAACATCCTACCTCCAGGAGCAGTGAATGCCCCAACACTGGAAGTTTTTAAGAAGAGACTGGACAGCCATTTGTCTGAAATGGTATAGGGCTTCCTGCCTGAGCAGGGGGTTGGACTAGATGACCTCTAAGGTCCCTTCCAACTTTTTATTATTATTATTATTATGGATCATCGCACAGTCAGCCAGATGTTCAAACTGGAGTTGGCATTTTGTCTACCTATCGAGTCCTTACCCAGGACCTGGGATAGACAGATGTAGATGTTTGATGGTATTACAGATATCGTCACAGGATGGAAGCAGTTCCTAGTAAGGCCGCCTTTTGCAATTGACTACTAGCGAATTTGTCAGTGCCAATGGTGTTCAAGTGGTGCTCCAGTTGTTTTGGGATTGCACCCAAGGAGCCTATTACTATTGGTACTACCCTTGCTTGCTTTTGCCACAGTCTTTCTATTTCTATTTGTAGGTCTTTGTATTTTGTTATCTTTTCCAGTTCTTTCTCGTCTATTCTGCTGTCTCCAGGCACTGCCACGTCCACTATCCACTATTTTGTCTTTCTTATCAACAATTGTTAAGTCTGGGGTGTTATGTTGCAGGTGCTTGTCTGTTTGAATTCTGAAGTCCCAGAGCAGTTTAATTTTATCATTTTCGATGACTTTCTCTATTTTATGATCCCACCAGTTTTTGCTTACAGGCAAATGATATTTTTTGCAGATCTTCCAATGCACCATTGTTGCTACTTTGTCATGCCGCTGCTTGTAGTCAGTGTGTGCAATCTTCTTGCAACAGCTTACCAGGTGGTCCACTGTTTCTTCAGCTTCTTTGCATAGGCGGCACTTACTGTCTGTTGCTGTCTTCTCAATTTTGACTTTATATGCATTTGTCCTTAAGGCTTGGTCTTGTGCAGCTAGAATTAGTCCCTCGGTCTCTTTCTTCAATTTTCCTGCTCTTAGCCATTGCCAGGTCTTGTTAATATCTGCTTTCCCAGCTATTTTTTAAATGTATTGGCCATGAAGTGCTTTGTCTTCCCATGCCTCTATTCTGTTCTTCATTTGGTCTTTCTTGTAGGCCAGTTTGGTCTCTCCAGTAGTCAGTAAGCCTTCCTGATATACTAAATTCAGTGCATCTTCATCATTGTTCTTCAGATATTCTTCCAAAGCCATTTTTTCTTCTTCAACCATCTGATGTACTTGTAGCATTCCACGCCCACCTATTTGCCTTGGTAGATAAAGTCTGTCAATGTCACTGTGTGGATGAAGGGCATGATTCATTGTCATTATTTTTCTGGTCTGCCTATCCATTGCTTTTAGTTCTGCTGGAGTCCAGTCCACTATTCCAGCTGTGTACCTAATGACTGGAATTGCCCAGGTGTTGATTGCCTTTATGGTATTTCCTCCATTGAGTTTGGACTTTAAGATCTTCTTCACTCTCTTGATGTATTCACCTCTAATCTTTTCCTTGACTTCAGTGTGCTTGATGTTGTCAGCTTGAAGGATACCCAAGTATTTGTAGTAATCTTCCTCATCCAGACTCTTAATGTTATTTTCATGGGGCATCTTGATTCCTTCAGTTTTCACTACTTTTCCTTGTTTGATAGTAGGTGTGGCACATTTGTCCAAGCCAAACTCCATAACAATATCTTGGCTATATATACGGACAGTGTTGAGCAGCGATTCTATTTCAGATGATGTTTTTCCATATAGCTTCAGATCATCCATGTAAAGGAGATGGGATAGTCTGGTAGATGTTTTTGATGTTTGATAGCCATGTCCTGAGTTATTCAATATTGTTGACAGAGGAAACAGTGCAATAACAAATAGTAATGGTGACAATGAATCTCCTTGAAATATTCCTCTCTTAATATTAACCTCTCCCAGCCTCTCACCATTGATCTGCAACTGTGTCTTCCATTGTGCCATCAATCTTTGCACAAATTTTGTGATGTTTCTACTGACTCCTGTTATTTCTAGGCACTTGATTATCCAGTCATGTGGCAGAGAGTCAAATGCCTTTTTGTAGTCAATCCATGCCACATTCAGGTTGGTCTTCCTTTTCTTGCAGTTTTCCAAGATCATTTTGTCTATTAGGAGTTGATCTTTTGTTTCTCTGCTATTATATTATTATTATTATTATTATTATTATTATTATTATTATTATTATTTAATTAAGACTAGTGGAAGGCTCTAATTTGAATTAATCCACTCCCTGCTTCCCCAGCTAATCAAGAATAATAAGAATGTTGAATTTTCATTGTGCCCTTACTATCTATGATTAAGCAAAGTTGTGTCTTGAGCGACTGAAGCTTGCAATAATGGTTCCCCTTTTTGAAAAATAGTATTTGGGTAGTTTGGGTAATTAACTTTCTACCATCCCAGTTTACTCTGTGTTTCTAGATCTATAAGTAGAAAAACATGCTGGAAAAGACAATGGCAACCACTTAACATCTACAAAAAAGTCTACATGGTTGTGTCTATGTAGTCACTAGATGTTGATCTCCATTCAAGATCATCTTTACTTTACTTTTATTTAAAGATGGAATATTATCAAACCCCCAATAAGTATTAAATTGGTTCCACATGTGAGGACATTTTTGTCCTTGCAACTTTGTCCACTGTTTTCTGTCAGCCAGAGAAAGAAAGTATATAATACTAGATCTTAACATTTATCCTAGTTCCATTATATGGAGTAAAATTGCAAGTTCTTCCAATCAAGCTTCCAAAGATAAAGGGTAATGTTGGGTCATTTTGGAAAGAACAAAGATTCAGTCTTGTAAACATGAGGAAGTGATAAGCCGCCTGGGAAAGCCAAGGGAAATCATCAAAACAATTAAAAAACGAAAGTTAGAATATTTTGGATATGTGATGCAATACCTAGAAAAATACGGCATACTCTATTTAATTCTCCAGGGAAAGATTGAAGGCAAATGAGGTCCAGGCAGAAAAAGAACATCATGGCTTCAAAATCTAAGGGACTGGTTTGGACAAAACTCAGCAGCACTTTTTCGTGCGGCTGCTGATAAAAACAGGATTGCCAACATGATCACTAACGTCGGATAACGGATATGGCACAAGAAGAAGAAGAAACATTCTACTTTGACATAAACTTCAGTGAATATAATAAAAGAGATGACTGTATATATTATTGCATTAGTGCTTAAATATCTGTTTGCTTAAGTACATTGTCAGAAGCATGTATTTTCTTACTATTTGCAGATATACATAATGTCAGCCACTTACATACATACATATCATGCTCTTCTCAATCTTGTTGGGTAAAATGCAGAAAGAAATAGCAAGGAAATCAAAAGCACAAGATTGAAAAAAAAAGGAAGGGAAATATAGGCAAATGTGCCTTGCACCACAGAATTCACAATAACTCTGTTCCATACTTTCCTATCCATTGTTTTTTATTCCTTAAACTTGTCAGTTCTTCTTGAGAATGTTAGCAATATCTTTTTTGGCAGGTAGATGTCGCATAAATTAAGTGAAATTATTTAATATCAAAATAACCTAGGTGAGATATATCTTATTCTATATTTTAGCCCTTTCCTTTGTAGTACTTAATTATTAATTAATATAAGTTAGGGCAAAGGTTTTAATTGTAATATTGTTCTTAGACTTTACTGTCTTTTTCTAATGTATTTTCTTTTTCTTTCTTTACAGTTCATTGCTTTTGCCTCTTTATTCTTTATCCTACTCTCAATTACCACTTTTTGCCTGGAAACCCATGAAGCATTTAATACCATCAAAAATAAAACAGAACCTATCAAAGATAGCGAGCCAGTTCTGCAGTATGAAATAGAGACAGATCCGGCTCTAACATATGTCGAAGGAGTCTGTGTGGTGTGGTTTACATTTGAATTTTTAGTCCGTGTTGTTTTTTCACCCAACAAACGTGAATTCATAAAAAATCTCTTGAATATCATTGACTTTGTGGCAATTTTGCCTTTCTATCTAGAAGTGGGTCTGAGTGGGCTCTCCTCTAAAGCTGCTAAGGATGTGCTTGGTTTCCTCAGGGTGGTGAGGTTTGTGAGAATATTGAGAATCTTCAAGCTCACTCGACATTTTGTTGGCCTCAGGGTGCTTGGTCATACACTCCGTGCGAGCACCAATGAGTTTTTGCTGCTGATAATATTTTTGGCATTAGGAGTGTTGATATTTGCCACCATGATCTATTATGCTGAGCGAATAGGTGCCAAACCCAATGACCCATCAGCTAGTGAACATACAGAGTTCAAAAACATTCCCATTGGGTTTTGGTGGGCTGTGGTCACCATGACTACTCTTGGATATGGAGACATGTATCCAAAGACTTGGTCAGGCATGCTAGTGGGTGCTCTGTGTGCTTTAGCTGGAGTGCTGACCATAGCCATGCCTGTGCCTGTTATTGTCAACAATTTTGGAATGTACTATTCTCTGGCCATGGCAAAACAGAAGCTTCCAAGAAAGAGAAAGAAGCATATCCCACCTGCTCCTCAGGCAAGGTCCCCTACATTTTGCAAGACAGACTTGAATATGGCCTGCAATAGCACACAGGGAGAAGTCTGTCTTGGCAAAGACAACCGGCTAATGGAACATAATAAATCAGGTAGGACACAATTCCAGATGCATGTCTGGTATGTCTGGCAATATAAAGAATGAGAAAGCATTTAAACTTTCTTCAGCTGAAGGAGATAGATCATTCACTTCTCTCTTCAACTATTATTTGTGTGCCAGTCTCATAAATGGCAAAGTAGCTAGATGTTCTTGGATCTGTGAATTGCTTTCTATATAGTGTTTGCTAAATGTATTCTGAATGCTAAGTTGCTTTTTGTTTCTTCTTTTTCTTTTCTAGTGATGGCTTCCTCTGTTTTTGCTTATTGCATTGTACAGATGCTTAGTTCATGCATGCTTGTGCTATACAATTGTGCTGTCATTCTACTGAATTTTTATCTTATGTAATGTTGCCCTTGTTTGCTGGTGTTACAAAATTCTAGCAGCAATCTTTACATTACTTAAACATAGGTTAGCTTAGGTTGTCCTATCCCAAATGAATGGCTTTGAGATCTCTAGTCACCATTGAAGTCAAAGCTTTCTGAGAGTCAAAGATGAGAGATGGACCCTAAGATGAGAGGGCGGGTCTAATTTACATGTAATGGAACAAACAATAATACAAAAATGTGTTTTCTAGATTACAATAATAGTATCATTTCATAATTTAGAACAGGTAGTAATTTCTCTGATATTCACAGCAGAACAGAACAATTTTTTGTAATAGTTTTAAAATTCTATAAGAATAATAACATCATTTGTCTATCTAAGTTTCACTTCTCTTTTTACAATTATGGCTATTATCCTTGACCTAGGAAACAAATATAAATTAAATTTAAGTTAAGTTAAGATCAGTAAGAAAGATATTTAATTTGGATTAGGATCTAAACTTAAAAGTACCTTATCTTAAGTAGACTAAGGTATGAATGCTACAAGATTGTAATTTAGAATTGCCTAAAGTAAATAATCCATAGAGTCTTTTGTTGTTATTAACACCGCGATCCTCCGTGTGTTTGTTTGGATATAAATACTGATAAATTAAGTGGAACTTTCCTTCAACCAACTGTCTTTCAGATAATAAAAGTGCAATTCTTTAGATATAATTTTAATAAATCTGATATACAGAGAGTTTTAAAAAATGCAGAAATGAAGAAACAATGTTTATGTTACATGAGCTAGGATAATGGGTGCTGGTGAGGAGAGATCAGAGGGAAATGAAATAGATTATCAGAGTTGGAATTTATATATATATATATTTAAATGTCTATATGTTCCTCAATTTCCACTGCTGTCAATAAAATTGCTCTATCTTAAGAAATATTAATACATTGCATAATATTATTTTTAGTCAGTTAATGAAAAGGCTTAGATATTATTAAAGAACTACAGTCTGCCCCAACCTGGTTTTCTTGAAATCTGATTTATACCCTATAATTTTCAAATAAGATGGCTTTATCTTGGGAGAAACATGATTGGAGAAGAGAGCTTAGCCTTTTTTGTAAATATCATCTGCTCCACAGTTGAGCTAAAATATGGTTTGATCCTTGAGTATAGATTTTTCTTCGAAAAGGAGACAGCATAGAAAAGTATTTAGTTTAATGTGTTAGTAAGAAGGTAGGGGAACTTTAAAACTTTTATATAAAAGGGAGTTCTCAGAGTGTGTAATGTTACCAGATTGTTAACAGACAACCTAGAAAAACCAAATTTCCTTTGAAGTAGCAGAATTTGAAACAGAGGGAACCTAGACATATCTGTTAAAACAGCAGATTGCTGTGAATTGCTAAGGACCACTAGTTGATTGTCTACCATATAAACCTTGCAACATACTCTACCTATACAATTTGGGGCTTACCCACTGAATTTAGCCACTAGCTGTATTGCGGGTTGCCTTTTGATTAATGCCTTCCTGCTTTTGCTGCCCTATGAATATTTTACAAAGTAACACATTTATCAACATCTTACAGATGATAGGCTCATGAGCTGCATTTAAATTTGTGACTTACAATCTCTATTAAAGAACATTAAGTTACTCATTAGTGTCTAACATTATATTGAGTGACAGATTGGCCTTAGACTGCAGGTGTTGCATATGTAAAAGCAATAGTGAAGTGTTAGAAAACAGAGCTGTGGACATTACGTAACCTATCTTGTGAAATATACTGTCTCACTGCCAGAACTGAAGAAAGATCCTAACCTCAGTGGCTTTTCCTCATGAAATAAACAGGAGATTGCCACCACCTTTATTTTAAGCAGCAAAATATTTTGGATGAATCCAGAATAATTCCCTAATTATTAATTATTAAATTTAGAAATATAATATCTGCTGTTATAAATGCCAATTGATTTATTTCAGTGGTGGATGAAATGCTATAGTAACAACATTTGCTGCCTTTTTTAAATACTGAAGATGCTGAGGCAATATATAATACTTGAGACAACATCAATCTAAAATGGTCAGTTTGCTCCTTAGGAAGTCATAGATTTTCAACTTTATGAGGAACTTTTTTTTCATTTCATAACTTACTGCTACTTATTCTTTTTTACCTTTAGTAGTAAGAGTATAAGGCAAGTTATTTGTGATGTCTCGTTTATTCATTGGCTATATGATGTAAATGGGCATGGTGCTTTGACCAGTGTTATCAGGTGAAGACAGTACAGAAAGTGAGCAGCCATTGCCACCTATGGAAAGGCCCCCAACAATCAGACGCTCTAGTACCAGAGACAAAAACAGAAGAGGGGGAACATGTTTTCTACTGACAGCAGGTGATTACCCATGTCCTACTGATGGAGGAATCAAGAAAGGTATGGATTTTTTCATCAGGCTATAAATGTTATCACTATTCTTCTGAACAAATAATCCTAGAATAAAGCAAATGTGAACACATGCTATAGGAAATACTATATTCAGATCAATGCATTTTTCCTTCATATTTTCTTTGTCCCTTTCTTGTTCATATTAGAAATGTCTTCGGCTCATTAATTCATTGAAAAATACATCACTGTTTCGTTCATGATTTCATTTGTCTACCTGAAAAAATATAGATGTAGCTTAGACCATTTTCATTTAAATTGATTTCTAAACAACTGGAAATTGCTGTGGGATAGCTTAAATGTAAATCAGTTGCTAATTATTGTAATTTAGTTTATGCTGTAGAAGAATGGTTTAATTAACTCAGGTAGATAAAACAAAGTTCTGAAAAAGAAACAAAAATTTTAAGGTACTATTTTTTACAAAGTGTTTAAATTGAAAGAAGGAACATGGTTACCCTAAGCCACTAAGTTAAGGATAGTTCCACTATGTTGAATAGAAAATTGCTTCAGCTACACCGGTGTTACTACGTTTTTCCCTGCAGCAAACTAATGAAAATTCAATGGCATGCCTAGGTCACATGCATCTTTGAATCTCAATCCAATCTTTAAAAACATCCCCCCCAAAAGAGAGGGTTATTTATTGTTTTATTTCTTTAAAAAAATTAAATACTACTTTGCGTTAGGATCTGGAAGCAGCATTTAAAAATCCATATCCACTTTTGTTCACAATTTTCCATAACATATGGCATTTTAGTATACACTTTCTATTGCTGTATATAGTTGTTAATATAAATTCCCCAATAAATCATTTTTAAAGCAAATTTCTATGATGCTAATCTTTATTTCATAAATTTCCCAATTAGAGCCTTTTAAAAATGTACATTTCCTTAATATTTATGTAACTACCCCTTTTTGTATGCAGCATTCAGAAACATAACACTCTTTTTCAGATGCATCTTTCACAAACAAATGGAATTTTTATGCGGATTTTTGACCAGAGAAAGATGGACACTAGCGGACTCAGTTCAGTGCTACTGTCTTTATTGCAACACAGTCCATACTGGGGAATCTTGCAAATCTGCTCCCACAGATTTCTTTTACATCCCTAGGTATGTCATCCTTATTTTATGTGTTTGTTGTGGGAAACCCTGGTGTATTTGCAGCAATTATGGGTGCTATCTTAAAGGAATGTTGTTTCAGAGATCAAATAGCATCTGTGTTTCTATTCATCTCATCCTCTACAGTTCCTATTGACTAGATAACCTGCATAGTTAATTTATAGACCAAGACCAGGAAGTCTTGGACTATGTCCAACTCTGTAATGGAAACTGTGTATTTTGCCTTGATATCTCAGAAAAAGAGTGATATAAATTTAACAAAAATAATACATAATTGTTTACACAAGAGTGAGACTCAAAGGTGTTTTTTTCATGAGGCAACTGGACTTTCTTGTTTTTCTTTCACGACGTTTCGCTTCTTGTCCAAGAAGCTTCTCAGAAGTGAAACATCTTCAAAGAAAAACAAGGAAGTCCAGTTGCCTCATGAAAAAAGCACCTTTGGGACAACCATGACCTGGATGACTGAGAATCTCCCTAGACACGATAGGGATATTTCCTTGGAAATAAGTGGCTTCTTTAGATTGTAGCTATTATTATACATCTTATGAAAGTCTTAAGAATTATCACCTTTGTTTTGTGTATAATTCAGTTACAAAATACAGTATATTTTAGTTGCTTCACAATGGATTCTTTATACAGTAAGTGGAACTTATTCCCAGTTAAACTTATAAAATGGTAATCCAAATAAAAATGCCATTTTGTGTATATTGCATTTACCCGAGAATTAGTTGCTTTGATAAAGAATCCATTGCTGCTTCAACATAGATCAGTCATACTTAATGAAGTAGGCCACAGACTAAACTTGCTTAGTAAATTCATATTTCATTTATGTTGAAACTATAGTTTGTGAAATATTGGGTGACTCCTTCTCTATCACCTTTGCCCAACTCACAAGGGACATAGGTTTTAACGATGGACCTCTGCAGTGCCTAAATTAGTAACTTCTAGCTTAGATAAGATAATACAACAAGATCCTACTACAAGTGAAGGAAGGGGAGGGCATCCAGCCTAATGCTCACTTCTAACATAGTTTTATGACGAATGATCCATATCCATCAAAGGAGTTTCTATAGCTCTAGATGTAATGATTACTTAATAACATTTAAATACATTTATTTTAATGTTCTAAGTGCACTTTCTGTTTTTATTTTTTATATAACCATTAGAACATTTCAATACCATGATTTTACTGAATCATTAAATACTAAAAATATAAACATATTTTAATGAATTTCAAATCTTGTAAATATTTCAAATATATCATATTTTAAATAGTATTAGATGTAGGATGTTGGATGCCTAATGGGAACACTTTTGCAAATGGAACTTTTTAACAAAATAAATGTAATCTCTGGGGTTACAAATACAAAAATAGATTTCATAAATTTAGGTATAGAATGTTCTAGGTCATAGAACTAGTCAATATATTCATCAGCCTTCCCCTGGTGCATTCTGATTGACGGATTGGGAAATATGCTCTATAACTATGATATTGAGTTACATTATAGGAGAGCCAGTTATAGCATTTGTTTTTTGTTTTTTTAAATATCACTAGTGACACCTTATTTTTTGTTTATTATTTAAGAAAATATTAGGACTTTTATAAGCGCCCATTGAAAACATATTATTACATTGCACTGTGTTGTGTTGTTTGTCTATTTTCTGACTGAACTCAACTAATGTCTGCATTTTCTCATGAAAGGCTACGAAAAATCCAGAAGTTTAAACAACATAACTGGCATGGCAAGCAATGCCTTGAGACTGTCTCCAGTAATATCACCTTACAGCTCACCTTGTCTAAGACGCTCTCGATCTCCCATTCCATCTATCTTGTAAACCAGAGGCTATAAGTTGATTACATTACTGCAATTTAAATGCTGCTTATTAACTAACGGGATAGCTATAGTATTAACCAAGTTCTATTTACAGAAGTATAAATCTGTGTTATACTTGTTAGTGTCCAACAGTAGCACTTGGATAGCTGAAGATTCTAATTTTGCTTGTAAGATCTTCTGAAGTACAGTAGGCTTGATTCCTCTTCACTGCTATTGTCCTACATTACCACAGCAATAAAATAACTGAACAGTGTAAATAAATGACCATATTTTCAGGGAGATATATTTAAATAAATGTGCTTCCATTGATAATTATTCCATTGTACCTTCATTACTTGTGATTCCAACCTTTTCTGAATATGTCAGATCTTGTCATAATTGCATAGGATGTGACTTCAGTCTAATCATGTTCATTGACCATTCTGTTTCCATTACCTGAAATCCATCTTGCAGATTAATTGGAATCTTAGATGACCTAGGACTGTGTAGATCTGTTGTTGTTTTAATTGTACCATCTTATTGAAATCAGAGTGATGTTCGATGGATCTGCATGTGGGATTGGGTAGTTTGTGTTTATTTTGGTTCTCTTTTATTTATTTTTTTCAAAAATGTTATTTCTTGATTGATTTATTTTAGTACTGGGTTAATATATCAGAGTTTTGAATATTTCTGGTTGTTTGCACACAGATAACTGCAAAGAGGTTGTCATTACTGGGTACACGCAAGCAGAGGCCAGATCTCTTTCTTAATGGCTTGGGGAAGGCACAAAACATGAAAGAAAGGTAAACACAGTCCAGGCTTGCAATATTAAGTTAGCAAGTGCTGCTTGGTAGTACAGTCATTTCTCTTCTCCAGGATTTTTCAACATTTTCAGATGCAGAGTAACAAGGTTTCTTTTTTTCTGTTCTTTAGTTTAGTTTTTGTTTGGGTTTGTCATAGCTGTAAGAGGACAAATAGTTCTAAAATGGGGTTTTGACCAGCCATAAACCTCTAACTCTAAGGCTTTCACAATTTATTTGTCAATATTTCTTTATTTTTTCTTTAAATGCTTTGTCATGTTTGTTGTGTCACAGTTTTCCTGTCTGTATTTTTCATCTGTCTTCATGTTCCACAGTTGCCTTCTCCAAAGCTGCTCTTTTCATGTAAGTTTAACTGCTAAAAGCATTTGCTTCCTTCCCCCACTTTTTGACACATGTATCTATGCATATGCCAAGAATAGCTTGATAAATGGCCACTTCCTTAACATTTTTCAAAAGGTGGGATTTAGCAATGGTTTTGTCATTTCATTAGGATTGCGGCTTCAATCCCACATTTTTACAAACTGCATTCATTTTTATGTTCAAATTTTATTCTCTATAACTGCTTTTTCTTTATAATAAAAACAAGGTGACATGATTTAAGCAACACTATGAGCTTAGTTGCAGATATGAAGTTTTGGGCTGGTGAGGAAAAACACTCAATAATGTGAAAGACTACAGGTTTTTTTTTAAGTATTATAAGAGATCCTTCAGATTGTTGAAAAATCCCAAATTTTTGTATGTTTAGGATTGCTAAGAAAACAAGTCTATCTAAACATGTAATGTTCTTTGCATAAGATGCATGTAGATGTACATTTATTTTGGTAATAGCACTTGCAGATATAGATGTACAGTACATATATTTAATATGAAAATAGATTCATCAAGAAATTAATATATGATGCTGCTATTATTGGCTACAGTGTTATACAGAATTTATCATGGATTTTTGACTGCTGAAAAAGGGACAATGGAATTTAGCCATATCAAGGACTGTACTGGAAAGAGACTGCTCCTCCTGAATGGGCCCTGATCATCACCTAACGCCTTGAAGAGATTCTTCTAATTTCCTATGGAAGTCGAGCTTGTTATGAGAATTAAGGACCAATTTTAACAGCTGCTGTCAGCAGATGCAGTTATTAGTCACTATTGATGAGTCAACTGTAAATAAGATGTGTGTGCATGGAATATCAGCTTTAGACATCTATGCCAAGGGATGCTGCATCTCTGAAACCTCATGAAAAAAGACTAACACAACTTTTTGTGTATTCTTCTTGGTCACTACAACAGGCCATACTGTGGATCATAAAAGGCACACAATTTAACAATAGTGATGTTAGCACATACATTTCCTCATAGCAACTGTATTTTTGCAAAGTTTGTAACTTAAGAACATTAATGTCATAGGATTTTTCAAGAAGTTTTTGCACTCTCAGTTTGCTTTATCTATATTTTTATGAATTCTATTGAATATGCCAAGAGATGGTTTAGATTGATCTGGATTACACAGAGGTATGAATGCAGGTGAAAGAAGTAAACTAAAGAAAAAAATCACAGACTTTGCCAGAAATGTATAGATGCTTTTTGTTGTTGTTTTGATTTACTTCATTGTTACCTCATAGGTATTGAAAGAAATAAAATATGGGCAGTAAAATATATTATAGTTTTTTTATTGAAATGATCACAAAACGATATTAGTAAATCTAAAGTAGGAAATATGATATAGATCTTAAAATGTATATTTTGCATAACAGAGAAATTCTTTACTTTTTTGTGATTTTTGTGATAAAATTGTTCTAGTCTATTCAACGTCTATGATGCTTTGTTGCCAGGTACTGTGTGATAACTTATGTTCTCTCCCTGCTGTTTAATAAGACTTTCTCCAGAAACTGTTTGTCACTCTATTTTGAATGTAAGAACATTTCCCACATATGAAACTCTGTATTGTGGACCTTTCTGTGAAACTGTCAAAAGGTGCATGCAGAAGCCTGGTGGAAGCCTGTGGCCATGTAACCAATCAAAATAGAGAATAAAATACAAAAGATCTTGGGGAAGACGTTGGAACACAACTCACAAAGTTGCTCATATTTTCTTTTGTCTACTGTTTTCTTTTTCTTGCTCCTTCTTTGGTTTAAGAAGTATTTGACCATTCTGATTATAGTGAGTGTCCTATATAAAAGATTATTTCAGGATGAAATCAGTGTCCCATAAAACAAGAGGACAAATGCACGAATGAAGAGAGACAGTGCTGTCATGCACCTCTCTTTTAATTACAACCAATCTGTTATCTCTGAAGCAAATTGTTTCCTGCCTCTAAATTATGTTCCATTTCTGTACAGTTCATTGCACTGCAATCCTATACATATGTGAAATACATAGCAACTAGTTTCAGTGATAGTAAGACTGTGGTATTATAATTCTCATAAAATATTTTCATCTTCAATACTTCACTTAACTGTGGAAGAACTGTCAAAGGGAAGGAGGTTTATTTGTATATACTTAGTGTGCTTTTCAAGAAATTGTTTATATCCATATATAGTTCCTTTTATGTAAGAGGAAGTCTAAAGGAATACTACCATCCTTTTGTTGGTGACTAAGCATGAAGGAGGAATATACTAACTGTGGCTAACAATGGACATATGATAAGCACTTCCTCTTGTAATACATGAAGACTAAAGTCAATGGAGTTTGGAGAGTCCGAACAGCCAAAATGGCAATCATAGCAGCACAACTGAATTAGCACCTGTTTTGTATATGTGTTGATGTCAAAGATATGTATAATGGGGACAGGCTTCAATCATGCTGATGCCTCTGGCCTATAGTCTGCTGTTCAAACATAATCTTAGAAGTGGCCTGTTAAATTTATTTAGCACTATATAACATTGTATATCATTTTTAAAATGCAGTACCTATTTTTTGAAAGTTTAAAAAGTCTCAGGGAAGCAGAATATCAGAAAAGTGCATTGTTGTTGTTAGTTGCGAAGTCGTGTCCGACCCATCGCGACCCTGTGGACAATGTTCCTCCAGGCCTTCCTGTCCTCCATCATCTTCTGGAGTCCATTTAAGCTCACGCCTGACTCCATCAAGACACTTCATTCTCTGTCATCCCCTTCTTCTCTTGCCCTCAATCTTTCAGAAAAGTGCATAGACACTGTCTAAATTGAACATTTGGAATTTCCAGACTAAGGATTGCTCATTCAGATCTTATGTGTGTTGAATAGGAGGGTTTTTTTGTATCAGGCCCAAATCCAAAGACAACACAGCAAAATCCAACTGAGTCCAATAGTTTACTTGCTTACACTTAATGGACAGAATCTTGCCAATCTAAAGTTCTAACCTTCTAACCTACAAGGTATATCCTGAGAATATCCAGATATGGCTACCCTGAACCTCTTCCCCCTCTCCCCCAGGTTGGGACTGTGCGGTCTCTTAATTTGGCTTCCTTTTATTGGAATGTACTCCCTCCTCCTTGGGAAATCTCTGTGCTGCTAACATGCCATTGCTTCTTGTCAGGAAATTGTGCAGCAAGTGTCCAAATGAAATCAGAGATGCTAACACAAACTTGTAGTTTTTTTTATAAATAAATATATTTTACATCTATATATACAGCAAACAAGACAGGCACATCACTACATCATGAGGTAAATCACAGAACACACAATGCATATAGAAGAAAAAGGCGGGGGGGGGAGGGAAACTTCCCCTGCACACCACAGCAACCAATCACAGCGCAGATTGCCACATGCAGGAACCAGCATTCTCCAGTCAATCATAACTGCATGTTCTGAACAACCCAGCTACTAAATTTAAATATCACCCCTTCAATTTATAGCTGAACAGCATTTAAACCAAGTTGTTTCACAAGATATTTGTGTTTCTGCATACCCAATGGCTTTGACATGAGGTCAGCCAAGTTATCTTCCGATGGTCAATAAATTAGGTCTGTTACATTTTCTTTCATTGCTTCTCTGACATTACAATATTTTATGTCAACATGTTTGCTTCTGGTTTTTATTCTCACCTGTTGACATTTGTATACATGTTTGTTATTTTCAAATACTGTATAGCAACTTTCATTTCAATAACCAAATCCTTTAACAATTGTATATACCATGTTATCTCTGAACACAACTCTGATGATGCTATGAATTCTGAAAATGCAACTGAAATCTGTTTTCTAGATTTCCAGCCAATTAGTGTATTTGTAAACATTACAACAAATACTGAAATTGACTTTCTATCTTGTACATCATTAGCCCAATCAGTGTCTACAAAATATTTCAATTTTAATTCATTTTATGGTTGTAAATGCAATCCCAAATCCATGGCTGATCACTCTCACAACCAGGCAGAACTTTTATTATACATATTAGAAAACTACAACATTATATTACTTTTCGACATAATCACCATTCAAATTGAGGCACTTATCATAACATCTTACAAGGTTTGAAATTCCTTAGCAGTAGTTGCTCAGCACCAAATCTGGGTTATGGGGGGGCGGGGTTGTGATCAAAAACATCCCAATGGAACTGCTTCAGAAGTTCTGGGATGTGCAGGCGAGCATTATCATGAACCACAGCAGAATTCAGCATGCCCCAATGCTTGTTATGGATAAACTGAGTTTCATACTGTTTCACAGTAGACGTCTAAATTGATGGTCGAACCACACTCCAGGAACTTCACTAGCAGTACTCCCTTGACAGCTTCACATTTGGCGGGATTTTCTTTGGCACCACTTCCAATGTGGTGTTGGTTCACGATAATGCTCACCTGCACACTGCTAGATGCACCCAATTGAAGCAGTTCCGTTGGAATGTTTTTGATCATCCCCCATAGCCTAGATTTGGCATTGAGCGACTACTACTAAGGAATTTCAAACCTTGTAAGACGTTATGACAAGTGCCTCAATTTGAATGGCGATTATGTCAAAAAGTAATGTAATGTTGTAGTTTTCTAATGTGTATAATAAAAGCTCTGTATTGGCGAGTGTCTGTCATTGATAACCAAACAAAGCAGTATTGATATCAAAATGGTGCACCTTATAATTTTGCGATGCTGCTAATTGAAATGGTCAATTCAGAAGACCCACATAGTAGAAAATGTAAGAGTAACCGAAATGATCACAGAAACATTAATACATCTGATGAATGAGGAACATCTTTCCAAAGTGCAGTTGTTGCTTTTTTTATTACAAAGAATGCTCCATCTTGGATTTTTTTCTCCAAGACATAAGAAATACCTTCCCACAGACTTTTGATCATTTGCACAGTGAGCGAGCTTGAGGTCAGAATATGGAACCTATCAGCTCCAAATTACAGAATAAGGTAAAGAGACTTCATGTTTACTAAATAGTGTTTTAAATATGATTGTATACCAGATTAAATCATTTTTAGTGGCAATATGAAAGGGTGATTATTTATATAGTATGTATCCTATAATCTAAAAGATCTCAATCTATTGAAGTTTGAAATTTGTAAAACATTTATATGCAAAGAATAGGAGTCTTATGTAAATAGGAAAAATTAAGGGGAGAATGGGAGATGGCTAAAAGAAAAATTGCTGGTAGAGGACAGTATTCATTTTCGAAATCCAAATTATTTTTCATATGAGTAATCATTGCAGTTTACTTTCCTTGCAGTAAGGATTTTTTTTAAAAAAATAACTTGATTTGATGTATATTGTCTGAAATGAGGATGAATTGATTAACATTGATTCCCTAACAGTTTTCACCATGAATGTTGTTGTTAGTTCCTAATGCCTATAAAATGATGAAGCATAATATATTATTCAATGTTCATTGCTAGGTTTATTATTACAAAACACTACAAACTAAAATAAATCTTTCTTTGGATTAGTGGTATTCAAATGTGAGAAATTACAGTGGCATAAAATTACTATAACTACTAAGAATGATGAAAAATGGCACAATAAAGAACAATTCTCTAATAACCACGATTATTTATAGAAATAAGGTGTTTCCTAATATATTAGGCTCTGCTAAATATATGTTGTTCTAGAAGATTAACATATTACATATGGATGATATATTTGTGTTTTGTTGTAATCTCAAATGTATTTTCATAGTTTTGTATGTATACCTGAATCAAAGGAAGACAACACTGAAAGTAAGAAGATTTCTGGCTCCTAAAAGGTAGTGTAGATACATTTTTTTTTTTTATAAACCCAGTGGCAGTATTCAGTGCTCAGTTTTCCTATCTGTAAAATTAAACTGCCAACTGAAACTAAAATAACCCCCTCTCTCCAGTAAATTTGTACATATCCCACATTTGTGTGTATGTGTGCATGTGTATAATTCTATATTTCAAAAACTGAATTAGTATTTACTAATTAAATTGCTTGTAAAATAAGATGTTCTGTTTATAAGAATCTCCCATCTGATCAATTATTTTACTTCTAGCTAGCAGAAGAATAAAAAAACAGGAAGGGTGTATTTATAAAAGAAATGAGATGAAATTGTGGGGATATGAGTAAAACAGGATGAATACAGAAAAGTTGGGGAAAGAAGTAAAGGAACAGGAAGGAAATAAAAAACAAGTTATGCTTACCAAAAAACCTAAATGTAAGCAGGCAAATAGCCTTTCCCAAGCAACAATATCAGGGAGCGATATTTGGAATCCTGCCTATTCTGCTTTCTTCCATTCTTCCAATTTATTCTTATATAAAAAATCCTAATCTAATCACTGTGTTTATATGAAGGGGAAATGTATTTTCCTATCTGACTAATACAGTGGTTCTCAACCTTTCTAATGCCGTGACCCGTTAATACCGTTCCTCATGTTGTGGTGACCCCCAACCATAAAATTATTTTCGTTGCTATTTCATAACTGTAATTTTGCTACTGTTATGAATCGTAATGTAAATATCTGATATGCAGGGTGTATTTTCATTGTTACAAATTGAACATAACTAAAGCACAGCGATTAATCACAAAAACAATATAGCAATGCTCGATGGAGAAGCTTATTCTTCGTTCAAAAATGTTGGGAGGGAGGGTTGGGAGGGAGGGAAGGGGAAGGAAGGAAGATTGAAGGGGAAAGGAAGGAGATGGAGAAGGAAGGAGATTGAAGGGGGAAGGAAAGAAGGAAGGAAGAAGAGAGAGATTGAAGGGGAAGGGATGGAGATGGAAGGAAGGAAGGAAGATTGAAGGGGAAAGGAAGGAGATGGAGAAGGAAGGAGATTGAAGGGGGAAGGAAAGAAGGAAGGAGAGAGATTGAAGGGGAAGAGATGGAGATGGAGAGGGAAGGAAGGAAGATTGAAGGGGAAAGGAAAGAAGGAAAGAAGGAAGGAAGGAAGGAAGGAGAGAGATTGAAGGGGAAGGGATGGAGATGGAGATGGAAGGAAGGAAGGAAGATTGAAGGGGAAAGGAAGGAGATGGAGAAGGAAGGAGATTGAAGGGGATAGGAAGGAAGGAAGGAAGGAAGGAAGGAAGGAAGGAAGGAAGGAAGGAAGGAAGGAAGGAGATTGAAGGGGAAGGGATGGAGATGGAAGGAAGGAAGATTGAAGGGGAAAGGAAGGAGATGGAGGAGGAAGGAGATTGAAGGGGGAAGGAAAGAATGAATGAAGGAAGGAAGGAAGGAAGGAAGGAAGGAAGGAAGGAAGGAAGGAAAGAGAGAGATTGAAGGGGAAGGGATGGAGATGGAAGGAAGGAAGGAAGATTGAAGGGGAAAGGAAGGAGATGGAGAAGGAAGGAGATTGAAGGGGATAGGAAGGAAGGAAGGAAGGAAGGAAGGAAGGAAGGAAGGAAGGAAGGAGATTGAAGGGGAAGGGATGGAGATGGAAGGAAGGAAGATTGAAGGGGAAAGGAAGGAGATGGAGGAGGAAGGAGATTGAAGGGGGAAGGAAAGAATGAATGAATGAATGAATGAAGGAAGGAAGGAAGGAAGGAAGGAAGGAAGGAAAGAGAGATTGAAGGGGAAGGGATGGAGATGGAAGGAAGGAAGGAAGATTGAAGGGGAAAGGAAGGAGATGGAGAAGGAAGGAGATTGAAGGGGGGAGGCACTGCCAAGGACGCACAAGCAGCTCCACACCATTGCCCAGGGAGGGGAGGAGGCTCTGGCAGAGAGCCTGGTGGAGAGCCAAGCTTAGTGATTGTTCAAAGTTACAATGGCACTGAAAAAGTGACTTATGACCATTGCAGCATCCCCAGGGTCATGTGATTTACATTTTGATGCTTGGCAACTGATTCATATTTATGGTCATATTGTTCCAGAGTCACGTGATCCCCTTTTGCAACCTTCTGACAAGCAATGTTAATGGGGGAAATCAGATTCACTTAACAACCATGTTACTAATTTAATCTTTCTCTCCCTCTTTCTTTCTCTCTCCCTCTCTCTCTGTCTCCCTCTTTCTCTCTCTCTCCTTCTCTCTCCCTCTCCCTTTCTTTCTCTCTCCCTCCCTCTTCCTTTCTTTCTCTCCCTTTCTCTCTCTCTTTCTCCCTTTTTCTCTCTCTCCCTCTCTCCCTCTCTCTCCCCCTCTGTCTCCCTTTCTTTCTCTCTCCCTTACTCCCTCTTTCTCCTTCTCTCTCTCCCTGTCACTCTCTCTTTCTCTTTCTCTCTCTCCCTCTCTCTATTTCTCTTTCCCTCTTTCTCTCCCTCTCTCTATTTCTCTCTCCCTCGCTTCTGCTCAAAGATCCTTAAAATCCTTAAAAGTTATGCTTGGGTGGAAGACTTTTTCTTTTACAGATGGGGTGGGTTGGTAGACAAGTACTCAAAAAAAAAAAAAAAGGAAAAAAAGTGCGAATAGGTATTCAGTAGCTAGCTTGAAGTTTGAATGACTTCTTTTTCTTGCCACCAGCTTCTAAGAGGAGCAAAAGACATCCAGCAGTGCAACCAGGCGCCCTGAACTGGCCATTCCAGGGCTTCCTGCACTGGCTGACTTAGTTTTCTGCAACCTCCTGTTGACACTTGAGGGGGGGAAAGGGACATCCGAGGAGGGAAGTTATGTTGGACTGTCGATTCTGTGTTGAGCCCTGTGGGCCCAACATTTGCGGGCAGGCAGGAATCCGCCCACTGAGCTGCCATCTCCCCATCACCCTCCATGCTGGCCGGCTCCATCGCCAGACCTCCCAGCTGACAAGCTCACATTCAGGGGGTAGCCAGCTGATGGGTGCAGAAGATCGGCACCACGGCGGCCTCCCAGCCACATGCTTCTTCAGCTGGAACAATTGCCAGGGATTGCATGGTCGCTGGCAGCGGGGAGCGTGTCAGTGGCCATTGGGGATGCCAGCAGTTTGGTGCCACGGAGGCTTAAGGTGCAGGATGTGGAACGGCACGGTGCCGTGGGAGGCGGCAGGACAGGGGGGAGGGGTTACCTGCATCCTGCTGGCCGAACTCTGGAAGCCTGCCTGAATGAAGAAATTAGGGGGAGTTTAAAGTGAGACAGGTATGATGTGTGAGGCATGGGGGGCATCGGTGGTGGGCTGTCCCCCCCAGAGCTGGAGTGGCCACCCCAGCCCCCATACCCCATACCCCAGCCTGCAGCCACCCCACCAGCCCCGCCGCCTACCCCACGCAGCCCTGCCATGTAGAGCGGGCCCCGTAGCTCCCACAGCACCAGCTGCACACCACACTGATGGTGCAGAGCTTGCAGTTGCCAAGCCAGACACCAATGCAGGGCAATGGGAGGGCACGGACTGCGGGCAGGCCAAGGCGGCAGCAAGCATCGTGGACCAGGCGCTCCAGGGCAGCCATGTAGGCACACAGGGTGAGGCAGTGGCAGCGCAGGTTCAGCACTGGCTAGGCCACTAGCTGGCCCAGCCCAAGGAAGGTCAGCCACCCGCCCCGCCACCACCACCTCTGCCACCACCTTTCCCACACAGCCACGCTGTGTCAAGTGGGCCCTGCGGCTCCCACAACAGCAGCCGCAATGCACACTGATGGCGCATGAGGTGAGCACGAGGCAGGCGAGCACATGTTTTCCATGCTTCAGTACCAGGCTCTCCATGTAGCAGCACGACATGGAGAGCCTGGCTGACACGGATGAGCACGAGGCAGGAGTGCACATGGACTCCGCTTTTTCAGCAGGGCCGAATTAAGTGCTGCTCCCCACCTCCCACCTCTGGTCCTCTTTTACTTACAAGTAGGAGATGGCGTAGTTGCTCAGCAGGGAGGGTTGAAAAGTTCCTGCAAACTTGCCTTTGCTGCAGACAACTTGCATGTGCAACGTTTTCGGGCTGGGACTTTTGGTGCGCTCAGCAGTGCAGAGACAGCCATTAACGACCAGGTCTGGACAATTCCTATTGGCTTTCAAAAGCCAATAGAATAGTCTATTCAATAGAGTCTATTCTATTGGCTTTCAAAAGCCAATAGAATAAGAGGGAGTGGCACAGCTAAGGAAAAGGGGAAAAAATGGCAGACTGCTTTATTTGGCGACCCCCATGAAATGGTTGTTCAACCCCAAATGGGGTCACGACCCACAGGTTGAGAACCGCTGGACTAATACATTTCAACTTTCTCTCTTTCAATGTGTGTAAATACACGTACGTAGCTTCTTTATGATTATTATTTTTTGCTTGAGTTCTATATTTTTATTCTGGAAAATGAAATGTGTTAAAACAGAACTTGCTTCAACAGTGGTGGAGTGAGGAGATATGTAATTGAGAGGCATGTGCAAGATAATCTGCATAATTGGAAACTATGATGTCTCATTAAAGCTGAATTGGACCCTCTGAGGATGTCATTTTGTAGTTTTAGCTTTTAATGTTGTATTCAAGATCACATTTAGGCCACAGAGTAGACATGATATTACAAGAAAATGTATTTTTCCTTAATGAGAAAATTAAACATTTGATCCCTGACTGATAATCTCTATTGGGTATTTCACGATCCTAGATGTCTCTGAGAATGCTTCAATGTCTTCCCTAGATACATATATTGAATTATTTCACAAGTTGCCAAATTTGAAAGCAACATTACTTCCCACTTAATCAGCAGATCATAGGAGAATGATTTCAAGTTCTTTAGAATATTTTAGCCAACTGTAAAATAAGCTGCTTTTACAAAGATTGATGTCATTTCAATTGCTAAGTATTCAACAACCTATAATTAGAACCTAAGTGAAGCATCCTGGCATCTAAAAACAAAACATTTTAGTATTATGATTATCCTTTTGGTAACTGAGTTATTCTCAGAATCCAATTATATTTCATCTCTAGTTATCAATTATAGAAAACCCCATTTCTGCCTTCTCTGGATTCTGTCATACGACGAAGGGAAGGGGGTGAACAAAGGGGCTTTATGGCCCTCATTTCCTTCGGTACACTTCAAAGGAACTGGATGTGTGTATCACCAAAAGGACTAACCATAACAATGGGGCTATTACCTTTCATGTAGTTTTCTCTGAAGAAAGGAACTGGATGTGTGTATCACCAAAAGACTAACCATAACAAAGGGGGCTATTACCTTTCATGTAGTTTTCTCTGAAGTCTCCATCCAGACGGCAGTAAGGAAAAGGGGGTGGGAGTGTAATGCCTGAGGCTGTCGCTGGAAGTAGGGGGTGATTGGGTGGGGCTACTGGGGAACCCCTTCAAACCTTGAATGGGAGAGCTTGGACCCCAAGTCCTGTCTAGAATGCCTGCAACCATTTTCTCTTAATAAAGGATGCCTGTTGGAAGAATTATTCCAAGAGTTCTGTCTTCTTTTTTTTTATTGAAAGTTTTTTAAATTTTACAAAACAAATCCTCTCCCCCACCCTCCCATACCCTCCCCCACCTCCCCAAACCTCCCAAACCCTCCCCCAACCCTCCCAGAGGTGAGTACAGGCTTAATTAAAATTTTTCAGAAAAAGAAAAGAAAAACTTAAAACACATATAAATCCTAAACAAATCTAAATACATTAAATTAAATAGGTTATCTTCTCTAAAAAAATAATAATTGCAATCATTAAACACATTATAATATACTCTGAACATTTTCATATCATACTTATATTATTATCCATCATTCTTTATAAACTCCCTCCAAAACACAAATTTGAACATTACTTAAAACATTAAAATTCCCTTATACACATTTAAATTTTTACCAATAACAAATTCCATCCACAATAAACACATTCCTTATCAGTCTCTCTTGTCCATAAACCATTAAAATTCCCTTATACACATTTAAATCTTTACCAATAACAAATTCCATCCACAATAAACACATTCCTTATCAGTCTCTCTTGTCCATAAACCTCAAAAGAAGTGCTTTGAAAACTGCCCTTAAAGCTAACTCCAAAAAGTTTATAAATCTTGCTTCTCCCACAGACTCAGTACTCTTTTGAATACTTAAACTAAGTACTTAAACTTAAACTTCTTATCTAGAATTTTCATTCGATCTCCATCCTTGTTAGTCTCTCTTATCCATAAATCTCGAAAGAAGTGCTTTGAAATCTGCCCTTAAAGGTAGCTCCAAAAAGTTTATAAATCCTGCTTCTCCCACAGACTCAGGAGCCAATACTTGTGAGGCTTCCTTAAACTCCTTCTTCTGTTGCTCTTTTTCTTTACGATTGTATGTTGCACGAGTTGTCCTCTGCTCCTTCATCTCGACTTGTTGAGGCCCCTCGAACTGAGATTTCCCATTTTTCATTAATATAGGCTCTTCAGACTGCAGTTCTACCCTTAAAGGTTGCTCCAAAAAAATTATAAATCCTACTTCTCCCGCAGATTCAGAAACCAATAGTTGTGAGGCTTCCTTAACCTCCTTCTTCTGTTGCTCCTTTTCTTTACAGTTATATGTTGCACAAGTTATCCTCTGCTCCTCCATATCAACTTGTTGAGGCCCCTCAAACTGAGGTTTCCCAATTTTCATAAGTATAGGCTCTTCAGACTGCAATTCTACCTTCTTTTCTTCCAAAACTTTAAACTTAATAGATGGCGATGAACATACCCCCAGGACCGAAGTATAAAAGTCTTTTGCTTGAGAAACAGTATTAAGTCTATAACATATCCCCAGGTAGTTCACCACCATTCCAATCGGAACATCCCATCTGAACAAGATTCGTCTCTTTTTAAGTTCATCTGCTAAAAAAGCAAACTCCTTTCTTCTTCTTAAAATTTTAGATGGGATCTCCTTTAGAATTATAACATCTTGTGAAGCAATTTGAAATCTCTTCTTATAAAAAGCTTGTATAATTTCGTTGCGCAGGGATCTTTTCCCAAAGTAAATTACCACATCTCTTGGCAAATTCTTTTGCACTGCCACCACAGAGTTAACTCTAAATAATTTTTCAATTTCACTAAGTATTTCCTCTTTTTCTTTATTCAAAATCACAGCAAAGTCCTTTGCAACCATCTCTCTCAGATCTCCTTGCACAGACTCTCCCAAACCTCTGATTCTTAAGGCATATTCCATTTGTCTATATTGAAGCATAAGAATCTCATTTTCCATTTCTTTTTCCATGCTTTCAAATTTTCCCTCCATCAATTCCACTTTTTCTCTACCTCTTCTACACGAGAGTTCAGCTTTTCAAGAACAGAGGCAACTCCTTTTAGAGCCAAAACTATCTCTTGCCTCAAAATCTTATTATTTTCCTCTAAAATCTCTTTCATTTCTGCCCTAATTTGAGATATAACATTTCCCATCATATCTTGCAAATCCTTCACAATTATTGGCTGTACCAAGGAAGAGGGTGAAGCTATTGATTTAGGTTGTTGCACTGATGATAACACCGAAGAAGAAACCACCTTAGGAGCTGTAGGAATTACTGGACGCTTTGGAGCCATCTTAAAAAAAATCTTTACTCCTTCTTAAAAATTACAAAAATTAAGCAAAAGAAAAAGAGAGATTAAGCCCCAAAAAAATTCAAAAAGTCCTTCAAAAGGAGATCATTATAACAAAAAATACTGAACGCTTTGGAGCCATCTTAGAAAAAACTTTACTCCTTCTTAAAAATTACAAAAATTAAACAAAAGAAAAAGAGAGATTAACTCCAAAAAATAAAAAAATCCTTCAAAAGGAGATCATTATAATAAAAAGAAAGGAGTTAAAAAAAGAAAAGGGAAGAAGAAGAAAATAATTAAATAGAAAAAATCCATTCCATTTTTTTTAAAAGTACAAAAAGCAAAACAAAGAAGTTAAACAAAAATAATAATGGTTCTAAAATCCAAACCCAACATCAAAATCAAATCCACATTCCGTTCCAATCATTAAAAAAAAAGGGGGGGAAAGGATAAAAAAAACACCAAAAAGCCTGCCGATCGCCATTCTACCTTCCCCCCCCAAAACAAAAAAAACCGAAAGGCTTGCCGATTGCCATTTTACTTTCCCTTTCAACAAAAGAAAAAAAATAAAAAGAGGGAATATAAAAGTAAAAATAAATCTTTAAACTTAAAATCCAAATAAAATCAAAGAAAGCAAAAGCTAAATCCTCTACTCAGCTCTGTCCGCCTCTAAAAAAACCTCACCAGATCACTTTAATCGCGGAGGTGGTTGCAGCGGCTTGTTTTGTCCCTAGGGACAAAAGCAGCTGGGAAGCGAAGACAGTCTGAACTCCGTGGGAGCACTCCTCTCACCCCCCCAAAAAAGCCTTGGGGGTGCATGAGAGTGGCTCTACCACTATTCAGACAACCCTCTCCCCCCCTTTGCCCGGGAGGGGGATTTTGAACCGCTGAACAGCTGATGGCCGCTGTTCATAGCTATTCAAACACTTACCCAGGAGGACGGCTACAAAGTAGCCGCCATCGCGCGCGCAGATCCACCGGAAGAGAGTTCTGTCTTCTTCTTTTTTTTTTTTTATTGAAAAATTTTTAAAAACTTTTACAAAGACAGAAAAAAACAATAACAACAACAACAAAAAAAACAAACAAAACAATACAACCCTCCCCCAACCCCTCCCAAACCACCCCTCCCTCCCCCCCGGAGCTTCCCAGAGCAGAATATAGGCTTAATTAAAAAAAAAATTAACAAAATTATAAGATAATTAAAAATAAAATATATATAAAAAAAGAGTTATAATCCTTAAAAAGAGAAAGTATTTAAAAAAGAAAAACAAAGAAAAAAAAGGAATAAGTAGAGTTTTTATACAAGTTATAAAAAAGCTAAATGATATTTTTTCAAATCCAGTTTAAATTGTATGAAATTTATCCATTTTTCCCATACAGCAAAAAATTTCTCTTGTGTTTGCTCTTTTAACAAAGCCGAAATCTTTGCCATTTCCGCCAAGTAAGATACTTTAAAAAACCACTCCTGCAAAGTAGGCAAAGATTCCTTCTTCCAGTATTGACCTACTAACAGCCTTGCGGCTGTAATCAAATTCAACATCAATATAACCTCCTTAGCATCACAATCAGTAACAATACCAAGCAAAAACAATTGTGGAGTAAATTTTACCCTCTTTCTAAAAATTCTCTGAATGTTCCACCATATCTTAATCCAAAAAGCTTTTATATTTTTACACGACCACCAAATATGATAATAAGTGGCATCCAAGCAGCCACATCTCCAACGTTTAGGCTGTAAGTCAGGATACATGAAAGACATCTTTTGTGGATCAAGGTGCCATCTGTAAAACATTTTATAAAAATTCTCCCTTAAGTTCTGGGCTTGTGTAAACTTAACATTTCTCACCCAGATAGTTTCCCAGGTATCCAGTAGAACTGGTTCACCAAAATTCTGCGCCCATTTAATCATACAGTCTTTAATTAATTCTGATTCTGAATCCAGTTCCACTAGCACCCCATAAATTCTTTTAATGTGAGTTTGTCTTTGATCCTTTACTTGCTTAAAAAGATTTTCATCTTCTCTAAGCAGGCCTAAATTACGGTCCATCTTCCATCTATCTACTAATTGTCTATATTGAAACCAAGAATAGGTAATATTTTCATGTGCTAGGTCTTCCAAAGATTTTAACTGCCAATTTTGACCATCCCATCTAAGTAATTGTGTATAAGACACCGTATCCATTTTAACACCTCTCTTTATCCCCTCTATCGCATGCCAAGGTATAGCCCATAATGGTATTTTAAAATCACTTTTATAATATTTCCTCCAAACCCTAAGTAAAGAGATCCTTATAATATGAGATTTAAAGGCCCAATCCACTTTTTTATTAAATATTAAATAGGCATGCCAACCAAAAAGTAAATCCCATCCCTCCAAGTGGAGTATCTCTGAATTTGTTAAATTTACCCAATCACTAATTAATGTTAAGACCACAGCGTCATAATATAATTTCAAATTCAGTACCTTGAGTCCACCTCTCTCACGGAAGTCCTGCATAATTTTAAACTTTACCCTTGATTTTTTCCCTGCCCAAATAAATTTATTAATGCCTTTCTGCCATTCGTTTAAATTAACCTCATTCTTTAAAATAGGTAACATTTGAAATAAAAAGAGAAATTTTGGCAGGACATTCATTTTAATCACTGCAATTCTTCCCATGAGAGATAACTGTAAGTTCTCCCAATTTTTCAAGTCTTTTTGTACCCTGACCCACAACCTTTCATAGTTATTCTTAAACAATTTTACATTAGAAACAGATAAAATAACTCCCAGATATTTTATCTTATCAACAATTTCAAAACCAGTCAAATTAGCCAATCTGTTTATCACAAGTAGTCATATTTTTAGATAATATTTTAGTCTTATTATTATTAATTTTGAAACCCAAAACTACATTTAAAAGAGATATAGGTCTATAATTCTTTGGTAAAGTAAGATCTTGGTCCTCTTTTGGAATCAAGGATATGAAAGCACTGCGCCATGACGGAGGGATCTCTGAACCCTGCAATATATTATTAAAAAGCTCGCCTAAAGGTTGAATCATCTCTTCTACTAAAGTTTTATAATAAATAGGTGTCAAACCATCCGTACCTGGCGCTTTGCCTAATTGTAATTGCTTAATAACTGTCACAATTTCCTCATTAGTAATTGGACAATTAATTTCTTGCTTCTGATCTTCTGTCAATTTAAGAAAGTTAGCCTCCCTTAAATATTTATTTATATCTAAAATTTGTACATTAGTAGTCTTATATAATTTTTGATAATAATCTAAAAAAGATTTCTTAATCAATTCCTTCTGATACACTAATTTACCATTATAATTTATTTTATCTATTGTTCTCTGTCTCTGTTTCTTTCTTAATTGATAGGCCAACCATCTCCCTGGTTTATTGGCATTACAAAATGTATTTTGTTTCATAAACAAAAGATTAGTTGCAGATTGATCAGCCATCAACATGTTAAATTGTGTTCTTAAGAACTTTATAGATTCCTTAACCTTTTCATCTGAAGGATTTAAAATCAAAAACTTTTCTTTTAATTTAATCTCATCTTCCAGTTCCTTACGCTTCTGAGTCTGCTTTTGTCTATGAACACTGTTCATCTGTATCAAAATCCCACGCATAAAAGCTTTACCTGCATCCCATACCATTGATGTTGATGTCCCCTTATACATATTCAAAGCAAAATAATCCTTTAAACACTCCTTTAACTTTTGAACATTCTTTTCTTGTCTAAATAAATTCTCATTCACCCTCCAGGATCTCCTCTCCTCTTTTTCATAAATCAGCTCCATCCATACTGGACTATGATCCGTCAATGACCTAGGAAAAATTTTTACGTTCTTTACCTTATTATATAAGTCAGTTGTAATAAAAAAAATCAATTCTTGAAAGAGATTGATGTCTATCTGAAAAAAAGGTAAAGTCTCTCTCCTCTTGATTACGTTCACGCCAATAGTCTCTCAATTCCCAATCCTCTTTCAAATCAAAAAAGGCTTTGGGTAATTTAGCCTGTTTAAAAAGAATAGAGGAACCTTTTTTGTCCCTTTGTGTATCTAAAACACCATTCCAATCCCCCATTAATATCACAGATCTATAGTCCAGCGAAATTATTTTCTGATGTAACAGTTTATAAAATTGTTCTTGTTGCTGATTTGGTGCATACAGTCCCACTACAAGTATTTTCTTACCATATAAGCCAAGTTCAATCATTACATATCTTCCTTGAGGATCTGATTCTACCAGACAAACTGGTAGATTTTGCTTAACATAAATAACCACTCCCCCTTTTTTCCCAGGGGCAGGAGATACAAAATGAGATCCCAAACGAGCATTAGCTAAATATTTTTGATCTTTAAGTAAAATATGAGTTTCCTGCAAGCAGATAATATCATTATTATGTTGCTTTAAGTAGTGAAAGATTTTCTTTCTTTTCTGAGGGGAGTTAAGGCCGTTAACATTCCAGGTCAGGAACTTTGCCATCTCCCTTAACCAGGAGCCTGGAGAAGATTGCCTGAAGATCTGCCATTGATGAATGTGTTGCAGAACTCTTGGGTCTTGCTCCTCCCACCGGCAATGAAGCACTTTCAGAAGAAGATTCTTTGGGTTCTTTCTTCTGTTGTTCCTTTTCCTTGCGTCTGTGTGCTGCACGGGTCATCCTCTGCTCTTTAACCTCTGTTTGACGTTGCCATTCCACTTGTGACTTCCCAGCAGAGATCAGACCTAATCCTTCAGATTGCTGTTCCACCTCTTTGCCGCCCAAAGATTTCTGGATCATAGATAAAGATAAGCCTGCTCCCAGGACCGTATTATAAAACTCTTTGGCTTTAGCAACCGTATTAAGCCTATAACGCATCCCCGCATGGCTCAAAACAATACCCGTCGGAATCTCCCATCTGAATGACATCGATCTTGCTTTGAGTTCATTAGCTAGAAAAGCAAAGTCTTTCCTGTTTCTTAAGATTCTTGATGGAATTTCCTTTAAAATAATGACATCTTGGGCAGCAATCTGAAATCTCTTATTGTAATAAGCTTGTATAATTTCATTACGCAGAGGCCTCTTTGTAAAATAAATCACCACATCTCTTGGCAAGTTCTTTTGTTTCGCAATCCAAGAATTAACTCTGTAAACTTTTTCCACTTCTCTGCGTAATTCATCTTTATCCATATTCAAAACAGGAGCTAGATCATTAAGCACCATCTCTGTCAAATCTTGATTCATATCTTCTTTCAAACCCCTGATTCTCAAAGCATGCTCCATTTCCCTGTACTGGGACATAAGAATATCCTCTTGTGAAATTTCCACCTTTCTTTCCATATTCTGGAATTTATCTTCAATAAAATCAACTTTATCTGCGACCTCCTCCACTCTAGAATCCAATTTCGCGACCACAGAAGCCAGGCCTGATAAAGCTGTTACTATATCTTGCCTCAAGATAGTATTATTGTCCTCTAACAGCTGCTTCATTTCCTCTTTACTTTCAGATTTATTCTGTTTAAGGAGGTCTTTCATTTCCTCTTTGCTTTAAGATTTGCTCTGTTCAAAAAGTTGCTTCATTTCATCTCTAATTTGGGATACAGCATTTCCCATTATATCTTTAATCTCTTGTGCAGATAAACCTGGCAAAGGAGGAGAAGGTGGAGGCAGTACTAATGGTGTAGCTTTAAGTTGTTGTTGTACAGTTAAAGTTGTAGGAGAGGAAACCACCTTAGAAAGTATAGAGGCCGGTTGCCTCTTTGAAGCCATTTTTCAAAGTATTATTCTCTCTCTCTTTCCTCTTAAAAGGAAAAAGGAAAAAGAAAAAAAAAGTACAAAAATTCTTAAAGTTTAAAAAAAAAAAGCCAAGAAAAGTGCCCAAAACACGATCAAAAAATAAAGGAGAGTGTTAAAAACAATAAATATATTTATTTAAGTCCATATTTTCTTTC
Organism: Crotalus tigris; assembly: GCF_016545835.1. NCBI lineage: Eukaryota > Metazoa > Chordata > Lepidosauria > Squamata > Viperidae > Crotalus > Crotalus tigris. Next base: position 1,585,140 of record NW_024096634.1, on the reverse strand, counting down.
CGGGAAAAAAAAGTAAAGAACAAAAGAACAAAGTACTTTCGGAACGCCATCTTACTTTCACTCTCCGTGCCGACAAAAAAGAAACAAGGGAAAAGAATCAAAGTCAACTAGGAAAAAATTAAAATAAAATACTAAACTAAAAAAGAAATCCTTTAAACTGCTCTGTCCGCTTTAAATATTACTCACCAGAACACCTTAAATGCGGAGATGGTAGCGGCGTTTCCTTTTGTCTCCGAAGAGGCAAAAACAGCTGGGAGGCGGAGAAAGCAGGAACTCCGAGGGAACGCTCCTTCTGCCCCCTCAAAAGAATAATCCAGAGGGGGCTAGGAGGTTCTACCTCTATTCTTGCAATCTCTACCCCTTCCCTTTGCCCGGGAAGGGGATTCCGAACCGCGGGCCAGCTGATGTTCGCTGCGCTCCGCAGATCTGACGCCGTCCCAGGAGGACGGCTACAAAGTAGCCGCCATCAACGCCGCTCCCCAGCGGAAGCTCCCGAGAGTTCTGTCTTCTTAAGATGCAAAGTGGGGTGGGTCCTTACAGTTATCATATTTCATTTCTTTAAGCTATTTTTATAAAACCAAATGAGCTAAATCAAACTTATGAGTTTGGAGTCTTCCTATAGAACTCCTTTCCCTCTGAAACTATTTCTGCCCTGGAGTCATAAAAATTGTAATTGAGAGATGGCAAAATGTATGGCCTGGGAAGAGGGGTAGACAAACTAGCCTGAAGAAGGCAGGCAAATTCTTGAAGAGAAATAGGTGAGCTCCCACTGGCTGACATCATGCTAAAAGGAATTAGCAGGAAAGCTAGAGAAATAAAGAGAACATTTATGTTAAAACATTGAAGGTTTGAATCATTGTGAATAATTTTGTAGCTCATGTAGATCAAATGCAGTCTTCCCAATGAAGTCCTCTCAGCAGGTAAAGCTTTTGTTAAAAAATATCCTGGGCTATGATATAAATTCTAGAAACTCATCCTAGCATATTAAAATGACACTGGAATTGTTTTATGATATAAGGTAGTTAGATCATCATTATATATGCCAATTTAGAATGAATCTTGAGAAATGTGTATATTAATCATCATCATCATTTTAGAGATTGTCTATCCACTGCAGGATGAAGGTCTCTTCCACATGTTTCCAACCAATATGGTCCTGAGCTTTCTTTTGCCAATTGGGTCCACAATCATTGCTGGTGTCATCAATCCATCTTGTTTTGGTCTCTTTTGTGGACACTTTTTATCAAGTGGGATTCATTCTATGATTGCCTTGGTCCAGCTTGGTCTTCTCGCTATGTGACCAGCCCATTTCCATTGCAATTCCTTTACTCTCTTGATGATATTGTATACTTTCATTTGTTCTCTAATCCATGTGCAGATCTATCTATCTTGTCTTGTAATGCCAAGCACATATCTTTCCACAGCTCTTTGCACCACTCATAGCTTTTGTATTGATTGTGGGTTAGTGTCCATGTTTCACTGGCATATATTAGAGCAGGTAACATACACTGATTGAAAATTTTTCTCTTCAGGCATAGGAGGGTGTTGTTCTTGAAAATTATGCTTAGCTTGCTGAATGCCTGCCAACCACATTTAACATGTAGTTCAGTTTCCTTTATTGAGATCCTTCCATTGAGATCTGTTGATCAAGGTATATGTAGTGGTCTACTACATCTAGTTCTTCTCCAGGTATAAAAAATTTTCTTTCTTTTGTGAATTCATTAAACACAATCTGGCTCTTTTTCAGGTTTATTTTTAAGCCAAATGTTCTCCTGCTTTGTGTAGTTCTTGTGTGTGTCTTTGTAGCTCTTCTGGGTCTTGTGAGAAGAGAACAACATCATCTGCAAATCTTAAGTGATTTAAATAGGCACCATTGATTTTTATTCCATCTTGTTCCCAGTCTAGTTTGCAGAATACTTCTTCAAGGCAGGCTGAAAAAAGGATAGATGATATTGTATTGCCTTGTCATACACCTTGTTTTTTTTATATATTGATTGTAGTAAGTTTATATAAGCACTGTCTACACCTTGGTTGAGGAATGCCTTGATTATTGCTTGCTGGGATACTGAGTCAAATGCCTTTTCATAGTGAATGAAAGCCATGCATATGATGTACTTGTTGCCTTTCAATGACTTGCTGAACAACCTGCTCGTGATCCATTGTGCTGTAGCCACTTCTGAATCCTGTCTGTTCCTTTGGTTGTGCATCATTTAATGTTCTCAATATTCTTTTTGCTATTATTGTATATTAGTAATTTGTATTTGTAATTATCTCCAAGAACAAGCAGAAATTATAACAAAAATACCCATGTTCTTCACTCATTTAAGAGTTTTAAAATGATATGCATTCTACCATTATTTTATTTAATTAATTTTTAAATTTGGAGACCTTCCATCTCACTTACAGAGCGACTCTGGATGGTGGACAATTAAAACATAAAACTCTCTATAAATATATTCCCATAGGAGGCATTTAAAACAGGAATTAAACATTAAAAAGGGGTGCTAACCAACACACAGCAATTTTTCTTTCATGTACTCACCATATATAAATTCTTTCAAAATATCCATATTCAGTATATTAGATTAGTTTGGACAATTTGTAGGCACTATTACACAAACACTTCTAAATAGTGTTTGTTAGATTTATATTCTACCTTTTCTGCAGAAGCTTAAGATGTCATTCATAGCACACCCATCTCCAATTTTATTTCATAATAACCATCCTGGGTTAATGGTGGTGCTATGACAGGATAACACCTAAAGTTACCCAGTGAGTTTCCACAGCTAATAGTGGTCTTTTCAGACTACTTCAACTTCTTATCTTTTTCTGTGCTAAAAGGTCCCTGATAACAAACCTAGTAGCAGATACAGGTAGTTCTTGCTTACCAACCACAATTTGCCTTTTCATACCTTAAACTCTGTTTCATGAAGATACATCTGAAATTGGCCCTGAAACATCTGATACATCTGAATAGGCCATGAAAGTTTGCACAATATAAATTGCCCCAATTATTGAAATGGAAACTAGATTTTCTCTGCCTGATTTCATTCCCCTAAAAAGCTATAATAAAACCCTCTTTGGAAGTTTTGGAATTAATTTACTCCCTTCTGTCAGCTGCACTGTAATGATGGAGCAGTGGCATTTTCCAATTCATTATGGAAAATAAAAGAATGAAATATTAATAAGGCATTGGTTTGTAAATCTAAATGCAGGTTTTGCCTACGAGTCCACCAATGGGAGTTTGTTATTGCCTAAGAAGCAATGATAAAAAAAAAAAAAAAGATTTCAAGCTTTCTGCTTGTACCATATCAGTAATTTTCAAGCAAATGTTAGAATTCATGCGTGGGGGCTGGGTGGGAATATTTATTTTTATAAAAATTCTTGGGAAAGGGAGGTTCAGCATAACTTAAATATTGATTTTAAAACTGAAAAATTAATAGTAGAGTGCCTGTCTAGACAGTATTAATAGATTACAAATAGTAAGAAACATCTGGTGTCTAAAGACAGAAATAGGTACAACTCTCCTATCTAGAAGATGCAATTTAAAAAAGGAGGAAAAGCCTGTTTTAAAATTACACACATATATAAGAGATAGACAGCCTGTCTTAAACATTAATTAATCATATGAAAAAAAAGCTTAAGAGATTCCAGTGCAATAGAATATGAATTCTTTAATTCTTATTGTAAACATTTTAACTAAATTGCTAATATTAGAAAAGCACAGAATCCTGATGTAGCTATTCTGACATATTCTGAACAAATAATTGAAAAATAGCATGTAAAATAAAATAATAAGGCTTCCTTAGTTCAGAGCAACATTGGATGCAATTATTATTTTTTATCTGTTATTTACAATGGTAAGTCTCTGGATTACATGGGTTCTTTCTAGTACAGCTGTTGGTAATAGATTAAAATGTGCTAAGCTCTGAGTTCGCTTGATCATAACTGATAGCTAATAGACACAATATATATTCTTGTGAATATATTTGCAGTGGTGAAACTTTTGTATAACAAGCCCTCTCTGTTTAGTAGTTAAATATGGAATTTAATCATTTATAAAGAAATTTATAGTTAATGAACTTTGAATGCAGCTAAAAATATTTTTGAATTTTTGGAAAGAAATTATCACTCCAGCCTAAAATTTTGGACTGAAATGTATTCACTCTCAGCTTTCTAACTGGCACTTTATGATATAATGGCAAGAGTGATCAATCTGATTCCATACTTTTACTTTTTTAATATCTGCAAATTTCTGTTTTTCTCCTACACTCTCTTTATGAATTATTTTGTTGATTTTTTTCTTTTGTGCACTTGGGGGTATTTTTGGTCTGGGATAGTTCTAATTATCTGTTGCTGTAAGGGGTGTTGTCTTACCTGAACGCCTTTTCTCAGCAAAGGAGATGGAGAATCCACCAATGGGTTTGCTCTGTCTTCCTGCCCTTGAGACCAAGTCAGCCAAACTTGTCACGCCCCCTGCTGGGCTAGAAGAACCCAGTCTTGATGAGGGCTAAAGCAGCTGACAACAGTCCGAGATGTTGGCTCTCAGACCCCTAACCCTGGCCTTACGGACCTAAGGGTGGGAGTGGATTCTCTATCTCCGTGCTGAGAAAAGGCGTTCAGGTAAGACAACGCCCCTTCTGCAGCACAGAAGATGGAGAATCCACCAATGGGACATACAAAAGCCTCACTGTCCCAATGAGAGGGAAACAGATAAGGCCGGGTCCGCATCCCCAGACACCACTTGCTGAAGGACCCTCTGACCAAAGGAGGTGTCCGCAGAAGCAAAGTGGTCTATTTTATAATGTCTAACAAATGGGGAAGGCGAAGATCATGTCGCAGCCCTACAAATCTCTTTGATGGATGCCTGAGTGGCCCATGCCACAGAGGTCGCAGCGCTGCAAGTGGAATGAGCCGTGACACGACTTGGAGCTGGCAGGGAAAACGACTGGTACGCCTCTGCAATGCAAGTCCTGATCCACCTGCCTATAGTGGAGGCAAACACCTTCTGTCCCAGGGAGGCAGGGTGAAAAGAAACGAAGAGGGCCTCAGACTTGCAAAAGGATATCGTTTGCTTGATGTATCGGCATAGTGCCCTGCGGACGTCCAGTGGTGTGTGCCACTGTCGCTCCAAGTCATGGGAAGGATTAGGGCAAAAATCTGGCAAAACAATCTCCTGGGCCCTATGAAAGAGAGAGTTAACCTTGGGCATGAATGTGGGATCCAATCGAAGGACCACTCGGTCCCGAGGTCATCCCTGACCAAAAGTGCAGCCAGCTCAGAAATGTGCCTGGCTGATGTCATAGCGACCAGGAAGTCGACCTTGTGGGATAAGGACCGTAGAGCACTAGTTGTGAGAGGCTCAAACGGTAGTCTGGTGAGGGCCCGTAGGACCCGAGGTAATTCCCAAGAGGGATACATGTGTACCATGGGTGGCTTAGTGTTGGTGGTGGCCTTGAGAAAGGCGCATATCCTGGGATGCTGGGCCAAAGGGACCGAATTGGCACAAGGTAAGTAAGGTTGATAGGGCCGCCACCTGTCTATTGATGGTATTAGGGGCTAAGCCCATATCAAGGCCATCGAGGAAGTATTCTAAAATCTGTGGGATTGTCAAGTCCGAGATATCCAGTTGCCGCCTTTCGCACCAATGGCAAAAATTCCTCCACGTGGAGTCATAGATGTGATTGGTTGCCAGCTGGCGAGATGCCTGAATCATGGAAATCGCTCTAGTCATGATCCGGTGTTCAAGTGCCAGCCAGCTAACTGTAGCCATTGAGGTTCCGGGTGTCGCAGAACCCCCTGGTGGAGAGATACAGGATCTGATGGAATCCTCCATGGGGGAGAACAGGAGAGGTTCACAGGGTCAGCGAACCAGGGTCTCTGAGGCTAGTACAGAGCCACGAATATTACCTCCACTCATTCATGTAGCAGTTTGCGAATGACTGCCGGGATCAGGGGGAGAGGGGGAAATGCATAGAGCAGACCCCCTGGCCATGGGGCTTGAAGGGCATCCGCTCCCTCTGCCCCTGGGTATGGGAACCAGGAAAAGAATCTCGGGAGCTGGGCATTCGCTGGCAAAGCAAACAAATTGAGGACCGGTTGCCCAAACCGTTGCGACATCTCTGCAAAGAGATCTGCAGGCAGTCGCCATTCTGAGTGATCCACGGTTGACCTGCTTAGAAAGTCTGCTTGCCGGTTTCCCCCTTGCCGGTTCACATGGGCTTTTGCCGCCACTTTGTCCATTAGGACTAGCATGTGCTGCCTCGCAACCTCATTGCAGAAGTGGCGGAGAGCCAGGTGTATGGCTCTGAGCTCCAACCAGTTGATGTTGTGTCTCAGATCTGCACGGGACCAATGGCCCTGCATGAACTGAGACTGGAGGTGCACTCCCCAGCTGAACATACTGGTCTCCATTGTAAGTGTAAGACAGATGGGCTCCTTGAATAGTGACCCTCTGGCTACTGCTGGCAAGAGCCACCAACAGAGGGATCTCAGGGTTTGAGCAGGAACCCTTACCTGATGGTTGAATGAGTTGATGCCCAACCTCTCGTAGGGGAGTAGAAACCACTGAAGACTCCTTGAATGGAGTCTGGTCCAAGGGACTATAGTGGTGCAAGAAACCATCTTCCCCAGGAGCTGGGAAAGTAGGGCCAGCGATACTACATGGTCCCTGAACACCTTGAGTGCTAGGTCCCAGATACTGTCCCGGTGCTCTTGGGATAGATAGACCAGGCAATTGACTGTGTCTATGATGGTGCCCAGGTGTTATAGCTGGGTCGAGGGAACTGTCTGACTCTTTAGGAAGTTCACCGAGAACCCGTGCTGTTGGAGGACCTGGATCGACAAACTCAGATCTGACTGGGCTGCCCGAAGGGAGGATGACTGGATAAGAATGTTGTCCAGGTAGCATTGAATGCGTACTGGCACCAGCCTTAGATGTGCAGCGAGCACAGCCAGGATCTTGGTGAACACCCTGGGAGCCGAGGAGAGGCCAAACAGGAGGGCCCTGTACTGGAAGTGATGGCCCATATAACAGAACCTGAGAAATGGCTGGTGGTTGGGAAGGATGGGGATGTGGAGATATGCTTCCGTGAGGTCTATGGACGTCAGGAAGATGGACTGGAGCGTTTGCATTTTGAATTTCCAGTATGCAGTGTGGGAGTTCAGACCCTTGAGGTCTAGAATCACTCTCCATCGTCCTGAGGCTTTGGCAACCACAAAGAGATTGGAGTAGAATCCCCTTCCCTACTAACCCGTCGGCACCGGTTCTATGGCCCTGATGTCTAGAAGATGATGAATGGCCTCTTGCATAAGACCCTGTTTGATTGAATCCTGTGACTGGGGACAAGGGATGAAGTGCCCTGGAGGGCTAGACACAAATTCCAGGGACAGACCAAATTGGATGGTTTGTAGGACCCAGGAATCTGTGGTGGTGAGCTCCAACTGATGGAAAAGGAGGGATAGCCTGGAAGGAACAGCCCGAGAGACCTCCTGAAGGGGCAACCTCCCCCTCGAAAGGGCTGCTTGTTCTGGTGTTGTTGCCTGGGTCTAAAACCTGATCTGTCGTACGGATGGTCCTGTCTGGCCAAGAAGGGGTGGGGAGGCTGTGAGGCTTCCAAGCCTGTTCCTGGTTGAAAGGACTGCCTGCAGGCATATGGGTTAGTATGCCTGTCAGTCCGGTCACAGGTTCTTATTTGTGGCAGTGGCCGAAGCATGGGGTGGTGCCAGCTATCTGGCGTCGCCTGGTAGGCCTTAGGTGGCTGGGTCAATACTGCACCAGAGTGGCCCAAGGCGCAGAGGGGCCTAGAATCCGGGCCTGGTGTTTGACGAAATGCTTAGCCTAGGACACTGCGCATAGGCGAGCTGTGTGGGCTGCTTCCCTGGCCACCTCCACGTGCTCAAAATGGCGGCCATCCAGAAATGTGAAGGGCCTGGTAACAGGCAACTAAGATGGAGGCTGTGCGAGGCTAATGAGGCCTATGCAGAGCCCCCAACACAGATCAGTAAAAAGCCAGCCGGGCCAGGCTAGCAGTGCCAGAAAAGGATGACTGCACCAGAGAAGTGAGTGTGATGGCAAGACGAGGCTGAAAGGCCCAACAATCCCCTCAGGCAAAGGCAGCAAGGGGCGGCCAAGATGGTGGCCGCCTTGAACGTTGTGACTGGAACATAACTAATGGCTCCACGGTGGGCGCGCGAGCCTATCCCCTGCTTGGAATGAGCTGAGGATAGCGTTTGGGGGCAGCAGCTCTTGAAAGGAACCCCCTCCCCCCTCGGAGCTTCTGTTATCAGCCGCGGCTTGTTTGCGGCAACCAAAATGGTGGCCGCGACTGTCTGACACTTGTAGAAATCGTTGGAGGCAAGAAGCCTTGTGTAGCTTCCCTAGGCAGCCGAGGGAACATTCGAGCTGCAGTGCTGAGCGCAGCACTGAGGCAGCTAAAATGAGGGATGAGGGAAAGGAACTGAATAAGGAAATTCCCCAGAGCCCTGGGGAAGGAGAAGGGAAGAAATTACACCCTCCTCAGCCTTCAACAGCCGATCTGAAGCAGCGCTGGTCCCAGCGCTGCTGAGAAGGCTGCGGAGGTGAGAGGAGAAGAGAAAATTCTACTAATTTCCAGTAAGAATGTGGATGAGAGGAGAGGAAAGAATTCACCAATGGGAGAACTGAATACCTGTCAGACCTTGAGAGCCAAACCTGACATGTCTTTTAAGGCTGGAGATCAAGTCAAGACTGGGTTCTCCTAGCCCAGCAGGGGGTGTGACAAGTTTGGCTGACTTGGTCTCAAGGGCAGGAAGAGCAAACCCATTGGTGGATTCTTCATCTCCTGTGCTGGAGAAAAATCTAGCAAGGTCTTATTCTTAGTTCAGACTCTATAGAAATATATTTGCAGATGCTGATCATTTGCCAATGAGTCATCATCTACTGGCAGCTATTTAATCACAATTCTGATTCAGACATAATTTTCCATTTTCTTTTGCATGCAATACAGTTAAACGTCACTGCACCACAGCAACATATTTGGTTTTATTGTGGAATTGTCCCAAATTAATACAGATATATTAAAATAATAAATTAGGCTATTTAGATATGGAAAACAACCAGCTTTGATGAGAATATTTTTGAGTCTGGCAATCCATCATGTTTTATTTATACATAATGTTTGCTTCATCATTAGACTCTTTCAGATGAAGCAAGGAGAACAGCGGATTGTGTTTATGCCAATATCTCCAAACTATGCAGCTGTGTCTGTTTTCAATATGTACAAACTTAACATTGACAGATTAACATTAACATTCATCTTTTCTCTGGTCCTTCAGACAATCACTTAAATTGTAATGTTGAAAAACTATTTCCAAATAATTTTATAGGTTGTCAGCAACTTGTAATTGATTCTTCCCATTCTATGCAGGAAAGACTGACAGGTTTAAGATGGAAGATTTACAAAGCATTTTCTTTTTAAAAAACAGACAAACAAACAAAACAATAGTTGTTACCTTAGAGGCAGGCAACCCTGAGCAGGGTATCAACAGGTATTACACTGATTAATTCAGACTGTATAGTGCTGTATCTTATGTACCATTTATGGAGTTTTCAAAAATATCCTGTGAATCATGATTCATCCCCTAATAATCTTACATATAGAGTACTGTAATACACCCCACTCAGAAGCTACAACCGACCCAAAATATAGCAGCTAATCGGGGTGTAACAGATTTAATAGTGCAGTTGCTACATTGGTTACCAATCTGCTTCTGGGTCCAATTCAAAGTTGATTGTCATATCAATTGATTGTCAGTCCTGCATGTCTAAATTCATCTAAATTCATACAGCATTATCTCCCTGCCCAAAACTTGGCCAACCTTATGCTATCTTTAAAAGACGGAATATTGTGGGTCTAGATCTCAGAAGGTGTGAAGCAGTAAGGCCCAAATACAGACTTATGGAAAGAGTTCTGCCTGATACCTTCTGCTGAAATTTATTTGAAGTCTGATAAACACAAAACACTAAATCTATACATGATTTTCTTTTTCTACAGTAAAAAGTCAACCTGAAACAAATCCATAATTTTCTTCCTCCAAAGAACATGCAATCTAAATGTAGGTACATAGAAAGAATAAGAAAGAAGATGCCAGAGAGAGAACTGAAAAATCCCCCCTGCCACACCTCAGATCTTATCAACAACAAAGAAAAACTATCCCCAGCTACAATAAATCCACAAAGAAAGAAAAAGGAATATATGCAAGTAATTTAGAAAACATTCCTAATTCACAATCAGAATTGATAGGCAAATAGAACACCCAGTGGCTTTTCCATCTACATTGGGAATGCAAACACAATTCCCAAACAGTGTTAGTTATTATATTTAGGACTGAATGTTTTCAGGCTTTAGTGAGAAGGTTTTGGCTGATGATAACCTGAATTGGTGATATGTGGTTGGTTGGAACTATTCAGTTAATCAGTACAAGGAAAATGTGTTCATTGGCTATAATAATTTGGCAATAAATTATATAATAGAGACCTTGGCTTTTCCAGTTGCTTTCTAGCCCAAATTCTTTTTTGAAGAACTGAGCAGGCAGAACATAGCAACTTCCCCATAGTTAACTGGGTTCAGATTAAACAACTGACCAGGGATGGCTACTTACTTCAAATAAATGGCAAAACGGGCTATATTGGTCAAAACTGTATCTTCCTAACACACATTTGTATTTAGGTATTTATACCTTGATCTCTGAATAAATTAAGGATGTCATGCCATGTGAGCACAGCCCAGATAACATAAAATAAGGCCAGAAGTTCAGATATTTATAAGAGTGCTCTTAATGATAAATGAAAAAGCACTTGTGTCAGAGCAGCCACATGACATATTGTCTTAGTACCAGGACCTGCTCTAACAGAAAGGGCATTGCTGAATTTGTTTTAGGTCACTGAAACCTAAATTTAAACTATTATTTTCTGAAAATGTCTCATTTTTTCCCCCTTCATACTGACACTTCTCATATTTCTCAAAGGAAGTTAATCTACTGGAATAATGAAGGCAGTTACTAGCAGCTCTGTTTTAGAAATAGTTCCATTTAATATTGTCATCATTAACAGAGTTAGCAAAGAATTGTGTGCATTTTTAAGAGCAATCCAACAATATATCAAATATATTTAATATCAGAAAAACTAGAAAGATATATATGGACATTTTTTAGGTAGGGAATATCAGCAGATTTAAAAGAAAGGACAGTGACTAATCCTTTTACTGTAATCTTTACTTCTATATAACAAGTTCAAGTGTGGCATGTTATCACTTGAAGGAAGTTCTTGGTAACCTAGTAACAATATATAGCAGAAAATTCCTAGGATATATTGGATTTTGTAAGTGAAGCAGTTTATTTGAGGGAAAATTTCTGTATTTTTGCATTTAAAATAAGGATGAAAAGAATATGGCTTTCTGATATTACAAGGCTGCTTGTAGTATATACAAATAAAGATGACATACAAAAACGATAGATAATTTGTTTTCCTGAAAGTAAGACCCGTTCTTATATTATTTTTGCCTCCAAAAGAGGCATTAGGTCTTATTTTCAGGTAGTGTCTTATATTTTTTGTGACACCTGCCTCACTTTGTGGTGGTAGCACCAACAGGCCCATCAGCAGGAGCTGCATGGCTGCTGGCCCACTGCTGCGGCCACAATGACGTGAGGCAGGTGGGGGAGGGGGTAGAGCTGCTCCACGTGCCCCGCACCTAATTCCCTCAGGTCTTAACCCAGCCAGGCTATTCCTTGCTCCCTTTCACTCCTCTCCCAAGCCAGACTGCCATGCTACCCTACGGAGGATGGGCGGGGTAGGCCTGGTCCCCCTCTGCCGTTTTGGAGCCAGGGGGAGTGACAGCGAAAGGTTCCGCTGCTGCTGTGCATCGCTGGAGGGGCTTTCTTCATGCTCCGCCCCACAGATCACCTATCCGGAGGCAGCCACTGCCTCCTTCCCCTCCGTCAACTTTCCAGTGGCTTGTGCCATGACTGTCGCTGCCACTAGAGAGAACGGAGAAAGGGAAGCAGAGCAGCTCTGTGCAGCAATGCAGAGCAGAGAAAAGTACTTGTTTGCTGCCCTGCATCTCCCTTCTCCATTCTCGAAATAGCAGCCCCATCTCCTGCTGCTTCTCCTCCTGGGAGCAAAAAATTTCAACACTAATCTGCTTTCCAGCTCTGGCGTGTTTCTCTCCTGCTGAAATGGATTTCATGGGACTAAACAAAGTTCAGTCAGACCTTCCAACTTTCCATTCTCCATTCTCTCCAGTGGTGGCGACAGAGGGCTGGCAGAGGGAGGAGGCAGGGAAGGCTTGTGCTGCCCAGTCATGGTGCAAGCCACGATAGAGTTAACGGAGGAGAAAGAGGTGGTGGCTGCCGCCAGAAAGGTGATCTGTGGGGCAGAGCGTGAAGAAAGAGCATTCAGTGGTGCACAGTGGCAGTGGAGCCTTTCACCATTACTCCCCCCTGGATACGAAATGGTAGAGGGGGACCAGGCCTACCCCGCTCATCCTCTGTAGGGTAGCAGGGCAGTCCAGCTTGGGAGGGGAGTGAAAGGGAGCAAGGAATGGCCTGGTTGGGGGGGGGGGTCTGAAGAAATTGGGTGCCAGGCGCATGGGGCAGCCCCACCCCTCCCCCACCTGTCTAGCATCATTGTGGCAGTGGTGCAATGTGCCGCGTGGCCTTCTGCCCCATTGTGGCATATTTTTGGAGTAGGGCATATATTAGGCCCACCCCCAAAAATCAGGATAGGTCTTTTTTTCAGAGTGGGGTTTATTTTTGGGGAAATATGGTAGATGATAGCTAGATGGATGGATAGATAGATAGATAGATAGATAGATAAGCTTTATTGTCATTTTTTTACTGTAGGAACAATGGCACACATTAAAAATGAAATTTAGTTGCTTGGTCTCAAAGTGTACACATACATAACACACATTTAAACATACTATATACAACATATGTGTAGATCTACACATTTGCATATAAGTAACATATAAATATTAAATACTGTCCATCTTGAATATATAACGGAAGGAGGAAGCTTGAGAGTTCACAAGGTTAATGCTGTATGGAATGAAACTATGGCTGAATCTGGATGTTCTGCTTCGGATACCATGGAGCCTCCTCCCAGAAGGTAACAAAGAAAACAGGTCATGAAGAGGATGTGTAGTGTCCCAGACAATCTTAAAAATGGTGGATTTTTGCTTGCCTTTGCCAGATTAGTAGGAATGGTTAAATTGTAAACAAGAACTCAGAAGTATCACAGATCAAAGGAATCAGAAATTCTGAATAATAGCCATGTCCAAGTTTTTGGACCAAAAAATTCTCTTGCCTTTTCAATGGCATCCAAAAAATCATCCTGTTAACAAGGTCAGTGATATCATCAACATTCAGTTAAAGATGATAATTCTACACATATTTAATATTACATGTTTCAAAACTTAAACAATACAGTTTTGCAAGCACGTTTGGGACATATCTTGTGGCTGTTTGCTGTCTTAGGCTTCTGAGCTATGCAGAGCTATACAAAACAGCCAACTATCTGGAGAGCTGTAGGATCCCAGAAATGACTTAACATAGATTCCTATCTTTTCTAATCAACGGTCTTTGTAAACACCCTCTTTTTTCAGTACAACTTTCTAGCTTCTTCAGGAAAACAATTCCATTAAGAAAGCTACAACTGATGCTAATAAAATTTAATCAGCACATAAAATTAATGTGCAAAAGTTAACATATGTAGTTGTGTTAGCCTCTTTTGAAAAATAGGTGTCCTATACCTTTAATACTGAATGTAAAAGAACTGATTCTTGCTAATAAAGAAGCAAAGGCTCTTTATCAGTTCCAAAAGAAAAAAAGGGGGACATGAAGCACAATGAAAAGATTAAAAAAAAACCCTATGTCTCTTCCGTTGTCTCCAACATTTTCACAGAGCCAGATTCATTTGTGAGATAATTAGTTGATACAAAACTGTGTTCTAGATTCACAACATTGTGGAATTCCCAGAATATTAGTTTTCTTTTCGTGAATGTATCATTTCCTGTTGTAGCTCATTGTTTTCCTGCATACTGGTGAATTGGCAATTGTCTTTCATTCATTAATAACTGTTAGAAAATTCTGTTTTATTATATAGAAATGGTACCAGAGGATTATTATATAGCCATACAGATTGGAAGTAGAGGATGGTTACATAGCCATACAGATCAAAATAAACACTTAATGGTTTCAACTGTCACAGGAAACTCCTCAGAATATAAAGGAACCATAGATTATAACCATAGATGCAAACTAAATATTATCATGTACTAGCTGAATAATTCTGTAGTTTTGCAATAAAAATACATTCTAACATGTATTCCAACAATTACATTAGCAAACATTATTAAAAAATAAAAATAAAAAGAAAGAACAAGTGGTTCCTGTAGTAATCAGTTCTCAGTCATTGCAGGGTGCAAATATGTCTGACCGCCTTTGCAGCATTTATTCTTTTATACAGTTTTCCAAGCAGCAAAAATTTAACATGGCAATAGCAATAGCATTTCATTGGTTAAACTCCTTACCAATCCTTAAGGATAGAAAGCCAGAGGCCCAAAACAGAGTGCAGTTTGTTGCAACATCTTGTTGATGTAAGCTAGCTGATATCAGGCAGGTGAGGACATTGTACCAGCCTGGGGTATTTTCCCACATTGCCATGGTGATGTGAAGGGATGAGATCATGTAGAGAGAAGAGGCACACAGGCTTTGGAGGGGCAGTTTGCTGCTCATGATCTCTACCTGGCCCCTATCTCTACATCTCACCCTTTTTGTTTTGTTAGATGAAATATCGTCATAAGAGGGGTTAATAAAAGGATTATAATCAGGAGAAGAGCATCCTTGCAGTTGTTTATACAGGGCCAAAACTTGACCCTGAGGCAACGTGGGAGAGAATTTGAGGTTAAAAGCACTGATACATATATTGCAAAATGAAGGAATACATTGCACAAAACAGCACCCACCAAGATCCTAAAGTATCAATTTTCAAATCAGAGGTTGATTGCTGAAATAGCTGAAAAAGTAGCATTAATTGTTTTTGCTAAATTACATGCAATAGCATTAATGTTGAGGTGAGCATGAACAGCACGTCCTGGCACACGCACTAGAGACATAGCCAATGCTACATATTCTGCTTTATTAAGTAAGGTTGTCTCAGAGTCACAAGTGCTGTCTAGCATGACCCCACGTTGAGAACAGTTCGAGTGAACTTGTTGTTTGGAAAGCAAAACAGGAATTAGCCAGCTGAGGCAACACTGCACTTCACTAATATTAGCAGGAATATAATTAAAAGTTTCTTGACCAAATGTAAAAAACCATCTTTGCGGTAGCCAAACATGTCCAAAATGAAAAGAAGTCTCTTCAAAAGCTGTGCAGTTTAAAACAGGTGAGCTAATGCAATGACAATGAGGTTTTTTACTTGAAGAAGTACAATTAACTATCTTTGCACATGTTATATTTGCAGGGATAGCTACCACCAGGATGTACAAAGCAATAGCATCAGGGGATGGATAATAAGCAGTAACCCCCCCAGCTAAATATAGCCTTAGAGTTAAAGTTCCCATTGAATAAAATTGTGCTATAGTCAGTGAAGTTTTGAATTACTGCAGAAGGGGTGCAAACAAGGACTAAACATGTAGAAAGCAAATTTTCCATGTCATATGCTTCAGATAAACAAAAGACATCATTTTGTGTGATGTTAGATTTTGCTTCATTTGTTGCTCAAATGATTGTTTGGGTGGGATGACAGTTGCTATTGTCAAAGGGCAGATGTTAACGATCAGACACAAATAAATGATGGCTAAGGAATTTGCAGTTAAAACCGCAAAAATGGCAGGGATTTGCTCTACTTGCTGCTGCTGCAGCACTGTATGTGCTTTGGCGTTCACGTTCTTTACATCTCCCCACATCACTGGCCAACTGGCATGTTGGGATCGGATTGGTCGCTGTGTCATCTGTAGTGTCACCCTTGCCATTTCTGGGACTGGGTCCAGGGACTGGTGCCACGACATCCCTGGCTGGGTGAACATAATGTGCTGGAATCCACAAAGGTCCTGTAGGAGTAAGCACAGCAGCATAGCCTCGCCCCCAAGTGATCAGAGGGAATGGTCCCAACCATGCTTTGTCTGGTAAAGCCCGATAATATACCAGAGGTGGAGGCAAGCTTGTTTTCTGTTGAAAGTGTCTCTGATAAGCAGTCGAATTTTGAATGGAAATATTCAATTGGTGTAATGTAAATAATACTTTTTGAACCTGTTGTATTACCCACGACAAATTGGGTACCCTAGATCCGTCCTTTTCTATTTGTTTGTGAAGGCAGTCCTTAAAGGACCGATTAGCACGTTCCACGATGGCTTACCCGTGGAATTATAGGGAAGACCATGAGTAAAAACAATATTCCAGGTTGTGCAAAATTGCAAAAAGGCCACTGAAGAATAGGCTGGCCCATTATCAGTTTTTAAGGAAGAGGACTTACCCAGGACTGTAATGGCCGAAAAAAGAGGAGAAATAATATGTGCAGCTGTTTCTCCTCGTTGAGGAGTGGCCCAAATTGTTCCTGAATAGGTATCAATAGATAAATGAATATATTTCCAGGAAGCCAAAAAGACAACATGGGTAACATCCATTTGCATTAGTTGATTAGAGGCAAAACCACAGGGATTAGGAAGACATAAAAAAGTTAGGCCCAGAAAGGGAGGAGTGATTGCGTATATGACAAATAAAATCTAAATGCTTTCAGTCTTGTAGCAGCTGCTGTAAAGGGAAAAACAAAGTCATAAGATTGGGGTTGATCCTGGGCATGATATAAGTACTTGGAAGATTAAAAATAAATTGGCACACATAATGAGAATCAGAGATTAAGTTAAAAGGCTATTGAGAAAAGGTGTGAAAAGCTAAAATAGTAGCAGATAATTCTGAGCATTGTGGTGAGGATTGCATTACAGTGTAGGACGCTTTCCAGGTATAATCATGAGGATCCTTGTAAGCAATTGCTCCTCTCGTTCGCCCTCCATCAAAAACAAACAAACAGTAGGAGCTTGTGGAAAGGGAGAAGGAGAAAGCAGTGGGTGGACAGGAAAGGAAAAAGTCATTAAACAAGCAAGTCAAACATCTTTAGGCAAATGATATTAAATATAGCCTATATCAGCGGTTCTCAACCTGTGGGTCGTGACCCCATTTGGGGTCGAATGACCATTTCACAGGGGTCGCCAAATAACGCAGTCCACCATTTTTTCCCCTTTTCCTTAGCTGTGCTACTCCCTTTTATTCTATTGGCTTTTGAAAGCCAATAGAATAGACTCTCTTGAATAGAGTCTAATTTCTATTGGCTTTCAAAAGCCAATAGGAATTGTCCAGGCTGTCTCTGCCCTGCTGAGCCTGCCAAAAGTCCCATTCTGCAAACGGTGCTGCAAGTTGTCTGCAGCGAAGGTGAGCTGTCTGGAAGTTTCCACCCCTCCCTGTTGAGCAACTACTAAAAATGTAAGTAAAACAGGGCCGAGGTGGGAGGTGGGAGGCCAGTGGGTGCAGGGAGGGTTGCTGGCACGCATGGGGCCCGGCGGGTGCCTTACCTCCCTTGGGCTGGGCCACCTGGTGGCCCAGCCGGTGGTCGGCCTGCTCCATCTTTGCCGCTTGCCAGCTATGCCTCGGCCAGCACAGGGGGCGGCACCATGTATGCGCGGCGCTCCCAGGCAGGGAAAGTCCTTGACTTATGACTGGTTGGGTAGTCCTCAACTTACGACCGGTTGGGTAGTCCTCGACTTATGACCAGTTGGGTAGTCCTCGACTTAATGCCGGGTTGCGGCATTAAAAAGGTTGAGAACCACTAGCCTATATAGTGAGTTAAAGCCCACTAAAGAGATAAGTTATTCTGAAAACAAAATTGAAATTCAGATTGTGGAATAGGAAGAACAATATTAATTAAATCAGTTCCATTTTGACGGCAAGCTCGTCTGCGTCCTAAGGTTATCATTTCAGCAACCACCTGGATAAAAAATAAAACATTTTGGGATGGGGTGTGGAGTAAGTAAATATCAAAAGTGTTAACTGACAATTTTTATATGGAATTCTGTCCACAAATTGAGTATTCAAGATGTCATTAATTTGTTCCAAGTGGAACTACAGTGAGATTTTCAGGTTGTTCTCCTTTGGTCAATAAATCAAATAATGGACTGAGCAAATTTATAGCAAATTTGTAGGCAAAGAAAAATATGGGCAAACACAAGTTAGGATGCCTAACAATTGCTGTAAATTGACCAATGAAATAATTTTGGGTAGGCTCAAACAAGGAAAAGCTGGGACAGAATAAGATTGCCACATTTTATGCCCTAAATAAAGATAGGGAGAATGCAACCCTATTTCTTCTGGGGCAACTTGCAATCCTAAATCATTTTGTATTTCTGAAAGCCAATTAAATTGTATCTTTGGTGCTCCAGTTAAATGATATACCAAAGCTAATGGATGACGTTTGCGAAAATGTTGCAGCAACATAAAGCTGACATAATATGGGACTGTTTAGCATTCCTTGTGGCAAAACTGTCCAGTGATAACATTTATTAGGTTCTGAATGATTCACTACAGGCACAATAAATGCAAACTTTTCCTGAGAGTGGGCATCCAATTTAATCAAATTCCATTCAGATGGAAACAAATTTCCAGTAAATAGGTGAAACATTTACAAATCTAAGCAAAACAATTCAGAGTCAGTTCTTTTTGGTTGATGGATATATAGGTCTAACTAAACAATTTAAACTCAACAATTCCCCCCCCCCAAATACTGTCCAACAATTACTGTTTCCTCTTTTGAGTAAAAAATTTGCAAGCTGAAACTGCAAGAGTGGGTATCAAATTTCATCTCTGTTCCACCCTTCTCAAATCGCAATTCTAAGCAGAGGGAAAAAAAGTTTTAAACGAACAGCTCCCCCTTCTTCTTTCTGTCTCTCTCACTCTTAAAGCAACACAGCCAGCTGAAAGAGACAGGAAAAAAATCTCACCACCAAAAAATAGTTTTCTCTCCTTCATATGCATTTTCCATTAATTCTCTCACACATCCTCCATGAAACTCTTCTCATGCAAACACTTACTATTACTTTTCAATTTACTTTTACAACAATAAAATCTGCAATTTATTATTTCTTTCACAGCCTGGGAGAGAGTGGGTGGGGGGTGGGGTTTGAGGGCTAACACACACTTAGGTATCAACAAATTAATTCATTCAGTTCCATGCTAACTGCTTGCATAAACACTTCCACATACAAATATTTCATTTCATACTTTTCTCCAGGCAAATCATTTATTTTTAATAAGGCCTTTTGGTATGTTGTCACCAGAGAGGGTTTTGACCTTCTTCCAAGTCTTGGAAATAACACAGAACAACATAGACAAACAAATATACACAAATACTATTAAGACAACATTTATTTAAACATATGACTTGTCTTGCAAGAAGCGAGAAAAATCATGAGATGATTCCAACCAAACATGGTTTTATAGGGCCCTCTAATCATCTCCTATTTTTCTCATAATTCCAAGCCCAAGCATAATGTTCTGGGTAGACACACACACACACACACACACACACACACACACACACACAAAATACAATACACATCAACACAAAGCACCACCAGACATTGTCTGACAAGGTTAAACTTAACAGCCGCGTGAAGTTTCAAAACATTCCAATTGTTCAAAACACATTGCAAAGGAGTACATTTTGAGTTACTTTATGTCTTTAAATTACTCTGACGATTCCCCTTATTATTTTTTTTTCTACTTCAAGATTGTTCCTCTAATATTTTCCTTCTGGGGGTGTATGATGGCTTGGAAGAAGCAAAAGAATTAGCCTTTTCAGGAGTTGGAAATCCAATTAAAGATCCTTTATGAGGAATAAATTTTACTTGGTTGTAATCAGAAGGGGGGCTGGTAGTTAATTGCTGCCCTTCTGAAGCATATGAGCCATATTTTTCCACTGCCCGAAGGCACTGAATACCATCGATATCTGTATTGGAGCCCAAGGTTCAAGATGTAAAGTATGCCCTATCTTCCAAGGGCAATGTTTCCCTACCTCGTCCACCAGCTTCCTTATGTCTGCCTCAGGCTCTGTCACACCTGATTTATGTAACAGGAATCTGAGTTCCTGTGCCTGTTTCTGCTGGTGCTGAGATAACCTGCGACCCATACTTACCACTAAGGGGTCCCATAGGACGAAAGTGCACTTTGAGGTCTATTCCAGATGATGATAAGTATGTTGGCTGTCACTCTTCCCAGTTTGCTACTCACAACCTCTACCTGGCCCCTATCTCTACAGACTCCCACTCTAAGAATGAGCACAATCAACTCCATAGCCATGGTTGCCACCTGCTCCTTGAGAAGGAGCCAGGAATATTGCTTTGCCTTAGATTAGATATAACAAAGCCACTACTATGGCACTTCTACATATTTTCTGCATGAATTACAGATTGGGAGAGAAAAGAGGCTTAATACATCTAAGTGCTCTTACCTCACTGTAATTATTGCTGTAGGTGCATTTCCTTCTCTGTGGATCAAATGATTCAATTTCCCAGATATATTTCTTAAAGCTGAGAGAATAAATTGTACTTTGATTAAGGTTTAGTATAAGATAAGAACTCAGCCACTTATTATAGTTTGTCAGAGCTCGGTACAGTAATGTTTATGTCCAATTGTGATTTATTCAATGACAATGACTAGTGCAATGTGTACACCTGACCTTCACTATTGTTGCTGCTAGTTAATAATATTGTATTTTGTACCATGGAGTTTGATAGTGAATAAAGCTGCATTTTTTTTGCTTCAGTGAACCAGAAAATGTTTCTTAAAAGTGAAACATATTAATAGATAACAATTTAAGTGATACTAAGTAATATTTTCTTTTTCTGCAAATGATTACTGATTTCCATCTCTCCCTCTCTCCTATTGAAACAAATGAACCAGTTTGAAATTAAAATTACTTTATTTTATAAAATGAATGAGCATAATATTATGCAACATCTTATCAGTTCAAGTGAGCAAATTCCATTCTTTTTTTTCCATGGAATCATCAACTATATTATGATTCTGAGTGGTCACTGCAGAATATTCAAATGAGTATGTTTTGCTCATGTTATCTGTTTAGGAATCTCTTGTTCTACTTAATTTTAATCACATGAGCCTGCGATTATATTAAAGCAAGGAAAGTAAAGTAGTATCCTGAGGCATCCATTCAGCAGTTTTATTAAAAGCCACGAACATAAGAGAGCTTTCACTTATAAATAATTCATACTTGAGCTACCTGATCTAGGAAGTTGTATTACCTAATTAAGCATAGATTACCTGGCCAAAATATTTTCCAAAATGTTTTTAAGCTATGGTACTTTTAAATATGGACTATTCCAAAGAATTTTTAATGAGAATTAATAATTTTAAGTTTTTAACCAAATAATGTCCAAATATGTTTGCCTTAAGTGTGGGAAATATAATGTAATTCTTATTATGCATGGAACCAAGTACTGGTCAAGGTTTCAAGAAAGCCAAACAATAATTCTTCAGCTAGCCCATAGCGAAGCATATAAGCATATAATTTCAACTCACTACCTTATTGATGTTAATAAAATATTTCCAATAGCATAGTGTAAAATCATGAAAATTAACATCTCCATTATCACATGACTGCTGTAGCTTTAAAAGAGAAGTTTTTGGTGTTTGACTATTTCATAAAAAATAATCATTAATATACCAATTTATATCCGAGTAAATGTGAACCTTATGATAGCATCAGGATATAGCAACATCTAGGTTCATCCCCTGCTTCCCAGATTACTGAATGTAACTCAATTGTCTTATTAAGCATGCCAAAGATTCCATCAAAATTAAATATTAAAGGGTAGAAGAGACATAACTGACAAGTTCAATGTCACATCTTCCATTTCAGAGGAAATAAAATTATACTTTTATAAAATTATAATTTTATAATTTATAAAAGTATAATAAAATTATACTTTTAGATCAGTTATAAGACTTTGTTTTAAGAAAGACAAATTCAAAGGTCTTTCTGATATATTTAATAATTTTTTTTTTTTTAAATTAAATGTTGGGAGATGAGATGGTGACACTCAGATGAATGTGAAACAAGGCATTCAAACAATGCAAAAATACTATAAATAATTTATGTAATGAAGATTAAGTTCAGCAGAGATGCATCAAATTTACACATAACTTTGCAGGAGTTTTTATTTCAGAGAAAACAAAGGCAAAATTATGCCACTATAAAGATAGTCAAGCTAGGGAAGTCATGGTGCGCTGAAGTCATTTTCATTTGGCACTATTTTTATATCTACATTCTTTCAAATACATATCTTGAAGCAGTCTTACCAATAATCTTTTTCCTTGTTGGAATGGAAGAAGTAGTAAGTCAATTAATGTTCTGCCTTCAGCTGATCAACAAGAAATAATAAAAAAAAACACCTCTGCCTTGCCTAATCTATTGGCAGTCCTGAAGCAACAAGATTCTCATCTCTTTGTACATAAAAAGGGAATTAAATAAATCTGTATCACAACTTTCTTCCCACTCACATTTTAATTACTGACAATGTTGTTCTTGTGATCTGTAAAATATCTGAATATTTGTAAGCTGGAGCTTCTTAGCTACCAAACTATCATTCCTCCTTTATTAAAAATCCTGTTCAAAATTATCAAAAATTCACCATATTACATAGCAAACCTTGAAATAAGCAACAACAAATCATTTTATTTTATGAATCAGTTTATAGCTTAAGGTGTTATCCAAATTCAGTCAATTGTATTTTATTATATAAATCATAACAAACAATGGTTAACTGGAATATGTAAACAAAACCCTGCCTCCTTCTATGTCAGTGGTTCTCCAACTTTCTAATGCCGTGACCCCTTAATACAGTTCCTCATGTTGTGGTGACCCCCAACCATAAAATTATTTTTGTTGCTATTTCGTAACTGTAATTTTGCTACTGTTAAGAATCGTAATGTAAATATCTGATATGCAGGGTGTATTTTCATTGTTACGAATTGAACATAATTAAAACATAGTGATTAATCACAAAAACAATATAGCAATGCTCGATGGAGAAGCTTATTCTTTGTTCAAAAATGTTGGGAGTGAGGGAAGGGGAAGGAAGGAAGGAAGATTGAAGGGGAAAGGAAGGAGATGGAGAAGGAAGGAGATTGAAGGGGGAAGAAAAGAAGGAAGGAAGAAGAGAGAGATTGAAGGGGAAAGGATGGAGATGGAAGGAAGGAAGGAAGATTGAAGGGGAAAGGAAGGAGATGGAGAAGGAAAGAGATTGAAGGGGGAAGGAAGGAAGGAAGAAAGGAAGGAGAGATTGAAGGGGAAGGGATGGAGATGGAGATGGAAGGAAGGAATATTGAAGGGGAAAGGAAGGAGATGGAGAAGGAAGGAGATTGAAGGGGGAAGGAAGGAAGGAAGGAAGGAAGGAAGGAAGGAAGGAAGGAAGGAAGGAAGGAGAGAGATTGAAGGGGAAGGGATGGAGATGGAAGGAAGGAAGATTGAAGGGGAAACGAAAAAGATGGAGGAGGAAGGAGATTGAAGGGGAAGGAAAGAATGAAGGAAGGAAGGAAGGAAAGAGAGAGATTGAAGGGGAAGGGATGGAGATGGAGATGGAAGGAAGGAAGGAAGGAAAATTGAAGAGGAAAGGAAGGAGATGGAGAAGGAAGGAGATTGAAGGGAGGAGGCGCTGCCAAGGACGCACAAGCAGCTCTGCACCATTGCCCAAGGAGGGGAGGAGGCTCTGGCAGACAGCCTGGTGGAGAGCCAAGATTAGTGACTGTTCAAAGTTACAATGGCACTGAAAAAGTGACTTATGACCACTTTTAAAACTTATGATCATTGCAGCATCCCCAGGGTCATGTGATTTACATTTCGATTCTTGGCAACTGATTCATATTTATGGTCACATTGTTTCAGGGTCACGTGATCCCCTTTTGCAACCTTCTGACAAGCAATGTTAATGGGGGAAATCAGATTCACTTAACAACCATGTTACTAATTTAATCTCTCTCTCCCTCTTTCTTTCTCTCTCCCTCTTTCTTTCTCTCTCCCTCTCTCTCTGTCTCCCTCTTTCTCTCTCTCTCCCTCTCTCCCCATTTCTCTCTCCCTCTCCCTTTCTTTCTCTCTCCCTCTCTCCCTTTCTTTCTCTTTCCCTCCCTCTTCCTTTCTTTCTCTCCCTTTCTTTCTCCCTCTTTCTCCCTTTTTCTCTCTCTCCCTCTCTCTCTCCCCCTCTATTTCTCTCCCCTTTCTTTCCCTCTCCCTTTCTCCCTCTTTCTCCTTCTCTCTCTCCCTGTCACTCTCTCTTTCTCTTTCTCTCTCTCCCTCTCTCTATTTCTCTTTCCCCCTTTCTCTCCCTCTCTCTATTTCTTTCTCCCTCGCTTCTGCTCAAAGATCCTTAAAATCCTTAAAAGTTATGCTTGGGTGGAAGACTTTTTCTTTTACAGATGGGGTGGGTTGGCAGACAAGTACTCAAAAAAAAAAAAAAAGGAAAAAAAGTGCGAATAGGTATTCAATAGCTAGCTTGAAGTTTGAATGACTTCTTTCTCTTGCCACCGGTTTCTAGGAGGAGCAAAAGACATCCAGCAGTGCAACCAGGCACTCTAGACTGGCCATTCCAGGGCTTCCTGCACCGGCTGACTTAGTTGTCTGCAACCTCCTGTTGATGCTTGAGGGGGGGGAAAGGGACATCCGAGGAGGGAAGTTATGTTGGACATCGACTCTGTGTTGAGCCCTGTGGGCCTGACATTTGCGGGCAGGCGGGAACCCGCTCACCGAGCCACCATCTCCTCATTGCCCTCCATGCTGGCCGGCTCCATCGCCAGACCTCCCAGCTGACAAGCTCACATTCAGGGGGTAGCCAGCTGACGGGCGCAGAAGATTGGCACCACGGCAGCCTCCCAGCCACCCGCTTCTCCAGCTGGAGCAATTGCCAGGGCTTCCATGGTCGACGGCAGTGGGGAGCACGTCAGTGGCCATTGGGGACGCCAGCGGTTCAGTGCCATGGAGGTGCAGTGCCACGTAGGCGGCAGGACAGGGGGGAGGGGTTACTTGCATCCTGCTGGCCGAACTCTGGAAGCCTGCCTGAATGAAGAACTTTAGGGGGAGTTTAAAGTGAGACAGGTTCCTAAGAGTATGATGTGTGAGGAATGGGGGGCATCAGTGGGCTGCCCCCCAGAGCTGGAGCGGCTGGTGCAGCCACCTCACCCCCATACCCCAGCCCTCACCCACCCTGCCAGCCCCTCCGCCCACCCCACAAAGCCCCACTGTGGGCTTTGAGTGGGCCCCGCAGCTCCCACAGCACCAGCTGCACACCACACTGAGGGTGCAGAGCTTGCGGTTGCCGAGCCAGATGCCAATGCAGGGCGGCGGGAGGGCACGGGCTGCAGGCAGGCCGAGGCGGCGGCAAGCATCGTGGACCAGGTGCTCCAGGGCAGCCATGTAGGCACACAGGGTGAGGCAGTGGCGGTGCAGGTTCAGCACTGGCTAGGCCACCAGCTGGCCCAGCCCAAGGAAGGTCAGCCACCCGCCCCGCCAGCACCACCTCTGCCACCACCTTTCCTGCACAGCCGCACTCCCACAGCAGCAGCCGATGGTGCACGAGGTGAGCACGAGGCAGGCAAGCACGTTTTCTGTGCTTCAGTACCAGGCTCTCCATGTAGCAGCACGACATGGAGAGCCTGGCTGACATGGGTGAGCACGAGGCAGGAGTGCACATGGACTCCGCTTTTTCGGCAGGACCGAATTAAGTGCTGCTCCCCACCTCCCACCCCTGGTCCTCTTTTACTTACAAGTAGGAGATGGCGTAGTTGCTCAGCAGGGAGGGTTGAAAAGTTCCTGCAAACTTGCTTTGCTGCAGACAACTTGCATGTGCAATGTTTTCGGGCTGGGTCTTTTGGCGTGCTCAGCAGTGCAGAGACAACCATTAACAACCAGGTCTGGACAATTCCTATTGGCTTTTGAAAGCCAATAGAATAGAGTCTATTCAATAGAGTCTATTCTATTGGCTTTCAAAAGCCAATAGAATAAGAGGGAGTAGCACAGCTAAGGAAAAGGGGAAAAAAATGGCGGACTGCTTTGTTTGGTGACCCCCGTGAAATGGTTGTTCAACCCCAAATGGGGTCGCGACCCACAGGTGGAGAACCACTTTTTTATGTCATTTTTGGTTTATTCCTTTCTGTTCCACTTGGTCTTGATTTTGACTTATTGCTATAGCTAAGCCATTATAGGTTAGTATGCTTGAGAGTTGACATGGGGATATAACAGCCATGTTTCTCTTGCAAATATTTGTTTGTTCAGGAATGGTTCCTTATGGTTGCCTGTAGCACTTGTAAGCATTGGGATTCTCATCATTTAGTGATGAGCTATTTATTTTATTTATTTCAACTACAGTTGACATTTCTGCATGTCAGTGCAGATATGCCCAAAGATGGGAAGAAAAGATTAACAATCTAACAGACAGGAGCAGGTGAAGTAATAGATAAAGGGGCAATGCCAAAGAAATTCCTAACTTTATAGTCTGTTGTTCCTTACATTCA
The DNA here is from genome assembly GCF_016545835.1 of Crotalus tigris. NCBI lineage: Eukaryota > Metazoa > Chordata > Lepidosauria > Squamata > Viperidae > Crotalus > Crotalus tigris. Next base: position 1,558,530 of record NW_024096634.1, on the reverse strand, counting down.
GTAAGTTATGGTGAGCTAAAAGTCAGTGCAACTGAATTTTTAACTTTAAAATTAATCCCAAGTGCTATTTACATGAAAAAATTAAAAGTTGCTTTCATCTTTCCATGTTCACCTACTACCATTGCTGTTCTTATATTTTCTTCAAAGAAATGCTTGAGAGCAGATCTTCATTACAATATATTAACATGATCTGATGATAAATTAGGGAGCTCCAATGCTTATCTCTCCTCTGGGCTGAGCATTACAACAGCTCTTAATCTAACAAATTTCTCTGGATTTCTAGTAGATTTGATTGACAAGTCCAATGTACCTCAAGACAAACTATCTTGTGAAAATGTCATTGCTTTGAATGAAGCTGAGTTCAATTTAGCTATTAGAAAAGTCTAAACAAAATGTTCTCTTGAAAATTTGTTTTTTAGATATTTTTCCAATCCTTTTATTGCTTTACAGAACATACCTAATACTCCTTCCTCTTTCTATTTTCTCCACAACAACAATCCTGTGAAGTGAATTGGTCTGAGAGATAGTGACTGGCCCAAAGTCACCCAGCTGGTTTTCATGCCTAAGGCAGAACCAGAACTCACAGTTTCCTAGTTTCTAGTCTGGTACCTTAAACACTGAAAACAAACTGGCTCTAGTGAAGTTCTATATTCTTCAGTCCTTTTTGGTGCAAGTAGTAACTTTAATTTAGAAGTAATATGAAGGCCAAAAGCATAAAAAATAAAAGTTTAGAAATAATCTTTCCTTGGTTTATTGAAAAAGTGTTTTCTGTCAAAGCCAGATAATTCTTGTAGGAGGGCGGCTGTGAGCTGGCAGGTGCTTGTCATTTATATCTGCCGCCATCAAAAAATAAGTCTAACTCATTTGATTTAGCATGCTGCTGAAGGGGAAGCCCTGTCGAATTCCATCAGCCCATGCTTCAGCTGGAAGGAACAAAAGCAAACCATTGAAAAATGGAGCAATGCCTCCCTTTGAGTAACTCATTGAAACATTTTGATGGGAATGTATAGACCTGTCAGACAATTTAAAGACACCTTTTCAAGATCACATAAAATGGGAAACAACATGTAGTTGTTGCCTTAAGATTTAATTAAAAAACTGAAGACTATATTTTGTTGGAATTCCCTGTAGAAAAGACTAATTGGATATAGATTAAAATGTTTTTTGAGGGAGACTGAATTATAGATTAGATAGATTGTACTACCCTAATTCTATTTTAATCAGTGTTTCTTCATATCTGGTTGACACATTTTTTTAAAAAATAGAATAGTAGATCTCTTGTGAAGTCCATAACTATTTCCTTTAATAGAATTGGGTTAAAGATGAGCAAAAAGTTCCCCAAATTTAGTTGATTAATAAGGCTGCGACAAAAATGGAAAAATTAGTGAAGTTTTACAACTTCTAGATTTTATGGAAGATAGAAAATCTAACAGGAGAAAAATTTGAGGCCTAACTGTGAAACTACAACCTGAACATTTAAAGCTCTGTAAGTGAAGTTTCTGAGCTGGATAATGTAAGTCCTGGTGACATGTTTACTTTGGATTTATGAATTTTGTATTGTGTATTATATTTATTTATTTATTTAATTTTCATTCCATCACAGTCACAAAATACTCAGCAGTTATACTGTCACAATAAAAATAACAATAGTATTTAATAATAATAATAATAATAATAATAATAATAATAATAATAATAATAATAAAGTTGGAAGGGACCTTGGAGGTCATCAAGTCCAACCCCCTGCTCAGACAGGTAACCCTATACCATTTCGGACAAATGGCTGTCCAGTTTCTTCTTAAAAACTTCCAGTGTTGGAGCATTCACCACTTCTGGAGGCAGGTTGTTCCAATGGTTAATTGTTCTAACTGTCAGGAAGTTTCTCCTTAGTTCTAGGTTGCTTCTCTCCTTGATTAGTTTCCATCTGTTGCTTCTTGTCCTGCCTTCAAGCGCTTTGGAAAATAGCTTGACTTCCGCTTCTTTGTGGCAGCCCCTGAGATATTGGAACACTGTTATCATGTCCCCCCTCGTCCTTCTCTTCATTAAACTAGACATACCCAATTCCAGCAGCCTTTCCTTATATGCTTTAGTCTCCAGTCCCCTAATCATCTTTGTTGCTCTTCCCTGTACTCTTTCTAGAGTTTCAATATCTTTTTTACATCATGGTGATCAAAACTGGATGCAGTATTCCAAGTGCGGCCTTACCAAGGCATTGTAGAGTGGTGTTAATAGTTCGCATGATCTTGACTCTATCCCTCTGTTAATGCAGCCCAGTACTGTGTTGGCTTTTTTGGCAGCTGCAGCGCACTCCAGGCTCATATTTAAATGATTGTCCACTAGGACTCCGAGATCCCACTCACAGTTATTACTATTGAGCAAGGTATCCCCTATACTATATGTGTACCTTTGGTTTTTCTTGCCTAAATGTAGAACCTTACTTTTTTCACCATTGAATTTCATTTTGTTAGATAGTGCCCAGTGTTCATGTCTGTCCAGATCCTCCTATATCCTAAGCCTGTCTTCTAGGGTGTTGGCTATTCCTGCCAGCTTGGTGTCGTCTGCAAATTTGATGTGTTCCCCATCTATCCCCTCGTCCAAATCGTTGAATCATGCAAATTTGAATCATGCAATTCAAATTACAGAGATAAAACCCAAGACCCAAGTTGGGAAGAAGTTAAGATAATGTTATTGAAAGACTCTAGGAAAAATCTCTGTTTTTAATAACTTCCTAAAAGCTGCCAAGCAACCAAGGAATGGGGCAGTTTGATCACAGTGGGAAATCCATTCTACAATGTCAGCACTGCTGCAGGTAACTTCTAGCTTCAGCACCCTGACATCATGGAAATGGGGGGGGGGCAACAGAGACCTCCCTTCTACCTGATCTGATAAGCCACCCTATATCTGTCTGAGAACATGCCTGTTATGTCCTGAGCCTGTGGAAGCAGGCTCGGGGCATTGTAACGGTCCTGGGCAGGTGCAAGCTGCCCGGGACCAGACTGGCTGTCGCCAGCACTCGTGCGCATGTGCGGGTGCGAGCGCGCCAAATGTTACACTTTGGCCAGGGAATCGCCTATAAAAGAGGCAGGGAGATTTGGGCATTGTCGGCGTCTTGTAACCAGTATGCTGAACAGAAATAAAGAGTTCCTGAGAACTACAACTGCTTCTCGTGTCATTGCCATTTCGTGAAGGACTTAACACTGGCAACGAAGGTGGGATGCCTTACATCGACTGAAGACAGGTGTAAGCTTACCCTAGAATCCTGAGCAGTAGGAACGGTGTTGACTCGGCAGCTACCCGCCAATCTAGCAAGCATCGGGGGTAGGCTGGCTGATAGACCCTTCCTTTTTTACAAAAATGGCAAAAGTTGGAAGACTTTCAGAATTCGACGTCTCGCATCCGGAAAGATGGGAGTCATACGTAGCCAGGGTGGAAAACTACCTTAAAGTCAATCAAGTAAGAGAAGATAGTTTAAAAGCCGCCACACTGCTGTACGTTTGCGGTCAAGACGCATTTGAAATCGCTGAAAACATAGCAGCACCTGTACTTCTAGAATCTGTTAACTACACAGATCTCAAAAAACTACTAAAGAAACACTTCCACCCAAGTTGTCCGTCATCACTTGGCGCCACACCTTCGAACAGAGGGATCAGCGACCCGAAGAATCAGCCAAAGAATACATCGCTGCGTTGAGAAAAGCCGCTAAACACTGCGAGTTCAAGGATCTAGAAGAACGGCTGAGAGACAGATTTGTATGCAGACTGAGGCATAGAGAATTGCAGCAGAGACTTTTTGCTAAAGAAGACTTATCATTCCAAGATGCCTTGAGAGAGGTTACTGCAGAAGAGGCAGCGGGCGGTGCCATCAAGAACATGAGGCCAATCAGAAGCACTCCAGAAGCTGTGTCCGTGCACCAGGAAGGAGTCCAAAGGAACCCAGAGGAGGATCCTGACGATGAAGTAGACCGTCTCTACCCCACGAAAGAAGGGAAACAGAAAGAAAGCTCTTCAGCTCTCCCCAAGTGCCTCGGTTGTGGAGGTCGCCACAAGAGGACCGACTGTAGATTCCGCTCTGCTATCTGCAGGGCATGCGGAAAACAGGGACACATTGCAGCTGTGTGTCTGGGCCGTCAGAAGGTACAACCCCGAGAAGAATTGCGCCTGAAAGGTACCAGGGTCCCCAGCCAAAACAGGGTGGGTTTCTATGCTTCGCAAAGAAGCATTTATAGGACAGGCACACACAAGCCCATCAAGAAAAAGCTGTCACTTAAAGTGAAGCTACAAGGGGTTCCATTGGCTATGGAACTGGATACGGGGTCTGCACTTTCAATCATTTCCATGCACACGTTTAGGAAGATTTGTTCTGGCAGCGGATTTCAGGCCAAGCTGAGGCCTTCCGACATTGTGTTAACAGACTTTCAAAACTCCAGAGTCTGTGTTAAGGAGGAGGCCACCCTTAACGTACAGTATAAGGATTTTGAAGGTCCACTAGATGTAATAGTAGTAGGGGGTGAACGAACGAGTCTCATAGGACTCGATTGGTTTGAAGCCTTGGGAATACACGTCACAGGGCTCAATAGCTTGCAAACAATAGACCTACAAGAAGTCTGCAAAGAATTTGCAGATGTTTTCAGCCCCCAGCTGGGCACGTACAAAGGACCCCCTGTGTCACTGAAGTTATACCCCACTGTCACCCCTATTAGAATTAAAGCAAGAAGGGTCCCTTTTGCTTTGAAAGGTAAAATTGACACAGAATTGGACAAATTGATTCAGCAAGGAGTTCTAGAACCTGTCAACTCCAGTCCTTGGGAGACCCCCATTGTCACGCCTCTTAAGGCAAATGGGGACATTCGCATCTGTGCAGATTACAAATGCACTCTGAATAAGGCATTGCAGCAACATGCCTATCCTGTCCCCGTGGTCAGTCATATTCTGGCCTCCCTCAAGGGGGGGTGCATTTTTGCAAAGCTTGACCTAGCTCAGGCGTATCAACAGCTGCCTGTTGATGATGCTGCTGCTGTAGCTGAAACCATTGTGACCCACAGGAGGGCATTCAAGGTAAAGAGGTTACAATTTGGAGTAAATGTCGCTCCTGGAATTTTCCAAAGCATAATGGAAAACACACTACGGGGTATACCAGGGATTTGCCCCTATTTTGATGATGTCTTAATTGCTGGAGACTCTACACACAACTTAGCTGAGAGATTAAGGGCTGTCCTGCTAAGGTTCAGGCAAACGGGCCTCAAACTTAAGAAGGACAAATGTAAAATTGGGGTGCCTTCTACAGATTTTCTGGGATTCAAAACTGATGCTACCGGGATTCACCCTGCTGAATCCAAATTGAAAGCTATTTTGCATGCTCCTAGACCAAAGTCCAAGGCCGAACTACAGGCCTTTCTGGGCCTTCTGAACTTCTACAACTCCTTCCTTCCAAACAAGGCTAGTGTAGCCGAGCCTCTTCATAGGCTCTTGGACAAACAGGCAGTGTGGCAGTGGTCACAAAAACATGAAGCAAGTTTCAATGAGGTTAAGGCCTTACTCACTTCTAACAATGTGCTTACACATTTCAATGAATCCCTTCCTGTGTGCATCGCTTGTGATGCTTCTCCTTACGGGGTGGGAGCCGTACTGAGCCACCTCAGACCAGATGGAACTCAGGTTCCTGTTGCATATTACTCCAGAACCTTGTCTTCTGCAGAGCGAAATTATGCTCAAATTGACAAGGGAGGCTTTAGCTGTTGTTGCTGGAATCAAAAAATTCCATGATTTTCTATATGGCAGGCATTTCATGGTCTTCACTGATCATAAGCCTTTGTTGGGGCTGTTTACCACACATAAACAAACTCCCCAAATCATCTCCCCCAGGATGCTGAGATGGTCTATCTTTCTGTCTGCCTATGATTTTTCCTTACTTCACAAACCTGGGAAAGAAATGGGCCATGCTGACGGCCTCAGTAGATTACCCTGCCAGTAGTAGAAGCTGACCCTGCACCAACAATCAATATCCTCTCCATTCGGGCCTTGCCTGAGTCCCCTTTAGATGCAAGGGATGTGGCTGCTGAATCAGCCACAGATCTCACACTTTCGTGTGTCCTTTCTTGGGTTTTATCTGGATGGCCAGAGAGCTGTCCAGGCACTGAGTTTCAGAGTTTCTGGTCTAAAAGGAACGAGTTGTCCACCTTCCAGGGTTGTCTGCTTTGGGGGAGCAGAGTTGTCATTCCTGCCTCAATGAGGACTAGGGTCTTAGGTTCCCTCCACGAGGGTCATCCTGGCATTGTACGTATGAAGGCACTTGCACGCAGCCATTTGTGGTGGCCTGGGTTAGACAGAGACATTGAAGCTAAGGTGCATGCATGCCACCTTTGTCAACGCTCGCGCCCTGAAATGCCCCAAGCTCCTGTACATAGATGGGAGGAAACACAGTTTCCATGGTCTAGGGTGCACATTGACTACGCTGGGCCCTTTCAGGGTCAATTCTTCTTGGTCCTAGTTGATAGCCATTCAAAATGGCTTGAGGTTGTACCTGTCTCTTCCACCACCACTGCAAAGACTATTCAAGTACTGAGGGAGATTTTTGCTGCACACGGGCTTCCTGATGTCCTCGTATCTGACAATGGCCCTCAATTCACTTCTTCCGAATTCCAAGCTTTCTTACAGGCCAACATGATTCGTCATGCCACCTCTGCGCCTTTCCACCCGTCCACCAACGGTATGGCTGAACGCATGGTTCGCATCACCAAGGACGCCTTGAAGAAAATTACCTATAGAGACTGGCATCACAGGTTGGCTGACTTCCTCCTTTCTTATCGCACTACACCTTCCACTTCTACCAGGAGGAGTCCAGCTGAACTTCGTTGGGGGCGCAAACTGACTACCAAGCTTGACCGGTTGCACCCAGACAGACTACCTTCCACAATCACACACCCCAAGGCACCCAGACAACTGCTTGTGGGTGCCCCGGTTTGGACTCGTAACTACGGGCCTGGTCATTCATGGGTCCCTGCCACTGTCTCCAGGGTCACAGGTCCTTTGTCCTACGAGGTGTCCCTGGACAACGGTCATGTCCTGCGACGACACATCGACCAGCTCCGCACTAGACGGGACCTTCCCACTGAGACTCCTGGGTCTTTTCCAGGGGGGGAGGGGGACCCCTTTGGGCAAAGGGAAGAGTGCGGGCTGCCGCCTATCATTAACGAGGGAGCTACAGACAGCTCATTCCAAGATTCTGCGAGTGCTCCAAACAGGAATCCATGGAGCCCAACTAGAACTCAGGCACCAGTGCCTACTCCAGCCAGGGAGTCACCCCGGGGGCATAATCACTACTCACCCGCATTACTCAGTACTCCATTCAGGGAGGATATCCGGGAGCATCCAAACAACCCACACCCTGCAAGAGAGCTGGCACACATTCCGTCTAGTTGGCCCCTGTCCCTAGAAGGGGGCAAGCACACAGGGAGATGGTTGAGGAACCAAATCCCAACTACAACACCTCTGACATCACTCAGGGGACAACTGAGTTTTGGGACAGCACTGAAATCCCAAGAAGCCTGGGGACAGAACGGGAACACGGGGAAAGACAACCTCTTGACAGGTCTAGGACAGATCTTGGAGGTTCTACAGAATTGCCCAACACTGACAGTCACTTAAGAGGGCCAGAGAGCCTGCAGCTAGGCAGGACAACCAGGTCAAACAGAGAAAGAAGCCCTGGCCTGACGAGCCCGGTGGGCAAGCAAGCAGGCCAGGCATTGGAGCACAGTCATTGGGAATCATCAAGGTTTAGCAAGGGGGACAAGCATACACCACCCCTCAGTCAAGGGGTACTTGGAAGGTACCCAGAAGTCAGGAGGTCACAGAGAGCTAGAAGATCTCCTAAGTATTTAGAAGATTTTGTAACCCTATTGGCAAAACAGAGTTAACATAGAGTATTCCTGTACACATAGGAAAATAGAACACTAGGGAACAATAGAAGCAAAGAGGACAATTGGTACAAGGTTGTATGGGTACCACACTCGTATTGGGTTGTATATTATTATTGTATGATCATAGTCTTAGCCGGGGGGGAAGGGGTGTTATGTCCTGAGCCTGTGGAAGCAGGCTCAGGGCATTGTAACGGTCCTGGGCAGATGCAAGCTGCCCGGGACCAGACTGGCTGTCGCCAGCACTCGCGCGCATGCGCGGGTGCGAGTGCGCCAAATGTTACAGTTTGGCCCGGGAATTGCCTATAAAAGAGGCAGGGAGATTTGGGCGTTGTCGGCGTCTTGTAACCAGTATGCTGAACAGAAATAAAGAATTCCTGAGAAATACAACTGCTTCTCGTGTCATTGCCATTTCGCGAAGGACTTAACAATGCCCATGTTCTAAACCATGATGGACTCTATTAAACACCAGCACAGATACTCAGAACTAACCCAGTAACAGTTGCAGGGCCTGCAGTATAGATATAATATGCTCTCAGTGTAAACAGCCAGTTAAGACATAGTTTCAGCATTCTCGACTAATTATAATTTATACAGATAAGAGACATGACCAAGCAGAAGCTGCAAATCCAAAAGGAACCTATATTTCAAACCTGTTCTAGGCATAACACTAGCATCAAAGAAGAACAGATATAGAAACAGCTTGGGTTCAGTTTGAACCTATTTTCTTCAGTTCCCTTCACTTTGCAACACCAGAAAACTCATTCCATCTCTAATTATTACCCACACAAAACTTTAGAGCAATGTTGCCCTGCATATTCCATTGTTCATGCCCTTTTCAAGGAATCTGCCACTAAAAATAAAGTCTAGAATCCTACAAACTGATCTGATTGTGGGCAACAAAGACACTGTTAGGTGCCTTCTTGAAAAGACAAAACAAAATTATTGCTTGAAGAGCCCTCTTAGGAATAGTTAACTAATTCTTGAATGCAAATATTTATATGCAAAACCATGAATTAAAGCAGACATCCTGAATAACTGATGTCATCTTTTCCTCAAATAAATGAGCAAAGATAAAAGCTAGGGAATGTTGTTAGGTTCAGAATTCCCATCCTATGCAAAAATCTCAGTGAAAAATAGGCTAGCCAGGATACAAGTACTAACTGTCACTACAAATCAGTGAAAACTATCCTAAACTGTTATTATGTGCTTTCCCTTGCAATTCTGTACCTTGAAGTAAGATGCCTACAATTTAAAGACCAATTTAAAGAGGAAGAATTACAGTTCATTGTATAGCTATTCAGCTATTTAATTGAATTATTTATTTATATATTTAAATAATAAGTGTTCACCAATATAGTTTTCCCTACTTCAACAAATAGGAACAACAAATCACTGTCACTTGCATCCTGACAGAGATAATCTTGGTTTAATTTTTCAGTGATTAAATAAATAAATCGTTCAGATAAAAACACTGCTCCTTTCTTTTCTTTTTAAAATGTACTGCCATGTTTATATTGTGTGTGTTTTCCAATGCTCTTTTGAGGCAAAAGTTAGAATAACCCACTACAACAGAGGCTATTTTTAGCTTTGCAACATCAGGGTACATATTTTATAGTGTTGTTTAGTTGTCATTTTTTCGATTTAGTTGGATTCATTGGGAGTTTGAGAATAAACTGGATGTCTCACCTCTCAGATCTAATTAGGATATGTTTCAGCTCTCAAGAATTAATGATCTTTGAGTTTAGGTGTTACTGGATTATTTACAACTGAATAACTTAATTTTGGAAAAATAAATATTTTTTTTTTACTAACACATAGTTTCAGCCCTGCAAAAAGCAGGCTATGTACTTATTTTGGGGTACACATATATGTTTTTTTAATTATTTGTGGGTTTATAACCAATCTTTCTGATGGATTTAGTATTGTGCAGCATGCTTGAAAATAGTACTATTTTACAAAACTTTGAGTTCACAAAGAGTAGGATGTATTTGTTTTTCATTATATTCAAATGATTGATGTCAATTTGGATCTGAATCATGGCAGCTGCTACGAATAACATCAGAAAGTATGAAATCATATAGAATCAAATTTATTTAATCACATTCACTGGAATGAACATTAAACCATATTTATGATTGATAACAATGGAATTTAAGTGCCATTAATTAAGCTTAGATTCAGGTTTAGCCTTCCCTCTGGTCAAGGTGAGAACCTCACTTCAGGCAGTAGGTTGGTGATGTTGACATTCTTGTTATGAGTGTACAGACTACTGACACTGATACAGATAGACAGCCTGTCAATTCAAACAACACCAGAGCACCAAGATATAGATGCTTTTTTTGTCAGGTAGACATACCAAACAAATCCTTCCATGTGGGAGACATTTTTTCTTTCTTTTTAAAACCAAGCCAGAAGAGGCAAAAAGAGAAAGGGACTAAAACTGATCCCCACAGGCCCCAACTGACATTTGGAAATTCTAGGAAAAAAGGAGATCCAAATGGAAACGTCTAATTTCAAGAGAATTCTGCTTCAGAAGGAAGAGATAACAAGTCTAGAAAAGAATTTGCATTAGAATTTTGATGTTTATTTTTCTGTGGCATGTGCATTTCCTGCTTTTATTTCTCTTGGTTGACTGAGAGAAAACATGCAAAATCTATGTGTATTACAGCTTTTTATGCTTATCCTCACTTGGGTATGGGAAAATGCCTTTTCTTTAGAATCTATTATGATTTGGAATAAGAAACTGAAATATTATTCCAATCTTTACAACAAATCCTTTAATATCAGAATAGCAATAGCAATAACATTTAGGCTTATATACTTCCCCCTAGTGCTTTACAGCACTCTCTGTAATATGTATTTGCATATTGCCCCAACAGTCTGGATCCTCATTTTACTGACCATGGAAGGATGGAAGACTGAGTCAGCCTTGATTTCTGTCAGGATTGAATTCCAGGCTGTGGGCAGAGTTAGCTTGCAATATTACACTTTAAACCTTATGCCACCATGACTCTTCTGTGGCACACCAGTGACATGACCAGATTCTTGCCAACTAGAGTATTACATTTTATTTTAGAGTTTTGTTTTTAACATTTACGTGAAAGCAGTTATTGCATTGCAAAATATTTGCATTTAGCTTCCTCTCTGAATGCTTATATTCTGGATACTGAAAATTTAAAATTTAAAAATTACATATTGAAGTTTGATGGGTTGCAAGAAGAGAAGGAATTGCAGAACCAGGAGACTAGTTCTTATTATTATTCTCCTCCTCTGTTTTACCTTTTTATTGCCAGAAAGTCCAAGGCATAAAAACATTTTCTTTCACATTATGGTGAAAGCGAGAATGCCAGGTGATGTCAGCCTGGAAGATAGGATATGACAGCAGGAAAATGAAAGTCCAAAGAATTTCTGGAATAAGAATTTCGAGATCTCCAAGCTTCTGCCCTATGCACTCATCTGTGTCACAATATTTCTCTTGTCTAACGCTGAAGTTCAGTATATTTGGAAATTCCAAATCCTTTGCTTGGAGAGGAATTCTTCATCAGGATATTGCCTTGTAGAGCAAACAGATTCTGGAGCCACATGGACCACAATATGTATTTCACAAGAAGATTCTGAGAGAGAAATCAAGCATGCTCCCTCTTCAAAAATTGCTGTAAGGAAAACATACAAGTAGTCCTTGACTTAAAGCTCATTTGATGACTGTTAGAATGGCACTGAAAAAAAATGACATGACCATTTTTCATACATGACCATTGCAGCATCTCCATGGTCACATGATCAAAGTTCAGATCTCTGGCAACTGGCACAAATTTATGATGGTTGCAATGTCCCAGGATCACGAGATCACCTTTTGCAAACTTCTGACAAGCAAAGTTAATGGGAAAGCCAGATTCACTTATCAACTGTGTTACTAATTTAACAATTTCAGTGATTCACTTAACAACTGTGGCAAGAAAGGTCATAAAATGGGGCAAAATTCACTTAGCAACTGTTAACATTAGAAATTTAGGGTTCAATTGTGATCTTAGGGATCAATTGTGATCTTAAATCAGGAACTACCTGTATACAGAAGCTTACCATACATTGAAACGAGAAGAGAAATACCAGGATGTACATCCTGTTTGGTAATATGCATAATCTGACAGACAGTGATTTTGGCTTCTACATTTCATTTTTCAGACAGAAAAAGTGGGGCACCAATGTTTGAACTTATTTCTGCACTCACTAACAAATATAACTTTACTTGATTATGTTGTCTGACATATTCCTTTAAATTAAAGGTTGCTAGTAGTGTGGTTTGTTAATCATTCGTGGAAAACTATATTAGTGTTATCTCAATTCTCAAACTACAGCACATATTTTGTTAAATTCATTTTTTGTGAATCCTGGCCCCCTAAGAGGAAAATGAAGAGGTAGGAACAGTATGATCCTTTGTCCTCAGAAGAAAAAAGATTAAGCATGTGGTCTGTTCCTTATTAATTTGCACTATTTCCACCACTTCATTTTCTAATAACATATTTTGTTGATTATTTCCAATATTTCATAAAGTATATATGGTGGAATTCAGGTACATGGTTCATCTTTGACTGGTGCCATTTATTGTGATTTCACAAAATGATACGCTGCTTTTAATTTAATATAGTGATTGCTTATCACAGAGATGAAAACCTATATCAGACATGTCAAACTTGTGATGTCACGTGACGTCGTGCAACGTATCGGGACGGTTTTGTCATTGCCGGCAATGGGGTGGGTGCAGCTTCTGGATGATGCGTGGGCTGGCAGTTTGACACCCCTGACCTATATGATGAATATATAGTGCCCAGAGGCTAATTTTTTAAAGAAAGGCAAACCTGTTGTAATACATTTTATTGCTTGTACAAATACCAGTTTTGCAGACTCTATGTACAGATTTTAGAATTAGGGTAATGAATACAGATTATAATAATATTTTAAGATCTGTAACAATTTCTTCTATTTTCCACTAACCACGATTCTTTCTTCCATTTTCTACTAATTGAGATTTTGGGCATCTTACATGCAAACAGTGGAATTTGTATATTTTTAAAAAATATTGGAAGATTTACAAAAGCAAAGTAGATGTACAGGTAGTCATTAACTTATAATTGTTTGTTTAGTGACTTTCAAAGTTATGATGGTACTAAAATGTTTCTTAAGACTGGTTCTCACACGTATGACCATTGCAGCATCCCTGCAGTTACATAATCAAAATTTGGGTGTTTGGAAACTGGGATGTACTGTATTTATGACAATTGCAGTGTCCTGGGATTATGCAATTGTCATTCCTAACCAACTTCTGACAAGCAAAGTCAATGGGAGAAGCAAGATATACTTAATGACCATTTGATTTAACAATCATGACAATAAGTAACAAAATCAGGTGCAATTTAACAATCATGTCAGTTATGATGGAAAATCTGGTCCCAATTGTGATCATAAATCAAGGATTGCCCTTAGATTTATAAGATTCCTAGAGAATGGTTGGGAATCAGTTTGTAAAGAACAGCATTCTCTTGAAAAAGACATATAATTGGTTTCTTCTTAAACTTGAGACAGCTTGTAATCTAAATGAAGAACAGAGGGTTATATCAGTCAGTTCAGGAAAGATAAGTGAGTTTTTCTGGGTATGTTATAGAGCAGCTCTTGACATAAAAACATTGCTGGTTTGGGAATGAGCAGAGTGTTTTAAGAGTGTTATTCCTTTAATAAGTGAGCAACCATTATTTTTAAGGAAAACAAACAGTTATCTCTAGTGCTAGATGCAATCAAGGTATCTTTCAGGAGCCCAGATAAAGGTTTGGTGTTCTTATACTGTTTGGTAATATAGCCAAATTGATTCAGATTCATGCAGAAGCTTCAACTTGAGCTGATTCTATAATACTAGAACATACTAACACACACACACACACACACACACACACACACACACACACACACCCCTATGTTGCTCTTACTACCTCCAAGACTTGTCCAACAAAATATCAGGAGAATAGTTCTATCACATCAGGGCTGAAGAAATATAGATGGTGTCAAAAAGATACCTTCTATATTTCTTCTTCACTATCAAAGGGATCATCTCGATTTTTTTCAGTGCAGCTATGGTAGTTCTTTGGCAAATAAAATATGAGTCCACCAGAGACTAGAATAAGAATAGAGAAAGAACCATCAAAACTGTCTCACATAGCTATGGGTATCTGGCCATTCTTTTTCAAACAATTCAACTTTTGCTTAAGGCCAAAAATAGATGATTTAGCAGTGCTACCCTACTAATGTGGGGAATGATGCTTCCAGATATGAGATTATGTCATAGCAATATAGTCAATGCTTGTTGTTCTGTTTTAGAATCAGAGACATCGAAGCGAGGCAGGAGTAACAAAACACAACTTCTTTACTGAGATCACAAACAGAACAGAACAGCAAACAAAATGGTGCTGGCTCTTTTATACTTCCCTTGCAGGGACAGCATCAGCCTATCAATGCAAGGCTAGTCTCCCACTTTGCACATGCTCACAAGGCTGGAGACAGCCTGTCTGGTCCCGGGCAGCCACATGGTCTGCCCGGGCCTTCTGCAGCCTCCTGAGCCTGCTGAGTCATTCAGCAGGCCCAAGACATAACACCCCTCCTCTTTTGGATAAAACAATAAGTGAATACTTACTGTTTTATAGCAGCATACATATACATGTGTTCAATTAAGCATGTTGTTATTTCTAAACACAGTTATGTCTGCACGCAGGCAGACCCAGTCATTACATTTCTCATATTTACACAAATACCACATATTGTTTAATACTATCAAACAAAACTCTGAGTGTGCCCTGAATTCAAGAGTACTATTAAGCCTCCCTTACATACATTCTATTTTTTCACAAGACTATTAGGCCTGTCCTGGAATTGACAAGAATCTTACATAGTCTTGTAAATGCTTGGGGGGACCCCTTGCTCACTCTGATCTTCTTAGAGCTGTTGTGGGCACCTGGCCTGCGAGCTCACCTGCCAGGCTTGGCAGACCAGGACATAGAGGCCCCCTTGAATCTGTGACCCTCCATCGTACTGAGTGGCTGGCGCCTGTAAACAGAGACCAGAATTCCTTGGTTGGGTGGAATTCCCCGAGTCCACAATGGACCCCTCTTGGAAGCACTGTCCCATGAGCCCAAGACCAGCAGATGGAGAAGCCTGTAGTGCCGGTTGACTGGCTAAATCCATAGACCCAGTGCCAGAGTCAGGAGCCACCTCGTAGGCAGAACCCCCTTCTGGAGCCAGTGTATCCCCACTTTCGCAGAGAGACTGTGGTCCACAATTGTAATCGTGGTCTTCCTCCCCCCGAGAGCAGAGCCAGGAGCGGAAGTGTTGCTGGGAAGTCTCCAGCATAGTTGATCGATGTGCTGCCTTAACACACAACCATCGTCCAAGGCCACTTCGTATGACAATGGCCCAGAGACCTTGCATACCACTGCGGTCACCTAGAGATGTCCAGGTCCATAGTTCCTTGCCCAGACTGGATCACCCACCTATAGTCTCCTAGGTGCCCATGGCGGTGACACCTGTGAAGCCACCCAGTCTGGGTGCAATCTGTCCAGTTTGGTAATGAGTCTGTGACTCCAGTGGAGTTCCGCTGGGCTCTTCCCAGTGGCAGTGCAAGGTGTGGTGCAGTGGCAAGGAAGAAAGTCAGCTAACCTGTGATGCCAGTTGCCATGAGTGATTCTCTTTAAAGCATATTTGGTAGTACACACCATACACTCAGCCTGGCCGTTGGAAGCTGGATGGAACAGTGCAGATGTGGCATGCTGGATCAAATTGGCTTGAAGAAAAGCCTGAAACTCAGAAGACGTGAATTGGGGTCCATTGTCGGAGACAAGGACGTCCGGAAGACCATGTGAGGTGAAGATTCCATGTGAGGCAAAGATTCCTCTCAGCACCTGGATGGTCCTAGCAGTAGTAGTGGAGGAGACAGGAATAATGTCTAGCCACTTGGAATGGCTGTCCATGAGGAGAAGGAAGAATTGCCCCTGAAAGGGCCCAGTGTAGTCGATGTGTACCCTCGACCACGGAGTATGTGTCTCCTCCCACCTATGTACAGGGGCCTGGGGCCTTTCAGGCCTTGACTGTTGGCACACTTGGCACCCAAGAACCTGGGTCTCAATCTCTTTATTGAGCCCAGGCCACCAGAGATGGCTATGCGCAAGTGCCTTCATCCGGACTATTCCCGGATGTCCCTCATGAAGAAAGAGCAAGACTCTAGTCCTCAATGAGGCTGGGATGACTACCCTGCTACCCCATAGGATACACCCCTTGAAAGTGGAAAGCTCGTGCTGTCTTTGCCAGAAACTCTGGAATTCTGCACCAGGACATGTGTCAGGCCATCCTGATAACACCCATGTCAGCATGCGTGTAAATGTGTGATCAGTGGCAGTTTCTGCAGCCACCTCCCTAGCATTGAGGGGAGATTCAGGCAATTCTTGAATGGAGAGAATGTGCAGAGCAGGAGCAGGATTTGCCTCTACCTGCTGTAGAGGTAATCTGCTGAGGCCATCTGCATGGCCCATTTCTTTACCTGGTTTGTGAAGCAGGGTGAAGTCATATGCTGACAGGAAAATTGACCATCTCAGCATTCATGGAAATATTATGTGAGGGGTTTGTTTGTTGTAAGCAAGCCCAGCAGAGGCTTATGGTCTGTGTAGACCATGAAATGGCGGCCATATAAGAAATCATGGAATTTCTTTATGCCAGCCACTGTTGCCAAGGCTTCTCTGTCAATCTGCGCATAATTACGCTCTGTAGATGAGAGAGTCCTGGAATAGTAGGCCACAGGGATTTGTGTCCCATCAGCCTCGAGGTGGCTCAGCACAGCCCCAACCCCATAAGGGGATGCATCACAGGCTATGCATACAGGCAATTGCTCATTGAAATGAGCTAACACAGCATTTGAGGCCAGCAAGGCCTTGGCTTCTGAAAAAGTCTTTTCATGGACTTGTGTCCATGGCCAAGAAGCCTGTTTATCCAAGAGCTGGTGTAATGACCCAGCCACTGCAGCCTTGTGAGGTAGAAATGCATGGTAGAAGTTTAACAGTCCCAGAAAAGCCTGAAGTTTGCTTTTGGACTTGGGACTTGGGGCCTGCTGAATTGCTTTGAGCTTTGATTCAGCAGGATGGATGCCTTCAGCATCAATGCGGAACCCCAGAAATTCAGTGGAGGTAACTCCAATCTTACATTTGTCTTGCTTCAGCTTCAGCCCTGCTTGGCAGAAACGCAGCAAGACAGCCTTCAGCCTTTCAGCTAAGTTCCTTGATGACTCCCCAGCAATGAGGATGTCATCAAAGTAGGGACAGACCCCAGGAATACCATGGAGCGTTCACTCCATCACACTTTGGAATATTCCGGGGGCCACATTAACCCCAAACTGCAGCCTTTTTACCTTAAAAGTTCCCCAGTGCATCACAATTGTTTGGGCCTCAGCTGTTGCCTTATCAATAGGTAGCTGTTGGTAGACCTGAGCCAAGTAAAGCTTTGCAAAGATTTGCCCCTCCTTGAGTGAGGCCAGAATGTGGCTTACCACAGGCACCGGGTAGGCATGCTGCTGCAATGCCTTATTAAGTGTACATTTATAGTCCGCACAAATTCGGACTTCTCCATTGGCCTTCAGTGGTGTGACTATAGGGGTTTCCCATGGACTAGAGTCCACAGGTTATAAGATGCCCTGCTGGAGCAGCTTGTCCAGCTCTGCATCTATTTTGTTCCTTAGGGCAAAAGGCATCCTTCGGGGCTTGATCCTGATGGGCGTGATGGCTGGGTCTAAATGTAAGGCAATGGGAGGCCCCTTGTATGAGCCAAGCTCTGAACTCAACACATCAGCAAACTCCTTGCAAACTTCTGCAAGGCCTGATGTTTGCAGATTGTGAAGTCCACTCACTTGAATTCCAAGGGCCTCAAACCAATCGAGTCCAATAAGACTCGTACGATCACCCCCAACTACCACCACATCTAGCAGCCCTTCAAGACTCCTACACTGCACCTTGAGCATGGCCTCCCCCTTCACACTGACTCTGGAATTCTGGAAGTCAGTAAGGATTAAATTTGAAGGCCTGAGTTTAACTCGTAGGCCACTTCTGCTGCAAATCTTTTTAAAAGTGTCTAAGGAAATGATCGATAGAGCAGACCCTGTGTCCAACTCCATTGACAAGAGAACCCCTTGCAACTTCACATCAATGTGAAGCTTCTTTTTAAGTGGCCTGTGAATCCTCGTTTTGAAAATGGCCATACGGGACACGCAGAAGCCCACCCTGTTTTGGCTGGGGACCTTGGTACCTTTCAGAGGCAATTCTTCTGGAGACCGTTCCTTCTGGCAACCCAAACAGATGGAGGTAATGTGGCCTTGCCTTTCACATGCCCAGCAGATAACAGAGTGGAACTGGCAGTCAGAGCGCTTGTGGCATTCTCCACACCCGAAACACTGAGGGAATGAGGTTGTCTGTTGTCTACCTTCCTGAGACTCTCTTTCTGCTTGCTACTGAAGCTTGTCTACCTCCAACTCTGGATCCTCTTCTGGAATCTCCTGAGCAACCTTGTGATGGACGGTGCTAGGCGTTGGGGGGTTCTTGGCAAGTCGCATGGCCTTTACAGCTCCTCCCGCTGCTTCTTCAGCTGCAATCTCTCTCAAAGCATCTTGAAATGATACATCTTCTTTTGCAAAATTTTCTGTTGCAGCTCACGACTTTGTAAGCCACAAACCAAGCGATCCTGGAGCCTCTCTTCTAGATCCTTAAAAGCACACGGCCTAGCTGCTTGTCTTATGGCAGCAACAAAATCCGCAGCAGACTTACCAGGCCTCTGATCCCTCTGCTCAAAGGCGTGCCTCCATGCAATTACTGAGAGCTTGGGTTCGAAGTGCTCTCGCAGCATCCTCTTTAAGTCAGCATACAAAATTGATTCCAGTGGTGCTGGGGCTACAAGATTCTCTGCAATATTGAAAGTCTCTTGCCCACAGACACACAGCAATGTAGCAGCTTTAAGGCCGTCTTCTTGGATCTTGTTTACTCAAAAGTAATTCTCTACTCGAGCCACATAGGAGCTCCAGCGCTCAGGGTGAGAAGTATCAAATTCCGATAGATGGCCTAGCTTTGACATCATTACAGCCTGGAGCCTCTTCAATGCCTCTCACTGCAAGGTATGAGAAGGGGTCCCACGAAGCCGAGCTCACCTCCAGCATTCTCGTACTGGCAGGCAATCGCTTCCTTCGGACGCCGAACTTCCCAGCGCTTCAGGCCTCCTCTGGTAAGTCAGCCTAGCTTCTCCTGTTGTTCTTCTTGTAGCCAATCCCATCTTCGTCACCAATGTTCTCTTTTAGAATCAGAGACATTGAAGTGAGGCAGGAGTAACAAAACACAACTTCTTCATTGAGATCACAAACAGTACAGAACAGCAAACAAAATGGTGCTGGCTCTTTTATACTTCCCTTGCAGGGACAGCATCAGCCTATCAATGCAAGGCTAGTCTCCCACCTTGCACATGCTCACAAGGCTGGAGACAGCTGCCCGGGCCTTCTGCAGCCTCCTGAGCCTGCTGAGTCATTCAGCAGGCCCAGGACATAATACTCTTGATCTGTGCTAACAAAGAATTGCTTATTTTTGAATGTTATCTGGGCTAGTCATCATCAGAGACAATAAACAATGTCTTTTATTTCTATGGAGCTGATTGTTTTAGCTGATTAAATATAACTGTGTCATCATATATAATTGTGTACTCTTCTGTGCAATTTTGGGTACAAACCATTCAGTAATTCATATATGAGGGCAGCAGATATTTTAACAGATTGGGCTTCTTAAAATAGCTTATCAGGAAAGCAAGGGTACAAATGAGCAACACTGTTTATGTTGTAAGTAGTGTATTCAATCTGTTGAATGGGAAAAAAAGAAAAAGAAAAATATATGACTGCCTGGAGCTGAGATGATAAAATAGAAAATTGTTAAATATTTCTTTTGCTTTGCCACAATTTGATTAATAGAGCAGAAATGGGATATCTGACCATTGATAAAGGAGCTTTTTGATATTTGGTTACTTCTCATCCAAACAATGGACTGAGTAAATTTGCAATCCTGATCCCTACTGTTGATCTAGAAGCATCTAGAAACAGACTACATTTTCAGAAACAGTGATGCCCTTTGTTATATTCCATTACTTAAATATTCCTCATTAACATGCCCTATAGTGAAGATAATGAAAGCTATAAACCAACAACATTGTTGGAGAGGCACATATTGTTCAAACCTTCATTATTACCTGATTATTTTCTCTTTTTCCCCCACAAATATCTTGCCTTTTTCTAGCCTATTGGATACTCCTGTTAAGGTAACTATGGTGTCAAGAGTGTGACATTCTCAATCTATCAGGTTTTTATTATTGCTGTATCACCAAAGATGTTGGTCAAAGGAGGGATCTGAAGTTACTATCTTGCAAGCCAACCAGCCAACCAACCAACCAGCCAACCAACCAACCAACCAACCAACCAACCAACCAACCAACCAACCAACTCTTTTCAAAATTCACCACTTATATATGTCTAATTTCATAGTTTACTCTTCTTTACAATCTTCTACTCTTTTAGAAAGTTATTATAATTCTAACTCATATGTACTTACTGCCACTGGGATTTAGTGTATAAGACGACTTTCTAAACACTTAAAATCTTTGCAAAAGTGGGGGGTCGTCTTATACGCCGGAAAAATATTACTCAGCAAGTTTTCTCTTCTCCCCCCCCTCTCTCTCACTCAACAGTCCTAGGGTTATTATTAAAACCAGCCGATCAACTAAAGATATCTCTGAGAGTACGATAGGCATTATCTGGCTGTTGTGACGGTAAGATTTCCTGGAGGTTTAAACATTCTATAATGCTACATTGCAAATGCATCCCAATTCCTTGCCCACCCCTCCAGAACTGCGGATTGGTAGTGGCCATCCCCTGATTAATTCATTCAAAGGAAGTAGAAAGGAATGGCCCACAAACCTAAGCATCTGCGTCCATTCGAGGCACTTCTCAGTGCTTCTTCATGCAAGCTTTTCAGCGTTTACCTCTCACTGCCGGTGAGAGTAGCTTCGGAGCTTATGGGTCTGGAAGGGGAGGGGTGTCAGCTAAATTCCTCTCGGATTCATGAAGCAGGAATGGAGTGGGAACAGAAAACAGCTACACAATCCTTTTGCCTGTCGACTTCCACCGAGCTTATGCAAGCAGTTTCTCTAAATAAACTTGCATGGTGCATTTGTGATGTTATTTATGACAGATCCTGGCTGGTCAATCTGGCTCCCATCTATAAGTACTGTAGTGCACTGAGTTTTAATAACAAATTAAAAGGAAAGCATTTACTCCCCCCCCATTACCTGAAAAGGGGGCAACTTATCACATTTATGGAAATGCAAGTTTTCGAAGGGCGAATGCCTTTCTTACTTAGTTTATTAACTGCTTCCTTTCCTTCTTCCCTAAACATTCTGGCTGTCTCCAATTTCATTCTTGGTAGTGTTGCTTTAAAAAACTGCTGAGAAGTCCTTTTGCAGGCAGGGCAATTTTCATCAAGGTGTGTGTGCGATTGACAAGGCAGAGCCTTTGACAAACAGGCAGGCTTTCTGCTCACTCAGCTTGGAGGGTGGAAGACTGAATGGAGGAGATCCCTGCGTGCAGCCTGCTTGCTCCAAGCCAAAGCTTGCTACTGGGGGGAGAGCAATGGAAGGGACCCAGGGAGTCACACGCATGCCTACACGTGCACGCACACACCCTGAGCTACTCATTTGGACTTACAGGTGGCCAATGAGAACTCAGAAACTGTGCTCCCTTTCCCCCTCCCTCATGGAATTAGCTTGTCCATTTTTTCCCTAGGGCCTATACAGGAGTAGGCAACCTTGGCTCTTTTATGACTCATGGACTTCAACTCCCAGAATTCCTGAGCCAGCATAGCTGGCTCAGGAATTCTGGAAGTTGAAGTCCATGAGTCATAAAAGAGCCAAGGTTGCCTACCCCTGGCCTATAAGATGACAGGAAGGGTTGGGCAGGCAGGGAGAGCTGATCCACCCAATCCAAGCAGGCTTTGTATACAACAACCAGCCAAGGTTCATCTTGCTGTGATTGGCTGGTTGTTGTATACTGGGTACATACAGTACAGCACCAGTATCTGTACCAGTTCATACAGTACAGCACCAATACATACAGTACAGTATACAAATGTCCAATAGTCAAGACCCCATCATGGCTCCACCAGCAAGAAGAAAGAAATATGAAGCCAGTTTCAAACTTAAAGTTGTAAACTTTGCCATGGAACATAATAACTGCGCTGCTGCAAGACAATATGGAGTTTTTCTGCTAAGTACCTTTATGTCATAAGCATTTGAATTAAAATTACCATATTGAAATCAAATCTGATGTTTTTTAATTTTTATTTGGTGTGCGTTGAAAGAGGGGTAGTCTTATACGGCGAGTATAGCCCAAACTCTATATTTTAACTGGAAAAGTTGGGGGTCGTCTTATACGCCCAGTCGTCTTATACGCCGGAATATACGGTACTTTTGGGTAAATTCATGTATGATATCCAATTACATTTCTTGAAAAAAACTTTTTAATATATTTGACAGCAAGCATCGTGATCTAACATATTTGAGTGACTGATCTGATGCCAGCTTAACCTAATATCTAGACACAGGTTGTCAAATCAGCATAGTTCCTTCATTATGATGGAAATGCAGGAATGAGTAAGTCCTTGGGCATTGATTGCTGTGAATTTAAGAATTAAATATTGTTAAGAGAAATTATGGCACTGGATTCAGTTGTAATGGAGGTTAGACTCTTTGTTTGCAAAATGGCCATGGAAGGAATGTGACCAATTACAGACCTACTAGAATGCCAAATTTCCAGCTCTTATTATCCCTCTCTAACATTTGAAACAGTAGGCTGCAATGACATTTTTTAAAAATTGTTTCGGAATTTCTAGAGGATTTAAGCAGAATCCATGGTCATTCTTGGAAATGTGGGCTGATGCTTTCAGCTTTGCAGCCAACTATATTTTGCATAACTTCATGAATCATCACCTTATTTTAAAGAGTGGGTTACCTATCTCAGTTATACTCTTAACTATAATTTGGTAGAGAAGATTACATTATCCAAGGAAAAGGAAACATCAGCTTACTCAAGTGTTTTGCCAAGAAAATGAACATTCACCGTCAGGATAATATCAGCATGACATTGGAGGATGAGTTCATTGGGTTGGAGAATGTGCAATGAACTACTAGGGAAGAAAGAGGCTAAGTGCAACTTCACTTATATTTACTATGGCTGGATTAAAGCTGAAATAATATCCAGCTGCTGGATATTATTTCTTTTGCTAAAGGCAAAAGAAAAGTTTAATGTTGCAAAGATTTCTATATCAAGATTGAACATTAGAAAGAGGAGGACTTAAAGCATCTAACTTGAAATTATATTATGATGCAGCCGCCTTAACTTGGATAAGTGATTGGCTTAATTTAATAACTAAAGATATTCTTGTTCTTGAAGGGTGGGATTTAATGTATGGTTGGCATGCATATTTAATTTTTAATAAGAAAGTGGACCGGGCTTTCAAATCACATATTTTGAGGAGTGCCTTACTTCAAGTTTGGAAAAAGTATTATTATAGGTTAAACAATAAAATACCTATCTGGGGGATTCCTAGACATGCAATTGAGGGGATTTCTAAGGGGATGAACTTTGATAAAATTTCGTATAAAGAATTATTAACTTGGTCAGGTTCGGATTGGTATTTAAAATCTCTAGATGTATTAAGGCAAAAAAATATTCTACAGTCATGGTTTCAATATTTACAAATAGTGGACAGGTGGACTGTAGATAAAAAAGAAGGAATAACACTAGAAGATGGAAATCTGGTTATTCAGATTAAAGATCAGAGTCAGGCCCATATAAAAAGAATTTACAATGCTTTAATAGAATTAGACTCTGAAACAGAATTGGTTAAAGACTGTATGATTAAATGGGCTCAGAATATCCAGGATCCGATCCCATTGGACTTATGGGAGACAATTTGGATTAGAAATGTTAAATTTACACAAGCTCAAAATTTGAGGGAAAATTTTTATAAAATGTTTTACAGATGGCATTTAGATCCTAAAAAATTATCTTGTATGTATCCAAATTTACAACCCAAATGTTGGAGATGTGGTAATATGGATGCGACATATTTTCATGTTTGGTGGAATTGTAAAAAGGTAAAGGCTTTTTGGATTATGATTTGGTGGAACATTCAAAAGATTTTTAAAAGGAAGATAAAGTTCACCCCTCAATTATTCCTATTGGGTATCTTTGTGGATTTAAATGACAAAGAAACTACTTTAATGTTGAATTTATTAACTGCAGCAAGGTTATTAGTAGGCTCGTATTGGAAGAAGGACTTGTTGCCTACTTTAGAAGAATGGCTATTTAAAGTTTCTAACTTTGCAGAAATGGAAAAATTTTCTGCTTATATGAAGGATCATACACAAGAAAGATATATTATTGTATGGAGAAGATGGATAGATTATATTCAGAAAAAAGATGGTACTATAAAGTTTCATTTATTTTATGAGTAAATTTTATAGTAACTGTTGTAGAGATTTGTTTATATGACTTAATTTAAGGGGAGTTAAAGGTTAAGTATGATGTTTTTTTTCTCTTTTATTTTCTTTTTTCTGTTTTTCTTTTTTATTATTGTTAACTTTCTTAATAATAACCCTGTATTCTGTTCTGGGAAGCGAGGGGGGGAGGGTTGAGGGTGGGTGGGTGGGTGAGTGGGTGGGTAATGATAATATAGACATGGTGAATGGTTGGGCATTTCCCCTATGCTGCGTTCATGTGTGTGAGAGGGATGAGAGGGGAGGAAGGAGTAGGGAGGAAGTAGGATGGTTAGAGGAGAAGGGGAGGGGAAGAGAGTAGGAGGGGAGGAGAGAAAGAGGAGGGAAGTGGGGAAGGATTAGAGAGGGTGGACGCGGCCTGGGGGGAATGGGTAGGCGGTACCAATGGTTAGGAATTTAATTGTATTTTGTATGAATAAATGGAAAATAAAAACTTTTTTAATAATAAAAGATTGAACATTGACATTTTTGGAATCAGGGAACTGACATGGACTGGAATGGGTCATGTCATATCAGAGCAGCTTCAAAACTTCTATTTTGGATAAGAAAAATATAAAACCAATGAAGTAGTCATCATTATTAAAAATGGGTGTTAAATTTAGTGCTTGGATACATCCCCAAAATGGCAGAATTGTCTCATTTCAAATAAAAGGGTAGCTATTAATAACAAATTTATTTATTTGTAATAAATAAATGGATAAATATTAATAATTTTTATTTTATGTTTAACTTGTAAAAATAGGAACAACGTGGTTGGACAAAGTAATTGAAATCAAAATTGAAAATAGTTTGCATTTTGAAAGATATTCAATAAAAGTAAAGAAGGGCTTAGAAGAACTTACTTTGAAAGCAAAAATAGAAAATGAAAAGCCTGGATTAATGTTAAATATTATGAACACAAAAAATAGTGTCAATCAGCATACTAAGAGAACTCACAAATGATACTAAAAGGGGATTGTGGTAAATATGTTTGATTTCTTGCATTCAGGAATAGAGTAGGGTAGGGTAGGGTAGGGTAGGGTAGGGTAGGGTAGGGTAGGGTAGGGTAGGGCAAGACAGAACAGAGTTGAAAGGGACCTTGGAGGTCTTCTAGTCCAGCCCCTGCTCAAGCAGGAGAATCTGTACCATCTCAGACAAGTGGCCACGATTTCTGGAGGGAAGCTGTTCCACTGATTAATTGTCCTCACTGTCAGGAAGTTTCTCCTTAATTCCAGATTGCTTCTCTCTTTGATCAGTTTCCAACCATTGTTTCTTCTCCTGTCCTCTGGTGCTTTGGTGAATAATGTGACCCCCTCTTCTGTTATCATGTTTCCCCTATTTCTTCTTTTCTTTAGACTAGTCAAACCCAAGTCCTGCAGCCGTTCTTCATATGTTTTAATCTCCAGGCCTTTGATCATCTTAGTTGCTCTTATCTGAATTTTTTCCAGAGTCTCAACATCTTTTTTGTGATATGGTGACTAAAATTGGTTGCAGTATTCTAGGTGAGGTCTTACTATGGTTTTATAAAGCTGTACTAATACTTCACGTGATTTTGATTCTATATCTCTGTTTATACAACCCAGGATTGTATTAGCCTTTTTGGCTGCTGCTGCACACTACTGGCTCATAGTCAAGTGATCATCCACTAGGACTCCAAGGTCCCTCTCACAGTTTATTTATTAATAAAATTTATATGCCGCCCAATCCCTAGGGACTCAGGGTGGCGTACAAAATTAAAACAACAAATATAACAATTAAAATGAATACATTCACACAGCATGTCCCAATCGAATCCCCCCCCCCGGGGACATCAACCCCAGGCCTGCCGGAACAGGAGAGTTTTAATAACTTTCTTGAAGGCCGGCAAGGTAGGAGTAGTTCGAATCTTGGGGGGAAGTTGATTCCACCACGTCGGAGCCTCCACAGAAAAGGCCCTTCCCCGAGGGCCCGCCAGCCGACATTGTCTGGCCGACGGGACCTGAAGGAGGCCCAATCTGTGGGACCTCACCAGTCTCTGGGAACTATGCGGCAGTATGCGGTCCTGTAAGTAACCTGGTCTTAAGCCATGAAGGGCTTTAAAGGTGACAACCAACACCTTGAATTGCGTCCGGAGACCCACAGGAAGCCACTGCAGCTTGCGGAGGATAGGTGACACATGGGTGTACCTTGGTGCACCCACAATCGCTCTCGCGGCTGCATTCTGAACCAACTGCAGCCTCCGAACGCTCTTCAAGGGTAGCCCCATGTAGAGCACATTACAGTAGTCCAGTCTTGAGGTGACAAGGGCATGGGTAACCGTGAGTAGAGCCTCCCGGTCCAAATAAGGCCGCAACTGGTGCACCAGGCGAACCTGGGCAAAGGTCCCCCTGGCCACAGCTGATAGATGTTGTTCCAAATTTAGCTGTGAGTCCAGGAGGACACCCAAGTTGCGTGCCTGCACTGAGGGAGGTAAATTCCCCCCCCAGGACTAATGATGGACCATCAGAATGACCCTTGGGGGGCAAGACCCAGAGCCACTCGGTCTTGTCAGGGTTGAATCTAAGCCTGTTCACCCCCATCCAGACCCTCACATCTTCCAGGCACCGGCACATCACGTCGACTGCTTCACTGAAAGGACACGGGGTGGAGATATATAATTGGATATCATCCGCATACTGATGATACCTTACCCCGTGTCGCCGAATGATCTCACCCAGCAGTTTCATGTAGATGTTAAAAAGGAGGGGGGACAGGACCGAGCCCTGAGGCACCCCATAATCGAGGCGTCTAGAGGTCGATCTCTGTCCGCCTGCCAACACTGACTGTGACCTGTCAGAGAGGTAGGAGGAGAATCACCGCAATACAGTGCCGCCCACCCCCAACTCTCCGAGACAATGCAGAAGGATACCATGGTCGATGGTATCGAAAGCCGCTGAGAGGTCAAGAAGCACCAAGATAGAGGAATGACCCCTATCCTGGGCTCGCCAGAGGTCATCGGTCAGTGCGACCAAAGCAGTCTCAGTGCTGTAGCTGGGCCTGAAGCCAGATTGAAAAGGGTCCAGATAATTCATTTCATCCAAGGATCGCAAGAGTTGGGACGCCACCACCTTCTCTACAACCTTCCCCACAAAGGGGAGGTTGGAGACAGGATGAAAGTTCTTCAAAACAGTTGGGTCCAGGGAAGGCTTCTTGAGGAGGGGCCTCACCACCGCTTCCTTCAAAGGTTGCGGGAAAGACCCGTCCATCAAAGAGGCGTTGATTATCGCCTGGAGCCAGCCTCGTGTCACCTCCCTACTGGCAGAAACCAGCCAGGAGGGGCACGGGTCCAATAAACAGGTGGCGGCATTCATCGCCCTCACAACCTTGTCCACTTCATCAGGGGTCACAGGCTCAAACTCGCTCCAGATAACATGACTAAGACCAGCCCCCGGCATCTCGGGTGGCACTGCCCAGTCGGAGTCCAGGTCCCTCTGAATCTGAGCGATTTTGTCTGAAAGAAACTGAATGAACTCCTCAGCTCTCCCCTGCAAGGGTTCCTCCGCCTCCTCCACTTTAAGAAGGGAGCAGGTCACCCTAAACAAGGCAGCCAGGCGAGATTCTGCAGACGCAATAAGTGCGGAAAAGTGAACACGCTTTGCCGCCCTTATCACCACTAAATAAGTCCTAAGATAGGCTCTTAATAGTGATCGGTCAGATTCCGAGTTACTGGCCCTCCAACGTCACTCTAGACATCTCTTGTGGCGCTTCATCTCCCGGAGCTCCTCAGTAAACCAAGGCGCCCTCTGGTGACCACTACCACAGAGAGGTCGCAAAGGCGCAATTTGATCCAGGGCCCCGGATGCCGCCTCATTCCAGGCTGCAACCAGGGACCCGGACGAGTTGTGGACAAGGGAGTCAGGTATTTCCCCAAGCTCCTCCTGGAACCGATCTGGGTCCATTAGGCGCCTGGGGCGGAACCACCTAGTCGGCTCCACCTCCCTGTGGTGGGGGAGTGATGCTCTGAAGTCCAGCCTCAATAAGAAATGATCTGTCCATGACAAGGGAAAGATCTCTATTCCTCTTAGTTCCAGATCATGTCTCCACTGCCCCGAGAGAAACATTAGGTCGAGCGTGTGACTACCCCTATGTGTCGGATCCTGGATTACCTGGGTCAGGTCCATGGTTGCCATGGAAGCCATGAACTCTTGCGCCGCCTCTGAGCGTTTGCCGAGTGATGGCAGATTAAAGTCCCCCAGTACCATAAGTCTGGGGAACTCCACCGCCAACACAGCTACTGACTCCAACAGCGCAGGCAGGGCTGTTGCGACGCAGCTGGGAGGTAGGTACGTCAGCAACAAGCCCAACTGAACCCGTGAACCCAACTTCAATAGGAGGGACTCACACCCAACAATCTCCGGGGCAGGGATCCCACGAGGACTCAGGGACCTCCGAGCGATGACTGCCACTCCCCCACCCCTGCCCTGATGTCAAGGCTGATGAAACACCACAAACCCATCCGGGCACATCTCCGAGAGGGGAACACCCCCCTCAGGGCCCAGCCAGGTTTTGGTTATATATGCCAGGTCTGCCCCCCTGTCCAATATTAAATCATGGACAAGGGGGGCTTTGTTGACAATGGACCTGGCATTAAGCAACAGTAGCCTACAAGTAGGGCCCTGTACTCCCCTGTCACCAGTACTACAGGATGGGCCTTTTGAGGGGCCGGAACAAGGAATCGCTCTAATATAGCGAGTCCTCGTTCCCCGAAAATGGCCTGCCCCTCGGCTCCCACCATATCTGCCCATCCCAGTCATAACCGGGATGCTCCAACCTTTTCCCATCCCCGGAGTACCCCCACCCTCACCAACCTTCTCCCTTCCCGACCGGACTAACATTCCATGCACACCAAGCCCAAGGGTAAGTCCTGCCCCCCCGCTTTTGCTATTGCTCTCAGCAGAGAGGGCACTAGGCTCCGCCCCCGGCTCTACCATCCTCCTACCACAAACACTCAATACACATTCACATTCAGTTAATATACATAAAAATAATTCACATTCATACACCCTTAAATAAAACAATAAAATTTATAACTAACAGGGCAACCATTCATCTGCATACATGCACATACTCACAACAGACATTCTCTAAAATGGTGGTTATTGTTAAAAACAGTTACTGTTTTTAAGCCAGGTCTCGCTAATCTCTACTTGTACCTTTGATTTTTCCTGCCTAAATGTAAGACTTTGCTTTTCTTCACATTGAAACTCATTTTGTTGGATAGGGCCTATTGTTCAAGTCTGTCAAGATCTTTTTGGATCCTGAGTTTGTCTTCTGGGGTGTTGGCTACTCCTGCCAGTTTGATGTCATCTGCAAATTTGATGAGTTCATCTTCAATTCCCTCATCTAAGCCATTGATGAAGATATTGAAAAGTACTGGGCCTACAACAGAACCTTGTGGTACCCCACTGCTTACTTCTCTCCATGTAGATGTAGTACCATTAGGGATGACTCATTGAGTACTGTTTGTCAGCCAGATACAAATTCATCTGGTGGTGATGTTATCTATCCCACCTTTTTCTAGCTTACTAAACAGCAGGTTTGTGGTCTACTTTGTCAGATGTCTTACTGAAATCTAAGTATACTATGTCCACAGCATTTCGCTTCTCTACTACTTTAGTCACTAGTTTAGACAAATAAGGACAATGGCTGGAGAAATAAGAGGGTTTAGGTCCTATGGTGGGGGCAATTATTTATTTGGAAAATATTTTTAAGGTTGAAGGTGATGTGTTTTTTTTCCATTGAACATATACAGCTGTGAAAGCTAAGCATTTGGAGAGAGTGTCAAAGCCACACCTTTGAATGATAGATTTGGAGATGATTATTGTGAATACTATGAACTGAAAGAAAAACTAATCAAACAGTTTTGGACTATATATATATATATATATATATATATATATATTGATGGGATGATAATCAGCAAGTAGAAACTCATATATTTTGACTTGTAATGAAGAGGATTAGAAGAAATAACTACTTGGCAAAGTTGAAGGAAAAAGGAAAAGAGGAAGATCTGGAGGAAGTGAGGGAGGTGTGCTGTTGAAGCATGCATGCATGCAGGCAAGCAAAAGCGGGGCTCTCCTGAATAATCTATTTAAAAGCTTTTTTTAAAAAAAACCTAAGCATGCACAGAATTGCACTCACAGGAAAAAAAGTGAATGGAGGAAAAGACTGGACTTGGAGAGAAAAGAAAACTTGGAATTAAAACATTTATTTGGATGCAAAGTTTATTCTGCTGGGATTTTGTTTTCCTTTTCAAATTTTATTCATCTGTCATTTTTTAATACATCTGTGGATTACAAACTATATTAAGAGGCCAGCGTCAACATAGGCATAGAAAGGACCAAAAGGAGAATTCAGAACTCCCAGAACTCCTGACAATTAACTAGTGGAACAGCTTGACTTCAGAGGTATGGGTACTCTATCACTGGAGGTTTTTGAGAGGAGATTGGACAGCCATTTGTCCAAAATAGTATAGGTCCTTTCAACTACATTACTCTATTATTCTAGAAGACTAACATCTAAGAATAGAAATTTTGGTTTAAATTTTCTTTTTAAAAAATGTTCTAAATTTTAGAAATTATGAAAATAAACTTCTAGAATTTTTAAAATTTTGGGAAAAAAATCCTTTTACAAGGTGGCCTGGTGTTCCAATGGAGACACAGCACAGCTGAGAGGTAACCCAGCTATGAGGTGTCCCAGTGTCTCAGCTGAGAGCTTAGAAGCCCAGCTGAGAGATGGAGAGGTGGCCCAAAGGCCCAGCCTGGCAGCTGAGCGGAGGTGGTGAGGTGCAAATGGAGGCCACTAGCAAAGGTGAAACAGAGCTAAGTGGCAGCAGATCAGCAGCTGCAAGAAGCATGGCAGACCCTGAGCAGCTGTGCAGAGCTAAGTGGCAGAGAAGCTGAGAGCCCAAGCAGCAACTGAGAGCAGTGCAGTAGACCAGCAGTAGCTGAAAGCAGCATGGCAGACCAACTGAGCATTGGCGGTGCAGATCTAAGTATGACAGTAGATTGGAATGCTCAAAGCAATGGCTGAAAGCAGCACAGTGGACCAACAGTGGCTGAGGGCAGCGTGGCAGAGCAGCTGAACAGCAGCTAAGCACCCAGATCAGCACATCGTATCTGAAAACTCCAGCAGTGGCCAGGCAACTGAAGGGCAAGAAGTCAGGGTGGAAAAGGATAAGTACACAACACTAGTGGACAGAGAGGAAAGGGATAAACTTTCAAGGCAGGGTGTAGAGGGTTAAAAGCTAAGCATCTCCTAGAAAAAAGCTTAAGATTTCCAACATAAAGAAGTGCATAACACTTCATAAAGGGCCAAGAACTTTTGTAAATTCTTAAATTTTAAAAATTTCTGAAGTTTTTAAATCTTTTTTCAATTTTTAAATTCTTTTTTCAACTTTTAATTTTTTTTTAAATTTTAAATTCCATTTTAATTTTTAAATCTTTTTCAATTTTAAACTTTTTTCAATTTTTTTTCAATTTTTCAATTTCTTTTTTCAACTAAACATTTGAAAAAACAGTTTACTTATTTTAATTCTTTAGAAAATTTTAAATTCTTAATGCTTTAAGAGGAAAAAAATAAAAAAATCATGGAAAAAGAGATGGAGACTTAAAAGGGGAGGCAGTGATGAATTTTTGAAGACAGAGAACAAAAGATCAAAAACTTTTGTAAACTATTGTAAACTGATACTTTGCAACAGGTAAAATATTTTTTTAGAAATTTTTAATTTTTTAACAAACAAAACAATCATGGACATAGAGATTGACATTATAGACTGGCAAAATACATCATATGCTTGAGCTTATACCCACAGAAGACCCAAATTATATATGTATCAAATGTAAACCTCCAACCTAAACAAGAAGACTACACCAAAATTAAATACAATGGGGACCAAACAGTTTCTAAAAACAATAATCTCATATATGAACAAAAAGAAGAAACCGACACACCCAAATTGAACACAATAGGAACAAACAGTTTCTGAAAAAAATGACCCTATATATCAGACATGTCAAACTTGCAACGTCATGTGATGTCGTGCAACATATTGGGAGGGTTTTGCCATTGCCGGCAATGGGGTGGGCAGGGCTTCTGCATGAAGCATCCGGCCCATGGGCAGGCAGTTTGACACCCCTGCTATATATGAATCTAAAGAGGAAGACTGATGGAAACATGTCATTTTTAGAAGAAAACAGCAACCAAGAACAAAGCCCCTACTATCTACTTTAGCCCACTCCA
This sequence comes from Crotalus tigris, assembly GCF_016545835.1. Classification (NCBI taxonomy): domain Eukaryota; kingdom Metazoa; phylum Chordata; class Lepidosauria; order Squamata; family Viperidae; genus Crotalus; species Crotalus tigris. The sequence goes on along the minus strand of NW_024096634.1, from coordinate 1,525,715 downwards.
GTGAAGCCCCTCTGGAACTGAACAATTGCTTTCATAGCCTCTCCTTGGAAGAAGATATGCAGACACCTAGAAAAGAGCAGTCACCAATAATTTCTAAAAAGGAGATGCAACCCAGCATTCCTGTGATAGGAAGAATAGTATCCCAGATTTCCCAAGGGAAAAAAAAAGATGAATATTGGTAATAGAAAATTCAATTATTTGGGGAATAGAAACTATAGTCTGCAGACCGAACAGTGAATCTAGGGAAATATGTTGTTTCCCTGGAGCAAAAATTAAAGATGTAACTGAGAACCTTACTAAAATAATCAACTTCACAGGTTACTATTCCTTTCTTCTACACGTGGGGACCAATGACACAACAATGAGTCTAAAAACAATAACAACAGATTATAAATAGCTAGGGAAGAAAGTTAAAAAATTAGGAAGTCAAGTGGTGATTTCAGCTATACTTCCAACAAAAGGCCAACATCCAATGAGGGAGTAAAGGATTTTAGAAATGAACCACTGGATTAAAAACTGGTATCATCAAGAGAACTTTGGTTTCCTTGACCATGGTCTGCTTTACCTAGATGAAGGGCTACTGGCAAGGGATGGAGTGAATCTCACAAGAACGGGAAAGAATATGTTCAGAAAATGACTGACTCATCTTATCAGAAGGACTTTAAACTAAAATTGAGAGGGGAAGGGGGGCAATCTTCAAGACCTTTAAAATCTAATTCCAAGCAAAAACCACTGGATAACCAATCACATGATGTAGGGAGTAAAGAGAAAAAAGAAGAATAAAAGGAAAAACACAATGAAATAGAGAATGATGAAAGGATGGAAAACCCAGATACAAAGTAGGAGATATAATAAACATAACCAAGATCCATAAAGGACTCAATGTTTATACATCAATACTCAAAGTTTAGGGAACAAACAGGGTGAACCTGAAGTACTACTACATGAAGGTAAACATGATATAGTTGCCATTACTGAAACATGGTGGGATGAAACTCATGACTGGAATGTACTGATGGAAGGACCCAAACTATTAAAAAACTAGACCTAACAAAATAGGTTGCATTATATATAAAAGATCACTACATCTCTACAGAAATCCACAAAACCAAGGATGAATACCTTCTGGAATCCATATGGGTCAATATAAAAGGAAAAAAATGACATTGCTATGGTGTACACTACAGGCCACCCCACAAGCAGAAGAAATATTTGAACTTTTTGCTAAACAATTAACAAATGGATGTACCATAGTAGTAATGGGAGACTTTAACTACCGTGATATAAATTGGAAGACAAACTCTGCAGCAAGTGGGAGATCAAACAGATGCCTAACCAACCTAGCTGACAACTTTGTCATCCAAAAGGTAGAGGAGGGAACTAGAGGAAAAGCTATACTGGACCTAATTCTTTTTTTATAATATTTTATTAATTTTCCAATTTTACATTTGAAAAGCAACGTGGGGACTGGGTTAATCAATAGCTCAGTAACAAAATCTCAGGCTATAACATCAAATATTTCATCTCTTTTTCCCTTAACAATTACTGTCTCATGTTCAGGTTGGTACATTTCTAATTATATCAATTCAATAAGGACATCATTATTACATTTATCAATAAACTTTTAGCTTATACATATCTTAATTACATTCAATCTTCATAAACAATCCATATCCTGTAATATGGCTCATCACTAAGCTGCTTAGTGATACATTCCTCCATCCAGGGATGCTGTCTTCCTCCTCAGGTGTCTGGGAGTATGCTGTACCGCTTCTAGTTGTCCCCCTCCTCTTGAGGCTCCTCATTACTTGCTCACACGTTGGGCTTTTTGATCTTCCTTCGCCATTCATCAGTTCTTTTGCTCTTTTTGCACACGTATGGGGCCTCACGACATAACTTTCCATCGTAGGTCTCTGTTTTCCTTTCCTATTCACGTCAGTAGAATAACCTGTCTCTCCCCTCATGTTAGCGGGGATCATGGAGCAGGTGGGTTATCGTGGGTTATCGTCTGTGGGTTATCCCGTGGGTTATCATCCAACCACCTTTGTTGTTCACCCACATCATTGTTTTCCCTTTTTATGGGGTGAGTTGAAGTATGCTTATCTGGGACATCTAGGGGGGGGATGTTTCTTGTTCCTTCTCTGTTCTTCTTATAGGTTCTTTGTCCCATGGATGGGTTATCTCCTCTATTCTTCCTTCCCACTGATTTTGTGAGGGATATGCCAATTGCCTTTGTTGTGGATTCAGTTGTTATTGTTCCCATATCTTAAATGTTTGGTATGCTGGGCAAAGCTCTATATGGCGATTGATAGAGTCGCCATCAGAAAGCCAGGCTTCTTTAAGTAGACGGCCCCCCTTAGTAGTGTCCCTAGATATGGGATGTGCACTATTAAGGTCAAATTCATGCCCATGATCGTTCATGTGGGTCCAAATCTGTGAGTGCTGTTCCTTTCTTCTAACCACTACGTGTACAAAAAGAGCAAAAGAACTGATGGACGGCGAAGGTCCCTTCCAGCTCTATTCTATTCTAATTCTATTCTGTGATAGAGTTATGGACTATCACCAGGGAAAAATCAGATTAGTAGACATTAATTTATATATTCAGCTGGGATAAGGTTCAATTCCATGCTACCCAGTTCACTAATATGAGAGGAAGTTACAAAAACAAAGAAATACAGAAATGTTAACCTGTTTGATCTGAAATAATACAATCTATCAAGTAAAAGTCTCAAAAGCAGTAAAAAATAGCAGTAAAATTATTTTTAACCAATAAGGAACAAAACAAGAAAGAAGGAATGAAAATAAATTCTTGGAAATATAGTACTAAGAAAAAAAATGCAGGCTGTGATAGCTTTAATACCTCAAGGAATATAATAGATGTCAGCAGGGTTCAGCTTGTTCATATATTGGATAAAATACGGAATCTATAACTTGTGCCCAGAAGTTCTGAAAATATAAATATTTCCCCGGATGTTGAAGTAGATTTTCATGGCAGCCAATGAAGACTGAAAGCATTATAGATGTCTTTTGAAACTATAATGTCTTTTTCTCAAGAGTAAATAGAATATAGAAGTACAGGTTACAAAACGGTCATGGGGATTTATAGGTAATGATAGTTACATAATTTCATGCCTGCAATATTTCTGTATCATCATCTGAATTTTTTATGATACATTTGATCTTTAGAGACTGAAAAATCCATTCAGGCGTGAAAGTTTTCATGTAATGAATGTGTACCATGAAAGAGTGGAAAAACATCGACAAATACTGCCAAATCTAATCACATTCTGCTGTAATAGCACAGTTGTTTCATTTACAGACCCTTTTTATTTATTCATGTTGAAAGGATGTGTTTTCTTTTGCAACATTGAAACTTGCCATATATTGCTTATGTTTTAAAGAGCTCATTATGTAAATATGTAACTGGGTCTAATTAAGACTAAGGCAGTATTGAAAAATTGGAAATTACTATTAAGGTAATAATTAGATTAACTGAATATCTATAAAATAACATTATGGAATGTTTAAATAAAAACTCACAAAAATGAGAGAGAGAAACATAGGTCAATGTTCTTTAATTCATTTCCTCAATTCACATATTGTGGTTTTAGATAGAGGTATTTTTAAATATATTTACATTAAATTATCTTAACTACATAGATATTGTTAGAACACTTAGTGCAACCTATCAAAGCTTGCTAAGAAGAAAAACATTCTATTATAGCTATAGAAATTTAGAAAACAGAGGTATTATTTGCATTGGAGAGAATATGGGAAAATTACCAATGCAAAATAGGAAAACTAACAGGTTTACACTGCAGACTAAAATTTGGTCTCATTCAAGATAATAGTCTGGCCACGTTTATGGCAGGAGGTAAGGAGTAATTTCAGAATAATTTGGAATGAGTTTAAGGTTACAGAAAATGTTTTTTAATGATTCATTCAATGTCCCTAGCACATCTTTTCTGTAGGTGAGGTATTAAGGATTTTACTATGAGTTTTGGGGAAATCAGTATAAAACTGATAACTTGGTTCCATTGATAGGGAAGGAGGCATTTACTTATCAGTACCTTGATCTTAATGTATCAGAGAGTAAAACAGTGATATTTGGCTGCAATTGGGAATATGGTGATAACTTTATCTTAAGTAGGATTTATATTTATTTTTCTTTTATTTTACTTCCATAGTTCCCCAAGGAATTCAAGGCAGCATAGTTAGATTGTGCATTCCCATATTATCTTTGACCAACCTATAGATTCAGTTAAACTGAGAAATAATGTCTACAACATTAGCTTCATAGCTGACTAGAAATAGATAAATTTCCCTAATTCTAGATCTATCTTTTATTTAGAATGTTGATATATCACTCCATTATCATACAAGTTCTAAATGCCTTACAAAGATAAAATAAAAATATGGTTCCCTTTCTAGTTCTAATTCAATTTTACAAGAAATAATTTGATTTTGACAACTGAAGATATTTTTTGATAAATTTCCTTTCTTTGTATTATTATGATTCATCACATAGTTACCTAGATTTTGTTGTTTTTAATCACTGAGTCCTTCCCAAAGACCTGGGATAAGAACATTTATTATTATTATTGTTGTTGTTGTTGTTGTTGTTATTTGTCTGAAGATAAAAAACTAATACAAACTAAGGAGAATATAAACAAGAAAGAAAAATAGAAAGTGGAAAAAGAGGGAGAAGGGAAAATATATAAGAAAGAAAAAGAAAGAAAGAAAGAAAGAAAGAAAGAAAGAAAGAAAGAAAGAAAGAAAGAAAGAAAGAAAGAAAGAAAGAAAGAAAGAAAATTTCTGTCTTTGTCACAAGTACCGGTATAAATATTTTCAATAGATGAAGATCTTCTCTAATATTTAAACCAAAACTCTCTTCATCCCATATCTCACCTTTTATCTGCTGGCAAATAATAAAGTCTCATATTTCAATTTTAATCAGCAAGTCCATTAAGAGCTACCAGAAAAAATATATATACATATTTTAATATTAAACAAGTAAAGCAATTTCTTAATTGTTTCCTTCACTTTACCCAGTGCCTTTCATTTTCTCTAAAATTCTTCTTTTCATGTCTTATGTCCATAAATAAATATTTAAAACTAATCATTTAAACTTAATCAAAATTCCATGAAACGGTACTAAAAACAATTGAAAATATTAATCCCTTCAAATGATGTCCCACAGATTAATTTCTTATCATCTTTTCTTCATCTCAATATTTTTAGAGAAAGTGATAAAGAATAATATCATAGCTTACCACTTTCTCTAAAAATACAGTAAACTCTCTCCTTTCCATATCTTATTCAAAAACAATCCTTGTTAAATAATGATAGTTAAAAATACCTGTTAAAGGCTGTTAAAAAAGAAAGACATAAACAGAAAATAGGCCTATTTTATAAATCTTAGTTTTAGTTTTAAGAGTCTTGATTATTTCTTTTAGGTCATGTTCCAAAATTGATTTCTTCTCTTTTGCTTTTCTAAGGAATGCCTTTATTACTTTTCTGAGTTAAGATCAACATATCCAAACCACCCTTTTGACTTATTATTTATGCATTCTTTTTAACTATTAAAATTTCAGGGAGTTTCATTTGTTGGTCTTGTGTAACATATTTGTAAATATCATTTTATATCCCATCAGTTTTAAATCCATATTCGAAAGCCTTATTTTCAGCTATCTTCTCTTCTAATTCTTCTTTTAAGCCCATTTTATTGTATCAGATAGTCAAAAGAGTAAGTTCTGAGAACATTGTTGACAAATATCCTTACATTCCTCCAGAGAATTTTTCTATATTCTGTATTTATTAGTGGGAGTTCTCCTTTAATTAAAAGTCTACTTTAATTATAATCTTTAATTCTTCCTGGTTGCCTCTAGTAACCAGCCCGCAAGGTGTCCTCTTATCATGTTTTTTTCCTCATCAGAACATTTCCCAGGAAGAGATTTCTTACACTTCAACTCAGATCTTCATACATTTTTAATATGATTTTAAACAAACAAGAAATATTCTTAGATTTTTTTCAGTCTTGTTTCCTGTCAATTTGGCTCCCTAGTCAGTTTAAAATCTTTCCAAAATCAACATTCTAATTGCCCCTTTGCTACTTATTTCCAAATTAAAAATGTTTTCCTTTAAGTTTTGAACTTACATAAATCTTTTGCTGCAGATTAGAGGAAAATCACTGGTGTAATGAAACCTGTCCTTCTGGATGTTCTTCATGTCCAAAAAGCAATTTTTAAGGCATTTCCAATAAAAGAGATTAGGAGAGGAGGGCTCTAAAACCCACTGGAGATCACTACTTTACAATACCATCGTGAGCAATGTCTGTAAGGACCCCTCTGAATAGTCCCAAGTCCTCTACTTCTTTGAGAGGAATTTAAGGAGCTGGCGATTAGGGGGCTGGAGGCTAAAACATATGAAGAATGGCTGCAGGATTTGGGTATGTCTGGTTTACTGGGTGACATGATAGCAGTGTTCCAATATCTCAGGGGTTGCCACAAAGAAGAGGGAGTCCAGCTATTCTCCAAAGCACCTGAAGTCAGGACAAGAAGCAATGGATGGAAACTAATCAAAGAAAGAAGCAAACTAGAACTAAGGAGAAATTTCCTGACACGTAGAACAATTAATCAGTGGAACAACTTGCCTCCAGAAGTTGTGAATGCTCCAATACTAGAAGTTTTAAAGTAGAGATTGTCAACCATTTGTCTGAAATGGTACAAGGTCACCTGCTTGAGCAAAGGGTTGAACTAGAAGACCCCCAAGATCCCTTCCAATTCTGTTGTTCTGGTTTCTTCATCAGCTCCAATTTCCATCACTATTGTTAGCTTTGTGAAAAGTGAAGCTGTCTTAGCTTTCCATTACTTCCTGGAAGTCTAGCACCCAAGGGAAACCTGCGCTTCAATTAAATTCCAAGAAAGTACATTATGAGGGTCCTTTTTCAGATTGGTAAGTGAAGACAATGATAAATTTCTAACAAAAAACAATGTATCTGTCATCTCAAATAATAGCATATATAAGAACACTTGAAAAGATTGTTAAAAATCTCAAACATCCTAAGGCAGAAAAACAGTTTTTAAACTGTTTTTAAAGCAAGGAATAAAATTACAAACTTCAAGACGCTTCACTTTTTAAAAAAAATCACAATTACCATATTGGGGGGGGGGGAAGCTGAAAGGGAAAAAAATGTTATCTAGGGAAAGATAACTTTGTTGTTTTACTCTGAATGGATATAATTCTTAGAAGAAACAACCGTCAGAGGTTTATTTAAAAAGCCATGTGCAGTTATTTTTAAACACAAGTTTATTGATAGAGTTTGATTTGTTCCTTGCAACCTTCAGTTAATTGGGATTTTATTCTGTGTGGTTGATCATGACCTGCTAGAATTTTGTATTATTTCCCATGGAATTGGTGTAGCAGATTATATAAACACCTTTTATTTCACGGATCACTAAGATTATGCACAATAATAACCTCCAGAGCTGTTCTAATTTACCATTTCCATCTGCTTGTTCTGCATGGGGTCTGTGTCTACATTCCAAAACATTAGTCTGCTATTGTAGCTAGCATGAAATGTTGTTAGCTCCAGGGTGCCAGTGACTTTTTAAAAAGGACAATATATTTAGTCTCTTAAAATCTGCAGAAGTTTAGCCATGTTGCTGAATAGAAAACAAATTTGTATTCAGAGCCCAATCTAGTTACACTTTTCAAACATTTGCAAACATAAGATTTTTTTTAAAGAAAAGGATATAGATAAGGCTGCAGTAATAAACTGGGAAACTGAAAACAACCTGAAGAAATACACACACACACACACACACACACACACACACACACACACACACACATGCCTGTCTATCTCTATGCATCTCACATATAATCTTGAGAAATACCAAGAATAAACAAAAATCCCCAGAAAGTATCTTTCACCTTATCTTATGCAAATACCAGTTTCATAAATGGGATTTTCTTCAGAGATGCAGCAAAGGGAAGCAAAGTTTAAATCCTTTCACTATTCCTGCTGTGGTATTAGTAACAATAAACATTTCTCATCTTGTTTCCCTGTAGGAAAATAAAAAGAAACTTGTACATCAGCCACCTATCCAGTTGCAACTTTCTGTAGAAAACTCTATTTCTTAGTGAACATTTAGTTATTTGTATTTTTTATCAACTAGATACTTTAGTCCTCTTTAGATGCAGCAACATAATTGGCATCATGTTTTCTAGGATCTTATTATTTTGGAAGGAAAAACCGAAGATGGGGATCATGGTCCTGCTGCAATGTTAGATTATCATTCTTCAAAGAAAGTTTACCGAAGGAAGTTATATAAGTGTTTATAAGTTTATATATCCATCACTGATGGCTTTCAAAAAGAGACTGGACAACCATTTCTCTGAAATGATATAGGCTCTCCCGCTCGAGCAGGGTGTTGGACTAGAAGGCCCCTCTATTCTATGTTTTAAGTGTGTTGTTCCTATATCTCCAATAGAAAAAGAATTTTTCTCTCCTATATTGTATATCGTTTTAAAAACATTGTCATTTCAAATGGTAAATATTAGGAAATGACATACTTAATCTTAGTAACATGCATGATGTTTCCCTTAAAGTGGAATTTTCCTGGCACACAGACCAGAATGCAAAACGAAAAACAAACAAACAAACAAACAAACATAGCAGACACCAAGGAATTGACAGCATAGTGATATTTGCACCATTTTCTTGACAGAACAAATTAATAATTGCCAGCAAATGCCCTCTCTGTAGAAAGTATTATCATAACCTGCTGAACTGCATAATAATATCAATCTACTGTACAGATGGGACAAGGCCCCATGGCTATCGTTTTACAGAGAGATGGCCAAGCAAGAAAAGAGAAAACGTGAAAGGTAAAACTAATGTTTGTGTAAATGGTTCTTGATTTCAGTGCTGGTGGGTTCGTGAAGCAAAAGTGTGATCCAAGATATCAGTTACACTAACTGCAGTGGATTATTATTAAAATGCAGGATTTTATTTATTTTATTTATTAACTACTTTTATATGGCCCCCATCTCATGGAAAGTGACTCTGGGCAGTGTACAACAATAAACAAATAAAATAACAATTGTAATCTGTGCTCTAACAGAAACACACATAACTGCTAGTTCCATTGCATTTTGAACCAGTTGAAATTTCCAGATACTCCAGAGTCAGTGCCATGTAGGGAGCATAGCAATGGGGAAGTGACCAGGATATGAGTTACTGTGAATAAGGCCCTTGATCCAAGAACTGGCCCAACTGGCATACAATATGAAGTTGTGCAAAGGCCCTCCTAGCCACGACTGCCACCTGGCCTTGAGCAAGAGTTGTCAGTTCAGGAAGACCCTGAGATTGTACATAGTGTCTGCTTGGGGCAGCACAACTTCATGGAGCAATTTGTCTTGATTATGAGGATTCACAATTTCCTTTTTGCTTCTGATGACTGTATAATATATTCATTAGTTGGCATGGCCTTTGTATCGAAGAAATAAAACATATCTAATATCTGCCATCTTATATCATGAAGCAGGACAATCCTGTGAGAGAAACTATTTTCATCATACAAATGAGGAAGTTCTTGTATTACTGAACCACAAAAACTTCAAGAAAGGACTTCATATAATATAAAACGTAAAAACAATAGAATACTTTATTTCAATTACTTTTAATAGTTTAACAAATGTAAGTTGAATATCGCACAAACATTACTGAAATGACAATACATTTATATTTTACGCTAGTGATAGTTCTATTGGAGTATGCAGAGCTGATAGTGTTATATGAAAACCAAGGTCTTTTCCACATTAGTCACAAAGAAAAGCTTATTTCCTATTTATCTGCTAAATAGTACCATTAACCAAGCACTTCATACATTTTTAAGGAAGAAAGCAGGCTGTCAGCTTCCTGCTGAATTCAAGCTGTTTACTATGTTCAGAGATATCAAAATGCTTTTTATGACGGATCACTCTGAAATGCTGTGCCCTTTCCAAGGAACCAGACGCTATACAATTTAACATACCTTGTGTTTTGATTAGGGAAATTGTTAAATGAGATAGCTACGATTCTTTGACTGAACATGCAGCCCACTGTTACTGCTCCTCTTTCTGCTGGGTGAGAGCTATAATAAATGATTGCTTTTTAATTAGCATTCCCAGAGGTTAACAAAAGATGAGTCATTTGTCAAAAGCAATTCAGTAAATGGTAGAAATATGCTAGGTAAAAATGGTGCTTTTAATATAAGTAGTGAAGAAGAAATATAATTTTATTTTCAAAGAAAAATTAATAAGAATTAAAAATTATTAAGGCACTCTTGGGAATAATACATCTTGGCAAGTTACTTTTGATTTTTTTTTGTTATAGTCAAAATGTTATTTTGGGTTGAAAGACTGATGCCAGTCAAATCATAAATCAAGCTAAATGATTTTCATGCAATGCACAGAGGGTTTTGAGTTATATTTTAATTAGTAAAATGATCACTGAACTGTGTCCCTGGGTATAAAAATCCAGGTATAGAAAAACAAGTGTAATCATGTGGAAAAATGGATATAAAATGTTGATCCAAAATTTGCTTTCTCCTCAGATAAGCTGTATGAAATCCCTTCTCACAATGATGTTAAAGGCTTTATCTTATATGCAGCATTATTTTATTTAACAACATGGCAAAAACATAAAGTAGAGAAGGGAAATTAAATAAAACTTTACATGATGTCTGGACATAAATCAAAGAATATGGACTTCTGGGATATAATGTACAAAAGCATGTACACATGTGTGAGCTCATGTTCACTCTCATGCCCATACACATGCATTCAATTTCTAAAGAGAAAACTAAAAATTACTATTAATCTTCAAACTCCAAATATCTGGTTAACACAATATAAATTGCTAACTAAAAAAATCATAGGCTTTAATAAATTAAATCAATATTAGAAATCTCATTTCTCACAGAATAGAAATATAGACTCTAAATTTCACAAAATCTAGATGATCTGGGATGGTGGTGATGCTAGAATGGTTTTCATTAGTACTTAATTTTCTTTTAATTTTTTTCTTTTTACATACATAGTGTATGTATGTACTGTATATATATTGTATCTATCTATCCATCTATCAGCTTTGTTAGGCACTCTTCCAAGGAAGAAATCAAATATTCTTTCCAATAAGAAGCATAACATCCTTGTAATATTAATAGTTAACCTATAAAAAGATAGTTGAAGGAATGCATTTAAAATATTGCAGGTTGAAATGGGAATTAAACTTTCAGAGTATGTATCATTCTAATATGCATACTTTTCCAAAATTGTTAAGCTTTACAACATTGTTACCAAGTGTGAAAATAATTATCCAACCTGCTAATTGCATTTCCAATTATTAGAAAATGAATTGCTCATTTTAGCAACTGGAATTGGAGTAATATACTGATGATAGATATAGCAATTTCAGAATAAATTTACTCTTCTTTTTCCACTGAAATACTGTAATGGAATGTGAGAATAACCTTGAGAGACAAAATAAAGGGCCACATTTAGACAAATATTCATTATATCAAATATTTCAATATTTATCCTTGTTTCTTCAATTCTTTTAGTGCTATATTACGTTTTTGAAGCTACTGAAATCAGTCAAGTAGACCAGACCATTGTGAGATAAGACTCCACTGATTTTATTTTTGTACTGTTAACAAGTTAACAAGCTTTGTAATCAAGATAAATTATTAACTTTCCAGTGGATACATTTTCTGATATTTTCTTTTCATAAAAAAGACATTTATAATGAGGTCAGGGATGAGAAAGTTGAGTTTTTCCCTCTATTTGTCCCTAATATTCAGTATACTACTTATTATTATATGGTCACTTATTAATGGCTTATTCATATCAACCAAAGTATATTTATGCAAACCATCTGAAAATCCAGCTAATTCCATAGAAATAACAAAGTCATAAGAAAATATATGGAAAAAGCCATGAAGATGATCTTAGAGAACCTATGCAGTGCTAATGGTTACATTGTGAGCTGGGGATGACATGAAGGACATGCACAATGAGAACATTGGCCTCTACAGAATGCTTAGAGGAACATAAAAATAACCTGTTAGAAAAGAGCAGAATAAATTACGGGCTTTTGCAGATGATTTGGTTTTGATTTTGGAACAACCGATTAGAGCAGTTGATTGTTTATTAGAACTTATAACACAGTATGGAAAAGTTTCTGGTTTTAAAGTCAATAACCATAAGACTAAGATATTATCTAAGAATATGTTAGCCAATGACAAGGAAAGTTTGGTTAAAGCTACAGGTTTTCAGATGGTGAAAAAGGTTAAATATCTGGGAGTATATTTAACTGCCTCAAATGGAAAATTGTATAAAAATAATTATGAATTACTATGGGCAAAAGTGTAAAAGGATTTAAATGACTGGAAAAAATTGCAATTGTCACTGTTGGGGAGAATTTCAGCTGTAAAAATGAATGTTCTACCAAAATTTCTTTTCTTGTTTCAGATGATACCTATCTTAAAAAAAGATGTAAATTTGGAGGAATGGCAGAAGGGTATCAATAAATTCATTTGGGCTGGGAAAAAAACCAAGGGTTAAGTTTAAGATTTTGCAAGATGCCCGAGAAAGAGGAGGACTTAAAGCATCCAACTTGAAATTATACTATGATGCAGCAGCCTTAACTTGGATAAGTGATTGGCTTAATTTAACAAATAAGGATATTCTTGTTCTTGAAGGGTGGGATTTAATGTATGGTTGGCATGCATATTTAATTTTTAATAAGAAAGTGGACCGGGCTTTCAAATTACATATTTTGAGGAGTGCCTTACTTTGAGTTTGGAAAAAGTATTATTATAGGTTAAATTATAAAATACCTATCTGGGGGATTCCTAGACATGCAATTGAGGGGATTTCTAAGGGGATGAACTTTGATAAAATTTTGTATAAAGAATTATTAATTTGGTCAGGTTCGGATTGGCATTTAAAATCTCTAGATGTATTAAGGCAAGAAAATATTCTACAGTCATGGTATCAATATTTACAAATAGTGGACAGGTGGACTGTAGATAAGAAAGAAGGAATAACACTAGAAGATGGAAATCTGGTTATTCAGATTAAAGATCAGAGTCAGGCCCATATAAAAAGAATTTACAATGCTTTAATAGAATTAGGCTCTGAAACAGAATTGGTTAAAGACTGTATGATTAAACGGGCTCAGAATATCCAGGATCCGATCCCATTGGAGTTATGGGAGACAATTTGGATTAGAAATTTTAAATTTACACAAGCTCAAAATTTGAGGGAAAATTTTTATAAAATGTTTTACAGATGGCATTTAGATCCTAAAAAATTATCTTGTATGTATCCAAACTTACAACCCAAATGTTGGAGATGTGGTAATATGGATGCGACATATTTTCATATTTGGTGGAATTGTAAAAAGGTAAAGGCTTTTTGGATTATGATTTGGTGGAACATTCAAAAGATTTTTAAAAGGAAGATAAAGTTCACCCCTCAATTATTCCTATTGGGTATCTTTGTGGATTTAAATGACAAAGAAACTACTTTAATGTTGAATTTATTAACTGCAGCAAGGTTATTAGTAGGCTTGTATTGGAAGAAGGACTGTTGCCTACTTTAGAAGAATGGCTATTTAAAGTTTCTAAATTTGCAGAAATGGCAAAATTTTCTGCTTATTTGAAGGATCATACACAAGAAAGATATATTATTGTATGGAGAAGATGGATAGATTATATTCAGAAAAAAGATGGTACTATAAAGTTTCATTTATTTTATGAGTAAATTTTATAGTAACTGTTGTAGAGATTTGTTTATATGTCTTAATTTAAGGGGAGTTAAAGGTTAAGTATGATTTTTTTTCATTTTTTTTCTTTTTTCTTTCTTTTTTTCCCTTTTTTATTATTGTTAACCTTCTTATTAATAACCCTGTACTCTGCTCTGGGAAGCGAGGGGGGGAGGATTGAGGGTGGGTGGGTGGGTGAGTGGGTGGGTAATGATAATATAGTCATGGCAAATGCTTGGACATTTCCCCTATGCTGTGCTCATGTGTGTGAGAGGGATGAGAGGGGAGGAAGGATTGGGAGGAAGTAGGATGGTTAGAGCAGATGGGGAGGGGAAGAGAGTAGGAGGGGAGGAGAGAAAGAGGAGGGAAGTAGGGAAGGTTTAGAGAGGGTGGACGCAGCCTGGGGGGAATGGGCAGGCGGTACCAATGGTTAATTGTATTTTGTATGAATAAATGGAAAATAAAAACTTTTTTAATAAAAAAAGAAAAGAGCAGAATGCATATTTAGATTGGGTGTAATAAGAATGACAGCTTACAGCCTATGTCTCTCGATAATTAAAAACTGTATTTGTCTATTATTGCCTTAAATAAAATATAGATGGACTTAACAATTCATTGGCAACCACCCATTTTTAAACAAATAATAGTTAGATATTCTTATATTTCAGGCAGAAAATTCAATTAGATTAAATAATATCTGTAAAAGGTAGAGAATTATTAATATGAGAGAGAAAATTGACCTTGTACAGCTTCCAAGGAAACAAGATTTTTTTCTCCAATATTGAAAATTACAGAAGTTGGATATCTCGTATTTGACTAGAATACTAAAAGATTTTTAATTGCATAGGCAATACTGATATAATGTTAGTTACATTGCTCTACTGGATATAGGTTTTCTACTTGTAAAAGATAATCATGTTATAAGTCATTTAATAATATGTATGTTAAGTTTGGTGCTCAGTGAGGCATTGACGAGGTAGCAGGTGAACAAACAACTCTTTATTTAAAGTTTAAACAGAAGCCTGAATAACTGCCGCTCCACCTCTATTTATACACTTAGCAACTAAGCGGCGGCCAATAGGATTCAAGTATTAGTTCCTGCTTTTAACACAAGTAATTCGCATGTAGACAGAAAATCTGGCTCTTAACTGACAGAGTCTTATGACCGTTTTTTCAACATTTCCAAGTAATTCACCTCAATACATCACACCCCTTTCCCCTAGATAGTTCATAAGGACATTAGTTGAACATATTCCTTTAAATACGTTGGTGGCCTTTTTGCCTGTTCTGAATGCCTCGGAACTTCTGGAGGCCCCCAGTCTGTCAGCTTGCCTGCCAGGCTTGAAAGACTGGGGCTATGGGACCCATCTGTCAGGGGTAGACTCGAGTCTCTGTGGCTGAGCTGTCCTGGTAGGCCCAAGCCAGTGTCCACAGGTGGAACAGAGTCCACCAGTCCTGAAAATGGAGCTGTCTGCTGGCATTGCCCATTGGTTGCAGTATCAGTGGTTGGGACTGACTTACCAGATGCTTGAGTCTTGTCCCTTAGTCGGAGAGCTCTGCCATTGCTGGTAGCCTCTGATGCACTACTGCATTCATGCTGCTCCTGAGTTTGACTGTCTCTAGAGTCATGAGTTATTAGCTGGGTTGCTACCATCCACCACAGTTGGTCGATGTGCCTGCATAGCATGTGACCATCTTCCAGGACCACTTGTAGGAAAGTGGCCCAGTCACCTTACAAACCATAGCTACCACCCACAATGCCCGTTGCCCGTAATTCCTTGACCAGACTGGGTTACCAAGGACTGTGGTGCCTTTGGCTGTGTTGCTTGTGAGGCAACTCTATCTGGATGTAAGCGATCCAGCTTTGTGATCAAATGCCAGCCCCATCTTAATTCTGCTGGGTTTCTGCCTGTGGAAGTGCATGGGGTTGTGCGTTGGCAGAGTAGGAAATCTGCCAGTCTATATTGCCAATTACCAGTTACTATCCTCTTCAAGGATTCTTTAGTTGTTCGAACCATGCGCTCCGCTTGGCCATTTGAAGCCGGGTGAAAAGGGGCTGATGTGGCGTGTCTGATCATATTAGCCCTTAAAAAGGACTGAAATTCTGAAGCAGTAAATTGAGCCCCATTGTCTGAGACAATCATGTCAGTTAACCCGTGTGTGGCAAAGATTCTGTGCAGCTCTTGGATGGTCCTGGCAGTAATCATAGTGGGGACAGGTGTGACCTCTAATCACTTGAAGTGACTATCCACCACAATGAGGAAGACTTGTCCCTGGAAAGGCCCTGCATAATCAATGTGGATCCTGGACCAGGTGTGTGTGTGATTTCCCACTGGTGGACAGGGGCGTGGGGCATCTCTGGCCTAGATTGCTGGCAAATGTGGCAGCTGTGTACCTGAGCCTCAATATCTTTGTCCAGCCCAGGCCACCAAAGGTAACTTCGCATGAGTGCCTTCATCCAGACTATTCCTTGATGTCCCTCATGCAGAGACTCCAAGACTCTAGTCCTCAGTGAGTTCAGGACTACAACGCTACTACCCCCAAGGCGCACCCCCTGTGAGCTGACAACTCATCCTTCCTCCTACTGAAACTCTGGAAGTTAGGCCCCAGACTAGTTTCTGGCCACCCTGTGAGCACCCAGTTCAACAAGCGGCTTAACATTGTGTCTGAAGCTGTCTCCGCAGCCATGTCCCCTGCATTAAGGGGAGACTCAGGCAGATCCTGGATAGCCAGGATGCATGTGGCTGGAGCAGGGTCGGGCTCTAAATGAGGCAATGGCAGTCTGCTAAGGCTGTCTGCATGGCCCATTTCCCTATCTGGTTTATGAATCAAACTGAAATTATATACTGACAGGAATATTGACCACCTCAACATTCTAGGAGATGTGATCTGGGGTGTTTGCTTGTTCGTTATGAACAACCCCAGGAGTGGCTTGTGATCTATGAAAACCATATAGATAGTCATGAAATTTCTTGATCCCTGCCACTATGGCCAAGGCTAATTATGCTCTGCAGAGGAAAAGGTCCTCGAGTAATAAGCTATTGGAACTTGCCTTCCATCAGCCATTAAATGACTCAACACAGCCCCAACCCCAGATTGTGGCACATCACAAGCGATGCAGACAGGAGCTTTTTGTTAAAAAGACATCAGTGATTTGACATGCACACTGTGCATGTTTGTCTAAGAGCCAGTGTAACGGCTTTGGCACTGCGGCCTTGTGAGGTAGGAAGGCATGATAAAAATTGAGCAGTCTTAGAAACACTTGGAGCTCCCCCTTTAATTTTGGACTGGGGGCCTGCTGAATTGCTTTGAGCTTGGATTCAGCAGGGTGAATGCCTTGGGCATCTATACGGAAACCGAGGAACTCAGTTGAAGCTACCCAATCTTACATTTCTCCCACTTCAGCTTCAGCCCCACTTCGCAGAAGCACTGAAGGATGGCCTTGAGCCATTCTGCTAATTTTTTGACTGATTCCCCAGCTATGAGGACATCATCGAAATATGGGCACACGCCTGGAATACCCTTGAGCATGCACTCCATCATTCCCTGGAAGACGACTGGGGCAACACTGACCCCGAATTGTAAGTGCTTAATCTTGAAAGCTCCCCTGTGAGTAGCTATGGTTTGAGCTTCCGATGTGGCATCATCCACTGGCAGTTGCTGATAGGCTTGAGCCAAATCTAACTTGGCAAAGATGCGACCTCCCTGTAGCCCGAAATGTGGCTGACTACAGTTACCGGATATGCATGTTGTTGGAGTGCTCAATTGATAGTGCAGTTGTAATCTGCGCATATTTGCACTTCTCCGTTGGCCTTAAGTGGCGTAACTATGGGGTTTTCCCATTGACTGCTATCAACTGGCTGCAGGATGCCTTGCTGCACCAGCTTGTCCAGTTCTGCATCGATCTTCTGCTTGAGGGCAAAGGGCACTCTATGCGGCTTGATCCTTATTGGAGTTATGGAAGGACCAAGCCAAAGAGCTATGGGAAGACCCTTATATTTCCCTAAGTGAGGCTAAAAACATCAGCAAACTCCCGGCAAACTGCCACTAAGTCCACTGCTTGTGTGCTGTTTATTCCAGTTACATTGATTCCCAATGCATTAAACCAATTGAGTCCAACGAGGCTTGTGTGGTTGCCCTCAACTACTATGACTTCCAGGGGGCCCTCAAATCCCTTGAATTGCACCCTGAGTGTAGCTTCCCCCTTGACTGTTACTTGGGAGTTTTGGAAATCCGTTAAGATGAGATTCGACGGCTTGAGCTTAATTCTTTTGCCACTGTGACTACAAATGTGTTTGAAAGTCCCCTGGGAAATTATGGATAATGCAGACCCCGTATCTAGTTCCATGTTGCATGGAACCCCCTGCAGTTTGACTTTGAGCCGCAGTTTTTCCTTAAGGGGGCAATGGGCATCTGTTTTAAGTACCCTTCTCCTAGTGGTGCAATAGCCCACCCTGTGTTGCTCTGGGGCCCCGGTACCTTTCCAGGGAAACTCTTCTGGTGGACTCTCCGACGAGCCTGACAGACTGCGGCAATGTGGCCTTGTTTGCCACATGCCCGGAACATTGCTGAGTGGAACCTGCAGTCCATGCATTTCTGTCGGCCTCCACATCTCGCACATCTAGAGAAGGGAACTGCCTTGTCAACTGGGCATTGTGCCTTCTTTCTGGTGGCTGCTGTAACTGATCAATCTCTTGATCCGATTCAGAGTCTTCGACCCTCTCAGCGCCCTCCTGGTGGACGGGCTCTACTCAGGGAGTACTCCTGGAGAGCCATAAGGCCTTGACAGTCCTGCCGACAGCTTCTTTGGCTGTGATCTCTCTTAGGGCATCTTGAAATGAAATAGTCTCTTTAGCAAAAAATTTCTGTTGGAGATCCCTGCTTCTTAACCCACGCACTAAGTGGTCTCGCAGCTTCTCTTCAAGATCTTTGAACTCACAGGGTCAGGCCACTTGACGAAGGGCAGTTATGAATTCGGCAGCCTATTCACCCGGTCGTTGGTTTCTTTGTTCAAAGGTGTGCCTCTAGGCAATGACCGTTAGCTTCAGCTCAAAGTGTTCTTTGAGCATTTTCTTAAATTCAGAATAAGCAACAGATTCAAGTGGAACTGGAGCGGCTAGGTTTTTGGCGATTTCGAATGTCACCTGGCCACAAATGCACAACAGCGTTGCAGCCTTCGAGACATCCTCACGAACTTGGTTGACTCTTAAGTAGTTCTCAACTCTCATGACATACAAGCTCCACCTCTCTGGATGTGCGACATCGAATTCTGAGAGTTTCTCGAGTTTAGCCATGGTGAGTTGTTTTCATTGTTTTCGGCCTCACAATGCCTTGTGCTGCCAAGGCTTCTTTTAATCTCCCTGGAACAGTTCCTTGGGAGTACTCTTCCTCCAGTGTTTTCGTATTGGCAGGAATGGGGGGACGTGGCCCCAACCAAGGTGTCGTCGCTTGGCTTACCCCCTTAGTGACTCAGCTCTTCAAATTTGGCAGCACATCCCACCTTCATTGCCACTGTTAAGTTTGATGCTCGGTGAGGCATTGACGAGGCAGCAGGTGAACAAACAACCCTTTATTTTAAACAGAAGCCTGAATAACTGCTGCTTCACCCCTATTTATACACTTAGCAACTAAGCGGTGGCTAATAGGATTCAAGTATTAGTTCCTGCTTTTAACACAAGTAATTAGCATGTAGACAGAAAGTCTGGCTCTTAACTGACAGAGTCTGATGAGTGTTTTTTCAACATTTCCAAGTAATTCACCTCAATACATTACATATATTTTGTAGCTTACTTTTAATTTTAGTTCTTAATGAAGAAACCATCTGAAACATATAGAAGAATAAAGAACTGCGGTTCAAAAATATGCATGTATGTGAGTAAGCAGTTGTGTACCTTTTCTCTTGATTATGCTCATATTGCTGTTTAGAAGCAGGAGAAGGCTAATGTAGCTAGGTGGCCATAGATTTCATCTTGGTCTTGTATCATCCATTTTTAACACTCTGTATTTAGAAAACTAGCTCATCTGACCCTGTAATCTAGACTTCTAATCCATATTTTGTTTTTGTTTTTTTGAACATGCAAAGCATAAAGCCAAAATTTGGAAAAGAAGAGCAGACTGGAAATTGATGGAGCAACTAAAATTATTTATTACCTTGCAGTTTCCTACTTTTTTATGGCAAAATAACACTTGAAAGATTCCCAAGGTGAAATATAAACCATTCCCTACCTTCTATCTTTTAAGCTACACTTGCAAAGATATCCATAAAATACTGTGAGGTATTTAGCACTTTTGAAAATAATTTTGATCATTTAATGGACAAGACATTTTACCCCTATTTTTTTCAAAGGAAAAATTAAACTCACATGGGGAGTTGTTTTGCTTTACTTCTGAGGGGAATTAGGTACATATTTTGTCTCTGAATATGCATAGTGGCATAGAGAGTGACTTGTGAGGCAGGGAAATGAAAACAAAGAAAGCAGCACCCTCTGCCTCCTCACTAGAATAAGGCACATTCTTGGTATAAGAGATATGAAAGTTTAACAGGCAATATACCTCTGACCATGAGACTGAATTCCATTCATAAAGGCTAAACTCATTTCACAACCATATCTGCATTTGTTATTAGAAAACAATCAAATTAATACCAAAATATCTGCAAGTCTCTAGTACTCTAAAATGTTAACTCCTCAGTCTTACAACTCTTCCCCTGAAAAACAAGGAATGGGAAGGACAGAGGGGGGAACTGTTAGTCTCAGATTACAGCTAGTCATGCAGACCAAAAGAAAAAGAAAAAAGAAACATCTTCCAGTTCTAGAAACCCAAGAGCAGAAGGCTGCATGTTGTCATGTGTCTATAAATACTCACACAGGAGCCCTGCCTTGCACAAAAGAAACACAGAATTTATTCATAAACTAAGGTATCATCGCTATCTCTA
Source organism: Crotalus tigris (assembly GCF_016545835.1). Classification (NCBI taxonomy): domain Eukaryota; kingdom Metazoa; phylum Chordata; class Lepidosauria; order Squamata; family Viperidae; genus Crotalus; species Crotalus tigris. Next base: position 1,504,965 of record NW_024096634.1, on the reverse strand, counting down.
CTAATGTTTGAGATGCTTCAGAGGAATGTTATAGCAGTAAGTCTGCTTTTACAATGGCTTCTATAAATCCTCATAGGTGAAGACAGTTGTTTTTCAGTTCTAACAAAACAAAATTCACTTTCTTAGATAATTACAGAAGTTTACTATTCAGAGAAAGAAAAGCCTGGTGCCTTTTCTCTACTAGTTTCAAGTATTAAAAATACTTGAAACTAGTATTTTTCAAGTATTAAAAATAAACTGTAAAGATTCCAAGATTGTGCCTCAATGCTGCCACCTTGTGAGTTTAGCAAAATAAGGCTGAATTTAGGAAGGTTTATTCTCATTGTCTGTATCTATTAATTAAAAATAGCTTTAACTTATGACCACAATTGAGCCCAAAATTTATGTTGTTAAGTGAGACATTTATTAAATGAGTTTTGCCCCATTTTATTACCTTTCTTGCCACAGGTGAATCATGCAGCTGTTAAGTTAATAACATGGTTGTTAAGTGAATCTGGCTTCCGCATTGACTTTGCCTGTCAGGAGTTCGCAAAAGTTGACCACATGACCCCAGAATACTGCAATTGTCATAAATATAAACCAGTTGCCAAGCATCTGAATTTTGATTACATGACCATGGGGATGCTGCAATGTGTGAAAAATGACCATAAGTCACTTTTTTCAGTGATGTTGTAACTTTGAATGGTCACTAAATGGACTGTTGTAAGTCAAGGATCACCTGTATTTCTAGCTATCACTCGAGGCACCATGCTGATTCTGCTTGATTGAAGGAATAACTCCGATGATAATCTATATTGTCGTTATCAGCAAAATACAAAATGTATGTCAGAACCCATATCTATCATATTGCATACTTCCCTGCCTCTCTTTCTCTCATCTCCCGATTCCATTCTCTCCCTGGGTTCTGCCATACTCCTAGAGGGGAGGGGTGATGGAGCGCGGGTTTATTGCCTTAGCTTCCTCTATTGATAAATGTAATGTTTTGCTTCCCTGCCTCCTTTTCCTATTTCTACAGTGTAACATTTCACCTTAGCTTCCTTTATTGCCGCAATATAACACCTCACACTCCTGCACTGTATCTCTCTCTGAACTTTCTTCTCCTTAACCTGTCAGCTAGAAAAAGGGGAGGAGAAATATAACCTCCGGAGCCTGGCTTGTTTCTCCACTCTCAAAAGAAGGTGTGAAGAGCTGTTTGAACATTGCACCAAGACCAGAGCTGGACCGATGTTATCTCCCCTTTCCCATGATGGACTTAACACCTTGGGATTGGCCGGTTTGAACTGTCCAGGTGAACTATGGGGTGGGGTTTGCTTGGGGATACTTTAACCTATTGATCTGTACAGAAGTCCCTCAGATCCTGTCTAGTATGCCTGTCATCAGCTTCTCCTAATAAAAGTTCCTTTTGGAAGAGCTTGCTTCCATGAGTTCTGCTTTCTTGGGATGAGGTGTTGAGGTGGTTCCTGACATTAGACAGGATCTACAATAGTAGTCAACCTGGAAGGACGGACCTTGCCAGGGGACTCTGCAACATCTACCATGTCGGACAAAGGTGCGGAGAAGGAGGAAGCCACCGCAAAAGGGGAGCCCTCCCTTCGGTTGGAACCCTGCCAGCTGTCCGACTCCGAGACGTCCTATACCTTGGAGGAAGAGGTGGTGGAGATGCCCAGCTGTAAACCTCACTGGTCCATGGGCATAGGCAAGAAGGACAAGTGGGAGAAAAATTTGAGAAAGGTGACACTGAGGTGGGGCAGCAGAGATGGATAAATCACTACATCTCAGCAAAGGTGAGGACGGTCGCAGGGAACAGTCGAATTGGATCCTGCCTGGAGAAGGCGATCGACCTAATGGAATCAACTCTCATCTCTCTCAAAGATGGAAAACTCGAGCCCCATGAACTGCAGCACAAAAGACAACAACAGGGAGTCTGATACTGAAGCCCCAGGAACGTCAGGCGGGGCAGCCAAGACCGCAGCCATTGTGGGGCCATCCCCCACTCCCTACCACGCAGCAGCTGCTGATAGAGATGGACGACACCACAGATGATGATGTGGGCACCGATCCATCCAGAAGGTCCGGCCACTGGATGTGAAGTTTCAAGGAGAGCCGCGGCACCTGGGGTTCTTCTTAACCCAAGTCCTCAACTACCTGGAAGAATATGGCCAAAACATCGCAACCGACAAGGCTCAGATTCACATCGTATGGGCAGCACTGGATGGCATGGCAGCTGACTGGGTAGTGGACCTACATGACTCAGACAGCCCCGAACTCCAGAACTTCAACCAATTCATGTTCTCCCTTAGATGGATTCGAGGACCCATTGGCAGACCAGAAGGCCTGTGAGAAGATTAAGACGGTGAAGCAAGGCAGGTGCCCAGTGGCTGAGCACACCCAGGAGTTCCAAGCCATTGCCAGTAAGCTGAATTGGCCAGAAGACATCCTGCTTAGTCACTTCAAGGATGGGCTGAATTATGATCTCTATGATGCCTGCCTTCCCCGGGGAGACCCAGGTTGATTGAACGATTGGTACATTCTAGCAGAGGAAGCTGAAATTGACCTACTCAAGAGACATCGCCGGGGAAAGCCATGGAACCGATCATCCCCTGGGCCACCACGTGAGCCCATGAAGTCTCAACCAACAGCTAAGAAAACTAACAGGTGTTTCAAGTGCGGAAGGAGAGACATTGCACCACAGAATGCTGTTCGAGGAACCTCCAGCAGAAGGTCGAATGGACACCAGCTGGGAGATCAGGAAGATCGCCCACCAAGCCACGAGAGCCAGCCATAAGGGGCACCAAGGCTGTTGAGTTCCCTCCCTCTGCCCAATGGGGAAAAGGGACCCCGGCCTACACCACTGGAGCGTCAGACTTGCCAGATGACCACTCCGAAGATGAACCCCTGCTAAGTGGACCCATCGCTCCCCTCATATGGACAGTGACTATCCTAGCCCCCTACATGCCTGAAGCTGTGAAGGTTAAAGCCCTACTAGACTCTGGCTGCACATGTTGCCTTATTAACCCAACGCTGGTGGGAACCCTGGGGATTCTGGTGAGGAGGCTGAAGAAACCAATATCCTTCGGTCAATTAGATGGGTCCATAGCAGGGGGAATGCCAACTACCCTAGCCACACTACTGATCCACCTCACTCTGGGGGACCACAAGGAGACTATAATGTTCATGGTGACCCCAGGCATGGAATGCCCAATAATACTGGGGTTGGCATGGCTAAAGAAATGGAACCCCAGGGTGAACTGGAGGACAGTGGAACTCAGGTTCCCAAAAGGGGACCAAATGGGATTGCCACCCCAGGGAGCCCCCGAGAGCTCCCCTTCAGAAAGAGCAGCAGTGGGGGAGGAAACCGCATTGCCTGAAATACCTGAGGAGTACAAGGACAGGCAGACGAGCTAACCTCCCCCCCCCACTGACCCACAGACTGTGCGATAGAAATCAAGCTGGGAGCAAAGCTCCCGAAGCCTAGACTGTACTCCATGAGACCCGAGGAGCTAAGAGAAATGAAAAAAATTGTAGATAAAAATTTAGAGAGGGGCTTCATTGAGCCAGCTTCCCCAAATAAGGTAGCAGCCCCCATTGCGTATGTGTGTGGATTACCGTGCCTTGAACGCCATAAGTGAAAGCAACCTGTACCCTCTCCCCTTCATGAAAGACATGCTGTCCCACCTATCAAAGGGAAAAATCTTCACAAAGCTAGACCTAAGGGAAGCCTATTATCACATTAGAATTAACTGTCCAGATGAACTATGGGGTGGGTTTGCTTGGGGATACTTTAACCCATCGATCTGTACAGAAGTTCCTCAGATCCTGTCTAGTATGCCTGCCATCAGTTTCTCCTAATAAAAGTTCCTTTTGAAAGAGCTTGCTTCCATGAGTTCTGCTTTCTTGGGATGAGGTGTTGAGGTGGGTCCTGACAATGTATATATACTTTGTCAGCTCTTTGAAATAGTTCAAGAAACCAAAACCATGAACGCTGGCACTACTTTTATTGTAAAGCTACAGTAACAAATTTTGAAGCATTTCTCTCCTCCCTTGCCTTTATTTTTTGGACAGCTAGGGAAGGTCTCTTCTGAAATACTTTCTCCACTCCCATTCCTTTTGTAGCTGAGATATCTCTTGACTTGGTGTTGCTCCTGTCTCCCAGGATATTCTCACAACCCACTGCATGCTTTGTTGATATATCAGTAAAGAAATACAGGCCATTTTGCCAGGATGTATAAATCCTGCAATTTGGACAGAAGAATCTATATTTAATTTAGCTTAGATATACTGTGAATTGCCTTGGTATTTCTGGGACTTTGGGGTTATAATAAGATATAAACAATAGGTTCCCTATACCATTCTGGCCCAACCTGGTTCCTTTCAGCTTTTTAGGAAGACAATCCCCAAAATTCTTAGCTAGTACATTCACTTAGAACTCTGAGACTAGAATATCAACATTTTATTTCTTATTTAATTTTATTTATACCCTGCCTTTATTATTTTTATAAATAACTCAAAGTGAACATACCTAATATGTGGGGGAATTTGCATGCACAGAAAACTGCCATGCTTTCCCCCCCCCACAAACCTCATAACCTTTTGATACCCTTTGTCCTAATGAAGCAGCCAGAAGTTCATACCCTTTTGACTTAATGCCTTACCTATCTAAACAGATAATATGCTTAATTCCTTCTCCTATCTCTTCCTGTCTTTGTTAGTTCCTTCTCCTGTTTGCTCTTTACCTGATCTCTGACCATGTAATGTGTTACTAGAAAATAGTTGCTTACATGAAGACATTTTTCAGTGAAGAAACCTTGTCAGCATTTAATGGTAAAGCCTATGTATGTAACAAGTATATAAGAAGCAATAAACTCAGAGTTTATCAAGCTGTGTCCTGCAGCTTCAAACCTCTGCTCAAGACATGCCTGCGTCTTTTTCTTAGCATCCTACATCTGGCACCTGAAAACAGGGACAGCCCCCCCATGGAGCAACTGGGACAGCCCCCCCCCTTCCGAGGGAGCAACAGCCAACTTACTTACCAACGTCTGGAATAGACCCCTAAGCACACTTTCGTCCTACGGGACCCCTCACTGGTAAGTAAGGTTGCAATCTATCTCAGCACCAGCAAAGGAACTCAGATTCCTGTTACACAAATCAGGCATGAAAACGCCTGATGCAGACAAAAGGAAGCTGGTGGGTGAGGTAGGGAAATATTCTCCTTGATATCCTAAGCACTGGACGCTTAGGTTACGAGATTGGGAAAAAATAGGGCATACATTACATCTTGAATCTCGGGCTCCAGTACAGGTGTTACATCAATGGCATCAATGCCATCAAGCAGTGGAAAAATTTGGCTCAGATGCTTCAGCAGGGCAACAATTAACTACAAGCCCCACACCTGATTAGGATCAAAGTAAAAACTGTGCCTCCGAAAGCATCTTTAATTGGATTTTCAGCTCCTTCTGAAGAGGCTAAGGAGGCTTTTGCCTCCTTACGGCCATCATACACCCCCATAAGGAAAATATTAGAGGAACAATCTTGAAGTAGAAAAAATATATATGGAGAATCATCAGAGGAATTTAAAGAAACAAATTAGCTCAAAATGTACTCCTCTGTAATGTGTTTTGAACAATTGGGAAGTTTTGAAACTTCAAATAGCTGTTAAGTTTAACCCTGTCAGACAATGTCTGGTAGTGCTGTGTGTTGATGTGTAGAAGTATAAATAATCTTTAACAAGACAACACTGAAAAACTTTGTAAACCTCCGGTTGGCTAGTTTATCTGATAACAACTAAAGCCACGGAAGAAGAAGAAAAGAAAATTCAAAGAACTGAAAGCAAGTTTTTTTTCTTCCCTTTTCCCCCTTTTAATCTGGCTCTATCCAATTCCCTTCTGTCAAGAGGTGAGGAAAGGTGGCTGCTACTTTTCCCTCACCCTTCACACCTTCAATATTCCTTTTAGTCTTTCCCTAATGTCTTTTGAAGTTGCTGGGATAAGTTGGAAGTAACCATAAATGTTCTCCTCCTTTTTAATTAAAAGGGGAGGCCTGTTTTAGCCTCAAACCCCAAATTGATGTGTGTTTTGTTTATGTATATGTGTGTATATGTGTATATATGTGTGTGGCCACCCAGAACATTATGCTTGGGCTTGGAATGGTGAGAAAAATAGGAGATGATTAAAAGGGCCCTATAAAAAAACCCACATGTTTGGTTGGAATCATCTCATGATTTTTCTCGCTTTGCAGGAGAAGCCATATGTCTAAATCAATGTTGTTTTATTAGTATTTGTGTATATATGTTTGTCTGTGTTGTTCTGTGTTATTTCTAAGACTTGGAAGAGGGTCAAACCCTCTCTGATAACAACAATACAAAAAGGCCTTATTTAAAAATAAATAGTTTTCCTGGAGAAATGAAATGAAATATTTGTATGTGGAATTGTTTATACAAGCAGCTAGAATGAAAATGAATGAATTAATCTGTTGATACCTAAGTGTGTGAGTTAGCCCTCAAACCCCACCCACTCTCTCCCAGGCTGTAAAAGAAATAAAAAACTGCAGATTTTATTGTTGTAATTGAAAAGTAATAGTAAGTGTTTGCATGAGAAGAGTCCCATGGAGAATGTGTGAGAGAATTTATGGAAAATGCATGTCAAGGAGAGAAAACTAATTTTTAGTGGAGAGAAGTTTGTAAAAAAAACTTTTCCTGTCTCTTTTGTTTTTCAACTGGCTGTGTTGCTTTAAGAGCAAGAGAAACAGAAAGAAGAGTGGGGGGAACTGTTTGTTTAAAACTTTTTTTCCTCTCTGCTTAGAATTCCAGTTTGTGAATGGAGATAAAATTTAATGACCACTCTTGCAGTTTCAGATTACAAAGTTTTACTCGAAAGAAAAGACAGTAATTGTTGGACAATTTTTTGGGGAAAAAAAATGTTGAGTTTAAATTGTTTAGTTAGACCTATATATCCATCAACCTAAAGAAATGACTCTGAATTGTTTTACTTAAGTTTTGTAAATGTTTAACCTACTTAATAGAAATTTGTTTCCATCTGAATGGTATTTGATTAACTTGGAATTTGACTTATTGACCAAAGGAAAACAACATGGAAAGTGTCTTACACTGCAGTGCAATCCTCATCACAATGCTCAGAATTATCTGCTGCTATTTTAGCTTTCTACACCTTTTCTCAACAGACTTTTAACTTAATCTCTGACTCTCATTATGTGTGCCAATTTATTTTTAATTTTCCAGGTGCTTACACCATACTCAGGATCGACCCCAATCTTATGGCTTTGTTTTTAACTTTACAGCAGCTATCCTTTGTTTCTCACATATGCATCGGTCCTTTAAGGACTGCCTTCATAAACAAATAAAAAAGGAGGGATCAAGGGTACCTAATTTGGCATGGATAAATCAAGTCAATAAAGTCCTAATAACTTTAAATCAGCTAAATATTTCTTTTCAAAAAACTACTGCCTATCAGTGTCACTTTCAGCAGAAAGCTGTGCTCCCTAATCCATTGGTATGTTATCGGCAATTGCATGAAAAAATCTGGTTAGGTCCAATTCCCTTACTAACTTGGGGGCAAGGCTATGCTCTGTGCTTGTTCCTACAGGTCCTCTCTAGATTCCACCCCAGTGTGTGCAACCAGCCAAAGATGTCATGGCATCAAGTCCAGAACCCAATACTGGAAATGAAGCAGGTGACTCTTCAGACAGCACAATGTCCCTTTCGCTCTTGCCATCGCAGTTGACCAACAACCTGGGGTGATGTGAAAAACCTAACCTCCAAAGCACAGATGGTTCTGTGGCAACAAGGAAAAGAACTTACACCAGAGAATTTATGCGCTACCATATTTGTGGTTTTTGGCTGCAAATTCCTTAGTCATTCTTTGCCTCTCTTTCCTTCTTAATTGCTGTGTGGGGGCTCAAGCTCTCCCACTCATCCTTTAGAATCATGGATGAAATATAATATTTGGGTGCAATTAGCTAATGTCACACAAGTGACAGACTTTTGTATTTCTGAATCATATGGTATGGAAAATCTACTCTCTACCTGTCTTATACCTTTGTGTGTTCCAGCTTCAGTTTTAAAAAATTATACTGGTTTAAGCAATTTTCTATCAGACAATGAATTTCATTATGCAACTATGTCAAGCTAGGGCCATGCCTCTTACATGTTAACCCTTGATGCTATTGTTTTACATACACCAATTATAGCTGTTCCTACAAATCTTACTTGTGCAAAAATTGTCAATTGTACTACTTTATCTAAAAAAACCTCATTGTATACATGTCAGTCAAAGAATTTTTAATTGTACCTCCTTTCAAGAGATATCTTTTAATTATGCACATATATGGTTATTCAATGTCTTTTTTCCCCTCTACTTTCAATTTTCCACAGTAAACTACCATTAACTTACCTCAGGAACAAGTTATGTTTTGTATAAACAAATGCAAAGTTATATGTCCCCTGAGTAAGACCCACTAACTACTCCAGCTTAGAATAATGTCCTCATTAATAAAATAGAGAAGAGTGAGATGTGGGGGAATTTGCACGTGCAGCAAACTGCCATGCTTTCCCCCCCACAAACCTCATAACCTTTTGATACCCTTTGTCTTAATGAAGCAGCCAGAAGTTCATACCCTTTTGACTTAATGCCTTACCTATCTAAACAGATAATATGCTTAGTTCCTTCTCCTATCTCTTCCTGTCTTTGTTAGTTCCTTCTCCTGTTTGCTCTTTACCTGATATCTGACCATGTAATGTGTTACTAGAAAATAGTTGCTTACATGAAGACATTTTCCAGTGAAGAAACCTTGTCAGCATTTAATGGTAAAGCCTATGTATGTAACAAGTATATAAGAAGCAATGAACTCAGAGTTTGTCAAGCTGTGTCCTGCAGCTTCAAACCTCTGCTCGAGACATGCCTGCATCTTTTTCTTAGCATCCTACACTAATACTCCTATTTTCCCCCAAACAACAACCCTACGAGGTGAATTGAGGCAACAGTGATTGGCCCAAAGTCAGCCCTTTGGCTTTCATGCCTAAGGTGGAATGAGAACTCACAGTTTCCTGGTTTCTAATATGATGCCTTAATCAGTCAACCAAACTAACTCATATTTGAAGTTGCCTTTTATAAGTAATATTAGTAATATTACAGTATTATTATTACTATTACTATCAGTACTATTTCTAGCTGCCTGAGCTCTTTAGCAAGATATATAAAGCCTTGTATGAATCCCCCCCCACTGGAACCCTCTGACAGTTTTCAGAGTGGTATAGCCACTATTTTTTTTGATATACTTTTCTCACATGCCAATATTGACTTCTGCTGTAGTTTGAAAGAAGTCTTTGTTTTATGTTGCCTCAAGTGTATTTAGTTCATTGACCACTTTGCATAGAAAGGAACACCCTTCAGTTGGAACAGCAGTTGCTCTGATATCTAAGAGCTTCTAAGACTTAATTAAGGAAGAATATCAGCAAATAGCTTGAGCCTGCAAAGATGAAGTGAAGAAAGCTAAGGCTCAAAATGAAAGCTTGTGACCAAAGTCAAAAATAACAAAAAAAGTTTCTTTTGACATGTAAAAAATAAGAAAAAAGTGAAGGAAATGATTGGTCCATTAGTGGGGGGAAAGTGGCAAGAAGGTGACAAGCAACAGGGAAAAAGCAGAACTATTTAACTCATTTTTTGCATCTGTCTTTACACAAATGGAAAAAACAGACCAACCTATCAAAAATAGTGCCATAAAAAACAGAATAGAAACACAAGTTAAGATAGGCAAGAAAATGGTAAGTGAGCACCTATCCAGCCTAGATGAGTTCAAATCACCAGGACCAGATAGATTACACCCCAAGGTTCTCAAGGAACTGGCAGATGTGATCTCAGAACCACTGAACTATATTTTTCAAAGATCCTGGAGCACTGGGGAACTACCAGAGGACTGGAAAAGAGTTGATATAGTTCCCATCTTCAAAAAAGGAAAAAAAATGGACCCAGGAAATTACAGACCTATCAGCCTGACCTCAATACCTGGGAAGTTTCTGTAAAAGATAATCAAACAACGAATCAGCGAATACCTAGAGGCAAACAAAGTCATTACTAAAAGCCAACATGGGTTTGTCAAAAACAGATCATGCCAGACAAATCTTATTGCATTCTTTGACCGAGTGACAAAATTAGTGTACTAGAGAAATGCTGTGGATATAATTTACTTGGACTTCAGTAAGGCATTTGATAAAGTAGATCACAACCTACTACTTGATAAGATAGAAAAATGTGGGTTAGATAGCATCACCACCAGATGGATTCATAGCTGGTTGACCGGCCGTATTCAGCATGTGGTCCTCAATGCAACCACATCTACATGGAGTGAAATGTGTACTGGGATACCCCAGGGCTCTGTTCTGGGCCCAGTGCTCTTCAACATCTTCATCAAGGATTTGGATGAGGAGATAAATGGGGAACTCATCAAATTTGCAGATGACACCAAGCTGGCAGGAATAGCCAGAAGACAGGCTTAAGATACAGGAGGATCTGGACGTTGGGCTCTATCTAACAAAATGAAATTCAATTGTGAAAAAAGTAAGATTCTACATTTAGGCAAGAAAAGGCAAATGCGCAGGTATAGTATAGGGGGTACCTTGCTCAATAGTAATAACTGTGAGAGGGATTTTGAAGTCCTAGTGGACAATCATTTAAATATGAGCCAGCAGTGTGCCGCAGCTACCAAAAAAGCCAACACAGTGCTAGGCTGCATTAACAGAGGGATAGAATCAAGATCACATGGACTATTAATACCACTTTACAATGCCTTGGTAAGGCCACATTTGGAGTACTGCATCCAGTTTGGGTCACCACAATGTAAAAAAAGATGTTAAGACTCTAGAAAATGTACAGAGAAGAGCAACAAAGATGATTAGGGGACTGGAGGCTAAAACATATAAGGAATGGTTGTTGGAATTGGGTATGTCTAGTTTAACGAAGAGAAGGACGAGGGGGGACACGATAGCAGTATTCCAATATCTCAGGGGCTGCCAGAAAGAAGAGGGAGTCAAGGTATTCTCCAAAGCGCCTGAAGGCAGGACAAGAAGCAATGGGTGGAAATTAACCAAAGAGAGAAGCAACCTAGAACTAAGGAGAAACTTCCTGTCAGTTAGAACAATTAACCAGTGGAACAACCTGCCTCCAGAAGCGGTGAATGCTCCAACACTGGAAGTTTTTAAGAAGAAACTGGACAGCCATTTGTCCAAAATGGTATAGGGTTTCCTGCCTGAGCAGGGGGTTGGACTAGGTGACCTCCAAGGTCCCTTCTAACTTTATCATCATCATCATCATCATCATCATCATCATCATCATCATCATCATCATTATTATTATTATTATATTTATTGGGGACAGCATATATTTTTCATTTATGGAATCATAATATTTTTGGCCACACAATTTCCAATAAAATCTTGCATTTGCTTCCATGGGGAATGTCATTGAAAAACGCACTTGTAAGACAGTCAGTTCTATAAACATTTTTTCATAGAAAATAGGAAAAACCTCTGTTCATTATAGTTTAAAATGATGTATAATTACTAGCAAATAAGTACATTATTACAAAATGTCAATTTTCTTATAAAACTATTTTTCTATCTTATAAAAATATTTAACATTGTCAGATTTCCATTAATGTTTTACTGGTAAGAACTACAATATCCAAAACTGAAACTGATTTATCTGAAACTTTATCTGAAATTCAGTATCTGAGTGTGAAAAGTATTTCCAAAGGAGTATCTATATTAGACTGTTGCTGAAATATTAATAATAAATATTTGCAATGCCTTTTTTAAAAAATCCAGCATATGATACAAGCGTTTACATGATAAAATCCACTTCTTTTCCTTTTAAAAAAAAAATCTCAGATTTTAGGTTTGAGATTATAGGATTAGATCCCATAACAGATCAAGAAGCTTCAGAATCAGCGACAAACGGTGAAGATACTTCTTGTGAAATGCTTTAGTACATTCTTTATGTAATGCATTAAGTTGTCTTAGAATGTATTCTAAGTATAGTAAGAAGAAGAAAGAGAACAGCAGCTAGATCCTCAAATCATATATACCATGCTCATAGGTAATCCAAACAAATTAATGCAACATTGAATCAGTGTGATTGATTCTTATTATGTAGCAGTCTTATGTAGCAGTCACTGGTGATGCTTAATTAGGTCAATATAGCAGTAGTGTCCCAAAGAGGCTCTGTCAAAAGGCAACTGGACTTTGTTTTCCAAGAAGCTTCTTTAATTCTCACTCTGAAGAGCTGAAGAACAGAATTGAAGAAGCTTCTTGGATGAGAACTGAAATGTCTTCAAAGAAAAACAAAGTCCACTTGCTTTTTATAAAAATACCTTTGGGACAACCATGATCTGGATGACTGAGAATCTCCATAGACATATTGCAGTAGTGTCTAGTCTAAAACTATCTAGATTGCATCAAAATGTATGACATCTAGCATTAAGGAACATGTTAACAGGTTCTTTGTCTTTATTCTTCTAGATAAATAGGAAGTAGAAGGGCTGTAATGAAAAGTCTAAATATATATACTGAATATCTGCAGGGAAGGATGTAGTTCTTGAGAATAGCAGGATATAAGAAACTAGGACTATGTGATGATTAGATTTGAACATTAGATTCAGTTGATTCAATCAAATGATCAGATCTGATTTTCTGGAATGGAATAATCAAAATGAACCAGATGTCTCCAAATTTGTTCAATGATTTGGTAAGACCTTTGCACATTCTGACATTTGAACTGATTTAAATAGTTTAACTGTATTGGACTGATGTTCTGAATCAAATCAATGATTTGGATACAAATGTAGCTGGCCTACATTATGTAATGCATTAAGTTGTCTTAGATGGTGAATGTATTCTAAGTATAGTAAGAAGAAGAAAGAGAAGAGCAGCTAGATCCTCAAATCAAATATACCATGCTTATAGATAATCCAAACAACACCAAGCTGGCAGGAATAGCCAACATTCCAGAAGATAGGCTTAAGATTCAGAACAATATTGACAGACTTGAACATTGGATGCTATCTAACAAAATGAAATTCAATGGTGAAAAAAGTAAGGTTTTACATTTAGGCAAGAAAAACCAAATGTACAGGTATCGTATAGGGGGTACCTTGCTCAATAGTAGTAACTGTGAGAGGGATCTTGGAGTCCTAGTGGACAATCATTTAAATATGAGCCAGCAGTGTGCCACAGCTGCCAAAAAAGCCAACACAGTGTTAGGCTGCATTAACACAGGATAGAATCAAGATCGCGTGAAGTGTTAATATCACTTTACAATGCCTTGTAAGGCCACACTTGGAATACTGCATCCAGTTTTGGTCACCACAATGTAAAAAAGATGTTGAGACTCTAGAAAGCGTGCAGAGAAGAGCAACAAAGATGATTAGGGGACTGGAGGCTAAAACATATAAGGAACGGTTGCTGGAATTGGGAATGTCGTCTAATGAAGAGAAGGATGAGAGGTGACATGATAGCAGTGTTCCAATATCTCAGGGGTTGCCACAAAGAAGAGGGAGTCAAGCTGTTCTCCAAAGCACCTGAAGGCAGGACAAGAAGCAATGGATGGAAATTAATTAAAGAGAGAAGCAACCTAGAACTAAGGAGAATTTCCTGACAGTTAGAACAATTAATCAGTTCAACAACCTGCCTCCAGAAGCTGTGAATGCTCCAACACTGGAAGTTTTTAAGAAGAGACTGGACAGCCATTTGTCTGAAATGGTATAGGATTGAACTAGATGACCTCCAAGGTCCCTTCCAACATTATTATTATTATTATTATTATTATTATTATTATTATTATTATTATTATTCATTAGACGTGAACCTTAGTCAACTGAACATTCAAATTGACTGGTGTGATGGTTGATACAAGTTGCTTCCAGCATCCTAGGTATCAGCCAGGTACCCCCTTAAAATGTAAGATGTTCTAAGTAGCACAGTTTTTTGTAGCATTGCTGGAGTTATTGCAGGAAGCTGCAGTTTTTTGAAATATTTTGCAAAGTTTTTGGACATAGTTCCCAGTGCCCCTATGACAATGGGTATCATTATTACACGTTTCATCTATAATCTCACAGTTTCGATGGCCAGGTTATGATATTTTGTATTTTTTTTCAGTTCTTTTTCTTCAACTCTGGCATCTCCTGGTACAGTGATATCAATCAGCTGTACACTTCCGTTCTCTACAACTGCGATATCTGACGTGTTGTGTTCCAAATGGTGATCTGTCTGTATTCGAAAGTCCCACAAGATCTTCACCCTCTCATTCTCAACAACTTTTTCCACCCTATGTTCCCATGACTTTTTGGACACAGGCAAGTCATATTTTTTACACAATGTCCAGTGGCTTAATTTAGCAACTTGATCATGTCTAGCTTTGTAGTCATTTTGTGCGATTTTGCTGCACTCACATATTAGATGTGAAACAGTTTCAACTTTGTCATTGCAAAGTCGGCAATTTGTCAGTGGATTTTTGTATCTTCGCTTTCATGGCATTAGTTTGTAGTGCTTGTTCTTGAGCAGCCAGTGATAAGCCTTCCATTTCTTTCTCGATGGTTCCCATCTTAAGCCATGCCCATGTCAAGTTGTTATCACATTTTCCTTCAATGTTTTTCAAATGCTGTCTATGCCAAGCTTTGGTTTTCCTTCTATTTAGTCCAGGGGTGTCAAACTCAATTTCATTGCGGTTGTCCTCGGGGGGCCGGGTGAATGTGGCCAGGGTGGGTGCAGCCTACTGGGTGGGTGTGGATGGAGTGGCTGTGGTCTACTGGGTGGGCATGGCCAGCTCTACTTCATTTGCATCAAGGGTGCCTCTGGGGGCCTGGGCAGGAGTGGGACAGATCTGAGGGTCTCTGGCAGAAGGGGGTGGGACCAGGGCAAGTGCCTCATGAATATCTGAAAATCTGAGTTGAAACCATGGCAAAGGCATTTTCAAATATGTGTATTATATAAAGACATACCAAAAGGCTAAAGTCAGTTTCAAATCTCTACCACAGGCATTCAGATACTATTGTAGAAACATTGGAGAAAGGCTACAGGAAGGACTTATGTGAACCTGCCTCCAGAAGTGGTGAATGCTCCAACACTGGAAGTTTTTAAGAAGAGACTGGACAGCTATTTGTTTGAAATGGTATAGGGTTTCCTGCCTGAGCAGGGGGTTGGACTAGATGACCTCCAAAGTCCCTTCCAACTTTTATTATTATTATTATTATTATTATTATTATTATTATTATTATTGATCATCGCACAGTCAGCCAGATGTTCAGACTGGATTTGGCATTTTGTCTACCTATCGAGTCCTTACCCAGGACCTGATTATTATTATTATTATTATTATTATTATTATTATTTATTAACTGAAATATTTATATTTATTGTCCTTCTCCAGTGGTTATCTTTTGATTATATAAGCCCTATTTCATGCTGCAGCTTTTTAGAAACATAAATAATAGGAAAAGCTAAAGGCTGTAAATTATTTAAAGTATACTACACAATGGTAGGAAGGAAGATAAAACAAGCAAAAAAAAAAGGAATCCTTTGCTAATAAAAAGCAAATGATCTTTTGGAATGTATGCTATACTTTAAATTCACCGTTCACATGGAGTAAAAATGTATCTGTTTATGAGGAAGATTTTATCTTAACTTCCTTTATGTCTAAATTAACATAAAAGCTAAAAAAAGATGTCTGTGTCCTGAAAAGCATTGTTGTGAGGGCGAATGAAAAACCGTGGCTGACTTATGAGGTCCACAAGATGCTGAAAGCATGGAATGTGGCTTTTAAATCTGGTGACATGCTGGCACTTAGAACAGCCAGAGCAAATCTGAAAAGTGCCATAAAAAGTGCAAAGCAAGCCCATTGCCAGAAAATTCAGAACTTTTTTCAGGACCCAACAAATACCAGGCGAATGTGGCAAGGTATCCAGGCCATTACGGATTACAAGGTGGCTTCATCGAGATGCAAGGATGACATAGAGTTCCTAAACAAACTGAATGCATTTTTTGCTAGATTTGAGGCATCAAATAGCACTCCTGCTAGGAAAGCAGTGCCCCATCCTGATGAGCAAGTGCCAAGCTTTGATGTCACCTCTGTCCGGAAAACACTGCAGAGTTAACATTCAGAAAGCAGCAGGCCCAGATAACATCCCTGGACGTGTCCTCAGGGAATGAGCAGGGGAGCTGGCTTGTGTTCTCACAGATATTTTAAACCTCTCATTGCAGCAGGCAGTGGTCCTATCATGTTTTAAGACAGCCATCATCTTGCCAGTGCCAAAAAAGTCCACAATTTCAGGCCTCAATGATTACCATCCGGTTGCACTGACATCTATCATCATGAAATGCTTTGAGAAGCTGATAAAGGACACTATTGTATTTAGCCTCCGCCAGCTTTTGACCCGCTTCAGTTTGCCTACCGACCAAATTGCTCTATGGAGGATGCTATTTCTTCCATTCTCCATCTGAGCCTGAAGCACTTAGAAGAAAGAAATACTCATGTGTGTTTGCTTGTTTGTTGACTTCAATTTGACATTTAACACAATCATTCCCCAGCATCTAGTAGACAAACTGGGCCTTTTAGGCTTAAACACTCCTTTGTGCAACTGGATTCTTAATTTTCTTACCAATAGACCCCAATATGTGCAAGTTGGAACAAATACCTCTAATACCATTTTCTTGAGCACAAGTTCTTCTCAGGGCTGTGTCTTAAGTCTGCTGCTGTTCACCCTCTTGACCCATGACTGTTGTGCTAGGTTTGCCACCAACCATATTGTGAAGTTTGCAGATGATACAACAGTAGTGCGCCTTATTCAGGATGACAAGGTGGAAGCTTACCACAAGGAGGTTGAAAGTTTGGTGAACTTGTGTAAGGAAAACAGCTTAGTTTTAAATACCGAAAAACCAAAGAGATCATTGTTGATTTCAGAAAAGGCAGGCACAGCAACATGTCTCTGTGCATAAATGATTCACCTGTGGAGATGGTTACCAGCATCAAATTCCTGGGTGTGCAGCTAATGAGTAGGCTGACTTGGTCGCTCAACAGTGAGAAACTGGTGAAGCAGGCACAGCAGCCCATGCATTTTCTGCACCGCATGAGAAAAGCACATCTTCCTTCCCCTATCCTGACCACTTTCTACAGGGGGACAATGGAGAACATCCTGTCATACAGCATCACAGACTGGTTTGGCGGCATCACTGCTTCAGACAGGAAGGCGATGCAGAGAGTAGTGAGAATGGCTGAAAAGATCATTGGCAGTTCCCTCCCTCCCATCCAGGACATAGCACAGAAGCGCTGCTTGAGCAGGGTCTGTAAGATTATCTGGGACACTACACATCCTCTTCATGACCTGTTTTCCTTGTTACCTTCTGGGAGGAGGGTTCGTGGTATCTGAAGCACAACATCCAGATTCAGCCAGAGTTTCATTCCATACAGCATTAACCTTGTGAACTCTCAAGCTTCCTCCTTCCATTATATATTCAAGATGGACAATATTTAATATTTATTGCTACGTATATGTAGGGATGTGGGTCTATACATATGTTGTTCATAGTATGTTTAGGTGTATGTCATGTATGTGTTTCACTTTGAGAGCAGGCAACTAAATTTCATTTTTGATGTGTGCCATTGTGCCCACAGTATAAAAATGACAATAAAGGTTATCTTATCTTAATTATGAAACATTTTTTATTTTGACACTTCCATTATTTGATAACACTTGGGCAATTTTATTACTTCCTTTAAAAAGCTTTATCTTGTGATAAATATCTGTATTTTCCCAGAATAGAATGAACATAATGAATAAATAATATCTCCTTCTCTAGCTTACTGTAATGTTCAGCTGCATTTAAGACAATGTGTATTTATAGAACACCAGATCAAATGACTAGGAATAATTTATTAAGATTACACCACAAAGAGGCACAAAATGCTGTTTAAAGTATTCTTTTTTCACTTTTGAAGACCGCATAAAGAACTGCTCTTCTCCCTATGACAGCTGTGGAATGGAGGGTCCAGAATCTTCTAATCTTACTTACATATAGATCAGTGAAGCAACACGTGCTTTGCATATGGAAGATCACAGTCGGTCATGTCCGATAAAATCTGGGAAAGAATTCAGCCTGATATCTTCAAAAGTTGTTGCCAATCAATGTAAACTAGGGCTAGGGAACTGAAACCTAGCTGTATTTCCAGTTGTGTTAATAAGACTGACATAGAAGTATAACATTCTCTTAGCAGGTTGAGCAAAGTTTAAGCTGGTTATTGGTCGCATCAAAGATGCTGGGAACTCAGAAAGCAAACAAAGCGTAGTGGTGGATAAGAGTTGAATGAACTGATCAAATTTACTGGCCAGTGACTCATACCAGTGATACATATAGGCTCTATCCATGTTGCATGGTGCCTAGATAATTGGCTAGCCATTTGTTTAAGGTATGTCTCATAACAGGGCTACCATCTTGGTACCGGCCTGCTGCTGAGGCAGGCTGAAGCTAGATTAAAGTGGTCCAACAAGAAAGCATTGTTTTCCATTGGAGAATTCAATAAAACATTCTGATCTTCATGGAGGAAAAGCCTGAGTAAGGTCAGCAAGCTGCATAGCTCCAATTTGCCTTCTATCTACTCATGGTGCCATGTGTTCTGTATAATTTCTGTTTTGGCTGCCAGGATATACATAACTTCCCTAGGTAGAAAAGTTTTCTTTCTTTTTAGAATTAGGTAAGAATAGCAACTTCCTGGAACTTAACCTACAAGGTTGTTATTCTTACTAGTAAATTACACTGCTTTGCTCCCCCCCAACTTTCCAGTAGACATGGGGCCTTGTTGGAGAGAAGAAAAACTTAGCAAGTTTTTCCCTGCACCTGTCTTTACCTCTGTGCTTCCCACAGAGTGGCCCCATTAGGTGAAGTTCCTTGAATATGAGCATTTTCTGGCCTTGTTTTGGATGCTTAATAAGAAAACCTAATGGAAGTTACTAAGCAATCTGATTTGATCCTTCTATTACAGCTCTCACCTTAATTTTGCATATCTACTTTAATAGGATGATGCAACTGAGGTTTATTAAACAAAATTATTCTTTCCAAATTTTGCATAACCATAATTGTCATATATGTGTTACTTGTTTTTAATCTGCTAAAAGTCACATTCAACCATTGATTAAATATAATCAAGGTAACAAAAGGTACAAGACTGAGACCTGCTGCTGAGATTATTTGATAAGACAGTCAAGATTTCAAGAATCTCTTCCAGACTGCTATATCAAATAGCATTTATTTATTTGATTTATACATATATACATAACTCTGGGAAGTTTACAATAAAATATATAAACAAGTAAAATATATAATATAAAATAAAACACATATCAACTGTCCATCGTAAACTAGCCATCAAGAAAGCCAAGAGCAGACTCTATCACACTTCTGGGGTTCTAGGTCCTAGCACAAAATCAAATGTTTAGGGCTTTGAGAAAGGATTAGAGGCTATCCTAATCTCAAGTGGAATGACTCCTGGTTTGTAAAGAGGAAGGCATTTAGTTTCAGTGGCCTTCCTGTGCTTCCAGGGAGCTGCTGCATTTGAAATGCACTTGATGAAACAAATATTGTCACCTCAGCTGAAGTGACTGAACTGCAACCGCTTTGCATAGACTTAACATGTGACAATTATGCATATTTTCAGTATTACTTCCTTTATTGCTATTGTGGGAATCTAATTAGTATTTTCTATTATAGATATTGTTTAAATTATCACATCCTGGCATATTTATTATCAGCTAATTTGAATTTTTCCCAAATACACGATACAAAGATTTTATTTTTCTAAACCATTTCTGCACCAATCATATAAATATTCAACGGACCGTTTCCCATCCTTCTGGAAACCTTAATGCTATCAGCAGTGAAAATAAACATTGTGAAGACTCAGCAGTATAAATTAGTCATGCATAAAATCAGCAGCATCTGCAGAATCTTGCTGCTTCCAGAATGATAAAAGCAGCATTGTGGTTCCACACATTAAGCTCTGTAACTTTTGGTCATGTGTGCAACTGCACATTGAAAATAGATGTAGTTTAACCATAGCTTGTGTATTCTTGGAGACTTTAACGCAATTGTTGATCCAGTACAGGACTATAAAAGTTACAAACAGGGGAAAAAAGGAAGTAATGTTTTACCTAAATCCTTTCTAAGAATGAAAGATGAACTTTGTATTACAGGACATTTGGAGAGAGATGTACCCGGGAAAAGCACAATACACCTTTTACTCTAACAGACATAAATCGTGGTCAAGAATTGACATGATATGGACTTCTTTGGACTTAAAGGCTATGATACAAGAAATTGAAATAGAATCTAACATTTGGACAGACCATAATTCAATGAAAATGACCTGGAAAGGACTTAAGAAAAGACCAAGATGGTCCTTGAATAAATCAATATTGAAAGAAAAGGAGTTTTTACAATTTGCAATAAAAGAAATGGAATTCATTTTTAAAGTTAATAAAAAAGAAGAAACCTCTATTCAAATTGTATGGGACACGGCCAAAGCTTATTTTAGAGGTTTGGCCATAACTTACCGTAAATGCCGGCGTATAAGGCGACTTCCGCGAGCGCTGAAATCGGCGCCAAAGACGGGGGTCGTCTTATACGCCGAGTCATCTTATACGCCGGAAATACTGGTAGTTTCCGGCATATAAGACGACGTTCTAGGAATGCGGCCTGGCTATAAAGACGGGGGTCGTCTTATACGCCGGGTCGCCTTTTACACCGGCATTTACGGTATCTTGCTAAAAAGAACAAGGAAAAGAAACTTGTTCAACATAGATTGAAAGAACAATTTAGTATGTTGGAAGCTGAATTACAATTAGACCCTCAAAAGAAAAAGTTGAAAATACCAATGGAACTATTAAAACATAAGTTAAACTTACTTGAGACAAATATAATGGCACAACAGATTAAAAGGTCCAAAAAGAATTTTTTTGAAAATGCCAATAAACCTGGGAGATGGTTGGCATATAGACTAAAAAAAGAAAGAGAAAAAAGATTAATAAGTAAGCTATGGGATACGGATGGTGGCCTACAATGTCATAATGACTTAATGAAAAAAATTACGAAGGAATATTATGAGACACTGTATAAGGCGGAGACAGTTTCTAAAGATGTAATTCAGGCTTATTTAAAAGAAGCAAATCTCCCAAAGGTTCCTGAGAATATGCGTCAGAGGCTAAATGAGAATGTTTCAATGATGGAGATTACAGAGGCAATAAAAAAGCAAAAGAAAGATAAAATGCCAGGACCTGATGGTCTTCCTGCTGAATTTTATGTAGTGTTACAAGATACTATAACTCCAACTCTGAAAGACTTAGTAATGAAGTTTTTACACATATAAAAATACCGGACTCATGGACTGAAGCTAATATTACTTTGATACCTAAAGAAGATACTGATCATACACTAATTAAAAATTACAGACCAATATCACTATTAAATGTAGAGTACAAAATCTTTGCTGCAATAATGGCAGAAAGAATGAAACAATTTTTGAATGAATTTATACACCCAGACCAAAATGGTTTCCTACCAAAAAGACAGATAAAGAATAACTTGAGGATTATTTTAAATGTTCTGGAGTACTATGAAATCCATCCAGGGAACCAGATGGCACTTATATTTCTTGACGCACAAAAAGCCTTTGATAATTTAAATTGGCAATTTATGTTTCAACAACTTCAAGAAATGGACTTTGGTGAAAGTTTTAATAAAGCAATTCAAGCAATTTATAAGAAACAAACAGCAAGAATACTTTTAAATGGAGATTACACAGATAGATTTGAGATTAAAAAAGGCACTAGACAGGGATGCCCGTTGTCTCTTCTGTTGTTTATTCTTACATTAGAAGTTTTGGCAAGAAATATCAGACAAGACACAGAAATTAAAGGCCTGGAGATTAAAGATCAGAAATATAAACTACAGGCCTTTGCGGATGACTTGGTCTTCATTCTAGAGGAGCCATTGCAAACAGCTAATAAACTCTTGCAGAAAATTGAGAAATTTGGAGCAGTGGCTGGTCTGAAAATAAACAGGGAAAAGACTAAAAGTAATAACAAAATATCTAACAGACAAACAGAAAACTCAATTTACTAAAATGACAAATCTTCAAATAGTTAAAAAAGTTAAATATTTGGGTATTTATTTAACGGCGAAATATACTACACTAAAAGAAGACAATTATGAGAGATTAATTTTTTTTTATTGAAAATTTTTAAAATTTTTACAGTAAAATCCCCTTCCCCAGTCCCTCCCAACCCACCCCAACCCCCCCCCCAATCTTCCCAGAGCTGAGTACAGGCTTAACTAGAACTTAAAAGAAAAAAAAGAAAAAAAAATTTTTAAAACCCAAATAAACCTTAAACAAATATAGTTACAATCAGTAAACAAATTGTAAAATACTTTAACTCCATTATATATAAAGAACAGAAAGAGGAAAATTAAATGTAAATTATTCAAAAGCTAGATGGTATTCTCTTGTATCATACTTATATTGTATAAAATTTATCCATATTTATAATTCAAAACTTCCGTTTCTTTCACAATTAATAAACCAATCATCTCTCTGACTTAATAACATTACAAAATATCATATTGCATATAAAGTAAATTAGTTAGAATCTAATCCACCATTAAAATATTATAAACTTTAAGTATAAATTATTCAAAAAACTAAACAATATTTTCTAATATCATACTTATATTATATAAAGTTTAACCATCTTTCTTTGTTATCACTATCAAAAATGCACATATAAACATTGCTTGTACCATTAAAATTCCCTTATACGTATTTAAAACAAAATATTCCTTTAAATGCTCCTTAAGTTTCTAAGCATGCACTACTTATCTAAAATTTTCATTCAATCTCCCTAATATCATACATATATTATATAAAATTTATCCCTCTTTCTTTGTCATCACAATCCAAAATACACATATAAACATTAATTGTACCATTGAAATTCCCTTATACATATTTAAAACAAAATATTCCTTTAAATGCTCCTTAAATTTCTAAACATGCACTTCTTATCTAAAGTTTTCATTCTCCATAATCTTCTCTCCTCTTTTCCAATGACCAGTTCCATCCGCAATGGACTATAATCTGTCAATAACCTTGAAGCAATCTGTACATTCTTTACCCATCTCTCTTAACCAATAACCTCGAAAAAACTGCTTGAAGATCTACCATTGAAGGTTGCGCCAAAAAACTCTTAGGTCTAGCTTCTCCCACAGACTCAGAAACAAATTCTTGTAAAACTTCCTTAACCTCCTTCTTCTGTTGTTCCTCTTCCTTGCGTTTATATGCTGCACAAGTCATTCTATGCTCCTTCATCTCCACTTATTGAGACCCCTCAGTCTGTGATTTTCCAACTTTCATCAATACAGCTTCTTCAGACTGCAATTCTACCTTCTTCTCTTCCAAGACTTTAAACATTATAGGTGACGATGAGCATGCTCCCAGGACCGAAGTATAAAACTCCTTTGCTTTAAAAACAGTATTAAGTCTATAACGTGTCCCCGCATAGCTCACCACTATTCCAATCGGGATATCCCATCTGAACGGCATCTGCCTCTTTTTAAGTTCATCTGCTAAAAAAGCAAACTCCTTTCTTCTTTTTAAAATTTTAGATGGAATCTCCTTTAAAATTATAACATCTTGTGCTGCAATCTGAAACCTCTTATTGTAAAAAACTTGTATAATTTCATTGCGTAGGGATCTTTTCCCAAAGTAAATTACCACATCTCTTGGCAGATTTCTTTGCTTTGCAATCCAAGAGTTAACTCTAAATATTTTTTCAATTTCTCTAAGTATTTCCTCTTTTTCTCTATCCAAAATCACAGCAAAATCATTTGCAACCATCTCTCTCAGATCTCCTTGCAGATGTTCACTCAAGCCTCTGATTCTTAAAGCGAATTCCATCTCTCTATATTGAAACATAAGAATCTCATCTTGAAAAATTTCCATCTTTTTTTCCATGCCATCAAATTTTCCCTCCAAGACCTCCACTTTATCTGCAACTTCTTCAACACGAAAATCCAACTTTTCAACAACAGAGGCAAGTCCTTTTAAAGCCAAAACTATATCTTGCCTCAAGATCCTGTTATTTTCCACTAAAATCTCTTTCACTTCTCCCCTAATTTGAGATATAGCATTTCCCATTACATCTTGCAAATCTTTTACCGTTAGTGGCTGTACGGGAGAAGAGGGTAATAATGTTGATTTAGGTTGTTGCACTGGTAATATCACCAAAGAAGAAACCACCTTAGGAATTGTAGAAATTACTGGGCGTTTTGAAGCCATCTTAAAAGAAAAAAAATTATTTTCCTCTTTCCTCCTTCTTAAAAAATACAAAAAAAAAAAAAGAAAAGAAAAAAGAGTTAAACAAAAGAGAGGGAGATTAACTCAAAAAACCCAAATCCTCCTTCAAAAAAATCATTGTAATAAGAAAAAGAGAAATAGGAAAAGAAGAGAAAGAAAGAAAAAAAATTAAATAGACAAAATCCATTCCGTCTCCTTAAAAGAAAAAACTTCAAATCGCCATTTTACTTTCCCTCTCAACAAAGGAAAAAAGAAAAGAAAATGAAAGTAACTCTTTAAACTTGAAATCCAAACTTAAAATCCAAGTAAAATCAAAAAATAAAATCCTCTAATCAGCTCTGTCTGCTTTTTAAATGACTCACCAGTTCTCTTTAAGTGCGGAGGTGGGAGCGGCGTCTTGCTTTGTCCCAAACAACAAGGGACAAAGGCACCTGAGAAGCGGAGACACCCTGAACTCTGTGGGAGCACTCCTTTCACCCCAAAAGAAACTCCTTTGGGGATCTCAGAGGCTCAACCACTATTCAGGGTGAAACTCCCCTCCCTCCCTTGGCCCAGGAAGGAAGTTTCAAACCACGGAACAGCTGATGCCTGCTGTTCTCAGCGGTTTTAACGCTGTCTCAGGAGGACGGCTACAAAGTAGCTGCCATTGCCAGCGCTACACCACCGGAAGTTCAATTATGAGAGATTAATGAAACAAATAAAAATGGACTTGGAAAGATGGGAAAATCTTCAATTATCACTTTTAGGAACAATAGCGACGGTTAAGATGAACATTTTACCAAAGCTAATTTTCTTATTTCAAACAGTGCCTGTTAAACTTACTAAGAATTTTTTTTGATGATTTAAATGCAATGATTTTAAGATTTATATGGCAAAAAGGTGAGAATCAAATGTAAATTGTTACAAGAATCTAAGGATAGAGGGGGCTTTGGACTTCCAAATTGGAGACTTTACTATTAAGCGGCTATTTTGCTTTGGCTTAAAGAATGGATTGTATTGAGAAATAAAAGATTGCTTTATTTAGAGGGATATGACCTTCAGCTAGGTTGGCATGCTTTTATATAGTACGAGAAATCTAAAGCACATAAGTACTTTCAGAATCATGCGATAAGAAACGTACTACTTTCAGAATGGGAGAAAATTCTGAAAATGCCTGAGTGGCTTTCAACAATGGAAGCATTTACTTATTCAAATCTGATTAATTATGACAAACTGGTTAGTTATAAAGATATTTTAGATAAAGAGGGAAAACTTAAGGACAGGCAAACTTTACAATTACAAGATATTGATTTGACATGGTGGTCCTACTTGCAAATTCAAACAAGATATGAAAAAGATATAACATTGACACGTTTTTACAAAGAACAGACCCCACTAGATAAAATTTTGTTAAAAACAGATGAGAATTTGATTAGAAAACTCTATAAATTTCTTCTAAACTGGAAGATGGAAGAAGAACAAGTGAAAGAAACAATGATAGTATGGGCAAAGAACTTTGGATATTCTATAGATTTGGAAGACTGGCAAAAACTTTGGGGTAAAAACATTAAGCTTACAAAAGCGATAGCATATAAAGAAAACTTATATAAGATGTTCTATAGATGGCATATGACACCAGTTCGCTTAGCGAAAATGTTTAAAAATGGTTCGGATATTTGCTGGAAATGTAAACAACAGCCAGGCACTTATTACCATGCCTGGTGGACATGCCCTATCGCTAAGAAATATTGGTCTAAGATTCATAGATGGTTGGAAAAGATGATGAAACTACAAATAGAATTTAAACCAGAATTGTTTTTGTTAGGAATATTAAGACCTAATTATGGTAAAGAGAATGATTACTTGATATTGCATGTTTTAACTGCTGCAAGGATAGTATTTGCCCAATTTTGGAAAAATGAGAATCTACCATCTGACCAGATTATTATTACCAAAATTCTAGAGTGTGCAGAAATGGATAGACTAACATTAGAAATGAAAGAAAAAGATGATTCAATTTATTTTAGAACTTGGGAAAAATTTTATCAATGGTTAGAGAAATGTTAGAACTTGAAGGATTTAATATTTTAGAATAGATGACTGATTTTTAATCGAGTTCTAACTAACATTTTGATGATACGATTACTTTTCCTGATTTTCATTTGTTACTTTTGATTGTTAGGATTTATTTATTTTATTTTATTTTATTTTATTTTATTTTATTGTGATTTTATTAGTAGTGTTTACTTAATAGATCAACGTATTTGTTTACTAATTATTTTTAATATGTTACAGTTTAAGCTTTGTTAAAAATGGTTGAATATGATACTTACTCATTATTATGAACCAGACAGTTGCTTTTTTGTTGAAATATGTGATTGTACCTATCCTTATTTTACCCTAATCCCTTATTTCCTTCCCCTCCCCCTTTCCTTTTTACCCTTCCCTTTACCATACCTATTTTTCCTTACCTATATAAATTTAATAAAATTTTGTTAAAAAAAATAGATGTAGTTTACATCATGGTGGTGTGGACATTGCTCTCATACTCCTATCACAGGTGATCTGTAGGGCAGGGGGTCCCCAATCCCCTGGCTGTGGCCCACTACCGGGCCTTGAGCCCTTTGGAACTGGGCTGTGGAAGTGGTGGGCAAGTTTGTGTGGCCATCCCCACTTATGTGAGCAGCAGACAAGTTCTAGTTGTGTGGAACTATCCCCTCTCCTCCTCCCCCCAGCTGGTCTGAAAAGCTGGAAAGGTTGGGGAACTCTGCTGTAGGAGATAAGAAAATACTCTCCTTCAAATTAATATCATGCAGTTTATACTTTGTCTTCTAATCTAGGGATAGTAGTGTTGAACATATCATGGAAATAATTTTTCTCTGGATTACAAAACAATTTCATAACTATTAAATTAAAAACAAAACAATACAATATTAATGTTTTTACATGTCAAGTTTAAAATTTGCTAAATTTTACTAAATCATAAAATTTTAACAGTATTATAACTACAGCCACCACATACAAACAATTTCAGATGCAGGGGAATCTCCTGGACTTATTACTTCAATATTTTAGATTTCCGCACATGTTCTCCTCTTTTGGATTATTCAACTGCTGAATAATGCACAAAGCAAATAGTAACACAAGCAAACAAAAATGGTACACTCATACAGCTAGAAAAAAATGAATATTTTAAAAAGTCTATAACCCTTACCCTTTAAAAACCTTAACCCATGTAACTGCATACAGTGTCAAGATTGTCAGTTTCAAAATATCAGGTCAACCAAGTCAGGTCAGTGTCAAAAGCTGGGGTTTACATTGTGATATCACCACACACATTTCATCCTTTTTGCATCACTGTGGTTTATAAAGGTTGCCTATGACAACAATATGGAAATGGCAATTTTTTTATAGATGATTTTCAACTTCCAACCCTGGTCTGCAGTATTAGAATTCACTGTTAGTCATCCTTTCATGTCTTAACTAGTTCTGTTCCTGTTTACTAAGCCAAGAGAAGGTGAGTCGGTGGTGTTACCTGCTGAAGCCTACTGTGGTGTGATACACTATCTTAGGAAAGAGATGGCAGTCTGTATACTATATTAATCAAATTACATTGATTAATGTATATTTATAACAAAAGAGTAGCTATTTCAAGCTATAGATGACTTTAAATTGTTCTTAATGTCAGTACCCAAAATAGGATCATATCACTTTAAATAAAATTTTGTAAATTAAATCTAAAGGACACCAAAGAATAAATCCAGTATTTTGGTAAATGGCAAATGGCTCTCAGTTTATAAACTCAATGTGCATGGAATGAATAAATTAACACTGTGTAATAAATCCCAGGATTGAATCTCAGTTGTTCAGGAAGTGTTCATAAATATCATCATCCTTCTTAGATTTCCACTTAGTTCCTGCAGTTGAATTAAAGATGAAGGACAAGCAGCTGTATGTATTTTTTCCTTGACTGAGCAAGATATTTTTATGCATCAAGCTTATACTATTTTATGCCTCAAGCAAACTGTTAAGAT
The DNA here is from genome assembly GCF_016545835.1 of Crotalus tigris. Lineage (NCBI taxonomy): Eukaryota > Metazoa > Chordata > Lepidosauria > Squamata > Viperidae > Crotalus > Crotalus tigris. Next base: position 1,476,551 of record NW_024096634.1, on the reverse strand, counting down.
AAATGTGAACTGTGGATGAATCATATAAAACCCAAATGAGAAAACTGACATCTGAGCTAAAATACCTATTTTATTCTTTACTGTATATGCAGAAAATGAAAATTCCACAAAAGTCTTAATTTCTTATGTTCTAAGCAAGTTTTTATCTGTATATATCTCTAGCTATACTTCATACCTTGTTATAGAGTTGAATGAAAAACATCATTCTATTTTATACCAAATATTAAAAAACAAACAAGGAAGTAAATATGTAAATACGTATATGAAGTCCACATTTCTAAATAGGGCTCTATTTAGAACTGCAGTTAGTAAAATGCTTGTTTTATTCATTCATACTTTCAATTTATATCTTGCCACAATAAAAGTGGGTTGCAGCACGTTATAAAATATGACAAAAACAAAACTTTCACAATAAATGTAATTAAAGATATCTAAAATCTAACATCATAAAACATGTTAATTCAATATAAACATAGAGAGAGGAGATCTTTAAATATAATAATGGATGTTGATGTCCCTCTGATTCTGCAATATTTATGTTTATGTTTTTGGGTAAGATCATAAATATGTGAAATAACCATTGCCATGGTTCTCCTTTTACCTCACAGTCAGTTGGAATATCTTTGGGAACATGTAAGGATGCCTTCTTGGGATTTTGTGGTTCCCTCTACAACTACTAAATCAGGATGAGCAAAAGAAATAGCAATAGCAATAGCACTTAGACACATATACTGCTTTACAATCCTCTCTAAGCGGTTTACAGAGTAGTATATTGCCCCTAACAATCTGGGTCCTCATTTTACCGACTTTGGAAGGATGACAGACTGAGTCAACCTTGAGTTGGTGAAGATCAAACCCCTGACAATCAACAGAATTAGTCTGTAATGCTGCATTCTAACCACTGTGCTACTAGGCAGGTAGTATGTGACTATCTCTACATGATTTTTTATTTTCAAATCCAAAGTATTGCATAGCTTTACAACATAAATAAAAAGCATGTGATCTAAACATATGAAATAACTTTTGTTATAAAAGAACCCATTAGAATTTAAGATGCCATCATAAAAGCAATGTTGCAACATCCTACCAATTAGCTGAACTATTTCTTCCCCAAAAGATAAATAAGTAATAAATTATGAAATAATATATTTTTTTAAAAAATAATTTTAAACATGTAGAAAACTGAGCTATGTAAAAAGCTTTAAATAGTCACTTTTATTCAATGAAATGTGGATTGAGTCATTCCACTAAATGAGAACAAACACACAGACAGTGGTGGATGAATGGTATGATAAGTCTTAGATGCTGACCATAATTGGCAGCCAATGAGTTTGATCGCCAACTTAAATTCTGAGTCTGTTGCATCTCTGATAGCATGGCATAGGTAATATTCTTTTGGGCTTCATTCACTCTGACATTTTTAATGACTTGTCATAAGCCTTAACTTTGTTGTAGTCTGCTGGTCTGACAGAACTGGGACTTCAAGTCAGCTTTGAATATAGATTAAAGAATGAGCAGGACTCATTCATTTGGGTCAAGTGCATGATTAATGCAGGGTCATGTCTTTTGATGATAGATTAGTAGTGCCATATTAAGACTTATTATTTCCTGTCCAAACATTTATTGGTTTAAAGAAGTGGGAACTGTAAGGTTACAAATGCCTTTTTCTCTGTGACATTGTATCTCATCACATCATTCTGTTTCTGCTCTCTTTGCTAATAAATCAACAGAATATTTTCATTTCAAAATATTCATTAGACCAGCAGTTCTCAACCTATGGGTCGCGACCCCATTTGGGGTCGATCGACCATTTTTCGGGGGTCGCCAAAAAAGGCGATCCGCCATTTTCTCCCCTCAGGGGGCGGCGCCGCACATGCGCGCTGCGCATGGGGGTGGCGCTGCCATGCGCGCGGTGCCGTGCATGCGCAGAACGTTTGTGTGACGGGGGTCGCCGTCACACAAACGTTGAGAACCACTGCATTAGACTCTGTCATAGTCTAATCCCTGATCAAGAGAACCAAAGTATGCCAATGTATCCTGCTCATGCTGAGTCTTAGTTTGCAATATAGCTATGTACCATCTCTTGCCAGCCCAAAAAGCCCCAGTGATCAGAGGCAGCAGTTACACAATGCAAGGCCACGTTAACAAGAATTCGTTGGCATCATGTCAAGCCTGACAGCTTACATAAGCACCTGGTAAATCAAAGGTTTACTTTTAAAAAACAATTTTTGGACATTTTTATTTTCAATTTAGAATAAGATACTTTTTGTAGTGATTCAGCACAATCTCTCTACAAGCTTTTTGATGGACAGCTTGGTACTGTTGTGCTGTGCTACTTTTATTCATGTTAACTTTGCCTTAAAAAAATACAGGATTATTTTTTTAACAAACCTGCAGTAAAACCATTGAATGTGTCCTGATGAAACTTGGCAGAAACTTAGCAACTTGTCCTAAAAAAAACCCTGTTCCTCAGTCTGTTTTGCCAAAGCATGAAGTGTATATAGGCATTTTTATATTTTCATATTATAATCTATGAGTCTTAAATTAGCAGAAATTGAATCTGATCTCCTCAGATCTCATATTGCAAACTCAAATTAAACAATATGTTTTATAATATCGAATCTCCCATTCACATCAAATTGATTCAGACGAGTCTAATATAATAGCAATAGCAATAGTACTTAAGACAGATACTGTAAGGACCCACCCACTTTGCGTCTTAAGAAGACAGAACTCTTGGAATAATTCTTCCAACAGGAATCCTTTATTAAGAGAAAATGGTTGCAGGCGTTCTAGACAGGACTTGGGGTCCAAGCTCTCCCATTCAAGGTTTTAAGGGGTTTCCCAGTAGCCCCACCCAATCCCCCCCTACTTCCAGCAACAGTCTCAGGCGTTACATTCCCACCCCCTTTTTCCTTACTGCCGGCTGGATGGAGACTTCAGAGAAAACTACATGAAAGGTAATAGCCTCCTGTGTTATGATTAGGCCTTTTTGGTGCTATCCACATTCAATTCCTTTAAAGTTGTACCGAAGGAAGTGAGGGCCATAAAGCCCCTTTGTTCACCCCCTTCCCTTCCTTGTATGACAGAATCCAGAGAAGGCAGAAATGGGGTTTTCTATAATTGATAACTAGAGATGAAATATAATTGGCTTCTGACATCCGGCCCCCTCAAAAATTAGAGAGATCCACCTGAAAGAAAACAAAACAGGTATAAAAGTTAGTCAGGCTTGTTAGGATACTCTGTGTGAAACTTCTTTAATAGCTTCGGGGCTCTGACGTTTATGGACGCACTCGTTTTGTGAGGCAGGGAGGTGTTTCCAGGCAACTAGGTACTGAGTCGCTCCATGATATCTCCTAGAGTCTAGGATTTCCTTTATTTCAAAGTGTTGTTCGCCCTCTACCATGATTGGAGGTGGTGGTGGGGGATTTTTGGCCGTAAAGCTGCCTGGTCCTCTCTTTTCAGCAAGCTGCAATAAAAATTGGGTGTATTTGCCTGAGATTTTTTGGTAATTCTAATTCTACTGTTACTGGGTTTATGATTCTTTTAATTGGAAAAGGCCCTATATATTTTGGTCCAAGTTTTTTACAGGGTTGTAGGGACTTTAGGTATTTTGTAGATAGGTACACCATTTCACCTATAATGAATGGTGTAGGCTCAATCCTTTTTTTATCGGCTTGTGCTTTGTATGCCTGCCTAGCTTCATCTAGTGCTGTTCTAACTATTGGCCAGGTGTTTTGTAGTTTTTCCATCCATTCTTTCAGTGATGGGATCGTTGGTTCGTTTGGGGTTAATTTTGGCATGGGGTTGAAACTTTGATCGTTGGCTATTTGAAAAGGAGTGTAACCTGTGCTGGAGTGGACTGCATTATTGTAGGCAAATTCTGCAAAGGGGAGTAAGTCCGCCCACTCGGTCTGCTGGAAACTAAGCAAACATCTTAAATATTGCTTAAGTACGGAGTTCATTTTTTCAGCGGCCCCATTTCCTTGTGGGTGGTGGCTAGATGTCAGTCCCTGAGTGATTCCTAAGGGGGATAAAAATTCCTTCCAAAATGCAGACGTAAATTGCACCCCCCTGTCAGAGATGATGCATTGGGATGCCCCATGCAATCTGTAAATGTGCTGGATGAAAAGTTTTGCTAAGGCGTTTGCAGTGGGAATCTTTTGGCAAGGGATAAAGTACACCTGTCTGGAAAACAAGTCTGTGACCGTCCAGACAACAGTATTCTCATTGCTTTCTGGCAATTCCACTATAAAATCCATGGCTATTTCTCTCCAGGGGGCTGAGGGACTTGCCACTGTTTGCAATAGTCCTGGCATTCCCTTGCAACCTCTTTGCCGTGGCACATTTTGGACAACTGGCTATATAACTTTCTATGTCCTTTTTCATGGATGGCCACCAAAATTGCCGTTTAATTAAATGTAAAGTTTTTACAAATCCAAAATGCCCTGCTGATTTTGTGTCATGGCAAAGCTGCATGAAAGTGACTCTTTGGGTTGTTGGTATATATAACTTTTCCCCTACCCAAGGCAACCCGTCTCTCATTGTGCACACATTTTTGTTTTTCTGGAACCATTCATCTGTTTCCAAACTTTTTCTGAATTCAATTCCAGTTTGGCTGTCCAGTTGTGGTTTTAATTTGGCTTGGGTTCTTGTGGTTACTGCTGCCAGTTGTGACTCTGCCATTATTGGTTTAGAGTCTGTGGTTTGTGTGCTGTTATATTGGGGCATGCGAAATAGTGCATCTGCCAGGAAGTTCTTTCTCCCTGGTAAATGTTTGAGCTTAAATTTGAACTGGTGAAAATGCTGGGACCAGCGGGCTTGTTTGGGATTGAGTTTCCTGGGCGTTTTCAGGGCTTCCAAATTTTTGTGATCAGTCCACACCTGGAAGGGGATTTTGTTGCCTTCCAGGAACTGTCGCCACATGAGTAATGCCCAATGTATCCCATAAGCCTCCTTCTCCCATACGGGCCAGCGCTGTTCTGTTTCCGTGAGTTTCTTGGATGTATATGCACAGGGTTGCAATACTCCATCATCATTTTCTTGTAATAGCACAGCCCCCACTGCCACATCACTTGCATCTGCCTGTATTATGAAGGGCTTGTCCATGTCTGGGTGCCTTAGTACTGGTTCGGCAGAAAAAAGTCTCTTTAGTCTCTCAAACGCTGCTTGGCACTCCATTGTCCATGTTAGTGGCTGGCTAGGTTTTACTGAGGATGCTCCCTTCGTTTTTAGTAAGTTAGTGAGGGGCAAGGCTATCTGGGCAAATGAGGGGATGAATTGGCGGTAAAAGTTTGCAAAGCCCAGGAAACTTTGTAGTTGCTTTCTTGTGCGGGGTGGTGCCCAATCTAATACTGCTCTGACCTTCTCTGGGTCCATTTCAATGCCCTGGGGGGATATGCGATAACCTAGGTAGTCTATCCTTTCCTGGTGGAATTCGCATTTTGAGAGTTTGGCATATAGGTGGGCAGCTCGCAGCTTCTTTAAAACTGCTCTGACAAGGTTGACATGTTCCTCTTTTGTTTCGGTGAAGATAAGAATGTCGTCCAAGTAAACAAGGACCCCCTTAAACAGGTGCTCCCTTAGAACGTCATCGATTAATTGCATAAAGATTGCAGGGCCCCCTTGTAATCCAAATGGCAAGACTTTGAATTGATAGGACCCCATGGGGCAGTTAAATGCAGTCTTCCATTCGTCCCTTTCCTTAATTCTCACGTGATAGTAAGCTTCCCTTAGGCCTAGTTTAAAAATTTTTTCCCTTTCGATAGGTGTGACAGCATGTCTTTCATGAGGGGCAGAGGGTATAGGTTGCTTTCACTGATTGTATTCAGGGCCCTATAATCCACGCATAAACGTAAAGAGCCATCCTTCTTCTCTCTAAAAAGGACCGGGGCAGCCACTTTAGGCTTGGCTGGCTCAATGAAACCTCTCTCTAGGTTTTTTTTATGAATCTTTCCATTTCCTCCTTCTCCTTTGGGCTCATGGAGTATAATCTGGGCTTCGGGAGTTTTGCTCCCGGGCTTGAATTCAATGGTACAGTCTGTGGGTCAGTGGGGGGGGAGCTCATTCACCCTCTCCTCACTGAAAACTTCAGCAAGGTCTCTGTATTCCTCTGGTATTTCTGTTAGTCTCTTTTCCTCTCCTATGGATGCTTTTTCTATTCTTGATTCTGGTAGCCTCCCTTGGGGTTTTAAGTCCATAGGGTCCCCCTTTGGGAATTTGATTTCTGTCGTCCTCCAATTTACCCAGGGGTTCCATTTTTTAACCATTCCATCCCTAGGATCATTGGGCATTCCATGCCTGGGGTCACCACAAACATTATGTCTCCTCATGTTTGCCCAGGGAGAGGTGGATTGGTAGAGTGGCTAGGGTAGCTGGCACCCCCCCTGCTATGGATCCATCTAACTGGCCAAATGAGATTGGTTGTTCCAGTCTCCTCAATGGGATGCCCAGATTCTCCACTAGTGTTGGGCTAATGAGGTAGTGGGTGCAGCCAGAGTCTATTAAGGGAATTAATATAGTCACTGTCTTGAGTATGGGTGTGATGTGTCCACTTACCAGGGGTTCGCCCTCCGAGCTGTCATCTGAGGCATCCACCTGCCCTGCGGTGTAGGCTGGAGTTCTTTCCTCTTGGTGAGCAGAAGTGTGGGGGGGGGGTTCTGCAATTTCCATCATTCTCATGGCAGTTTCTTTTGGCTTAGCTGAAGACCTTCCGGATTTGCTGATTGGGGATCTGTCTGGGTTGTGCTGGGGGGCTTTGGAGCGGCATTCTACAGCTCGATGCCCTTCTCTTCCACACTTGAACACCCCATTTGCTTCTTGGCTGTAGCCGGTGGTTTCACTGGTTCGTGTGTCAACTCAGGAGGGGAGCGGCTCCATTGTTTTCCTCGGCGGTGTCTTTTCAATATGTCTATCTCTGCTTCCTCTGCCAAGATGTACCATTCCTCAAGTTGGTGTGGGTCCCCTCGGGGCAGGCAAGCATCATATAGATCATAATTTAGTCCGCCTTTGAAATGGCTAAGGAGGATGTCTTCGGGCCAGTTCAGTTTGCTGGCAATGGCCTGCAATTCTTGTGTATATTCAGCCACCGGGCGTTTGCCTTGCCTCATCATTTTTATCCTTTCACGGGCTTTGTGATCAGCCAGGGGGTCTTCAAATTGTCTTCTCAGAGAGGACATGAAATGATTGAAGTTGCTGAGTTCTGGGGCATTGGAGTCATGCAAGTTCACCACCCAATCTGCAGCCGGTCCATCCAGGGCAGATTGCACGATCCAGATGTGGGCTTTGTCACTGGGGATGTCCTGCCCGTATTCCTCCATGTAGCTGAGGACTTGGGTTAGGAAAAACCCCAAGTGTATTGGCTCCCCTTTGAATTTCACCTCCAACGGTGGACGTCTTGGAATGGATCGGTGCCTCCATTGTTGGTGGTAGTGTCTTCTGTCCAAATCGCCATCTGTGGTCCGGTAGGGGGTGGGGACTACTGGATCAGCAGATGTCCCCGGGGTTGCAGGTTCCACTTCCCCCTCGGTGTTTCTCCCTTTGCGGCTCCAGGAGCTGGGGCGGCCGTAGGGCTCAGGATTCTCCTCTCCTAGGGAGCTGAGAGTTCTCTTCATCAGGTCAATAGCTTTCTCTAGGATCCAGTCTGAGTACGGTGCTCAGTTTTCTCCCTCTTCACTTGCGTGCAGGGATTTCTCCATCTCCTGCTTCCATTCTGGTTGCTTGGTCCCCCGTGTCAGGGTCACCTTTCTTGATTCCTTTCTCCACTCACTTTTCCTTCCAACGCCCATTGACCAGCAAGGCTTGTGGTCCTGTGTCTCCACCACTTCTCCTGAGGAATCTGACCTCTCGGATCCCAACATCTGGCAAGGTTCCAATTGGGTCAGCGGCTCTCTTTCCAGGGAGTTTTCCCCCTTTCTTGCTCCATTGTCTGACATGGTAATTTTTTGAGTCAATCTTGAGCCAATCAGGATTTACCTACTGGCAGCTGGCAGAGTGAGCCTGCAATACTGTATTCTAATCACTGCACCCCCATGGCTCTAATAGAAATTAATCATATAGATGGCAAAGTTATCCAAAAATTCAGATAGTATTAATTTCAAAATTATTCACCTTTATTAGTTATTAAATGGATGTACTTGGTCTTATGATCAGGTGGAAATCATAGGCTTTCTGTGAATATCATTGTCACTATAAAAAGGCAAACAATCAACCAATTGTTCTAAATTAGCTATGAAGGGATTGCATTTTCATTCTTTTAAAATGGTCTGTGGAATGTGATTTCACAATAGCTGCATTATTACCTAAAAGGCCTTCATTGCTTTTCTCTCCTTTTAGCTTTGGGACAATATCCTTGTAATAAAATATGTTTAGGTTCTTAGATGATAAGAAACGAAGAGGATGAAGTCCAAGAGGCAGACATCTATCACAATTTGCTCCTGGAGCTCCTTCTGACTTTACATTGTTGATTAATGAGGATGCTTAAGCCAATCCAAGAAATTGTTGGATGTTAAGAGTTATTCGACTAGCCTTAGTTAATTTTTGATTGATTTATTTACATCAAAATGTCAATATTATGATTTTTTTAATTAATATATTTTGCATTTTTATTGTATACCGTATTATACACCAGTCTGTTTATTTGTAAATAAGGCAATATAACATTTTGTTCAAAAATAAAACAAACAAACTTGGTGTCTTCTTTTGATTTTTTTTCCTGTGCATTTGCTAAATAAGTTTAAAACTGCTTTTCATTCATTTTGTCTTTGAGAGTATTAAATATGGTAACTGCAATGTGTAAATACAATTATGTTGATCTATCCTGAAAAGATTGCAATTCTTTCCTCTTTGAGACAGTCAGAAAGTCCCATCAGGCAGCCATGATAAAACAAGTATTTTGTAAATGTATAATTATCTAAATGTACTATGCAAAGGGTTGTGATGAATGGAAAAAATGTGATCTAAGTGAACTATTTGGTACTTTTACAATTTTAGCTTGCTATCTACCCGAGTAGGAAGGCTTCATGGTATTTAAAGCAATAAAAGATCAACCACTGTGGTGTTATATTGAGAACAAGTATCACATAGTGCTGTGAGTGAAAATCACAGCAGGGAGATCTGAGAAACAAGTTTAATTGTTCCTAATCCAGAACTATTTTATTTTATTCCGGAGTCTAGGTATTAACTCAAATAACCTGAAATAACTTTGCAACACCTATTCTGCCACCTTTTCCCTTCTCTCCCAAATATATTTGTTAGGACATTAGTAAATTAGGACACATTGTTTCCTCACTACTAAAATGTTATATGTAGCATCCCCAAAAAATTAATGTATTAGTGTTGTTCGTACATCGATTTCGATGAAGACCTTGACATCTTGTGGGTAATGGGCCATCAACGATGTGTCTGTAGGTGGCTGATAAGACCGATGTTAGCACGGAATGTTCTGCCACATACTGAACAAAGAAATGTAGACACTGTTACTTCTGCATTTACAGCTCTGGCTTTGCGGAGTGCTCGCTTCTCTTGTGCCAAGATTGTCCTTCTGTGTTCATATGTCTGGCAACCCTGGAACACCAGGGTGTGCCATGTCGGTCGATCATATGTCAGAAGTTCCCAAGAGATGGTGTTAATATCCAGGGACTTAAGAGAGGCTTTCAACGTGTCTTTGTATCGCTTCTTTTGTCCCCCGTGTGATCGCTTTCCTTGAGACAGCTCACCATAGAAGAGCTGTTTAGGGATGCGATGATCTGACATCCTTACAACATGGCCTGCCCAGCGCATCTGGGCTTTCATCAACAGAGTGTAAACTGATGATAGGCCTGCTCTGGAGAGGACATCTGTGTCTGGTATCTTATCCTGCCACCGGATCCTCAGAATTTTATGAAGGCAAGTCATGTGGAAGTAGTTCAGTTGCTTAACGTGCCTCCTGTACACTGTCCAGGTCTCACTAACATACAACAGGGTAGTTAGCACTGCTGCCTGGTAAACTTTAAGCTTGGTAGCAAGACTTATTCCACGGTGGTCCCACACGTTAGTCGGCAACCTGCCAAATGCAGAACTTGCCTTGGCAATTCTACAGTTGACCTCGATGTCAATTTTCACTGCACGGGGTACTACCAAGATACGTAAATTGGTCCACTGATAGTTGTTTAAGCACTCTTTGTGGACATTATAGATTATAGAAAACACAGTTCTTATGTTTCGGTGTGAGAAATCTGATACTAACATTCCTATTTTTGTTTAGAGGTTAGGGAAATAGCTCAGGGCCTGATAGAAACATAATCTATCCTTTGACAAGTTTGGAAGTCAATAAGAAATTAATGGCTACCAGGCATTGCCATATTCTGAATGACATTATAGTGTTGTAACATCATGTTTCAGGGACAAAGTCATAATTCTGAAACATAAAAATTGTATACATTGTATACAAGAGCCATGGTGATGCAGTGGTTGGAATGCAGTACTACAGACTATTCTGCTGCAGTTCTGCCAGCAGTTCGGCAGTTCGGTTCTCACCAGCTCAAGGTTGACTCAGCCTTCCATCCTCCCAAGATTGGTAAAATGAGGACCCAGATTGTTGTGGGCAATATGCTGACTCTGTAAACTGCTTAGAGAGGGCTGTAAAGCACTGTGAAGCAGTATGTAAGTCTAAGTGCTATTGCTATTGCTATCTGTCTTTCTCAAAAAATTCATTGTAAAACTCATAACTGAATAATGTCTCATCTAAGTTAAAGTTAAGCTACCCATGATTCTGAATTTGGTACACATGACTGAGGAACAAATATTCTCATTAGTATAGTATAGAGTCTGGAACAGTGTTTCTCAACCTTAGCAGTTTTAAGCTATGTGAATTCTGATACCAGAGTTCCCTAGCCAGTATATTTTTTATTTGCTATACTACATAGCTCTCAAATATAGTCTAATATCATTTTTTAAATTTAATCATTGTTCCTTCTGTTAAGAAGCATTCCCCCTCCCAATTTTCAACCAGAATCTGCCATCTTTAAATCCATCACACCATGTTCTTTTCCCACATTTTCAAAAAGCAATATTCCTTTTGAGTTTAAGGCCAGACCAGATTGTCCTCTTCTGTCATTACTGTTGCTTTCTGATATTACAATGATGAAGTATATGTAGCTATAATTTTTACCATTCTTTAGCCAGAGAAATTAGTAGTAGTCAGGTAGAATCTCCTAAGCCACTGAAAGCCTGTGGGATAATTTTTGGCAGCTTTGATGTTGACATTTTATACATATACTTTCCCTTTAATCCATGAAAGGGGAAAGGTATCCTGAAGCCTGAGGCATTTTTGCAATGCTAGACTTGAGCTGTCATAGCTGATGTTGGTTGTAGCAAAGCCTTCACATTCTTCGGATGCACTGAAATATTTTCTGTGAAAAGGTTATGTCTTCCGGTTCCGGTTCGCAGCATCACTAGTCGTATGAAGAGACCCTTCTCCTCGTCGACTAGGTTTCCCTTCATCGGTGGACCCTTATACGGGTCCAAAGTCGCCCTGGAGGGTGCGACTTCTGTCGAGGAGGCTGTGGTCCAGCTGTGGAGGAGTGGCGGCTCCTCCAGCTGTCCAGACAAATCTCTGAGGGCTGATGGAGAAGAAGATCGGCCATGAAAATGGCCAATCGCCCTGCTGCTTCAGACTGTAAGTCAGAAAACATCTAAGCTTTTAGTTCCCCCGTGGTGAATCCGGGTGAGAATTTTTCTTATTTTTCTCTCTATTCTGCTTATTTATTTGTGTGCCTGTAAAGAGCTTTTAAAATTATTTTCCTGGCTTGGAAAGGCGGCTTCTGCTTTTTTTTGGGGGGGGGGGGAAGAAAGGAATTTTACAAACACTGAAAGGCTATAAACTGGACACAAAAAAGGAAAAAAAAGAAGGAAAAGGTTTCCTTTCTCCTTTATTTTTAAGAACGTTATTATTAGGTTTTTACGGATGTTTGTATGTAGGTCTTTGGTTGTTCGGGTTTTCTCCCACGTAAAATTGGAAGTGTCTTGGCGACGTTTCGACGAAGTCCCATTCGTCATCTTCAGGCTGGTGCTTTCAGCTTCGTGCTCCTCGAAGCACGAAGCTGAAAGCACCAGCCTGAAGATGACGAATGGGACTTCGTCGAAACGTCGCCAAGACACTTCCAATTTTACGCAGGAGAAAACCCGAACAACCAAAGACCTACACACACACACACACACACACACACACACACACACACACACACACATATATATATATATATATATATATATATATATATATATATATGTAGGTCTTTGATTGTTTGGGTTTTCTCCCGCGTAAAATATCCACCATCCTTAGAAACCCCAAAGATAAAATTGAATTAGAAAATCAAGGAGTATACGAAATCCCATGCACCACTTGTCCCACCACATACATCGGACAAACCAACAGAAGAATAAGTGCACGCATTGAAGAACATAAGAACTCAGTCAAAAAGAGGAACCAACATCTTCCCTGGTCCAACACCTTAAAGCCACAGGACACGAAATTGACTTTAAAAATACCAGAACCATTGCCAAAAATGAACATTTTAATAACCGAATAATCAGAGAAGCCATCGAGATAGAAAAACGCCCACACAGCATGAACAAGCGAGATGATACCTCCCGCCTACCAGCCATTTGGAAACCCACCCTTATTGACAAACGAATCCCTAACACAACAAATGATACCAGACCCACACTCACAAAAACCACACAGGATGTCACCACCACACATCCACGCAAAAAACAAACCCAAAGCCACACTGATGACGAGGCACGACCACAAACCAGAAGCCAGACCACAGCTGCATCATTAGCCACTTTAAACCCCTCCAATCCATACATGAAGCAAACTGACACCCTCCATGAAGAGGAGGCACAACCACGAACGCGAAGCCAAAAAATAGCAAGGCAGCCCAAAATCTTAAACCCCTCTGCAACTCAGACTAACTTGAGCACAACCAAACAGAACACTTCCCCAGCCAATCAGAGCACAGCCAAGCCCCTAACCATTCAGAACACACCTCCACCCAATCAGAACACAGCCAAGCTCCCACCCAATCAGTTCATACCCCCACGGGCAGTTAAAAGGAAGAAACAGCTAAGACCACACATTGCTGCTCGAAGCACGAAGCTGAAAACACCAGCCTGAAGATGACGAATGGGACTTCGTCGAAACGTCGCCAAGACCCTTCCAATTTTACGCGGGAGAAAACCCGAACAACCAAAGACCTATATATATATATATATATATATATATATATATATATATATATATATATATATATATATATACACATATTATATCTTAAAAGATAGAAAAAAAGAATTGATTTTTGGAAAAGACTTTCCTAACTCACTGAGGACATCTAGTGGCGAAAATTTAATATTGTAACTTTGCTTACTTTTTTTATGAACTTCAAACATTAAAGATAAGCTGTGCACCTGTGATGCTGTGGGGGTGGATGTTTTTACATTAAACAAAGCCTCTACAAAAAAGAAAAAGAGATTTCCTTTTAAGAGTATTAAAATGGAGAAACCTCAGATACAACTGAACTGTGCACTTATATTGGAAAAGATTTATGAGGCCACTGCAGAAATTTGTGCTACATTTAAAAACTGTACTTTAGAATTAAGATCCAGAGACTCTATTACATTTGCTCAAACTGATGTCCAGGTTACAACTGATCATGTCATAAATCAAAATGTACCAGAAGAGGAATCTACAGAGATAGAAGTGGAATTTACTTCATCTGACAATCCCCTCTTCAGCAACTTAGAGAACCAGAAGAAGCAAAGACTAAGACTTCAAAATACAAAACAACTATATTGCAAAGAGAACAGAAAAAGATGTTTACTGCACAGGAAGAGATTTATACTCTCTCAAAGACTACTACAAGCAATCTGATCTATTGGTTGAAAGAGAAAAAAGACGTTTACTGCAGAGAAAAAGACGTACATTTGCTCAAAGATTATTACAAGCATTGAGAATGGACTTATTGGTTGAAAGGGAAGCGTTTTTATGGAAGCCTGTGTGGCATAGAAAGAAACCCAGAATTAGATTGAAAAACAAATTTAAAAATCTTCAATGGAGTAAAACGCAATGTTGACTTCATGGATTGTTTTAAGGATAATGATCTAGAACAGAAAAATACAATTATATACATGTGTGTTTAAATTAGTAAGAACTGTTTAATGGATTAAAAGGCCTTGTTGGTTCTATGGATTGTTTTAAGGATAATGATTTAGATTTAGAAGTAAGAACTCTACAATTATATTTATGTGTCTTTAATTTAGTTTGATGACTTTTTTGTTTTATGGAAATTTGATATGGAAATATGAAAGTTAAATGTGGAGTGAAAAAAGAAACTTGGCTTATAGAGACTAAGAATGCATTCCTTGGAATAATAGATTTATTTAGACTGGAATTTTGAAATGCTTAATTAATTAGGAGATTTTTGTGTATAATAATACGTCTTGATATGGTATGATAATTAATTGGATGGAATTTGGTTTCTTTAATGAATGGAAATGAATTAAGTTAAAGACTACTATAAATAACAAAAATGGACTTATTGGCTGAAAGGTTAAAGATAATGATTTAGATTTAGAAGTAAGAAAACTATAACTATATACATATGTAATGTTTAATTACTTAAGAGATGTTTATGTATAATAATACGATTTGATAAGATATGATAATATTGTTTTTTTAATTAAACTAGTTATTATTGGAAGAAGTAATAAATAAGATTGGTGATAAAAAAGGGATGAGAGGGATTAAGAACTTGAATATATTTGCAAGAGGTATTTGAAGTGATAATAATAATAATAATAATAGTAAAGTTGGAAGGGACCTTGGAGGTCATCTAGTCCAACCCCATGCTCGGGCAGGAAACCCTACACCATTTCGGACAAGTGGCTGTCCAGTCTCTTCTTAAAAACTTCCAGTGTTGGAGCATTTACTGCTTCTGGAGGCAGGCTGTTCCACTGATTAATTGTTCTCACTGTCAGGAAGTTTCTCCTTAGTTCTAGGTTGCTTCTCTCCTTGATTAGTTTCCACCCGTTGCTTCTTGTCCGGCCTTCAGGTGCTTTGGAAAATAGCTTAATTCCCTCTTCTTTATGGCAGCCCCTGAGATATTGGAATACTGCTATCATGTCCCCCCTTGTCCTTCTCTTCGTTAAACTCGACATACCCAATTCTCGCAACCGTTCCTTATATGTTTTAGCCTCCAGTCCCCTAATCATCTTGGTTGCTCTTCTCTGTACTCTTTCTAGAGTCTCAACATCTTTTTTACATCGTGGTGACCAAAACTGGATGCAGTATTCCAAGTGTGGCCTTACCAAGGCATTGAAGAGTGGTATTAATACTTCACGTGATCTTGATTCTATCCCTCTGTTAATGCAGCCTAGCACTGTGTTGACCTTTTTGGCAGCTGCAGCACACTGCTGGCTCATATTTAGGTGATTGTTTACTAGGACTCCGAGGTCCCTCTCACAGTTACTACTATTGAGCATGGTGCCACCTATGCTGTACTTGTGCATTTGGTTTTTCTTGCCTAAATGTAGAACCCTGCTTTTTTCACCATTGAATTTCATTTTGTTAGTTAATGCCCAGTGTTCAAGTCTGTCCAGATCCTTCTGTATCTTAAGCCTGTCTTCTGGAGTGTTGGCTATTCCTGCCAGCTTGGTGTCGTCTGCAAATTTATGTTGATGTAAAACACTATCTGATTATGGTAATTGAAATCGATTTAAAGTTTTAATAAACAGGTTTAGTAGTAATAGAAATTTAGGATAGAAATAAAATATATTAAATTTACTATGTTACTTGAGGGAAATAGAGAGATGATAGCGAATGTATTAAGTTGAGCTGTTATTGTGTGATTTTATGTTGGAATCTTTGTTTACCCAAACACCACGGTGTGTCTTAAACACTTTTTGTTAAAACTATAAAACCAATAAAATATATATTTTTAAAAAGGTTATGATAAACAGACGAATGATGAACTAACACATCAATGATTTTAACTATATGTAATTCAGTTATCATATATAGAAAAGCTTTTAAAAAGTATTATTTTTAAAAAAATATCTAGTCCTCATGAATACATGAGAAACTTTAGAAGCCAAATCCTATTGAAATCACCTAATGTGGATTTTCTTTATTCAATAGCTCTGTGTAATTCTACAGCATTTGCCATTTTGGAATATCTGAGACCTACAGGAGATATTATAAAGCAAGGGTCCCAACTGCTATCGAGCTGCGGTCTGTTGGGAATTGGGCCACCAAAGTTGTGGGCAAGCATGCAAAGCTTCGTTTGTGCATGTGTGGGATTTAGGTTGTGCTCGCATTCCTCCCCTTCACTGCTGAAACCTCTGAAGCTACTGCAGCCATTGCCGGTCCACAGACTCAAAAAGGCTGTGGACCCCTGTTATAAGGAATCATGGTTCCAGTAAGTCTATGGATGTAATTCCATGTAATAAGTAAAAGTCTTTAAAATATTAATTGAAGTATATTATCAGAAATTTAATTCAGACTAGTGGGCCTGTTAATTAACTGTATTCAAAATTGTATACTTTTAAGGAAAATCCAATATAGGCATATAAAAAGCAGGAAGTGACATTCATTTGGCTGTTGTCATTTATATTTTAACAGTAATAAAATTTTGCATGCAACTATCACAATCAACTATCACAATCACAGTCATTGTCAAATTAATCAGATCAAATTTCTTCTTTTAGTAGCTTTTAGGATACTTAATTTCATATAATACATAATATTTCCTCCTCTTCCATTCTTATACATTCCACATTCTTTTCTATCTGTCTGTCAATTTAAATGAAGAAATACATTATTTAAAAACTTGGCTTTCCCCTCAGGCCTTGGGTTAGGATGGTGAAGCAGGCCTCTTAAGCTAGAGAAAAATATGGAAGGATGATTCTGTTCCTTTAAATAATTGTTGTGTTATGTCACTATTACCGGTAGTTATATTTATGTGTGGTAGATTTTTTTTAAATTTTGCAAGTCATCCAGATAAATTTTGAAGCTGGATGGCCTAGAAATTGAATAAATGAATAAATCAGTGTCAAAAAGAAAGATTCTAGTTGAATTTTAGCGAAGGTTTCCTTATTGTAAAAATAGTTCTAAGAGCAACCAATCACCTACAGAGATGGTCACGAGTATATCACATGTGGCTAGATAGGATCTGGGCAGCTTTCTATTGTGGGTGTTTAATTTGAATTTGTTTCTTGAGTTAGGGTTGGATTCACTAGCCTAAATTCCAACTTCCAACTAATATCTCAGCTTAAATTTGTTGATGTTTAGAAGTATAACCAATGAAACATCATTCTCTTGAGTCTCTTGTGGTGTCATGCAGCAAAGTCTACCCCTCTGGGCCATGTGTGAGATAGCCCCTCATATTTAGAAAAGGAGTAGAGCTTGCGTCCTGATGCTGCTTTCAGCCCACAGGTGCTACTTAAATGAAGATGCATTCTAATAGGACACCATGTTTATCACCTTTATAAGTTCTAGATTATTTGTACAGAAGTGATAAACATGCAAAACTAACTGCCAGACTGATTGATTTTTCTCAAACAAATTGGAAAGGCCTGAAAAGTGTAATTGTTATTTTTTTCATTTTATTTTCCTGAGCCAAGTTAATTTACATTTCTACATCCCATTTATGAGAGCAATTTATCATGCCCTGTATGTTTTGCAGACTTATGCTTTTGCAGTAAAAATGAATATAAATAGTACAAAAGTAGATGTCTTGTTGTCTAAGGAAGATTATACCGCAACTTTTTAAAATCAATTTCAGTTTTATTAAGCTATGAATACTTAAATACTATATATTTGCTCTATCTTCATAATGTTCATTTACACCATACATTGTGGTTTCTTTCACATTTTATAAAAAGTAATGAAGTAATGAAGGGTTTCCTTGTTGTCTAATTGTCTCTATTGAACTGGAAAATGAAGATTTTAGAATTGCTAGGAATTTACATATTTACATTCAAAGCAAGGAAGCATAAGACAAGGCAGTTCAGGTTCCCCCTGGTCAGCTATTATCCACTTAGTCTTGGTTGGTAACCTACAATCTTACAGCAAATAGGAGAAAAAAACCAGGAAAGAAAATGGACAAGCAAAAACAAAACAAAACCCTGAGATTGCTTTTTCCTGTGCTATAATGAAAGATTAAATGTGCATAACCATTGTCCCACTTTGAGTCACCAGAAGCCATCTGTATGCAGGCCTAAAACAGCTACTGGAATCAGTGAGATTCATAATGCTTGCCTAAATGGAACCAATCTATCAATCTGTACATAGACATAGAAAGAAACCGATGATGGAGGCCAGAAAAAGAACATTTGTATTCCGGAGTGGACATTTGCTTTTTATATCTTTAATCTCTGCTGTGCTTTTTAAATTGCTAAGTAATTTTGAAACCTCTGTTTAAGAGGCATCTAGTTCAGGGTATTACAAATATGAGGCTACATGAAGAGAAAAATAGGCAACTAGGTAATTGCTGGTGGGATATTTGCACTTAAATGAACATAACCTTATCTCTATCACATTCAGTTCTTATACGAATATCTTTCGGTTTTTAAGAGACAATATTACACTATATGATTAGAGGTAATTGGAGGTTTTCTCCTATATGCAGTTATCTGGATGTAAAATATGCTATATTAAATGGAAATTGCATCTAATAAACATTTTTTTCTATTTTTTTATTTAGCATATGGCATCTACTGAGGTCATGCAATCACTGATATACAAATTCAGTTTAAATAAAACAATGTGGTACTTTAAATAAACATACTATAATGATATAGTTTAAGAATGTCTCCTTAGGAAATGTCAGAGCATCTGGGTAATCTCATTGCAGCCACACCAGAAGCAGTTAGATGGTTAGTTTCTTTGGTCCAGGGAGCTGGACTAGAAGACCTCCAAGGTCCCTTCCAGCTCTGTCCTGTCCTGTTCTATTCTATTCCATTCCATTCTATTCATATCGAATCATAACATCTATCCCACTGCAGTTCTATGGCTTCGTATTATGTGATTTTATTATGGTTTTATCTTAATTTTTTATCTGTTGTATTGTATTGTAGTGTGTGTGTGTGTGTGTGTGTGTGTGTGTGTATAGTGGACAAATAGATTTACTGTAGATGTGGAATTCTTTGGCTGTATATAAAGTACCTTCAATATATGAAACTAATGTTAAAAAGATGCCACCTGCTGATCATTTTTAGTTATTCATCAGAAACAGAATAGAATAGGAGTTAAATGAGATGAGGTTAGTCTGGCAATATTTGTTCTTGACAAATCCATAATGATTTCTGATAATTACTAAACTCAAATTATTCTAACCTTTCATTTATCTGTTACCAATGTATGTATTCTCTCTCTCTCTCTCTCTCTCTCTCTCTCTCTCTCTCTCTCTCTCTCTCTCTCTCTCTCTCTCTCTCTCTCTCTCCCTGACACAGCTGACAAAGTGAGAAACAGCCTGTGGCCTAGAGGTTAACACAGCTGCCTAAAGTGCAAGCAGCCCAGGTTCGAATCTCAGAAGGGTATGTTTGGCTGATGAGAGCTAATTAACTTGAAATAGCTATTCCATTCTCCCTTAATTCTTTGTTAGCATCATTAAAAAACACTTCACACACACACACACACACACACACACACAGAGATAGATAGATAGATAGATATAGATTATAGACATATACATATATTTTTTTAAAAAAATCTTTAGTATATAATATGTAGCCACTTGGTTTCTTATGTTTCCTCTATTTTTCCCCTCATTAACATTGTTTGTAATTATTATTTTAATATATCCTTCTTTAGGATAGTTCACCTTTTTAATTTCCATTTATCTCTTCTGCCATATGATTCTAAGTATCCTTGCTCTGAGTGTATTAATTTCCAAATTTTAAAAATCTGAAATACATTTTTTGGGGTTTCCTTTAAAAGAAGGAATTGCAGTACCAAATACTCACTCTCCCCCAATATTCCTCCAGGTTCTAATACCTCAACTAAATTTTCCCTAAGGCTTAATAATGAGCTAATACTATTTAGGAAAATTATCAGCAAGACAAATCAGGCAATTTTTGGAAGGAATGTGTTTAGTAAAATTTATTTTCCAAAAGATGTCAGAGTAATTATGTCTGCAGAGGATGGAGAGCAAATGACAAACCACTTGACTTACAGGATATATTTGTGACTGAAGTTGAGACACTACAATGAATGTGAGTTTACACTGTGATGTTATAATGTATGTTTAACTTTTTTTTTGTAATTGGGTTTTGTGCAGGATGCTTTTCACTGTGTTTTCATGCCTCATTGGGAAACATGCATGATTTAGTTCAATCTACTCTTCATTTTGGGGGTAATCTGCTCCATTTTCAGCCAATTCAAGATTTAGTTATCAAAAAGCTTTCAGGATACAGAAAGTTATAATGGGGAAACCTCAAAATGTATGCAGCTGCTCTGGTTTTTGGCTGGCAGTAGTTTTAATCTATTGGACTTGAAAAAATATCTTTGGGCTTCCACTCTTTAGCCACTTTGCTGGATAATTTGGAAGCTACTGTATATTCCTGTTCTTATAACTATGATTTACAAAAGATAGAAGGAGAATACAGAGGAGCATATGACAAATGAGAAAAACTTTACGCAAAAGAATTAAGGGATAGAAGTTTGACAACAAGACTCAAAACAAAGACAAAATATGATCTAAAAAACACATTAAAATTGTTAATTGATAAGGCAGTTATAACTGCTCATGTAACCTGCATCTGCGTAATCAACATAATTTTTACCCCTTTTCCCCAGCTCACTCCAGTTTAAATCCTACATCTGTCTAGGCACTTTGGGTATCTTTTGACATGAACTGCAACTCACAAAAGCTTGTGCCTTTCAATAAAATTCAAATTATATATCATTAATGATTAATAAGGCTTAATTTAATGTCACCTAGCTTACATTGACTTAAGCAGGACCAAAAGGTGGTTAAGTTGTATAATCCAATTCTACTAAAACAGTTCTATTCTAGGGTTATGATCAAAGAAGCTTCTTTCACATCTATTCCTTAGAAAACCATCCACTGTAAGAGCTTGATCAACTTTTAATTAGAATTTCAGAAGAAAATAATGTGATCAGCTTGGAATCAACAAGAAAGTAACTTGTCAAGTAGACTTTGAAATGAAATGCATTCACTTCTTATTTTTTTTTCTCTAAAGCATCAAAACAAAACAAACCTCAGCCACTTCAAAAATATTCATGTAAGAACTGATAAACAAAAAACAGGTTTTGCATTTTTTTAGCACTTATGTAACATGAAAAAGCATAAACTGGCAGGGTCCAGGAAGAGAGCCTTCTCTGTCATTGCCCCGCCCTATGGAACATTCTTCTCCTGAGGTGAGGCAGGCCCCAACTCTCCTGGCTTTTTGGAAATATGTAAAAACATGGCTCTGCAGTCTTGTTTGGGGTGGTCACAGAAGAGCATGCAGCCGTAGGGCTGGTCTATGCCCTGAAAGCCCTCCCCACCTTTTAATTAACTTTCAATAATAATTTTTAACCCATCCTTCCTTTTTAAATTGTAAATTTCATATATTGTTTTTATGTTTTAATATTTGTGCACCACCCAGTGTGCCTCTGTAAGGGAGCTGGCTCTCAAAATCAATTAAATAATTAAACAATAAAAAAATAAAAATAAAAATAAATAAGCAAGCAAGCAAGCTATTGTTTATACAGAACCATACCTATGTGGGCATGCTGTTATGGATTGTACAGTTATAAACTCCACTGAAACACACATCTGGCTAGTATGAAATATCATTTGGGGGCTCTGTTACAATGATAAATGCAAGAAGGGCCAATGTAATTATAACATCTTAATGATTTTTTTCTGAAGTGTGTAGCCCCCAACCTGAAACAGCTTCTTTTGGTCTAGGTGAATTATATTTCTGGTAATGCTGAAAAAGAGACACACCTATCTCTTTTTTCTAAGTTTCTGGAACAGTGGCTTTTACAAAGTTTTGAGAAAAAAAGAGTGATAATGTCAGCATTTAAGCTGGCTTGATATTCAACCAGTTTACTGTAAATCCAAGGATTCTAACATAAAAAACTTATGACACTGACACTAGAATAATCAGCACATGTACATCAATCTTTTCTTACTTGATCCTCTGCCATTTAATTCCCACATAAAATTGAAATCTAATAGAACTAAGAAATACTGGTGGAAGAATGCTGCATAGAAACAACAATGCTAGAAGGTTCCAGGTATCTTACAGTGAGAAAAGTAAAAAAGAAAGAAAAATAACCTAAAATCAGTGACGCTAAATCACAAAGATATAATGATGATATTTTTAAGTGCTGACACTTAACAATAACCCTAATCTTCCTACTAAATAGAGGGGATAAAGATTTATTGCAATCTGCACTTACCATTTCTTTGTGTCATACTATATGGGCATTGTGTTGTTGAGACAGATTTGATGCAGCTTGTAATCAAATTCCATACATCATTTGAATGATACATGCAAACAGCTTAGTGTTTTCTTCCCTGAACTAAATTGGCAGAACAAAAGATGAAAATAAATGGAAATGCTTCTGGTTTTGAAAACATGATGAAGAAGCAATGTTTGTACCAAGATGGTTAACTTTTTATGTGCTAGGAATTTTGAAGTAATTCAGAGAAAAATACCAGTAGAATGAAGATCAATGCAACATTTCTTACAGTATTCTTCATACAGGATATTGTCTGCTTTGCTACAGTATTGTGTTTTGTGTGAATGTGTCTTCAAATCAATGTTGACTCCTGGGAGAGAGAGAGAGAGGGGGGGAGGGAGGGAGGGAGGGAGAGAGAGAGAGAGAGAGAGAGAGAGGGAGATGCCCAATGTTGCCCAGCTGGTTCCTTGGCAGGACTGCAACTCATGGTGTCCCAATGTCTAGCCTGGTATCGTAACCACCATAACAAATTAGCTGTCTTGCTAATTATACAAAATATTATCTAAATTAAGTAGACAAGAAGTAATAAATAAGTGTTTTGAATTTTGCACACAAGATTTATGTTGACAAAAGTGACAGAACTGAGATGCTGCCTGGATTTGTTTTGTGAGTTTGTTTTGTGACAAGGCTTTTCAGCTGAGATGGACTAAAGCAAGATTTTTTTCATATATGGAGCAGGAAAGGAGTTTATATTTTTTGAGAATAAGGCTATGCATTCAGAACATTTTTAATTCAAATTTGGTATCATCAGCTTTCAAAAAGCTAATACAAATTGAGTGACTTCAAAATCAATGTTTTAACTTTTCATTATTTCCTATACTCCATACCTACCTAGATTCAGGTTTCTTAAACCTAAGTGAAGGAAAGTGTTAATATAAAACATGCGGCATTACCATTAGAGATTGGAGAACTATTTGCCTGAAATGGTATAGGGTTTACTGCCTAAGCAGGGGGTTGGACTAAAAGACCTCCAAAGTTCCTTCCAATTCTGTTATTCTGTTATTAAAATTTTATACCAATATGCTGTATATCTCATTAAACTTGATTTCTCTAGAACTTGGAATGGCAAACTCCTTTCAACTCTAGATTTGGTATACTCAATTGCTTTATTTCAAGTGGGATTCCAAGCATAAGAATGTACAGAGACCTCTACTGGGTCAATACAAAAGTTCATCTAGATTGGTACTTTGCTTATCACACTAATAAATAACAGACCTTTTGGGAGCAAATAAGGAAGTTGTGGACTATAAATGATCCATTGGTTCCAAACAATGTACATAATGAATAAACTCACTGACAAATAAATTTTCCTTGAAACAAACTAAACTGAAGAAGCTTCTCATTTTCAAAAATCACAAAAGTCTAATTGCCTTTCGGAAAAAGCACCTTTGGGATGTTGGTGCTTGTATAATTTAAATTCTCCATATTGAATTAAAATTACTAATTCAGATTTGCACTGCAGATTTTTGTCTATTTATTGAGGACTCATTTATTACTAAGCCTTTTGTAAATTAAATAAACCATAATTATCTACATCAGCATAACATGCAAAATCACATACTGTAGGTAACCAACCATGTTAATTGCATTAGCAAAACATACTAAAAGTAAAACTATCAATTCATGTTTTCACATAGCAATAGGTACAAAGTAAAGATAAATAATTTACAAAAAATGAAGGCTAACGTTTATTCTTTGCTTTACCCTAATTAGCCCAGTTTCATACTAGGGGAGAAGAAACATTTTATTATATACCTTATAGTATACTGTATATACTTCATCTTTGAAATTCTGCACATTTTATTATGCAGTGCCCTTATCAACCTATGGACAAAATTATATGAAAGATTATACAGTACATAGAAAAGCATTAATTAATTATCTCTGAAAAATGTTCAAATTTGAAGTAATACCAAATAATGCATTTGATTTTTCATGCAGGATTCCTAAACAGGCTGCATACTAGGACTGAAAAGTATTTTGGAATTGATTCTGAAAAGATACTTCAGTGCTTAGAGAGGACCTTATTTACATAACACTTTCATTTTATTTGTAGAAAACGTAGCTTTATTTGTCCAACAGAAGTAGAAGCTTGTGTTGGCTAGGGAAAAGATGCACTTGAAATTTAAGCAGGCTATCAGAATTTAAGCATATACTGACAAAGGTATTTTCCTGATAAAAACTATTATGGGTTTTAGGGGGGAAAGGATAAATTAATTTGAAAAGTATTGTAGGAAAAAATCCATGTGTGACATTATAATTGACATTAATTAATTAATTAAATTAATCTTACAGAGTGCAATTTTTAATATACAAATTTTAAATATAAACCTGGAATATGTATAAAATGTATTCTATCACTTGAGAACAAGCTTATTTAAATACAACTTTAGCTTGAGTTCATCAGTATTTGCATTTGAGTTTAAATCACAAATGTCAAAATAAATTAGTACCTGAAAGGAAAACTGCACATAATTATACCATTAATGTACTTGAAGAAATTGTGGGTTTTGCTCTGTATGAAATCAATAATTTCAAAGATTTTATACTTTCTGTGAAGTTATCCAATGATTCATTATCTTGCCTGCTTACTCAGTAAAGTAGAAGGCTAAAGACGTAGGATTTGGTAGTACTAGCAAAAATGTGTTTGTTAATATGGTAAACATTTATTTATACCCTTTTTGTGTGGCTTTATTTACTTTTCCTCAATTATATTCAGTTTTCAGTGTAGTTTTAAGAATGCTTAAAAAGTGAATGTGACCTTTGTACTCCACAGATTATATTGGTAAAATGTCTTACAATGGCCCAGACAGGAAGGTAAAGAGTAATGAATTTTGACAATGGTAATTCATCAATAGCTAAAGGGAAATAGGTTCCCAACATTGATTCAAATTATTTTGCTGTCATCAACTAATATATTGTAACTACTGTATTTCCCTCCTTCATGGATTACTGCCTTGTTGTAGCTAAAGGGCTTGCATAACTCAATGAAGCTATGAGCTATGCCATGAAGAGCCACCCAAGACGGACAGGTCATAACAGAGAGTTCTGACAAAATGTGATCCATTGGAGAAGGAAATGGCAACCCACTCCAGTATCTTTGCCATGAAAACCCCATGGACAGTACCAAAAGGCAAAAAGATATGACGCTGGAAGATGAGCCCCTCAGGTTGGAAGGTGTCCAATATGCTACTGGGGAGGAGCAGAGGGCTAGTACTAGTAGCACCAGAAAGAGTGAAGTGACTGGGCCAAAGCTGAAAGGACGCTCAGCTGTGGATGCATCTGGTGGTGAAAGGAAAGTCTGATGCTGTAAAGATCTTTTCTCCATAGGAACCTGGAATGTAAGATCCATGAATCAAGGCAAGCTGGATGTGGTCAAACAAGAGATGACAAGACTGAACATCGACATCTTAGGAATCAGAGAACTAAAATGAACAGGAATGGGTGAATTTAACTCAGATGACTATCAGGTATACTACTGCGGGCAAGAATCCCTCAGAAGAAATGGAGTAGCCTTCATAGTCAATAAAAGAGTAGGAAAAGCAATACTGGGATACAATCCCCAAAATGACAGAATGATCTCAGTGCGAATCCAAGGCAAACCATTCAATATCCCAGTAGTCCAAGTCTATGCCCCAACCACTGGTGCTGAAGAGGATGAAATTGACTGGTTCTATGAAGGCCTACAGCAGGCATGTCAAACTCGCGACGTCACATGACGTCGTGCGACGTATCGGAGCTTTTTCGTCATTGCCGGCAATGGGGTGGGTGCGGCTCTGGTATGATGAAACCAGCCCGTGGGCCGGCAGTTTGACACCCCTGCCCTACAGCACCTTATAAAATTAACACCCAAAAATGATGTCCTTATCATCATGGAAGACTGGAATGCTAAAGCAGGAAGCCAAAAGATAACCGGAATAACAGGCAAGTTTGGCCTTGGAGTACAAAATGAAGCAGGGCACAGGCTGATAGAATTTTGTCAAGAGAATATGATGGTCATAGCAAACACTCTTTTCCAACAACCCAAGAGACGGCTCTATGTGTGGACATCACCAGACAGTCAACACAGGAATCAGATTGACTATGTGCTCTGCAACCAAAGATGGGGAAGCTCTATACAGTCAGTAAAAACAAGACCAAGAGCTGACTGTGGCTCTCATTGCAAAATTTAGGCTTAAATTGAAGAAAGTAGAGAAAAGCACTAGGTCACTCAGGTAAGAACTAAATCATATCCCTGATATATATACAGTAGAAGTGACAAATAGATTTAAGGAATTAGATCTGATAGACAGAGTGCCTGAAGAACAATGGATGAAGGTTCACAATACTGTACAAGAGGTAGCAACTAAAACTATCTTAAAGAAAAAGAAATGCAAGAAAGCAAAATGGCTGTCTGAGGAAGCTTTGCAAATAGCTGAGGAAAGAAGGGAAGCGAAAGGCAAGGGAGAAAGAGAAAGATACACCCAATTGAATGCAGAATTCCAGAGAATAGGTAGAAGAGATAAGAATGCCTTCTTAAATGAACAGAACAAAGAAATAGAAAAAAACAATAGAATAGGGAGGACCAGAGATCTCTTCAAGAAAATTGGAGATATGAAGGGAACGTTTCATGCAAAGATGGGCATGATAAAGGACCAAAATGGCAGGGACCTAAGAGAGGCAGAAGAGATTAAGAAGAGGTAGCAGAAGAACTATACAAGAAGACCTTAATGTCCCAGATAACCATGATGGAGTGGTCACTGACCTCGAGCCAGACATCCTAGAATGTGAAGTGAAATGGGTCTTAGGAAATCTGAACAACAACAAAGCTAGTGGAGCTGACAGTATTCCAGCTGAGCTATTCAAAATTTTAAAAGACTATGCAGTAAAAGTGCTACACTCAATTTGCCAACAAATTTGGAAAACTCAACAGTGGCCACAGGATTGGAAAATGTCAGTTTATATTCCAATTCCAAAGAAAGGCAATGCCAAAGAATGTTCAAACTATCGCACCATTGCACTCATTTCACATGCAAGTAAAGTTATGCTGAAAATCCTACAAGCTAGACTCCAGCAGTATGTGGATCAAGAACTTTCAGAAGTACAGGAAGGATTTCGAAGAGGCAGAGGAACTAGAAATCAAATTGCCAACATACACCAGATCATAGAGAAAGCTAGGGAGTTCCAGAAAAACATCTACTTCTGCTTCATTGGCTATGCTAAAGCCTTTGATTGTGTGGATCACAACAAATTGTGGCAAGTTCTTAAAGAGATGGGAGTACCAGACCATCTTATTTGTCTCTTGAGAAACCTATTTGCGGGTCAAGAAGCAACAGTGAGAACTGCACACGGAATCACTGATTGGTTCAAAATTGGGAAAGGAGTCCAGCAAGGCTGTATACTATTGCCCTGCGTATTTAACTTATATGCAGAGCATGAGAAAGACAGGGCTAGATGAATCAAAAGTTGGAATTAAGATTGCCGGAAGAAATATCAACAACCTAAGATATGCAGATGATACCATTCTAATGGCAGAAAGTGAAGAGGAACTAAAGAGCCTCTTGATGCGGGTGAAGAAGGAGAGTGCAAAAGTTGGTTTGAAACTCAACATTAAGAAAACCAAGATTATGGCATCCAGCCCTCTCAATTCCTGGCAAATAGATGGAGAAGTAATGGAGGTAGTGATAGATTTTATCTTCCTGGGCTCCAAGATCACCGCAGATGGGGACTGCAGCCAAGAAATTAAAAGACGCTTGCTCCTGAGGAGGAAAGTTATGGCAAATCTAGGCAGCATACTAAAAAACAGAGACATCACCCTGCCAACAAAAGTATGTATAGACAGGGCCATGGTTTTCCCAGTTGCAATGTATGGCTGTGAAAGGCTGCATGCCAAAGAATTGAGGCCTTTGAACTATGGTGCTGGAGAAGACTCCTGCGAATCCCTTGAACTGCAAGGCATTCAAACTGGTCAGTCTTAGAAGAGATCAACCCCGACTGCTCTTTAGAAGTCCAGATCCTGAAGTTGAAACTCAAATACTTTGGCACCTAATGAGAAGGAAGGACTCACTGGAGAAGAGCCTAATGCTGGGAAAGATTGAGGGCAATAGAAGAAGAGGATGGACGACAGAGAATGAGGTGGCTGGATGGAGTACCTGAAGCAGTAGGAGTGAGCTTAAGTGGACTCCAGAAGATGGTAGAGGACAGAAAGACCTGGAGGAACATTGTCCATGGGGTCGCAATGGGTCGGACATGACTTTGCAACTAACAACAACTGTATTTCAACTGGGTTTTTTTTTGGGGGGGGGAGAAATTTTGTGTATTTTTACCTCTGTCCAACATGTATTTAGTGCAAACATAGCTATGCTTCCACTAGTTACAGCACATGAGCAGTCTGATGTAGCAATTACAAAATTCAATCTGAACTTTGTATATAAAGTTTATTCACATTATTTTACCGATAACATGGAATACATGCAAATCTCTTATTTTAAATGTATTAGCTTGGGTTCAAACTAAATCATCCTTAAAATAAACCCTTTGAAATTAATGGATTTATATTAGGCATGATGTGATTTGGATGCAATTAATTTTTTTATGTCTGTAGCTCTCTTGGAACTTTGAAGTAAAAAAAACATGAATATTGTCAATATTGGTTTATAAATGTAAGTTTAATATAGCACAATAGAAAACTACAAATTTAATTACATGCTTTTAAAATCAAGCATCTGCAAATACTTGTTTGAAGTGACTCTTCAAGAAAGACTTTAAAATCTATACACAACACTCTTTTTATTTAATCAGTTTCTTCACTAACTTTAATTATTCAATTATGTCTATGAAGAAGAAGAAGAAGAAGAAGAAGAAGAAGAAGAAGAAGAAGAAGAAGAAGAAGAAGAAGAAGAAGAAGAAGAAGAAGAAGAAGAAGAAGAAGAAGAAGAAGAAGAAGAAGAAACATTCATTTACAGTCTGTCAGAACTCTGCTATTCAAAAAGCACACAAATGAAATACTGGCTATAAATCAGAAAGGGGAAAAAGCAAATTGGCAGTAACTAATATGATTATCTATAACAAATTAATTTGCAAAATTGAGGATATGTGGAACTGATACAGGTAGTCCTCACTTACTGGGTGCAATTGTGACTAGCAACTCATTTGCTAAGCAACACAGTTCTCGTGTGATTGTGCCAGCCCTATTTTGATTCTGCTACAGCTGTTAAATGAATCACCATGAATCATTAAAAGTGATATCATATGACCATAACTTGCAACTTCCTGCCAGCTTTGCCATTGATTTTGCTTGTCAGAAGTTGGCTGTGAAGATTACAAACAGCAATCATCTGGGATGCTGTGACCACTGTAAATGTGTGCCAGTTGCAGAGCACCTGAATCATACCAAAGTTCAAGGCATTAATACTCTTCATACCCAGCTTCTTCAAAAACCATTTTTTACTTCCATAGAGTATCACAGGGAATAGCATGGGTTGTGCAATTTTGATCTTTTTAGGCATAGAAACATCATAGCATTTACATATCTTTTCCAAGGCCTTCATGGCTGCTCTAGTCAATGCTAATCTGTGGTATATTTCTTGATTATGTGTTCTGTTGCTGTTCATGATTGATCCTAAAAGGCAGAACCTATCCACCACTATGCTATCTTCATTGCCAATTCTAAGACTGCTTGTTCTATCCGTTGTCATTACTTTGGTCTTCTTTATATTTAATTTTAATTCCATTTTTTTCACTGTGTTCTTTGATTTCCAGTATTAGGGTTTACAGATCCGTTGGATTTCTACTAATAAGGTAATGTCATCAGCATAACATAGATTACTGATGTCTCTTCCTCCAATTTTAAAACCATATCCATCTTCTTCCAATCCAGCATCACTTAATAAATGTTTAGTATGCACATGTTTCATAAAAATGGGGAGGGTATAAAGCATTGTTGCACATCAAGAGTCTTACTGATCTTATAAGTAGGAGTCTAATATTTGAGCTCCAAGTGGGTTACCACTACATTAGAATAACAACACTTATCTACAGCTATCTCCTTGCTATCATTTAATGGTTATTTGGATTTTTGTAGCTCAGATATAGGTGAGTAATATATGTAATCTAAACTTGTTTATTTATCATTTGTTAATTTTAATGTGCTTGTAATATATTTTGAAAGCTTACTTGAAGGTCAGGAGAAAATTATATTCTGTAAAAATAGAAAGTATGTACCTGAATCAGTGGTGGGATTCAGCTGGTTCACACCAGTTTGGCAGAACCGATACTTAATTTTTTATTGAGTTCAGTGAATCGGTTAGGATAAATCTGTGTTTTCCAGAATACATCTGGTTTTCGTTCA
Source organism: Crotalus tigris (assembly GCF_016545835.1). NCBI lineage: Eukaryota > Metazoa > Chordata > Lepidosauria > Squamata > Viperidae > Crotalus > Crotalus tigris. The sequence goes on along the minus strand of NW_024096634.1, from coordinate 1,445,703 downwards.
ACTTCCTTCGAGACGGTGAAAAAAAAACCCTCCCCGAAAGTCCAAGAGAGGAGTGATGGAAACCAAATGGAGATGTGGTGCCTTTGAACACATCACTCAAGTGAAAATTAGGTAGTGCTTCTCAGAGGTAATTTCAGGAATAGACGCTTCATCTCTCTAGTTTCCCGATTGGTTCATACAGGAAAGGGAGCGAGGCCACCAAGTATTAGCTTGGGTTGTGGCTAAGAGAACTGGTTATTAAATTATTTGAATCCCACCACTGACCTGAATGTATGGAGCTGGCAAACATTTGATCAAATCCTGCTTAAAATGTATGATAGTACATTAGCTTTGTCATCATTATTACTACCGTTGAAGGTTAATCTCTAATCTCTCCAAATAGCATTGTAGTTGACATGCCAGGCTAAATCAATAATAAAAAAAAACACTCTTAGTATTTCTGATACTTGATTTCTCCAATTAGTGTTGAGTCAGGGAGAATTTTTCCTTGGTACATTTAAACCTTCAGGAGATCTAAGTCAAGGTGTAAACCTTCACCAGAGGAGGTGACATCACTTCCACAGAATCTTCTGTGGAAGAAAGGATAGAAAAAGTATGCCTGGAAATTGTAGTTTTCAAGACTATTTAAATGTCTTTGGTAATAGCGATCAAAGTTACACGCTGAACCAAAGTTATATGTTATAGCTTTAAATTAACCTGAGTTTTCTTTTCTTTTAAGAGTGACGGATACCATATAGCAGCATTAGAATTGCGGCATTAAATATTTACGCTTAATTTTACTCAAATATCTGTTTTTTCCATTGCCTTCAAAGGATGGAAAGAAAAATAACATGACCTTTTTTACTAACTCTTTGGGAGAAAATTAATTTGTGGCCTGTCTTCTGCAGGTGTAATTGAACAATCACCAGTCTGAATTGTATGATTCTTAATTGTAATTAATTATTCTATCACTGAGTGTGAATATACTTCTTAGTTCTTCCAGTGTCCTTGCCAGGCTGGAATTTTAATTTCCCTCTTACCAACAAGTTTCAGTGAATTAGAATTGGCGCTCAGAAAAAAAAAATACATACACATACACCCCCACTGGAAGTCTGAAAAACCTTTGAGAAACCTTGACAAGCTTGCATGGGGAAGGAGCATAAACAACATTCAACAAGAAACTGATTTATGAAATTCAAGCTGATGTGTGAATGTGACTGATAAGAGGACAGAGTTGCAAAACAAGGTCAATGGTGGCTTAAAATAGCCCAGAGGAAATTTACAGAGCAGGAACCTTTGTTATGGATGCTTGAGTGCTTTTCTGTATCAATTACATAGATTTCTAATGCAAGTAAACTGAGCTCACTAATCTCATTTGCCAGATTTGCCAAATTACAAATTCCTTGCTCTTTGGAATAATATTAAGGAATAATGGAGGAAGGTGTGTTATTGCCTGTGCCAGGCTGTTTGCTTGTTATGACAACTGATATTTTTTTTCTCTTGAATATTAAGATCCTATTTATTATTTTAAAGCTTTCTTATAGGGCAGTTATTTTTCTAAGCTCCCCTTTTTAGGTTAGTTTTATTGTGTTCTCAGTGTTTTCAGGATCTGATCTATGTTTATTTCTTAAATCTTCAAGAAGTAGATGTTTTGAGAATTGAATGTTCAAGGGTAAAAAAGTAAGCTGGTTAGTAAGTGAATTTGGCTTCCGCATTGACTTTGTTTGTCAGGAGGTCGCAAAAATTGATCACATGACCCCAGGACACAGAAACTGTCATAAATATGAACCAGTTGCCAAACATCTGAATTTCGATCCCATGATCAGGGGATGTTGCAAAGGTTGTAACTATGAAAAACAATCATAAGTCACATTTTTCAGTGTCGTTGTAACTTTGAACAGTCACTAAATGAACGGTAGTAAGTCAAAGACTTGTCAGTGAAGCAGGAGGCAGTAGACATGAGCTTAAATGGACTCTAGAAGATGGTAGAGGACAGGAAAACCTGGAGGAACGTTGTCCATGGGGTCGCGATGGGTCAGACACGACTTCGCAACTAACAACAACAAGTAATGTGCCTTCAGCTATGTATAGTTGTCCTCTGATGTGGTAGCTTCCCCAGCAACATGCTATAGCAGTGTTTCTCAACCTTGGCAATTTTAAGATCTGTGGACTTCAACTCTCAGGATTCCCCAGTCAGCTAGCCTAATCAGGTATGGATTGATGTAGGTTTATTAGTTTGATTTTTGTAGGTGATCTTGATAAAATAACTAATTAAATACTAACATTATTAACTGCTGTTGCTTATAGGAAGAACAGGAGAAACAGTGAGTATATTTGTGTCATGTTAGGTGTCTACTGTAACTAAACATAGCTTATGAGCTATAGGGATAAGATGTGTGATTATGGCATTCTTTGTGTTATATTGTTTAAGGTCTCAGAAAAGAATCAATTCAAGTTAGAAGACCCTTTCTTATATCTTCTATGCGATGTCAGGGTTTACAGGTCTGTGAAAAGAAAACTTGAATAATAGCTAATGACAATGTAGGCATGGCAATAATCAAAATATGATTTATGTTTAACAGCAAATTAGGGACACAAATAATTTTACTCTGCTTCTCTTGTTCGGTATGGGAATTAAAGAATGTCCAACCTTACATTAATAAATGTCACTGCAGTATTACATTTTTGACACATGCAAAGTTATTCTTTAGGTGGGGGAGAAAGATAATTTAGCCAGCATTTGTCAACATAGTTAATAATAATAACAATAATAATAATAATAATAATAAAAAGAGCAAAGAAAATCAAAAATTGGTCAGCACCAGGTGAAGATGAACTGCATGGGTTTTGGTTGAAACATCTAACTGTTATACATCCACTCATTGCCAAACAGTTCAACAATATACTACAAGGAGGAGAAATTGAAAAGTGGCTAACAACTGGGAAAACCTACCTAATAATGAAAAATCCAGCAAAAGGGGCAACACCAGGTAACTACAGGCCAATTACCTGCTTACCAACAACTTTCAAATTACTAACTGGTGTAGTAGCTGATGCAGTGCAACAGCATCTAGTTGAAAACAATCTCTTTCCACCTGAGCAGAAAGGAAACCGCCCCAATAGCAGAGGAACAAAAGATCAACTCCTAATAGACAAAATGATCTTGGAAAACTGCAAGAGAAGGAAGACCAACCTGAATGTGGCATGGATTGACTACAAAAAGGCATTTGACTCTCTGCCACATGATTGGATAATAAAGTGCCTAGAAATAACAGGAGTCAGTAGAAACATCAGAAAATTTGTGCAAAGATCGATGGCACAATGGAAGACACAGTTGCAGATCAATGGTGAGAGGCTGGGAGAGGTTAATATCAAGAGAGGAATATTTCAAGGAGATTCATTATCACCATTACTATTTGTTATTGCACTGTTTCCTCTGTCAACAATACTGAATAACTCAGGACATGGCTATCAAACATCAAAAACATCTGCCAGATTATCCCACCTCCTTTATATGGATGATCTGAAGCTGTATGGAAAAACATCATCTGAAATAGAATCGCTGCTCAACACTGTCCGTATATATAGCCAAGATATTGTAATGGAGTTTGGCTTGGACAAATGTGCCACACTTACTATCAAACAAGGAAAAATAGTGAAAACTGAAGGAATCAAGATGCCCCACGAAAATAACATTAAGAGTCTGGATGAGGAAGAGTACTACAAATACTTGGGTATCCTTCAAGCTGACAACATCAAGCACACTGAAGTCAAGAAAAAGATTAGAGGTGAATACATCAAGAGAGTGAAGAAGATCTTAAATCCAAACTCAATGGAGGAAATACCATAAAGGCAATCAACACCTGGGCAATCCCAGTCATTAGGTACACAGCTGGAATAGTGGACTGGACTCAAGCAGAACTAAAAGCAATGGATAGGCAGACCAGAAAAATAATGACAATGAATCATGCCCTTCATCCACGCAGTGACATTGATAGACTTTATCTACCAAGGCAAATAGGTGGGCGTGGAATGCTACAAGTACATCAGATGGTTGAAGAAGAAAAAATGGCTTTGGAAGAATATCTGAAGAACAATGATGAAGATGCACTGAAATTAGTATATCAGGAAGGCTTACTAACTACTGGAGAGACCAAACTGGCCTACAAGAAAGACCAAATGAAGAACAGAATAGAGGCATGGGAAGACAAAGCACTACATGGCCAATACATAAAAAAATAGCTGGGAAAGCAGATAATAATAAAACCTGGCAATGGCTAAGAGCAGGAAAATTGAAGAAAGAGACCGAGGGACTAATTCTGGCTGCACAAGACCAAGCCTTAAGGACAAATGCATACAAAGTCAAAATTGAGAAGACAGCAACAGACAGTAAGTGCCGCCTATGCAAAGAAGCTGAAGAAACAGTGGACCACTTGGTAAGCTGTTGCAAGAAGATTGCACAAACTGATTACAAGCAGCGGCATGACAAAGTAGCAACAATGGTGCATTGGAAGATCTGCAAAAAATATCATTTGCCTGTAAGCAAAAACTGGTGGGATCATAAAATAGAGAAAGTCATAGAAAATGATAAAATTAAACTGCTCTGGGACTTCAGAATTCAAACAGACAAGCACCTGCAACATAACACCCCAGACTTAACAATTGTCGATAAGAAAGACAAAAAAGTCTGGATAGTGGATGTGGCAGTGCCTGGAGATAGCAGAATAGAAGAGAAAGAACTGGAGAAGATAACAAAATACAAAGACCTACAAATAGAAATAGAAAGACTGTGGCAAAAGCAAGCAAGGGTAGTACCAATAGTCATAGGCTCCTTGGGTGCAATCCCAAAACAACTGGAGCACCACTTGAACACCATTGGCATTGACAAATTCGCTATTAGTCAATTGCAAAAGGCGGCCTTATTAGGAACTGCTTCCATCCTGCGACGATATCTGTAATACCATCAAACATCCACATCTGCCTATCCCAGGTCCTGGGTAAGGACTCGATAGGTAGACAAAATGCCAAATCCAGTCTGAACATCTGGCTGACTGTGCGATGATCAATAATAATAATAATAATAATACAAACGCCTGCAACATAACACCCCAGACTTAACAACTGTCGATAAGAAAGACAAAAAAGTCTGGATAGTGGATTTGGCAGTGCCTGGAGATAGCAGAATAGACGAGAAAGAACTGGAGAAGATAACAAAATACAAAGACGTACAAATAGAAATAGAAAGACCATGGCAAAAGCAAGCAAGGGTAGTACCAGTAGTCATAGGCTCCTTGGGTGCAATCCCAAAACAACTGGAGCACCACTTGAACACAATTGGCATTGACAAATTCGCTATTAGTCAATTACAAAAGGCGGCCTTATTAGGAACTGCTTCCATCCTGCGACGATATCTGTAATACCATCAAACATCCACATCTGCCTATCCCAGGTCCTGGGTAAGGACTCGATAGGTAGACAAAATGCCAAATCCAGTCTGAACATCTGGCTGACTATGCGATGATCCAATAATAATAATAATAACAACAACAACAACAACAACAACAGTGAATAACTCAGGACATGGCTATCAAACATCAAAAACATCTACCAGACTATCCCATCTCCTTTACATGGATGATCTGAAGCTGTATGGAAAAACATCATCTGAAATAGAATCACTGCTCAACACTGTCCGTATATATAGCCAAGATATTGTAATGGAGTTTGGCTTGGACAAATGTGCCACACTTACTATCAAACAAGGAAAAATAGTGAAAACTGAAGGAATCAAGATGCCCCACGAAAATAACATTAAGAGTCTGGATGAGGAAGATTACTACAAATACTTGGGTATCCTTCAAGCTGACAACATCAAGCACACTGAAGTCAAGAAAAAGATTAGAGGTGAATACATCAAGAGAGTGAAGAAGATCTTAAAGTCCAAACTCAATGGAGGAAATACCATAAAGGCAATCAACACCTGGGCAATCCCAGTCATTAGGTACACAGCTGGAATAGTGGACTGGACTCAAGCAGAACTAAAAGCAATGGATAGGAAGACCAGAAAAATAATGACAATGAATCATGCCCTTCATCCATGCAGTGACATATCTGTAATACCATCAAACATCCACATCTGCCTATCCCAGGTCCTGGGTAAGGACTCGATAGGTAGACAAAATGCCAAATCCAGTCAGAACATCTGGCTGACTGTGCGATGATCCATAATAATAATAATAAAGTTGGAAGGGACCTTGGAGGTCATCTAGTCCAACCCCCTGCTCAGGCAGGAAACCCTATACCATTTCGGACAAATGGCTGTCCAGTTTCTTCTTAAAAACTTCCAGTGTTGGTGCATTCACCGCTTCTGGAGGCAGGTTGTTCCACTGGTTGACTGTTATGTCCAGTCAGAGAAGGTTCATCATTGTTAGCTGAGGTTGATTCATCAGTAAACAAATGGCATAGAGCATTGCAGCTTTTCTCAATGCCATTCAATATCAAAAAGTTCTTTTAACCTTGAAGAATAAGGTTAGAACAGTGAAATGGGTCTAAATAAGGAAATTCATTAAATAATAGAAATTATACAGAACCTTTCTTTGTATTTTGTGATATTTTTCACTGTTTTTGCAAAGCAGAAATTTGTACGTGTTTCTTATAGAATGAAGTAGTATTTTTAATATTTTGTTGCTGTTATTCTACTTCAAATGCTATTCATCTCACAGTACTGCTCAAATCCTCTAAAACAAGTGATCAGCCTTATGGTAGACCAGATTAGGAAACTGACTCTGTGATAAGTATACTGAGAACTATACTACCTCAATATATTGAGATAGACAATTATACAAGAATTTTGTAAATTCTGCCCTCCCCTCACTTTCTCACCAAAAGAGAAATTGGAAAGAAAGTGGTTGAATTACTTTTTTGTAGCATGCACAATATATTTTGTTGCACTTTCTTGGACTTCATCAGCCAAGATAGGTTGGTAAAGAAGTGGAACAGGGCCTTTGAATAAATAATGTTGAATATTTATTAAGGAAAGATGGATTGGAAGTTGAGAATGGTTTTAAAATTGAAGGAAGAGACATCAATAACCAATGCTATGTCGATGACACTACCCTGATAGCTGAAAATACAAATTTTCTGCAAGCGTTAAAACTAAAACTCAAAGAATGCAATGAAAAAAATGGAATTAAAATGAAATATAAAGAAGACCAAACTAATGACAACAGGTAGACAAGCAACCTTAAAATTGGCAATGTAGATAGCATACTATTGGATACCTTCTACCATTTAGGATCAACTATCAACAGACAGGAACTAGTAAAGATTAATCTACTGCAAGTCCTGGTATTTCCTTTGATACTCTATGTAAGCAAAAGTTGGACTTTGAAGAAGCAAGATAGGAAGAGTATTGATGCCTTTCAATTTTGGTGTTGGAGAAAACTCTTGAGAATGCTGTGGACGATCAAGAAAACAAAGTGATGGGTAATTGAACAAATCAACCAAGAATTCTTATTTGAGGCACAAATAATCAGGTTCAAACTATCTTATTTCAAACGTATTATATGAAGATCTTATCTGGAAAAGGATCTAGTGCTGGAATGGTAGAAGGAAAGAAAAGAAGGGGATGAACAGTATCAAGGTGGATTGACTCAACTACAGTTGCTAGGAGTGTGCCATTGGGACACCTGAAAGAACAGGCTAGGTATAGATTGTCGCGGAGAAAAATCTATATATTTGGTCATCTGGCATTGAAAACAATGGCATGTAATCAATTAATCAATTGCTATCTAATTTGTCTCCAATGTTGCATTTGCTTTAGTCAATACCAATTTTCTTCTTTTGGACTTTGGATCATATAATTTTGAACATAGAGCAATATATCTAATACAGTAAATTCACAAATATGCTAACAATTGTTTCCATATTAAAAAAAAACTGATTTTAGGAATTTTAATTATCCAAAAGAAATATCACACAATTTTATTCTCATTTTCTGAATTCAAAATTGATCTGAAAAATACTTTTGAGATTTGTTTAGCAGATCTTTCAATATGAAAGAAGAAACAATGAATAGATGGTCATATACTCTTTAGGTCTATATTAATAACATATTACATAACTTCATCTCGCAAGTGTCTTTATGATGGTTGTCCTCCACTTATGATGAAGGAATGATATAATCCATTGAAAAACAATCACTTTTAAATATTTTTAACTCTAACATATGAAACATGTGCTTAGCTCTATTATGGATATCATAAGCAGTGTGCTCCAATATTTTAAATAGGTTAAGATAAGAGCAAAGAAATAAACAAGGAAATACAGTTCTGCATTGATTTATGTCAGCATTATGTGCTCTGAAAACCTTGTATAAAGAAAAGGTATAACATGATACATTGAACCAGTGAAAAAAAGGGAGTTGTAGAGTAAGCCAAATGCATTCACACATGTGCTAATATATTTTAGAGATTTACCCTTAAGCATTACATTATACAAACACGTTTTCTTTCTTTTTTTTAAAGAAAAATGTATTGATTTTCTAGTTTTACATTTAAATATTTGAAAAGCAATGTGGCGGCTGAGTTGGTCAATAATTCAGTAACATACAAATATCTTTAGTACAGATCTCAAACTATTACATTCAGTATTTCCTGTTTTCCCCTTGGTATTTATGTCTCATATTTAAATTAATACCATTCTTATTATATCGATTAAATAAAAATAACTTTCTTACATTTATCAATAATTTTTGTTTATACATATCCTAGTTGTTTTTTAAAACAATCAATGTCCTGGTTAGTTTTTCCCAATTTTTAGTTTCTCATTAATATTTAGGTTTAATGTTTCATATTTATAATTTCCAAGTTTTAAATAACTCCAATTCCTTTTATCACAATTCATCACAAGATCTAATGTTCAGGATACATGTTTTATCTATTTGAATTCTCACCATCTTACATCAACCAATTAATAATACAATATAATATTCTTATTTTCTGGTAATTTCCAAATATCTTAAATTAGTGACCAAAATTTCTCTTATTTCAACATTTAATACTTCCTCTCTTTTTCTCTTAATATCTACTATCTCATATTTAAGCTAGCAATTTTTATTATTGCTGCTAAATAAGAATATATTCATTACATTCATCGATAAATTTTTAGCTTATATATCTTAATTACCTTTATATTTAACCTTTATAAGCAAATCAATGTTCAAATTTAGCTGTGAATATTTATACTTCCAAGATTTAAATGACTAAAGGTTTCTTTATCTCCACTCATAACAATATCTAGTATTCAAAGTATACATCTTATCTATTTGAGTATATTCTACTTTAATTCTCACTAGTAAGTCAAAACCCCAAATTTCTTCAGTCTTATTCTAGCTTTCTTTCATTGCTAAATTGTCTTCCATGTCCATGCTTTTGAGTCATCAAATAAATCTCCCTGTATTGTTATGTATGTTGTTTGACGTAGAAAAAACCATCTGGTCGCCATTTTTTTAAGAGGACTAACAAATCGTCTCTCTATTTTTCCATCTTGATGTAGTTGTCTTAAACTGTTTATCTTCTCTTCAGTCTGTTGTTCTTCTTGATCCTCAGGCTTCTTCTTGTTTGTCAGTCCCTTTTCTGGGTTTTCCATTGACTGTACTTGTTGATCAGTTGAATCCTCTATCATAGTATTTAATTGGTCCACTTTTTCCATTATATTCTGTGTAGTTGATTTTTCAGTTGTAATCAAATTTTGAATTCGTGTATCTGGGCTGACATCCCATTCTTCTCTGCAACCTCCTATTTCATCAGTAGCTATAAGAATAGTTTGGTAAATTGCTTTCAGCACGAGAGAATTTGTTCCTGATCTTCCTCCATATTCTTTTACTAATGTATTAAATTAAAAACTTTGCAATCAGAGAGTGTAAAAAATTTTTTTTCAGTGAGTTTAGAACACAGCTGGGCTTCAAAGCTGATAAGTGTTTCAAGATTATAGGTCTTATCAATTGTCTAGGCTGTCAACCAAGTCTCTTTTAAACAATAACAAATTGTAGTATCAGGTTTAGCCACAAGATGCCGCCCCTATATTTAAAATTTTCCTATAGGTCCAAAGTTTTTATAATCTTTTCAGTTTTACTTCTTTTTTATAAGTAAATCCCAGATCTTCAGTAAGAGTAGAAAATCTTTTAGTCCACAAACTTTAAAAAGTAAAATTCCAGTTAGGATCAAGTTATTCTTGCAATGTTTTTAAACTCCTCTGGATAGTCAGTCACCACTGTTTTTAGAGGGAGGGGTAAAATTTCCCTTCCCTCTCCATGGGGGGAAAATACTTAAGCAGCTTATGCAGGTAACAAAGGTAGTTAGGATTTAAGAGAGGTAGATCTCACCCAGTCTCTTCCGCACTGCTTTAAAGTTGCCTGATGGTAAGTGTGACTTTGGCTATCTGCAGCCTAGTGATGAACCATATTTCTATGGCCAGTGTTTCATCCACTGGTTTGGAGGTCTGCCCCAGATCAAACAGAAGAGCTACCACCCTTCTGCGATCACAGGGATCCCCTCCTTGCTGGTCGCCCCTACAGGATGACTTTCGATCCTTTCCAGGGTCCCCCAGCAAAGCAAAACTGGATGTGGAAGACAGAGCTTGCCTTCCAAATGTCCATGGCAGCCGCCTGAGCAAACCGGAAGCTGGGAATAGTTATTTTTCTCTATCTATCTACTGCAATCTAGCAATCATCTGGGATTCTGAGTCCAGATATACTATCTCTGACATGGGTTGTTCTTCAATATGTTCTTCTTCTTGATCCTCAGGTTTCTTCTGATTTATGTAGAAAGTCTTTTCCCTTTTCCATATTGTCAGTCCCTTTTCTGGATTTTCTATTGACTGTATTTGTTGATCAGTTGAGTCTTCTGTCATAATATTTAATTGTTCCACTTTTTCTGTTATATTCTGTGCAGTTGATTTTTTAGTTGTAATCAAAGTTTGAGTTCGTATCTCTGGGCTGACATCTTGCTCTTTTCTGTAACCTCTTATTTCATCAGTAGCTTTAAGAATAGTTTGATTTATTGCTTTCAACATAAAGAGGATCTGTTCCTGATCTTCATCCATATTCTCTTAGTAGTGTATTAGGTTAGAAGCTTTACAATCAAAGAATGCAGATTTTTTTCCCCACTGAGTATGGAATACAGTTGGGCTTCTCACAGCTGATGTTTCAAGGTTACATAGGTCTTATCTATTGTCTGGGCTGCTGGCCAAGTCTTTTTTAAGCAATAACAAATTATAATATCAGGTTTAGCAACAAGATATTGCCCCTACCATTTAAAGTTTTCTTTTAAATCCAAAGTTTTTATAATCTTTTCAGTTTTGCTTCTTTTTTATAAGTAAAAACCCAGATCTTCAGTAAGAATAGAAAATCTTTTAATCCACAAACTTTAAAAAATAAAATTCCAATTAGGATCAAGTTATTCTTGCAACGTTTTAAACTCCCCTGGATAGTCAGTCACCGCTGTTTCTAGAGGGAGGGATAAAATCTCCCTTCCCTCTCCACAGGGGGGAAAGTACTTTAAGCAGCTTATGCAGGTAAAAAAAATAGTTAGGATTTAAGAGAGAAAGATTTCACCCAGTCTCGTCTGTGCTGCTTTATAGTTGCCTGGTGGTAAGTGTGACTTCGGCTGTCTGCAGCCTAGTGCTATGGCCAGTCTTTTGTCTGCCGGTTTGGAAGGCTGCCCTGGATCAAGCGGGAGGGCTACTGCCCTCCTGCAATCAAGCAGGGACATCACCAGTTTGATTTGCCTGCCTCATAGAGTTGGAAACCATTGGATAAGACAATGCTATGTGTTATGTCCTGGGCCTGCTGAGTGACTCAGCAGGTGCAGGAAGCTGCAGAGAGGCCCGGGCAGATCACGTGGATGCCCGGGACCAGACAGGCTGTCTCCAACCTATTGTGCATGTGCAAGGTGGGAGAAATACATTGCATTGATTGGCTGACACTGTCCTTGCAAAGGGGTATAAAAGGAATCCCCGCCATTTTGTGTTTGGTTCTGTTGGAGATTTAATAAAGAAGGACTGTGTTACTCCTGCCTCATCTCAATGCCTTCACAATGAACAAAACAGAACATCGGCGATGAAGGTGGGATGTGCTGCGAAGAAAACAACAAAAAGAAGATAGGCTGACTAACCAAGAGAGGCCTGAAGTTCTGGGAATTCAGCGTCCGAAAAGTGCGACTCTGCCTGCCAGTATGAGAATGCTGGAGGAGAGCTCGGCAAAAGGGACCCCTTCTTAAGCCATTGCAGCATGAGGCGTTGACAAGGCTGCCAGGAAGTAACAATGTCCAAGCTAGGCCATCTGTTAGAATTCGACACAGCTCATCCGGAACGTTGGAGTTCTTACGTGGCCTGGGTAGAGAACTACTTTTGGGTAAGATGGTCTTAAAGCTGCTATGCTACTGTGTGTCTGTGGACAAGAGACTTTTGATATTGCTGAGAATCTAGTCACCCCAGCACCACTTGGATCCATCACTTATGCTGAGCTGAAGAGGATGTTGCAAGAACCTTTTGAACTGAAGCTTTCGGTGATTGCATGATGACACTCATTCAAGCAGCAGGACCAGCATCCGGGAGAGTCTGCTGCGGACTTTATTGCTACGTTGTGACAAGCAGCTAGGCATTGCGACCTGGAAGAAAGACTTCATGATCATTTAGTCTGTGGACTGAGAAGTCGTGAGCTGCAACAGAAGATCTTTGCAAAGGAAGACGTTTCTTTCCAGGATGCTTTGAGAGAGATTAGGGCCGACAAAGCAGCGGGTGGAGCTGTGAAGGCCTTGAGGCTCTCCAAGAATCCTACAACATTGAGCTCAGTCCATCAAGAGGTCTCTCAAGAGGTGTTTGAACAGGACTCAGAGAACGAGGTCGACCGATTACAGCAGCCAGCAGAGATAAGGCCCCAAGAGCGAAACAACAAGGCAACTCTATTCCCTTGGTGTTTCGGAAGTGGAAGACACCACAAGCGCTCAGATTGCCGCTTCCGTTCTGCTGTTTGCCGGGCGTGTGGCTGGCAAGGCCACATTGCTGCTGTCTGTTTGGGTCACAAGGAGGATCGACCTGTGGGAGAATTGCCTCGGAAAGGTACCAGGGTCCCCAGCCAGAATAGGGTGGGGACCCTATGCGCCTCCCATAGAAGCATTGATGTGGTTCCGGCTAATGAAACATTCCAAAGAACTTCCAGGCATTTATTTTCCTAAAAGTCTTTTATTGTTACAAAATGTCAGCACAGGCACAATGGAGGGATGGTAGGATCTAAGTTCTCTTCCTCTGAGCAGTTAAATTATCAGCATGTTCCCTCCCTAAATTAGCCGTCATATCTCACATTATCCAATTAGTGTGAAGGTCAAATGTTTTCTTCCTCTTTCTTTCCTGGGCTTTACCCTCAATGCCCCTTCTGCTCTTTATTAACCCCATAGTTACCAGACAATTCTGCATATTGTCAAAAGCAAGAATATACAATATTTGCAGTGTTGACAAGCATTTTTAAAACTGGAGTCCATAGGCTGCTAAGGAAGAAGCTTCACATTGATGTCAAGTTGCAGGGGGTTCCCCTTTTGATGGAGTTGGACACACGATCCACCTTATCAATCAATATCTCAGGACACTTTCAAGAAAATTTGCTGTAGAAGCGGCCAGCGAGTTAAACTCAGGCTGTCAAATTTAATTCTTACAGACTTTCAGAATTCCCGAGTCAGCGTGAATGGGGAGGCCACTCTCAAAGTGCAGCGTAGGAACTTTGAAGGGTTGTTAGATGTCGTTGTAGTTGAGGATGACCACATGAGTCTCATTGGACTCGATTGGTTCGAGGCCCTTGGGATTCAAGTGACCAGACTTCACAGCTTGCAAATGATAGGCCTTGCGGCAGTTTGCAAGAAGTTTGCTGATGTGTTCAGCCCAGAACTTGGATCGTAGAAGGGGCCTCCCATTGCTTTACGGTTAGACCCATCCGTCAACCCCATTAGGATTAAGCCCTGTCGGATGCCCTTCACGTTGAAGAACAAAATTAACGCAAAGCTGGACAAGCTGATTCAGCAGGGGATTCTAGAACCTGTGGACAATAGTCCATGGGAAACTCCCATAGTCACACCACTGAAGGCCAAAGGAGAAGTTCACATTTGTGCGGACTATAAATGTACATTTAACAAAGCATTGCAGCAGTATTCTTACCCGATGCCAGTGGTAAGCCACAATCTGGCCTCCCTCAAAGGAGGCCGAGTTTTCACCAAACTTGACTTGGCTCAGGCCTATCAACAAATACCAGTTGATGAGGCAACGCCAGAGGCCCAAACAATTGTAACGCACTGGGGAGCGTTTAAAGTTAAAAGGCTGCAGTTCGGGGTTAATGTAGCCCCTGATATTTTCCAAAGCATGATGGAGTGAACGCTCCACAATATTCCAGGAGTTTACTCTTACTTTGATGATATCGTCATCACTGGAGAATCATCCAAAAATCTGGCTGACAGGCTTAGGGCCGTCTTGCTGTGTTTCTGCCAAGCAGAGCTGAAACTCAAGCAAGACAAATGTAAAATTGGAGTCACCTCCACAGAGTTTCTGGGGTTCCATATTGATGCTGAAGGCATCCATCCTGCTGAATCTAAGCTCAAAGCAATTCAGCAGGCCCCAAATCCCAAGTCCAAAAGCAAACTTCAGGCTTTTCTGGGACTGTTAAACTTTTACCATTCATTCCTCCCTCACAAGGCTTCAGTGGCTGAGCCGTTACACCAGCTCTTGGATAAACAGGCTCCATGGCAGTGGACAAAAGTCCACGAAAGGAGTTTTGCAGAGGTCAAGGCCTTGCTGTCTTCAAATGTGATTCTAGCGCATTTCAATAAGCAACTGCCTGTGAGCATAGCCTATGATGCATTCTTTTATGGGATTAGGGCTGTGTTAAGTCACCTGCAGGCTGATGGGACACAAGTCCCTGTAGCTTACTATTCTAGGACTCTATCATCTGCTGAGCGTAATTATGCGCAGATAAATAGAGAAGCCTTGGCCATAGTGGCTGGCATAAAAAAGTTCCATGACTTTTTATATGGTCGCCATTTCACGGTCTTTACAGACCATAAGATACTGCTGGGCTTGTTTACAACCAACAAGCAAACCCCACACATAATCTCTCCTAGAATGCTGAGATGGTCAATTTTCCTTTCTGCATATGACTACACACTGGTTCACAAAACGGGCAAAGAAATGGGCTGTGCAGATGGCCTCGGCAGATTACTTATATAGCTAATAGAGTCAGATCCCGCTCCAGCTCACCACATACTTTCCATTCAGGAGTTGCCTGAATCTCCCCTCAACACTAGGGATGTGGCTGCAGAAACAGCCACTGATCACACATTAACACGCATGTTGACATGGGTGCTGTCAGGATGTCCAGGCACAGAGTTCCAGAGTTTCTGGAAGAGAAAGCATGAGCTATACACCTTCAAGGGGTATGTCCTATGGGGTAGCAGGGTAGTGATCCCAGCCTCATTGAGGACTAGAGTCTTGCAGTCTCTGCATGAGGGACATATGGGAATAGTCCGGATGAAGGCGCTTGCGCACAGCCGTCTTTGGTGACCTGCACTCAATAAGGAGATCGAGGCCCAGGTACACGGGTGCAGTGTGTGCCAACAGTCTAGGCCTGAAATGCCTCAGGCTCCTGTACATAGTTGGGAGGAGACACATGCCCCTTGGTCGAGGGTCCATATCGACTACGCTGGCCCCTTTCAGGGGCAATTCTTCCTTCTCCTCATAGACAGCCATTCCAAGTGGCTAGAGGTCGTTCCAGTCTCCTCCACAACTGCTGCCAGGACCATCCAGGTGTTGAGAGGGATCTTTGCCTCTCATGGGCTTCCAGATGTCCTTGTCTCCGACAATGGATCCCAATTCACTTCTTTTGAGTTTCAGGCTTTTCTACAGGCCAACATGATCTGTCATGCCACATCAGCACCATTTCATCTTGCTTCCAACAGCCAAGCCGAGCATATAGTGCACACAACCAAGGATGCTTTAAAGAGGATCACTCACGGAAGCTGGTATCACAGGTGAGCTGACTTTCTTCTTTGCCACCGCACCACACCTTGCACAGCCACAGGAAAGAGCCGAGCTGAACTCCGCTGGGGTCGCCGACTTATTACAAAACTGGACAGGTTGCACCCAGACTGGGTGGTTTCACAGGTGTCACAGCCATGGGCACCTAAGCAACTACAGGTGGGCAATCCAGTTTGGGCAAGGAATTATGGACCTGGACATCTCTGGGTGACAGCAGTGGTCTGCAAAGTAACTGGGCCACTGTCATATGAAGTGGCCCTGGTTGATGGTCGTGTGCTACGTCGACACATCGACCAACTGCGCTGGAGGCTTCCCAGCCATCCTTCCACTCCTGACTCTGCTCTCGGGGTGGGGGGAAGGAGGACCACGATTATGATCGTGGACTACAGTCTCTCTGCAAAAACAGAACTTCACATGCACCAGTAGGGGGTTTTGCCAATGAGGTGGCTCTTGACTCTGGCACCGGCACCGGGTCCATGGGACATTGCTCGAAACCAGCTGTTCAGGCCATTCCATCTGCTGGTCTTGGGCTCATGGGACAGTGCTTCCAAGAGGGGTCCATTGTGGACTTGGGGAATTCCACCCCACCAAAGAACTCTGGTCTGGGTTTACAGGATCCAGCCAGTCAGCATGATGCAGGGTCGCCTGAATATAGGGGGCATCAACGTCCTGGTCTGCCGAGCCTCTCAGGCAAGCTGGCAGACCAGGCAAGCACACCTGTTCTAAGAAGATCAGAGCGGGCCAGGGTCCACCCAAACACTTAAAGGACTATGTGAGGTTCCTGTCAAGTTATGGGAAAGCCTGGTATTTCTCTAGAAATCAGAATGTGCTCAAATGGGCAGAGTGTTAGATTTATAGTAATGTAAAATATTAAGTATTATTTTGTTGGGAACAAATGAAAAGAAAAGGTGTTAGATTTGTAGTAATCTAAAATAGTAAGTGTCTGCTTATGTTTCATCCAAGGGGGGGATGTTATGTCCTGGGCCTGCTGGTAGGTGCAGGAAGCTGCGGAGAGGCCCACGCAGACCACGTGGATGCCCAGGACCAGACAGGCTGTTTCCAGTCTATTGCGCATGCGCAAGCGGGAGAAATATGTTGCATTGATTGGCTGACACTGTCCCTGCAAAGGGGTATAAAAGGAATCCGTGCCATTTTGTGTTTGGTTCTGTTGGAGATTTAATAAAGAAGGACTGTGTTACTCTGCCTCATCTCAATGCCTTCACAACAAACAAAACAGAACAGTATGCATATTGCTTTGACTTCTCAGAGGAAATATGGGATATAAATCTAATGAATAAGCCTTTACTAAAAATATAGCAATGACTTATATTGTACACAAGACAACCTAATTGCTTTAGGATCCCACATTGTTGTTGTTGTTATTGTTATTATTATTATCTTTTGGTCCCTTTGACTCCTGGTGATTGTCTGGCTAAGTCTCTGAAGTTTTCTTGCTATGATTTCAGAAGTGGCTTTATACTGCCTGCTTCCTAGGGCTGACAGGGATTGACTCACTTAAGGTCACCCAACTGGCTTCATGACTAAAGTAGGATTCAACTACTACACCAAACCAGCTCAAATAGTATTTATTAGGAAATATTTGAAATGTCATAAAATATTAATGATAGGGTGCTAAAATATCCTAACACATTTTACTTTTACCTTATATATTTATGATTTTCAAAGTGAAATCACTGAAATTCTTACAGTGGTCAGTCATATTTATTTTTTTAATTATTTTTATGTAATGTTTATTTACATTTTGTGATATGCAGATGAAGATAGAAACTTGGCAGATTGTTTGGTGCCTATGTTTAGAAGGGGAATTCATGAAATTTGCAGACAACACGAAGATGGCAGGAATAGCCAACATCCAGAAGATAGGCTTAAGATACAGAAGGACCTTGACAAAATATAAATAAAACAAAATATAATTCATTGGTAAGAAAAGTAAGGTTCTACATTTAGGCAAGAAAAACCAAATGTATAGATACAGAATAGGTGGTACCTGGCTCAATAGTAGTAATCGTAAGAGGGATCTTGGAGTCCTAGTGTGTTGCGACTGCCAAAAAAGCCAATGCAGTCCTAGGCTGCATTAAGGGATAGAGGGATAGAATCAAGATCACATTAAGCAAATATTACTTTATAATGGCTTGGTAAGACTACACTTGGAATATTGCATCTAATTTTGGTTGCCACTATGTAAAAAAGATGTTGAGACTCTAGAAAGACTGAAGAGAAGAACAACAAAGATGATTAGGGGACTGGAGGCTAAACATATGAAGAACGGTTGCAGGAATTGGGTATGTCTACTTTAATGAAAAGAAGGACTTGGGCTGACATGATAGTAGCACTCCAATACCTAAGGGGCTGTCATAAAGAGGAGGGGGTCAATCTATTCTCCAAAGCACCAGAAGGTGGGATGAGAAACAATGGATGGAAACTAATTAAGGAGACAACCAACCTAGAACTAAGGACAAATTTCCTGATAATTAGATTAATTAATTAGTGGAACAACTTGCCTCCAGAGGTTGTGGGTGCTCCAACACTGGAGGCTTTTGAGAAGACATTGAGCAGGGGGTTGGACTAGAAGATCTCCTAGGTCCCTTCCAACTCTGTTAATGTTTCTCTGTCTCTGATTCACTATATTGCTTACTTAAATGAACATGCTTCAAGCAACATGCTACATACTGAAATATTTAATTACAGAAATAGAATGATATTGAAAGGTGAGACCTTTCAGGAAAAAAAATGAAAGGAGATAAGAATTCTTAAAAGTTATATGTTGATTACAAATATGTAACTGTTCAATTATTTGTTTGCACATTGCTATTTAAATTTTAATGTTTCAGTTTAAAAAGACATAAATCATTGCTTCAGTCTGGAAAACACATCTAAGCCTATGTTGGTAAATTGAAGAGTTAAATCATTTCAGAATAGTGAGTTTTTTGATTTTTTAAAAATACATAATGTACAGTATATGCGGATGATTCCAGCTGGCCTCTACAAGTTTACTGTGTTACTTTTATATAGAATTCTAACATATGATCATTTTATTACCTGGATACCATCTGTTAGATTCAGTTGTACAGATCAGGTGTAGAAAAAAGTTAATTAGATGGAGTTGGAGAATTAATTGATGATTATTTTATTTTAAAAGTAAGTATTGGGAATAATATTCAGAAATGCTTTTATAATTCTTGTCTTTCGGGATCTGACAACTACATTCCTACATGATTTAACAATGCTGCTGTTCTAAATGTCCAGACATTAGGACATATTAAGAAAGTATCTGTTTATATTAGGAATAGAACAATAAAATTGATTTAAATCTGAGCTATTGTATAACAAAATTACATCAGGCATACTAATGAGACTATTATATAACAGGTATTTATTTTAAATATTTAATTAAATGTAATAGAACTAAGTTCAATGGAAATTACTTTAAAAGTCTATGAGCTCTGGATTCTAAAGATTCTCATTTGTATTATCTTGATATGAAGAAGAAAATGCCATGACATAAATAAAACTGAGATTTAATTCCTTATGTTGAAAAAAGAGTTAAATTTGGATTATAGTGGGAATGGTTTTTTAGATTTTTTTTATCCTGCTTTTATATAAATGTTTTAAGTGAATAAAATTAAATCTTTTCTTTTACACACCTAAATGTTAAGACATGGAATTACTTCTAGGAAAATGGAAAACAACCACCTTAGGGACCATTCTGGAATGAGTGATTAGAAACTTTTAAGGTTTATTGCTGACTAAGAAAAGACATTTTAAAAAATCAGTTAAATATCTAATCAGAGAAAATACACACATGTGTCTGTTTTCTTACACTTTTACAATCAGAAAATCTGGTAGCATCTTTTCAGACTAAACTATTTTATCAAAAGGCATAAACTAGTATGAACTGTAGTTCACTTAGTCATTTCATCACCTGAAAAGGTTCTACCAGACTCTGGCTACCGTGGACTGACACTACAGGTAGTCCCTGACTTACAAAAGTTCAGTTAGAGACCATTCGAAGTTACAACAGCAGTGGAAAAAAATGATTTATAACTATTTTTCAGACATATGACCATTGCAGCATCTCCATGGTCACATGATCAAAATTCAGATGCCTGGCAATTGGCTCATATTCATGATGGTTCCAGTGTCTCAGGATCATGTGATCACGTTTTGCAACCTTCTGACAAAGCAAAGTCAAGGGGTAAGTCAGATTCACTTAACAACCATGTTACTAACTTAACAGTTGCAATGGTTCACTTAACAGCTGTTACAAGAAAGGTCATAAAATGGGGCAAAATTCACTTAACTGTCTCACTGAGCCACAGAAATTTTAAGGTCAATTGTGGTCATAAGTTGAGGACTATCTGTACTTGCCTGCTATCGAATGAGAATCCAAGTTTTCTTCATTCAGTTCAGAAACATTTGTCAGTGCTCTATGGCCCTTGCTGCACAACCACAGCAGAGTATCTACTCTGACAGAATCTTCTCAGAGTATCAACTAACCTATGAAGGGTGAAGAGGCGGCAAGAAATTTTAGGTATCAATAATACAGATCCAATGTATGATTTGTACCAATTTTCTTAGAAATGTTGTGATAAATAATCACCACAGGGTGGCAGAAAGAAACAAATTACAGTACAAATATTTTCTGTTTTGCTTACCTTGGGAAATGAACAGGAAGATAACTCCAAGATGCACTGGATAGATCACATCATGTTTTTGTTGCAACTAACTTTGTGTATCTTTGGAAAGAGTGCTACTAATAGCTTAATCCACAGCCTACGGGAATCATTACACTTGACTTGGTCTGATTCAATTGAAGCCAATGAGACTGAAATGCATTAACGTAATAGCTGTGTTTTTACCTGAAGCAGCACTTTAGCTTAGCAATAATGAGGAATCTGGGCTAGTACTCAACTGAATATATTTCTGTATATTCAACACTGGGGTCTATACTGGAGACAAGCAAGATTCCACCTTTTCTAGTTTTGAATAGTTCAGCTTTTTCAGAGATTACCAAAACAAAGGCATAGGAAAGGGAAAGCAGCATTATAATAACACACTTAAAAGACTGTTTAATGATAAAGATGTTCTCAAGTTAAACTTGGCTCCTAACAACAAGCATTTGTCACATAACATCCCAGATGTAATAATTGTCAGTATGAAAAATGAAAGACTGGATAGTGAATGTACTTGGAAACAGCAGAATAGACGAGAAAGAACAATAGAAAATCACTAGTTGTAAATAAAGGAGGAACAATTGTGAAAAAAGAAAGCAAAGATAGTACCTATATTAATAGATGCCTTAGATGCAATCCCCAAACATCTAGAGCACCATTTGAACACCATTGGCATTGCAAAATCACCATTAGTCAATTGCAAAAGGCAGCTTTACTTAGAACAGCTTACATCCTCCAACAATATTTTTAATATCATCTGTCACATAACACCCCAGATGTAAGAAACAACCACATCTGCCTATCCCAGATCCTGCCTATCCCAGATATTTGGACAAAGATGTCAAGTCCAATCTAAACATCTGGCTGACTGTAAGATTAATTATCATAATAAATGTAAATGCCACCAACTACCAATAACTTTGGGCAGTTTACAATTGTTAAAATATTTTAAAACAAAAATCAATACAAAAACATAAAAACAACACACAACAAAAGAACAAGGATAACAAAAATAAGCAAACCTGGAGGGGAACAGTCTTCAATGGAACTGCATCTATATGGAGGGAAGTGTGTAGTGGGGTGCCCCGGGGCTCTGTTCTGGGCCCAGTGCTCTTCAATATCTTCATCAACGATTTGGACGAGGGGATAGATGGGGAACTTATCAAATTTGCAGACAACACCAAGCCGACAGGAATAGCCAACACTCCAGAAGATAGGCTTAAGACATGAACACTGGGTGCTATCTAACAAAATGAAATTCAGTGGTGAAAAAAGTAAGGTTCTACATTTAGGCAACAAAAATCAAATGTACAGGTATAGTATAAGTGGTACCTTGCTCAATAGTAGCAACTGTGAGAGGGATCTTGGAGTCCTAGTGGACAATCACTTAAATATGAGCCAGCAGTGTGCTGCAGCTGTCAAAAAAGCCAACACAGTGTTAGGCTGCATTAATAGAGGGATAGAATCAAAATCTTGTGAAGTAATAATGCCACTTTACAATGCCTTGGTAAGGCCACATTTGGAATACTGCACCCAGTTTTGGTCACCACGATGTAAAAAAGATGTTGAGACTCTAGAAAGAGTACAGAGAAGAGCAACAAAGATGATTAGGGGACTGGAGGCTAAAAGATATAAGGAACGGTTGCTGGAATTGGGAATGTCTAGTTCAGCGGTTCTCAATCTGTGGGTCGCGACCCCTTTTGGGGTCGAATGACTGTTTCACAGGGGTCGCCTAAGACCATCGGAAAACACATATTTCCGATGGTATTAGGAACAGAGACACCGCTCCACATCTGTCTCCGCACGGCCTCCTCCGCCATTTGCAGAGAGAGAGAGACAGAGAGGCACTTTCGCTTCCCTTCTCTCTTTCTCTCTCTCAGGCGGACTTACCTCCTGCAGGGCTCCTGATTGGCCCTGCGCCCGGGTGCCCCACCCCTGGGAGAAGTGTGGCCAGGGCCTCGTCGCTTTGAGCTGCCCGGGGAAGCCCCGCAATCTCTGCTGGGAGCGGCCTGCTGGAGGCTCCGCTGAGCGGGCCAGTCCTCCTGCAAGCCGCAGCCCTGCAATCCCCAGCCAGCCTGACCATTGGACTTGCTGGCTGGGAAGGCGTGCCGGAATCCAGGCTGCTGGGAAGGAAGAAGGAGATGCAGCAAAAGTAGAAGAGGAGAGCCACCTCCTGAGGCCCAGCGCTGGTGGCGGCTTCCTTGCCCTCCCCTTCCTCCTCCCCTTCTTCTTCTTGCTGCCCCCAAAGTGGCTTGGGCAGGCGTTGGTACAAGAGGGGTGCCTCGGGGAAGCAGCTGGGCTGGACGAGGGGCTGGCAGGGGCCGTGCGGCACCAGCTCCCACCATGGCTTCATTGGATGGGTGAAGGGCGAGGCCGGGCAGCATGGAGTCCCGGCTAGGGTGACTGCTTCCTTGCCCTCCTCCTCTCCTTCCTCCTGCTGCCTCCCCAGGTGGCTCAGGCAGGCGCTGCCTCCACCTTGGGTCCATAGATGGGCGGTGGGCGAGGCCAGGCAGCACGGAGTCGCGCTGCCGCCCATCCTGCTCCCCCTCCCTGCCTATTCAGCTGAGGACGCACAGAGGCCAGGGGCGGTGGGGACCCCCAACAATACTGCCATAAGAGAGAGAGAGAGAGAAGAAAGAGAAACAGAGGAAAAGAAAGAGGAAAGAGAGAGATAAAGAGAAAGAGGAAGGAAACAGAGAAAGAGAAAGAGGAAAGAGAGAGGAAAGAGACTGCCTTTCCAGTCTCCGAGAAAGGGAAAAAAAGAGCCATGAGCGAGTTCCCCTTTCTGCCTCGTTGCTGAAAGCTTATTTTTAAAAAATGACCACTCGTTCAGAACTCCTTGGGGCTTGTTTGCATGAGCTTGTGGCAGATCAGTAAATAAAGGGGTGGGGGAGCCAAATGGTCCAAGGCTTTTGCACCCTGAATGTGTGGATGCTGCTTTCATGATTTGCCACCACCACCCCCTCTCTTCCCGCCCTGCTCGGGCAATGCACTGCTGCTGCTGCTGCTGGCTGAGCTGAGCTGAGCTGCGGCACTGAGCTGATCCCATGCCTCCTGGTTGCCCGGGCATGCTCCACCCCTGGCCACACTCTGTGCTGCCGCCCAGCCTGCCCCCCACGCCGCCTGGCCTGCCTCCCTCGCTGTCGGAGGGCATCTGTGTGTGTGTCTCCAGATCTTACTGGACTACCATCCCCAGCAGCCCTAAGAAGAGTGGGGAATGCTGGGAGTTGCAGTTCATCACCATTTGGAAAAACATGACTCTCCAAAGATCGATCAATCCTTCCTTCTTTCCATCCATCCATCTCCTTCCCTTCCCCTTCAATCTCTCCTTGCTTCCTTCCTTCCTTCCTTTCCCCCTCAATCCCCTTCCTTCTCCATCTCCTTCCTTTCCCCTTCAATCTTTCTTTCTTTCTTCCTTCCTTCCTTCCATCTCCATCCCTTCCCCTTCAATCTCTCTCCTTCCTTCCTTCCTTCCTTCCTTCCTTCCTTCCTTCCTTCCTTCCTTCCTTCCTTCCTTCCTTCTCCTTCCCTTCCCCTTCAATCTCTCCTTCCTTCTTTCCTTCCTTCCTTTCCCCTTCAATCTTCCTTCCTTCCTTCCTTCCTTCCTTCCTTCCATCTCCATCCCTTCCCCTTTAATCTCTCTCTCTCTCTTTCTCCTTCCTTCCTTCCTTCCTTCCTTCCTTCCTTCCTTCCTTCCTTCCTTCCTTCCTTCCTTTCCCTTTCAATCTTCCTTCCATCCATCTCTATCCCTTTCCCTTCAATCTCTCTCTCCTTCCTTCCTTCCTTCCTTCCTTCCTTCCTTCCTTCCTTCCTTCCCCCTTCAATCTCCCTCCTTCCTTCCTTCCTTCCTTCCTTCCTTCCTTCCTTCCTTCCTTCCTTCCTTCCTTCCTTCCTTCCTTCCTTCTCCATCTCCATCTCCATCTCCATCTCCATCTCCATCCCTTCCCCTTCAATCTCTTTCTCCTTCCTTCCTTCCTTCCCCCTTCAATCTCCCTTCCTTCCTTCCTTCCTTCCTTCCTTCCTTCCTTCCTTCCTTCCTTCCTTCCTTCCTTCCTTCCTTCCTTCCTTCCATCTCCTTCTCCATCCCTTCCCCTTCAATCTCTTTCTCCTTCCTTCCTTCCTTTCCCCTTCAATCTCCTTCCTTCTCCATCTCCTTCCTTTCCCCTTCAATCTTCCTTCCTTCCTTCCTTCCCCCCCTCCTAACATTTTTGAGCAAGGAAGAGTAAGCTTCTCCAGTGAGCATTGCTATATTGTTTTTGTGACTAATCACTATGCTTTAATTATGTTCACTTCATAACAATGAAAATACACCCTGCAGATATCAGATATTTACATTAATATTCATAACAGTAGCAAAATTACAGTTATGAAGTAGCAACGAAAATAATTTTATGGTTGGGGGTCACCACAACATGAGGAACTGTATTAAGGGATCACAGCATTAGAAAGGTTGAGAACCACTGGTCTAGTTTAATGAAGAGACAGACGAAGGGGGACATGATAGCAGTGTTCCAATATTTCAGGGACTGCCACAAAGAAGAGGGAGTCAAACTATTCTCCAAAGCACCAGAAGGCAGGACAAGAAGCAATGGATGGAAACTAATAAGGGAGAGAAGCAACCTAGAACTAAGGAGAAACTTCCTGACAGTTAGAACAATTAACCAGTAAAACAACCTGCCTCCAGAAGCTGTGAATCCTCCAACACTGGAAGTTTTTAAGAAGAGACTGGAGGAAAATGGGTGAGCAATACTGAAAGTTATGTGTATAAATTTATTTTACTCTTTATCTGAAGTATTTTTTATGATGTAATGTAAATTTGAAAATAATTTTTTTTACCAAAAAAAAAAAAAAGAGAAGAGACTGGACAGCCATTTGTCTGAAATGGTTAGCGTTTCCTGCCTGAGAAGGGGGTTGGACTAGATGACCTCCAAGGTCCCTTCCAACTTATGATGATGATGATGATGATGATGGAAGAAAGGGATGTCAGTCACCCTCTTCAAAGGCCTTTATAACTTGGTCTAAATAGTTTATGAACTGGTTTGATAGTTCCTTCAGAAGTTTTAAACTTCCCAGTCGAGCCTGCAGCCCTGAAATTCCCTTGCAGTGTGCCAGTGAAATACTAACCAGGGTCAATACAGCTTAGCTTCCAAACCTAGAAGTATCAGCAAGTGTTATCACTTGTTCATAATTCTCTAAATCAGTTATGATGCATGGATATTAGATTACAATCAATTAACATACAACAGGTAACATACAACAGGTCTGCACTTCTAATTGTTTAATAATAGCCACCAACAAAAATATTTTCTCTTACTTTAACAAAGAAAGCTTGGTTGAAAATCAGTTGTGAATCTGGGTGAATGGATTGGGACCACAGTTTTGGTAATGAAAATAAGTTTTGTGGCTGAGCATATACTCATTCTGGACTTTTAAGGATAACTCCAACTGGCTCTACTTTATGCACTTCAGGTTTCTAAAAAACTAGCTCCATTAAGCCTTTTCACAGTTGCTCTAATGAAGTGTCATCCTTAAACTGAAACAATTTAACTTCTCAGAAAATGACTTTTGGCCATGCATGAAAAGTGAGTTATTTAAAAGTAAGATAGAAATCTGCAGGATTTCTTTGTTCTGATTCTTTTTTTTAAGTTCTGATTCATTTAACTAGACTTTGTTATGCAAGTAGGGCATTTGTTTCAATTCCTATGCATGACTGTGCAAAGATAAACAATTTAAAAAGGGAAGGAATGCTTTCCTCTCCCCCCCCCCCCACCTGTTGACTCTTGGTGACTGCCTGGAGTAGTCCCTGCAGTTTTCTTGGCAAGGCTTCTTAGAAATGGTTTGCCATTGTCTGTTTCCTGGGGCTGAGAGAAAGTGGCCCCTGGTCACCTAGTGGCTTTGTGCCAAAGGCAGGACTAGAATTCAGTAACCCAGTTTCTTGCAGGTATCCTAACCATTACCCCAAACTGGCTAGAAAAGTGCTAATACTCTATATTTAATAAAATGATAACAAGCCCAGTATCTGCCTGTCTTTGTCTTTTTCTCTGCTCATTACAGTGCAACTAACTAAAATTTGATTTCCATTTATGTCATTGCTGAAGCAAAAGAAGTGAGCATAAGTGAGCAATTAGTAGAATCGAATAGTCTGAAAAGTGGAGGATTATTAGATCATTTTAACCTAAGTCCTGGTTTTAATTGGAGCTAATGAGAACAAAAGTGGTTTCTGGGGTTTTGTTGGAGTTAGCAGGGACAATGATAAGCATAATGGACTGTATGTGAGTATGGCATCCTTTGGCTCATAAAAACAAAGTTTCTGGAGCTAGAATTTCACATTCTGAAACTTTCCTATCAGTAATTGCCTGGTTCAGATTATTCTGACTCATTCCCTCCATCTGGCACCTGAAAAGCCAACAGTTAAAACATTTTCATTTGCTAGAGAGCAGTGAAGTAGTGTAATTAGCTTCATCTGGCGCTCAAACAGTTGCATGCAGTTGGTCATCTCCGGCTTAGTAAACTTTTTTTTTAGCTAGCAGTTTGGGCTTTAGCAACTTCCATAATTATTGTGTGTTTTGAAACATTATCACAATCAGCTTGAGACTTTAAAAACCAGAATCAGCCAATTTATTTTGAGCTGTGATTCATGAGAGCAGAAAGTAGACTATATGCTTTAGAAAGGGAGAAAGAATAACTGTATACATTTGTATGCAAAGTGCTTTACAAATTCTTAACTTTTTACTAATCTCTTCAGTCTAAAATACAAAAAAAAATGTTAAACTTAACAAAGGAAATGTTTGAAGTATTAATATTATAGATTTGCTAGACATCTTACAGAATTTATACTAATGTCAATCATTACCTCTAATTCTCATATTCAGCTTTGAATATTGTTGCTTACGTGGTCAGAACAATACACACTTTTACAAGCTATTATCAGCCTGTCAGAAGACATATAAAAATATACAGAGGTATTTTTGTGGAAAAAGATCCTAGGGAATGGGTGAAATGGCAAAAAGGCAGGAAGAACAAAGGAATCATGTGATAATTTCATCATTTGATTCAAAGAATCAGAATGCATGAGCTGGGTAAGTCCCCTTACAGGTCATCTACTCTACTCCTCTGCTTACTATAAAAATGTAATAAACTATCTCCACCAATAGCAATCTAACAAAAAGCAATTATTTGCCCTTGTCACAGGTTTTGTCCAGTGGCCCTCTTTTACTATAAGTCATTGCTTACTAGAAATGGAAGAGCAAGAGTTATTTAGTGGGCTGCTGGAAAAATATTCCAGATTCTGGTAGATAAAGTCACTAGGATTTGCTTGGAGTTGGACTCTCACTAGGGAAACCAGTCAAGGTAAAAAAAGCATAGTCTTACCCTTTGATCTGAAATAAGTTTGACCTGTAACATCTGAGGAAATATTCTGTTCCTCAGATCAGTGAAACCCTTCTAGCTGGAGAAGGTCAGGAGGAGGTGCATAGAGTTGGATCTATAACAGGGGTGTCAAACTCAATTTCACTGAGGGCCACATCAGGGTTGTGGTTGACCTTGGGGGGGGGGCATGGTCAGGGTGAGTGTGGTCAGGGTGGGCGTGGCCAACTCAACATCGCTTGTGTTGGGGGGCACCTGTGTGGTCTGGGCAGGGCTGGGGGGATCCAGCCTGGTCCGTGAGCTCCCAAGGCACTGGGACCCCACAGCCCAGCCCAGCCCTGCTATCCCAAGAGGGCGCCCTGCTGCGCTTATCTCCTCCTCGAAGCTGCTGCTGCTGTTTTTGCTCTCCTTGGCCATGATGTGTGTGGGAGGGCAAAGTATGTGGGTCAGAGGTAGGCCCACTCTCTCTCCATATGAGGAAACCTGGCTTTGTAACTAAAGTATCCTCGGCAATAGGATGGGAGACCACCAGGAGAGATCAAGATGAGGTGACAAGGGGATGGCAAAAGAGCAGCAGGGCTGCTGGTGGCCAAATGCTAAGATAGCACTTCCCTCAGACCCTCCCTCTCTCTCATTTTAATCCCCTCCCTCCCTTCCTTCTTCCCTTTTCTTCTTTTTCCTTCCCTCTTTATTCTCCTTTCTTCCTTCTTCCTTCCCCCTCTTTCCTTCTTTTTCCTTTCTTATTCTCTTCCCCTCTTTCCTTCTTTTTTCTTTGTCTTTCCTCTTTCCTTTCTCCTTTCCTGTCCCTTCTTGGATGCTCAAATGCAAAAAGGAAAACATTTCTCCATGCTTTCTTGCCTTGTGATCAAATGCCACTTTTGCTTGTAGTTTGTGGCTACTTAAAAGATGGAGAACAAACCAGGCTCAGTTTATCCCGTGCTTGCTTTAATTAGGGGGTGTCCGCAGACAACTGTACAGCAAAACTGTCAAAATGGTGGCTGAGATATTTAATAAGAGCTCCTCTGTTTTTTATGTGCAACAGTTTTAGCTTTCATGAGCAGAGGTAGGTTAGTTGTTTTTCTATTAATACATAATCCTTTAAAGGGCTCTCCTATAGGGAGCCTGCCTTGGTCTAATTCAGACTAGAAATATGCCAAAGGAAAATATTTTTTCCCACTGGAAATAACTGTTTGCAACATACAAGGAGGGGATACTTTCCTAAGAGCTCACAATTCAAGAATACCAATATTAACTTGGTTTGCCAACAAAGTTCTGTCTGTTACAAAACAGAACACAAAATAGCTTTCTCCTTTGAACTGGGGCATTTCCAACTGAATTGCTTTGGTGTTATTGATGAAATTGACTTTAAAATCCTTCCTTCCTTTCTTCCTTCCTTCCTTCCTTCCTTCCTTCCTTCCTTCCTTCCTTCCTTCCTTCCTTCCTTCCTTCCTTCCTTCCTTCCTTCCTTCCTTCCTTTTAAGCTGCCAGAGGCTCCAGGCAGAGGTGGCAACAGGCAGCCAGTGGTGGGCAAAGGCTTCCTCTCCCCGTCATTGCCTCTGCATGGCTTAGCTCACCTCTCCCAGACACACACACACACACACACACACACACACACACGCGCGCGCGCGCGCGCACACACACACAGAGAGTTGGTTTTTTTGAGTACTTGTTTCTTTTTCTCAACTTGCTGCCGATTGCATAATACCCTGCCCCCTCAGCTCCCGCCCCCAGCCCTGTGGCAGGCTGCAAGAAGCATTCCTCTCCTAGTCTTTTCCTCCCAATGTCAATGTATGGGACTGCAGGAGGTGAGACCCCCCCACACACACTCACACAAACACGTGTGCAGGTTCTGGGAGAGGTGAGCTGAGAGCCATAGAGCAAGAGGAAACGATAGGAGAAGGGGTCAAAATGGGAAACTTCTGTCTGGAGCCTCTGGCAGCTTAAAAAAAAATGTGGGGAGCAGTGGCTTCCCTTTCAGTCCACCCTCCCCTCCGTTGCCTCCATGCCGGGGTTGACTCTATGCCTGCCAAAGGGGCAGTTTTGCTTTCGACCCCCCATGCCAGAAACTGAAAACTGTTGCCGTTCACCTGCCGTGTGCCCCTGACAGCCCCTGCAAACTCCTATTGCATGCTGGCAGGCAGAATCCTAAAGCTCCCATTCTGTTTCCTCCATGCTCAGGAAGGAAGTTGCTGACCGTGGCTCTCCCACTCGGGGGTGCGGTGATCCCAGTGAAAGAGTGACGGGTGAGGCTGGGAGGGGTGAGGTGAGGCCAGGTGGGGCAGGGTGAGGCAAATGAACTGCAGCTACTCCTGCACATCAACAGCCTCCAAGCGCTCACCATTTCCTGTGCGTGCGTTGGGAAATCGCCCAGCCGGGTTGGGGTGGGCCAGGGCTGGGGCAGCAGGGTCCGGTTCCTTGCCATTTCTGTGAACAGCTCCAGGGGCCAAATTTGGGCTCTTGGTGGGCCGTATCCGGCCCGTGGGCCTTGTGTTTGACATGTCTGATCTATAGGTATTGTCTAATTTTTTTGAGGAAGGGGTTGGTGTTTCCCACCTTGAAGGAGGCAGTAGAATGTCCCCAAGTTAAGAAATATCATTGGACTTGACGACTCATGTGATGTGATGGTAAATTCACACATTTGCAATTGTGTACATCTTCACATTCCTTTCCTTCCTAAAATGGACATGGCCACTATAAATGAAGCAACTGGATACCAAGGTATAGAGGAAGGAGAAGTAATGTCTCCCTTATTACTAAGGCATAGGTGAAACATGGGCTTATACCTGTGCTTGGTCAGGTTCACTTTTCTTCTGTTGTTCCAAATAAATACTTTAGTCTAGGTGTAGCTGTACCACAAGCTAAATTGAACAATACTCCTTTGGTTTTTGGTACCAAATCTCTCATACAATCTATGTGTATATATGAGTCATCAACCCAAGTAAAATTTCTGTGCAAAAGTCACATTGCTCCTCAGGTCTCTATCATACAGGATTTTCCAGTTTTTTCTTCCTCCACATAGCAATACCCAGCTAAACAACTTGTCTCTATCCAATCCTCTGCTGTCAATCAGTACCTATTAAGATCCTTAAAGCCTTTAAGCTAAGTTCTAAGAAATAGTTCAGACTCCTGTGCCATCTTCAAATTGCTTGCCTTCCTCCCTCCTTTCCTAGATATACAGCATAGACATACTGTGCTTCCCAGAAAGTCAGCATGTATACAGTATATTGTATGTCTACTGAATGTTAATGGTATGATTGGGAGACATGCAGGCTAAAAAGTGGAACTGAGGCTTTTTATCCCTGCTTCAGCCTCTTTCAGTTATCTCTATCCAGACAAGTTTTAATGCAGAGATGGGAAGTATGGCAAGTTGGCTAGTTCTAGCTTTCTCCTCGTTGTTCTCATTACTATGGAAATGTGAAGAGGGGGATGTCTATAACCAAAGTTTTTCTCTGTGAAGGGTTTTCTGAAATACTAGACATTTTAAGGCAAAAATTCAACTGACTTTGATGCATAAAATAAATTCTTAGATGCAGATTATTGGGCTCTAGGTAGAGGGCACCGAGAAAAGTGAATGAAATGGTAGAGCTAGCTCAATTGTTTTTTCTATATTTCTCATATAGAGAGCTTATATTCACAGTGCAAAAATCTCTGCTGTTTATTGAAAGAGAATAACTGAATGAAGTTTCTAATCTATATGATCAACGTGTTTGTTTTCAGACTGTTAGGCTAGTATGGCCTAATTCAAAATATTCCCAGTTTAATTCCTCTTACACTGGAGTTGATTCAGCTCCTGCTGTTACTTTTGTCCTTCAGTCACTTATTCCTTTTTTATCTGATTCCTTTTCTGTTTTTCTCAAGCAACCATTGAGGTCTCTCAAATACTTTGGGAGGGAGGAGCTTGATTTTTTTACCTATCATTCAGGTGGCTTATTTGTAGGATTATTCTTGTCCCTTCTGTTTGAGTTCTATATAAAGATCATCCATTAGTTTGTTCTAATATTATCACTATGAGAAGGATACCCCATATATGGTAAATAAACTTGGATGACCCTAGACCTTCTAAGTGATAATGTCAGTAATCTGACTCAGTGTGCTAATGGAGCTGTGTAGTATTGATGTGGGTCTGGATAGGGAGAAACAGACTCAGAATCAGTTCTGACAAGAATGAGTGGCTGTGCATATTGGGGATCGCTGGTCCAAGGAAGTATTTGTCTCAAGCACCAAATGGTATATGTTATGACTGTCTACATACTTGTTAGCTTGTGTTTGAGTGGTAAAGACTGCTTTAATTCTATTGGCCACTGCTTAGCAGTGATCCATATAAATAGAGGTTTAGCGGCAGTTAGCACCGCTTCTGTTGTTAACTGAATAAAGAGTTGTTGTTTGCACCAAGCGCCTTGTCAATGCCTCACTGATCCCAAAACATACCAGTATATTTCACCATTCAAGACTAGTACACAATCTGGGAACTGTCTTGGACTCCTAGCTACTGCTCAAAAAATAGATGGCAGCTATGGTCAAGAGGGTTTTGCACAGCTCCATTAGCACACCAGTTCTACCCATTCTAAATCAGGGCTTTTAGATGATCACTCATGCCCTAGTGATCTCATGAATGGACTAATAAAACATAATCTACATCATGGGTGTCAAACTCGTCGCATCACATGATGTGTTGCAACATATCGTGACTTTTTTTGCATTGCCAGAGCTGGGGTGGGAGCGGTCTCTGTATGATGCAACCAGCCTACAGACTGGCAGTTTGACACCCCTGATCTACATTGAAGAGTACTTAAAAATTATAGTTGGTCCAGAATGTGGTGGGTTGGCAGCTCCATGAGATACTACTGCCCTGCTAACTGCATTAGCTGCCAGTTGCCTTCTTCGTACAATTCAAGGTACTGGTTATCACCTGTAAGCCTCACATGAGATAGGGCATAATTCTTTGAGAAACTGCCTATTTTTGGTAGGGTCTATCTGTCTTGTAAAGTTGGGCAGAGTGGGTATATTTCTGATTTCTTTGATAAAAGAATATCAGGAGTTAGGAAGCGTGTCTTCTCTGTCGTGGCTTCTGTCCTCTGGAACACTATCCTCCAGCGAACTGTCCTGACATTAAAAAAGTCCATCTCCTATCCTGACATTTAAAAAGTACCTGGAGTTCTGGCTATTCTCCAAGGCTTTGGAATAGGCTGATTGTTGAATCCCTAAAATGTGTTTTTTAAGTTGTGTATGCTTTTTCTTCTGGATATATATGATGTGTATCTTTTATTGTTCCTGATTTTAAAGTGCAAGTCTTCCAGAGTAATTTGGAGTTGGGCAGCTTCTAACTTTATAACTAACTAAATAAAATATATTGAATGTGAACACTACTGTTTTAAGAACACTGGTAAATAACAATGCTGTCACATGAATT
Source organism: Crotalus tigris (assembly GCF_016545835.1). Lineage (NCBI taxonomy): Eukaryota > Metazoa > Chordata > Lepidosauria > Squamata > Viperidae > Crotalus > Crotalus tigris. The sequence goes on along the minus strand of NW_024096634.1, from coordinate 1,412,181 downwards.
CTAATGAAGGTTCTAAGTGTTTTTTTTTTCATGCTGTTTTGTATAATGAAATCACATTTCCCCCCAATCAGGCTTAGTTTTCCTGTGAGCCCATCTTCATTTTCATTATTCAATTAGTGACATTATGGCAGTACATTTTAACTATAGTTACATATCTATAACAATCTTTGAACGAAATCTAGTCATTATTTTTGTTTTCTAGCATAAGTAATCTCAAGAAAAAGATAGAAGGAATAAAAATTAACATAGAACCTGTGCAGGTTGAATCATGTCTGTATATGAGCCCAATCTCTGCCTAAAGACCTGTTCCTAATGCCAGATCTCACTATATAAACAGTTTAAATGTATATTGTCTAAATTCAAGTTAAACATTAAATTGATTTTGATAATGTTATACTTATCTTCATACTGTTGTCAAGCCACAAAACTAAATCATTGTGATATTTTCTGCTACAATATAAATGTGGTGAATTAACATTTAAATCTCAGAAGCAAAATTTTACTCCATTTGTCAAAAAAAACCCCGTGAACTTTATTTTGGTTATAAACTGGGTGACTAAGATAAGAATTGAGCGCCTCATACTTGCTGTTAGATACCTTGCATGTTAGACTTCTAGTAGGACAATTAAAAGATTCATGTTATATGTTGTTTGCCATTTCTGTGACATGTTGGCAGCCAAAATACCATTCTGTATAGTGTTACAATGTTGTTATTTTTGCTAAACAAGCATATTGATGATATATTTAACAATTTCTTCTCCGAATAACATATTTACAAGTTTACTGTTTTGTCAGAATGCTTGTTCACTTATGGAGAGTCTTGGCCATGACCACAATGATATTTATCTACTGTCTCCTTGAAAATTAGCTTGAAAACTGTCTTTCATAATGGGAATAAATTACTGTTCCATCTAAATTGTTAGCATAGTTTGCTATCATGAAAGAAAAGATAAAACTAATTTTTGAAAAGATCCAGTATAAAAAATATAAATGGAATATCAATGGAATATCTATTGCGTTTCTTCTTGCCTTTGCTTGGATTTACAAGCACTGTTGATTTTTGTGTGAGTAGGACAGTAGGAATGGGGAAAATTATTACATTCATAAAGAACGGCCAAAATGTATCTCAATTGTTCTAAGAAAAAATCTAATATACAGTCCATTTGTTGACTTTGAAAATATTTTCCTTCTTCCTTGGCACTTCAAGCTTATGAAAAACTTTATTGAAATGATGGATTAAACCAGAAATGGATTCATGTACCAAATGAATAAGTTCCCAGGATTAGTGATGCTAAAATTAAGAAAGGTATTTCTGAGCGTCCTCAGATAAGATAATTGATGAGAGATGACAAATTAAGTTGAAAATGTTGTATCACAATCCATCAGGTATCTCCTTTTAGGAAACCATAAAGCAGGAATCTATCAAAAAAAAAAAAAAAGGGTGGAGGAAAAGAATGAACTCCTGAAGTCATACCAAGCTGTGGGTGTAAACATGTCATTGAAAGTTCATTTTTTGGACTCTCATTGGCCTTTCCCTGATAACCTCAGTACGGTCAGTGATGAGTACGGTGAATGATTTTACCAGGACAGCTAAAACATATCAAAGTGTGTCCCAGTATGACTGGCTGACTCTTGTTGAATATTAGGAAACATGATTAGGAGGTGATATTCAGCAGAAGATTAAACAATGCTTTTTTTAAGTAGTACTTTTGTCCTTTCAGTTAACTTATAAATATAGGCTATTATGAAAGTATAGTGATATGTCACTCAAAAATCTTGCCTGATTTTTTTTTATTAATTTTTTTTTATTTTTTCGATGTAAACATTATAAGAAAAAAAATACAATACAATTTTGAAATAAAATAAATTCGTAACCATTGGTACGACCTGCCCACTCCCCCCAGGCTGCGTCCACCCTCTCTTAAAACATTCCCTACTTCCCTCCTCTTTCTCACCTCCCATCCTACTCTCTTCCCCTCCCCCTCTCCTCTCACTGCCCTACTTCCTCTCTACACTTTCTCACCTCTCATCCCTATCAAACCCATGAACGCAGCATAAGGGGAGTGCCCAGGCCGCACCCCTATAAGCAACCATTATCTATATTACACTTACCCCCCCACACACAATTCCTCCCTCCCACCCCCAACCCCCCTCCTTTCACTTCCCAGAGCAGAATACAGGGTTAATAATAAGAAAATTTATAATAATAAGAAAAAAGAAAAGAAAAAGAAAAAAAGAAAAAAGAAAAAAAAGAAAAAAAATATCATACTTAACCTTTAACTCCAATAACCTATAAGACAATTCTCTATAATATTTACTATAATATTCATTCATAAAATAAATGAAACTTTTTAGATCCATACTTTTTCTGAATATAATCTATCCATCTTCTCCATACAGTAATATATCTTTCTTGTGTATTATCCTTTAAATAAACAGAAATTTTTGCCATTTCTGCAAAACTAGATACTTTAAATACCCATTCTTCTAAAGTAGGCAAAGAATCTTTCTTCCAGTATAAACCTATTAATAACCTTGCAGCAGTTAATAAATTCAACATCAAAATAGTTTCTTTATCATTTAAGTCCACAAAAATACCCAATAAAAATAGTTGAGGAGTAAACTTTATCTTCCTTCTAAAAATCTTTTGAATGTTCCATCAAATCATAACCCAAAATGCCTTTACCTTTTTACAATTCCACCAAATATGAAAATATGTCGCATCTTTATTGCCACATCTCCAACATATGGGCTGTATATTAGGATACATACAAGATAATTTTTTAGGATCTAAATGCCATCTATAAAACATTTTATAAAAATTTTCTCTCAAATTTTGAGCTTGTGTAAATTTAACATTTCTAGTCCAAATTGTCTCCCATAAATCCAATGAAATCGGTTCCTGTATATTTTGAGCCCATTTAATCATACAGTCTTTAACCAATTCTGTTTCCGAGTCTAACTCTAGTAAAACATTATAAATTCTTTTTATATGAGCCTGACTCTGATTTTTAATCTGAATAACCAATTGTTTGTCTTCTAATGTTATTCCCTCTTTCTTATCTACAGTCCATCTATCCACTATTTGTAAATATTGAAACCAAGACTGTAGAATATTTTCCTGCCTTAATACATCTAGGGATTTCAAATGCCAATTCGAACCAGACCAAATTAACAGTTCTTTATATCAGATTTTATCAAAATTTGTCCCCTTAGAAGTTCCCTCAATTGCATGTCTGGGAATCCCCCAGATAGGTATTATATAATTTAATCTATAATAATACTTTTTCCAAACACGAAGTAGGGCATTCCTCAAAATATGTGATTTAAAAGTCCGATCAACTTTCTTATTAAAAATCAAGTATGCATGACAACCATATATTAAATCCCAACCTTCCCCCCAAAAAAGTATCCTTATTTATTAAATTAAGCCAATCACTTAACCAAGTTAAGGCGGCTGCATCAAAATATAATTTCAAGTTAGGTGCCTTAAGTCCTCCTCTTTCTCGAGCATCCTATAAAATCTTAAACTTAACCCTTGGTTTCTTTCCGGCCCATATAAAATTGTTGATGCCCTTTTGCCATTCATCCAAATTTGCCTCTTTTTTTAAAATAGGTATCATCTGAAACAAAAAAAGGAACTTTGGTAGAACATTCATTTTTACAGTTGAAATTCTCCCCAACAATGACAATTGCAATTTTTTCCAGTCTTTTAAGTCCTTTTGTACTTTTACCCATAATGGTTCATAATTATTCTTATACAATTTTCCATTTGAAGCAGTTAAATATACTCCCAAATATTTAACCTTTTTTACCATCTAGAAACCTGTAGCTTTGACCAAACTTTCCCTATCCTTAACTGACATATTCTTAGATAATATCTTAGTCTTATAATTGTTGACTTTAAAACCAGAAACATTCCCATACTGTGTTATAAGTTCTAATAAACAATCAATCGCTTGATTCGGTTGTTCCAAAATTAAGACCAAATCATCCGCAAAAGCCCGCAATTTATACTCATTCTTCCTTATCTTTACGCCCTTAACTACCTTTGATTCTCGAATCTGAATCAGTAAAATTTCCAATGTTAAAACAAATAATAATGGGGATAATGGACATCCTTGTCTTGTCCCTTTTTCAATATTAAAATTCTCAGTCAGTCCCCCATTTACAACAATTTGTGCAGATTGTTGCTGATATATAGCTTTAAGTGCATGTAAAAAATTGTCCCCAAAATTCATTTTCTCTACCAATGAGAATAAAAATTGCCAATCTAATTGATCAAAGGCTTTTTCAGCGTCCAAAAAAATAAAAGCCACAGGAATCTGATTATTCTTATCCAAATACTCAATTAAGTTTATAATTTGTCTAACATTATATTTCCTATATCGCCCTGTTATGAATCCTGCTTGATCACTATGAATCAAGTCCTTCATAACCTGCATTAATCTATTTGCCAAAATTTTTGTAAAAATCTTATAATCAACATTTAATAATGAAATTGGCCTATAATTCTTAGGCTCTGTAAGATCCTGATCTTCCTTTGGAATCAGTGATATAAAAGCTCTTTTCCAAGAAGGAGGAACTTGTGTACCCAACAAAATACTATTAAAAAGTTCCTTTAATGGCTCCATCATTTCTTCAGATAAAGTCTTATAATACCTCAAGGTCAATCCATCTGTTCCCGGAGACTTTCCAACCTTTAACTGCTTAATAGCTAAACCAATTTCCTCTACAGTAATTAATCTATTCATCCCATTTTGTTGTTCCTCTGAAAGTTTAGGAAAGTGCACTGATTGTAAATATTTATCTATATCCACACCCTTTATGTTATCACTTGAATATAATTTTGTATAAAAATCTAAAAAACTCTTTTTAATCAAATTTTGCTGAAAAACCTCAATACCTTTATATTTTACTTTCTCTATGATTCTAGCTTTCTGTTTCTTTCGTAACTGGTAAGCCAACCACCTCCCAGGCTTATTTGTGTTACAAAAAGTATTATGTCTCATATACGACAGATTGGTAGCCACCTGATCTGCCATCAGCATATTAAATTGTTCCTTAAGCATCTTTATAGATACCTTTAAATTATTATCAGTTGGATTAAGAACAAACTCTTGTTCTTTTAATTTAATCTCTTCTTCTATTTCTCTACATCTTTGTAACCCTTTTTATAAAGCCGCCCATTCCTGGTCCGTGTAAAAGCCGCGGGACTTTGACAATCAGCTGTCCTGTGGCTTGAATCTCCTCCTGGGCAAAAGGGAGGAGGAGAGCTCTCAGGTAGAGGTAATCCCTATAATTTTGGGGATCGGAGGGTAGAGCTCCCTTGGAGCCTGAGCAATCTCCGCGTTCCAAGGAGCCTTCATCCCGAAGCTCTGGGATGAAGCAAGCTGCCGCTTCCACATCTGCTTCTTTTAGCCGCTTGTGAGTACTTAAAAGCAGATGGAGCAGACCCGGAGAAACTGCGCTTAAGTTTGATGATGTCTTTAACTCCAGCAAGTATCCTCTTCCTTCTTTTTTACTGTTCACTTTTCCTCTTGAAGAAAGGGAAAGTGAAAGGCAAAATGGCGATTGTCTTTCTTGCTTGATTTGCATTATAAAGCTAAAATCTGGATACAGATTAATGCTTTAAATATAGAAGCAAGAACTAGACTTTTTATTCTTTTTCCTTTCTTTTTTCTCTGTAATTTTTTTTCTTTTTTTAAAAAGAATATTCAAAAGAACTGTGATTTTTTTTTTCAAATAAGAATCTTTCTTCTTGGAACTTAAGAAAATGGCTTCAAAACGCTTGCCTCCTCCTCCTAAAGCCACTATCTCTTCTCCAATGACCCAGCCTGTTTCTCAGAAACCAAAATCACCTCCACCCTCTCCTCCTCCTGCAATTTCTCTTAAAGATCTACAAGAAGCTTTAAAAACGCATGCTTTGGACATTAAGGAGGAAGTAAAAGATCTTATAATTGCAGAGAGGGCTGTCACAGAAGAACTATTGGAGAAAAAAAATAAACAAGTAAGGGAGCACATACTTTTTGCTTTCCAGGGCCTTGCTCTGCATATAGAGAGAATTGACGACAAAATCGAGGAGATTACTGAAAATGCAACAAGAATGGAATCTACGATGGAGGAGGTAGAGAATAAGATAGAAATTACACAGGATGAACAAATTATTTCACAATATAGAGAGATGGAATATACATTGTGTATCAGGGGGTTGAGAGAAAATCTTCAGGAGGACTTAAAGATGCTTATTGTGAAAGATATTGCTCTTAATCTGGGCTGGAAGCCTGAAATAATTGGGAATGAGATAGAAAAAATTTTTAGAGTCAACTCACGGGTTGCTAGACAGAGAAACTTACCAAGAGATGTGGTCATCTATTTTTCCAGAAGATTTATTCGTAATGAAATTATACAGGCTTTTTATAAACAAAAGTTCCAAATTGCAGCTCAAGATGTGATAATTTTAAAAGAAATACTTCCCAAAATTTTAAGAGGCAGAAAAGATTTTGCTTTTCTGTCTGATGAGTTAAAACATCGTCAAATTCAGTTTAGATGGGAGATTCCAAGAGGAATAATAGTGAATTATGAGGGGATACGTCACAGATTAACTACAGTTTCGAAGGCAAGAGATTTTTATCACTCTATCTTAAAGACAAGATCGTCCTCACCCCCACAAACAAGGATAATGGAAGAGCCTGTTATGGCAGGAGCCTCATCAATGATGGTCATGGAACAAGCTGTACAGAATCTTGAGATAAAAGAGCAAAGGATGACACGAGCTGCCCATAAACGTAAAGAAAAAGAGCAGCAGCAGAAGAGTGGTGATAAAGTTGAAGGCATGGTTATTACAGAGCCTGTGGGAGAGGCAAGACCAAAAAGATCTTCGACAGTGGATCTGCGGGCTATGCTCCAGAGGCTCCAGGCCGGTGGAGATGGCCAGGTTCTTGACCTGGAATGTTAATGGCTTAAATGTGCCACAGAAACGAAGAAAGATTTTTCATTATTTGAAACAACACAACAATGATTTGATATGTTTGCAAGAGACTCATATAACTTTAAAGGACTCTAAACTTTTGATGAATCCTCGTTTGGGTTCACATTTTATTGCTCCAGCTCCAGGGAAAAAAGGGGGCGTGGTAATTTATGTGATGAAAATTTTTTCATCTAAATTAATTGAGACTGATTCTGAAGGAAGATATCTTTTTGTGGAATTATCATTACAAGGTAAAAAAGTTCTTATTGTTGGATTATATGCTCCTAATCAGCAACAGAAACAATTTTACAAGTTTTTGCATGGGAAGATATCTCAGTTGGATTATAAATCTGTAATTTTGATGGGCGATTGGAATGGGGTTTTAGATTCAACTATAGACAAAAGGAGCTTTTCTAAAACTTTTACCCAAACTAGATTACCTAAAACTTTTTTTGATTTGAAAGAAGAATTGGAGCTCATTGACATTTGGCGAGAAAGGAATATAAGTGATAGAGATTTCACTTTCTATTCGGATAGACACCAGTCATTTTCAAGAATTGACTTTTTTTTTGATCACTAGTGACTTTCTCTCTAGAGTGAGGAAGGTGAAAATTTTCCCCAGAACTTTGTCAGATCACAGTCCGCTGTGGATGGAATTACATTTAGAAGATGGGAATAGAAGACCCTGGAGATTGAATGAGAATTTGTTTACTCGGGAAGAGTTTGTACAAAAATGTAAAGAGCATTTAAAGGACTTTTTTGCTATAAATATGAATAAGGGAACATCGATGTCCATGTTTTGGGATGCCAGTAAGGCTTATATGAGGGGAATTTTGATTCAATTGAATAAAGTTTTTAGGGAAAAATCTTGCCTGATTGAAGACTTCCAAGACATATTTGAATTCAGCATAAACAATATTATAAAATTAACCACTTTCTGTATGTAGGAGATACCCTAATTTTTTTGTTCTTCTGTAGTTTAGTGCAAATGATTAGTCAGATTCTGTATGGAATTCACTTTTAGGAGGGAAAAGACAACATTGAGAAAGATATTAGAATGCTATGGATAAAGATATTTTGAAGGGAGGTACAGTTTTTTTACAATCTTGATAAATGGATTTCTGTGCATAAGACTGAACAACAATCATTTATGCTAAGGTAACACAGATAGGTTATATAGAATCAAGAAGCTTATTTCTTTCACAGTTAATTAAATCATCTGATAACTAGGGATATTCAAGTATAAGCAATTTCCTGGTTGAAGGCTATAGTCTCTTAAGATTAACAAAAGTATGAGGCAAAACAAATATTGGTCTAGTGTACAGACAATTGCTTTGATGTATTAATTCATTTATTTGGAGGGCTTTTAGGCTGCTTCAATCAGCCATATGACTCCCCAGTGCCTAAATGGAATACAGACACTACTATCCAAATTTATAAATACGTTGTATAATATAATATCACAAATAATAACATAAAACCAGAAGATATACTCATGAGAATAATAATTCCTTCTGAGAATTTTTTTAATGAATTTTCTGATGGCAATGAGAAATAGGGACATTCAAAGTTTGAGATGGATAAATTCCATAGAAGAGGGATGATGTCTGAAAAGGAATGCTTTTATGGCCCCTGAAGATTGCAGTCTCAAATCAAGGTGACATGCTATGAACCCACCTTACTAGAACTTTTTGGATGAATAGATACTATTGGGAAAAAGCCCCAAAGCATGTATAGCTTTAAAGTTGATAAATAGCACTTTGAATTGAACGTGTAAGCCAACTGACAGACTTCAACTGTAGTAGAGATATGTCACGAGGTAAAGCCATAATTACTAAAACTGCCACATTTTGGACCAGTTTTAGCTTCTAAATTCTGAATTCTCATAGAAGGCAATCCATGTAGTTCAATAAGAAGTGACTATTGTGTGAGTGACAATGGGTAACATTACAGAATTCCTACAGCTCCTATAGGTTTGTTCTAACTATACCTACACAATAAAGTGTAGGTCTCTGGTGGAAATCTGTGCATACAGTAAGAGTAGAGAAATAGTGATATTTCACCACTCTTATTCCCATGGAATAGGCCTGAATATAAGCAATTACTTAAATGTGGTCAGAATCGTATGCCATAATGTTCTAATTTAAGGAATGAAAGATCTTTTGGATTGCTTCATTCCAGGAGCCCCCAAGGTCTAAAGTTTAGTGAATCAGGAAATACCATTCGGGACCAATTTGGTCTAAGGCTAATGCTGCCTCCCTATTCCCAAAAATAGAAGAGTTGATGGAACTGCCCACATGACCTTGGGAAACTGCACAGGTGTCCTGTGTAGTTCCACTAGGAACAAAGGATGAACAAATCAGATGGGTCCATTCTTTCTGTAGAGGTTAATGGGACTGAATAACACCAAAGCAGTGATGACTGATGACCATAACAAGAGACAGGTGTTAACTTACTAATCCTGAACTGTTTCATTGTTAAATGGAATGTGTGATGTTGCTTGACCATAACCATGTCTTATCACATATAGAGAAATCGCTTACTCTTTCTGCTTTTATAACAGATGAGAAAGGACATGAGTTTTATTCTCAACATCTAATACGTTGCAATATGTGATCTGTGTTCTATGTGGGTTAAAATTCTACAGGGTTCTTCAAGAATCATTTTACATCCTGAAATATCTCTTTTCTTTCAGAGAAGAGATGTGATTTATTAGCTTTATTTACCAGCTCTGTAACACACAATGTCTGAAAAAATAGCTTTTTAAATGAAATTTGTTTATTTAGTCACATTTGTGTGCTTTCTCTTTCCCTCGTGTTGATATGTATGTGTCAGTACGCTTTCTAAAATTATAAATAATATAAAATATTCTACATTTTATAAAAGATACTGACATTTTGCATTTATAATAATAGCACTGCATATCCAGCCTATTAAGTGTTATAAAATAGTCAGTAGCAGATGTTTTCTTTTTTTGGCTATATGCACTGGAAGTGGAATTTTAAATTAAAGTTTTAAAGATTAAAATAGTCAACATCTCATTGACTAATCTGTGGAGATTCTGGCAATTTTCCTCAAGACCTCATGGGATCTGATGTGAGAATACCAAAATGTCACAAGTTCTAACACAGGGACACCAAAACATTGTGAGATTTCATGCAAAATTGTTAAAATACTGCAATGGGTTTGGGGAATTGTGTGGAGAGAGGAACTGTCAGGACATTACATGATGGTACCCAGAATGTAATTAAGTTGCAATCCCTAACCTAGGTGAATAAAAATATACATGATGATTGAGTCTATGTCATCAAGTCTACTGTGAAATTTTCTCCATTACAGTCCGTCTCCAACCTGGTCTTCCAAGAGTACATCCATTGCTACTGTAACTGAATCCAACCATCAATATGTATGGTACTCCTTACCATTTCCCAAAGCTATTATCTACTGGATCTGGATATGAAGGCAATTTCTTTTGCCTTCTGCAAAAGACAGAAGGCAGTGGGGACACTGAAACAAGCAGCTTTTTCTAATCTCTCTCCCCTATCTAGTAATCTGCTAGAGGTGAACCCAAATACTTTTGCCAGAAGTTCTAAATCATCATCTTCTGGATTTGATCAAAAGATTAGGCTGAATACAAACAGGATTCATTGATGAAGGCAAGGAACTAGAATGACAATTTTACACAATCCCCACTACTTTTTATGTATGCTATGGCATCACATGAATGTGTAAAAAGGGCAAAGTTTGTGATGAAACCTAATGCCAGTTTTGGTCATTTTGACAAAGCAGCAAGATTCTGTGGGACTTGGTGAATGAATAGGAGAAAAATGATGCCCAGCGAAGGGACAAAAGTGTTAAATATGATTGCAATCATCATCATCATCATCATCATCATCATCATCATCATCACAATCATCACCCATCATTCTATTGCTATGATTATATAAAGTATTTTTAATATATATAAATCTACTATACCGTAAAGGAGAACTGCATGTAAAAAGAAGGTTACATGTTGCCAGGCTGGGAAAGACATATTACCCGATCCAACAAATTTGTTCTTAATCTTTGCTATCTAATATTACTTTTATTACATCAGACATAAACAATCTCTGTGATTTTCTTTTTATTTATGCCATTAAACTATGACAAAAAGCCTACACAATGTACTGATGATTCTGTCCTTATATGAAACCCCTATAAAATGTTAACCCACTTCTAAAAAGAATCCTATGGAAGTTTGTTCAATATTGCAATTTCATATAATTGCCTTTGCTATTGCCCTCTAGTTGCAAAGAATGGTCTTGATTTTCTGCAGTTTGGGCAACTAAGCATCATTGAATTTTTCCATAGATGACTATACTTAGGAAAGCAGAAAGCTTTTGTCTTTCCTGATTGCTGTCTTCTGAGCTCTTCTCTTTTCTGTTTGTCCATGCAACATATTTACAATATAAATAAAGGCCAAGTTTGCTCTACTATAGTAAAAATTCCACGGTAATTTCACGGTAATTGTACATCAAGGAATAGATACACTTTTATTAATGCAATCTAGAATTTGGAGATTTAAGGTGAAGTCACTGTGAGTTATTATAAAAACTGGCATTTCGAAAAAGCCTGAAGACCTAGCTCTTCATCCAGATGTTTGGTGAGGACTACAATACTGTATTTATTTTCCTTTCTGTATCCATTTGAATTATTATCCTGCCATCTCTATCTTCTTTTTTTCTTGACATTCTTCTTTTCTTGTTTTTTATGTTTTGAATCATTGTAAGTCTCCCAAAGTTGCTGGGACTTGGGCATTATGCACATTTAATAAATAAATAAACAAGCATATTCGACATGTGAAGAAACCATTTAAAATTTTAAATGATGGGAAAATATGTATTTCAAACTTGGTTTTTTCAGTTAAAATATTTGCCTCTTAAAATTAATACGGTTATTATGTAGCATCTAATGTCAGATCATATCACACAATCCTATTCTTAACCTCTGAATTCCTAAGTGGAGTGAGATCTAAATATCTTCAGAATTTTGAAATAACTTATTATTTAATTTCTGATTAACAAATAGGATAGCTTACTCTAAAAACATGATGAAGCAAAATGAAATCAAAAGGATAGAATTTTGAAATAAAGCCCTGTCAGACCTTGTAATTTATTGACTGTTGGTAAATAATATTGAGAGCAACAGATAGCTGAATATTACCCCTATCGATAGAAAGATTTCTTACAAACGTGACCTTGCACCCGTTTCTTTAATATAGACTCCTTCACTATCAGTCTGTAGAAGGATGTTATCAGCTTAGAGTCATTACATTGTTGCAAATGTTCCAAGTCCAACCTACTTGAATTCTGTTAACACTTATCTGGTATCAATTTAGTACAGAACTTTAATTGACTAGATTCTTGTGTATAGGCTGGAGCAATAAAATTTTGAACTGCAATTAAGGGTATGGTCCTGATCCTTTGTATCTGACACTAGATGAAACAAAAATGTCATTTTAATGCATTTTTCTTTTCAACACTTCTACAATACCAAAGTTAAGACTATTTCCCCCATTTCATAATGTTACCTGATATCGTTTAAACATTTTTAGCCTAATAAATATCATATGATTTTTAAGACACATTATTGTTATTTTAAACATGCTGATTTCCTAAAGACTCTTCTTTTCTCTTTTCTATTAACTGGGCAAGGAAAACCTATTGATACAAAGATACATGTAAACCCATTATATGCCAAGCATAAAGCCCTGTCATAGCAAGCTAGAAATCATAAAACATATTAAATCCACACATCATTATCTTTTCTTGTTCATCCCATCATCATGATACCACCAGATACAACTGTGAAAGTTTTACATCTGACTGTAAAGCTCTGAAGTGGAAAGTAAAGGATTTTGAGGTTTACATAATACTTCTGCAAAAACCTCAGGAGTTCAAAGTTAGATGAATAGACAATGGAATAAAATTTAAAGTTGAAATGGAATAAAATTTGAGTTTTATTTAAGATGTATTATTCTGGCAGCTATTTTTCACTTTTTATTTCCTTACAGCCCACACTTTACAATTTTAATATGATCATTCCCTCTGTATTTAATAATTTCTCCTATAGTCATATTAATTATTATGATCTGATAGTAAGTTCTAAAGGAGCTCAGGAGACATCCAGAGAAATACATAGGGCCTGGAGGGAATTCAGGTTAAGTATCCTTATTCTTCAGTAAGTGGATGAATATTCCAGTATAGAAGGTTTTAACAGTTTGTCCTGAATTGCCATTTAATCAAATCAGGCTTTTTATTCCCATTCTTAATATTGGCAAGGAGAGATCAGTGAAAATTAATGGATCCGTTTTAGCAATATTAGCAGTTTAAACAAACATAGCAGCTAGATGGTTATTGCCTTGCAGATATTTGTTACCCTAGTAGATAATATCACCAGTGTGAGTATGGGATTTGCTGCCTATATACAGGTAGTCCTTTACTTCCAACCACAGCAGCTAGCTTCATCTTTAAGATCTTATGTAAGTACTTTTTTAAGATTTCTGCATTAAATCCATGTAATATATAATAACTTCTATTCAAATTAATGGAATACTTCAATGTCAGGTGCTAAATTAGAGCTAGTATAGAATTTATATATAGACCTGAATAATACTGCATACAGTTAGGCAGAAAACAATATTGTAATCAAGGAACTGGTTTTCATGATTATTGTATGTCCATTGCAACATCCCCATAGTCACGTGATCAAAATCAGGCATTTGGCAACTGTCACGTATTTATGATAGTTGAACTGTCCCAGGGTCATGTGATCACTATTTGTAACCTTCCCAGGTGGCTTCTGACAAGCAAAATCAATGTGGGGGTTCAGATTCATTTAATGACCACATGATTCATTTAACAACTACAGTGATTTATTTAACAACTATGGTACAAAGGTCATAAAATGGAGCAAAACTGACATCAATTGCCTTGTTTAGCCCAATTTGGGGCTAAATTGTGGTTGGAAGTAAAGGACTACCTGTATATAGGCAGCAAATCCCATACTCACACTGGTGATATTATCTACTAGGGTAACAAATATCTGCAAGGCAATAACCAAATTAAGAGAGCAATTTAGAGAACTCCAAAGTAGATTATATTGACTCAGTTTAAGCTGGCTTCTGAAATGGAGATTGCCTTGTGGATTGCCTTTATTAGAGGATGATTAGGGGACTGGAGGCTAAAACATATAAGGAACGGTTGCTAGAATTGGGTATGTCTAGTTTAACGAAGAGAAGGACAAGGGGGGACATGATAGCAGTATTCCAATATCTCAGGGGCTGCCATAAAGAAGAGGGAATTAAGCTATTTTCCAAAGCACCTGAAGGCAGGACAAGAAGCAACGGGTGGAAACTCATCAAGGAGAGAAGCAACCTAGAACTAAGGAGAAACTTCCTGACAGTGAGAACAATTAATCAGTGGAACAGCTTGCCTCCAGAAGCAGTAAATGCTCCAACACTGGAAGTTTTTAAGAAGAGACTGGACAGCCACTTGTCCGAAATGGTGTAGGGTTTCCTGCCCGAGCAGGGGGTTGGACTAGATGACCTCCAAGGTCCCTTCCAACTTTACTATTATTATTATTATTAAGGATAAACAAATGTATCCTGACTCTATTCATCTTGATCTCCAAGTTATTTCTGAATTAACAATATTGTATCTTCTGAATTACCTAGAAAACGGGGCATAGGAGGTTTATACATAGGAGGTTCTGGAAGAACTCAAAGATACCATTTTATCCCTGTCCTTAAAATATTGCATGTTTCTTTTTATTACTATATACAGTATATATCTATATAATGGCCTTCAGAGGTCATCTGAAGAAGTTCATCAGCAGACACCCACAGATTCACATAAAATATCAGAATCTTTTTTGGCTTGCAGGAACTGACCTCTTTCAGGATTTTTAAAGATGCTGTAACTTTTTGAATAGGACTTTAACTGCTGATGATCTTAAATTTAATTTTAACATTTTTGGTTTTAATACTGCTTTTATTGCAAAATTGGTGCTACTCAAATGTAATCAGAATGAATGAACAACATTGCTAGGGGAAAAGGTTAGTATCAGAACACAATTCTGCTCCACCAAGTTGGGGCACCCAATTTCCACCAATTAAGACTCTCCAAACATTGCAGGCATTTTGTCCTCTGAGAAGGGTGTTGTTTTCTTGGGCAATATTGGTTTACTTCAGAGAACTCTAGTAAGTCTGAAGAAATGGTAAATCTTGAATGACTAGCCTCGTATTAAGCATGAGAATGCCATAATTCTGTAGTGGCCAACAGGTATATAGAGAGGAACCTTACAAACATGAACAAGATGGCACTCTCCTGGCAGCTGGCATTTAAAGTATGTTTCTAGATGTCATATTTAGCCATCAAAACTAATAGCTGAATCCTCCTGAATTTGTCTAGTCTCCTTTCAAATCTATCCAGCTAAAGATTTAAACTGGTAGATAGAGATCTCACTGTAGCTGATCATAACATATTTCATAGTTTAGCCATGCTAAACTTGGAAAAAAGTATCTCCTTTTATCTGTTCTGAATTTATTTTCAATTGATCCTAAATGATGAGAGAGGAATAAAAACCTTTGCATTTATTCTTTTCATAGCAGGCTGGGTTTTATCCATATAACTATACTCTCTCTCTCTCTCTCTCTCTCTCTCTCTCTCTCTCTCTCTCTCTCTCTCTCTCTCTCTCTCTCTCTCTCTCTTACTTGAATTCATTTTAAGTTTAAAAATCCCAGTAGCTATCTTTTTGCTTGTAGGAGAGTTGTACTTTGTTTTCCCCTTTACTCTTTTTAAAGCCTTACAATATCCTTTGTAAGGCCTGAGAATCAAAAGTGTATATAATTCCAAGTTTGGTCTTACGTTAGATTAATATAAGGGCATTGCTATATTGGCTGTATTCTTTTCTATTCCTACAGAGCCTTGTGTGTGATCTTAAGAGCTTTCTGTTCTTGTAAATTCACATTGGATACAACCAAGTTTTGTAGCTATTGATCAATATAGCTTTCTCAGAGCTAAAATCATTCAAACCAAAATAATATCTCAGCATGAGGATAATACATATATAAAAAATCCTCCTTCATCCATCCACTTGAGCCCCAAGCTGCTCAGGAGTGAGTCAAGATTCAGGCATCTATAATTCAGCCACTGTTATTTGGAATTAGCCAATCTCTACTTGTGGACATGAATTCCTTTCTTTTAGATTCAAGAATATGACTGTGAGGCTATTGGTATGCACGGGATGGTGCAAATGCCAGCCAGAAGTAAATGATTCCATTTAAAATAATCTAGCAGCTGTCTTTCTATTGATTTAATGTTTACTGACTTCCTGTTTCCTTCCTGTCTGTAGTTATTATCTACTGCTGTGCCATTGCTAAGCAAACCTCTTTACACAATATGTTTTGGGGGATTTTGTAAGGCATCATTACAATTAAGAACCTTTCTTTTAAATAGGGATGGAGCAATAGATTGAAAACATGGAGATTTAGAAAATATATCCTTCCCTCTCCCAACTTTGGAAATGCTATATTGCGAAAGAAACCATCATTGAAAGATTTGGGTTGAGTGGTAATAAACCGGACTTGGCATCAGTTACTATCCAAGGTTATCCACAACTGCATTTTCCTCTTTATCCTTTCCCAAATGTAGCGGAAGATAAGAAAGCTGGCAAAAAGTATGGACGGAGCAGACAAGAGCCCAATACAGGGATTTATACTTTTAATTCCTCCAGGATGAGAGAATTATTTCAGAAAGAAGGAAAATCTTATGCTAATATAAGCAACCCCCAAAATAGAGCTTCTGTGAACGCATGACAGTTTCCATGTTGCTTAAAAATATCAGTAAATTAAAAAAATGGGCCCTTTGGTGTTCCCATTCCTATCTAGAAATAATATGAAATGTTTATTTGGCCACCAAACAAATCAACGTTTGTCACGTATCTCAATAAATTTGGTCCAGCATGATCATACATAGTGGCTATTAATGCCTGAAAATCCATTATGATCCATTATAGCTTTAAAATTTGCTTTCAAAATTGGATATTGAGACCAGGCCTTTGATGAATATATGCTAAGAGGTAGGAACATTCATTCTGGATTAGGGTCCAAATTGTTCTAAATTCTATGTCCCACAGGCCAAACATCACCACCAGATGGATTCATAACTGGCTGACTGGCTGTACTCAGTGTGTGGTCCTCAATAGAACTGCATCTAAATGGAGGGAAGTGTGTAGTGGGGTGCCCCAGGGCTCTGTTCTGGGCCCAGTGTTCTTCAACATCTTCATCAACAATTTGGATGAGGGGATAGATGGGGAACTCATTAAATTTGTGGATGACACCAAGCTGGCAGGAATAGCCAACACCCCAGAAGACAGGCTTAAGATACAGGAGGATCTGGACAGACTTGAACACTGGGCACCATCTAACAAAATGAAATTAAGTGGTGAAAAAAGTAAGGTTCTACATTTAGGCAAGAAAAACCAAATATATAGGTATAGTATAGGGGGTACCTTGCTCAATAGTAGTAACTGTGAGAGGGATCTCGGAGTCCTAGTGGACAATCACTTAAATATGAGCCAGCAATGTGCTGCGGTTGCCAAAAAAAAAGCCAACACAGTGCTGGGCTGCATTAACAGAGGGATAGAATCAAGATCACATGAAATATTAATACCACTTTACAATGCCTTGGTAAGACTCTAGAAAGAGTACTGAGAAGAGCAACAAAGATGATTAGGGGACTGGAGGCTAAAACATATAAGGAACAGTTGCTGGAATTGGGTATGTCTAGTTTAATGAAGAGAAGGACGAGGAGGGACATGATAGCAGTGTTCCAATATCTCAGGGGCTGCCACAAAGAAGAGGGAGTCAAGCTATTCTCCAAAGCCCCTGAGGGCAGGACAAGAAGCAATGGATGGAAACTAATCAAGGAGAGAAGCAAGCTAGAACTAAGGAGAAATTTCCTGACAGTTAGAACAATTAACCAGTGGAACAACCTGCCTCCAGAAGCAGTGAATGCTCCAACACTGGAAGCTTTTAAGAAGAGACTGGACAGCCATTTGTCCGAAATGGAATAGGGTTTCCTGCCTTAGCAGGGGGTTGGACTAGATGACCTCCAAGCTCCCTTCCAACTTAATTATTATTATTGAGGATCATCACACAGTCAGTCAGATGTTCAGACTGGATTTGGCATTTTGTCTACCTATCGAGTCCTTACCCAGGACCTGGGACAGGCAGATGTGGATATTTGATGGTATTACAGGTATCGTCGCAGGATGGAAGCAGTTCCTAGTAAGGCCGCCTTTTGCAATTGACTAATAGCAAATTTGTCAATGCCAATGGTGTTCAAGTGTTATTATTATTATTATTATTATTATTATTGTTATTGTCAAAATAGTAACTGATACTTTTCATTGTTGGTGGTAGCTGATATTGAAGGTATGCTGCTTGTGATTTAGGATGTAATAAATAGCTATGAATAGCAATAATAATCAATATCCTGGTCTTCAAATAATTCATCTAGTTTATTTTATAAAAATGATCTAAATTGGTGGCCATCAGCATATTTAATAGCAGAGTAATTCAAAGTTTAGTTACAAATTATGTAAAGTTTCTTTTATCAATATTGAATCTCCTTGCATTGATTTAATTATTCCAGATCATGAGAGTAGGCAAAAAATAGCTCTTCAATCACATTATCTAAGCCTCATTTTTAAATTCTTCTATACCTGCCTTTGTGTCTTAAAAATCCAATTGCTAATCCTCTCACCCCTCAAAAAGAACAAATTAAATGTGACTGTAAAACACTAAACTAGAAAAGGGGCATCTGTTTAGAATTAGCACAATCTATTTAGATGTTTTTGCTATGCCTCAAAGAAATCAAAATTCTCCTTAAAATGTAGCTACTATCTATATGAAAAATTTCCTAGACTTATGCATCTCATATGCAAATTCATTAAGAATATAGGAAGTATAGCTGGCTTAGAGCAACATGCCAACTACCCTTAGCTACACATAAAGGCACCTGCCAGGTAAGTATCAGATCCTACTAATTTTCATAACTTTATTTATCTTCAGCAGACCTATTTGGACATAACTATGCAAAATGTGTTACATCATATTTTGGATAACTTCTATTCAGACAGATGGACTGGAAAGGAGAAAACACATACATGTTTTCCTTAGTATTTCAGCAGCCTACTTACAATAGATAGATCCAGTAGGAATCAGTATCACATAAACAAAACGCATTACCCAAACCATATTTACAATTTTCAAACTGAATTTGTGATTGCCAGAAAATAGCAAACAAGCTGGTCAAATGATTTATCTATGAGTACTAATAGTTTTATTGTAAAATTTCTCAATGACATACTTTATTTTTTTTAAGACAAGTTTTATTGGTTTTTTGATTTTTAAAACAAAGTACTCAAGACACACCATAGTGTTAGGGTGATCAAACATCCGCAGACCAAACATATATAGAAAATTAAATCAATACATCAAATATTCCCTCTCTTTTTCCCTTAAATTCAACCTAAACCTGTTCTTAAAACTTTATAAATTTACACTACCATAGTCAAAATAACTATAAGTACAAACATCAGTTTGGGTATCCCTTCCAAATATATTCTAATTCCTTAATTTTATCATAGATCTTATTTATTTCTTCTTCCACTAATATCCCTTATTTAAAATAAAATATTAACCCATCCTATACGTATCTAATCCATCCATCAATCAATCTCTTTAAACTGCCCCGTTATTTCTTATTTACATTTTTCTTCCTTCATGTTCTACTTCTTACTAAGAATAATTCATATTATTATTATTATACATTATTATACACATATTTTCACTTTTGACCTTTCCATATTTATTCTCCTCTATTATTTCTAGTCTCCAACCAGACATACCACTTGTTCCATGTTATATAATACTCTGTGTCTTCCTTTTCTTTTATCTCTTTTGTTAATTTGTCCATCTCAGCACAATCCAGGATTTTTCTTATTACTTCTTCCTCTGATGGTATATTCTCATTTTTCCAACACTGTGCATATGCTATTCTTGCCGCCGTTATTATATGTAAAATTAAGTACCATATTTCTTTACTATATTTTCTGTTTAAAATACCCAACAAAAAGATCTCTGGTTTCCAGTCTACGGGTTGGTCTATTATTTCTTCGATCCATTTTCTTATTGTTGACCAGTATTTTTTTGCAACTGGGCATGTCCACCATAAATGATAATATGTTCCATGTACTTTTTTACATTCCCAGCATGTTGGCGAATTGTTCTGGAACATCTTGGCAAGCTTTGCTGGTGGAAGATGCCATCTGTAAAACATCTTCAACTGGTTTTCCTTGAATGCTGCCGACATAGTCAATTTTATTTTTATTTCCCATATTTTTTCCCATTTCTCCAATTCTATATTATATCCAAAAATTTTTGCCCATCTAATAATTGTGTCTTTGACAACCTCGTCTTCCATTTTATATCTCAATAGGTATTTGTATAAATTGCTAATTAATTTTATTTCTGTTCCATGTATAATTTTATCCAATTCTTGCAGCTCTTTTTGGATTGCGTATAATTTTTTGTCTTCTGTATATTTAGATTGAATTTGGGTAAATGTCCACCAGTCAATCTCTCTGCCAATATCTTGTTCCAATTCTTGTTTTGTTTTCAGATTTCCCTGTTCATTTACTAATTATATTGTATCTAATTATCTTATTTATATCCAATAGGTTTGGGTATTTCAGAGCTTCTGTTGGGGATAACACATTGGAATTCTTATATAATGTTTTTGTTTTATTTTTTCCCAAGTCTGTAGCAATGCATTCCTAACTATGTGTCTTTGAAAGTATCTGTGTATTTTATGTTTTTCGTCCCATAGGAATGCATGCCACCCTGCTTGCAAGTCATGTCCTTCTATTATTAAAACTCTAGTATTTTTCAAATCCATCCAATCTTTTAGCCAAGTTAAGCTCGATGCTTGGCAGTATATTTCCCACTCTGGTAATGCCAATCCCCCTTTATCTTTCATATCTTGCAAGAGTTTTAATTTAATCCTGGGTTTTTTCCTTTGCCATATAAATTTAGTGACCAATTTATTTAATTCTTGAAAGAATGTTTTCTCTAATTTTATTGGAATAACCTGGAACAGAAATAATATTTTTGAATTGCCCATTTCTCTTACATCTCGCTCATAATCTTAGTCCTTAAATCAGTCCATAATTCTAAATTGCCTTTAATTCATTACATAAAACTTTAAATTTCACTTCTTTTCAGTCTTATTCTGCGCTGTTTCCATAACAGAGGTTTCCATAACAGAGCTTCCCTTCCAACTGTTAAGTCTCTTTTTGTTGCTTGTAGTATCATTTGGATCCATGTAAACCATCTTGGCCTTTGCATTAGCCCTCTGATTCTCTTAACCATAAAATTTTGTTTCTTTGATATTTCAAATCTCAGTCTTTGCTTTTCCTGGTCCTCAAAACCATAAGTGAACTGCTTATCAGGCAAAGTCAATTTCTCTTTATTCTCAGTTAAGTCCTCTTCTTGTGTAGTCTGTTTTATAGAATAATCAGAAGTAGTCTGAGAGTCAATTTTGAAGTTTAGAGGAGAGATTCTGGCTCTTAATTCTGTAGTAAATTCTTTCATTGTAGCACATATTTCTTCTTTAGCCTCATAAATCTTTTCCAGAATAAGTTTACAATTTAGGTGTGAATGCGGCTCCATTTTAAAAGTTATTCAGCTGCATCAGGTTATCTTTCTCTCCCCCCCCCCCCCCAAAAAAAAACAGTTTGAACAGCATAATTCTAATTATTGTGAATGACATGCATCCTAAGAAACACAAGTACAGACATAAAATAGTTATTGGAAAAAAGATAAAATTATATGATCCCTTTAAGTTCCATAAATTTGGTAGGCTTCACAGTCTTGTAATAAGGTATGGAAATATTAATGGTAGAATGTTATGTTAACCCCAGTGGAAAACAGCAAGAACAAGAAGATATGATTGCAATATGACTAACTTTACAATAAGTATTTTAAAAGATCCTACTGATGCTATACTGGAAATCAGGAAAAATAAGATATACAATGTAAAAGTTTAGCTTCTTGAAATCCAGATGGGAAGGACAGTTATCTTTCCTGGCAGATCTTTGTCTAAATATTCTGTTTGTGAATGTATGTCCACTAGTAACTATATAGAAAAGACAACAGAAGTAATTAAACTGTTGTGTAACATGCAGTTAAAATGTTTGGAATCTTTTATTTTAAGAAAAAGATAGAAATAAGGTGAACACTGGTGTATAAAATTATTCATGTGGTGGATAAAAATGACAACAATAAAATTTGAAAACAAAAATAGCATAATGTGATAAAATAGACCATATACTGCTGAAATCACAAATAACATGCATCTAGAAATTCAGTATCATTGATATGTATCTGAAGCTATGAGCCTTACTGTCTGGATCACCTTTCCTGGAAATGGAACATTTGAAAGAGTTATAGTTATATAGTTATATAGGTTAACCTTTTCCCACTAAAGAAATTTTCTTTAGTGATGGACTTATATTGTAACAGGACAGCCATTAGACTGGTACCAACTAGTGAAGTCCAAGTTGAGATAAATTTGATCATTTTTTTCTACCAGAACAATACATATTTTTTATAGATGTGACTAATTTTCAGTCTCTATGCCTCCAACAACTTGGATGAGAGGTATTGGTCACCCTAGAATTATCCAATGAAACAGAATTGTAATATTTTGAATATAACAGGAACAACATCTTCATACCTCCTCTCTTTATGTAAAGTTATGGCATTTGCTTTTATAGGTATAGCAAAGGCTATTGATATGGACAGTTTTAAAGACAAATTTTGCTATATATTTAAAAAATAAAGTTTTAAACTTGTAGTTAATTTTTTCTAAGGATTGAAGAAAACTCACCCAATGATTTCAATAAAACTGCCGGTCTGAAGATTCTCAATCTTTAAAAAAAGTCAAAGAAAAAAAATTAAATCCTAAGTGGTTAAGTGACATGCCTCGATGAAACTTGAAGTTCATATAAGCAACACTAGTAGATATAATCACAATAAATTAAGATAAATTTCAAAGGACAAGGAATTCTACTTAAAAATCTACTATAACTTTATCCAGTTAGCTTGGAAGACATTAACTTGGATGAGTTCCTTAATCAATGCCACATATTATTTCATTACATACATGTCTTCAGTATGTTCTCTATTTTTTTGTATCAGAAGATGAAGAACTGCAATTGATAAGATGTCATTACTGAAAGAGGAAAAATATCACAGCTATAACATCAGTCATTGACTCTGATAAAGTTTGTTCATTTGAAAATATATAGTCTTAGTCTGCCTAGCTTATCTTTCCATAGATTTATGGAAGCCCACAAACTTTAACACTTGGTAAAGGTAGTAGAGAATGAATAATTCCTATAATTTGTCATTGTTTCATAGAAATGAAACAAACTATCCTTGTTGGATAGATTTTCACTGAATATTTTGAAATCTTATATAGTGTTTAATAGATAGCAAAAAGATAGCATTAAAAGATAGCAACAGAAAAATAAAAGCATTAAAAGATAACAAAAAATAACTGCATACAGTTTCAACAGGTAAGATATAAATCATTGAAATACATACACATTTCATATGTGAACAACTGCATACCTATTTCTATGAATATGTATAAGTTCTTAGCAAGTAATTCTCCCCACCCCCATGACAGATGTCAGGCGTAAGGCAGACCAGACTAGGAAACCAAAGTTATGAATCTTAATCCTACTTTATTATAAGGCTATAGTAACAGAATCTTGCAAGTCACAATATAGTTGCCTCCTTCCTCCCTTTATCTTCAAGAGTTTTAGGGCAGGGCTTTTCAACCTTTTCACCCATTGTACCACTTTTAGGATATGGCAATATCTGAGTACCACCAGTCACCTGACCAAAAAAAAAAAAAAAAAAAGGAAAAAAGTGATAAAGTATAGGTAGTCCTCAACTTACAACATTTCGCTTAGTGACTGTTTGAAGTTACAACAGCACTGCAAAAAGTGATTTATGACCATTTTTCCCACTTACGACCATTTCAACATTCCCAGGGTCATGTGATTTACATTTGGATGCTTGGCAACTGATTCATATTTATGATGGCTGCTGTGTCTCAAGGTCATGTGATCCCCTTCTGCAACCTTTTGACAAGCAAAGTCAATGGGGAAACCAGATTCACTTAACAACCTTTTATATCAGGGGTGGCAAACTCAATTTCATTGAGGGCCGCATTAGTATTGTGGTTACATGGGGGATGTTCCTTCCTTTTTCTCTCCCACCCTGCCTCTCTCCTCTGATTCCCATCTCCTTCCTTCCTTCCTTCCTTCCTTCCTTCCTTCCTTCCTTCCTTCCTTCCTTCCTTCCTTCCTTCCCTCCTTCTCATTCCCATTTCCTTCCTTCCTTCCTTCCTTCCTTCCTTCCTTCCTTCCTTCCTTCCCTGATCCTGGTGCTTCTGCTAAGCCCTGACAGCTGATCTACACTTCTGCAGGGCTGTCAGGGCTCAGCAAAAGGGCCAGGATCAGCACTGGGCTCCAGCTGATCGGTGCTTCTTTGGGGCTCAGCAGACTCCTGCCCAGCTTGCTCGCTTGCCCTTCCCCAAAAAACACGCCGCTTGCTCACTCACCCTTCTCAAAACACGTTGCTCGCTTGCCCTTCTGAAAACATGCCACTCACTTGCTCTTCCAAAAACATGCTCACTTGCCCTTTTTCTGAAAACACTCCGCTCACTCACTCACCCTTCCTTCGAAAACAGGCTGTTCACTCGCCCTTCCTCTGAAAACTGGCCACTCACTCTGTCTCTCCTCACTGCTTCTCACTTTTTCTCTCATTCTTCCACCAAAACCTGCCCATTTTATACTTTCTCTTCTCTCCGCCCTCCTCCTCCTTTTCTCTTCTGGGTGCACTGGAAGCTCCAATTACTATGTCACTGTTATGTCCCGAGCCTTGCAAACGGGCTCGGGGCGTTTGCAGGCAGTCCCGGGCAGGTGCAAGCTGCCCGGGACCAGACAGGCTGTCGCCAGTGCCTGTGCGCATGCGCGGGTGCTGGCGCGGGAAAAGTAACACATTGACCCGGGAATTGCCTATATAAGAGGCTGGGAGCTTTTGGGCGTTGCTGAAGCCTTCACCTGTAAGCTGAACACAGAATAAAAAGAAACCTGAGAACTACAACTGCTTCTCATGTCTGCTTTTCGCCAAGGACTCAAGACTGGCGACGAGGATGGGATGCCTTGCACCGATGGAAAAGAAAAAAAAGGTGTAAGCTTACCCAAGTGAGTCCTGAGCGGCGGAACGGCGTTGACTCGGCAGCTACCCGCCAATCCAGTGCGCATTTGGGGGTAGGCTGGCTGATAGACCCGTCTCCTGAAGATGGCAAAAATTGGAAGGCTTTCGGAGTTCGACGTCTCACATCCAGAGAGGTGGGAGTCCTACGTAGCCAGGTTGGAAAACTACCTCAAGGCGAACCAAGTGAGGGAAGATAGCTTGAAGGCTGCCACCCTGCTTTGTGTCTGCGGCCAAGACGCCTTCGAAATCGCAGAGAACCTTGCAGCACCTGTTCCATTAGAGTCTGTCAGCTACGCAGATCTAAAGAAGCTATTGAAGGAGCACGTCCAGCCTAAGATGTCCATCATCGCATGGCGCCACACCTTCGAGCAGAGGGATCAACGATCCGGAGAATCGGCCAAAGAATACATCGCCGCATTAAGAAAGGCCGCCAAGCACTGCGAGTTCAAGGACCTCGAAGAACGACTGAGGGATCGATTCGTGTGCGGGCTAAGGCATCGAGAGCTACAACAGAGGCTTTTCGCCAAAGAGGACTTGTCTTTCCAAGATGCCTTGAGAGAGGTCACCGCAGAAGAAGCAGCAGGCGGCGCCATCAAGAACATGCGGCCGATCAGGAACAGTCCAGATGTTGCATCCGTGCACCAAGAAGAAGTCCGAGGGAACTCCGAGGAGGATCCGGACGAGGAAGTCGACCGTCTCCACCCCACGAAGGAAGAGAACCGGAAAGGAAGCTCTTCAGCTCCCCTCAAGTGCATCGGCTGTGGAGGTCGCCACAGGAGAGCCGACTGCAAGTTCCGCTCCGCTATCTGCCAGGCGTGCGGGAAACAAGGACATATTGCAGCTGTGTGTCTGGGCCGACGAAAGGTACAACCTCAGGAAGAACTGCGCCTGAAAGGTACCAGGGTCCCCAGCCAGAATAGGGTAGGTTTTTGCGCTTCGCGAAGGAGCATCTTTAGGACAGGCACACACAAGCCCATTAAGAAAAAGCTGTCACTCAAGGTGAAGCTACAAGGGGTTCCATTAACCATGGAACTAGACACGGGGTCTGCACTTTCAATCATCTCCTTGCCTACTTTTAGGAAGATTTGTTCCGGCAGTGGAACTCAGGCCAAGTTAAGGCCTTCTGACATTGTGCTAACAGATTTTCAGAATTCGAGAGTGTGTGTTAAGGGGGAGGCCACCCTTAACGTACAGTATAAGAATTTTGAAGGTCCACTAGACCTATTAGTAGTAGGGGGTGAACGAACGAGTCTCATAGGACTCGATTGGTTTGAAGCCTTGGGGATACACGTCACGGGGCTCAACAGCTTACAAACACTCGACCTACAGGAAGTCTGCAAAGAATTTGCAGATGTCTTCAGCCCCCAGCTGGGCACATTCAAGGGACCCCCTGTGTCCTTAAAACTAGACCCCACTGTCACTCCCATTAGAATTAAAGCAAGAAGGGTCCCTTTTGCTTTAAAGAGTAAAATTGACACTGAGTTAGACAAACTGATCCAACAGGGAATCCTAGAACCTGTTGATTCCAGCCCTTGGGAGACTCCCATTGTCACGCCTCTAAAGGCAAATGGGGACATTCGCATTTGTGCTGACTACAAATGCACTCTTAATAAGGCATTGCAGCAACATGCCTATCCTGTTCCTGTGGTCAGTCATATTCTGGCCTCCCTCAAGGGGGGGGCGCGTTTTTGCAAAGCTTGACCTAGCTCAAGCGTATCAACAGCTGCCTGTTGATGATGATGCTGCTATAGCTCAGACTATTGTGACCCACAGGGGAGCCTTTAAGGTAAAAAGGCTACAATTTGGAGTGAATGTCGCTCCTGGGATTTTCCAAAGCGTAATGGAAAACACACTACGGGGCATACCGGGGGTTTGCCCCTACTTTGATGATGTCTTAATTGCAGGAGACTCCACACACATTCTAGCTGAAAGGCTAAGGGCTGTTCTGTTAAGGTTCAGGAAAACAGGCCTCAAGCTCAAAAAAGACAAATGCAAAATTGGGGTGCCTTCTACTGAATTTCTGGGGTTCAAAATTGATGCTGCTGGGATTCACCCTGCTGAATCCAAACTAACTGCCATTTTAGAAGCACCTAGGCCAAAGTCTAAGGCCGAACTTCAGGCCTTTCTGGGCCTCCTGAATTTCTACAATTCCTTTCTTCCACATAAAGCTAGTGTAGCTGAGCCTCTTCACAGGCTATTAGACAAACAAGCAGTGTGGCAGTGGTCACAAACACATGAGGCTAGTTTCAATGAGGTCAAGGCCTTACTCACTTCTAACAGTGTACTTGCACACTTCAATGAGTCCCTTCCTGTGTGCATCGCTTGTGATGCTTCCCCTTACGGGGTAGGAGCCGTCCTGAGCCACCTCAGGTCTGATGGAACTCAGGTTCCTGTTGCATATTACTCCAGAACACTGTCTTCTGCTGAGCGCAACTACGCTCAGATAGACAGGGAGGCTCTGGCTGTTGTTGCTGGAATTAAAAAATTCCATGATTTTTTGTATGGCAGGCATTTCACGGTCTTCACTGACCATAAGCCTCTGCTGGGACTGTTTACCACACGTAAACAAACTCCCCAAATCATTTCCCCTAGAATGCTTAGGTGGTCTATTTTTCTGTCTGCATATGATTTTTCCTTACTCCACAAGCCTGGGAAAGAAATGGGCCATGCTGATGGCCTCAGTAGATTGCCCCTGCCAGTAGTAGAAGCTGACCCTGCGCCAGCTGTCAACATTCTTTCCATCCAAGCCTTGCCCGAGTCCCCTCTGAATGCCAGGGATGTTGCCGCTGAAACAGGCACAGATCACACACTTTCACGTGTCTTTCTTGGGCTTTGTCTGGATGGGCTGAGCACTGCCCTAGTCCTGAGTTTCAGAGTTTCTGGTCCAAAAGGAACGAGTTGTCCACTTCTCAGGGTTGTCTGCTTTGGGGAAACAGAGTTGTCATTCCCACCTCAATGAGGACTAGGATCTTAGAGTCCCTCCACGAGGGTCATCCTGGCATTGTTCGCATGAAGGCCCTTGCGCGCAGCCACTTGTGGTGGCCTGGTTTAGATAAGGACATTGAGGCTAAGGTGCATGCATGCCACCTGTGCCAGCGCTCTCGCCCAGAGATGCCCCAAGCTCCTGTGCATAGATGGGAGGATACACAGTCCCCATGGTCTAGGGTGCACATTGACTACGCTGGGCCCTTTCAGGGCCAGTTCTTCTTGGTCCTCGTTGACAGTCATTCAAAATGGCTTGAGGTTGTACCTGTCTCATCCACCACCACTGCAAAGACTATTCAGGTACTGAGGGGGATTTTTGCTGCACACGGGCTCCCAGATGTCATCGTGTCTGACAACGGCCCTCAATTTACTTCCTCCGAATTCCAAGCTTTCTTACAGGCTAACATGATTCGTCATGCCACGTCTGCACCCTTCCACCCGTCCACCAACGGTATGGCTGAACGCATGGTCCGCATCACAAAGGACGCCTTGAAAAGACTCACCTATGGGGACTGGCATCACAGGTTGGCTGACTTTCTCCTTTCTTACCGCACCACACCGTCCACTTCTACAGGGAGAAGCCCAGCTGAACTTCGCTGGGGGCGCAAACTTACTACGAAGCTTGACCGGTTGCATCCGGACAGACTGCCTTCATCTACCTCACATCCTAGGGCACCTAGACAACTACTTGTGGGTGCCCCGGTTTGGACTCGCAATTATGGGCCTGGTTATACATGGGTCCCCGCTTCTATTTC
The DNA here is from genome assembly GCF_016545835.1 of Crotalus tigris. NCBI lineage: Eukaryota > Metazoa > Chordata > Lepidosauria > Squamata > Viperidae > Crotalus > Crotalus tigris. The sequence goes on along the minus strand of NW_024096634.1, from coordinate 1,383,068 downwards.
CAGGGTCACAGGTCCTCTATCCTACGAGGTAGTCCTGGACAACGGTCGTGTCCTGGGTCAGCACATCGACTAACTCCGACCTAGGCGGGATCTTCCAGATGAGACTCCTGGGTCTTTTCCAGGGGGGGAGGGGGACCCTTTAGAGCAAAGGGAGGGGCACGAGCTGCTGCCCACCTCCAATGATGGAGCCACCAACGGCCCATTCCAAGATTCCGCGAGTGCCCCAAACAGGAATTCTAAGAGCCTATCCAACTACCAGGCATTCACGCCTACTCCAGCCAGGGAGTCACCCCGGGGGTACAATCACTATTCACCTGCACAGCACAGTACTCCAGTCAGGGAGGATACCCGGGAGCATCCCAATAAATCATACCCCGCAAGAGAGCTGGCACATAATCCCCAGAGTTGGCCTGACCTTACCCCAAGTCCTACAGGGGGTCAAACATACAGGGAGGTGGTTGAGGAACCAAGTCCCGACCGCAACACCTCTAGCCCAAATCAGGGAGTAACTGAGTTTTGGGAAGGTACAGAAACCCACACGAGCCCGGACACAGAACGGGGTTTAGGGAATGGACAGCCTCCTGACAGGTCTTGGACGGACCTAGGAGGTTCTACAGAGATGCCCAGCAGTGGCTATCACTTCAAGGGGCCCGAGGGCCTACAGCTAGGCAGGTCAACCAGGTCACAAAGTGACAGAAGCCCTGGTCTGACGAGCCCGGTGGGCGAGCAAGCAGGCCAGGCATTGGGGCACAGTCCTTGGAAGGCACCAAGGCAAAATAAGGAGAACAGGCTCACGTCTCCCTTCAGTCAGGGAACACCTGTCAGAAACCCAGAGCTGAGAAGGTCACAGAGAGAAAGGAAATCTCCTAAGTACTTGGAGGATTACATAACATTGTTGGCTAAACAAAAGCCAGTAAACAGTAGGAGCACTGGGGAGTAGAACACTGCATCAAGAAATAATTGTATGTTGGTAGTAGTCTTAGCCCGGGGGTGAGGGGTGTTATGTCCCGAGCCTTGCAAACGGGCTCGGGGCGTTTGCAGGCAGTCCCGGGCAGGTGCAAGCTGCCCGGGACCAGACAGGCTGTCGCCAGCGCCTGTGCGCATGCGCGGGTGCTGGCGCGGGAAAAGTAACACATTGACCCGGGAATTGCCTATATAAGAGGCTGGGAGCTTTTGGGCGTTGCTGAAGCCTTCACCTGTAAGCTGAACACAGAATAAAAAGAAACCTGAGAACTACAACTGCTTCTCGTGTCTGCTTTTCGCCAAGGACTCAACAGTCACCACGTGTGCTGATCCTGGGGCTTCTGCCAAGTTCTGCAGCTCCAACTGATTTCCAGATCTGTGCAGTGCCATTTTAGCTGGTTCCTCCCCTGCTACACTTGGCTAGGGGTCACGTACCAACTGCCAGGTGCTAAAGTACCACTGGTGGTATGCGTACCATTGGTTGAAAAGCCCTATTCTAGGGACTGAGAGCTCTTGAATACTACTGAGACACTCAGTCAAATTACATTTCTGATCTGGACTCAATTTCTTTCATCTGACCATTGTTTTGGGAGTGGTTCTTTCTTATGCTTTTCAAGGTTATTCCTACACCTCATTAGACAGGGTGAGTTGCCCTGATGGACTTTTGATGATGTATCCTTTTCCCCTGTAGACCAAAATCAGTTTCAGACATCAAGAAGCTTTGTCTCTCTTCTAACTGTAAACATATAAAAGGGCAGAAACATCAAATAATAGACAAGGAACTTGTTGAATATTTGTAGAGTTGTTTGTATATGGTGTAGACTGGCAATACTGTGTGCATCAAGGAGAAAGGCATATGCAGTTGGAGAATATAGCAAGAGCAAGTAGGATATGCTGAGAAAGTAAGATGCTGAGCAAAGTAGTTGGTGGAAAGTAACATGCTTGTTGGAGTATGGATCAGATATTTAATAAAGGTATTAGAATCCCAGAAGCCTCTTCTTGTTTTCCTCCTTAGGAAAGAAGAAAAAAATAAAAATTTAGAAAAAGAGGGGTGGATAGTCACAAATACTTGCAAAGGAGAACTTTGCTTAAGCATCACTAAAGCTAAATTCAATTAAAAGCTTTGCATAGCCATAGAATAAGTCAATCAAGCAATTAGAACCCAAATCTACAGTAACACAAACACAACTCTTTTTTTGGGGGGGTAAGAATTTAATATTCTTTAACCTTTTAGATAAAGAACTTTTATGACTAATGATATGGTGGTAAAATTGACTAGAAATGATTTTCCCTGAAGAGTAATGGCACAATTGGATTTAAATAATGTGGATGTTGCTTAATAAATGAGATACTTTAGCACCTTCTTAATACCAATTAAGATTCTGTCAGAGAAACTCCAGAGACCAATCTTTTTACATTTATAGACTTTCTACTAAACATTAGAATAAAAAAGTTCATCTTCAATGTTAAAGAAAACTGTACACCTTTTACCCATATATAGAAGGAACAATCTTTGACATCACTTTTATCTTTATTTATTATACTTGCAAAATATTTAACAGCAGCTGGGGACAAATACAAATTAAACAATTTCTAGCTATTGAAAGTTAAAGTAAATATAACCTTTATTCTTAATGCAACTTCCTAAGATTACTAGTAGTCCTTGCTTATTTCTCAGAATTGGGATCAGCAGCTCTTCAATTGTTAGATGATGCAACCCAGTTGTTAAGCAAAGCATTAGGTGATTGTGATTTACAATTTTACTTCTGCCTTTCCAATTAACTCTCTTATTACAAGCCAGTTGCAAAGCATCCAGATGGTGATCATGTGACTGCAGGATGCTGCAATGGTTGTAAATCAGGGGTGTCAAACTCGCAATTTCACGTGATGTGTTGCAATGTATCACGATTTTTTTGCCATTGCCAGCAATGGGGTGGGTGCAGTTTCTGTTATGTCCTGGGCATGCTGAATGACTCAGCAGGCTCAGGAGGCTGCAGAAGGCCCAGGCAGACCATGTGTTTACCCGGGACCAGACAGGCTGTCTCCAGCCTTGTGAGCATGTGCAAGGTGGGAGACTAGCCTTGCATTGATAGGCTGATGCTGTCCCTGCAAGGGAAGTATAAAAGAGCCAGCACCATTTTGTTTGCTGTTCTGTTCTGTTCTGTTTGTGATCTCAATAAAGAAGTTGTGTTTGTTACTCCTGCCTCGCTTTGATGTCTCTGATTCTAAAACAGAACATTGGCAATGAAGGTGGGATTGGCTGCAAGAAGAACAACAGGAGAAGCTAGGTTGACTTACCAGAGGAGGCCTGAAGTGCTGGGAAGTTCGGCGTCTGGAGGAAGCGATTGCCTGCCAGTACGAGAATGCTGGAGGTGAGCTCGGCTTCGTGGGACCCCTTCTCATACCTTGCAGTGAGAGGCATTGAAAAGGCTCCAGGCTGTAACGATGTCAAAGCTAGGCCATCTATCGGAATTTGATACTTCTCACCCTGAGCTCTGGAGCTCCTACGTGGCTCGAGTAGAGAATTACTTTTGAGTAAACAAGATCCAAGAAGACAGCCTTAAAGCTGCTACATTGCTGTGTGTCTGTGGGCAAGAGACTTTCAATATTGCAGAGAATCTTGTAGCCCCAGCACCACTGGAATCAATTTTGTATGCTGAGTTAAAGAGGATGCTGCGAGAGCACTTTGAACCCAAGCTCTCAGTAATTGCATGGAGGCACGCCTTTGAGCAGAGGGATCAGAGGCCTGGTGAGTTTGCTGCAGACTTTGTTGTTGCCTTAAGAAAAGCAGTTAGGCCATGTGCATTTAAGGATCTAGAAGAGAGGCTCCGGGATTGCTTGGTTTGCAGCCTACGAAGTCATGAGCTGCAACAGAAACTTTTTGCAAAAGAAGATGTCTCATTTCAAGATGCTTTGAGAGAGATTGCAGCTGAAGAAGCAGCAGGAGGAGCTGTGAAGGCCGTGCAGCTTACCAAGAACCCCCCAATTCCTAGCACCGTCCATCATGAGGTCGCTCTGGAGATTCCAGGAGAGGATCCAGAGTTGGAGGTAGACAGGCTTCAGCAGCAAGCAGAAAGAAGGCCTCAGGAAGGTAGACAACAGACAACCTCATTCCCTTGGTGTTTTGGGTGTGGAGGACGCCACAAGCGCTCTGACTGCTGGTTCCACTCCGCTATCTGCCGGGCATGTGGAAGGCAAGGCCACACTGCCTCCATCTGTTTGGGTTGCCAGAAGGAACGGTCTCCAGAAGAATTGCCTCTGAAAGGTACCAAGGTCCCCAGCCAAAACAGGGTGGGCTTCTGCGTGTCCCGTAGGGCCATTTTCAAAACGAGGATTCACAGGCCACTTAAAAAGAAGCTTCACATTGACGTGAAGTTTCAAGGGGTTCCCTTGTCGATGGAGTTGGACACAGGGTCCGCTCTATCAATCATTTCCTTAGACACTTTTAAAAAGATTTGCAGCAGAAGTGGCCTACAAGTTAAACTCAGGCCTTCAAATTTAATCCTTACTGACTTCCAGAATTTCAGAGTCAGCATGAAGGGGGAGGCCATGCTCAAGGTGTAGCGTAGGAGTTTTGAAGGGCTGCTAGATGTGGTGGTAGTTGGGGGTGATCGTACGAGTCTTACTGGACTCGATTGGTTTGAGGCCCTTGGAATTCAAGTGAGTGGACTTCACAATCTGCAAACATCAGGCCTTGCAGAAGTTTGCAAGGAGTTTGCTGATGTGTTGAGTTCAGAGCTTGGCTCGTACAAGGGGCCTCCCATTGCTTTACATTTAGACCCAGCCATCACACCTATCAGGATCAAGCCCCGAAGGATGCCTTTTGCCCTAAAGAACAAAATAGATGCAGAGCTGGACAAGCTGCTCCAGCAGGGCATCTTATAACCTGTAGACTCTAGTCCATGGGAAACCCCTATAGTCACGCCACTGAAGGCCAATGGAGAAGTCCGAATTTGTGCAGACTATAAATGTACACTTAATAAGGCATTGCAGCAGCATACCTACCTGGTGCCTGTAGTGAGCCACATTCTGGCCTCACTCAAGGGGGGGCAAATCTTTGCAAATGCTGTGTTAGCTCATTTCAATGAGCAATTGCCTGTATGCATAACCTGTGATGCATCCCCTTATGGGGTTGGGGCTGTGCTGAGCCACCTCAAGGCTGATGGGACACAAGTCCTTGTGGCCTACTATTTCAGGACTCTCTCATCTGCAGAGTGTAATTATGCGCAGATTGACAGAGAAGCCTTGGCAATAGTGGCTGGCATAAAGAAATTCCATGATTTCTTATATGGTTGCCACTTCACGATCTACACAGATCATAAACCTCTGCTGGGCTTGTTTACAACAAACAAACAAGCCCCTCACATAATATTTCCATGAATGCTGAGATGGTCAATTTTCCTGTCAGCATATGATTTCACCCTGCTTCACAAACCAGGTAAAGAAATGGGCCATGCAGATGGTCTCAGCAGATTACCTCTAAGCAGGTAGAGGCAGATCCTGCTCCTGCTCTGCACATTCTCGCCATTCAGGAATTGCCTGAATCTCCCCTCAATGCTAGGGATGTGGCTGCAGAAACTGCCACTGATCACACACTTACACACGTGCTGACATGGGTGTTATCAGGATGGCCTGACATGTGTCCTGGTGCAGAATTCAAGAGTTTCTGGCAAAGAAAGCATGAGCTTTCCACTTTCAAGGGGTGTATACTATGGTGTAGCAGGGTAGTCCTCCCAGCCTCATTGAGGACTAGAGTCTTGCTCTCTTTGCATGAGGGACATCCGGGAATAGTCCGGATGAAGGTGCTTGTGTATAGCCATCTCTGGTGGCCTGGGCTCGATAAAGAGATCAAGACCCAGGTTCCTGGGTGCCAAGTGTGCCAACAGTCAAGGCCTGAAATGCCCTAGGCCCCTGTACATAGGTGGGAGGAGACACATACTCCATGGTCAAGGGTACACATTGACTACGCTGGGCCCTTTCAGGGGCAATTCTTCCTTCTCCTCGTGGACAGCCATTCCAAGTGGCTAGAGGTTGTTCCTGTCTCCTCCACTACTACTGCTAGGACCATCCAGGTGCTGAGAAGAATCTTTGCCTCACATGGTCTTCCAGACATCCTTGTCTCTGACAACAGACCCCAATTCACGTCTTCTGAGTTTCAGGCTTTTCTTCAAGCCAACTTGATCCGGCATGCTACATCTGCACCGTTCCATCCAGCTTCCAATGGCCAGGCTGAGCATATGGTGCGTACTACCAAAGATGCTTTAAAAAGAATCACTCATGGCAACTGGCATCACAGGTTAGCTAACTTTCTTCTTTGCCACCATACCACACCTTGTACTGTCACTGGGAAGAGCCTAGCTGAACTCCACTGGGGTTGCAGACTCATTACCAAACTGGACAGGTTTCACCCAGACCGGGTGGCTTCACAGGTGTCATAGCTGCGGGCACCTAGGAGACTACAGGTGGGCGATCCGGTCTGGGCAAGGAACTATGGACCTGGACATCTCTGGGTGACTGCAGTGGTATGCAAGGTCTCTGGGCCATTGTCATACGAAGTGGCCTTGGACAATGTTTGTGTGTTAAGGCGGCACATCGATCAACTACGCTGGAGGTTTCCCAGGAACACTTCCGCTCCTGGCTCTGCTCTCGGGGGGTGAGGAAGACCACGATTACGATTGTGGACCACAGTCTCTCCGTGAAAGTGGGGATACGCTGGCTCCAGAAGGGGGTTCTGCCTACGAGGCAGCTCCTGACTCTGGCACTGGGTCTATGGATTTGGCCAGCTAACCGGCACTACAGGCTTCTCCATCTGCTGGTCTTGGGCTCACGGGACAGTGCTCCCAAGAGGGGTCCATTGTGGACTCGGGGAATTCTACCCCACCAAGGAACTCTGGTTTGGGGTTACAGGTTCCGGTTAGTCAGTACGATGGAAGGTCACCAGATTCAAGGGGGCATCTATGTCCTGGTCTGCCATGCCTGGCAGATGAGCTCGCAGGCCAGGCGCCCACAACAGCTCTAAGAAGATCAGAGCGAGCAAGGGGTCCCCCCAAGCATTTACAAGACTATGTAAGGTTCTTGTCAATTCCAGGACAGGCCTAATAGTCTTGTGAAAAAAATTATGTAAAGGGGGCTTAATAGTTCTCTTGAACTCAGGGCACACTCAGAGTTGGGGTGTTTTGTTTGATAGTATTAAACAATATGTGGTATTCATGTAAATATGAGAAATGTAATGACTGGGTCTGCCTGCGTGCAGGCATAACTGTGTTTAGAAATAACAACATGCTTAATTGAACACATGTATATGTATGCTGCTATAAAACATTAAGTATTCACTTATTGTTTTATCCAAGGGGGGAGGGGTATTATGTCCTGAGCATGCTGAATGACTCAGCAGGCTCAGGAGGCTGCAGAAGGCCCGGGCAGACCATGTGGTTGCCTGGGACCAGACAAGCTGTCTCCAGCCTTGTGAGCATGTGTAAGATAGGAGACTAGCCTTGCATTGATAGGCTGATGCTGTCCCTGCAAGGAAAGTATAAAAGAGCCAGCACCATTTTGTTTGCTGTAGTGTTCTGTTTGTGATCTCAATAAAGAAGTTGTGTTTGTTACTCCTGCCTCGCTTCGATGACTCTGATTCTAAAACAGAACAGTTTCGCTATGATGCATTTGGCCTGCAGGCTGGCAGTATGACACCCTTGTTGTAAATGTAAGGATTGGCCATGAAGTTGATTTTTTAAAACACTGTCATAATTTTGAATGGTCATTAAGGAAGGCAGTTGGTAAGTGAGAACTATCTGTGCTGAAATCATGATGGAAATTATAGCTGTTCAAAAATTGCAAACTTTTCAGCAGTGTGAATGACCAAGGAATAATATTATGAGTTACAATCTTTGGTTGTAAGAATTCATGTGATTTGTGTGGTTGCAGAAATGATGATATGATAATACTTACCATTTATGCTGCCCATTCCAAGTGTTTCAAAGCACCTTGTCTATGCTCACAATGATTCTTAGAGTTATAATTTAACTCACTACTTTTTAGGTATTTTTGAATTCTATCCCAGATTTGATGTCTGGGATAGAATTAGGGACCTGGAGGCTAAAATGTATATGATTAGAGGGCTGGAGGGTAAAACATATGAAGAACAGTTCCAAGAACTGAATATGGCTAGTCTAGTGAAGAGAAGAACCAGGACTGCATGATAGCAGTATTCCAATACAGTATTTGAGGGGCTGTCACAGAGAGAAGGAAGTCAACCTATTTTCCAAAGCACTCGAAGGACAGAAATAATGGATGGAAACTGATCAAGGAGAAATTCAACCTAGAAATAAGGAGAATTTTTCTGACTGTGAGAACAATCAATCAATGGAACAGCTTGCCTTCAGAAGTTCTGGGTGTCCTATCACTGGAGGCTTTCAAGAAGAGACTGAACAGCCACTTGTCAGAAATGTTATAGGGTCTCCTGCTTGAGCAAGGGGTTGGACTAGATGACCTTCAAGATGCCTTCCAACTCTGTTAATCTGTTAAAATGATTCTGTTAATAATTAACCAAATGCCTTTGAAAAAATTCCATGCAGAAAATGAAGGGACTAGCTGTGAATTTAGAGTCCTGAATTTTCTGCTTCTGGAAAAAACAGGACTTGATATTGTACATAGGTTGTCAATGTTACTTTTAAAATATATATATATTTATTAATTTTTTACAATAACAATCTTTAATGCTTCATAAACAGTGTGTTGTCTGTGTTCATATACTCAAAACAATCAATAACAATTAATTTCTCCAATTAATCAATATGTTAGTTGGTAATATATTTCTTGATCCTCTCTTCTTCCAATAATAATCTCCTTTTGTCTCTATTAAAAAATATAATTCTTAATATTTTCAATACATACCAAGTTGAATATAAACATTTTTTTTGTATTTATGCATCAACATATAACATGTCAATGTCACTTTTTAGTATCTCTAATGAGATACTATTCGAGAGGGTGGGGTCATAACAGAGAAGACATAATGTGGAATGGCTGATTAATTTTTTTCCCTCTTTCCCTTTTTCATCCCTCTCTCCCTAATACACACACACACACACACACACACACACAGAGAGAGAGAGAGAGAGAGAGAGAGAGAGAGAGAGAGAGAGAGAGAGAGAGAGAGAGAGAGAGAGAGAGACTGATGGAATGTATTAGAATGGATTTTCTCTGCATACAAATAATAGTCCTGAATTGTCTTCCTTTCTTTGCTGGCCATTGTCCAAATATTCAAGTATCTTATTTTCTTCTTCTATTTCCACATCTTTTTTTCTCTTTCTTTCTCAGCTTACACTACTATTAATATACATAAGACTTGATATTTTCTATAGTAAGTGTCCCATCTTCCTTTTTATGCCTTTTTCTGCTCTGCTTTATCACAGTTGGCTTTAGTTGTTATGGGATGGAAACTACATTTCATTAAAACAGCATATTAAATGAAATTCTCACTCATCTGTACTGTTTTGGTTCCCCCCTTTATTTGATTTGTAAAACAATTCTCAAATTCTTTCTGTCTGTTTATAAATTAATTTGGTATTTTCTCAAAGATGTCCTTGACTCACAAGAATCTGTATTCATCAGATCCAGATCAAATGAAGGCCCCAGTTGCCTTGCTCCTGCATTTCCTTTAAGAATTCATCAACCAAATGGCAATAACAATCCATCAGAACTGTTAGTGGTCTACCACTGAATTTTGGAGAGATTTTTAAAAGTTCATGTTTCCATTTTATTTAATGTTTAAACTAGCATTTTTCTACTTTTCAAATGAATTCTATAATATTAGGTAAACATTAGGTAGATAATTTTCTTCTGTCTCCAGATTTACATATTTAAGTTTTCCTATCCGAGCATTTGATTGCAAGTAATGCATTTTGATTACCTAGTCTGGTGGAAAATTATTTATATACATTATATAAATTAGTATTATGATGAATTCTACTCCATTTGTATAAACTTCTCTGTTCCTTTTCCCCCCTTCCTCATTTCGGAGTCAAAAAAATTATTTACAAATTTGAACTAGAGGGGGCAGGAAGGATCATGCTTATGTTATTAACTATATGACATGTTTGAGAAGTCTTTCTCTGTTCTATTAAATAACTCATGCAGCAAAAAATGTACTATTAATTCCCCCGTCCCAAATAAAAGTTTTCCTGGAGTTTGGTATCTAAGAGTCAGAACAAGAGCATGTAGTTGGAATATGTGTACAGATTAAAAAATATTGTGCAAATTGTAATGCCTTTGAACCAAGTAGTGCACTATTAACTTTTGCTTTGGTTTAGTTAAATCAAGTTGGTAGTCCCATTCAATCAAACTATTTTGGATAGATGCTATTATAAGTTTTGGAAACAAAGTACCAGAAAAGTATGGCAGTAATTTAATAGTGGCACTAGGGAGCAAAATTTTTCATCTCTTTGCTCTTCCCTTTTGGTTTATTTTTATTTTTTAAAATATAAAATAGATGGGTGTCATCATTAGAAACATAAGTTTCTAAGTTTGAAAAGAAAATCATGTTGTAAAACTGGGAAAATTCTATTTCTGAAGTTAAAAACTAAGCATTGGAGTCTGCTATCAGCCCACGGTTCTGGGTATCCATTCTCAGCTTAAAGATATGACATCAGAAAGATAAACCTTTAGTTCAAGTACTAATACATTTGTGAAGCATGGATTTATCACTCATTTGAACAAGGTTTTCTATTTAGAAAAAGCAGAGCACACTGTCATTCAGCCTCCTGGTGATCAACTTCTCATGACTATGAATTACAGCTGACCTGACCTGAAGTACAGTTCCTTTTTCTCAAGCATGTAAATGTCTAAGATCTGCTGACAATCACTGAAATTGTCTGCAGGAATGAAGACAGAATGAAACAAAGTTCTTTCACAGTTCAACACTTTTCCATTTAGTTAATGAATAAACATGGGCAAGTGTCAGGTTGCTTCCTCTATTGTTTCAGACACGTTTGAATTTGGTTACCCCAAATGTATAGCCACATTACTTGTATTTTATTGTTTCTTTTTTTCTTTTTGTTTTGTATTACCAATGGCAAGCATTTGAATTCAAGGCCAATCATTCTATTTGGCAGTGCAGGCCTTTCCAGTACCTCTATTCCTGTTCACTTTTTAATTATAATTCCTCTCATAATTTGGTTCACAGTTGTATATATCAGTATTTTTTTGGAAAGAAAACCCTGTAAGAATATTTTAAAATATTTTTCTTCTTTTTTTATCACATTTGGCTCTCGTACTCATCTGAGATACAGTCTGTTTTTAGCACTAGCTGTAGCATTTAGACTTATATACAGCTTCGCAGGGCTTTACAGCCCTCTCTAAATGGTTTACAGAGTCAGCATATTGCCCCCAACAATCTGGGTCCTCATTTTACTGACTTCAGAAGGATGGAAGGCTGAGTCAACCTTGAATCCCATCAGGATCAAACTGCTGGCAGACAGCAGAATTAGCCTGCAGTACTGTGCCAACAAGGCTCTTTTATAAATGGTAAGTCTAGAATCAAGCACAGGAAATCAGGAGTCAAGGAGTTTCAAATGAATACAGGTTTATTTGCAAGCTTAAGCTCTCTATAAGAATCTGAACTGCTAATGGTCTAAGCAAATTGATGGTAGATAAGAGTCAACAGAATTCAAGATGGGCTGGACTTAGATCTCTTGTGGGTGTGAAGGGACTCGAGACTCAGCCTGGTCATCTCTTATATCTAGTTTGCTTTAAATTAACTTAGAGGAAGTCAATTTATAAGCAAGATTTTTCTCTGGCAACCAAATGTAATCGGTCTGAAATGCAATGGCACAAATACTCATTTATTCCAGTCACTGAAAAGTGATCCTGTTTCTGATTTTTGAAATACAGAAGTGCACGGCTATGTCCTAATATTAAAGAATATCTATTTGTTTCATTCTTTTAAAGATATGCCCTAACACTACAAGTAGTCCACGACTCCTGAGTGTAATTGAGCCTCACAATTATAGTCATAAGTTGTGACAGTCATAAAGCAGGTCACCACATGATGAACTGGATTTTACAACTTTTTCTTGTAGCAGTCATTAAGCAAATATCTTAGTTGTAAAGAGAATGCTGTGATTGTTAAGTGGTTGTTAAACAAACTGTTTGTTCACTATGGGCCATTTTTTTGCTCCAAACTGGAAAGTAAAAACTTCATAAATCACAGTCAGGTGATTGTGAGATGCTGTAAACAGAAGTAAATGCAGGCTGGTTGCCTAGCACCCAAAATGTGGCCTTGTGACCACGGGAGGGTAACATCAGAATCAGGTCATAAGTAGCTTTTGGGGGTCTGTGATAACTTCAAACTATCCCTAAGCAACCAGTTATAAGTCAAGGACTCCTGTAGATAGAAGAGGGTTGCTGTTATAGCAATCAAGTTATCAGGAGCAGATACTTGACAGAGGAATAATGCTCTTTGGCAACATGCTTGTCCATATGTGAAGTAGAGGATCTTTTCTGAAACTAAGCAGCACATAAATGGCATCAATAAATAAAGACTGGTAAGCACTAGAGAGCCTCTGCCTTTGAAGGCTGACTAAGATAGCAATTCAGAAAACACCGAAGAACCATAACTATGAATTTGCTATCTGGAGTTGCTGATGGGAATTTCAAAAACACAGCAATATCATCTTTATTAGCTATCTAAAATGGTATTGTTGCTTTTTTGTTTGCTTGATTATTAAAATACAGTTGATGATTGCCTGACTGCTTATGAAAAAAGCAGTCATTCGTTTAGTGATTTTTCAAAGTTACAATAGTAGTGAAAAAAGTGTTTTGCAACCATTTTTCTGTGATTAGTCATGTGATTAAAATTCAGACAACTGGCAACTGGCCTATATTTATGATGGTTTACTGTCCCAGGGACATACGATCACTTTTGGCAACCTTCTGACAAAGTCAGTGGGGAAGCCAGTTTCACTTAACAACTGTGTTACTAACTTAATATATGATTCACTTAACTGTAGCAAGAAAGGTCATAAAATGCGACAAAACTCACTTAACAACTGTCTTGCTTAGCAACAGAAATGTTGGGCTCAGTTGTGATTGTAAGTCCAGGACTACTTATATAGTCAGTGCTGCTCATGTAAAATAAATTTAGTCTCATTTTTTTTTCTCATCTTCTGTCCTTATTTTTTCCTCTGTTCAGTGCTCTGCTTACCCATAAAAGACATAGTGTGGCAAGGCAAGCAGGCAGGTATGTAGCAGCAACTCAGTGAAAAAGACAACATATACACAGGACAAATTAAGTTAAAGTGTGGAAAGGCTTACATCAGAGGAAGTGATCTTTCTTTCAGCTCTAGCATTAATCTTTCCATGGAAGAAGGCAGAGTGGATGGGAAATCTTAAAACAATTCTGAGAGACCAGAAACAAATGAGCAAGAACATTCATCTTCTTATTAATCTTGTTCAGCAGGCCATATACAGGCATTTCTTAGAGATACTGCGAGTTGTTTCCAGACCACTCAGTAATACGAATATCACAATTAAGGACATTTACATAAATTTTGGGGTTTCTCAGTACATATAAAAATTGTGTTTACATTATACTGCGGTCTATTAAGTGTACAATAGCATTATGTCTAAAAACAAGAATAATGTAGATACCTTAATTAAAAAATACTTCAGAGCTAAACATGCAAATCACCTTCTCAGCGTTCAGCAAATCATAATCTTTTTGCTGCTGGAGGGTCTTGTAAAAAAGAGCAGTATCTGCAAAATACAATAAAGCGAAGCACAATAAAATGAGATATGCCTGTACTTTAAAACATTTTACAGAGCATATTTTTCTTTAAACATGTTAATAACTTTGCTAGCATTAAAAACATTGTTGATGCTGTAGTTCCTGCTTTACCAGGATCTGAATTCCACTACAGATTTCAGACAAGCTACCAAAGAACTATGCCCAGAAATTCTCACATCTTTCTCTCTCTCCCTCTCCCTCCCTCTCTTTCTCACACACAAACACAGACACACACATGCATATGTAACAGTTCAGATTAAGAAGGATATGCAACTCATTTGGAATATCACATTAGATCCCTGACATTTCAGCTCAAAAAGAAAAAGAATAATCCTTTTAGCTTTCTGTAAAGCTGAGCAGTCACTTTGCCTCAAAAACATTCAAGATGGTGGGCTGCAGGCACAAACCACAATGCTGTATTCACAAACAAAACAACACTTGGTGCCATCTTGAGTAGCTTGATTAAGAGGAACAGTCTTCTCTGCTTCATCCATTATAGTCACTCTCTCTTCTGGTATTATATCCCAGAATTAAATGAAAACAGGGATCTCCAAGATAAAGAGATAGAAATCAGTGCTGCAGCTTGGACAGGTAAAAGCACCCTAGCAGCACAGGCCAAATGCTGTTCATTGTTGGTGGAACCTTACTTAATCAGAAAGAATAATTGTATTCTTTTTTATCTTTGTATAGCAAACTTGGCAACATTAAGATGTGTGGCTTTTAACTCCTGGATTCCTCAGCCAGCCATAAATTCTGAAAGTTGAAATCCACACATCTTAAAGTTGCAGGTTTGAGAAATAGTATTCAATGGAGTCATTTTGGAATTCTGTAATTGAATACAGCACAGTTTATTAATGTGCCCTTAGGTTTTGTTTTATTCTTATGACTTTTCTAGATATGGGTGCAGCTGCCACATGAAGGCAAACTGAATCCCCCCCCACCCCTTTACAGGGAACTTGCATTATGCCATGTTTTTTTCTCATTGCAACTGTGGAGTATTACCAGGAAATGCACTTTGTCCAGCAGTGACTTTTGCTGCTGAATGAGAAGGACTGCACTGGATTCTGTTGCAAGGGACAGTCTACATGATGATTGAGGGACCACCTGGATCACTCTGCCTCCCAGCTCCTGTAATCCCAATGTGGTAGTGGATAACAGGACATAACAGGCTGAGCATCTTCCCATCATCCAACATGGAATATGGAACATTTAGTTTTCCCTCTATTACAGAGTGGGGAAGATACTTTTGATTCAAAATGAAAAGGATGGTTTTAAGTATTGGGGTTCGCGGCATTGAAGCGACACACAAGTTGTTAACCAAGTTATTTCTTTATTCGTTCCACTGTACCACTCAGCAAACAAACAGGCATGCAGGCCTTTTACAGTCTCCAAACCCATCCAATCACAAACACCATTTTTTCGCGCCTTGCGCATGCACGCAAGACCGGCGCCAACCAGTCTGGTCCCGGGCAGCTTTTAGGTTGCCCGGTACCATTTGTAACATTTCTGAGCCTGCTGAATTTCCTCAGCAGGCCCAGGACACAACACCCCTCCCCCCTGGATAAAGCACACATAACTATACACACAATACATTTGCTCCCAGCTGGGAATGGTGGAATTACTGTGGCCTGCACGTAGGCAGAGTACTTTTATAAACTACTGGGTTTAACTTAACAAAACGCTCCCAAAATCATAATTGGTATATATTACGCTATACCATTGTTAGTCAACATCATCCTGTTACAGACTAGCAAGGTTCCCTCTGCAATGACAGAAACCTCACATAATCTCCCAGATGCTTGGGAGAGGCCTTAGCCCTTTGTGACCTTCGCAAGGTCAGGGAGGGTGCCTGGTCTGCCAGCTCACCTGCCAGGCTCGGCAGACCAGGATTTCTACTTAATGGTGCCTGGCCTACCGGCCCGTCTGGTGGGCTTGATAGCCAGGACTTGTTGCCTTCGGATTTCAGGTGACCCATTCCACAGCTGTCTGTCTGGATCCTCTGAAACCCAGCCAGGTTTCCTCAGAGGGGTGGAATTCCCCAAGCCCAATGATGGAGTGGAATTCTCCAAGTCCACAATGGACTCCTCTTGGGAACATTGTCCCTCGAGCCCGCGACCAGCATCGGACGTGGCCTGCATTGCAGCACTGCCCAAGTAGGAGCCGCCTCTATGGCAAACCCCCTCTCAGGAGAATTCCTGTTTGGAGCACTTGCAGACGTGCAGGCTGCCCCCTGGGGTGACTCCCTGTTTGGAGCAATAGCTGAACCTTGAGGATGCCCTTGCTCATCCACTGGGACATGAACAGCCACCTGCGAAAATCCCCTGGCACTGTAAGACTGATTCCCAGGATTTTGACCTGAAGTGAGAGCTTGTTTCTGGTCCCCCTCCCCCCCGAAAGCAGAGCCAGGAGTGGAAACATTGGTGGACAACCACCAGCGCAATTGGTCAATATGGCGCCAAAGGATGCGGCCATCTCCCAAAGTCACTTCATATGAGAGCGGCCCCGAGACCTTGCAGACAACAGCAGTGACCCAGAGATATCCACGACCATTGTTCCTTGCCAAGACCGGATCGCCCACCTGAAGTCTCCTAGGTGCCTGCAGTGTGACACCTGTGAAGCCACCTGGTCTGGGTGCAGTCTGTCCAACTTCGTGACGAGGCGTCGACCCCAGCAGAGTTAAGCTGGGGTCTTTCCAGTGGCAGTGCATGGTGTGGTGCAGTGTTCAAGAAGAAAATCTGCTAACCTGTGATGCCAGCTACCATGCGTAATTCTTTTGAGTGCGTCCTTTGTTGTGCATACCATCCTTTCTGCTTGCCCATTGGTGGAAGGGTGGAAAGGAGCTGACTTTGCATGCCGGATCAAGTTGGCCTGTAGGAAAGCCTGGAACTCAAAATAAGTAAATTGGGGTCCATTATCAGAGAAGAGGACATCAGGAAGCCCATGGTTAGCGAAAATTCCTCTCAACACCTCGATGGTCCTAGCAGCAGTAGTGGAGGAAACAGGTACAACCTCTAGCCACTTGGAATGGCTATCCACCAGGATAAGAAGAATTGCCCCTGAAAGGGCCCAGCATAATCTAAATGTACCCTTGACCAAGGGGTTTGTGTCTCCTCTCACTCGTGTACAGGCGCCTGAGGCATTTCAGGCTGTGATTGTTGGCATGCCTGGCACCCATGCACCTGGGCCTTGATAGCTTTATCAAGCCCCGGCCACCAAAGATGGCTGCGTGCAAGCATTTTCATGTGCACAATGCCTGGATGTCCCTCATGCAGAGAGGACAAGACTCTAGACCTCAGTGAAGCTGGGATAACTACTCTACTACTCCATAACAGGCACCCCTTAAATGTAGACAGTTTGTGCCTTCTCTGCCAGAAGCTTTGAAACACAGCATCTGGACACGTGTCAGGCCATCCTGACAACACCCATGTCAGCACGTGTGTAAGCGTGTGATCAGTGGCAGTTTCTGCAGTCACATCCCTAGCATTGAGGAGAGATTCAGGCAGCTCCTGAATAGAGAGAATATGAACAGTTGGGGCAGGATCTGCCTCTATCTGTGTTAGAGATAATCTGCTGAGGCCATCTGCATGGCCCATTTCTTTCCCAGGTTTGTAAATAAGCATGTAGTCATATGCTGACAGGAAAATGGACCAGCTCAGCATACGTGGGGAAATGATTTGTGGGGTTTGTTTGTTAGTAGTAAACAAACCCAGCAGTGGCTTATGGTCTGTGTAGACCATGAAAGGGTGGCCATATAAGAAATCATGAAATTACTTTATACCAGCCACAATGGCCAAGGCCTCTCTGTCAATCTGAGCGTAATTACACTCTACAGATGACAAAGTCCTTGAATAGTAGGCTATAGGAACTTGTGTCCCGTCAGCCTTCAGGTGACTAAGTACTGCTCCCACTCCATAAGGGGATCATCACATGCGATGCACACAGGCAGTTGCTTATTAAAATGCGCTAATACGGTATTTGATGAGAGCAAGGCCTTGACCTCCTTAAAACTCTTCCCATGGACTTTAGTCCACTGCCATGGAGCTTGCTTATCTAAGAGCCAGTGTAACGGCTCAGCCACTGCAGCCTTATGGGGAAGAAATGTGTGATAGAAATTAAGGAGTCCCAAGAAAGCCGGAAGCTCGCTTTTAGATTTGGGACTTGCGGCCTCCTGAATGGCCTTTAGTTTGGATTCTGCAGGGTGGATGCCTTGGGCATCTATTCTAAATCCTAAAAATTCTGTGGAAGTGACTCCAATCTTGCATTTGTCTTTTTTCAATTTGAGGCCCGCTTGGCGGAACCTCAATAATACAGCCCTTAACCTCTCTGCCAAATTTTGTGATGACTCCCCTGCAATGAGGATGTCATCAAAGTAGGGGCAAACCGCAGGTATTCCCCTGAGTGTGTGCTCCATGACGCTCTGAAATATACCAGGAGCAACATTCACCCCAAATTGTAACCTCTTCACCTTAAAAGCGCCCCTAATGGTCACTATTGTTTGGGCCTCTGCAGTTGCTTTGTGAACAGATAACTGTTGATAGGCCTGTGCTAAATCAAGCTTTGCAAACAGCTTTACCCCTTTGAGGGAGGCAGAATATGACTCACTACCGGTACAGGATATGCATGTTATTGCGAAGCTGTATTCAGGGTGCATTTGTAATCTGTGCAAATTCAGACTTCCCTGTTAGCCTTTAAAGGCATCACAATGGGGTTTCCCATGGACTTGAGTCCACTGGTGCCAAGATGCCCTGCTGGAGCAGCTTGTCCAGCTCTGCATCAATCTTGCTCTTTAAGGCAAATGGCACCCTCCTGGGCTTGATTCTAACAGGTGTGATGGCTGGGTTTAATCGCAAAGAAATGGGAGGCCCCTTGTAGGACCCAAGCTCTGGCCTAAACACATCTGCAAACTCATTGCAGATTTCTGCAAGGCCTGTGGCTTGCAGACTATTTAAGCCAGTTACTTGGATTCCTAAGGCCTCAAACCACTCAAGTCCAATTAGACTCGTACGCTCACCCCCAACAACCACCACATCTAATAGACCCTGGAAAGCCTTACGCTGCACGTTGAGCGTAGCTTCTCCAAGTACTTTAATCCTTGAATTTTGAAAATCTGTGAGGATTAAATTTGATGGCCTGAGTTTGACTCTAAGGCCACAACTACTGCAAATCCTTTTGAAGGGATTGTGTGAAATGATCAATAGAGCGGACCCGGTGTCCAGTTCCATTGACAAGGGAACCCCTTGTAGCTTCACATTAATGCAAAGCTTCTTCTTAAGGGGCTTGTGTGTCCCTGTTTACAAAATGCTTCTGTGCGATGTGCAGAAACCCACCCTGTGTTGGCTGGGGACCCTGGTACCTTTCCAAAGGAATTCTTCCTGAGGTTGCACCTGCTGGTCACCCAAACAGACAATGGCAATGGGGCCTTGCCTACCACATTCCCGACAAATGGCGGAGCAGAACCGGCAGTCTGAGCGCTTGTGGCATCCTTTGCATCCAAGACACTGAAGGGCTGCCGGGGTCTTGACTGGCTTCTCTCGTGGCCTTTGTACTGCAGGCTGGTGAAGTCTATCCACCTCTTCTTCAGGATTTGGGTCTTGCACTTCTTGAGCGACCTCTTGATGGACGGACACGATTGTTGTAGCGCTTCTGGCGAGTTGCAAGGCCTTCACAGCGCCACCTGCTACTTCTTCAGCTGCAACTTCACAAAAGACATCTTGGAAGGTGACTTCAGCTTTAGCAAAGATTTTTTGTTGCAGCTCTCTACTTCTAAGGCCGCAGACAAAACTGTCTGATAAGCGTTCTTCCAGGTCCTTGAACTCACAAGGCCTGGCAGCTTGTCTCAAGATAGCGATGAATTCAGCAGCAGACTCACCAGGCTTCTGGTCCCTCTGCTCAAAAGTGTGCCTCCACACGATTACAGATAGCTTCCGATGAAAATGGTCCTTCAGCATATTCTTCAAGTCTGTGTACGTTACAGACTCAAGCGGCGTAGAATCTACTAAATTTTTGGCCACATCAAAAGTGTCCTGCCTGCAGACGCACAGCAGGGTTGCTGCCTTCAAACCGTCTTCTCGAACCTGGTTAACTCGCAGGTAGTTTTCCACCCGGGCCATGTAAGAGTTCCAACGCTCCAGGTGAGACACATCAAATTCGGACAACCGGCCGATCTTTGACATTGCTAGCTTTTCTTAGCCTCGCTGCAACTCAGGCTGGGAAGAGGCCTGTTTGCCAAGCCCACCTCCAGCGTTTGCATGCTGGCAGGTGAGTGCAGATCTGGGTGCCGACTTCCCGGCTTCCAGCTCTTTTTGTAGAGGCTAGGTTCTTCGAGTTGTCTTCTTCTTTGCAGTGATCCCACCTTCATTGCCACTTTTAAGTATTGGGGTTCACGGCAATGAAGCAACACACAAGTTGTTAACCAAGTTCTTTCTTTATTCGTTCCACTGTACCACTCAGCAAACAAACAGTCATACCGGCCTTTTATAGTCTCCAAACCCATCCAATCACAAACACCCTTTTTTTGCGCCTTGAGCATGTGCGCAAGACTGGCGCCAACCAGTCTGGTCCCGGGCAGCTTTTAGGTTGTCAGGGACCATTTGCAACATTTCTGGGCCTGCTGCATTTCCTCAGCAGGCCCAGGACACAATAGATGGGATAAGGCAGTCCCTACTGATTGGAAATGAGCACTTACAGGACTTCTGGCTGGAAGGGCAGCATCTGATTTGCTCTCAGGATTCTGAAGGCACTATTAACATGTAAAGAAATTAACTGTGCAGTCAGAAAGTGTGGACAACAGAAACACTGACTATCTGGAAGAATTCTTAATGTGATAAATGTCTCTTTATTTGTAAAGAACTGATGGAAGCTATGGTAGTTTTGATATGATTTTAAGATCAGAACTTAAGATTATCATATTAAATATGATCTACATAGGGGTTGATGTTTTAAAATAACCCATGACCAAATTTTGTAAAACAAAAATGTGATTTTTTTTAAAACAGTATAGTCAACAGTAAGACTACTCATTTGTTGAAAACGGCTGCCAAAATCCACTTTGTAGATTTATCCCACAGATATAATTTTAATAATAAAACAGCCAATGTATTACATGGCCACTTACAGTATATTAATGATGAATGAGTAAATCCTAATGACCCAAGAAGTAATTAAACATTTAAATCATACTAAATATGAAAAGCACTAGTATAAAATGGATCTTTTCTTTTAGCAACTTACTTTAACACCAATAAAATTGGATGTAATGCAGCAAGAACACCCCCATCTGTCTTTTTACAGTCTCTCTCTAGAATATACAGTAACATTCCACAGCCACTGGTAAAAGTAATACAAAGCAATATTTCAGAAACCTTTCCACAAGGAACATAGCAGTAGATTTCAGTGATTATCAGCTCTAGTTTTCTGGTTATAGATGATCATTGGGCATTCAGTTTAGGGACCTTCAAACGCGGGGTGCACTTTACTACTGTTTCTTCCGATATAATTGAAATGTGAAGAGGTGGTAGAGTGTCTTCATTCTGTTTTGCTCCATCATTTTATATCTTTTCTACCAAATTTTGGTTAGTGTGCTGTGGGGCTAAATGCAGTCTGCCATCTTAAAGTTATTAATAGCTCAACAGAACAAGTGGAATGCCAATGACTGTGATAAATTTATATTTTTATAAAATACTTTTTTTCTCTTTTTTAATATTTATTCATGATAGAAACAAATGATTCTAGACATGTTCTTGAGTAAGGACTCAGTGGTTGTATAGTCAAAGAACAAAGACACTGATGTAGCATTACTTTGAACTGGGTTTAGAAAATGTTCCATATGGCAATACATTAGTAGAACAAGTGCGTATCAGTCAGCAATATCTCCAGACTGTTTTCAATGGTAGCTCCCATAAAACACATTGCAGTAATTTAATAAGACATTTCTCAGCATGTGAATTACACTTGAGAGATATCTTTGCCAGGGTCGGTTAATTTGTTTATCAGCCTGAACTGATAAAACTCTCCATTTGTAATCATGGTTTTGCCTTGACTTTTTATTTACTATCACTGTTATCACTGCAGAAGGCTTTAGACATATTTTAGTAGTTATTTATTCACATTTTTAAAAATGGTATGTCTGAAAATTGCTATATAGTCCTTTAATAACTCTAACTAGCTTGCAAAATCAAATGCAGTATAAACTATCATAAAATATTATAAAGATTAACAATAATCAAACATAAAGTAAAACAATAGGCATTGTTATAACATCAAAAGACATAAATGAATGAAAGTATGAATGAAATGAAATGAATGAATGAAAATAAAGGCTTAGGTAAATTAGTATATTTTTATCTCCTTTCCAAAATATCTTTTTAAAATTATATTTTAGTTTCTATTATTTACTTCCTGTGCAGAAGCTGTATAAAGGGCTATGGATACCTTTCAGTAGACGGAGATCAGACTTAACATTATTTTGGAGGGCAAGGTCACAGATAGTCAGATTGTTGTGGTGGTTAAACTATCAGACAAGAAACCAAGAGGCTGTGAGTTCTAGTCTGGTTTATGAACAAAAACAGCTGGGTGACCTTGGGCTGGTCACTCTCTGTCTCAGTCCTAGGAAATAGAGAATGGCAAATCACTTCTGAAACCTTGCCAAGAAAACTCACCAGGAGTCAACAATGACTTGAAGCCATTCTCCCTCCACCCCAGCAATGATGAGTAGCGGGTGTGCCATGTAATAGACATGGATGAAGGGGGGGTATCTTTCATTTCAGACTATGTATATATATCATCTAAAACAGGGATGTCAAACTGCCGGCCCATGGGCCGGATACATCATAGCAAAACCGCGCCCACCCTATTGCTAGCAATGGCAAAAAAGTTGCAATACATTGTGACACATGACGTTGCAAGTTTGATACCCCTGATCTAAAATAATCCTTTGGATTTAAATAGTGTTACCACTATGGTGGTAACAAAAACTTTTAAAAAAATATTATTATTTTATCATAAAAAGTAAAATACAAAGAATAAAAGCAAACAAAATAAAAAAGCATACATTCAACCCTAACAACAACCAAAAAGAAAAAATAGTGTGCAAAAAAAGAGGAAAAAGGTGGTAATAAAGACTTTTAATGAAATTTCATCAGTCAAAAACTGGCCAGCTGGAGATGGTGGTGATGGTGGTGGTTTTGTGTGTGTGTTTGTGTGTATGTAAGAATGTGTGTATATACTTATAACACAAGCACATAAACTTACAACATATCAACTGAATGTTTCTGAAAGGTGAATTTTAAAAACAAACTGCTTTCATATTCAAAATATAAAAAATATTGTTGTTCCATTTGTGGAACTTTTTTAAGAAATCCCATTTGATAATACCATACATTGTTTTTTTAAACAACCAAGTAATGCCACAAGGTGGCAGCAGAAAATTAGTTTTGCAAGAATTTCCAAATGAAGTGTAAGCCTCAGGTCTTGTACTTCAGGAACATTCTGAGTCTCCTCTATGCTATTAAACAGGGTAAGAGCAGCAGCCCAGCCTCTCCCTTCTCTCTCAACTCATGCTATACTTTTCCCAAGGCCCTGCACGTTTGGAGAATGATTTCATCATTCATTGCTGATCACTGAGTCTGTGCTCAGCAGTTAAAGATTTTGTTGGGTTGTAATTGTCTGAAAATGGGATGAGTGAAACCAAGCTTAATTTTGGGGCATGCATTCAAGAACTATCCTGACCATTCCCTGTTTGTTTTCTAAATTTTTTTAAAAATAAGATTGGCCTTTGTGAATATGCAAAAGATAAGAACTGGATCAAAGGCAGTACTCCATACCCAGGAGCCACTCAGCAATGACTACCAAAGCCAGTGTTACACGAATAGAGCAAATCTCTTCATCCCAAAGACTGAAACTGAAAGAAGGTAAAGGCTGCAGCAACACAGGCAAAAACTGTTATTGTGGAATGAGCATATCTTCCTTAAAAGGGCTGTGCTCTGCAACCAAAAGAAGGAATTTAGAGGTTTTTTTTAAAAAAAACAAAAACAAATGCTGTTTCTACTTTTGTGTTTTCTAATAGTTTTGTTTAATAATTATGTGTGTGTGTGTTTGTATGTATATATTCTATTTTTTTTTAAAAAATGCAGCGCTTGAGGGCTTTTGGCAATCTTAGAAAGATCAATGAAATATAAATATATTGCTATATTTAAAATGTAACACTTCAAAATCTTTTAAAACATCTTACCATATGTGGGATATTTTGAAAAATACAGTCATTGTCTATTGTAAACCGTGTTATTTATAAAAGGCTATAAAGAGAATCACAGTTTACATTTACAGAACCTTCTCTTAAAAATTTCTGTTTTCCAAATGCAATAAAAACAATGCCAACAAGCTAGCAGTGTTGGCAGGATCAGTCCTAAAAAGATTGAGCAGTGTTCAGTAATACAGATAAAATGTCCTTCAGTTCTAGCCATCAGATATAGCTTGTAAAATTAAAACTTACCTGTCTGGCTGTTATTCACCTTACTTTTACTCTGAATGAATTGCTGTCTGATTAATTTCTGTGTAGCTGCTACATCAAAAATATGAGAAGACTTTACCCAAGTCTTATGATGGAACGGTGGAATAGTAGAATAGAATAATAGAAATTGGGGTTGACATCAAGGGTTCAGTACAGTAGAGAATCAAATGTAAATGAAATTTGAAGAACAGCAGGAATCAGGTCTTGTCCTTTGATTTCCAGGCAGTAATGCTCACTGGGCCCAGAGGGACAATTGATAACGGCGTCAGTGAAGAGAAATGATTCAGTCCAAGAAAAGGGAGCACTCCACCCATCTTCTTCAAAAGGTCTGGGAAACCAGATACCATTACTATTTCTCATCTGTACTTAATGTGTTAATATCAGAGTTCTCATTTTAGACAGTTCTGTGGGGAAGGAGTCAAGTAGACATACTGGCATCCTAAGGGTCACAATGGGTGTTAATTTTTCCTGTGTAGATGCTTGTCACTGAATGCTTAACACTGGATTATAAAATATTTTTTTAAAAAGCATTCATATACTGTATATCTGTGGAGGTTTTCCAAAATCTGGTTTAATTGAGCAAACTGATCCACCCCCTTTGGCTTTTTGTTGTTGTTCTGAACAGTATTAAAGTAACAAAGGGAAGAGCAGAAAAAAGATTAATCTACAGAACTTTCTTGCTGATATCAATGTAGTTTTAAACCATGATGCTCAAATGGTTTCTTTCTGCTTTCTTTCTTTTTGCTAAACTGCTAACAATCATCTATTATGTTCAAAGGATTATTGGATTGTGTATATAGTTGAGGGGTCACACTGCATTGGACTACAATTCCCATAATACATCAAGCAAGATATCAAAGAGACATTTATTATTTAAAAATATTTTAGGTTTAGTCAGTGAGGGGATTCAGCCAGTTGGCACCACTTTGGCAGAACCGGTAGCTAATTTTTTGTTGCCCAGGCCCAGAATAGACTTCCGGAAATGGTATCCACACAGACAACCGGTTGTTCACATATTTGAATCCCACCACTGGGTTTAGCCCATGATTCTATTTAGGAAGCACTCAACACTCTGTAATTTTTATTGATCACTTGCCTCTATTAACAATTAAGTTAATTAGATTCAAGGGAATTTCACAGAGATTTGACAGTATCTTTGCTTGCATATTGGAATGAAAGTATTCAGTCTTACTAGTAAACCAGTATGAGAAATCTTTCCACTGGCTAATCCAGAGCCTTGCCTGCAAAGAAAAGTACAGTCATAAACTTACAGAACTTACCCTAATAGAACAAAAAGAACAATTTATTTTTATGATTCTATCCTGTGTTAAATAAGTTTAAAAATATTTCAGCAGTTTAAAATTTCCTGAACATACTTGTTGTCTTGCCTAGATTTTTTTTTCACATTGAACTGAATCAGGATTATCAGACAAATCTAAATTTATTTGGCTTTACTGTTGCTGTAGAATATCTTTCCCATCCAGTACATTTCTAACCCAATTATTAAAAATCCAACCAAAAATTTTGGTAGATTGATTCTTGGGATAGGAAGGCACCTAGAGTACTAAGTTTACTTATAAGTGACCATTCCAGTAAGCACAGAAGATGAGGGCAAGCTTTGGTATCCAAATGATAAAAAAAAACCCACACAGTTCTTTATGGGCGGAGTAATACTGCTTTCCCCAAAACTTTTTTGTTGCACAGTCAAGAGCATTTTTCAAGTGTGACTTTTTTGGGAAAGTGTCACCTGAATGCCATCAATCAATGAGAGTGCTGAAGTATTTGAATTCTAATTCAAAATACCATGTGTTTCATTTTGTACCTTATTTGTAGTCATACATTTTTATTAGTTAGTTTAGGGAATTAGCAGTTGCTAGCAAACTGTAAATTAGGGATTTCAAAATGAGATCAGTGTAGGCAATTAATTCAGTGCAACTCTCCAGAATAAATCTGTTTACACGCTGAAGTACTCAGGTGCAAACCCCTAAAGTCAGCAATGTACATTTTGTTTGTAGCATACAGTTTCTAAAATGTTATCTACTAAAAAGGTGGTAATGTGGTTTATGCCCAGTGAACTAAAATGTATGCACCTATAGATGGATGACATTAAATGTTATGGAATTTGAGTCCTTTTGTTGTTTCCAATAAAGATTTTTTTTTTAAAGAAAGCTAAACTATCACAGTAATTTAGACAAAATTCTAAACTCTTTGCTTGGTTCAAACAAATAAATCAATATGTATATTTAATATCACCATGAACAATTTTAAAAGCTTATCCTTAGACACTCTTGGTTGCTTATGCAATATTAGAATAATAATGTCATGAGAATGAAGAAGATCTTAAAGTCCAAACTCAGTGGAGGAAATGCCATTCAGGCAATTAACTCCTGGGCAATTCCAGTCATTGGGGCAGGGTGGCTCAGCAGTTAAAGACATTGAGCTGAAAAGGTGACAGCCTGGGTTTGAGACCTGAGCACTGCACAATGGGGTGAGCTCCTGTTACTTGTCCCAGCTCCTGTCAACCTAGCAGTTTGAAAGCAAACAAATGTCAGTAGATAAATAGGTACTACTTTGGTGGGAAAGTAATAGCATTCCATATGTCTCAGCATATATTCATGCTGGCCACATGCTGGCCACATGGCCATGGAAGAGTCTTCGGACTCTTCTTCAGCTAAGAAACGAAGATGAACGCTACCCCTAGAGTTGGACATGACTGACAGGCAGCAGTGATTTGTCATAGCCCCCCCGATCCTTGGAAATGGCTTGATCTGACTGTGTGACCAACCATAATAATAATAAGATATTTTTATGATGTGATCTGATAAATACTTTTATATTGTCTTAGTTTAATTAATTTTAATTATACATAGTTATTGTCCATAGAATAGAACTATACAATTTGCTGTGGCCAACTCACCACAGCCAACTCACCACAATCAATTCACCATGGGACAATAACAACAACAATAATAATAGAGTTGGAAGGGATTTTGCAGGTCTTCTATTCCAACCTCCTGCTCAGGCAGGAAACCCTATACCATTTCAGACAAATGTTGTCCAATCTTTTCTTAAAAACTTCCAGTGTTGGAGCATTCACAACATCCAGAGGCAAGTTGTTCCACTGGTTAATTGTTCTAACTGTCAGGAAATTTCTCCTTAGTGCTAGGTTGTTTCTCTCCTTGATTAGTTTCTTCTTGTCCTGCCCTCAGGTGCTTTGGAGAATAGCTTAATTCCCTCTTCTTTGTGGCAGCCTCTGAGATATTGGAACACTGCTATCATGTCCCCCCTCATCCTTCTCTTCGTTAAACTAGACATACCCAATTCCAGCAACTGTTCCTTATATGTTTTAGTCTCCAGTCCCCTAATCATCTTTGTTGCTCTTCTCTGTACTCTTTCTAGAGTCTCAGCATCTTTTTTACATCGTAGTGACCAAAACTGGATGCAGTATTCCAAGTGTGGCCTTACCAAGGCATTGTAAAGTGTTATTAATACTTCACGTGATCTTGATTCTATCCCTCTGTTAATGCAGCTCAGCACTGTTTTGGCTTTTTTGGCAGCTGCAGCACACTGCTGGCTCATATTTAAGTGATTGTCCACTAGGACTCCGAGATCCCTCTCACAGTTACTACTATAGTTGTGCATTTGGTTTTTCTTGCCTAAATGTAGAACCTTACTTTTTTCACCATTGAATTTCATTTTGTTAGTGCCCAAGGATCTGGACAGACTTGAACACTGGGCACTATCTAGCAAAATGAAATTCAATGGTGAAAAAAGTAAGGTTCTACATCTAGGCAAGAAAAACCAAATGTACAGGTATAGTATAGGGGGTACCTTGCTCAATAGTAGTAACTGTCAGAGGGATCTCGGAGTCCTAGTGGACAATCACTTAAATATGAGCCAGCAGTGTGCTGCAGCTGCCAAAAAGGCCAACACAGTGCTAGGCTGCATTAACAGAGGGATAGAATCAAGATCATGTGAAGTATTAATACCACTTTACAATGCTTTAGTAAGGCCTTGAAATACTGCATCCAGTTTTGGTCACCATGATGTAAAAAAGATGTTGAGACTCTAAAAAGAATACAGAGAATAGCAACAAAGATGATTAGGGGACTGGAGCATATAAAGAACGGTTGCTGGAATTGGGTATGTCTAGCTTAATGAAGAGAAGGATGAGGGGGGACATGATAGCAGTGTTCCAATATCTCAGGGTCTGCCACAAAGAAGAGGGAGTCGAGCTATTTTCCAAAGCGCCTGAAGGCAGGACAAGAAGCAATGGATGGAAACTAATCAAGGAGAGAAGCAACCTAGAACTAAGGAGAAACTTCCTGACAGTTAGAACAATTAACCAGTGGAACAATCTGCCTCCAGAAGTGGTGAATGCTCCAACACTGGAAGTTTTTAAGAAGAGACTGGACAGCCATTTGTCTGAAATGGTATAGGGTTTCCTGCCTGAGCAGGAGTTGGACTAGATGACCTCCAAGATCCCTTCTAATTTTTATTATTATTATTATTATCGATCATCGCACAGTCAGCCAGATGTTCAGACTGGATTTGGCATTTTGTCTACCTATCGAGTCCTTACCCAGGACCTGGGATAGGCAGATGTGGATGTTTGATGGTATTACAGATATCGTCACAGGATGGAAGCAGTTCCTAATAAGGCTGCCTTTTGCAATTGACTAATAGCGAATTTGTCAATGCCAATGGTGTTCAAGTGGTGCTCCAGTTGTTTTGGGATTGCACCCAAGGAGCCTATGACTATTGGTACTACCCTTGCTTGCTTTTGCCACAGTCTTTCTATTTCTATTTGTAGGTCTTTGTATTTTGTTATCTTCTCCAGTTCTTTCTCTTCTATTCTGCTATCTCCAGGCACTGCCACATCCACTATCCAGACTTTTTTGTCTTTCTTATCGACAATTGTTAAGTCTGGGGTGTTATGTTGCAGGTGCTTGTCTGTTTGAATTCTGAAGTCCCAGAGCAGTTTAATTTTATCATTTTCTATGACTTTCTCTATTTTATGATCCCACCAGTTTTTGCTTACAGGCAAATGATATTTTTTGCAGATTATTATTATTATTATTATTATTATTATTATTATTATTACTACTACTACTACTACTACTACTACTACTACTACTACTATTATTATTATTATTATTATTATTATTATTATTATTATTATTATTATTATTATGTCTATCAAGATTCTCCTGTATCTTAAGCCTATCTTCTGGAGTGTTGGCTATTCCTGCCAGCTTGGTGTCGTCTGCAAATTTGATAAGTTCCCCATCTATCCCCTCACCCAAATCATTAATGAAGATATTGAAGAGCACTGGGCCCAAAACAGAGCCCTGAGGCACCCCACTGCACACTTCCCTCCATGTAGATGCAGTTCCATTGAGGACCACATGCTGAATACGGCCGGTAAGCCAGCTACGAATCCATTTGGTGGTGATGCTATCTAACCCACATTTTTCCATTTTATCAAGTAGTAGATTGTGGTCTACTTTACAAATACCTTATTGAAATCCAAGTAAATTATATCCACAGCATTCCTCTGGTCCACTAATTTTGTCACCTGGTCAAAGAATGCAATAAGATTTGTCTGGCATGATCTGCTTTTGACAAACCCATGTTGGCTTTTGGTTATGACTTTGTTTGCCTCTAGGTGTTCGCTGATTTGTTGCTTATTTTTTTCAGAATGTTCCCAGGTATTGAGGTCAGGCTGATAGGTCTGTAGTTTGCTGGATCCTTTTTTTTCCTTTTTTAAAAATGAGAAGTACATCAACTCACCACAACCAATTCGCTATGGGGCAACTTGCTGCAGGGCAAGAGTTACGCTAATATCAAAGAAATGGTGGAATAGAATCATTAAAGAAAGGATGCAAAAGGAGGGACAAAAATGAAATGTGAATGACAAAAATTAAAATATATTTTTTATTTTTTTAAATAATTAAATTGAATTGTTAAATTGTTTCACAGTCTTTGGGAAGGGCTCAATATGACTGACTGTGTGATCAACAATAACAATAATAATGCATTTTTATGATGTGATCCAATAAATAATTTTATATCATCTTAGTTTAATTAATTTAAATAATACATAGTTATTGACCATAGAATAGAGCATAATCTGGCAGCAGCTGTGAACTATATGGGATAGTGAAAACTATGAATATTGAAAGATTATTGAATAGATTTCTTCAAATTGGGTGAATAGGAAACTGAAAATATATGCTAATATTTTAAAAAAGATCTTTAGAAGTATGCTAATTGTGTCTTTTAAACTTTAGGAATTAATGGAATGAAGTCTTGAGGTATTTGTGAACAGCTTAATGAAACTTTGAATATAAAAAGCAAACAAACAAAATGTCTGGGCCAGTTGCTATCCAGCTTTTTACCCACTGTTGGATGCCTGCTACTATGATGATGACTGGTTCCTGTTCTGAGAGATTGCTGTGGCCTGCTCTTAGGTACTGCAGCTGTTTTGCACTGATATTATGTGTCAACTATTATGTAAAGACTAAGGGAGGTGAAGGAAAGGAAAGAAAGAAGGAAGGGACAATGGGAGAGAGGGAGGGAAGGAGGAAGAGACTAAGAAAGAGGTGAAGGAAAGGAAGGAAAGAAGGAAGGGACAATGGGAGAGGGAGGGAAGTAGGAAGAGACTAAGAGGGAGGTGAAGGAAAGGAAGAAAAGCAGGAAGGAAGGGACAAGGGGAGAGAAGGGAGGAAAGGAAGGCAGGCACCCACCCCAGTCCCATCCCAGAGACCCACAGATCCCCCCCCCACAGGCACTCTGCAACCGGAGTGATCAGTTGGCCACCCCCCCTGGCCATTGATCACGTGACCCTGGGACACTGTGAATGTCATAAGTATGAATCAGTTGTCAAGCATCCAAATGTAAATCACATGACCCTGGGGATGCTGCAACAATCATAAGTGTGAAAAATGATCATAATTCGCTTTTTCAGTGCTGTTGTAACTTCAAACAGTCACTAAGCAAATTGTTGTAAGTCAAGGACTACCTATACTTTCCCATTTTTTCCTCTTTTTTTGGTCAAGTTTTTGATACCCCCCGGCCAGCTGGATCGGGGGTTGGGGGTCACCACAACATGAGGAACTGTATTAAGGGGTCGCGGCATTAGAAAGGTTGAGAACCACTGACCTAGAGGGTAAAAGACTATGGCTGATTGGGGTTGGGAAGCAAGTCACCTAAACTTGCTGCATCTGCTGCCCTGAGCTCCTGGCCAATATGTCCTGGGGAAAATAAGCTACCCAAGAACTGTGATCAATGGCTATCAATGCATCACAAAACCCGATTTAGTAATAGGGCTCTACATTTGTAGCAGATTTTCCCCAGACCTAAATTTTATTTTGCTTAAGGCGTAATATGCCACTGATGGGATCGATATTATATCACTCAATAAATGTTTTCCTTATTTTCTTTTATTTAATACTGGCTAATAATTACACTTTAGATAGTGGCAATGTGAGGAGTACAAAAAAATGGTATCTCTAGCCAAACTGAATAAAGGTATATTTCATGGATAAAACAAAACAAAACAAAAACACTTGGTATGATATTTTATATTAGATAGATTATAAATTGCAATACAAAACCCATTATTAGAATTTTATATGCATTGTTAGCAGGACAAATGTACTGTTGAAATATCCCAGATGTGCTGAAGAAACATGTTGCTGGTGGAGTCATAGCACTAGTAAAGATCTGTTGGGAAAATGGATGAAATGATGAGATGGAGACTATATTTTTTTTGATCCCATGTTGTGTTCTACTTACCTAAGATTTATGAAGATGACTTTTGATAATAGAAAATGGATTATGTGCATTTGAGTGTAGATCAATCCTACCCATGTGCTTTTTGACCCCTTGAAGAAAACTTAAAAGATTATTGATGAGTGGCTTACCTTCAGAGAAATAATGTTTTCAACAAGACTTATATGTGTGTATGTGAGTTCTTATTTGGCTCTTATAATTTGTTATTTTTTATTGTTATTTCTGCTGGTTTTTAATCCTATATTCGCCACCCAGAGTTCCAATTATGACACAGATGACTATATAGATCACTATAATAATGGCATATTATATGTACAATCAATAGAATTAATGCAGAACACTTTCCAATCTTTAGATATTGGGCAACTTTGTAATTTTTCAATAGCTATTTTTTTTTAAAAAATTGAAGTCTGTTTTAACTTTTGTTTTCATTTATATTGTTATACTATGATACATTTTTTAAGTTGTAAACCACCCAGAGTCATTTAATTGAGATGAGCAGTGTAGAACAAACAAACAAACAATTACAATGTATTACATTGGAATGTCAATAATTCCATATATGAGTTCTTCAAGAATTTATGTATAGATATCACTGGTATCTTTTTATTTGTTCTATTTCAACTATTTTAATTTGGAATGAATGCAAATTAAATTAAACCATTGTCACAACTATCTATCTTACTTTTTAAAATGCCAGTCACGACCAGGTGAATTTTGTTTATGCTATATTTTCTGTAGTGATTTTTCATAGTAATTTGCTAGCATCTCTGTAATCTTCTGAACTTTAAAACAGTTTAATTTTCTTTTTATCCAATAGTTCTTTAGACTTTCCTTTGCTGACCTGACCTTTGAATTGAGGATTAGTCACAAAGTAATTTTTTCATCACTACTGTAACTGCTAATGGTCGCTAAATGAAGCAGTGCTATAAGAGGCCTAACTGTATTTCAATTTAACAAGAAGTTTGGGTATATAATGTTAAGTTCTTAGGGGTTCCTGGAGCTTCACTAGTTTTCTGTTGTCTAATAAGGTTTTCTCTTATCATTTGTAGAGACTTTTTGGGAAGAAAGAGGTATGTTTCTCTACTCATGTGCAAGGCGTTGATTTTTGCTTTAAAGGGAGAAAAAAAAAACCTAAAGTCACTGATAATAGCTGGAAGCTTATATAAAAGTTGTATATCTTCACTTCCTTGCAATAGGAAAAACATTTGAAGACAAGCTAATTGGATGTATAATTGCCTGCAGGTGCTTTCTTACATAACAAAATTGTTTTTGAAAGCTAAGACACTTGTCTTATCACATATTGAAAGTGTCTACTATAAATATATCTATTATAAATATAAATGATACAGGTCTGATACCTGTAAAGAAGAAAAGTTGAGCATGTGTTAATCAAAGCCAAGCATACTGTGGAGCTTTAAGTGATGTTCATTTACATTAATAAAAACAACTTATTGTCCTTAATTAAGATGAACGATTATGTATGCGTAAACTGATTCATACGTGTAACTGCATATGAGAGAGAGAAATATATTTTTCATATCATTTGCTGATTGTTACAGAGAGTGTTAGAAGTCATGAGAAGATATTCCTGGGAAGCAGAGCATCATGCAGGATGTGGTGTAACAATTTTTCTCCCAGCCATTATTCTCATCATTCTTCACAAAAATTCCATTGCATCCCAGAATTTCCTCTCAATGGAAACAACATGTCCATGAAATAATTTGTCAGCTATTTTCATTTACTTTGGTACCTGGTTTTGCTGTTTACGCCTGGAGCTCTGGAGGTATGGATGAGCCCATTTCATGGTTGCATTATTTGTTTATTACACAGTTTTTTCCTGGTGCCATTTATGTTACTTAGAATTTTGTTATATTGTTTTTATTCTGTTTTTAAGCAATATTGGCTGCTTGGAGTCATATAACTAAGATGGGTGACCGTACACAATCAATCAATTAATTCAGTAAACAAACAAACAAATAAATAAATTCAGTACATAGATTCTGTAATGACCCACTTCAGCTATTCTCCCAAGAATTTGAACTCTTGAGGCAATTACTGCTGCAAACAGGATTCTTTTATTTGGGGATCAGTAACAGTGGTGGATCAAGGCAAGGTCTGAGGTAAAAGTTCGTATAGTCACTCAAGCCGTAAAACCCCTCCCATCAAAGCCGCTCGTGGATTTGAATTGTATCCAATCAGCTGACATCTCGGGGCAATCAGCCGTTGCTCTTGGCATGTTATTTACTGGCTTCGCTGGCATCTGGCTCATTGTGATCATCTTCGGACAGCTATCATATCCCTCCACATGGCAATCAGGAAAAGAAAACAGAACTGGTAAACAAATACAAACGTGCAAGTAATGCTGGGCTCCCCCGTCCCCCAACAGAATTACAGGTCTGGAGGGATAGAAGGAAGGTAAGTAAAATAGGGAACCATTTGAGACCTGACATCTGGCCCCCCTTCAAAAAGGAGGGAGAGCCACCTAGAGAATAGAAAAAGGAAAAAAAGAAAGAAAAGAAAGAAAAGAAAGAGAGAGGGGAGAACAACAATGTTATTTAGGTTTATTAGGAAACAATGTATGAAAATGTTTAAGCAATTGAGGAGCTCGAACATGTTCTTTGTAGACCCATTCCCTCTGAGAACCGAGGAGGTCTTTCCAAGACATGAGGTACTGAGTTTTCCCGTGGTGGGTTTTAGAGTCCAAGATGTCATGGACCTCAAAATTTTGTTCTCCCTCAATCAAAATAGGGGTAGGAAGCGGGGGAACAGGTGGCCTGAGGTCAGAGGTAATTTCTGGTTTCAGCAAACTGCAATGGAAAATTGGGTGGATTTTCCACAGATTCTTTGGTAGGTTTAATTCAACAGTTACAGGGTTTATAATTCATTTAATTGGGAAAGGACCCACAAATTTTGGGTCCAATTTCTTTGAGGATTGTAGCGATTGCAAATATTTGGTGGAAAGAAATACATGTTCCCCAATGTTGAATGGTTTTTGTTCATTTCTTTTCTTATCAGCCTGGGTTTTGTAAGCTTTCCTAGCCTCATCTAGAGCCATCCTGACTATTGGCCAAGTATTCTGTAGTTGCTTAATCCATTCCTGTAGCAAAGGGATTTCGGGCTCTTTAAGAGGAAGTTCTGGCATGGCTACAAAAGTCTACCCATTAGCAACTTGAAATAGGGTAAATCCAGTGCTAGAATGTACAGCATTATGGACCCCTCTATCAGAAATTATCCTTTGGGGGGCACCATGGAACTGATAGTTATTTTGTATAAAAAGTTTCACCAAAGTTTTTGCTGTGGGGATTTTTGAGCATGGGATGAAATGTACCTGTCTGGAAAACAAATCTGTAACCAACCAAATAACTGTATTACCAGCACTTTTGGGTAGCTCCACAATGAAGTCCATGGAAATCTCGCTCCATGGTGCTGAAGGGCTTGCTACCGGCTGAAGTAGTCCTGGGCTCTTCCCTTGGTGCTGTTTCGCTGCTCCACATGTGGGGCAGCTGGCTACATAACTCTCAATATCTCTTTTGAGTGCTGGCCACCAAAATTCTCTCTTAATCAAGTGTATTGTTTTCACAAACCTGAAGTAGTCGGAGATTTTTTAATCATGTCCAGCCTGCATCACCTTAATTTTCATTTCAGCTGGGACATAGATTTTCTCCCCCACCCATGCTAGTCCATCCTTTATATTACATACATTTTTATGGTTGCAATGCCACTCGTCAGTTTCATTCACCGGAACTTTCAACTTTGATAGGGTCCTAGAGGTAACAGGAGCCACTAATTGGTGAGGGTATAAGAAGGGTTTAGCGATCTTAGCTTTCTTGCTGTTATATTGAGGTAACATAAAAAGAGTATCAGCTAAAAAATTCTTCCCTCCAGGGAGGTAGTGGATAGTGAAATTAAAATGGTAAAAATATTGAGACAATCTTGCCTGCTTGGGTGAAAGTTTCCTAAGAGTTTTCATTGCTTCTAGATACTTATGATCCATCTATACTTGGAATATTATTTTATTCCCATGAAGAAAATGTCTCCAAGTTAGCAACGCCCACCATACTGCATAGGCTTCCTTCTCCCAGGATGCCCATCTTTGCTCCGTCTCTGAAAATTTTCTGGAGGTGTAAGCGCACGGTTGTAACTGCCCCCCTTTGTTCCTCTGTAGTAATATAGCACCCACGGCCATGTCACAGGGTGTGCTAGCATGTCCTTCATCAATGGTAATGGTTGTACATTTTCCACACAGACTGCATTGAGGCTCCAATAGTCTACACAGAGACAAAGAGGGCCACCGTTTTTTCTCAGAATAATACAGGGGCTGCCACTCGAGGTTTGGTAGGCTCAATGAACCCCCACTCTAAATTCTTATCTATACAGTTATTTAGTTCATCCAGTTCCCTAGGGGTCATGGAATACATTTTTGACTTTGGTAACTTTGCCCCCGGGATGATTTCAATCATGCAGTCTATGGGTCGATGAGGGGGAAGTTCATCTGCCCTCCACTCATTAAGCACCTCAGCCAAATCTTTGTATTCCATTGGCAGATTTTGCCGCTCTGGCTCAGTAAGGGCAGCAGTAAACACCCGTTTCGTTTCACCCCCCTTTTCAAGGTCATTATAGGGGTTTAGAGTCTCCTTTTTCTGAAACCTGAGTTTCCCCTCCCTCCAGTTCACCATAGGGTTCCAATTTCTTAACCATGTTAGCCACAAGACTAGTGGCCATTCCATTCCAGGCATCACAATGAAAGCTAGAGTTTCTGTGTGGCTTCCTAGGTTGATGTGTAAGGGGCTAGTGGCAAAGCTGGCAAGCATCCCCCTGTGACTGAACCATCAATTGGCAAAATGTGATTGGAATCTTTAGTCTCCTAAGGGGGTACTCCCATTTTCTTAACTAGTTCTGGGCCAATCATGTACTGAGTGCAGCCTGAGTCTAGTAAGGTGGCTAGTTTCATGGTCCTTCCTGTACCCGGGATAGATAGTTCTACAGGCACTGTTATTGGATCAATTGGCCCACTCACCAGTGGGTCATCCTCTTCCTCATCTTCCACAGCTCTGGGATCCTCAAAACATGGGGCCGTAGCTCAACCTTCTTGGTTGCAGCCCCAAGGGACCTTGGCAGCTTTGGCGGCTCTCATGGTGGTCTCTTTAGGGTGTGGCGGGATTCTTGAGGGTCTACCAGCTGACAGACGATCTCCCTTCCTTTTAGGTATCTTTGCCCAACACTGTGTGGCCCAATGCCCTTCTTCCCCACATTTAAAACAGGCAGTGCTGCAGGGTGAGGTAGGTGGTGCTCGTGTGTGATCCCTTCAGTTTTCTGAGTGTGGAATGAAATTTAACTTCACCAGATGGTGTAAGTGCTTACATTGATCAATTTCTACCTCTTCTGCCAGCAGGCACCAGTCATATAAACATCCTGGGGCCCCATGGGCTACACAGGCATTGTAGAGGTCCTCATTAAGTCCATTCTGGAAGCAGCTTACCAGGATGTCCTCTGACCAATGGAGATGGCTAGCTAATGCCCCAAAATCCTCCGTATGTTACTGGCCGTCTGCCTCGCTTTATTGTTTTTATATCCACCCAGGCTTTTTTATCAGCTAGTTGGTCTTCAAAGCATCTGTGGAGTGCAGTGATAAACTGATTAAAATTCTGCAGTTCAGGTGCATTACAGTTATAGAGGGTGACCATCCAATCAGCGGCTGCCCCTTTCAGAGCTAATGTGACCACCCGGACTTTCTCCACATCAGTAGGTAACATCCTCCCATTAATCTGCATATACGTGAACACCTGTGCAAGAAAGAAACCCAGCCCCTTTGGGTCCCCATCAAATTTTGCTCCAATTGGGACTGGTTTTGCTTCTGCTGGCTGAAGTGGTAACCCCCTAGTTGCCGGTCCTCCTCCAGCTATAATTTGAATTCATCTAAGGCTCTCCTTACATATTCTATTACTGCCTCCTAATTTCTGATTTTGGTTCCTCCTTCTCCCCCCTTTCTGTCTTGGGGCAGGGCTGGACCCCTTCTTCTTCTTTCTCCTCCCCCCTTGGTTCAGGGTAATTTTGGAGTCTCTTTCCTCCCAACCTTCAGATTTACCAACTCCAAGGGACCATCTGGCTCGGTCCCCTTCATCGGACAGCCCAGCTGCTTCCATCTCCCTGGAGAGGCCTTCTTCACCCTTCGATTGTTGGAGGCTTCTGGGCCATTGCTCTGATGGGTACTCCTCCATATGTGCAATAGTTGCAGCTTCCCCGGTAGCGCAGTTGCATCTCCGGGTTGAGCGTTGTGCAGACCTCGCCTTCTGTAATGACCCACTTCAGCTGTTCTCCCAAGAATTTGAACTCTTGAGGCAATCACTGCTTCAAACAGGATTCTTTTATTTGGGGATCAGCAACAGTGGGGGATCAAGATGAGGTCTGAGGTAAAAGTTTGTTAACACCATATAGTCACTCAAGCCATAAAACCCCTCCCACCAAAGCCGCTTGGGGATTTGAATTGTATCCAATCAGCTGGCATCTCAGGCGATCAGCTGTTGCTCTTGGCGTGCTATTTACTGGCTTTGCTGGCATCTGGCTCATCACGATCGTCTTCGGAGAGCTATCATACCCCTCCCCATGGCAATCAGAAAAAGGAAACAGAACTGGCAAACAAATACAAACATGCAAGTAATGCTGGGCTCCCCCCTCCCCCAATAGAATGGCAGGTCCCAAAGATGGAGGGATAGAAGGAAGGTAAGTAAAATAGGGAACTGTTTGGGACCTGACACATTCTGCTTTTTGTCTAGCACATCAGTGATTCTTATATGGATCATTCCCTTCCTCATTTTTTTTCCACAAAAAACAAACTTGTGAGATAGGTTTGAACAATAGTAACTGAACAATAATAACTGGTTTGAATAATAGTAACTAGTCCAAAATCACTCATTAAGTTTCTACCAGGCAGACATAAATCTCTGTCTCTTTAGTTCTAGTTCATCATCTTGACTACTATATAGTTGTATAAATATTACTAATGGTCATGGGAAAATAAGTTGCTGATTAAAGTTACCTATAAAAAAGATCTCCAGTGGCAAAATTTAATGACTTTACAGACACAAGGAAGGGGCAGAATAGGTTGATTACAGGAGTCTCACATTTCCAAATAGTGCAATTGAGTTATTATTTTATGGCTTGTTACCGAGTTGCTATTTTTTAGACTTTTTCAGACAAGTCAATTTATGTTTGCTGATGTACACTTGCCACTCTTCCTAGTAAATAACTGGTTTTTTTAAAAAAATATTCACTATAAAATCAGTCAATGAAGGATAGATACACTTAGAATTCCTGCTTTGCATGTGTCTTCCTTTTCCTCCCCTTCCTTCTCCTTGCTCCTTCCTTTTCTGCTTCCTGTTGAAGGTTGGTGAACATCAGTACTATCCTTTTTATGTTACTATCTAAAACAATGCATTTTTGCAAATTATGTGGACCAACTAGGATTTGCATTATCTTCCAGCACTACTTTTCCCTGAAATCTTTTCTTATATAATTGAATTTAATATGAATTTACCAATGTCCACAGATTTCTACTTAAACAGCTAAAAATGTGACAAACAATGTAAAAGATAGAAAGACTGCCAAATTTATCAAGCAGAGGGTTTTGAATCCTTTAAATCATAGCTTTGATTTTGCTAGTAACATAGAGTTGCCATTTATATTTAAGAGCTGAAAAATAACTGTGTACATGCAAAATGTTCATTTTTCTTACCAAGAATAGCTGTGTTTGCTGAATTAACCTGCTGTTTTAATTTAGATGTTCCTTCAATTCCTTCTTTTTTAAAAATAAGGATGTACTAAATCATAAATGGATTGAAAAGAACTTGCAGTTTAAAACCCATACATGCACACACATAGAATGAACCCAAAGCTGCCTGATTAATCTATCTCCCTCAGTGATGCATTTAAGTGCATCACGGAGCTCCTATGAGGTTACTATAATGATATGGATGATGCTTCATCAAGATTTTGTCCCATCCATTCCCAGGATGATGGTAAACCCACAGGTATCTGGCTCATGATGAATGCATGAGTCCTTTCCTTTTGGGAGAAAGCAGTATTGTTGTGCAGCTGGCTTACACATATGTCTCTGGCTTTTAATGATAACCAGGAAGCCAATCTGAAGCACTTCTTAATTCTGAATACAAGGTGTGATATTGTTCCTCCTCCTACTCTCCCATACCAGGTTTACTGTAGTTCCACCATTAACACATAGATTCTGGTTATTTGCACTGTTTAATAGTTTCACAGCTATGTTGAAGAAGTGCCTAAGGGTTTGTTTATTTTTCAATGTGAAATGCAAAAAAAAAAAAAAAAAAAAATAGATGGGCAAGACTATCCTTGCCCTCATCTTGCACTCAGTCTTACGTAGATTCTTTGCTTCTTCTGAATCATGCACAGTATGTTGTCATATTCTAATTATCAGAATGTTTATCCTTGTAATGGCTCTTTAACAAATATTGAGTTGTTTGAATCAAAATCATTTAAAAAATGAGGCATAGCAGAGTGAATGTTATATTTGGATTGCAAAGCCGATTTGTATATTACCAGCACTGGTGTATAGCAGGTTTACTATTAATCCTTTGGAATAAGTATTTAATACCTACTTTATCTCTTTAAAATATATATATTACTTTTAGATTGTAATCTGAAAATCCTTTGATATTCCAAATCCCATAATGACCTGGTGGATTAGTCTCAATTCAGTTCAACTCTCTTATCTTTCAATAATCTTTAATTTGTTTTATAATTAGGGATAGGGAGAGGTATTATGATGCTATTTACAAATAGTGCTAACAGCACTTATTTTATTTTCCACATTATCTATTAACATTTCAGATTATCCAGATCTAATAAGTCACTTCACAATTTTTTTTTATTTTAAGAAAATCATTCAGATTCAGGCTGACACAACACAGAATCCCATGAATCTCCTTGCCAGAGTTGTTCTGAATTGATGACCTGCAAATCATTGCAGCATCTGTTTTGCCAGTTTGTGCAACATATATTGTGACTGAAGTGCATTAGAACAGAAAATAAAAAATTCAGGGTCAGAGTGGGTGGGGGAGAAGGAATTTTTCAGATTAAATCCCAAATCATTAACATTTCATTCTTGTATAAATGTACACAGAAAAAAGCCAAAATGTGGTCAGCAGAACTTACACTTAAGTAGGTTACTATTGCTTTACATTCTTGTTGCATCATAAAGGCAAGGAAATCAAGAGATCACAGTGTGATACTAAAATTCTTACATATCCCTAGGAAAGTG
Source organism: Crotalus tigris (assembly GCF_016545835.1). Classification (NCBI taxonomy): domain Eukaryota; kingdom Metazoa; phylum Chordata; class Lepidosauria; order Squamata; family Viperidae; genus Crotalus; species Crotalus tigris. The sequence goes on along the minus strand of NW_024096634.1, from coordinate 1,341,725 downwards.
ACACTGTGGATAGTGATCTTCATTTTGATCAAAACTAATTTCTTTAGAGATATCTATTATTGCTTCTTTTGTAGTCAAGGGGTGACTAAGAGAAGAACAGAAGAACAGAAAGTTCATTTATTCAATTTTATATAGGAAGTTCTTCCATTTAAATTCCATCTATAGCTGCAAAAAGAGCGAAACTGTAAAATTGATAGTGTGTCTTAGCTATAAGCCCAAGGAAAATGCTATAAAAATGTAAAGATATTCTCTTTTCAGTCTGTCCAAAGAAGCTACATAGGTGCTTATAGTCTCTAGAAAATTTTACTGCAGCTTGAACTTTGCACTGTTTGGGCAATTTAAATGTTAATTCATTAAATAAATGTCTTGGGAGAGGGGAGGTTAATGGGATCTGATTGTTATGTCAAAATGACCCAAAAAGTGTGGTGTTCTCATACCATAAGTTCTACCCCTTTCATATATGTGTGCATCATGATGCATATACAAAAGGAACATATTTTGTATAAAATTGGCACAATGTTGAGTTCATTATTTGCCTTCCTGCAGATGTCTTTGTCAGGAAATAGTGTAACCCGAGTTGGGAGCAATGAGCTTTGTGAATTGTGTATAGGATTATATGTATACAAGTCTTTTTCCTCCAGGCTTTTGCAGTTATACCTTGTGTGACAAAATAACAATAGAGGAGAAAGAGAAAAAAATGAATTTTTGTCTGAGAAATGAAAGGTGCCTGCTACCAGGTTTTAACTTCAGAAAATTTAATTGCATTGTAACAATCTACATGCAAGCCTGTCTTCATTTATATGAGAAATCCAAATCAATTTCAGAAGGCATACCATTTTTTCCACAATATGTAAAACTCTGGTTTTCATTGGTAACTCTTTAGCTAGCAAACCATTTTTTTTTAAATTAAAGACTCCACAACAACATGAAATAGAAAAATCTAAGATGATTGTAGCAATGATGTCACATTAAAAACAATCAGGGATTCAGAAGACTATCAGTCTAAGGGAGAGGCAACAAATGTAGCCAAAAGGCAGGGTAAGGTTCAGATGACTAACTTGGCTCCAACTTGGCTTTGAACATAATGACATTCTCTGATGGGCATATTCTCACATCCCCTTAATTATGATGCAGGCATACTCCAGGAACAGGAAGGAAATTGCATTAGCACAATCTAGCATGTTTCACAGATGAGGTGATCACTGATGATGTGTCCTGCACCTGGGGTTTATTCAGCTCCAGATGGCCAAATCAAGTTGCTGCCTTTGTCCTAGTTGCTAACATTGCCCTCAGTGGCAATTTTGGTTTGGAGTGCAGGAAAGACTCTGGGCTTCCATAGAGATGTCTGCACACAATACCTGAATGATTCTTTCCAAGTACTTTATTAACACAGACTCTTATATGTGGGAACTATTTTCAAGGATCACTAGACCCACAAAACCCAGCACTAGGACTTTTGAGAGAATTGGGCTTTGCTTCTTATGATCAGTTTAAACGAGGAAGGAGAGCTGGGTTCTGCTAGCTGTGTGCTACTGTTTCTATCACCAGTGTGTGGGATACCCCTTTACCTAGAGATTTTATGTAGTTGCACTTTTTACTTTTTAAATATGGGGGTTGTTGGAGGTGTTTTGCACCCCAATACCCCTCATATTACTTGCACATTGACCACAGACTACTTCTGGAGACTGCCAGCATAACTACTTGTGGCCAATACTGCCATTTCCTTGAAACACTAGTTGAAGATTCCTTGTTCTTCCCCTGCTTCACTTATTGTCTGTCCTCTATCTCCATTACCTGTCAGCCTTTGATCTTTGTTTATTACTCATTTAGACAAGGACTAATCCAATAGCCCAACTGACAGATCACAGATGCAGTGCTCTTCTATGCCTGCCACCTGTTAGCCAGACAATTTGACAGGTAGCAAAACCAGCTGTTCTAAGCATCCAGTTATACATACTATCCTTCCCCACATTTTACAGAAGGCAACTGATGACTATTGGTATATGATACATGGTATACAGCAGTGGTTCTCAACCTGTGGGTTGTGACCCCATTTGGGGTCAAATGACCATTTCATGGGGGTCGCCAAACAACGCAGTCCACCATTTTTTCCCCCTTTTCCTTAGCTGTGCTACTCCCTTTTATTCTATTGGCTTTTGAAAGCCAATAGAATAGACTCTCTTGAATAGAGTCTAATTCTATTGGCTTTCAAAAGCCAATAGGAATTGTCCAGGCTGTCTCTGTCCTGCTGAGCCCACCAAAAGTCCCATTCTGCAAACGGTGCTGCAAGTTGTCTGCAGCGAAGGTGAGCTGTCTGGAAGTTTCCATCCCTCCCTGCTGAGCAACTACTAAAAATGTAAGTAAAAGAGGGCCAGGGGTGGGAGGTGGGAGGCCAGCGGGTGCAGGGAGGGTTGCTGCGCGCATGGGGCCCAGCGGGTGCCTTACCTCCCTTGGGCTGGGCCAGCTGGTGGCCCAGCCGATGGTCGCCCTGCGCCGTCGCTGCCCCTTGCCAGCTACGCCTTGGCCGGCGCAGGGGGCGGCACCACGCATGCGCGGCGCTCCCGGGAAGGGAAAGTCTTCAACTTATGACCGATTGGGTAGTCCTTGACTTACGACTGGTTGAGTAGTCCTCGACTTATGACCGGTTGGGGGGTCGCGGCATTAAAAAGGTTGAGAACCACTGGTATACAGGGAAATGAAGCTAGTGAAATCCATTCCTTTTCTTTTCACATTAAAACACAAAGGACAGTACCAGTCACAGGTCTTAACTGAAGCAGAATTGGGATCATCACTGAGGACAGTGCAACTTATGCAGTATAGATTACTGCCAGATCACATATTGAAGAAAGGCACTTTAATGTGACTCTCTGGCTCTGTCTTATATTAGAAGACTCCTACATAAAGGTGACATATTTGAAAGGTAGTATTCTTGCAGTCAGGTATAGGGCAACAAGCTTAGGCCCTGCAATTGGAAAGCATCTTTTAGTCTATTATTTGCTTATGCTTATCTTGCCATGAGATAGGATAGTAATTCCTGTTTTACAGAGATGGAGGAATGGGAGAAGGCTAACTAGGGAGCTGGTTTTAAAGATTGTTTTATTACCAATTTTAAGCTGCTTTCTAAGCCCACAGTAGAAAAGAGACAATTCAGCTAATTAGATAAATAATACATTGAGGTTTTTTTTAAAAAAAAAAATACAAATGAGCTAAGTGTATACTCAATCTGCATATATACAAAACAGACATGTTATACAGATATATGAATTCAGCATTATATTTTCATAGATCAATAAATCTTACTGACTTGACAATAGGTACCTTTACATCTGATAAATTGATTTTAAAAGAATAAAATTAGATGTCAGGATTTATGGGTATCCTGAGGACTGCCTTGCATATCTCTGAATTTATGCACTGCAATAAAGCAATACAAAGAACATTTTCTAAGTTTCTTTCTATAGGTTATCAAGCTCTTTCTATAGGAAACCTGGGAATCAGGTAAGATTCCTCTGGGTCAAAAGAGAAAACCATAAATCTGAAGTTTTATGAGAAAAGCACGAAGGTGGTATAAGATATATGGAATATCTTATGATATCAGGATACCTTGTGGCACTTCTGCTACATTTTTTTTTCTATAAATTCATAGCTCATTATTTAACAAAATGACCAATGGTTAGTTATTTCACAGGTTGGGGTGAGGGGTTTTTGACAAATTTATCTTCAGCCCATCTCTTCTGCCTTATACTCTTCTATTCAAGCTGGTTTAAACAGGTAATTTAAAGTTCTAGTTGTCATTCCTGTGACCAATTTTTTGGCTCTTCTCTTGGCTATATCTGAGTCATTCTTTTCTTTGGAAACAATTTCTACATATGTCAGATTAAAAATAAATAGTAATGAAAGACTTTTGGAAACATTACAGAGTCACTCAATTCATGAACATGATAATAACTTAGCCTTGGGAAGTTGTGGGTGATATTTACATATGGAAAGCTGATAATATATTTATTGTGCAACATGGGAGCAAGCAAATTGTAGGCCTAGGAGAACATGCAGTCTTCCATCTAATTTCCTGCAGCTTCATTCTAAATTCAAAAGCAGATAATCAGCTCAGGCATTTGACAAAAACAATTTGTCTTTTAACAGCCACAAGTAAAAGAAGAGACAGAGAAAATGAGATTGTATTAGAATGGGCGAATAAATGAAAGTTTCAGCAACATTCCACCACCAGCATGCTTCCAAATAACCAGTTTCAGGGAACAATGGTGGGAAAGAGACATGTCTGTCTTCTGCTTGAGAGGCGTCTTTTAGGTTACTATGTGAAACAAATGCTGGATTAAGTTTGGCCCTATCCTGATCCGGCAAACTATTTTTACCTTCTGTATTTCTTCATTGAAGTGCAGCCTCCTAGTCTGCTTGTCATTTTGCGGTCATTTCTAAAAGGGTATGCAGACTTGACAATAAATTTGGAGGAAGAAATCAAGAGTAAGTCTGTCCTTTGTTGACTGCTTGAGCATTTGTTGTTTAAAAAGTCAACAGCTTTATCATGTTGCCAAATGACTTATATCTGATACAATTTAGATTCATCCAAGGCTTCAGTATTGTTAGAGTAGTCTATGGAATCAAAGAACAATACATTCTGAGAATAATGAATAATTTATAAGCACAGTAACTGTAAAATACTTAGCTATAAATACATTGATATAAATTCCAGTGACAACATAATTAACGAGGAGCATGACACTTTGGCTGAGGATGTCACCATTGCACCAATGAATAATTATAACGTGCTCCATTTTTCTGTTACATTTTTTGGCCTATATAACATATACATTGTGTGAATAACTTAAAAAAATACTTATGTCCTTTCTTCTTGAATCTTCCACCAATCCTGATTCAATCTGTTTTGCCTCAGGGTGTGCTTTTTTCCCCTCAGAAATTAGCAACTTGCATGTTTGCCTAATTTAATCTACGTCCACATGTACTTTCCGCTAAACAGATTTGTGGGCTATTCCCCTTGCCATTTCTTTATGAGTCAGCTTGCAATCTGAATTAAAAGTGGAAGTGAAAATAATGTTTGGAAGCAATAAGAAACAACAGGGTTAATCAAATCAGGATGAGCAGTAAAATGATAAAAATAAATAAAACTGGGACCGCAGCCAGCATTCCCTAAATAACAATTGGAGAGCCCCAAAGGGTCTCTGAACAAGAGCTGATTTAGCCAACTGCCTCAAGATATAAAGGGAGGGTGTGTAGCATAAACTGAATTGTTTTATTTTTTTGCTTAAAAGCTACCTTTTACAACAGAGGCAAAGACTTAAATTAAGCAGTCCTCTGTTGTACAAGAATTGTCCAGTGGAAATACAGTTTCCTGCTAAAAGACATATTGGTTGTTTCTTGTTTACCAACTGCTTTCGGTGTGAAAACAAAAGAAAAATTGCTTTAAAAAGTTTCCTTGAAGTCTTACTCTGTTGTATATTTCAAGTTCACTAGTGTTCAAGTCACATACATGCTTCGTATTTTTGCGCACTCTTTCTTTAGTAGCAATTTTTCACTTCAATGCTAGCAGGAGGCAATGCTAATGTATTTGTATCTCTTTGTAATTATTCCTGATTGATTATTATTATAAAATAATATTTTATAAAATATTATAAAACACATTCTTTTTCTTGTTTCAAATGAAAGCCACAGTAAAATACAAAGGATAGAATTGGTTTTCTTCATGAGTGACTGGATATTGCAATTCTCGAACCTTAATTTTCTCAGGACCTATTTCATCCTCAGTGAGTGAGGAGCCACTTCCTTTTCTTTTATTTAATTGAGAATCATAATACTTTTCATTTGGAATCACCCGAGACTTTCTTAATTAGTAATATTTGGTTAGCCAGGAATGGTAAAATCAACCTAATTCCAACTGAATATGTCTGATTCTTCTATTATCAAAAAATATTCAGTTTTAAGACTCCATTAAATGAAAAGTATTAAAAATAAGAAACAGTAAAAATCCCACCCGCTAACAGACAAAGTTTCCTATAAATTGTAACCATGTAGATGATTTTGGATAATTGCCAGTTTAGGTGACTAGAATGACATTTGTGTTGTGCTGCTGCTATCTATACTTTAAACCTCATTCCAATACCGACAGAGCATTTTCAGGAGTGAAACTAAAAAGCTAAAAGGAGTGAAGCTAAAAATACCTCTCACTTTGTCTAGAATTGTTTAGAAACTAGACAAGATTTTGAATTTACAATCTTATTATAAAACTAGCCTTTTACTTCATGCAAATTTCAAAGTATTTCAGTACAAAAATACTAAAGAAAAACTAAAACAAAATGTAAGCCACATTCTTGATTTTAAGTGTCACTTGTCAATGTTTGGACAATTCATTATGAACTATTCATATATGTATATGTTTTACACACACACACACACACACACTTGTATGAGCATGAACTAGCTGTCAAGTGCAACGAACAATGATCCCAGGTGTGGGCACATACGACTGAGCATAACCATACATTCAACTTTGCAGGGGCCAAAGTCATTGCCCACGATTCGACGAAAGGCAGCCACCTGCTGAAGGAAGCCTGGCTATCTAATCAACACTCTATTAACTGACACATCGAACTGTTGCCAGCTTACCAGGCATTGCAGCAACATGAATCATCACACAGGGGGCTAGAACAGATGGATCAATAATCACTTCTCTCCCTTATAAACAGGAGAGCGAAAGACCACGATCGCACACCAATTGACATATTGGCATGACAAGGGACTATGACAATTGGACGCATGGAAGAGCAGACTAGACTTACAAACTCCAGGAAAAGACATTGAACCAACACGACCAACGATGCTGGCACAGTGGAGAGATTGCGAGCTAGAACAACGGCACTGCATGTGGGAGATACACCTAAGCAAGACAGTGGGGAGAATAGTTAGGCGGTGACGTCAAATGATCGTGTGCTGCAAGACGAATGTTCTAGGCAGGTGGAGCATGCGGGGAGAGGCAGAGCAGTAAAATTCAAATGGATGTTGGTTAGCACAGCAGAAACAAGATTGATGCAGCCAATTATAGGTGCGCAGGGGATGGACAGACCTATGATATGCTCATTGTCCAAATCTTTAGCTTCCTAAAGACTATAAGGATGAGCATTCCCAGATCCTGGCTTATATTTTGACAATGTCAGCAGCTGCTGACGAAAGCTTAGTTCTTAATAAAATTTTTAGTCTTGGAGATCAACGTTTTTAGTAGTTTTTTCTAATACACACACACACACATACACACACAGATTTCTTTTTCTAACAAAGAGTTAAAGAATTAAGTTTTTAAGAAGAAACTGGACAGCCATTTGTCAGAAATGGTATAGGGTTTCCTGCCTGAGCAGGGGGTTGGACTAGATGACCTCCAAGATCCCTTCCAACTTTATCATTATTATTATAAATTGGACTAATATGGCCATTTTGAGCTCATTTGCTCTCCTCAGTTAGCCATACCCTTTGTGGGATTCGAACGTGGGCAGTTTACATACTAGGCAGTTGTTTAACCACCAAGCCACAGGCTGTCCTCCCCTCTTTGTCAGTCGAGTCAAGGGAGTATATATAGAAAGTTTTTCAGACCGACCGGTCTGATTGATTGCACCTTGGCATTTTGACTGCTATACTGCAGTTCTACTTTTTACAATCTCTTTTGCCTTGCAGCCCCCAACTAGGAGCATTAAGCAGGCTCAAGTCACTACTGTGAAACATTTACAAATTCAGATTTCTTTTTCTGACAAAGAGTTAAAGAATTAAGTTGGGAGAGTAATATGGCCATTTCGAGCTCATTTGCTCTCCTCAGTTAGCCATACCCTTTATGGGATTTGAACATTGGCAGTTTACATACTAGGTCTGTCTGAAAAACTTTCTGTATTTACTCCCTTGACTCAGCTGACAAAGAGGGGAGGAGAGCCTGTGACTTGGTGGTTAAAAACTGCCTAGTATGTAAACTGCCCACGTTCAAGTCTCATTCATCATCTTCTGGCTGGTGTTTTCAGCTTCATGCTTCTAGGAGCAATGTGTGATTGTAGTTGTTTCTTCCTTTTAACTGCCAGTGGGGGTATGAGCTGATTGGATGAGAGCTTGGCTGTGTTCTGATTGGATGGAGGTGTGTTCTGATTGGTTAGGAGCTTTGCGGTGCTCTGATTGGATGGGGGGTTGGCTGTACTCTGATTGGTTGGGGGAGTGTTTTGTTTGGGTGGGGGCTTTGTTGTGCTCAGGTTAGTCTGAGTTTCACAGGGATGTGAGATGGTGAACTGCATTGCTATTGTTTGGCTTTGCGTTCGTGGTCGTGTCTCATCTTCATGGTGGGTGTCAGTTTGCTTCATGTATGGATTGGAGGGGTTTAAAGAGGCTAATGATGCAGCTGTGGTCTGGCTTCTGGTTTGTGGTCATGCCTCATCATCGGTGTGGGTTTGGGTTTGCTTTTTAGGTGGACGTGTGGTGGTGACATACTGTGTGGCTTTTGTGAGTCTGGGTCTGGTGTCATTCTTTGTGTTAGGGACTTGTTTGTCAATAAGGGCGGGTTTCCAAATGGCTGGTAGGCAGGAGGTATCATCTCGTTTGTTCATGCTGTGTGGGCGTTTTTTAATCTCGATGGCTTCTCTGATTATTCTGTTATTAAAGTGTTCAGTTTTGGCGATAGTTCTGGTCTTTTTAAAGTCAATTTCATGTCCTGTGATTTTAAGGTGTTGGACCAGGGAAGAAGTTGGTTCCTCTTTTTTGACTGAGTTCTTATGTTCTTCAATGCGTGCACTTATTCTTCTGTTGGTTTGTCCGATGTATGTGGTGGGACAAGCAGTGCATGGGATTTCGTATACTCCTTGATTTTCTAATTCAATTTTGTCTTTGGGGTTTCTTAGAATGGTGGATATTTTTCTGTTTGCGCAGAATGCTGTCTTAATGTTGTGTTTGTGGAGGATCTTACTGATTCTGTCTGTGGTACCTTTTATGTAAGGGAGGAGGGCTTTGCCATTTTCTTGTTCTCTGTCTTGGATTTTAGTGGATATATATATATATATATATATATATATATATATATATATATATATATATATATGTTTTCTGAGGTTTTCGCGGGTATTTGTATGTAGATCTTTGGTTGTTCGGGTTTTCTCCCACGTTTTCTCCCATGTGACCACGGGGGGCATGGCTTCCTTCGGACGCAGGTAGTAAGGTGGGGGGTCCAACTCGCATGTCGTCATCCCTCTGTCTTGTGACATTTCCACCGCTTCATGCAGGTGCAAATGCATCCTCGATGGGCAAGTGAAGGAGTTAGTAGTGGGGGAGGCTTCCATAGGAGTGGAGGAACTGTCCAGGTAGACAGGGGTCAAGTCTTTGAGGTTGATGGGTTTCTTCATATATGGTGGATACGCTTCTATCCTCACTGTCAGGGGGGGGTCTCTGATCGTCGGTTGTTATTTTCTCGGAAATCGATTCTCTGAGGTGAAGGAATGAAACTGCCATTATTGAATCATCTAACCCATGATGGTCGGTGCGAGTTTCCCACGCCCTCAACGCTAAATGTGCAGGGCGTAGGTCTATGTGGCGATTGATGGATCCTTCACATGAGAGCCAGGCCTCCTTTAGTAGCCTGCCACTCTTCGTGGTGTCATTAGCCACCACCTTCACCCTATTAATAACATCTCGGAAGCCACTGCTAGGTTGTTGGCACTCTATAATGTTAGGGTGGCACACAAACTTAACCGGACGTTGCACTCTTGCGTCATGAGACCCAAGGATCCACTCCCCACAGTGGAGAAATCTGGGATTGTATACAAAATTAATTGTAATAATTGCCCCAGCAATTACGTGGGTGAGACCTCTAAGAGGGTAAAAACAAGGATCCAAGAGCACAAGCTGGCCATAAGAAGAGGGGAACAATACTCCTAAATTTTAACATACATGATAGAGTTTGGTCATAGGTTCGATTTTGATGGGGTGAAGGTGGTGGCTAATGACATCACGAAGAGTGGCAGGCTACTAAAGTTTAGCTAATGAGTGCATTATGGGTCTATTCGGCCCCCACCCTCCCACAATCAATTGCATCAATCTTATTTCCATCCGGCTGGCTAATGTCTGTTTAAGTTTTGGAGCTCTGCCTCTCTCCACTCGCTCCGCCCGCCGGGAGCGTTCGTCTTGCCATGCGCCATCGTCTCGCCGCTCAAGTGACTCTTCCGCATGCTTGGTTATCCAATCAATATTGTATTAACAGGCATATTGAGCTATTGCCAGGCTACCAGACACTGCGCCAGTATGTACTATCATATAGGAGGACTGAATGGATGAACCAGCGATCACTTCCCCCCCGGCAAGAACAGGGAGACAGAGGATCGTAACTTCTCATCAGCTGATATATCAGCACAGCAGGAGGTGACGAGGAGGCAGACTGGACCCATGAACATCAGGAGAGGGCATTTGACCTTGGTACAGAAAATATTTATTGGGCAAATTGAGTGTTCTAGGCTCTGGGACTTCTGAGAATTCAAAGGTCCATCTCACACTTTTGCATATTTAAGAGCCTTGACAGTGCTTTTAGACTGGCATTTTATGATATATTTGGGAATTGCACAACATAGGCTGGTGTTATTTAGAAATAAGTCCTTGCGTTCTCAGTTAAGTTTAGTTTCAGATACAGTATATGACATTGTAACAAACTTTATAAACCTACAGAGACTGAGAAGTAAATTCCACCCAATGTATAGGTTGAAAGAAAAAAAATCTTGAAACTAGAATATTAGAGTCATTCTGGTTTCAAGGTATGATTCATTTTGGAGAATCATAGGATCATACATTAAAAAGGAACTATTTAAGTCAGCAATTCCAACCTACTCTTTGCAGATAACCAATTAAAGCATATGCAATAGAGTAGCATCCAGTTGTACTCTTCAGAAGCTTTCTTAGAACATTCAACTAGGATTTGGCATCTTTCAGTTTAAACCCACTACTCTGTTTCTTACCATTAAGAACAATAACATGCAGATTTTGGCCTCCTCTGCATTAATATATAGTACAACTTCAATAATGAAAAAATGGCAGAATATGTATCACAGTAGAAAACCCAGCTTTTCATAATTATGTCCCAATGTCATTTGGAAATGCATGTTGTAGGCTTTGTGTCATTGAGTCACAATGCATGCCACTAAGTCTTCTGAATGACATCCTTTCATTATTATGAACAGTGCTTCATATCCCTCTTTAGTTTCTTCATTTCAAGGCTAAACTTCTAAGTTTTTTAAATAATATTTTCTGTTCCTTGATTCCTATGTCCTTCTATGATGTTTATCCTATTTGTATGAAAGCTTCTTAAAGAGTAATGCTTGGAATATGAATCAATACTGGAGGTGGGGTTTAATTAACACAGAATAAATGAAATGGTTATTTTCATATTTTAGGAATTATACTTCTAGCATATTAAACAGAGACTCCTAGGTTTCTTAACCAGTTTATGCAAGCATCCTACTGGACTTTTTCCAATCCCTATGCACTTTTTCTCTAAATAATACCCATGTTAATATGGTGCCTAAGGGTTTCAACCTGTGGGTCGCGACCCCATTTGGGGTCGAATGACCATTTCACGGGGGTCGCCAAACAATGCAGTCCGCCATTTTTTCCCCCTTTTCCTTAGCTGTGCTACTCCCTTTTATTCTATTGGCTTTTGAAAGCCAATAGAATAGACTCTCTTGAATAGAGTCTAATTCTATTGGCTTTCAAAAGCCAATAGGAATTGTCCAGGCTGTCTCTGCCCTGCTGAGCCCGCCAAAAGTCCCATTCTGCAAATGGTGCTGCAAGTTGTCTGCAGCGAAGGCGAGCTGTCTGGAAGTTTCCACCTCTCCCTGCTGAGCAACTACTAAAAATGTAAGTAAAAGAGGGCCAGGGGTGGGAGGTGGGAGGCCGGCGGGCGCAGGGAGGGTTGCTGGTGTGCGTGGAGCCCGGTGGGTGCCTTACCTCCCTTGGGCTGGGCCAGCTGGTGGCCCAACCGGTGGTCGGACTGCACAGTCTCTGCAACTTGCCAGCTACGCCTTGGCCGGCGCAGGGGGCGGCACCACACATGCGCGGCGCTCCCAGGCAGGGAACATCCTCAACTTACAACCAATTGGGTAGTCCTTGACTTAAGACCAGCTGGGTAGTCCTCGACTTAATGACCGGTTGGGTAGTCCTCGACTTACGACTGGTTGGGGGTCGCGGCATTAAAAAGGTTGAGAACCACTGGTTTAAATGATTCAGTTTCCATCTCTTCCCTTGGCAAGCTAATTAAAAAATAATAGAATGATCAACATGATTGTAAACAGAACTAAAATTTACTACTAGCACTTTTCAAACAGGTCTTCATAAAACAAATGGATAAAACAAATTAAAACTTCAGCATAATTTCCAGAATGAAAATAACTCTTATTCACTGAATTTTTTCTCAGTACAGAGGTCACTGCCAGACCATGCACACTCCTAGGGACTAAATGGAGACTATAACAAATTAGCCCTTATTGTTTTGCAATTCACTGATAAATTCCTTGCTCTTCACCTTCATTTGTTATCAAGCTTGTGAGATAGACCAGATTGAAACAAGGTCAGATGAGCAAATTCTACTTTTTCATGTAAAATTACACAAAGACTCAAATTACATTTCTCCTCATCCCCTTTGCAGCTCATGAAACTAGTGACCTTCTGAGCTGTTTGCCCTGCCCTCATTATTGCTGCAAAGGAATCTGCCTTTTATCTGACCATTTCCTTAACTAGGTCTCTTTGGTCTATCACAAAAGGCCATTCTCACATACCATTACAACTGAAAGGAGATGGGAAAAACAATTTTTGGGGGTCAGTCATTCCTCTTTTGTCCATTTGTTCTTTTTGATCCTCTTGTCTCTCTTGCTCTTGGGTATTTTTATGTTTGTTTGCTTGATCTGGCTTTTTTCCCCACATCTTATCTGCTTCCTTTCATGATTCCTTTGGCCTCCATGATCACATCTTCTAGTCCCCTTAATACTCTGATCTTTTCTTCTTCCAAAGTCCATCCTCAAATCTGCTGTTTGCCCTCACTATCCCCTGATCTTCTCTGTAGCTGCCTTAGGACCGTCTCTGGTCCTTATTTATCCCCATTCATCTGCTGCCATTTCTGATCTTTTTCTAAGGCAACATCAGCTACTGCTGTCTTCTGAAACTCCTGTTGTTGTGCTATTGCTCCTTCTTCCCCATTGCCCTTCCTTTCCCTCGCTTTTCTTCCCAGCAGGCTGGTAATTGTCTGCTGCTGGGTGGGGGAGGGAGCCATCCCTTGCCTTTGATTGCCTATCCTCCTTTCCTAATTAGCTAAGTAACACTCTTCTGTGTCTCCTAAAATGCCCTAAAGATACTTCAGCTGAATCTGCAAAATTGGATGTACCAGTCATATCTCAATGTTGACTCATACTCCGTTTGCAATTAACTATTTTTCCAATAACATTTTCACTATTATTACCAGCTATCTCTCGTTCTACTTCTATAGATACATTTGATATCCATTTCCTAAGCGAAAACTTTGTATTTGTCAGTGTTTAATTTTATTTTGCTTTTTAACAACCCTTTCAATCTATTAAAATCATTCTAAATGTTGTTCCATCCAGTTTTGTATCATCTCAAAGTAATTAATAAACCTGTTGGCTGCAACTTTATAGAAATTCACTAAATATTTCCCTCCAATGACTATTTTTGAATACAATGTTTGAGCCATATATTTAATTTTCATGAGACTCAGCTCATACTTGTCTAGCGTGCTAATCAGATGTCACAGCGTATTCTGGCAAATACTTTGCAGAACTTAAGATATAACTGTAGAATTCCCACCTTCTAATAAGAAAATTTCCTAATGAAAAAATTAAGTTAATCTGACAGATCTTGAAAAATCCCTGCTTACCTAGGGTGGTTGCTGCATTGTTTTTAAGGTGCTTTCATTTTGATCACTTTATGCTATGCTCTAGAACAGTGGTTCTCAACCTTTCTAATGCCGCGACGCCTTAATACAGTTCCTCATGTTGTGGTGACCCCCAACCATAAAATTATTTTCGTTGCTACTTCATAACTGTAATTTTGCTACTGTTATGAATATTAATGTAAATATCTGATATGCAGGGTGTATTTTCATTGTTACGAAGTGAACATAATTAAAGCATAGTGATTAGTCACAAAAAAAATATAGCAATGCTCGCTGGAGAAACTTACTCTTCCTTGCTCAAAAATGTTGGGAGGGAGGGAAGGAAGGAAGGAAGATTGAAGGGGAAAGGAAGAAGATGGAGGAGATTGAAGGGGAAAGGAAGGAGAAAGAGATTGAAGGGGAAGGGATGGAGAAGGAGATGGATGGAAGGAAGGAGATTGAAGGGGGAAGGAAGGAGAGAGAGATTGAAGGGAAAAGGGATGGAGATGGATGAAAGGAAAAAAGATTAAAGGGGAAAGGAAGGAAGGAAGGAAGGAAGGAAGGAAGGAAGGAAGGAAGGAAGGAAGGAAGGAAGGAGAGAGATTGAAGGGGAAGAGATGGAGATGGAAGGAAGGAAGTAATATTGAAGGGGAAAGGAAGAAGATGGAGAAGGAAGGAGATTGAGGGGGAAAGGAAGGAAGGAAGGAAGGAAGGAAGGAAGGAAGGAAGGAGAGATTGAAGGGGAAGGGAAGGAGAAGGAAGGAAGGAAGGAAGGAAGGAGAGAGAGAGAGATTGAAGGGGAAGGGATGGAGATAGATGAAAGGAAGGAAGGAAGGAAGGAAGGAAGATTGAAGAGGAAAGGAAGGAGATGGAGAAGGAAGGAGATTGAGGGGGAAAGGAAGGAAGGAAGGAAGCAAGGAGAGATTGAAGGGGAAGGGAAGGAGATGGATGGATGGAAGGAAGGAAGGATTGATCGATCTTTGGAGAATCATGTTTTTCCAGATGGTGATGAACTGCCACTCCCAGCATTCCCCAGTCTTCTTAGGGATGCTGGGGATGGTAGTCCAGTAAGGTCTGGAGACACACAAAGATGCCCTCCAATGGCAAGGGAGGCAGGCCGGGCAGCGTGGGGGAGGCTCCGGCGCGGCACGGAGTGCGGCCAGGGGCGGAGCATGGCCGGGCAACCAGGAGGCGTAGGGATCGGCTCAGCACCACAGCTCAGCTCAGCTCAGCTCAGCCAGCAGCAGCAGCAGCAGCAGCAGCAGCAGCAGCAGCAGCAGCAGCGTGTTGCCCTAGCAGGGTGGGAAGAGAGGGGGTGGTGGTGGCAAATCATGAAAGCAGCGTCCACACATTCAGGGTGCAAACGCCTTGGACTGTTTGGCTCCCCCACCCCTTTATTTACTGATCTGCCACAAGCTCATGCAAACAAGCCCCAAGGAGTTCTGAACGAGCGGTCGTTTTTTTTAAAAAAAGCTTTCAGCAATGAGGCAGAAAGGGGAACTTGCTCACGGCTCTTTTTTTTCCCTTTCTCAGCAACTGGAAAGGCAGTCTCTTTCCTCTCTCTTTCTCTGTTTCCTCTTTCTCTTTCTCTGTTTCCTCCCTCTTTCTCTTTCTCTCTCTCTTTCCTCTTTCTTTTCCTCTGTTTCTCTCTCTTTCCTCTCTCTCTTTCTCTCTCTTATGGCAGTATCGTCGGGGGTCCCCACCGCCCCTGGCCTCTGCGCGTCCTCAGCTGAATGGGCGGGGAGGAGGAGCAGGACGGGAGGCAGCAGCTCTGATGGCAGCCGCAGCGAGAGGGCAGCATTGTCGGGGTCCCTGCTGCCCCCGGCCCAGCCGCTGCTCCCGCTGGGACTCTGTGCTGCCTGGCCTCGCCCTCCACCCATCTATAGACCCACGGTGGAGGCAGCACATGTCCGAGCCGCCTGGGGGGGCAGCAGGAGGAAGGAGAGGAGGAGGGCAAGGAAGCAGTCGCCCTAGCCAGGACTCCGCGCTGCCTGGCCTCGCCCTTCGCCCATCCAATGGAGCCGTGGTGTGGGCTCGTGCTGCACGGCCCCTGCCAGCCCCTCATCCAGCCCAGCTGCTCCCCCCAGGCACCCCTCTTGTCCCGATGCCTGTCCAAGCTGCTTTGGGGGCAGCAAGAGGAAGAAGGGGAGGAGGAAGGGGAAGGCAAGGAAGCCGCCACCAGCGCTGGGTCCCAGGAGGCAGCTCTCCTCTCCTACCTTTGCTTCATGTCCTTCTTCCTTCCCAGCAGCCTGGATTCCGGCGCGCCTTCCCAGCCAGCAGATCCAATGGTTGGGCTGGCTGGGGATTTCAGGGGCTGGTCTCCCTTGAGCCACAGCTTGCGGGAAGGTTGGCCCACTCAGCGGAACCTCCAGCGGGCCGCTCTCAGCAGGGATCCAGGGGCTTCCCCAGGCAGCTCCAAGCCACGAGGCCCTGGCCGCGCTTCTCCCAGGGGGTAGGGCACCCAGGCGCAGGGCCAATCAGGAGCCCTGCAGGAGGTAAGTCCGAGAGAGAGAGAGAGAGAGAGAGAGAGAGAGAGAGAGAGAAGGGAAGTGAAAGTGCCTCTCTGTCTCTGTTTCTGCAAATGGTGGAGGAGGCCGTGCGGAGACAGATGCGGAGCGTTTTCTCGGTTCCTATTACCATTGGAAATATGTGTTTTCCAATGGTCTTAGGCGACCCCTGTGAAACGGTCGTTCGACCCCTGTGAAACGGTCGTTCGACCGACAGGTTGAGAACTGCTGCTCTAGAATCTTTTAAGATGTTGATGTCAGATTGACATGTGTGTAGTTTCTTAACTTTTCCTTTTCTTCCTTTCTGAAGATCAGAATGGTACCTATATTTCTCCCATAATCTGCCACTTCATTCACTCCCATAATTTCTGAAAAAAAGAGCATAAAGGCTTAGCCAAACCATGAGCAGGATCCTTCAATACCTTAGTATCAATTCACCTAATCCTAACCTTTTAAACCAGTGTTTCTCAATTTTTTTGTTCTTAAAATCCTTTCCCACTTTTAAAAATTACTAGACAAGATATGATCTCTTGGTTCATTGTTTCAGAGAAATTTTCTTACCTAAACAGAATGACCATGGGTGGGTAATATTTAATAATAATAATAATAATAACAACAACAACAACAACAACAACAACAACAACAACAACAACTGCACAAGACCAAGCCTTAAGGACAAATGCATATAAAGTCAAAATTGAGAAGACAGCAACAGACAGTAAGTGCCGCCTATGCAAAGAAGCTGAAGAAACAGTGGACCACCTGGTAAGCTGTTGCAAGAAGAGTGCACAGACTGACTACAAGCAGCGGCATGACAAAGTAGCAACAATGGTGCATTGGAAGATCTGCAAAAAATATCATTTGCCTGTAAGCAAAAACTGGTGGGATCATAAAATAGAGAAAGTCATAGAAAATGATAAAATTAAATGCTCTGGGACTTCAGAATTCAAACAGACAAGCACCTGCAACATAACACCCCAGACTTAACAATTGTCGATAAGAAAGACAAAAACGTCTGGATAGTGGATGTGGCAGTGCCTGGAGATAGCAGAATAGAAGAGAAAGAACTGGAGAAGATAACAAAATACAAAGACCTACAAATAGAAATAGAAAGACTGTGGCAAAAGCAAGCAAGGGTAGTACCAATAGTCACAGGCACCTTGGGTGCAATCCCAAAACAATGGGAGCACCACTTGAACACCATTGGCATTGACAAATTCGCTATTAGTCAATTGCAAAAGGTGGCCTTACTAGGAACTGCTTCCATCCTGCGACGATATCTGTAATGCCATCAAACATCCACATCTGCCTATCCCAGGTCCTGGGTAAGGACTCGATAGGTAGACAATATGCCAAATCCAGTCTGAACATCTGGCTGACTGTGTGATGATCCACAATAATAATAATATATCAGGAAGGCTTACTAACTACTGGAGAGACCAAACTGGCCTACAAGAAAGACCAAATGAAGAACAGAATAGAGGCATCGGAAGACAAAGCACTACATGGCCAATACATGAAAAAAATAGCTGGGAAAGCAGATAATAATAAAACCTGGCAATGGCTAAGAGCAGGAAAATTGAAGAAAGAGACCGAGGGACTAATTCTGGCTGCACAAGACCAAGCTTAAGGACAAATGCATACAAAGTCAAAATTGAGAAGACAGCAACAGACAGTAAGTGCCGCCTATGCAAAGAAGCTGAAGAAACAGTGGACCACTTGGTAAGCTGTTGCAAGAAGATTGCACAAACTGATTACAAGCAGCGGCATGACAAAGTAGCAACAATGGTGCATTGGAAGATCTGCAAAAAAAATCATTTGCCTGTAAGCAAAAACTGGTGGGATCATAAAATAGAGAAAGTCATAGAAAATGATAAAATTAAACTGCTCTGGGACTTCAGAATTCAAACAGACAAGCACCTGCAACATAACACCCCAGACTTAACAATTGTCGATAAGAAAGACAAAAAAGTCTGGATAGTGGAGGTGGCAGTGCTGGAGACAGCAGAATAGAAGAGAAAGAACTGGAGAAGATAACAAAATACAAAGACCTACAAATAGAAATAGAAAGACTGTGGCAAAAGCAAGCAAGGGTAGTACCAATAGTCATAGGCTCCTTGGGTACAATCCCAAAACAACTGGAGCACCACTTGAACACAATTGGCATTGACAAATTCGCTATTAGTCAATTGCAAAAGGCAGCCTTATTAGGAACTGCTTCCATCCTGCGACGATATCTGTAATACCATCAAACATCCACATCTGCCTATCCCAGGTCCTGGGTAAGGACTCGATAGGTAGACAAAATGCCAAATCCAGTCTGAACATCTGGCTGACTGTGCGATGATCAATAATAATAATAATAATCATCATCATCATCATCATCATCGGGAGTGGGAGTGGCTTCTGACTTCCTGTTGGTTTTCCCATTCTATTGTGGGAAGCTGGCAGTTCTGAGCATTGGAAAAACTAGCCTAGACTAGACTAGACTAGAATAGACTAGACTAGACTAGACTAGAATAGAATAGAATAGAATAGAATAGAATTGCTTTATTGACCAAGTGATAGTAATATGACATAGGTCATAAATCATAATTACAATCATTAATCATAAGTTACAAACAATTGATAAATCATAGGAAACCAATAGGAAAAGATCTCCCTTCCCTTCCCTTCTGAGCAGGCAGGTAAGTAGCTGCTGCTGTGTGGGGTTGAGCATGGGAGTGGTTTCTGACTTCCTGTTGGTTTCCCATTCTGTTTTGTTGTGGGAAGTTGACAGTTCTGAGCATTGGAAATAAAATAAAAAAGAATTGAATAGAATTTTTAAGTGGCCAAATGTGACAGTAATTGGTCATGGTTCATACTTCATAGTTACAATCATTAATCATAAATTACAAACAATAATTGAAAAATCGTAAGAAACCAATAGGAGAAGATCTCCCTTCCCATCCCATCCCAGCCGGCAGGTAAGTGGCTGCTGCTGAGTAGAGGTGGAAGCAAAGAATTGTAAGACTGGCTGGGAATTGTCATGGAAGATTAGAAATGAAGGTCCCTTGAGTCATTGTTTCAGAGATATTTTCCTACCTAAACATAGAAACAGAATGACCCTGGATGGGCAAAAATAAAATAAAAAATCAGTAGGAGTGGGAGTGACTTCTGATTTTGTGTTGGTTTTCTCATTCTGTTTTGTTATGGGAAGCAGCAGTAGCCCAGCAGCCAAGCAGGAACCAGTAGAATTGAAACACCTGCAACTTCCCCCAATTTCACTCCCTCCAGTATAATGGGTTCTGAATTTTGTAAATTAGCTCATTTAAGGTACCTTGGTTCAAAAATTGCTGCCCTATGATTTATTTATTTATTTATTTAGGATGCACCATTTTGCCCAGTTAAAGGTCATGAAAGAAGGATTCCTAGTAGTATAAAAATAGATGGAGAACCCCCAAAGAGCTTTTGTTTGTATGAGTTAATATTTATTAATATTAATATTTAGTAAATAATATAAAATAGTATTAAACCATTAGATATTAGTATAAATAAAATATATTTTCTGGAAAAAACAATTTTAACAGATCAAAATATGAATGAGAAGAGTGACATTATTTTACATTCTTGCAAGTATCTTCAATATTTGACAAGCAATTTTTATTTCATGGACTCCTGGAGGACCTCCAAGGGTTCCTTAGACCCCACTTTTAAAAAAACTAAATTCATTCAAAGTAAAATTGAATTAAGTTAGCATAGGGTTTCTGATTATAAGGAATAAACGTGGTTTGGAGCACACATGAACTTTCACATGGTACCTTTAGGCAATTCTTAAAGCAGTTGCAACTTTTCTTAGGAACACATGACTTTCTTCTGCTATGGCAAAAGTGGTGTTTTGCTTAAGGATCTGATGGCTAGTGCTACATATATGTCCACGAACATGCTTCAGCATTACATAAGCTTAATAGGTTTTGCTAACCAGTTTAATATCCATTTCAGGTTTCAATCTTACTCCTTTAATGTTCTTCATAATTTTATTGTAGAATACATGCACCCTTTTTATTGAAGACTGAAAAAAAATGGAATTTAACCTCTGACCAACCTAGACTGATATATAAAAATCAAATCAGGTTTGGATCACTAGGAAATCCTGAGGGTAGGTGAAGAAGATGGAAAAATATCCTAGAAGAAGGTAATGGAATTTTTTTTTTTTTTTTTTTTTTGCTGTTGCCTAGAAAACTACATGATGAACTACTATCTACTCAGATAATAATGCTGTGTTTCTTAATATATAAATGTCAATTTAAAAGTGGCATGGAGTTTAAGTATGAATTAGGCTACAAATTTTCATTTTAAAAAGGAACATAAAGAGTCAAGTAATATGTTATAGTATCTAAGCAGTTTCTTATATGTCCCGTCATTCTTATTCTTGAATATTTGGTACCAAACTAGAACATTAATTCATCAACATATTTCATGAATTATTCATTGAAATATCAAAAGAAATCCTGTGTGGTGCATTTTAAAAATGTGCTGTATGGGTTTCACAACAGGCTGCTAAATCTATCTGTGCTTGTCTATTTAATACAAAATCACTTCTTTTGTTATACTTTCAAAATGTCAGTCACTAAAAACCTAAGGAAAAAAACAGACAAAGAAACAATTTTCATTTTTTAATGTTACAATGATTGTGATCTCGTTCTCTTCTTCCCACCACAAAAATTTTTCTCTCTGTCTAAATAGGCTTTAAATTTGAAATTTCAACCAGAATAAATCAGAATTAAACATAGCTACTTATTTGCACTTGCTGATTTTTAGGCATGTTCCTGTCAAATCGTTCTTGCTAACCAGTGCTTCAGATTTGGGGGGGGGGTAACATATAAGAGCAGTGCTATAAGATTGCAGAAGTCAATTTTTTGTATACAGAAAATCACTTCATCTTTTGCTTCTGAATAATATTTAGTCAAAAATTTAGTTCTGAATATAAAATTGCCTAGTAGTTCTTGAACCAGTTAATTGACTCAATAACTTTAACTTTCATGAGCTGTGTAACATTTGTATGCATGATAAAATTTGAAACTCTCAACAATGCACTAATATTAGGTATGATTATTGATCCTGATAGATTACTTTGCCATGGTTTTGTACAATGCAACTGAATTATTGTGCAAAGCTATAGTATGTATATATTCACGCTGTGTATATAATAATAATAATAATAATGATGATGATGATGATGATGATGATGATGATGATGATGATAATATCAAGTATAAGCACCAATTCACTGCAAGAAACAAACCAACTAATGTACAGCACAGCTGCAGTTATAACTGAATACCTGGGATGCAAAATCAACAAAGAAGAAAAAACAAACAAACAGTGCACCAGAAAAATGGAAGGTTAGACTAGAAAATAAGATCAGCAAGTTAAGATCACATGCAAGCAAGCTAGAACAGATGAAAGAAAAGAAGCTGAAGAACAAGAAGACCAAAGAATATCTAATCAAGAAATACCACTTAGAAACAAGGAAGATCAAGGACGCACTGGAAATAATAAAGCAACAAATAACAGCTATAGCCAGGAAAATCAGTAGATATGAAGCTCGAATTGCAAACTATAGGCAGAACCTCCAATTTCGATCCAATCAGAAACGTTTCTACCAATCCATCAATGGAGAAACTGCAAGGAATCAGTCAGTACCTGACAAGGAAGAAACAGTGCAATTCTGGAAGCAGATATGGGATAACCCAAAGAAATACAACACGGATGCGGCTTGGTTAAAAGAGGTGGATGCAAATAAAACAGAAGTTGAAATGAAAGAACTAGTAATAACAACAAAAATGGTAGAAAAAAGAGCAAGGAAAATCAAAAATTGGTCAGCACCAGGTGAAGATGAAATGCATGGGTTTTGGTTGAAACATCTAACTGTTATACACCCACTCATTGCCAAACAGTTCAACAATATACTACAAGGAGGAGAAATTGAAAAGTGGCTAACAACTGGGAAAACCTAACTAATAATGAAAAATCCAGCAAAAGGGGCAACACCAAGCAACTACAGGCCAATTACCTGTTTACCAACAACTTTCAAATTACTAACTGGTGTGGTAGCTGATGCAGTACAACAGCATCTAGTTGAAAACAATCTCTTTCCACCTGAGCAGAAAGAAAACCGCCCCAATAGCAGAGGAACAAAAGATCAACTCCTAATAGACAAAATGATCTTGGAAAAATGCAAGAGAAGGAAGACCAACCTGAATGTGGCATGGATTGACTACAAAAAGGCATTTGACTCTCTGCCACATGATTGGATAATAAAGTGCCTAGAAATAAAAGGAGTCAGTAGAAACATCAGAAAATTTGTGCAAAGATCGATGGCACAATGGAAGACACAGTTTCAGATCAATGGTGAGAGGCTGGGAGAGGTTAATATCAAGAGAGGAATATTTCAAGGAGATTCATTGTCACCATTACTATTTGTTATTGCACTGTTTCCTCTGTCAACAATACTGAATAACTCAGGACATGGCTATCAAAAATCAAAAACATCTACCAGACTATCCCATCTCCTTTACATGGATGATCTGAAGCTGTATGGAAAAACATCATCTGAAATAGAATCGCTACTCAACAATGTCCATATATATAGCCAAGATATTGTAATGGAGTTTGGCTTGGACAAATGTGCCACACTTACTATCAAACAAGGAAAAATAGTGAAAACTGAAGGAATCAAAATGCCCCACGAAAATAACATTAAGAGTCTGGATGAGGAAGATTACTACAAATACTTGGGTATCCTTCAAGCTGACAACATCAAGCACACTGAAGTCAAGAAAAAGATTAGAGGTGAATACATCAAGAGAGTGAAGAAGATCTTAAAGTCCAAACTCAATGGAGAAAATACCATAAAGGCAATCAACACCTGGGCAATTCCAGTCATTAGGTACACAGCTGGAATAGTGGACTAGCCTCAAGCAGAACTAAAAGCAATGGATAGGAAGACCAGAAAAATAATGACAATGAATCATGCCCTTCATCCACGCGGTGACATTGACAGACTTTATCTACCAAGGCAAATAAGTGGGCGTGGAATGCTACAAGTACATCAGATGGTTGAAGAAGAAAAAATGGCTTTGGAAGAATATCTGAAGAACAATGATGAAGATGCACTGACATTAGTATATCAGGAAGGCTTACTGACTACTGGAGAGACCAAACTGGCCTATAAGAAAGACCAAAAGAAGAACAGAATAGAGGCATGGGAAAACTACATGGCCAATACATTAAAAAAATAGCTGGGAAAGCAGATATTAGTAAGACCTGGCAATGGCTAAGAGCAGGAAAATTGAAGAAAGAGACTGAGGGACTAATTCTGGCTGTAGAAGACCAAGTCTTAAGGACAAATGCATATAAAGTCAAAATTGAGAAGACAGCAACAGACAGTAAGTGCCGCCTATGCAAAGAAGCTGAAGAAACAGTGGACCACCTGGTAAGCTGTTGCAAGAAAATTGCACAGAATGACTACAAGCAGCGGCATGACAAAGTAGCAACAATGTGCATTGGAAGATCTGCAAAAAAATATCATTTGCCTGTAAGCAAAAACTGGTGGGATCATAAAATAGAGGAAGTCATAGAAAATGATAAAATTAAACTGCTCTGGGACTTCAGAATTCAAACAGACAAGCACCTGCAACATAACACCCCAAACTTAACAATTGTCGATAAGAAAGACAAAAAATTCTGGATAGTGGATGTGGCAGTGCCTGGAGACAGCAGAATAGAAGAGAAAGAACTGGAGAAGATAACAAAATACAAAGACCTACAAATAGAAATAGAAAGACTGTGGCAAAAGCAAGCAAGGGTAGTACCAATAGTCACAGGCGCCTTGGGTGCAATCCCAAAACAACGGGAGCACCACTTGAACACCATTGGCATTGACAAATTCGCTATTAGTCAATTGCAAAAGGCGGCCTTACTAGGAACTGCTTCCATCCTGCGACGATATCTGTAATACCATCAAACATCCACATCTGCCTATCCCAGGTCCTGGGTAAGGACTCGATAGGTAGACAAAATGCCAAATCCAGTCTGAACATCTGGCTGACTGTGCGATGATCCACAATAATAACAATAACAATAACAATAATAATAATAATAATAAAGTTGGAAGGGACCTTGGATGTCATCAAGTCCAACCCTCTGCTCAGGCAGGAACCCTACACCATTTCAGACAAATGGTTGTCCAGTCTCTTCTTAAAAATTTCCAGTGTTGGAGCATTCACCGCTTTTGGAGGCAGGTTGTTCCATTGGTTAATTGTTCTAACTGTCAGGAAATTTCTCCTTAGTTCTAGGTTGCTTCTCTCCTTGATTAGTTTCCATCCATTGCTTCTCATCCTGCCTTCAGGCGCCTTGGAGAATAGCTCGACTCCCTCTTCTTTGTGGCAGCCCCTGAGATATTGGAACACTGCTATCCTGTCCCCCTTCGTCCTTCTCTTCGTTAAACTAGACATACCCAATTCCAGCAACTGTTCCTTATATGTTTTAGCCTCCAGTCCCCTAATCATCTTTGTTGCTCTTCTCTGTACTCTTTCTAGAGTCTCAACATCTTTTTTACATCATGGTGACCAAAACTGGATGCAGTATTCCAAGTGTGGCCTTACCAAGGCATTGTAAAGTGGTATTAATACTTCACGTGATCTTGATTCTATCCCTCTGTTAATGCAGCCCAGCACTGTGTTGGCTTTTTTGGCAGCTGCAGCACACTGCTGGCTCATATTTAAGTGATTGTCTACTAGGACTTCGAGATCCCTCTCACAGTTACTACTATTGAGCAAGATGCCCCCTATATTATACCTGTACATTTGGTTTTTCTTGCCTAAATGTAGAACCTTGCTTTTTTCACCGTTGAATTTCATTTTGTTAGATAGCGCCCAGTGTTCAAGTCTGTCCAGGTCCTCCTGTATCTTAAGCCTGTCTTCTGGAGTGTTGGCTATTCCTGCCAGCTTTGTGTCATCCGCAGATTTGATGAGTTCCCCATCTATCCCTTCGTTGAAATCATTGATGAAGATGTTGAAGAGCACTGGGCCTAGAACAGAGCCCTGGGGCACCCAGTACACAGTTCCCTCCATGTAGATGCAGTTCCATTGAGGACCACACACTGAGTACGGCCGGTCAGCCAGCTATGAATCCATCTGGTGGTGATGCTGTCTAACCCACATTTTTCTATCTTATCGAGTAGTAGGTGTAAGCACGTCCTAACTACAGGCACAAAACCCATATCCAGGAACGATGCAGGATTCAACGAAGCAGTACGATTTATTTCGTTACTAAGTTGAAAAGAAAGTCAGCTCTGAAGAACATTTCATTCCCGCGCTCTAAATAAACCCCACCACCACACCCATAGTCCACACCCTAATTATCAATCACCACTCCGCCCACACCACGCCCTCATGTCTGTCAGACCCAGTATCTTGGTTTCCCGAAAACAGTAAAGCAGTCCAGAACAATCTCCATAGGCGTATCTCCGCAAAACACCATCAGCTGGGTGTCGGCAGTCCGCTGGTAGTAGCGCCGGCCAATCCGAATCGTAGACGCGCGCTAGGCAATCATCAAATGAGCGTCGGCAGTCCGTGGGAAGTAGTGCCGACCGGTATACTCCCTAAGCGCGCGTCGCCGGCAGATCGTCATCAGCTGAGCGTCGGCAGCGCGTTGGAACCGGCGCCGACCAGCTGACTCGCGGTATTACCGGGAGCGCTTAGCAGCGTGGTCGGTAAGTTGTGCTCTGGTTCTGACATTCGGCCTCCCCTCACCACAGGACCCCCTGGAATAAAACATCACAGGTTAAAGTATCATTGGGATATTGGTATCCGTACATTATTCACCTCCCCCACTAGGCCTCGGCTTATGTGGCCATATTTTATGGTATCTCCGGAGCAGCCTCGGGGCGAAGACCTGTTCACTCTACACCCATGAAGCATCGGACAAGGGATATCCCTTCCATAATATCAGGTAGTATAGCTCACCCCCCCGCCATCGTGAATCTACTATATCCTGTATTTTATACTGTCCCGGCGCTACAGGCCCAGGAGGATCCGTATGATTGCCTCTTCCTACCGGCTTTAACAAACTCACGTGGAAGACTGGATGTATTTTGCCAAGGAAGGCCGGCAGTTGTAGTTGTACCGTAACAGGATTAATGATGCGTATTATGCGCAATGGTCCAACGTATTTCGGCGCCAGCTTCTTGCAGGGTACTTGTAACTTAAGGTATTTGGTCGAGAGATACACCTGGTCACCTATTCGGAATTGGGTAGATCTTCTGCGACCCTTGTCAGCTTGTTCCTTTGCTATCTGTCCCGCCTGTGTCAGCGCTTTCTTTACTGTATGCCACACTTGGCTGGCACGGGACATCCAATCTCCTGGTTTCTGGACCAGGGACGTCAATGACTCCCAACTTGATAAGGGATTCAGATCGTAACCATATACTACTTGGAAGGGAGTCAACCCGGTACTCTTATGCACTGCGTTGTTGTAGGCTAGTTCGGCAAAAGGTATATACTCCATCCAATCCGCCTGTTGGTGAGAAACATAGCAACGGAGATATCGTGTAACGGCTGCATTAGCTCGTTCCGCCGCCCCATTGGTACATGGATGGTATGCGGAGCTCAACCCTTGTGTGGTTCCAAGACAGGCTAGGAAGCGACGCCAGAATCGAGCCGTGAATTGTACTCCACGATCTGAGATAATTCGTCGGGGAGCTCCATGTAATCGATAAATGTGTTGTATAAATAGTTTCGCTAGTTGTGTTGCCGACGGTAGCCCTTTGCAGGGTATAAAATGGGCCTGTTTAGAAAATAAATCTATTACTGTCCATATAACTGTGTAACCTTTTATGTTTGGTAACTCCACAAGGAAATCCATGCCAATGTCTTGCCATGGCCTTACCGGATCAGACACAGATTGTAACATCCCCATTGGCTTTTTAGGTATTACGTTCGCCTGTGCACAAACTCTACATTCTTTTACGTATGTTTCGATATCTTTTCTTAAGCTTGGCCACCAGAAGCGCCGTCTCGCTAGATGCAATGTTTTTACGAAACCAAAGTGACCTGCTACCTTGGAGTCATGACATTGCTGATATACCCGACTCCGCAGTTCCTGAGGGATATATAACTTATCCCCATACCAGGCCAAACCGTTACGGTGGGTCAATATACCGGGATTTGCTGATATCCAGGGATCAGTTGCTAAAGCTGTTTTTATTTCCTCCTCAAAAGTTACTAGTTTTGTGCAGACTTCTGTCTTTTCGGATTCCCTACCACAATGGGGTATGACAGCTTGAATCACCTGTTCTCTCTTGCTATCATATTGGGGCATTCGGGAGAGTGCGTCTGCTAAAAAGTTCTTTCCACCCGGAACAACCTTTAAACGAAATTTGAAACGTTGGAAATACTGTGCCCATCGGACATGTTTCGGTGCTAGTTTTCTTGGTGTTTGAAGCACTGTTAGATTCTGATGATCTGTCCAAACTTCGAAAGGATGCTGAGCCCCCTCCAACAGATGGCGCCAGGTGGATAATGCCCATTTCACTGCAAAGGCCTCTTTTTCCCACACTGCCCACCGTCGTTCTGTGTCGGTAAATTTTTTTGAAGTGTAAGCACACGGCTGTAGCATGTTGTTCTCATTACGCTGCAACAAGATAGCACCGACGGCCACATCGCTAGCGTCAGCCTGCACTATGAAGGGCTTATCCGGGTCAGGATGTGCCAACACCGGCTCCTGTGCAAACAAGCTTTTTAACTTTTCGAAGGCCTGTTGGCATTCCATAGTCCATTCCAACGGTTGCTTTGGACGAGGTTTTGGTGTTGGTTTTCCCGTGTTTGGCTTGGTACGTAATAACTGAGTCAATGGTAGAGCCACGTCAGCAAAGAATGGTATGAACTGACGGTAAAAATTAGCGAACCCCAAAAACCGCTGTAGCTGACAACGAGTTCTTGGGGCCTGCCATTCTAATACACTGCGTATCTTATTAGGATCCATCTCTATCCCCATCGCGGAAACCCGGAATCCCAAATAATCAATACGGTCTTTGTGGAATTCACATTTTGATACTTTACAGTACAGTTTGGCATCCAGTAATTTTCTCAACACCGTGCGCACTAATCGTATATGGTCCTCCAGTGTATTCGAGTATATAAGTATATCATCTAAGTATACAAGTACACCCCTATAAAGATGATCATGCAGCACTTCGTTAATCAGCTGCATGAACACAGCCGGAGCCCCCTGTAGACCGAAAGGCATCACCCTGAACTGATAACTCCCTAACGGACAATTAAAGGTGGTTTTCCACTCGTCTCCTTCTTTGATCCGGACCCTATAATACGCCTCGCGAAGATCTAATTTTGTGAAAATCTTGCCAGTGGCTAAGTGGGCGAGGAGATCTTTCATCAGAGGTAGCGGATATATGGGTTCTACGCATACCGCGTTAAGTCCTCTGAAATCAACGCATAACCGTAAACCTCCATCCTTTTTCCCCTGAAATATTACAGGTGCTGCTATTTTGGAGCGTGCCGGCTCTATGAAGCCCCTCGCCAGGTTTTTATCAATATACTCCCTCATTTCCTTTAATTCTGCAAAGGTCATGGGATACATTCTGGGCTTAGGCAACTTTGCCCCAGGAATAAGCTCGATAGCACAATCCGTTGCCCTATGGGGTGGCAGAGTATCACACTCATCTTCACTAAATACTGCCGCCAGATCGTTGTACACTGACGGATGCCCGAATCTGTCTCCTTCCAACATGGGTTCTACAGCACCCAGCCCTTTGTCTTCAATATGATCAGGCTTAGATATTGGCTGAGGACCCACTGGCAATCGCACTCGTCGAGACCCATCCTCCCACCAGATGGTTGGTGTCCACTTATCCATCCAGGCCAGCCCAAGAATAAGGGGTTCAGACATAGAAGGTACCACAATGAATCTGATAACCTCCCAATGACCACCTACATCCATTCTGACTGGCTCTGTTACCAACGTGGTGGGAGCCCCTCCTAGTAATGAGCCATCCACCTGCTCAAAGCGAA
Source organism: Crotalus tigris (assembly GCF_016545835.1). Lineage (NCBI taxonomy): Eukaryota > Metazoa > Chordata > Lepidosauria > Squamata > Viperidae > Crotalus > Crotalus tigris. The sequence goes on along the minus strand of NW_024096634.1, from coordinate 1,312,227 downwards.
TCGGGGTTTTCAGTCTAGTCACCCTAATCCCCATCTGCTGTACTACTCCCTTGTTAATTAAACACCGGGTGCAACCGGTGTCTAACAATGCTTGAAAAGCCCTCGCTTCTCCAGTAATCGGTCCTGTAAGAGTTACCGGAATGGTGAATGGGATGATAGGTTCACTCACCATAGGTTCACTCACCAACGGCGACCGGTTTGCCGATCGCCGTTGGTGTACCTAGTATTGCCGGTAGCCCGCACTCTGCCGCTCGATGTCCTGGTCGGTTGCATCGGAAACACCTGAAACCGACCTTCGGGCGCGCTGTCTCTGGGGTGGCCTGAGCCGTCCGTCCCGTGGGCTGGTCTTGGCCCCGGCGGGGTGATGATCTATTCTCTCGCCCACTAGACTGCTCCCGCAACCCAATGTCCAATTCCATGGCAGCCTTAAACCAATCCGTCAGGCGTCCCCCTATCCCTCTCACTATACATGCTCGTCGTATTTCGTTATCCAGTCCATTACGAAAGTGGTGAACCAGTAAACGATCTGGCCACGATCGCAGTCTCCCCGCTAATTTCTGGAACTCCCGGATGTAATCTTTTGCTGGTCTCCCTCTTTGTCGCAGCCCCACTAACTGGGCCTCCGCCCATTGTAAACGGGTTGGACCTTCGAATCTAGTGCGTAACGCATCTAGGAAGAGCCCCACATCACCTAGTTCTCGGGCCTGGTCGCTATACAGATCAGCTGCCCAAGCAGCGGCCTCTCCCTGTAAACTCGAGGTGACTGCAACCACCATCGACCAATTGGATGAATATAGAGTGGAATAGCAATCTAGGTGGTTCAGTACATGGCTAAGATAAACTGCCAAGCGATCCGGGTCCCCGTCAAACGTAAGTGTTATCGGGGGAGGGTTCCACACCATGTTCTGAGGCCAGGGGGCTGGCATCTGTCCTCCGTACCGATCGGCGTCCGGGGCGTCTGAAGCAGTACGATTTATTTCGTTACTAAGTTGAAAAGAAAGTCAGCTCTGAAGAACATTTCATTCCCGCGCTCTAAATAAACCCCACCACCACACCCATAGTCCACACCCTAATTATCAATCACCACTCCGCCCACACCACGCCCTCATGTCTGTCAGACCCGGTATCTTGGTTTCCCGAAAACAGTAAAGCAGTCCAGAACAATCTCCATAGGCGTATCTCCGCAAAACACCATCAGCTGGGTGTCGGCAGTCCGCTGGTAGTAGCGCCGGCCAATCCGAATCGTAGACGCGCGCTAGGCAATCATCAAATGAGCGTCGGCAGTCCGTGGGAAGTAGTGCCGACCGGTATACTCCCTAAGCGCGCGTCGCCGGCAGATCGTCATCAGCTGAGCGTCGGCAGCGCGTTGGAACCGGCGCCGACCAGCTGACTCGCGGTATTACCGGGAGCGCTTAGCAGCGTGGTCGGTAAGTTGTGCTCTGGGTCTGACAGTAGGTTGTGATCTACTTTATCAAATGTCTTACTGAAGTCCAAGTAAATTATATCCACAGCATTCCTCTGATAGAGAAATGTCTATCTCTATTCTCTCATAGAGAAATTCTGAAAGACATAGAAAGCTCAACTTTTTTTTTTTAGAAAAGTTTGGTGGCATGTTTGGTTTGCTGGATTTAAATAAAACTGAACTAAAATAATGCCTTTTGTACATGCTGATAAAAATACATAATATTGATTTAAATGTCCTTAACTAAAAAGAATAAAAAAGAAAAAACACACCCATCTTCCACTTTGTTGTTGAGCACAATAGGGTTTGGGCATGAGGGCAATGCAATGTATATTGACATACTAACTTCTAAGTCAAGGATTAGCAGCACACAGTTTCATGTAAATGTGAGGAAAGTTTATCTAGTCTACAATCATCTGGTTTCATTATGAATGCATTAGGAAGATACAATTTTGTAAATGGAAACTGTAAATGGTGAGCAACTTTGCTGAAACTGGTATATTCATAAATGATATAATGCTCAGGTAACATTAATGGCTGAAAGAAAATGGACCCACAAAGAACTTTCATATGGGTTCAAAGTAAGCAAAACTTTCTAGGAGACTCTTGACTGTCGGAAAATAGGAATTCAGACCATTTGGTTTAGAAACTTTCTAAAGTTTATACAGAAATTGATACTCAGTTACAGGTAATCTCCATTTGTTCATATATATATATATATATATATATATATATATATATATATATATATATACATACATACATACATACATACATACATATTAAGAAAACAGTATTTTGATTGGTTGAAACAGATAGCCTAAATCTACCTTTATTTTCTGCTTTAGAAATGGCAGTCTTAAAATATCAGCATGCCTCAGATTCTGAAAGCGTGTATCATTAAAATATTACACCACTGCTTAATGGGATGTCTACAATCAGATGAAGACCATGTGGATGGTACCAGTGAAACAGAAGATATTAACAGCTTATGCTTTAAACTTTCTAGGCCTCATGTTCTCTGGATCATCATCAGTATTTCTGACAAAATGAATAACCTATATTTCACCCGGGATTCCTTTGATGAGTTCAAGACATTCATACAGCGTATCGAAAAGAGTCATAAACCACTGTCATTAATGTCAAAGATTGAATCTGAATTGCCATTGTCTCTGAAGAGATTCATATGCCAAAATATAACAGAAATTAATTACAAGAAGCTTTTAATGCTATGAAATTTATAACAAAACGGGCTTTACAAATCACATGAAAGATGTATTATGTTTTTCTTTTGCTGACCCCTGTTTAACTTTGGCAGATGTTAAATACAATTTAATCAAAGGTCATGGGATATTATTCAATTGGGTTTTCCTGATGAGGTGGGTCTGGCCAGTTTTGCAAAAGTTGTGAAGAACTCATGAACTCTGATGTGATTAATTTGTAACATTACGTGCTATTTAAATGCAGCTTTGCAAAAGTTGTGAAGAACACACCTCCTCTGATGTGATTAATTTGTGACATCACCAGCCTATACAAAAGCAGGGTCCATACTGGTCTAGTCACATTTGCTGGTTTCTGGCATATCTGTACCTCCGGAGCCATTTGATCTGCTAAGAAGATCCTTTTTAGAATGGAAGTCACTATTGTAAGTAGTTTTATGGCTAATTTTTGAAACCCTTAGATGCAAAATGGAGTTTTATAATATTCGTGTCTGCTTGCTTGTTTGACTGATTGTTTTATTTCACTAGAATGAATTGACAGACTCAGAATGTTTGAGGGCTTATGAAGGTATTTGTCTTTCATACTTTCACACATTTAGATTCTGGTAAACATTTCTGCAACAATTCTGACCATTGGGATTTTTCTTTTCCTTCAGAATGGGAGGATGACCAGCCATTTGCTGATATTGCTATTGCCATAGAGAACCAATTGACAGACTCAGAATGTTTGAGGGCATATGAAGGTATTTATCTTTCATATTTTCATACATTTAGATTCTGGTAAACATTTCTGCAACAATTCTGACCATTGGGATTTTTCTTTTCCTTCAAAATGGGAGGATGACCAGCCTTTTGTGGAGTTTACATATCCCCAAGGGGCCCAGCATGACATTAGCCCCCAGCCATGCACAAGCTACGCAACACGAATGCTGTTAGGAGGTATAATATCTAGCATTTTATCCAACTACAAAACCATTAGTATTATTTTTTAGAAACTAAAGGGGGGTATTACATTATTAGGAATGTTGGTGATAGCAGTTTGTTTGTTTGTTTGTTTGTTTAACCAGAGCCGGCCTGCAAAAAAGCAAAAATGCATGGAGGTGGACTTCCAGCATCCCCAGCAGACAGTCATAAATGTGATTCCATGCCTGCATCTCAATCGGAAGGGGAGATATGTCATTCTACGCCATAGCTACAATCCCCTAACTCTGTAAACTCTCAGAATATGAACAATGTTTATCTGGATATGGTACAGGAATGGGATATCAGAAATTTCAGGGCAGTGGAATATTATCAACGCTATAGATTTATTAATCTTGTTATGATTCCGTGCCAGCCTGTGCTCGCAACAGCTGAGTCTGAGGAATCTGAGGAGGAGGTGGAGGAGGCATTTGAAGGGCCATTAGGGGCAGAGGGAGGCTCTGATGAATTACAGGACTCACAGTTTGATGCAGAGCCTGGGCCCTCCAGTCGTGTTCCTGATGAAGCTCAGCTGTGTGAGGAGCATGAGTCAGACCTGGAAGACCCACACCTCAGGGACTTGCTAATTGACGCCCGCTCCCGTCATCAATTAGCAAGAGTAAATCAACAGACACCTCCAGAGTAAAAAGAAAAGGCAATGAGAGGCAACGCCTTGGGACTGCTGAATAAAGGGAGGAGGTATGGGCGGTACTGGTTGCTGAAGTCAACTGTTTGCAAAAGGCTTCTTGGAATCCTGGTCTGTTCATCTTGCTTGTGACTTCTCTGTTCATCTTGCTTGTGACTTCTCGTCTGTTTGCATCGTGTTTCTTTTGGACTTGAGTTTTGCTGTTTCTGTTTTGGACTATTTGACAGGTTTGTCAACCATATTAAAGAGTTTTGTTTTGTTGCAAAGTCTCCAGCCTATTGCATCAGCAGGAGTTTGGTCCTTGTGCCTTTAACAAGGACGGCAATAGGCTGGGATAGAACAAATCTTGACCGAATCCAATCTTTTGTAGATCCTATAAAGGCTATTCATAATGTGATACAGACAATTTAGGTAGGTCCAAACAATTTTGTTCAACTTCGGCTGGATGCAGAGGAGTTAAATCATCCTCTCTTTTCTCTTAGGAGGAATATGAATGAGTTAAATGCCAATGATTTTCTGGCCAGTATTGAAAATCTGCTTCAAAGTAAGGCAGAGATAGTAATAGTAATAGTAGTAAAGTTGGAAGGGACCTTGGAGGTCATCTAGTCCAACCCCCTGCTCGGGCAGGAAACCCTACACCATTTCGGACAAATGGCTGTCCAGTCTCTTCTTAAAAACTTCCAGTGTTGGAGCATTTACTGCTTCTGGAGGCAAGCTGTTCCACTGATTAATTGTTCTCACTGTCAGGAAGTTTCTCCTTAGTTCTAGGTTGCTTCTCTCCTTGATGAGTTTCCACCCGTTGCTTCTTGTCCTGCCTTCAGGTGCTTTGGAAAATAGCTTAATTCCCTCTTCTTTATGGCAGCCCCTGAGATATTGGAATACTGCTATCATGTCCCCCCTTGTCCTTCTCTTCGTTAAACTAGACATACCCAATTCTCGCAACCGTTCCTTATATGTTTTAGCCTCCAGTCCCCTAATCATCTTTGTTGCTCTTCTCTGTACTCTTTCTAGAGTCTCAACATCTTTTTTACATCGTGGTGACCAAAACTGGATGCAGTATTCCAAGTGTGGCCTTACCAAGGCATTGAAGAGTGGTATTAATACTTCACGTGATCTTGATTCTATCCCTCTGTTAATGCAGCCTAGCACTGTGTTGGCCTTTTTGGCAGCTGCAGCACACTGCTGGCTCATATTTAAGTGATTGTCTACTAGGACTCCGAGGTCCCTCTCACAGTTACTACTATTGAGCATGGTGCCACCTATGCTGTACTTGTGCATTTGGTTTTTCTTGCCTAAATGTAGAACCTTGCTTTTTTCACCATTGAATTTCATTTTGTTAGTTAGTGCCCAGTGTTCAAGTCTGTCCAGATCCTTCTGTATCTGAAGCCTGTCTTCTGGAGTGTTGGCTATTCCTGCCAGCTTGGTGTCATCTGCAAATTTGATGAGTTCCCCATCTATCCCTTCATCCAAATCGTTGATGAAGATGTTGAAGAGTACTGGGCCCAGAACAGAGCCCTGGGGCACCCCACTACACACTTCCCTCCATATAGATGCAGTTCCATTGAGGACCACTCGCTGAGTACGGCCGGTCAGCCAGCTACGGATCCATCTGGTGGTGGTTCTGTCTACCCCACATTTTTCTATCTTGTCAAGTAGTAGGTTGTGATCTACTTTATCAAATGCCTTACTGAAGTCCAAGTAAATTATGTCCACAGCATTCCTCTGATCCACTAATTTTGTCACTTGGTCAAAGAATGCAATAAGATTTGTCTGGCATGATCTATTTTTGACAAACCCATGTTGGCTTTTAGTAATGACTTTGTTTGCCTCTAGGTGTTCGTTGATTCGTTGTTTGATTATCTTTTCCAGGATCTTCCCAGGTATTGAGGTCAGGCTGATAGGTCTGTAATTTCCTGGATCCATTTTTTTTCCTTTTTTGAGGATGGGAACTACATCAGCTCTTTTCCAGTCCTCTGGTAGTTCCCCTGTGTTCCAGGATCTTTGAAAAATATAGTTCAGTGGCTCCGATATCACATCTGCCAGTTCCTTGAGAACTCTGGGGTGTAATCCGTCTGGTCCTGGCGATTTGAACTCATCTAGGCTGGACAGGTGCTCACTAACGATTTTCTTGCCTATCTTAACTTGTGTTTCTGTTTTGTTTTTTGTGGCACTATTTTTGATAGGTTGGTCTGTTTTTTCCCTTTGTGTAAAGACAGATGCAAAAAATGAGTTAAATAGTTCTGCTTTCTCCCTGTTGCTTGTCACCTTCTTGCCACTTCCACCCACTAATGGACCAATCATTTCCTTCACTTTTTTCTTGTTTTTTACATGTTGAAAGAAGCTTTTTTTGTTATTTTTGACTTTGGTCGCAAGCCTCAGTTCATTTTGAGCCTTGGCTTTCTTCACTTCATCTTTGCAGGCTCGGGCTATTTGCTGATATTCTGACTTAGTTATGTTCCCCTCTTTCCACTTTCTATACTTGTCCTTTTTATCTTTCAATTTGTCAGAGAGTTCTTTATGCAGCCATGCTGGTTTCTTTTGAGAGCTGTTATTTTTCCTCTTTGTTGGTATTGTGCTAGACTGTGCTTTTATTATCTCATTTTTCAAAATTTCCCAAGCTTCTTGAGTTGTTTTCCCCTTGAGGATTCTCATCCATGGAATCCTTCCCAAGCCCTCTCTAAGTTTATTGAAATTAGCTCTCTTGAAGTCCAAGACTCTAGTTTGACTGTGTTCTATTGGTTGTGCTTCTATAATGTTGAATTCTAATATTGCATGATCACTTCCTCCCAGGGTTCCTATGGCTCCAACACCGTCTATCATTTCATCTCTGTTAGTGAGAATTAGATCCAAAATGGCTAATCCCCTAGTTCCATTCTCTACTTTTTGGGAGACAAAGTTGTCTGCTAGGTTTGCCAGGAACCTGTTTGATCTTCCACTTGGTGCGGAGTTTGTCTCCCAGTTGATATTGTGGGGAGGGGCTAATTTGTGATTAGTGGTTACCGTCGTGAAGAACAAGGAGGGGGGAGGTCTTAGGAAGTTAAACACTGTGCTGCTCACCAGAGTGCTGGAGAAAAAAAGACAGCACCTAGTAGATTTCAATGTGGGAGGTGAATTTCTGCGTTTTGCTAGCTGTTTGCTCTGGCTGATTGGAGGGGATGTTAGAAATCAAGAAATTATTACCAGGGCCAGGGAATTTCGCAATAGACTGGGTGTTTCCTCAGAAAACAGAATTGACTTTTCTCAGATACACCTCTTTGAAGAAGCTTTAAGGGTCACTATAAAGATCTTGTTTTATATGCAGGACGGTTGGCGGTTTTTTGTCACAGGTAGCCCCCAGCAAGAAAAAATAGTGTTTATATTGTTACATGACAAGCATTATTATGGCATCAAAAATATCAAGGGCTTCCTGGGTGAACACTATTTCTGTAAATTCTGCCCACACCCTACCACCACAAATTTAGTCATGGCTGTCAATATATCTGCAGAGCCTGCCTCAACCAAGAATGCCAGCAGGTGGTGGAGGAGAAGACGTGCTGCTATAGGTGCAAAGAGCTTTGCCGGTCTAAGGTGTGTCTTGAAAGACACACACAGCTCGCTATGGAGGGAAAAGTTGACTGTAAGAATAAAGAATATTGTGAAACATGTGAAGTTTACGTCTTTAGCCCCCACAAAAGGTGCAAGGAAACCAAGTGTGGACAGTGCTCTGAGAAGGTTGAAAGCTTGGAAGGGCATTTATGCTTTCTAAATTCGTTGGACCGGCCGCAAATTAGAGAAAGATACATCATTTATGATTTTGAATGCTGTCAAGAGACAGGCATCCATATACCTAATTATGCCTGTGCCAGGGATATGTTGAAGGATGAGGATGATAAAGATGTTGTGAGGTGGGATTGCTTTGGTGTTAGATGCCTGGAGCAGTTTGTAAAGAATGTTTATAAATCATAAGTTTAAAGGATGTATTTTTATCGCTCACAACTCCAAAGTTATGATGGGTACCTAGTACTGAGGCAGTTGATCCATGAAAAGGTTAGGGTTCGGCTTATAAGTCAGGGGTGGAAGCTATTGTGTATCACCCTACCGGATTATAAGATCCGGTTTATTGATAGCCTCTCATTTTTGCCCCTTAAATTAAGCAAATTACCCAAAGCTATGGGGTTTCAAGGCAGCAAAGGATATTTCTCCCACCTGTTCAATACAATGGCCAATCAAGACTACGTGAGACCACTCCCTGAAACCAAGTATTACAGCCCTGAAACCATGATGCCTGGGGAGAGAGAAGAATTCATGAAATGGCACTCTGCTAATACAGGTACTGTGTTTAAACTAAAGAAGGCTCTGGCTTACTATTGCAGACAAGATGTAGATATATTAAGGGAGGCCTGTATTCGATTTAGGGAACATGTGATAGAAATGACCGAGCTTGAGTGTTTCAGGGGGGTCGGGGGATATTGTTGAGGAGATAGCGATTCGATGCATTGACCCCACATTGGCATCTGTCTGTATGGCCCAGTACTGGTTCATGTATTTGAAGAGCTATACCATTGCATTAGCTCCTATGGACAGTTATCACAAGACATAGAAAAGGTATTCAGCTCCAGCGATTCAATGGTTGTTGCATATAGAGCACACTGAGAATCTCAATATCCAGCATGCTTTGAAGGGGGGTGAAAAGCAAGTAGGCAAATTTTGGGGGGATGGTTTTGCTGTCATAAATGGCACTCCCACAGCTTTTAAATTTCATGGTTGCTTTTTTCATGGGTGCCCTGTCTGCTACTCTGAAAAAGACTTCAACAAATTACTTGATTCAACATATGGAGCCTGCACAACCATACTAAGATTAAAGAAGAGTACCTCAGGGACCAGGGTTATGCTGTGCGCAGCATCTGGGAACACGAATGGAGGGCCATGGTGGAGGATGATGCCTCTTTGAAGCAGTTTCTAGTTGAGAATAACCTCCCAACTCCTTTGAATCCTCGAGATGCTTTTTTTGGTGATAGAACAAATGCTACATGCCTGTACTACACACCAAAACCCGGTGAACAAATCTTATACTATGATTTCACCAGTTTGTACCCGTTTGTGAATAAGACCAAGGAGTACCCAATTGGCCATCCGCAAATCATCTACCAAAACTTTGGGGACATAAAGCAATATTTTGGGTTGGCCAAAATCAAAGTGTACCCACCAAGGAATCTCTATTTCCCAATCCTACCCCACAAATCAGGGGGCAAATTAATGTTTAGTTTGTGCGCAACCTAAACAGAAAAACTGCAAACCACCCCCTGTAAACACAGTGATGAGGAAAGAGCTCTGACTGGGACATGGTGTACCATTGAATTAAATGTAGCTTTAGAAAAAGGTTACAGAATTGTTGAAATCTATGAGATCTGGCATTTTGAAAGAACATCAAATGAGCTATTTTCAAGTTGAACACGCATCTCAGACAGAAACAGGAGGCCAGTATAGAGGGGGCATGGACACCTCCTTTGGGTGATTATTTTGGACAGCTGACAAGTGAGATTCCACCAAACACTACGATAACAGAGTTGGTTGCGGCCGGTCCCAAAACATATGCTTATGCTTTGTCCAACGGTGAAGTGGTGCTAAAGGTGAAGGGAATCACACTAAACTGTGGTAATAGCAACAAGGTTAATTTTGACAGCTTGAAAGATTTGGTAGATGATTATTGTCTGTCTGGTGCAGAGAGAAAAAAGGAGATCAGGGTAGAACAGTTGGGGATTGTTAGGGTTAAGAAACAGTGGACCCTAGAAATGTGGGTCCTCCGAAAAACTCTAAAAGTAGTGTATAATAAAAGGTTATTAAAGAGTGAGGATTACTGTATGCTGCCTTATGGTTATTAAGGATGGTGGAAAACATTGCACAATTTGTACACCCTTTCTCCTGTATTATAAGTGGTCTGTCCAATTCTGGCAAATCTTTTTTTATCAAACAAATGTTAGAACTTGGCGATGTTGTGTTGTCTCAAATGCCTCAAAATATTGTATGGTTTTATAGTTGTTGGCAACCTCTGTACAAAGAACTGCTTAATAAATTCCCTTATATTAAGTTTATGGAGGAGCTTCCATCTTCTTTTGAAGATGATGATTTGTTTCCGCCAAATCAAATCACTTTAGCCATGATAGATGATCTCATGGCATTGGCTGGTGACAGCGATCAAATAGAGAAGGCTTTTACACAGTACGTCCATCACAGAAACCTGAGCATTATTCTCATACTACAAAACCTGTTCTTTCAAGGTAAGAAAATGAGAACAATAGCTCTGAATTCCAAATATTTGGTTTTGTTCAGCAGCCCCCATGATCAGATGCAAATTGTCACACTGGTCAGGCAGATGTATCCCACTAACACCCATTAATTTTTTAGAAGTATTCCAAAATGCCACTCGCAAACCACACGGGTACCTTTTGGTAGATTTGGCAGCCACCACTCCAGAATCCTACAGGTTGAGAACAGGACTCTTCCCGCCTGATTGGCCTACTGTTTACACAATGAAAAAGAAGTGTAAAAAGCAGTAGCCTAGTTACCTTAGCATTAGTTCATTTCAGATGTCAGAGAGGGTACTAGAAATTGGGGGCTTTTAAAAATCTTAGTAAAGGCCGGCCCAAGACAGAGAAAAGCCATCTTATGCAATGCTAATAATGACCTGGTGGGGGCAATAGCAGAAATAGCTCTGAACACCCTAAAAGGAAACTCTGAAACCTTCACAATTCCGGACTCTAAAGAGAAAGAAAGGTGTCATTAAAAAGTTGAGTGATAGAAAGGTCTCACTCAAAAAGAAGAAGAAGATCATACTTCAGTCGGGTGGTTTTATCGGACCCTTACTAGGGACAGCTATTCCACTGTTGACTAGCCTGTTAGCTAGATAAACCATGGATCATGCCAAGAAAATGTATCTGGTGTCGCTTCATCAGATGGAGCAACTACGGGGCAGGCTGCCTACTATGGGCTATAGCCACTAACCGGTTGGATGATGAGATGCGTACCATTCTTCAGAGAGCTGATTTGTGTGAGGATGACAAGATTAAGCTCTACAATTCTGCACTGCAAAGTTATCTAAGACTGACCAGGCAAAATGAGTCTGAAAAGGACAGACTGAATCTCATTTATTCACTGGAAGAGCCTCGGCCACTTCCAACATTACCAGAACAGCCGCCACAGCCATCTCCGCAGGACACAGCGATGGATGAGATCCTAAGGGGTGTGAGCACCCATTACAGGAAAAATGCAGAACTTTTGCTAAACAAAATGAAACAGCATCAGGACGTCTCAACCTGGCATGATCGTGGTACCTTTTTATACAAAGGGGTCCCTATTCCTGGTACTAATATTTTAGACTTGGTGAAAGGAGCCTCGCAACACCGAGCCCCTACTGAGAAGCGGAAACCTAAAGGCTGGGATGACTTTATGAATGCTATGGCTGAGGTGAATGTTCCAAACTCTGTGTTGGGGTCTACAACTGTTAAGGAGCAAATAGAAAAGTTGAAAGATTCTCTGGTTGTTAAGGATGAAACTGCTACTAACCCCATCTCTGTTATGACACTCCCTTTTGGGACTCAGAAGCCTCTGATTACCGGTACCTCCTCTAGCCCTTGGACATTAAATCCTAGAAGTAGGTTCAAGTTTGGTGACTGGCTCAATTTGTAAAATGAATAAAAACACAGTGAAACAAGTAGAAACGTTTAAGTCTTTTTCTTTATTTTACAATAAGGCATGCATGTCTGCATGCATTGGTGACGGTTACAGGTTCCAAGCCCCCTTCCCACCTTTATAGTTTTTACAAGCAACTTTACCATGTGGTCATTTTTAATAACGACATTGGAGTACATCTTTAAAATATTTTCATAGTCCACTCCTCTAGTCCGGTTCAGTAGAAAAAACGCACAGCGCTGGGGTGTTGCAGTTGACATTGGTGAAATGTGTACTTCTCAGCTTGCTGCTCTAAAAACATCACTATAGAGTCAGGAAAGTCAGGGCTATCTGGCGGCCTTCCATAAGAATAAAAAAATTCACCATATCCAGGAGATGGGAAGTAGAGGGCCAGCCAGTGTTCACCAGGCAGAGTGTGAGGGTGAGTATTTACAATTAATTCAAAAGGTCTTTTGGAGATATGTCTCTGGGGTAGCAGGTCACAAGGGTAGACCCCTAGAAAGGCAGTATTTCCAGAGAACAATTGGAGGAGCTGCAGTATGTCCATACTCACATATAATCGAAAAGCACATTCCTTGTGTGTCTTATTTCAATAAGGTTTTCAAAGATTGCATAGAGAATCATGTTGATGGTGTTGGGGAGGGGTTGTGCAAATCTAATTTCGGCTTTGAGGTTACCGTTCCGGATCAAAGAATAGTGCTCAGAGCACTCCTGATCAGGACTCAAGTCAAAACAATACAAAGTATACCCTCAGTTAAACTCTTCCCAGCTGATTATCAGTGGCCTGTCTTTCATGCCTCTGCCTGTGGCTTGCACCATCTGCATGTACTCTCTCACAAAAAAAACATGTTCATAATCAGGCTGAAGAGGCTTTGTGGGGATCTGCTTGCCATCACAATACAGGGCACAACAATTGACAGTGCAGTGTTGAAAATTGAACAGGTTTCTTTCATAATCCCCACTAAAAGATGCATTGTCCACAAACCCAATCACTAATTGTTTAGGTAGCTGCCCCAGAAATAGATTTTCCTGATTACATACAAGGCTACCTGCAGGAATGCTGTAAACCTTCATCCTCACTTGATCAATGGGGTATTTGGCATTGGAGGTGAGCAAAGCTTCTGCATGGCCAAGGTGTACTCCCGGGGCTACTTTTACATGTTTTACAAAGAGAGAAGCCACCAGGAGTTGCACTTTATAATTCTCATTGCTGTCCTTCATCACACAAAATTCATTTCTGGTTCATGTGAGTTTGACTTTCACATCAATGCCATTAATCAGCAGTCTGTCTTGAAAAAACAGATTGCTATGCAGAGGCCCTAGCAAATCCCATTTATGACTACCGGCCATGTGTCTTGCTCTTGCTTTGAAACTGGAGTTCCCAGCAGCTGTCAGTAGAGTACTCTCCATGAGTTCTGAGTCATCTTTGTAAAAACCCCAGCTGTAAATTGGGTACCCAGTGCATCACTACCAAAGTTCAGAATCAGTTCAATCATGGCCCGATAAAAATAGCAATGATGGCTCTGTGTAATGAGCCAATCTCCCAAGGTAACAGTGATGCTATAGGGTAGTTGGTCAGGCCCACCCTTGCCCCATCATCAATATCTGTCCCATCCACCTTTATAATCTTGCAACTCACATACAGCAGGGTGTTGTTTAAATCCGTGTAATGCTCACCATGCCCCATGATAAAAAATTCCAGGGGAGTGTTGGGTGTTAGCGCTGATAAAGGAGGGATCTCGACATAGGTACTGTTTTCAATACTGGTCTGTGTAGGCGCCAGTTGAAAAAGATCCAGTTCTGATTTAACACATTCCTCTGAAGCAGAATGAATAAATGACATATTGTATTAGAATATGTCTTCCTTGTCACAGGGCTTCCTCTTCTGTGCACATCTCCTCTTGGTATGACATGGCTTTTTCACAAGTCTTCTCTTTTTAAATGGAATAGGCGGGCCCAATGCATAATTCTTCCTGGCTATGAACAACCCTGATCCATCCTGCCCCCTTTCAACAACTTGGGATACAAGATGCCCCGCAACATCTCTGGCAATGTTTTTGGCAGCATACCGATGGGTATTTCTAACTGTGAAATATCTCCAGAGTTTGTTTTTTAGGGTTCTATTAAACCTCTCTATAACGGCTGCTTTAGTTTCACTATGAGTGACAAAATGATGAATGCTGTAATGTGCTAAAAGTTTCTTCAGCGGAATGTTCAAGAACTCTTTACCTGCATCTGTCTGTATTTTTCGGGGTGCACGTCCTGTTTGAAAGATATTCTGGAAGGCGGATGTAACTTCCCTCCCTGATTTATCAGATAAAGGGGAGGCCCAGGCATATTTAGATAACACATCGATAACTGCTAAGAAGTACTTTTTTCCATGATTCTCCTTAGAAAATTTGGAGACATCTATGAGGTCAGCCTGCCATTGATGATCTAAGCCAGACACTACTGTTTTATTTCTAGGAAAATTGATTCTTGCAGGCTTATGAAGCATATAAGCGTCTTACCCTGACAGCCACATCTTGACTTGCTTCATGGTCAGGTTTTTATCATGTTTTCTAGCTTCCTGAAAAAGGGTATTCACACCTCCATAACTCCCTAAACACCCCGGTGTATAATAAATATGGCTTAGAAGCTTTTCATGCATTGTTATACCGAAAGACACTGACAAATGTTCAAGTGTTGACATTAACACAGTCTTTTATTGGTTATACAGAGTTCAGAGGGTGCATGGCTCCACCATCAGAAAAATATCTCTCATCATCACTATTAGAATCAGAAGATAAAGGACTATAACACGCTATTTTACAATACTCTGACCTGCCTGTGTCCCACAAATCATGTCTGCAGTCACAAGCAAACCAGTCTTTACACAAATTGCAGCTTTTTAACTCACAGGGTAGATAGTGTGGTCTCTGGGATAGCTCATAATCCCTGTTATACTCTAGATCAGAAAAATCTGCAGAAGCTTTGTGGCCACGGCGATTACCACAGGAATATAAAAGCGGGGTGTCTTGAAGTGTTTGCTGTTTAGGTGTTACTAATTCAGAGTCTGCAAAATATAAAGCACATCCTGTTAGTGTGCTATCCGCTCCAGCATCATTTACATTATCATAAATGAAAACATATTTACTTACCATTGCTGGGAGATAATGTAGCATCACTCACCATTTCACAGGGTGTCCAGTAAGTACTCTGCATCTCAATGTTAAAGTTACAACACACCATGCTACAGCCATGCAACACAGGTCTGAAGAAAAACATTTTTTTATCATAACTCCTGCAACAGATTTTGTTGCATTCTGCCAGCTGGGCCTTGTATCAGAGTGTCCGATGCTAGCTTTTTCTGTTGGTGTAAAAACAGCTTTGGAAACAGAGGTTGCCATCTTCAAAAGACTGCTGGGATTAAATTGCTAGCTATTCAGGCCTGCCCGCACAAACTCCCTGCCCCTTGCAATGACACGCCCTTGAGTATTGCGCATGCTCAGATCACGGGGAGCATGACATGCCCGGGCATGTCCCAAACAAGGCCTAACCCCCTTTTTTTACTAGCAGACAGACAGAAACACGCATGCCCGGAATCGCGGTCCTGACATGCCTGAACAAGTTTTAAACACCTACTTGCCGCCTGGCTGCTTGCCTCTTGTGAGCATTTTAATTCCTGTTAATATTTCTTGTCTTTTGCTATAGGGGGGCAGAATGAATTTTATTCAGGATGCAAATGGCAAAATATGTGTCTTTAGATTTTTTACAAAGGTAAAAACCAGTTGTGGGTTTTAAAAGGGGCTGCGGTTTGTTTGCTTTTTCCCCTGCATCTGAGGAAATGATTTTAAAGCCACCTAGAAATAAATACCTTTTAGAAAAAAATACCTTTTAGAAAAAAGGAGTTAAATCAGGCTCTGGCTGCCTTTCAGGGGCTTCTTTTTCCCCAGCTTTTGAGGCATTGATTTTTAAAACTCCACAAAAAAATTAAAAGCATTGTTAGGCTAGAATGATTAGAAATAAAAAGCCTTTTTTATTTTTTATTTCACAGTTCCCCAAAGTAGGGCTTGTTTCCCAAAAACACAGGCCTCTGCTAATTATTCACTTTACTTAGCTCTTTTTGGTTTTGAATGTCCATAGAATTAGTCTAGGGTTAACCTAATCATGTACCCAGAGGATTGATTGCCAATCTTGATGGGATTAGGCCAAAACATCACATCTGGAGGGTGGGGGCTGAGCATGTCACTTCCGTTTAGGGCCATGATCTGCTGACATAATCAGCACGTGGGTTTGTTTACTTTGATGATGTCACTGTTCCAAAGTGCTGATAATTTTCATTAAAAAAGGTATACACTACTTCTACTAAGAGTGATAAGAGCTCCTAAAACATGCATAAAAGCACTACTGAAAAGGAGAGATAATAGAATGATGCCATTTCAGGAAGTCAGTTCTTTGATGGTCAAAGGAGAAATAGCATTGAAAGTGAAGAAGATATGCCATATTGGAGAAGGCCAAGATTTGGCCATAAAGCAATTGTATGTCATCTTTTTTTATTCTCTTTTGTTGTACTTTTGCCCATGTCCCAACAAAAAATATTGAAAGAAAAAAACCAAAAAAGGGATGAGATAATTCCATGATAGTGCTATCAAACAGCACTTTGAATGGCTTTTCTTTAATGTATATTTTATATCAGGATTTCATTAACTGTGCAGTGTACCTTCGTTGAGGAACCCAAAAGGTGCTTTTTCAAGAGGCAGCTGGACTTTCTTGTTTTTCTTTGACAATTTTTGGCTTCTCATCCAAGAAGCTTCTTCAGCTCTGACCTGGACGACTAAGAATCTCTAAAGACCTTCATTAAGGAAGTGCAGACCAGATCCAGGGAGTTATGGAGAACCTTTTAGTTCCATTGTTAGAATAAATCCATGTCTCCCAAGGTTCATTGTATTGTTTTCATGGTTCATTTGAGTTTATTTTGGCATTTGGACTTTTAGGGTGAAGGCAACACAGCATGGACTTTGTAGTATCAACAACATGGACTTTATAGTATTGTTGCATTTGAGAAATAACATTAGTTTTCTTGTATTTTATATTTTAATATATTTTTTCTAATGATGTTAATGGTGTTGAGTCCTTGGCGAAAAGCAGACACGAGAAGCAGTTGTAGTTCTCAGGTTTTCTTTTATTCTGTGTTCAGCTTACAGGTGAAGGCTTCAGCAACACCCCAAAGCTCCAAGCCTCTTATATAGGCAATTCCCGGGTCAATGTGTTACTTTTCCCGCGCCAGCACCCGCGCATGCGCACAGGCGCTGGCGACAGCCTGTCTGGTCCCGGGCAGCTTGCACCTGCCCGGGACTGCCTACAAACGCCCTGAGCCCGTTTGCAAGGCTCGGGACATAACACCCCTTACCCCCGGGCTAAGACTACTACCAACATACAATTATTTCTTGATGCAGTGTTCTACTCCCCAGTGCTCCTACTGTTTACTGGCTTTTGTTTAGCCAGCAATGTTATGTAATCCGCCAAGTACTTAGGAGATTTCCTTGCTCTCTGTGACCTTCTCAGCTCTGGGTTTCTGACAGGTGTTCCCTGACTGAAGGGAGACATGAGCCTGTTCTCCTTATTTTGCCTTGGTGCCTTCCAAGGACTGTGCCCCAATGCCTGGCCTGCTTGCTCGCCCACCGGGCTCGTCAGGCCAGGGCTTCTGTCACTTTGTGACCTGGTTGACCTGCCTAGCTGTAGGCCCTCGGGCCCCTTGAAGTGATAGCCACTGCTGGGCGTCTCTGTAGAACCTCCTAGGTCCGTCCAAGACCTGTCAGGAGGCTGTCCATTCCCTAAACCCCGTTCTGTGTCCGGGCTCGTGTGGGTTTCTGTACCTTCCCAAAACTCAGTTACTCCCTGATTTGGGCTAGAGGTGTTGCGGTCAGGACTTGGTTCCTCGACCACCTCCCTGTATGTTTGACCCCCTGTAGGACTTGGGGTAAGGTCAGGCCAACTCTGGGGATTATGTGCCAGCTCTCTTGCGGGGTATGATTTATTGGGATGCTCCCGGGTATCCTCCCTGACTGAAGTACTGTGCTGTGCAGGTGAATAGTGATTGTACCCCCGGGGTGACTCCCTGGCTGGAGTAGGCATGAATGCCTGGTAGTTGGATAGGCTCTTAGAATTCCTGTTTGGGGCACTCGCGGAATCTTGGAATGGGCCATTGGTGGCTCCATCATTGGAGGTGGGCAGCAGCTCGTGCCCCTCCCTTTGCTCTAAAGGGTCCTCCTCCCCCCAGGAAAAGACCCAGGAGTCTCATCTGGAAGATCCCACCTAGGGCAGAGTTGGTCGATGTGCCGACGCAGGACACGACCGTTGTCCAGGGCTACCTTGTAGGATAGAGGACCTGTGACCCTGGAAATAGAAGCGGGGACCCATGTATAACCAGGCCCGAAATTGCGAGTCCAAACCGGGGCACCCACAAGTAGTTGTCTAGGTGCCCTAGGATGTGAGGTAGATGAAGGCAGTCTGTCCAGATGCAACCGGTCAAGCTTCGTAGTAAGTTTGCGCCCCCAGCGAAGTTCAGCTGGGCTTCTCCCTGTAGAAGTGGACAGTGTGGTGCGGTAAGAAAGGAGAAAGTCAGCCAACCTGTGATGCCAGTCCCCATAGGTGAGTCTTTTCAAGGCGTCCTTTGTGATGTGGACCATGCGTTCAGCCATACCGTTGGTGGACAGGTGGAAGGGTGCAGATGTGGCATGACGAATCATGTTAGCCTGTAAGAAAGCTTGGAATTCGGAGGAAGTAAATTGAGGGCCGTTGTCAGACACGATGACATCTGGGAGTCCGTGTGCAACAAAAGTCCCCCTCAGTACCTGAATAGTCTTTGCAGTGGTGGTGGATGAGACAGGTACAACCTCAAGCCATTTTGAATGACTGTCAACGAGGACCAAGAAGAACTGGCCCTGAAAGGGCCCAGCGTAGTCAATGTGCACCCTAGACCATGGGGACTGTGTATCCTCCCATCTATGCACAGGAGCTTGGGGCATCTCTGGGTGAGAGCGCTGGCACAGGTGGCATGCATGCACTTTAGCCTCAATGTGTTTATCTAAACCAGGCCACCACAAGTGGCTGCGCGCAAGGTCCTTCGTGCGAACAATGCCAGGATGACCCTTGTGGAGGGACTCTAAGATCCTAGTCCTCATTGAGGTGGGAATGACAACTCTGTTTCCCCAAAGCAGACAACCCTGAGAAGTGGACAACTCGTTCCTTTTGGATCAGAAACTCTGAAACTCAGGACTAGGGCAGTGCTCAGGCCATCCAGACAAAGCCCAAGAGAGGACACGTGAAAGTGTGTGATCTGTGCCTGTTTCAGCGGCAACATCACTGGCATTCAGAGGAGACTCGGGCAAGGCTTGGATGGATAGAATGTTGACAGCTGGCGCAGGGTCAGCTTCTACTACTGGCAGGGGCAATCTACTGAGGCCATCAGCATGGCCCATTTCTTTCCCAGGCTTGTGGAGTAAGGAAAAATCATATGCAGACAGAAAAATAGACCACC
Source organism: Crotalus tigris (assembly GCF_016545835.1). Classification (NCBI taxonomy): domain Eukaryota; kingdom Metazoa; phylum Chordata; class Lepidosauria; order Squamata; family Viperidae; genus Crotalus; species Crotalus tigris. The sequence continues at coordinate 1,292,749 of NW_024096634.1, read as the reverse complement.
TAAGCATTCTAGGGGAAATGATTTGGGGAGTTTGTTTATGTGTGGTAAACAGTCCCAGCAGAGGCTTATGGTCAGTGAAGACCGTGAAATGCCTGCCATACAAAAAATCATGGAATTTTTTAATTCCAGCACAACAGCCAGAGCCTCCCTGTCTATCTGAGCGTAGTTGCGCTCAGCAGAAGACAGTGTTCTGGAGTAATATGCAACAGGAACCTGAGTTCCATCAGACCTGAGGTGGCTCAGGACGGCTCCTACCCTGTAAGGGAAAGCATCACAAGCGATCACACAGGAAGGGACTCATTGAAGTGTGCAAGTACACTGTTAGAAGTGAGTAAGGCCTTGACCTCATTGAAACTAGCCTCATGTGTTTGTGACCACTGCCACACTGCTTGTTTGTCTAATAGCCTGTGAAGAGGCTCAGCTACACTAGCTTTATGTGGAAGAAAGGAATTGTAGAAATTCAGGAGGCCCAGAAAGGCCTGAAGTTCAGCCTTAGACTTTGGCCTAGGTGCTTCTAAAATGGCAGTTAGTTTGGATTTAGCAGGGTGAATCCCAGCAGCATCAATTTTGAACCCCAGAAATTCAGTAGAAGGCACCCCAATTTTGCATTTGTCTTTTTTGAGCTTGAGGCCTGTTTTCCTGAACCTTAACAGAACAGCCCTTAGCCTTTCAGCTAGAATGTGTGTGGAGTCTCCTGCAATTAAGACATCATCAAAGTAGGGGCAAACCCCCGGTATGCCCCGTAGTGTGTTTTCCATTACGCTTTGGAAAATCCCAGGAGCGACATTCACTCCAAACTGTAGCCTTTTTACCTTAAAGGCTCCCCTGTGGGTCACAATAGTCTGAGCTATAGCAGCATCATCATCAACAGGCAGCTGTTGATACGCTTGAGCTAGGTCAAGCTTTGCAAAAACGCGCCCCCTCTTGAGGGAGGCCAGAATATGACTGACCACAGGAACAGGATAGGCATGTTGCTGCAATGCCTTATTAAGAGTGCATTTGTAGTCAGCACAAATGCGAATGTCCCCATTTGCCTTTAGAGGCGTGACAATGGGGGTCTCCCAAGGGCTGGAATCAACAGGTTCTAGAATTCCCTGTTGGATCAGTTTGTCTAACTCAGTGTCAATTTTACTCTTTAAAGCAAAAGGGACCCTTCTTGCTTTAATTCTAATGGGAGTGACAGTGGGGTCTAGTTTTAAGGACACAGGGGGTCCCTTGAATGTGCCCAGCTGGGGGCTGAAGACATCTGCAAATTCTTTGCAGACTTCCTGTAGGTCGAGTGTTTGTAAGCTGTTGAGCCCCGTGACGTGTATCCCCAAGGCTTCAAACCAATCGAGTCCTATGAGACTCGTTCGTTCACCCCCTACTACTAATAGGTCTAGTGGACCTTCAAAATTCTTATACTGTACGTTAAGGGTGGCCTCCCCCTTAACACACACTCTCGAATTCTGAAAATCTGTTAGCACAATGTCAGAAGGCCTTAACTTGGCCTGAGTTCCACTGCCGGAACAAATCTTCCTAAAAGTAGGCAAGGAGATGATTGAAAGTGCAGACCCCGTGTCTAGTTCCATGGTTAATGGAACCCCTTGTAGCTTCACCTTGAGTGACAGCTTTTTCTTAATGGGCTTGTGTGTGCCTGTCCTAAAGATGCTCCTTCGCGAAGCGCAAAAACCTACCCTATTCTGGCTGGGGACCCTGGTACCTTTCAGGCGCAGTTCTTCCTGGGGTTGTACCTTTCGTCGGCCCAGACACACAGCTGCAATATGTCCTTGTTTTCCGCACGCCCGGCAGATAGCGGAGCGGAACTGGCAGTCGGCTCTCCTGTGGCGACCTCCACAGCCGATGCACTTGAGGGGAGCTGAAGAGCTTCCTTTCCGGTTCTCTTCCTTCGTGGGGTGGAGACGGTCGACTTCCTCGTCCGGATCCTCCTCAGAGTTCCCTCAGACTTCTTTTTGGTGCACGGATGCAACATCTGGACTGTTCCTGATCGGCCGCATGTTCTTGATGGCGCCGCCTGCTGCTTCTTCTGCGGTGACCTCTCTCAAGGCATCTTGGAAAGACAAGTCCTCTTTGGCGAAAAGCCTCTGTTGTAGCTCTCGATGCCTTAGCCCGCACACGAATCGATCCCTCAGTCGTTCTTCGAGGTCCTTGAACTCGCAGTGCTTGGCGGCCTTTCTTAATGCGGCGATGTATTCTTTGGCCGATTCTCCAAATCGTTGATCCCTCTGCTCGAAGGTGTGGCGCCATGCGATGACGGACATCTTAGGCTGGAAGTGCTCCTTCAATAGCTTCTTTAGATCTGCGTAGCTGACAGACTCTAATGGAACAGGTGCTGCAAGGTTCTCTGCGATTTCGAAGGCGTCTTGGCCGCAGACACAAAGCAGGGTGGCAGCCTTCAAGCTATCTTCCCTCACTTGGTTCACCTTGAGGTAGTTTTCCACCCTGGCTACGTAGGAGTCCCACCGCTCTGGAAGTGAGACGTCGAACTCCGAAAGCCTTCCAACCTTTGCCATCTTCTGGAGACGGGTCTATCAGCCAGCCTACCCCCAAATGCACACTGGATTGGCGGGTAGCTGCCGAGTCAACTCTGTTCCGCCGCTCAGGACTCACTTGGGTAAGCTTACACCTCTTCCTTTCCAGACGATGTAAGGCATCCCATCCTCGTCGCCAGTGTTGAGTCCTTGGCGAAAAGCAGACACGAGAAGCAGTTGTAGTTCTCAGGTTTTCTTTTATTCTGTGTTCAGCTTACAGGTGAAGGCTTCAGCAACGCCCAAAAGCTCCCAGCCTCTTATATAGGCAATTCCTGGGTCAATGTGTTACTTTTCCCGCGCCAGCACCCGCACATGCACACAGGCGCTGGCGACAGCCTGTCTGGTCACGGGCAGCTTGCACCTGCCCGGGACTGCCTGCAAACGCCCCGAGCCCGTTTGCAAGGCTCGGGACATAACAAATGGTTTATCAAAACATTGCAGATTGGAATGTAGAAACTTTTTTACTTTACTACAGATGGATTGATTAATACTGTATAACATTGCCAAACTGCAAGATAAACTATCTTTGGTCTCCAGATGTAGGTAGAATAGAAGAGTTTTTGTATTTTAGTTTGTCTTCTGATAAGATAGAGAACTCTTTAGTGTTGACTGACATCTGGTTTGTCTCTTCAGGAATGCCAAGTAATCTTATGACATTTTTCTTCATTAGCATTCTAAATTATATGCCAACAGACTCCATGAAGTTCACTTAAATGAACATATATGGTATTATAGGATGTAAATATGTAACATGTTCAACTTCATGTAGCTGATTTTTTATGTAAAGGAGAAGATACTTTTGAACTGTTTAATCAACTTTGATTTTGTATTTTCCTTTGATGCATTAACTATGAAAGAGAATGTAAGCAGAGGCCCAGGATTCTCTTCTTTGAATAAGAATATCCCTTTTTATCAGAGCATTCTGAATAAATTGCACTAATATGGTCTTCCTGCCTTGCATTTGCTTCATTGGGATCGATGCATACTGGGGCATGAGCTTAGGGCCAGACTTTGCTATTAGGAGATGTGTACATTAAGATCGCACTAAGGAGTGGTGTGATGGCAAAAAGTTTAGAAACCCTTGCTTTAAATGAGAAATAAAATAATACTAAAATATAAAAAGTGAGAAATCTTCAAAACATCAGTTTTGATGTTAACATTGTTGTTAGCTTAGAGAAATGTCTAGAATGACGCCAATGACTCTAGCCATTTCTTTCCCTTCTAGCTAGCTAGCAAAAGCAGAAGGGGAAATACACACATGCATGCACACAGATACATATATAGATGGAGATTCTGTGCTCCATTAATCTCCATCTATCAGAAAATCCTCTTAAGGCTATGGTCAGTTGAACACATATAGAACAGTTAGCCAGCTTCTAAGCTAGCCCAGATTCTTGGAGTTAAAAAGTGAATATAATGTGTTCCAACTTGTTTGGAATAAAGGACCTTGGTATTCATGGATTTTGTTTGTTTTTTAACTGACATGGCATGGTTGATGTTCTTCTGTTTCATTTGATAGAAAAACAAATAACTAAATGAAGCACTGAGCTGTGTGAGTAGTTTTGACTTATTCTAAGAAAATGATGCTTTCCAAATCAAGCATATCTCTTTTAGTTATTGAGTAATCCCAATTCCCGTTTGGAACTGTTTGAGGCATAAGTGTTGGTTGTATATAATGCAATATCAAGTGATGCTTACTTTCGACATCTTCCCAAGCAGAATACTTACACTTTCTGTCTGAATCAGTTGTTGCAGCAGTTCAGAAATTAGATGTAGATTACCCAGAAAAATAAAACAATCCTCTTCTCTTCTCTTCTCTTCTCTTCTCTTCTCTTCTCTTCTCTTCTCTTCTCTTCTCTTCTCTTCTCTTCTCTTCCACTCCCCTCCCCTCCCATCTCCTTGTCTCTCTGAAACAAATGAATACAATTAATATTATTTTAAATTTAAATATGGATCTATCATATGAGATATCCAATATACAAATGACAAAAAGATGAAAAACTAATGTAGATGGTTTCCACCAATTTTGCAAGACAGTTGTGGTCATAATATATAGAAATCCATACTATTAAGATTGGTTAATTAATAGCTATTAGAAGTATGCATTGTATCACAGAAAAATGCATGTCCCAATTTCATACTCAAAGGCATAAGTGCTTGAAGTTTCAAGGAGATCTAAAGCATGATATTTTCTTGTTTTCAAAATGAAGGGGGTCTGGAGACAAACCAATCTCTTATTTGTATATCTAATTTTTCCAAGCTTAAATCTGGTTTAGCCCATATCCATTTACTTTTAAATTTATTCTTTTAAAGAAATTTCCATAAAAATACTTCTTCATGTTTTCTCTAACATAATTGTCTTCCTCTTGAGAACCTCCTCCTCACATACCTATTTTCATATTTTCTATATATTTTCATGGCTGGTTGTGATTTTTGGAGGATAAATGGCTTTCCATGTACGTAGAACTGCAAAGCTAGTTTGTATTAAGAAACAAACAAAAAGATTTTTCCTATTGCTGTTGAAGAATGTCTTGATTTCAAGAACATCTTGAACAATATCTTGATGTTCTGTGATCTTCTTGTGATTTGTTGTTCAATCACTGAGTCATGTCCAACTCAGGACATGGGACTCCATGGACTATAGCATGCCAGCCCCCCCTACCCTCCACTGTCTCCTGGACTTTGCCCAGATTCATGATCATTGTATCAATGACACTATCTAACCATCTCATCCTCTGCCATCTCCTTCTTTTGCCTTCAAGTTTTCCCAACAAATCCTCTCTTCTCATTAAGTGACCAAAGTATTTGAGCTTCAGCCTCAGTATCTGTCCTTCCAAAGAACAATCAGGATTAATTTCCTTTAGGATTGACTGATTTGATCTCCTTACAGTCCAAGGGAATCTCAAGAATCTTCTCCAGCATCACAATTTGAAAGCATCAATTCTTTGGTGCTCAGCCTTTTGGTCCAACAACCATACATTACTACTGGGAAAACCATAGCTTTGACTATACCTCTTATGATTATATTGATGTTTAATGCCTCTTATGATTATATTGATGTTTAATGCTCTGTTATCCATTAATCTATTCAATGTGTTTTTTTCCCACATTTACTCTTGTGATTATATATATATATATATATATATATATATATATATATATATATATATATGTTTTCTATATATATATGTTCAATGATGCAATCTTCAATCTCTGGGAAGAGTATACTCCAGTTATTTATTGTTAAAACAACATTTTAAAACAATAAAAACAGTTATATACAAGATTAAAACAACTTAGCTTTCACTGGTCCTCTGCCAGCGTCCTCAGAGTGGGGCTTAGGGGGGGGGAGTTCTTTTTATCCCTTTGCTGATCCAATTGCCTACTCATTGCCCTTGTGACAGGGCCACTCTTCCTGATTGCCTGTGACTGCCTTAACTGTTCTGCCCTCTCTTTTTTGCACTCCAATTTTGTATTTTTCTGCTCTGTCATCTTATACCGCCTCCTCCTCCCTGCACTGTTATTACCAACACACTACTCAATCCCTCCTCTCTACCCAATGCAAGGTGCCTCCTCCGATTCAACACCACATGAGTCCTGTCACAGAATTCCTCCTTTTTATTCTCCTTGTTGGGCTGCTGATCTACCTGCTGTTTTTGCATTCCATTGCCAGTTCCTATCTCATCTCCCTCCTCCAACTCCCCTCCTCTCCTAACCTGCTGATTCATACACCCTTTGTTGTCCATTCCTGTCATCCTTCCCTTCTCCAATTTTTCCCTTTCCCTAACCTACCTACTTGTGTACCATTCCTGCCTACCATCATCCTCTCCTATCACTTTTCCCTTCTCCAAATTATCTCTCCTTCTCTTCTGTTGGTCTCCCTGCTGTTCCTGTTTCCCATCCTGCCTTCCTATCAACCTTCCTCCCTTAGGTAGTTTGTCTACCCCTTCAGTCTGCCGATCTCCCTGCTGTTCCTGTCCTGCCCGATCCATTCCTGTCCTTCTTTGCTCCCTTAACACTTCTCCCCCCCCATCCTGCCCATCCTTCCCTACGTCATCCATCCCTGTCAATCCCCCTTCCTTCAACAGCGCAGGGAGGGGGAGGCGGTACAAAGATGACAGAGCAGAAAAATACAAAGTTGGAGTGCAAAAAAGAGAAGGCGGAACAGTTAAGGCAGTCACAGGCAATCAGGAAGAGTGGCCCTGTCACGAGGGAAATGAGTAGGCAATTGGATCAGCAAGGGGATAAAAAGAACTTTCCCACCCCCTAAGCCCCACTCTGAGGACGCTGGCAGAGGACCAGCGAAAGCTAAGTTGTTTTAATCTTGTATATAACTGTTTTTATTGTTTTAAATGTTGTTTTAACAATAAATAACTGGAGTATACTCTTCTTGGAGATCGAAGATTGCATCATTGAACAAATATGCCCGGGATTCGTATTTTTATAACCATTAAGGATATATATATATATATATATATATATATATATATATATATATATATATAGTTAATAGCACTAAAAATATGAACCCTGGGAATATTCATATTTAAAATAAGGTGAGCACCAGGGTGATAAAACTATAAAAGTTTAATTTAATTTAAAAACGCCAAGCTTTCGCCGTCACCTGCCGGCATCCTCAGGGCTTAAAACGCCAGGGAGTGAGAGAGTCTCTTATAAGCAAGCCAAAGTCTGCGCCCGGCTCCTCGATCTCGTCATCGGACCTAATTGGTTGGATTGTGCTCCGGTGACTCGTTTCTTCCTGCACCCCTTTTTTCGCGTGTGTCCTCATTTGCCTTCTTTTCTTTGAGCTCTAAAGTAGGTGGAGCAGCCTCCTTACCTCTCTGATTGTCTCTGTTCTCTCCCTTGGGTTTATCGAGTAGTTTGCATTTCTCCTTCTCCTTCTCCCAATCCACATCTGCATGACTATTCTCTCTCTGAATATTTTCCCTTTCATCCCTAGTACCTCCCCCTTGTGCCCAACTGCTGTCAAGATGGTCACATGTACCACTCTGGGTTAATTGGGGTGTAGTAGTAAGCTGGGATGATTCAATAAGTTGTTTGTCTATGCAGCCAGTCTCGTAGATGCAGTCAAACCCAGTTAACATGCTCCCCCCCTTTCTTTTGTCTCCTGTGCTCTTTTTCCCCGCGTTATAAACAGAGGTCTCGGTCTGGGGGGAGGTGGGGTTACGATCTTTCCGAACATCACAGCATTCCTCTTCCATCCTCCTCCTCGCTCCGTTGCCTCTCATTCTTGCGTGCCTGTAACAAGGATCTTTGGAGTCGATGGGTGCTGTTGATGTGAGGCGCAGTAGGCTGATCCCGTAAGTTCCGCCCTCTCGCGCGTTCCTCCATCCGGGTTCACTCTTCTCTCCGCTCTCCAGAGTGTCCATCGGCTTGCAGTCGCTCCTAGAGCTATCCCACACCCCATACATCCCCAACTCGGTCGGCATTATAGAACGGAGGGGTTCTCAGACGTTGTTCTTCATCTTCTGGGTTGTCCACGACTAGCTCTAGGATATAGGATCGATTGTATGGACTGCCCATGTAACTATGTTGGGGAGACTTCAAAACGAGTGAAGACTAGGGTCCATGAGCACAGACTAAAAGTGAAAAAGGGCGAGCAGCACTCCCAGATATGGGTTCACATGGCAGAATTGGGCCACCGCTTTAATTTTAATGAGGTATGCGTCTTGGCAAGTGACAGTACAAAGGGGGGCCGCCTTCTTAAAGAGGCATGGCTTTCCAATAGTAACTCCATTAATCGACACATTGACCTCTGCTCTGCACACTTGACATCAAGATCATGGAGTGCGGCCAGTTACCCATCCCGTTACCGACGGCTCGACGGCAGACCTAGTGGAAAAACCAAGGAGAACATGCCAACCCCCCGACTAGTCGTGGACAACCCAGAAGATGAAGAACAACGTCTGAGAACCCCCACCACCCCCACAATGTTGACGCGCTCCCAAAAGACCAGGAGGGCGATAAAAACTAAAACCCAGAATCCCCATACTACGAACACCAAGGACTTTCCAATTGACATGGCAGAAAGCATCTACGGCTTGAGAGGAGTAGGACGATTGATCCGAAGAAGATGGGATGACCCCTCCATTCTATAATGCCGACCGAGTTGGGGATGTATGGGGTGTGGGATAGCTCTAGGAGCGACTGCGAGCTGATGGACACTCTGGAGAGCGGAGAGAAGAGCGAACCCAGATGGAGGAATGCGCGAGAGGGCGGAGCTTACAGGATCAGCCTACCGCGCCTCACATCAACAGCACCCATCGACTTGTCCTTGTCACAGGCACGCAAGAATGAGAGGCAACGGAGTGAGGAGGAGGATGGAAGAGGAATGCTGTGACGTTCGGAAAGATCGTAACCCCACCTCCCCCCAGACCGAGACCTCTGTTTATAACGCGGGGAAAAAGAGCACAGGAGACGAAAGAAAGGGGGGGGAGCATGTTAACTGGGTTTGACTGCATCTACGAGACTGGCTGCATAGACAAACAACTTATTGAATCATCCCAGCTTACTACTACACCCCAGTTAACCCAGAGTGGTACATGTGACCATCTTGACAGCAGTTGGGCACAAGGGGGAGGTACTAGGGATGAAAGAGAAAACATTCAGAGAGAGAATAGTCGTGCAGATGTGGATTGGGAGAAGGAGGAGAAATGCAAACCACTAGATAAACCCGAGGGAGAGAACAGAGACAATCAGAGAGGTAAGGAGGCTGCTCCACCTACTTTAGAGCTTAAAGAAAAGAAGGCAAATGGACACACGTGAAAAAAAGGGGTGCAGGAAGAAACAAGTCACCGGAGCACAATCCAACCAATTAGGTCCGATGACGAGATCGAGGAACCGGGCGCAGACTTTGGCTTGCTTATAAGAGACTCTCTCATTCCCTGGCGTTTTAAGCCCTGAGGATGCCGGCAGGTGACGGCGAAAGCTTGGCGTTTTTAAATTAAATTAAACTTTTATAGTTTTATCACCCTGGTGCTCACCTTATTTATATATATATATATATATATATATATATATATATATATACATATATACATACATACATACATACATACATACACACACACACACACACACACACACACACACACACACACACACGAAGCCCAATATTTAAAAGCAACATAAGGTTTTGGCAGCTTTCTGTAACAAGGAGGAACAAAATGTGTGCCAAAAATCTGTTCATTACAAGTTGAATAAATACAAAAGATTGCCTTTTTCTAAATAAAGTATATTCTTGATGTTGATCAGGGGTGCTTGCCCTCCCAGGTGTGTGATATGATATACCAGGGGTTACAAAAACTTGGGCTTTCAAAATTATAGTTGTATATGCATAATTCGTTGCCGTTGTTATGAACTTTTGTAAGGGCTGCGAGAATATATCAGAAGCGTTCTAGGGCAGGGCTTTTCAACCTTTTCACAGATTGTACCACTTTTAGGACATGACAATATTTGAGCACCACCAGTGCTTAGCAAGGTGTCAAAAACTTGATGAATAAAAAAAGGGGGGGAGGATTTTGGGTTTTACTGATTAGATTCATTTGTTGTTATAGAAATGGCTAGTTCATAATGTTATGGAAAAGTAAAAAGTTGAGGTTCAATGTTACTGCTTCCTTCTACTGCAACAGAGGAAATCTGTTCTTTTTCCTCTCTCCCCCTCACTTTCCCACCCTTTTCCTCCCCACTGTGTCCTACTATTTGCTTTTGTATTTTTGTATTTTATTCTATAATGTAATAAAATATTACAAACTGTAGAAAAAAGAAAAAAAAAGTACCAGTTTTAATTTCCTCGGTGGCTATTCCTTTGCTGAATCACTTTCCCTTTGCACTGACAAATGTATGATGAGTTTATCCATGTTTATTAATATGCGCCACTACCAGCTAGTCCAGGGGTCTTCAAACTTTGCACTTTTAAGACTTGTGGTCTTCAACTCCCAGAATTCCTCAGCCCTCACAGCTGGTTGAGGAATTCTGGGAGTTGAAGTCCACAGGTCCTAAAGTTTCTAAGTTTATAGACTCCTGAGCTAGCTGGTCATCCCTTCTTCTCTCCCTTCTGAGCTCTTCCACAGTGTAGTAAGAATGCACCCCCCTAAATCCCTTCCCTGTACCCTTAAAGACACAGGAATCAAGTGAAAAGCAAGAAAGGATCACAAAATAAGCCTCCTTTCTTTTCTCTTTAAGCTGCCTCAGGCGTGTCATGTGTCACAATATTGCAATCCTAGACTGAAAGATTCTGGCAATTGCAAAAAGTTTTAGCTTTAAATTAAACCTGTTTACCTTCAAAAAAAACTTTCTAAAAGCCACAGACAGACTCAATTAAAGGGGGTAAAACTAATTTCATTTGTTTAAAGGGATTAAACCTTTCCTGTTGTCTTTTTTCCCCGTCCCCAACCAAACCACCTCCTTTTATAGCGTCTCCTCTCCTCCCCCCCCCCTTTTCTTCAGTTCACCTCCAGCTCCGAGCTGCTTCCAGAAGTGCCAATCAGCTGGAGCCCTGCTGGCTCCTGGGGTTTCTGCTGAGCCGAGACAGTCCTGCAGCTGCAGCTGCCTCTCCCTCAGGCTTGGCTCACTTGGGCTCATTCCCGTCTCCCGCTACACTTGGCTAGCAGGCACGTACCACCTGCTATGTGGCAAAGTACCACAGGTGGTACGCGTACCACTGGTTGAAAAGCCCTGTTCTAGGGGTGTGGGTTATAGAAAAGGTTGGGAGCCACTAATGTAGATAGTAGAAGGATTCAATTTTTTAATTTTTAGAACAAAGTTTATGCAAAACCATCTGATAGGAAAGCTTCAGAATGTAAAGAAAAATCCAAAGAGGTTCAAACTGTCAGGTCTGGTCACAAAAATATTGTTAGCATATCAATTGCAACGTAATGTATTGTTTATTGTGGTGGTCTCCCATGGAGAATGAGACACGCACGCAGCAGGTATCTCGGGATGAGAGCCCAGAGCTGACTCCAGCACCCTATTTTATTGTTACTAAGGTTTTTACATCACACAGCGTAAGCAAAAGACGTATATAGGGGTGGTTACAATATATCAAATAACAGACACTTTCCAGATGCAAGGCTACAGCAGGTGTTCTTATCAGAGTCTGTCCAAAAGGCTGATGTATGCATCCTGTGTTTGGAGCAGTCCGCCTGCTATCTCAAGGCCCTTGTGGGAGATGCCCATGGGCAGAATGTGCAATTAATCCCACATCTCCTCCTTTTCTGTTTTTTCTTTAATGTTACTCACTTCCAGTTCCAGAAGGGATCTTGATTCACTGATTAAGGCGTCCTTCCTAGTGGAGGGCGTAACATTTTTGCACATTTGCAGGAGGGAGGGAATACATTGAATGCAACAACATAGCAATACAAATAATATCAAAATGGTTACTATAATAGAAATCAAAGATTGTAGCCAGGATCCATCCGGTAGCCAGGACCAAAGGGCACCCCAAATATCCACGGTGCCTGATCCATCACTGCGTAAGGGATTATTTTGGAGCAAAGATTCCATTTTCCTAGCTGTAGCAGAAATATTAGGTTGAAAATCATGTATATACATACAACAATGAGAATGAATTAAGGCACATACACCGCCTTTTGCTGCTAAAATAATATCTAAAGCATACCGATTTTGCAAAACTACTTCCCTTATTTCCCCCATTTCTTGATTAATCATTTTAATGCTGTTAATTGTTTCATTAAACATATGAACAGTCCAATTGTTAAGCAAATGAAGGTCTCTATAGTTCATGGCAACTCCTAGATTGGGTAGAATCCCTCTGCTGATTTGAGTACTGATGTTTGTCCATTGATTGCTTCGATAAGTGTCATTTACCTTAGTAAGGTTGCTTTTGATGGATTTGCATTTCTTTGCTGAATTCCATCATTGAAAGGAATGGCATGAAAAATAAGGCCACCATGACTGTCACCAGGAATTTGCATGCAGATCCAACAGTTCATGACGTTAAGTATAAGAGCAGTGCGCCTGGCATCCCGTACAAAAGCATTAAAAGCCCACAGTCCCTGATCCTCATATGCCTGGCTGAGGTGGCGTATGTTGAGCCATATAAGGACGAACACAACGAGCTGGAGTCCAAATGATCTCGCCATGGTCGTCTATTGCAGCATAGCCTCGACCCCAAGTAATGAGGGAGGCAGGCCCTTTCCAGGTGGGATCAGGCAAACGTCGATAATATACCTGGGGGCGTGAAGAATCTGTGGGAGAAGCAGAAAAATGCCTGCTTGCGGCAGTTGAGCCAGGGGTGCCAGAAACATTCAAAAAGTTTAAGGTAAAAAGTACAAGATTAAGAGTATTTTGTATCCCAGGCAAGCCGGGGGTATTTTCCCCTTTCTTTTTTGCATGCATGTCTAGAGCCTTTTTTACGGTCTGATTGGCTCGTTCCACGATCGCTTGACCAGTGGAGTTATATGGAATGCCATTGATTAAAAAAGGCATCACCAGTTTTTGGGAAGTAATTTGCTTTGTTAGTGCCAATAAATCAAAGGAAGAATTGCCAGAGTGAGGTGCATATGCAGCCTCTAGAATGGGTGGTGCTGGACATGGTAATAAAACCAAGCGTACCACCATATCCCCCCCGGTTCATTGTGACAGGGAGATTGGTATAAAATTGGACTTTTAGGGTGTCTCTATACATGGGATCTATCAAACCTGGAAGCACAAACACTCCTTGTTCCCGAGCAACAGGTGTGGGAAGGATTATTGCCTCCGTTTCCGGAGGCAAGGGTCCAGAATAAAGAGTTTCAGCAACCGTGAGTAGGTTAGGAAAAGTAACAGAAAGATCAGAAGCCAATTTTAAATCAATGCCAGAAAAACATTGCGAAGCTGGAGTAAGATCTGAAAAGGATGCAGCCTTTGGAGAGGGGTTAGCTGCAGACTCCTTTGTTAGTTTAACAGGGAACAACTCTGTCTCGGATAGTTCAGAAACGCTTAAATCACCATTGTTTAAAGCCTTTTGAAAAGCACCACTGGGCCGGGAGAGAGGAGACAACGTGGCAGGAACAGGAGAGGCTGTTTGCTGTTTATCAGGATCCATAAAATTTGCAGGGGCAGAAGGAGGGTTAAAACCTGCTCCAAGGGGTAAGGGAGTGGCCAACATAACAGACGGATTTTTATACGGTGGAGGATCTAATAAAGGCTGAGGAGGCGATTCAGCATAGGTTTGAATCAGAGTATAGGCAATTTTCCAAAGGCACAAAATCTCTGGGGGGGCTCTCGGAGACTGATGGAGAACAGTACCAATTTTCCTCCATGTATCTACTTTTAAAGATCCAGACTCCGGATAGGATGAGCAGTTAGCCCATACGTAAGCAAGCAATTTAACAGCCTCAGATTTAGAAAGGTGACGGGTTAATTTCTGTTCCTGATCAGTAAGATATTTTTTCCTGCCAAGTAGCCTCAGCTCTTCCACATGCTGCTTTTGAGTGTGAGACATTCCACCCCCCATACTTACGAAGAGGAGTCAGTTGCCAGCAACTTCGTCGGGTGCACCAAGCCTATTCCAGGCGATAAGTAAAGGGTTGGCAGGGACGTATCCTTCAGTGGATCACATCGGGGTCACCAGATGTGGTGGCCTCCCATGGAGAATGAGACACGCACGCAGCAGGTATCTCGGGATGAGAGCCCAGAGCTGACTCCAGCACCCTATTTTATTGTTACTAAGGTTTTTACATCACACAGCGTAAGCAAAAGACGTATATAGGGGTGGTTACAATATATCAAATAACAGACACTTTCCAGATGCAAGGCTACAGCAGGTGTTCTTATCAGAGTCTGTCCAAAAGGCTGATGTATGCATCCTGTGTTTGGAGCAGTCCGCCTGCTATCTCAAGGCTCTTGTGGGAGATGCCCATGGGCAGAATGTGCAATTAATCCCACAGTTTATAACTGAACATCTTACAAACCTGACATGAACTTGGCAGTCTTGCTAAGACTCATTTTTCCTGCCAACAAGATGTCTTTTGCGGCCTAAATTCTTCACAGCCTGCTGTGATAAGAGGGTTGTGGAAATTGATGACTGTTAGACTGCTGCCCTGAAACCTTTAATTTCATGCTCTTTTTCTGTGCTGAGTTTTGGTTCCAGTTGGCTTATGCTTTGGAAACTACAACACCCTGCTGGGTTAAATGTGATGGACAATCTCTATGAAAACCAATCTGTTATTTTGACGGTAGGTTTGGCAGAAGTCAAGACCACCTCTTCCCCAAACTAATTTGAGCAGAGGCAAGAGGGAAAGGGAAGGAAGAGGAGAGGGAAAGTGTTTTTAGAAAGAACTGATTCTGCATTTTATTGGCTGTGTATTTGATTTAATTCTTCCTATATACAGTAAAGGAATCTAAGCTTTGCCTAAGGTAGCATTTCTGATCTCTGATAATAACACTGATTTTAATATTCAAAGCTGCGCTACTGTGAATCTAATTTAAACATACTACCTTATTTTATATTGATTCCAATTAGTATCCCATATAAGAAGACATCATGGTTCCATATTCATATAAAATATCCTTTTTTCAGGGCAAAATCATGCCAATGGCTGAATGTATTATTATTAGTACTGGAACATATATGCTACAATTGCTTCTTGGTAAAACTTAAATATTGCAATATGTGTGTCCATTAGTAGTCATAGGATGTTTGAAATCAATGCTTCCTGCTTTCAAAAGAAAAATCCAAATTTCAGATGCTATATGTTTCATGAACTTTTATAAAAACATGTGTAAGATATTGTGATGGAGTGTTGTAGTCCCCTTTCCCAGGAGGAAGGGAGGTACATTCTGGAGGAATAAGAGGCCAGATGTTTTTTGTGAGAGGAAGAGGGAAATAATGGTCCCTCCCTAATATTTCTTAAAGAATATGCCTGATGTAAATAGTAGAATGCTTCAGTTTGGCAAGATTCTATCTATAGCTTTGGAAAGAAATCTACTTGGAAGAATCACCACATGTCTTTCTTCGTTTTCAGGCCTAAAATGTATCAGCTGAACCACAAGTACTTTCCATATTAAACAACATTTTCCTTTGTGACATTGAAGTCTTTCTCACTGAGCTGTGATGCTACTTACAGAGTTGTTAAAAAGAGATGGTATAGTTTCTATATTTGTAGACAAAGGTCTACAGAATATGTCCAAATCATATTATATAATGTATCTCAACAAATCTATTTATTAAACGCAGCCATCTGTTATACATAGCTTTATTAATATTTGTGTTTGATCTCTTATGATGTGATACTTCTCTTGGTAGTGCCATAGAATTCTTGTCCAATAAATAATAAAACCAAAGTTTCCCTATATGGGAACTCCATGGACACAGTTATGAAGGTCAAATGTCATAATTATTCTTATTACTTACTATGCTTTTTAAATTTTAAATTGTTTAAAAGATATGTTAATATTTAAAACTTTAATGCTTGATGCATTTCATGAAAAGTGATCTGTAAATAAGCCTACATACTTAACCATGCTGTTTCTATTTCCCAAAGACTCAAGAGTATGTCCATAGTTCAGTTTTTATGAAATTAGCTTGCTCCTCAATGCCTTCCTTGTTTTTAAAGAGAAAATATATCTGCCGTAGCAGCTCTGGACAATTAACAGCATAGAAAACAATTAAAAAACAAGCTCTTCAACAATAAACATTAATACCACTCTTCAATGCCTTGGTAAGGCCACACTTGGAATACTGCATCCAGTTTTGGTCATCACGATGTAAAAAAGATGTTGAGACTCTAGAAAGAGTACAGAGAAGAGCAACAAAGATGATTAGGGGACTGGAGGCTAAAACATATAAGGAACGGTTGCTAGAATTGGGTATGTCTAGTTTAATGAAGAGAAGGACAAGGGGGGGACATGATAACAGTATTCTAATATCTCAGGGGCTGCCATAAAGAAGAGGGAATTAAGCTATTTTCCAAAGCACCTGAAGGCAGGACAAGAAGCAACGGGTGGAAACTAATCAAGGAGAGAAGCAACCTAGAACTAAGGAGAAACTTCCTGACAGTGAGAACAATTAATCAGTGGAACAGCCTGCCTCCAGAAGCAGTAAATGCTCCAACACTGGAAGTTTTTAAGAAGAGACTGGACAGCCATTTGTCCGAAATGGTGTAGGGTTTCCTGCCTGAGCAGGGGGTTGGACTAGATGACCTCCAAGGTCCCTTCCAACTTTACTTTACTACTAAACATATATATTCATCCCCAAATCCATATTATTAAACTATAGTCAAGAATGTAACATAGTTCTGTTTATTTAATTTGGTTTGTTTATACAAATACATTTGTTAATTATTTGCATTTAGATCCAAATTAAAGTAAGGGAGACTATATTGATGTGCCATCAGTACCAAAATCCATGATCAGAAATGTAAAATTGGTTAAAGAATGTCCTTTAATGTTTTTTAGCTAGATCTTTCGCATGTGACAGTGATTAATTTTGTAACCACTTTCTAAGATTGTGTGATGGTTGTGCAGCAAAGAAATGCACAGAATGAAATAGATGCAGAGACAGAAAATATATCATATATGGCAAAAGATTATACTGAATGTAGAAAATTTTATTCTTATCTCTTTGTACCTTCATGTACTACTTAATGAGTTTTTGAATCATGATGAAAAGCTGTCAACATTGGTCAACACTCCGCTAAGTTTTCCCACTCTCAACATACATTTACAGGAAGTAAAGAGTTGATTAATATTCTCAGTGTTTGGGTGATTTCATTTTTCTAATTTCAGATGAGAAGTGGCACACACTCATATTTTTACAATTTCTCTAAACAACTTGAAGTTGTTTTTAACATACAGTTCTCAGAATATAAGAAGCCTTGTTACAATCTGCTACATAACTACATATATACTCTTGTCATTTATTATAGTAGAGGAGATAAACCTCAGGCTATGAAAGGTCTTTTCGTCCCACATGAGATTTGCTTTGGCTTTTATATGAGTACTTCCTTTTCTTTTTTTCTGAATTAGCAGTTTTGTGATGGAAGTTTGCATTTGGAGTTAACATTGAAGCTTTATATTCTTGATTGGCAACAACTGTATTTATACCCTAACTACCTTACCAGTACCTTTCATTTTATTAAAAAATGAGCACTATCACCAAAGTTAAGCTTGAACCATGATTCAATGACCCAGATGTTATCCCAGTTCAATTTCAGTCAGTTTGGAGGCTACAGAATACAATTGTATAACCAAAATTTTCACACATAGTAGATATTTTTGATAGATTGCAATCTACCAAATGCTTATACTTTATATTTTAAGCACTAATAACTACCAAGAATCCTTATTTGAGAACAAGGGAAGGATATGTGCAGAATAATTAAATTAAATAAATAAATAAATTCCAAAATAAAACATATACTGCATAATAATTTTGTGAAAGAGTAAAGGAATGAGCAAACTATTTGGAATGCAGACTAAATTAAAATGGGCAGTGAAGTGTTAAAAACCATGTAATACTAATACTAATGAAACCTGAAGCCTTTCTTCTAGGTCTTGTTGACAAATAGATAGAAAAACAGTTTAGGATCTTATTTTTTTACATGGTGACTTCTGCAAGGATTGTTTATGCCAAATATTGGAAAGAAACACTAAATTGGCAGAGATGGTGAACTTAACCATATTGATTAGAGACAATGGATTAAATAACTGAAGACGAGTTTTGTTTTTGGGGGTTACCTGTTAATTTTTTCTTTTAAGTGAATTGATGGTGAGTCAACTTGATAGAGGGATAACAGATTTCCCCGTTGGTGACATCTTTTTTACTTAAGTAACATAGTATTTTTAGTAAATATAGTGGGGAAAATAATCACTAGTTGTAGATCTGTTATGCAAGGGGAAGGGAAAATTTAAAAGATATCTGAGATATATTTTTCTGCATTCAATAAGGGTGGATATTTATTTTGATTGTTAATGTTAATAGGATATTTTTTTTATTGAAAATTTTTTAAAAACTTTTACAAAGACAGAAAAAAAAACAATGACAACTACAATAAGACAAACAAAAAACAAAAAAAAACCAATACAACCCTCCCCCAACCCCTCCCAAATCACCCCCTCCCTCCCCCCCGAGCTTCCCAGAGCAGAATATAGGCTTAATTAAAATAAATTAACAAAATTATAAGATAATTAAGAACAAAATATATATGAATAAAGAATTATAAACCTTAAAAAGAAAAAAATATTTTTTTTAAAAAAAAAAGCAAAGCAAAGAAAAAAAAAGTAGAGTTTTTATACAAGTTATAAAAAAGCTAAATGGTATTTTTTCATATCCAATTTAAATTGTATAAAATTTATCCATTTTTCCCATACAGCAAAAAATTTCTCTTGCATTTGCTCTTTTAAGAAAGCCGAAATCTTTGCCATTTCCGCCAAATAAGATACTTTAAAAAACCACTCTTGCAAAGTAGGCAAAGATTCCTTCTTCCAATATTGACCTACTAGCAGCCTTGCGGCTGTAATCAAATTCAACATCAATATAACCTCCTTAGCATCACAATCAGTAACAATACCAAGCAAAAACAATTGTGGAGTAAATTTTACCCTCTTTCTAAAAATTCTCTGAATATTCCACCATATCTTAATCCAAAAAGCTTTTATATTTTTACACGACCACCAAATATGATAATTTAGGCTGTAATTCAGGATACATGAGAGACATCTTTTGTGGATCAAGGTGCCATCTATAAAACATTTTATAAAAATTCTCCCTTAAATTCTGGGCTTGTGTAAATTTAACATTTCTCATCCAGATAGTTTCCCAGGTATCCAGTAGAACTGGTTCACCAAAATTCTGCGCCCATTTAATCATACAATCTTTAATTAATTCTGATTCTGAATCCAGTTCCACTAGCACCCCATAAATTCTTTTAATATGAGTTTGTCTTTGATCCTTTACTTGCTTGAAAAGATTTTGATCTTCTCTAAGCAAACCTAAATTACGATCCATCTTCCATCTATCTAATAGTTGTCTATATTGAAACCAAGAATAGGTAATATTTTCATGTAACAAATCTTCCAAAGATTTTAACTGCCAATTTAGACCATCCCATCTAAGTAATTGTGTATAAGACACCGTATCCATTTTAACACCTCTCTTTATCCCCTCTATCGCATGCCAAGGTATAGCCCATAATGGTATTTTAAAATAACTTTTATAATATTTCCTCCAGACTCTAAGTAGAGAAATCCTTAAAATATGAGATTTAAAAGCCCGATCCACTTTTTTATTAAATATTAAATAGGCATGCCAACCAAAAAGTAAATCCCATCCCTCCAAATGGAGTATCTCTGAATTTGTTAAGTTTACCCAATCACTAATTAACGTAAAAACCACTGCATCATAATATAATTTCAAATTCGGTACCTTGAGTCCACCTCTCTCACGGAAGTCCTGCATAATTTTAAACTTTACCCTTGGTTTTTTCCCTGCCCAAATAAATTTGTTAATACCTTTCTGCCATTCATTCAAATTAACCTCGTTCTTTAAAATAGGTAACATTTGAAACAAAAAGAGAAATTTGGGCAGGACATTCATTTTAATCACTGCAATTCGTCCCATGAGAGATAACTGTAACTTCTCCCAATTCCTCAAGTCCTTCTGTACACTGGCCCACAGCCTTTCATAATTATTCTTAAACAATTTTGCATTAGAAACAGATAAAGTGACCCCCAAATATTTTGTCTTATCAACAATTTCAAAACCAGTCAACTCAGCCAAAGTCTGTTTGTCCTGAATAGTCATATTTTTAGCTAATATTTTAGTCTTATTATTATTAATTTTAAAGCCCGAAACAAGTCCATATTGACGAATCAGCTGTAATAAGTTAACTACAGAATAGGTAGGTTGAGATAAAGTAACCACCAAGTCATCTGCAAAAGCTCTTAACTTGTACTCTTTTTTATTAACTTCTATTCCTCTTATTTCCTGCGATTCTCGGATTTTAATCAACAAAATTTCCAATGTTAAAACAAACAGCAAAGGTGACAGAGGACATCCCTGTCTAGTACCTTTTTCTATTGTAAAAACCTCTGACAAACCCCCATTAACAATAAGTTGTGCCATTTGCTTTTGATATATAGCAGTAAAAGCTTGTAATATTTTCCCTCCAAAATTCATCTCCTCAATTGCTCTTAACATAAAATGCCAGTTCAATTGATCAAAAGCTTTTTCAGCATCTAAAAATATCAGCCCTGCAGGGACTTGGTTGTTCTTATCTAAATATTCTAATATGTTGATAATTTGTCTAGCATTATTTTTCATGTACCTGCCAGTTATAAAACCCGATTGATCCTTATGTATAAGCTGATGCACAACCTTCATAAGCCTATTAGCTAAAATTTTTGCAAAAATCTTATAATCTACATTTAAAAGAGATATAGGTCTATAATTCCTTGGTAAAGTAAGATCTTGATCCTCTTTTGGAATCAAGGATATAAAAGCACTGCGCCATGATGGAGGGATCTCTGCACCCTGCAATATATTATTAAAAAGCTCAACTAGAGGTTGAGTCATCTCTTCAACTAAAGTTTTATAATAAATAGATGTCAAGCCATCCGTACCTGGCGCTTTACCTAATTTTAATTGCTTAATAACCGTCACAATCTCCTCATTGATAATTGGACCATTAATTTCTTGCTTCTGATCTTCTGTCAATTTAGGAACGTTAGGCTCACTTAAATATTTATTTATGTCTGAAATTTGTACATTAGTAGTCTTATATAATTTTTGATAGTAGTCTAGAAAAGATTTCTTAATCAGTTCCTTCTGATACACTAATTTACCATTATAATTTATTTTATCTATTATTCTCTGTCTCTGTTTCTTTCTTAATTGATAAGCCAACCATCTCCCTGGTTTATTGGCATTACAAAATGTATTTTGTTTCATAAACAAAAGATTAGTTGCAGATTGATCAGCCATCAACATATTAAATTGTGCTCTTAAAAGCTTTATAGATTCCTTAATCTTTTCATCTGAAGGATTTAAAATCAAAAATTTTTCTTTTAATTTAATCTCCTCTTCCAATTCCTTACGCTTCTGAATCTGCTTTTGTCTATGAACGTTATTCATTTTTATCAAAATTCCACGCATAAAAGCTTTACCTGCATCCCATACCATTGATGTTGATGTCCCCTTATGCATATTCAAAACAAAATAATCCTTTAAACAGTCCTTTAACTTTTGAACATTCTTTTCTTGTCTAAATAAGTTCTCATTCACCCTCCAGGATCTCCTCTCCTCTTTTTCATGAATCAACTCCATCCAAACCGGACTATGATCCGTCAATGTCCTAGGAAATTTTTTTACGTTCTTTACCCTATTATATAAGTCAGTTGTAATAAAAAAAATCAATTCTTGAAAGAGATTGATGTCTATCTGAAAAAAAGGTAAAGTCTCTCTCCTCTTGATTACGTTCACGCCAGTAGTCTCTCAATTCCCAGTCCTCTTTCAGATCAAAAAAAGCTTTTGGTAATTTAGCCTGTTTAAAAAGGGTAGAAGAACCTTTTTTGTCCCTTTGTGTATCTAAAACACCATTCCAGTCCCCCATTAATATAACGGATCTATAGTCCAGCGAAATTATTTTCTGATGTAACAGTTTATAAAATTGTTCTTGTTGCTGGTTTGGTGCATACAGTCCCACAAGAAGTATTTTCTTACCATATAAACCAAGTTCAACCATTACATATCTTCCTTGGGGATCTGATTCTACCAGACAAACTGGTAAATTTTGCTTAACGTAAATAACCACTCCCCCTTTTTTCCCAGGGGTGGGAGATACAAAGTGTGAGCCCAAACGACCATTAACTAAATATTTTTGATCTTTAAGTAAAATATGAGTTTCTTGCAAGCAGATGATATCATTGTTATGTTGTTTTAAGTAGTGAAAGATTTTCTTTCTTTTCTGAGGGGAGTTAAGGCCGTTAACATTCCAGGTCAGGAACTTTGCCATCTCCCTTGACCAGGAGCCTGGAGAAGACTGCCTGAAGGTCTGCCATTGATGAATGTGTTGCAGAACTCTTGGGTCTTGCTCCTCCCACCGGCAATGAAGCACTTTCATAAGTAGATTCTTTAACTTCTTTCTTCTGTTGTTCCTTCTCTTTACGTCTATGTGCTGCACGGGTCATCCTTTGCTCTTTAACCTCTGTTTGACATTGCCATTCCACTTGTGATTTCCCAGCAGGAATCAGACCTAGCCCTCCAGATTGCTGTTCCACCTCTTTGTCACCCAAAGATTTCTGAATCATAGGTAAAGATGAGCCTGCTCCCAGGACCGTATTATAAATGTTAATAGGATATTGTTATTTGTTCTACACATATTTTTATTATTTTTGTTTGGTTGTTTTATTTGTAGTTGTTTTATTCTTTCTTTTTATTCTGTATTTTGGAGATAAATAAAAAAGTATTAAAAACTATATAAATGGAAAGAATAAACTTTTATATAACAAATGTTCAACAAACAGGCATAGAGTGATAAACATTTGGGCAAAAAATGGTCACTTTATTGATTCCCATGTATCTGACTACAATGGCTATTTTATTTTACATTATGAATTCTCATGTAGGAGAATGGGATATATAAAAATACACATTCCATTCTCTTCATTTGTATCTTTATCTTAGTATTTCTCTCTTACATCAAGATATACCATATTACAATCTCTGTCACAAAGAAAGTACAATCTAAAACTTGCCACAGGAAAAACAAGAAATAGAAGTTGGGAAAATCAGGAGTATACCTGGCTATTGAATGGAAGCCACATAACACTTAATGAGATTTGTTTCAAGTAGAAATAGAATTCAGCTGTTAATGCTGTAGTGAAATGAGGATGTTATCCATTCAGTCGTGCCTGACTCTTGGCAATTCTACGGGCCAGGTCTCTCCACGTCTCCTGATCTTGCACTATTTTGTAGTGCAATAACAATTAACTATGTTGTTTAATGGCATGAATAAGGTAATAGCAATCCTAGCGATGAATAAGAATGGGACAGCATTGGAAACAACAGAAAAAAAAACTACAGTGTGAAACTGTAGGTCACAGTTTTCGTATTTTCAATTTTAAGGGACATTTTCTTGAAAAGGAAGTCTATTTAGCATGATAGATCCATTTATCTGAGAAAAGTTTCATGATCTGCCAAAGGATTAAATTAAAATGAAATGATGCATCTATTTGCTGTTCTGCAAGTAGATTTTTGACATAAATATAGATGTGAACAGGTTTCAAATTCTGTATTAACAATATTTTAAAATTTAATACATTCTAGGACAGCTCAAAGTTAAACACCACAGTATCTGGGATATTTATATGTAGTGTATGGACAAGTTCTTAGGGGCAAATTGTACGTATATCAACAACTGATTGAAACAGAAAGAAGATTGGGGGCTTTACTATACAAATAAGTAGAGCTTTGCATTCACTAATGTCAGAGAAGATAATGGTAACATTTACTGCAAATGCGTCAACATTAATAACCAGATGGATTTGTAACTCAGAGGATCAGAATGTGGCATTCCTATAGACAAGAGTTTTAAATAAAACCAAGAGACACATTTGCTATTGACCCCTGTTTACTGCATTAAGCCAGAGAGATAGGAAGAAGATAAAATGATTGCTCAACCCCCTAAAATGTATTTTTAGATTATTCCAGCTTCACTCAGCAATAAAATATTCATGTTATAATGCATTATTATTTAGTGTTTTTGCTTTGATAAAGTCTGGTCCAAATGCTCGTATGAATATTTTTGTGGTAAGTGAACATGAGGGTTGAAAAAAAGCTTAATATACAAAGGAAATGTCCTTATATTGAAGGGTTTCTGAAGAAATCATCTAAAAATCCCAATTAGCAGTGACCTTCCCTATGGTTTAAGTATAGTTAATTCCAATTAAAAATGGTTTAAAGATATTAAAGCATTTAGTTATGCCTGAATATAAAAGAGTTACCAATGATCATCTAAATCTTCTGTTTATTTTTGTTCATTTTCTGTACAGTCTTCCTCATTTTTTTCAGTCCTGTTGAGACATCATCCTTTTATGATTTATATAACCAAGTTTATTCATTTCACTAAAGAAAGAACAGCTGTTTCCTGCCATATGTTAACCTTTCTATGAGTTGGGTCTGATTCTGAAAGCACAAATGTAAATGCACATTGACGATTTCAACTGTCAAAGGTTTCAGTTCAAAGCATTTTGAAGTGAAGATATATTTGTGTGGCTTTTTGATACTATCACTGCTTATTTGTTTGTTTGCATTTCTATGAAATGTTTATGTCTTTATAAAACTATTTCAGACTGAATTGGGTTATGACTTGTATTTATAAGATACCTAAATTTTATTTCCAGAGTCTTGCAGTGTTTATTTTCCTGAGCAAGAATATGGCAGAGGACTTAAGGTGTTGGATTACAGCTAGTGACATCTGGCTCAAGTTCACCAAGGTTTGGTTTTAGCCATGAAAACTCACAGGTTGATTTAGGTTAATTACTATCTTTCAACCACAGCCACTCTCCCAAATTGAATATTCAATCTTTATAGCCTTTCCTATCCTTGTCACAAGTACAGAATTCAAACATTGTGAACAGTACAGCTTATCTCCTTACACAGTGTTAGAAAAAATTGGCCAGACAATAATGTGATACTACATATGGGCAAATTTATTTGGAAAGAGGATTAAATAAAGTGATGAAACATACCTTTCCATGCATTATTGTTATTTTACTTTAGGTAACTATAGGACCTATCATAACTATTTCTGTCAATTAGAGATTGGGAGAGGAATAAAGTCAGCAATGTGCCCCATGACTGTGATACAGAACCCTGAGGTGTTTTACTGGATGCCTCTTTCCATGTGGATAAAGCACATTTAAGGACCATTGCACTGGTATGGTTATTCAGACAGCTACAAATCAATCAAATAGTGGGACCATCCACCATATTGTTCCATTTTATCAAGAAAGAGACTATAGTCAATTTTATCCAATGCTTTACTGAAATTTAAGTATACTATACCCATATTATTATCTTGGTCTATTAATTTAATCTCTATTTTAAAAAGTAATAAGAATTGTCTGGGTATAACATATTATTGACAAATTCATACTGGCTTAATCCATCTTATTACTTTTTAAATGCTGGGAACCCCCTTCTTGATTATTTTTATGGATTTGAAGTTTTCTGATTCAACTTTTTCTTTTTTGGGTATGGAATGTTAGTTCCCCAATCTTCTGATACTTTAGTAATCTGATATGTGTATTGTTCTGTTTTCAATGTAAAGGCATTGAGATGAGGCAGGAGTAACAACAGGCAGCTCTTTATTCAGATCTCAACAGAACCAATACAAAAAGGCGCAGATTTCTTTAATATCCCTTTGCAGGGACAGTGTCAAACAATCAATGCAACGGATTCTACCGCCTTGCGCATGCGCAATAGGCTGGAGATAGTCTGTCTGGTTCTGGACATCCATGTGGTCTCTCTGCAGCTTCCTACACCTGCTAAGTCACTCAGCAGGCCCAGGACATAACACCCCTCCCCTCTTATTTCAAAACACAGTACTTAATATTTTACAATACTACAAATCTAATACCTTGTCAATCCTTTATCCACAATACCATACTACTTACTATTTTGCATTACTATAAATCAGACATTTGTTCTTTTGAGCATGTTCTGATTTCTAAGTACCCTTACGCCTGCCCACTTATTGACAGGGATCTTACATAGTCCTGTAAATGCTCGGGTGGACCTCTGGCCTGCTCTGATCTTCTTGGAGTGGTTGTAACTGCCTGGCTTGCAAGGTCGCCTACCAGGCTCGGCAGACCAGGACTTTGATGCCCCCTAGATTCAAGCAACCCTCCATCATGCTGACTGGCCAGATCCTGTGAACCCAGAGCAGAGTTCCTTGGTGGGGTGGAATTCCCCAAGTCCACAATGGACCCCTCTTGGGAGCACTGTCTTGGGAGCCCAAGACCAGCAGAGGGAATGGCCTGAAAAGCTGGTTGTGAACAATGTTCCATGGACCCAGTGCCAGAGTCAGGAGCCGCCTCGTTGGCAAAACCCCCTACTGGTGCATGTGAAATTCTGCTTTTGCAGAGAGACTGTGGCCCATGATCATAATCGTGGTCCTCCTCCCCCCCCCGAGAGCAGAGTCAGGAGTGGAAGTGTGGCTGGGAAGCCCCCAGCACAGTTGGTCGATGTGTCGACGTAACACACGACCATCATCCAAAACCACTTCATATGACAGTGGCCCAGTGACTTTGCAGACTACTGCTGTCATCCAGAGATGTCCAGGTCCATAGTTCCTTTCCCAGACCAGATCACCTAACTGTAGTCTCCTAGGTGTCTGCGGCTGTGACATCTGTGAAGCCGGGTGGTCTGGGTGCAACCTGTCCAGTTTTGTAATGAGTCTGTGACCCCAGCGGAGTTCAACTGGGCTCTTTCCAGTGGCAAAGAAGAAAGTCAGCTAACCTGTGATGTCAACTGCCATGAGTGATCCTCTTTAAAGCATCCTTGGTTGTGCGCACCATACTCTCAGCTTATTTATTTATTTATTTATTTATTTATTTTTTAAATTTATAAACTGCCCCACTCCCACAGGACTCTGGGTGGCTAACAATAAAAACACCATGAAACATGACAAAACAAACAGTACAATAACAGTCATCCAGGGGTCAGATTTTATAAACCCCAGGCCTGCCAGAAAAGCCAGGTCTTAAGCAGCTTACAGAAAACCAACAGGGTTGGAGCTGTCCTAATCTCCGGGGGGAGCTGGTTCCAAGATGTGGGCACCATCACAGAGAAAGCCCTCCTCCACGGCCCCGCCAAATGGCACTGCTTGGCCGACGGGACCTGAAGGAGGCTCAGCCTGTGGGATCTAACCAGACGAAGGGAACTATGAGGTAGTAGGCGGTCTTGCAAATAGCCTGGCCCTGAGCCATATAGGGCTTTAAAGGTAATAACCAACACCTTGAATTGGACCCGGAGACCAATGGGCAACCAGTGCAGCTCACGGAGGATAGGTGTAACGTGGGTGTATCGAGAAGCACCCACTATCACTCGTGCGGCTGCATTCTGGACCAACTGTAGTCTCCGAATACTTTTCAAGGGTAGCCCCATGTAGAGCGCATTGCAGTAGTCCAGACGTGAGGTGACAAGAGCATGAGTGACTGTAAAGAGAGCCTCCCGGTCCAGGTAGGGTCGCAACTGGTGCAACAGATGAACTGGTGCAACAGACGAACTTGTGCAAAGATCCTTCCAGCCACAGCCATCAAATGATGTTCCAAATTCAGCTGTGGATCAAGGAGGACACCCAAGTTGCGAACCCGCTCCGAAGGGGGTATATTTTCCCCTGCTAGAGTCAACACTGGAGAGTCGACATGATCCTTGGGAGGCAACATCCAAAGCCACTCAGTCTTGTCAGGATTGAGCCTGAGTCTGTTAACCCCATCCAGACCCTCACGGCTTTAAGACAACATCAGCCGCTTCAATGAGAAAGCTCGGGGAGGAGATATATAGCTTGGTGTCATCAGCATACTGATGAAACCTCACCCCGTGCTGTCTGATGATCTCACCCAACGGCTTGACCATTGGACGCATGATGAAACGGTGCTGATGTGGCATGATGGATCATGTTGGCCTGTAGAAAAGCCTGAAACTCAGAAGAAGTGAATTGTGGTCCGCTGTCAGAGACAAGGACATCTGGAAACCCATGAGAGGTGAAGATCCCTCTCAACACCTGGATGGTCCTGGCAGTAGTAGTGGAGGAGACTGGAATGACCTCTAGCTACTTGGAATGGCTGTCCACAAGGAGAAGGAAGAATTGCCCCTGAAAGGGGCCAGCATAGTCGATATGAACCCTCGACCAAGGGGCATGTGTCACCTCCCACCTATGTACAGGAGCCTGAGGCATTTCAGGCCTAGACTGTTGGCAAATAGTACACCCATGGACCTGGGCCTCGATCTCTTTATCGAGCCCAGGCCACCAAAGATGGCTGCGCGCAAGCACCTTCATTCGGACAATACCTGGATGTCCCTCATGCAGAGAGAGCAAGACTCTAGTCCTCAATGAGGTTGGGATCACTACCCTACTACCCCATAGGACACAACCCTTAAAGGTGGATAGCTTGTGCTTCCTCTTCCAGAAACTCTAGAACTCTGTGCCAGGACACGTGTCAGGCTACCCCGGCAGCACCCTGTCAACATGCGTGTTAATGTGTGATCAGTGGCTGTTTCTGCAGCCACATCCCTAGTGTTGAGGGGAGATTCAGGTAACTCCTGAATGGAAAGTATGTGGTGAGCTGAAGCAGGATCTGACTCTACTAGCTGTAGAGGTAATCTGCCGAGGCCATCTGCATAGCCCATTTCTTTGCCCAGTTTGTGAACCAGTGTGTAGTCATATGCAGAAAGGAAAATTGACCATCTCAGCATTCTAGGAGAGATTATGTGTGGGGTTTGCTTGTTGGATGTAAACAACCCCAGCAGTGGCTTATGGTCTGTAAAGACCATGAAATGGCGACCATATAAAAAGTCATGGAACTTTTTTATGCCAGCCACTATGGCCAAGGCTTCTCTATCTATTTGCGTGTAATTACGCTCAGCAGATGATAGAGTCCTAGAATAGTAGGCTACAGGGACTTGTGTCTCATCAGCCTGCAGGTGACTTAACACAGCCCTAATCCCATAAGGGGATGCATCACAGGCTATGCACATAGGCAGCTGCTCATTGAAATGAACTAGAACCGCATTTGAAGACAGCAAAGCTTTGACCTCTGCAAAACTCCTTTCATGGACTTTTGTCCAATGCTATGGAGCCTGTTTGTCCAAGAGCCAGTGTAACAGCTCAGCCACTGCAGCCTTGTGAGGGAGGAATGAATGGTAAAAGTTTAACAGTCCCAGAAAAGCCTGAAGTTCGCTTTTGGACTTGGGACTTGGGGCCTGCTGAATTGCTTTGAGCTTGGATTCAGCAGGATGGATGCCTTCAGCATCAATACGGAACCCCAGAAACTCTGTGGAAGTGACTCCAATTTTACATTTGTCTTGCTTTAGCTTCATCCCCACTTGGCGGAAACGCAGCAAGACAGCCCTGAGTCTGTCAGTCAGATTTTCAGATAATTCCCCAGCTATGAGGACATCATCAAAGTAAGGGCAAAATCCTGGAATATTGTGGAACGTTCACTCCATCAGGTTTCGGATAATGCTAAGGGCTACGTTAACCCCGAACTGCAGCCTTTTAACCTTAAAAGCTCCCCAGTGCATTATAATTGTTTGGGCGTCTGCTGTTGCCTCATCAGCTGGTAGTTGTTGATAGGCCTGAGCCAAGTCAAGCTTGGTGAAGACTCGGCCTCCTTTGAGGGATGCCAGAATTTGGCTCACCACAGGCACCGGATACGAATGCTGCTGCAATGCTTTATTAAGTGTACACTTATAGTCTGCACAAATGCAGACTTCTCCATTGGCCTTCAGTGGCATAACTATGGGAGTTTCCCATGGACTACTGTCCACAGGTTCTAAAATTCCTGCTGAAGCAGCTTGTTCAGCTCTGCGTTAATTTTGTTCTTCAATGCGAAGGGCACCCGAAGGGGCTTAATCCTAATGCGGATGATGGATGGGTCTAACCATAAAGCAATGGGAGGCCCCTTGTACGATCCAAGTTCTGGACTGAACACATCAGCAAACTCCTTGCAAACTGCTGCAAGGCCTGTTGTTTGCAAACTGTGAAGTCCGGTCACTTGAATCCCAATGGCCTTAAACCAATCGAGTCCAATGAGACTCATGCAGTCACCCCCAACCACAACTACATCCAACAACCCCGCCAAGTTCCTATGCTGCACTTTGAGCATGGCCTCCCCTTCACGTTGACTCGGGAATTCTGGAAGTCAGTAAGAATTAAATTTGACGGCCAGAGTTTGACTCGCTGGCCGCTTCTACAACAAATTTTCTTGAAAGTGTCCTGAGATATGATTGATAAAGTGGACCCTGTGTTCAACTCCATCGAAAGGGGAACCCCCTGCAAATTGATGTCCATGTGAAGCTTCTTTCTTAGCGGCCTATGGGCCCCTGTTTTAAAAATGCTTCTACGGGATACACAAAAACCCACCCTATTCTGGCTGGGGACCCTGGTACCTTTCTGAAGCAATTCTTTTGAAGACCAGTCTTTCTGACGATCCAAACAGATGGTGGCTATGTGGCCTTGCCTGCCATATGCCTGGCAAATGGTGGAGTGGAAATGCAATCAGAGCGCTTGTGGCATCTTCCACATCCAAAACACTGAGGGAATGCAGTTGCCTTGTTATTATGCTCTTGGGGCCTTCTTTCTGCTGGCTGCTGCAATCAGTCAACCTCCATCTCTGCATCCTGTTCGCATACCTCTCGAGCGACCTTTTGATGGACTGAGCTCGATGTTGGAGGGTTCTTGGCGAGTTGCAGGGCCTTCACAGCTCCACCCGCTGCTTCGTCAGCTGAAATCTCTTTCAGGGCATCCTAAAAGGAAACATCTTCCTTTACGAAGATCTTCTGTTGCAGCTCACAACTTCTCAGTCCACAGACTAAACGATCCCGAAGCCTTTCTTCCAGGTCCTTGAATTCGCATGGCCAGCTGCTTGCCACAATGCAGCAATAAAATCCGCAGCAGACTCTCCAGGACGCTGGTCCCTCTGCTCGAATGCATGTTGTCATGCAATCACTGAAAGCTTTGGTTCGAAGTGTTCTCGCAACATCCTCTTCAGCTCAGCATAAGCGATGGATTCAAGAGGTGCTGGGGTGACCAGATTCTCAGCAATATTGAAAGTCTCTTGCCCACAGACACAAAGTAGCGTAGCAGCTTTAAGACCATCCTCCCAAACTTAGTTTACCCAAAAGTAGTTCTCTACCCGGGCCACATAAGAACTTCAACGTTCCAGATGAGCTGTGTCAAATTCCGACAGATGTCCTAGCTTGGATATCATTACTTACCAGTGGCCTCATCAATGCCTTGTACTGCAAGGCTTGAGAAGGGGTCCCTTTTACTGAGCTCTCCTCCAACATTCTCATACTGGCAGGCAAAGTTGCACTCTCCAGATGCCGAACATCCCAGCACTTCAGGCCTTCTGTGGTGAATCAGCCTATTTTCTTTTTGTTGTTTCCCTTGCAGCACATCCCACCCTCATCACCAATGTTCTGTTTTCGATGTAAAGGCATTGAGATGAGACAAAAGTAACAACAGTCTGCTCTTTATTCAGATCTCAACAGAAGCAATACAAAATGGCACGGATTCCTTTTATACCCCTTTGCAGGGATAGTGTCAACCAATCAATGCAATGGATTCTCCTGCCTTGTGCATGCGCAATAGGCTGGAGACAGCCTGTCTGGTCCTGGGCATCCACGTGGTCTGCCCGGGCCTCTTTGCAGCTTCCTGCACCTGCTGAGTCACTCAGCAGGCCCAGGACATAACATGTATAATTGGAACTACTAGACCTGATCTGCAAAAATCCAGAAGATTTTTGGATGGCAACAGAAAGTTTCCTCCTCCTCCTCCTCCTCCTCCTCCTCCTCCTTAGTCACATTATTAGAGTAAGAAATGCATATACAAACCAACAGCAGGAATAGGACAGAGCTTAATTTTCAGAAATGGCATTTTTATGTTTTTAGGTCGCAGGCATTAAACGAAGACACATGGTGAACATCAAGCTTTCTTTATTGACTTCTTCTTACAACCAGAGATAATCAAAAAGGTACGCAGGCCTTTTATACTGTCCTGAACCCGGACAGTGTCAGCCAATAGGAATCTGGCTGTTTTTGCGCCTTGCGCATGCGCACAGGGCTGGAGACAGCCAGTCTGATCCCGGGCAGCTTTTGGTCTGCCCGGGACCATTTGCAACATTTCTGAGCCTGCTGAATGCTTCAGCAGGCTCAGGACACAACAGGCATGTTGGTTATAAAGTGCTTGTTTGTTAATGATCCTTTCTGTTTGAAAGAAAAATGAATACTTTAGAATCTGCAGACTTTATAATCTATCTGAATCACAAATGGAAGAAAATATGCATTCTCTTTTTCCCCCCTTCAGTTCAGAGAATGAATATAAAATGGATAGAATTAGAATACATGCATGTACAACCTCCTTGGGTAGAATTTATTTAGGCAGCATTTCTGCTTCCACTTTAGGAAATCACTGCAGACATTGTTCCTATGGTTACCAGTAGATGGTAATCATGGAGACAGAGCAGCACTATAAAAGGAAGAAGAAACAGCAGCACTTTGGAACTGCCAGCTGATTTTCAAATTCTCTTGTGCTTCAGTATTTATCAGTTATCAAATAGCTGCAGATTTTGCATTTGACCACAAACAATATGAAAATCAAATATTTACTGTATATGATGTCTAATAGTTTTATTCTGTCAGCTTCTTCCATCTTCCTAAAAGGTTTAGGATTCCATGTGTGTTGAAAAAACATTGAGAAGCTTTTAGAGCAGCAAATAAGCAAATGTTAAATGGGTTATGTGAAAAAGAAGATAAAGATAAAAAAATAAAATAAAAAATAAAAGATAAAGCCTATTTATGCTGGAGTTAGCTAACATAGTTTTAAATAGCCTTTTCTACACTACTTGTGCCATGGTTCTGCTTAGCAAGTTTTAGGGAACTTTTTAGCATTTTTAATTCCTTTCAGATATACTCTTCTGAAAAGATTTTCAACTTCTTAGGCAGTGTAGAATTAGCAAGAGAGATGATTGAAAAATGTGTAGTTTAAGGCATGTAAGGGCCAGTTATTCATATTAATATGTGTAGTAGCTAACTATTGTTGTCAAGGTATAGTTATTTATTCATTCATCTTCATTGTTTTCTTAATAATATTTATACATAGTGGGTTTTTACACCTTCAACTAAATTTAAAAAAAACTGTTCTACAACATGCATCATGTGGTAGAATGGAAATTCTCCATAATTCCAGAGGTGAAACATCAAATTTGTGGTATCGGAAAGATTTTAATATAATAAGACAAAACTTGTATGGAGTATGTGTTTATTTTTGTCCATGCACATTCATATAAGTTGCAAGAAGGCTAGATTCTAGGTCAAATGTAGTCTATTTCTCTTCATCTTTTCTAAATAACATGCCTGCAACATTTTTTTTCTTGCCATGTTGCCAAAACATTGCTTTTTTCTTTCCCCCTCTTTGAGGCTTACATTATTCTTAGTTGCACCAGTATTAAGACAGTATTTTCTCATTTATTCTGATACAGGGCAGCCTCAAAGTGTGTACAGTTTGATAGGTTTTGTCACTATGGAGAGAGATCAAAAGAAGCACTAGCAAAAGCATGGAGAATAGAAATGCTAGGAAGCAATTTTTCACTGTACATTCAGTTTCTGTTACTGAACTGCTATGGAATGTGTTGGTAGTTATAAAGACTCTGCAATGCTTGCTACGAGTAGAGAGGTTTTTAAGGTGATCTTCAGGATATGGCATCAAACGCTTATTTTATGGAGGCAGTCATAACCTCTTATGCAAAGCTAGCAGTCTTCCCAAATCAGGGAAAGGGAACTCACATTAAACTTGTGCTTAATAGCTATAAAATGCTGAACATTTCCAAATGATGCCCCTTCTACATCTGCCTGTAAATAAATTGTAACAGTTCAATAGAAATAAACTTAAAAATGATAGAAGTGAATGGGAAACATAATTTATGGAAAATGGTGCACAAGGAAAGGATCAAGATACTTTACTAAACAAATCATACACTTATAATCCACTCTTGTAGCCTGGAGTAAAAAAAAAACAACAAACTACTATAATTACAAATAGGATGTAACAAAATCTATTATAGTACTGAGTAAATAATCACAGAAGAAACCAAATAATTTCTTATTTATTAGAAACCATTGGTAGATTTCTATTATTTATTTAAATGTTAAATGTTTGCATTTTTAATATTTTGGGCATTTCATTCCTTTTAAAATACAACCATCTTTCTATTAAAGTGAATATCTTAACTGAAAAACAAACACTAAATAAAATGGAATTATATCTATGATGAGTACATTCTTGCATAGATATTGATATATATAATGTGTCAGTTCATTTCAAAGTTTAACAACACAAACCAACACTGCACTGGAAGTCAGCATGCCCCGATGCTTGCTATGGATGGCCCGTCTGAGTTTTCGTAATGTTTCACAGTAGACTTCTGAATTGATGGTCAAACCACGCTCCAGAAACTTCACTTGCAGTACTCCTTTGACATCTTCACATTTGATGGCATTTTCTATGGCACCACTTCCGGTGTGGTGTTGGTTCATGATAATGCTTGCCCGCACACTGCTAGATGCACCCAAGAACTTTTTTTTTATTTAAAAGTTTTATAAATTTATTACAATATAACCCCCACCCCTTCCCCCCTCCCCCACTTCCCAGAGCTGATTACAGGATAAAAAATAAAATAAACAAACATAATCTAACTAACATAAACCAACTATACTATCAATCAAAACCATAACAGACTTTAACTCCTTCTCAAAACAAATATTAACAAATTAAGTCAAAAATAATAAGATAATTAAAACTAATAATAATTATCTAAAATCTACTCAAAAGCAAGATAATACTTTTCAGTCTCATATTTTTTCTCAATGTAATCAATCCATCTTCTCCAAACCATAATATATTTTTCTTGTGAGTGATCCTTCAAATAGGCAGAGATTTTCGCCATTTCTGCTAAATTAGAGACTTTAAGTATCCATTCTTCCAGAGTAGGCAATAAGTTTTTCTTCCGATATTGCCCCACCAATAATCTTGCAGCCCAGATTTGGTGCCAAGTGACTACTACTAAGGAATTTCAAACCTTGTAAGATGTTATGACAAGTGCCTCAATTTGAATGGCGATTATGTCAAAAAGTAATGTAATGTTGTAGTTTTCTAATGTGTATAATAAAAGTTCTGTATCTGCAAGTTTCTGTCATTGATAACCAAATGGATGTTTATTTTTGAATTGTCCTCGTAAAAATGCTCCAAATAACTGAAAATATTAATTACTTCCTTTTTTAAAATACTGAAAGTAACCTAAATAAACTATTCAACTCATTTTTTATGAAATGCACTTACAATATTGTTCCTGCTGTGCATTTCACTTTTTTTGCTATCTATAAATAACATTGATATTACTTCAGATATTGTTATCACAAATTCTGCTTGTGTTTGGCTGCAAAGATCGATGGCAATGTTTTGAAAGTTTTTAAGGAAGAAGATATTCAAATATGTTAGTGCATTCACTGTGTTCCTCCTATTCATTCCCAAATTATATTGAATCTGCAGTGTAGATCATTTTCAGATCTAGAACAGTTATTTTGGGATAAGCTTTGGAATGTATAATATCATTTGAAATAGTCAGCTCAGTGCATTAACTATGAACATTGACAGCCATGGACATCTGACAAATGCTGAAGCCCCCAAAGTTTTCTTTCTGATTCATGCAGTCTTGTAAATCTCAAGTATTGTAGAAAGGCAGCATTCATCAGTACAATAAAACAGAGTCCCTTGACCCCTTGAGCTGAGAAAGCAAACTAAGGCAGGAAACATATGCAAATTCACTAATTAAAATTGTGAGTTCCAATAAATTAAGCTAAGTGCTCTTATAATTTTGGACTGCTTCATGGTGTTTTTCTGAAATAGGAATGCTTCCTTTGTGAGGGAAAAGAAGCCAATAATGAAGAAAATTCTAAAGAGAAATTATTCACCTAGTAGACAGGATATTTGCTCAAAAAATATGTAACGGATCAGTGAAGGCAGTTCTTATTTGTGGTCTGGGTGTTGTCTGCAAGAGCTATAGCCTTTCATTCTATAATGGGTTCCTGCTACAGTATATAAGATGAGAGTTGTTCTACAAATGTTAGTTATCTAGTAGTATTTCATGCAGGTTAGCACTACAACTTTCTAACTGTCATTGAATTTTTGTGCTGTTAATTTAAGAGGCTTTGGAGTAGTTGAATAAGTGGGCAATTATAATTTTTCTCTGAATTCAGTTCCCCTTAGTTCAATATCTTATGCAGTTTCTTTAAATGACCACTCCCAAATCTGTTCTAGTACAAAGGCAAGAGCATGTAGAAATTTAATGTTATCTCTAAATGAGAGCCATGAGGAAGCCTCATTCTATGAGCAGCTTTGTCTCTGCAATCTTTCTTGGAGTTTAAAAGCGAGCACTATTGTTGCTAGATGGTAAGACAAATCTTTACTTCAGAGATCTTTAGGTGGCTGGATTGCCCATAATATTTTGGAGAATGTCCAAGAGTGATAATTGATGAGGCTATAAAGCAAATTGGGCAGGATTATATCACATATACAAATAGACTACAACCTTTGTTCTTTTTCTTCTTTTTTTTTTTGCTTCCTGTTTTGGTGAGATATGGTTTTTCATCCTACAAAGATTAAACCTATTTTAGAACATATACTATAATGTTAGCAAATTTTCTGCCTTAAAATGTCCAGAACACCATCATACAATTGTTAGTAATTATAGTTGGGAGATCTCAAAATGATTAAAAGACTACCTAAATAATATTGGAACTACAGGTTTCCAGCTCGTCATATTGTTTAGTATTAGTGATATACAGTATTTATTTACCAGAACTAGTTAACAGCGGATTCTACTTCAATACCGTTTAAAATCTATTACTGCTTGTTTGTAAATGAATATCTCTAAATTACATTGTACAGATAGGAAAATGTTGGTATAACTTGAATTCTTATCTAATCTAACTGTCCTTTAGATGGTCTTGTTTAACTAATTCTGCTAACCATGAATAGCAACATTTTACAAGTGAAATGAGTAAATTATTACAAATGAATGGCAAGATTAATTCTATTTTCAAATCCTAATTGCTTGAAGACAGTCCTTTCCTCTTTACAGGACTAAAGAGTTATGGAGTTGTTATGAGAATTGTTGCCTGCTTCTAGCCAGGAAAAAAGGTGCATTAGGAAGATAGGTGTCAGAATCCAATTATAGTTCATCTATAGTTATCAACTATAGAAAACCCCATTTCTGCCTTCCCTGGATTCTGCCATACGGTGGAGGGAAGGGGGTGAACAAAGGGGCTTTATGGCCCTCACTTCCTTCAGTACACTTCAAAGAGACTGAATGTGGATATCGCCAAAAGGACTAACCATAAGAATGGGGCTATTACCTTTCATGTAGTTCTCTCTGAAGTCTCCAGTCAGCCAGCAGTAAGGAAAAGGGGGGTGGGAGTGTAATGTCTGAGACTGTCGCTGGAAGAAGGGTGTGATTGGGTGGGGCTACTGGGGAACCCCTTAAAACCTTGAATGGGAGAGCTTGGACCCCAAGTCCTGTCTAGAACACCTGCAACCATTTTCTCTTAATAAAGGATGCCTGTTGGAAGAATTATTCCAAGAGTTCTGTCTTCTTAAGATGCAAAGTGGGGTGGGTCCTTAGAATAGGAAAGAAACAATCCAAGGACAACTTTGCTGAGATATGGCTGAAGAAAGTAGGACAATTTGACAGAGAAATGTTTTAATTTGTAATTTTTAATTTATAAAATTTTAATGTTAGGCAATCCAATTATATTTTAGACTGCCTAAGTTTATTTATTTATTAAAATTCTATGTCACTCATGTCCTTAATTGGAATGGGAGAGCTCACCGTGGCCATCTTGCTGCAGCTAATTTGAGATAGGATAACTTAATGCAGCCAACTCATTGCCAGACAACTCACCAAGTGACAATTCATTGCAGGACAATTCAATGCGGGATAACTCAACTCAAGATAACTGTATCATTATCCACCAAGATTTCTTCAATCTTATTTTAATTTTTGTCATTCACATTTCATTTTGTCACTCCATAAGCATCCATTCTTTAATGATTCTATTCCAACATTTCTTCTATATTATTGAAGAAATATCAAGGAAATGGTGGAATAAAATCATTAAGGAAAGGTTGTTAAAGGAGGGACAAAATGAAATGTGAATGACAAAAATTAAAATAAGGTTGTAGACTGTCTCATCAATATTCAGAAGACAACATGATTTCACATTCAGAATATCTCCAGGCTTCCTGACTTTAGGTTGCTATATTGCCCCATCTTTTGCATCAGAACCTTTGTGAAAGAAGGAGCAGATTAAAATATTTCCAATATCAGTATGGTATTTTTCATGAAATTAACTGTATCTTTATTTAACTGGGGACATTGGAGGATTTCTATTCCAGTTCCCTGCTCTTCCCAGACATAGACACCTGCTAAGGTGACCAACTTTTTTACAATGAAAAGGAGGACACAAATAAATTGAAGAAAAAAATATCGTAAATAAAAGAAACATTTTATTCACTGCAACAATAATATAGAATACACTATAATATGATAAATGCATAATAAAAAACATTTGTAACAATAACATTTTATATTGTAATTATGCTTACATGCCACGCCCCTGCCTGCAGGCACCCCAACAGCACTGCTGCCCTGCCATGTAGAGCGGGCCCCGTGGCTCCCAAAGCACCAGCTGTGCCAGCTCCAGCCCTGGGGGGCAGCCCGCCATCAACACACCCCGCCTCAGCCACCCCACCAGCACCACTGCCCACCCTGCGCAGCCCCGTTTAGAGCAGGCCCTGCAGCTCCCACAGCATGGGGGCAGCTGGCCACTGCTGCCCCTCACACCCCTGCTCGCAGCAGCCCCACCGCCCCTGCCTCTTGCGCCCGCAGCCATTATTGCCCTAGCAGGGCTGAAGATCAAGAGAAAGTTACCGTGGTGTCGCCACTCCAGTCTCCTCCAGGTGTCTTTGGGACTAACTAGGAGATGGTGTAGTTGGGTAGCAGGGAGGGGTGCAAAGTTCCTGTCAATTCGCCTCCGCTGCAGACAACTTACATGTGCAAAGTTTGCTGGCCGGGTGTTTTGGCGCACTCAGCAGCAATTCCTATTGGCTTTCGAAAGCCAATAGAGGGAGTAGAACAGCTCATGGAAAAGTTGAAAAAAAAACATCAAAAAAAGGTGCTGGAACGCCGTTCTGAGCATTCTATGAGAAAAATAAAGCCCTGCAGATTAGTCTTCAAATATCGAAAAGGAGGACATGTAGGAGGACACTTTTTGAGGGAGACAGAACTCACAAAAGGAGAACTGTCCTCCCTAAAGGAGGACGGTTGGTCACCTTATGACTGCCCAATTTCTGATTGAAATCCTCCAATGATAGAGCAATCACAATTCTAAGAGGCAGGATGTCACACAGCATTAATAGCTCTCCTTTTCAGTAAATTGCTCCTTGTTTCCAGTTTGGATCCTTTTCTGTAAAGCTTCCACCCATTGTTCTTGTCCTATCCTCAGGGACTATGAGAATAAATCCATACTCTCTTCCCTATGACAGCCCTTGAAGTATTAGAAGATTTCTGCCATGTCCCCTTTTAGCCTTCTCTTTTTAAAGCTAAAGATACCCAGTTCCTTTAGCAATTCTTCATAGGATTGGCTTCCAGTCTCCTCACCATCTTTATTATTCTTCTCTGTACCCTTTGTGATTTTATTTTACCTTCTATCTCCATGTTTTAATTTTCTAGCATGCTGTATAGAGATCACAGAAATTAGCTTCTTTGCTTTCATGACATATAACAATAAATGGCATAATTGTATTCAGAATATATTGCTGAAGGATTCTTTTATTCTTTTAATACATGTGTCACTATAGATATGGAAAAGTATTGCCTCCAGTATAAAGAAGATGAAATTATTTTGTCTATCAGCTAAA
This sequence comes from Crotalus tigris, assembly GCF_016545835.1. Taxonomy (NCBI): domain Eukaryota; kingdom Metazoa; phylum Chordata; class Lepidosauria; order Squamata; family Viperidae; genus Crotalus; species Crotalus tigris. Next base: position 1,252,494 of record NW_024096634.1, on the reverse strand, counting down.
AGCTACACTGATAAAGGAGAATATTTGTAGCTCAGGGTTGAAATGAGGTGTCCTTGGTGCTCTCTGAGTTTGGTTGTTTTCTTGCAGAAGTTCCAGTACCCAAACTAGGTGACATCATTGGTGCTAGCCTAACTCTGATGATGTTACCTAGTTTGGGTAATGAAACATCTGCAAGAAAACAACCAAGCTCAAAGAGCACCAAGGAACCCCTCAAATTATACTGAGAAAAAGGTGGTTCTTGGTTTAATATTTACTACTAATAATAATTGTATTGCTTTGGCCTATATCCTATTACCTGTAGTAAAGATGAGCAGAATATATGTGTGTGTATGTTATATTAACCATTAACCGACTGAAAAGAAGAAACATCACACTAGAAAATTTAAATCTTTTGAACAGAATTTTATAAAATATTTTTTAAAAAGAAATATATGGTTGTACCACTTTTTTAAATTAAATTTTTAAAAACATGTTGTAGTAAAGCAGATGCTTAGTATCTGTAAGTTCAATAAATCAATCTGCAACAAATTAAATTAAAAGGATTAGATAACAAGGGATGGGAAAGATGTCTGCTTGTGACTTAAGAGTATTGTGATCTACAAAATGGATTAGAAGTACTCTAGAGATTGTCAGCTTCAGGTTCTGTTAAGTCCTTCATTCATGAATACACATGATGCAGTTAACAGGACTTTATTCTTCTAGCAACAACAATACCCCACAACACAAGGCACACAGGCTCTCTTTTTAAGCGTCCAGAGACCCGGACAAAATGGCAACAAATAAGTTAACGTTTCTGCACCTTGTGCATGCGCACAAGGCCAGCACTGCTCAGTCTGGTCCCGGGCAGCCAATGCCTTGCGCATGCGCACAAGGCTGGTGCCGCTCAGTCTGGTTCCGGGCAGCTTTGGAATGTTCGGGACCAGTGCAACGTCCCGAGCCTGTTTTGCAGGCTCAGAACACAACACCCCTCCCCCCTAGGAACATCTCCACGCACATCCATGTACATCATACATTGGGAGAGTGTTATATAGTTCCACAAATCAAATGTATGGAATGTGGAATACTCGAGGTTACCCTCAGGCAAAACCCCTTCAATTTTGTTAAGGAATAAATGTATCCAAAATCAAGAATAATACAAAATAATCTACCTGTTATTCGGGGCCCTTATCAGTAGAACCCTTGGAACTTGACAGAAACTTCACAAAATCTTTAAGGTGTTTGGGTGGGCACTTGGCCCGTTGCGACCTCCTGAGGCAAAAGAAATTGCTTGGCCCATCTGCTCGCCTACCAGGCTAGTTAGGCCAGGGCGTTGCTGCCCTACATTCCCAGGTGACCCTGGTGTGGTTGCCTGGCCTACCTGCTCACCTACCCGGCTAGCAGGCCAGAGCTTTGCTGCTCCAAATGCCCGGTTGACCCGCCCCTCTGCTGGCTAGCTGGACCCTCTAAGTCCACACCAGCATACCTAGGAGAGGTGGCATTCCCCAGGTCCACAATGGAACCTTCTTGGGATCATTGTCCCTCGAACCCCAGGCCAGCAGATGGAGAGTGCTGGGCAGTGGAAGTGCTCCAGTACTCCGTAGCCCCCAAACACGTGCCCAAGGTGTCAAAGTCAGGAGTTGCCTCCATGGCAACCCCCCTTGCTGTTGACCTCCTTTTGGAAGCAATTGCGGAATTTGGCAAGTGTTCCTGCTGGAATTCTTTTTCTCTTGCAGTGTGTGGGTTGTGTGAATACCCCCAGTCAATCTCCCTGTCTGGAGCACCATCTGACTTATATGAATACTGTGGATACCCCTGGTGTAACTCCCTGTCTGGAGTAATTATGGATGTGTGGAATGACCCCCTATCCATTGAATTCCTGTTATGAGCACTTGCAGAACCTTGGGATGAATCCCCAGTAGCCTCAGCAACAGCTAGTGATGGCCTGTTGGGCTTGTGAAACTGAGCCTCAGAATGCATGTTATGGTCCTCCCCCCCCCTCAGAGCAGAGTCAGGAGTGGAAGGGTGAGAGTCCAGTCTCCAATGCAGTTGGTCTATGTGTCTGCATGGAACACGGCCATCTCCCAAGGCAACTTCGTATGACAATGGCCCAGAGAACTTGCAGACCACAGCTGTGACCCAGAGATGACCGGACCCGTAGTTTCATGCCCACTTGGAGTCTCCTAGGTGCCCGTGGTTGTGACACCTGTGAAGCCACCCAGTCAGGGTATAATCTGTCCAGTTTAGTGATGAGGCAGCGACCCCAGTGGAGTTCAGCAGGGTTCTTCCCTGTGACAGTGCATGGTGTGGTGCGGTGTGAAAGAAGGAAATCTGCTAACCTGTGATGCCAGTTACTGCAATCAGTTTCTTGAGGGCATCTTTGGTAGTGAGCACCATTCTCTCTGCCAGTCAGTTTGAGGATGGATGAAAGGGAGCCGAAGTTGCATGGCGGATCATGTTGGCCTGTAGAAAAGCCTGGAACTCAGAAGAGGTAAATTGAGGGCCATTATCAGAAACCAGAGCATCTGGAAGACTGTGTGATGCAAAAATTCCTCTTAACACCTGGATGGTCCTGGCAGTAGTAGTGGAGGAAACAGGAACAACCTCTAGCTACTTGGAATGGCTATCAACAACAACCAGGAAGAATTGCCCCTGAAAGGGCCCAGCATAATCTATATGCACCCTAGACCATGGGGTTTGAGTTTCCTCCCACCTATGTACTGGGGCCTGAGACATTTCAGGCCGAGACTGTTGGCACACTTGACACCCATGCACCTGGGCATCGATGGCTTTATCAAGCCCAGGCCACCAAAGATGGCTGCGTGCAAGCGCTTTCATCCTGACTATGCCAGGATGTCCCTCATGCAGAGAGATCAAGATTCTAGATCTCAATGAGGCAGGGATCACTACCCTGCTACCCCATAACAGGCATCCCTTGAAAGCGGAGAACTCATGCTTCTTCTTTTTTTAAAAAATATATATTTTATTGGTTTTTTAATTTTAACAAAAGGTACTTAAGACACACCGTGGTGTTTGAGTTAACAAACATTCCAAAGTAAAAAACATTTACTGGTCGATTTTCTTCTCCGTCGGCCCTCGGAGATTCGTCTGGACAGCTGGAGGAGCCGCCGCTCCTCCGCAGCCAGACAGCAGCCTCCTCTATGGAAGTCGCACCCTCCAGGGTGACTTTGGACCCGTATAAGGGTCAACTGACAGAGGGAAAGCTAGCCAACGAGGAGAGAAGTCTCCCTATACGACTAGTGATGCCGCAAACCAGAACCGGAAGCTGAGAACTCATTCTTCTTGAGCCAGAAGCTTTGGAACTCAGTAGCTGGGCACTTGTCTGGCCATCCTGACAACACTCATATCAGCACGCATGTAAGCGTGTGATCAGTGGCAGTTTCTGCAGCCACATCCCTAGCATTGAGGGGAGACTCAGGCAACTCCTGAATGGACAGAATATTGACGGCTGGAGCAGGATCTGGCTCCAATTGGTTCAGGGGTAATCTGCTCAGGCCATCTGCATGACCCATATCCTTTCCTGGTTTGTGAACTAATGTATAGTCATATGCTGAAAGGAAAATGGACCATTTCAGCATACGAGGAGAAATGATATGTGGGGTCTGTTTGTTAATGATAAACAACCCCAGCAGCGGCTTATGGTCAGTATAGACCATGAAATGGTGGCCATGAAATTTCTTAATGCCAGCCACTATAGCCAAAGCTTCTCTATCAATTTGAGCATAATTACGCTCTGCAGAAGACAGAGTCCTTGAATAATAGGCCACAGGGACCTGTGTCCCATCAGCCTTCAGATGGCTAAGTACAGCTCCCACCCCATAAGGAGACGCATTGCAGGCGATGCAAACAGGCAGTTGCTTATTGAAATGTGCTAAAACAGCATTAGATGTGAGCAAGGCCTTAACCTCATTGAAACTCTTGTCATGGACTTTAGTCCACTGCCAAGGAGTCTGCTTATTTAGGAGCCTGTGTAATGGCTCTGCCACTGCAGCCTTATGTGGGAGAAATGCATGGTAAAAATTTAATAGACCCCAAAAGGCTTGCAGCTCACTCTTAGATTTAGGGCTTGGGGCCTGCTGAGTAGCTTGCAATTTAGTTTCAGCAGGGTGAATGCCTTGAGCATCTATCATGAATCCTAAGAAGTCAGTAGAAGTGACTCCTATCTTACATTTATCCTTCTTTAGTTTAAGGCCTGCTTTTCGAAAACGAAGCAAGACAGCCTTTAACCTCTCTGCTAAGTTCTGAGATGACTCCCCAGCAATGAGGACATCATCAAAATATGGACAGACCCCAGGAATACCCTGAAGTGTGCTCTCCATGACACTTTGGAATATGCCAGGGGCTACATTTACTCCAAATTGCAGTCTCTTAACCTTGGAAGCCCCCTGGTGTGTTACAATAGTCTGGGCCACTGCTGCTGCCTCATCAACAGGTAGCTGTTGATAGGCCTGTGCCAGGTCAAGCTTCGCAAAAATGCACCCCCCCTTGAGGGAGGCCAAAATGTGACTTACTATAGGTACTGGAGAAGCGTGCTGTTGCAGCGCCTTATTCAGTGTACACTTGTAGTCAGCACATATGCGTATGTCCCCATTAGCCTTTAGAGGCGTTACTATGGGGGTTTCCCATGGACTTGAGTCCACAGGTTCTAGAATGCCTTGCTGGAGCAATTTGTCCAGCTCAGCATCAATCTTGCCTTTGAGGGCAAGGTACCCTCCTAGGCTTAACCCTGATGGGCGTGATGGTTGGGTCTAACCGTAGCGAAACTGGAGGCCCCTTGTAGGATCCAAGCTCTGAACTAAATACATCTGCAAACTCCTTGCAGACTTCTGCCAGTCTCAACATTTGCAAATGGTGCAGCCCAGTTACCTGGATTCCCAGAGACTTGAACCAATTGAGTCCAATAAGACTCGTGCGTTCACCCCCAACAACCACTACATCTAGGGGACCTTCAAAATCCTTATGCTGTACTCTAAGGGTGGCCTCCCCCTTAACACACACCATAGAATTCTGAAAGTTTGTAAGTATTAAATTGGATGGCCTGAGTTTAGCTTGAAGGCTACTGCTGTTGCATATTCTTTTGAATGTGTTAATAGAGATAATGGAGAGAGCGGACCCAGTGTCCAACTCCATGGATAAAGGAACCCCTTGCAATCTTATGTTAATGGACAGTTTTTTCTTTAGGGGTTTATGTGTGCCTGTCCTCAAAATACTCCTGCGCGATGCGCGTACCTTTCAGACGCAATTCTTCACGAGGTTGGACCTCCTGGCGACCCAAACAGACAGATGCGATGTGGCCTTGCCTGCTACATGCTCTGCAAATGGCAGAGCAGAACCTGGAGTCAGCTTGCTTGTGGCGTCCTCCACACCTGAAGTATTGAAGAGCTGCTGGGGCCTTGTCCGGACGTTCCTTCTGCCTCCTTTCAGCTGGCTGGTGAAGCCTATCCACCTCTTCTTCAGGATCCACTTCCGATCCTTCTTGAGCTTCCTCTTGATGGACGATGGCTGCCTCTGGAGGGTTCCTGGTGGGCCGCAAAGTCTTCATTGCCCCACCTGCTGCTTCCTCAGCTGTCACCTCTCGTAGAGCATCTTGGAAAGAGACATCTTCTTTTCCAAAAATCTTCTGCTGTAAGTCTCTGTTCCTTAAACCGCATAACAAAGTGATCTCGCAGCCTCTCTTCCAGATCCTTGAACTCACAAGGTCTGGCTGCTCGCCTTAAGGCTGCAATAAAATCCTTAGCAGATTCACCTGCCCTCTGGTCCCTCTGCTCAAATGTGTGCCTCCAAGCAATAACAGATAACTTGGGCTGGAAGTGTTCCTTCAGCAGTTTCTTCAAGTCAGTATATGTTACTGACTCCAGAGGTGCAGGAGGCACCAGATTCTCTGCAATTTTAAAAGCTTCCTATACACAGACACACAACAGAGTTGCAGCCTTCAAGCCATCTTCTCTAATCTGATTTACTCTGAAGTAATTCTCCACCCTTGCAACGTAGGATTCCCATCTCTCTGGGTGTGAGACATCAAAATCAGATAAATGACCAGTCTTCGCCATCCTGTAGTTTACAACCTTCACCACTCGCTCCTCTGCAACTTCTATTTGGGGAAGGGGTCTTTCAGCCAAGCTCACCCTCCAGCGACGCTGTACTGGCAGGCTGGGACGCTGATTCCAATGCCATCTTCCCCTCTTCAGGACTTCCTTAGGTAAGTCTTTAAAGCCTTCTTTTCTTCAGCTTGTAAAGCATCCCACCTTCGTCACCAGTGTTAAGTCCTTCATTTGCGGGCAAATGATGAATACACATGATTCAGTTAACAGGTCTTTATTCTTCTAGCAACAACAACACCCCACAACACAAGGCACGCAGGCCTCTCTTTTTAAGCGTCCGGAGACCCCGACAAAATGGCAACAACTAAGTTAACGTTTCCGCACCTTGCGCATGCGTGCAAGGCTGGCGCTGCTCAGTCTGGTCCCGGGCAGCCAACGCCTTGTGCATGCGCACAAGGCTGGCACTGCTCAGTCTGGTCCCAGGCAGCTTTGGAATGCCCGGGACCAGTGCAACATCCCGAGCCTGCTTTTGCAGGCTCAGGACACAACAGGTTCCACCATCTTTATCTTTAGTCATGCTTCCTGAGGTTAAGGAGAATTGAAGTCTGAAATAATCGAACACCACCAAATTACCAGTCCCTGAAATACTAAGTTTTGATCTAGGTGGTCAAACAATCTGATATGATACAACATTTTTCTATTGACTAATTGATGGCACTCAGAACAATATATCAGTACATTATAAAATGCAATCTAGGTACTGTATGTATTATTATCTATATAGAATTATATCTATAGATCAGCATCTCTTTGCCTAGTCTTCCCAAGTCATTCCCGCATACACATTTTGACAAAGATACCTTTCTCTGGTGATGAGAGGAAGCATTACTGAAGATACTCTGGCCACAAACTGTTTAAAGCAGTATTTCTCAAACTTGGCAACTTTAAGTCCTAGAAATCTGCAGTTGAAATCCACATGTCTTAAAGTTGCCAAGTCTGAGAAAAACTGATTTAGAACTTTAAACATCAGCACCACTATATCCCAGTGTAACAGACAAAGAACTGGCATCACATTAGCCAATTTAATTTTGTAACCTTGCTCAAAACCTGTTAGCCAGACCAGAGAGGCCAGATGAGGAAGCAACTCCACAGGAAGGCTAAAATTACTTATATAGAGTTTGGTTATAATATTTTTTTTTTGCAAGACTGATTATGCCCTTTTTCCTCAGCTTTGTCCCTCTTTAGTGAATTTGGGAGGTTTCTGAGCTGTTTCTGAATATTAGCTGGATGTTTTAGCCCCTTTTGCTAAGACAATAAAGCTTGAATATCTCTGTTAAGATGATCTTCCTTACTCTTTACATAACCTTGGTTTGAAAAATAGAAATAGGCTAGAGCCATTAAAACTATAGCTCATTCCACTTGGCGTTAATTGGCGTTTTGAAGTTATTGTCAAAGTACTTCAGACAAAATTTCAGATAGCATAAAAAATAAAACTCAAGGAAAATTGTATTCTAAGTCCCATACTAATACATGAACAGAAGATTAGCTTTGTTTCATATTGGAATACAGACCAAGTATCTACCATATTTTTACAAAGGAAGCATCCCTAATACATCCATTGAAATCCATGATATATTCTGCAGAGAACAGATAAATTCTGTTTAGTTTATATACCATTTGATTGACAAATCATGTCAAAGCAATAAACCCAAAGTAGCAGTAATAATAATAAAAGAAAACAGCAATACATTTAATATGTACTTTTTATATAAAAAAGTTAGCAATAGTTGGTAGAAATACTATTATTTATTTATTCTTACTGTAATATTTATTTTCTGCATTTTCTCTAGAAAACTGGAGTTAGTAGGTTAGTTTGAGAGACTGTCGTGAATATAAGCTTGTCAAAGAATGAGTTTCCATTCCTGGGGATGTAGGAGAGTTGAAACTTATTTCTCAGATAAAATGAGATACTGACTGTTATTCCATACTGGTTCTGATAGTTTTTTTAATATCTGTTTGAAAAGGAAATTAATCTGGTATCTAAATTGGGACAGTGAGCTCCGAAAGAGAGATTCTAAGCGAGAACGATCCCACTGATGAATGGGTCTATTATAAGGAGGTTATTTTCTCCTTCATCACTTCACTGTGGGCAGTAGCATCCAAACAAAGCCTCTCAATATGACCAGGAAGCCATTTCAGCAACCAAGAAACAAAATATTTAGAGATTCTTCTAACCAGTCTATCATTTAAATTATAGTAATTGCAATACTTTGTTATTGCTTTGTATTCTTTGATAATATTTTATATTCATGTATTTTCTTTAAATTTTGCTTATATGGCTTTTCTTTCTTCTTTCACACAGTGTGTAATAAAATGTCATATTTATATATGCCATATAAGACGCTCTAGATGGATTGTTCTGAATAAGTATTTAGTATTTTCAGATTTTTAGGCTGAAAACAGACAGCTGCACTAATGTAAATTAGCACACATATAGCAAGTCCTACAGAATTCTTGCACTTTTAAAAAATTGATCATAGGTCTTTTAAATCTCTGGACATAGCAACAAGGCTTTGTTTTTTTTTTCTGTGTTCATCAGGAACTAGCTGAATAGTCAGGGCAGGTTCCTAAATTCACAATGGAAGTATATTATACCTCTGCTGTATATTTCTTCTTTGACCAGCAGCAGAAGTTAAATGAACGGGTATGATGACAGGCAAAATGGCCTTTAAATTGCAAGGGATTTTTAAAGTGTATTCTTCTAATAAGTAATTAAAGAAGCTGTGTTTTTTTAAAAAAGAGAAAAAAACACAGAAGAGATATGAACATTTTAGTTGAATACCCTCAATCTAGTTTTTCTTTACTTCGTTTTCCCAAAAAGTTCCACACTGGAATTTTAACTACAGTATTAGGGATCCTTTTCAGCATTCACATTCACATTGGGTTGTTTCAATGACACAGTGTCATCTTTAGACATTTAAATTATAGTAATTGCAATAAAAAGCTACTGTTTGTACTTTTGGTAATATTTTATAGACATATACATATACCTGGTTATAAAAAATCACTACAACCGTTTTTTTGTTTTGTTTTTTTAAAAAAAACCTCTTAAAATGAATAAATAAGTCCCATGTTAACTAAGTCATGGATTGATAATCCCATTTTACAGACATTTTTTGGGGGGTAAATCTAGCCATTCATAGTATTGCAGTTATATTAGATATCTTTATAGCCAGCACTATTTCTACCTGTTCTGAAATATAAAGAAGTTCATTATGTTTCAATAAGATCAGTGAAATTCTTTATTATGGAATAGAACTTGATTTATAGGTGATAACACTGTATAAAAATGGGTACATTTCATCAGTGGAACCAATCATGTTTTAAAAATCTTATTAATAGTTGCATCATTTCCTGAAATGGGCATACAATTCTGGGCATATTTGTGGGGAAGGAAATCAGCCACTTCCTTTTCCTTGTATAGCCAGTATGGGTGCATTTAATACCATGGTTGCATGGCCATAAATCTAATTGTACAGGCAATGTTATATTATGATGTATAACAATGGGAGACCAGGTGGGGAAAGGAAACATTCCTATTGAATTCTATTGGACAATTGTCATTATCATGTGTTTAACTGTGGAGTCTAGCAATATGGTAGGGTAGCTGGACATGACAGAAAGGCAGCATGCCTGCCATCACTAGAGCAATAATTCTGCAGATGCAGCTTGAAAATTGGCCTAGTAACTTGTGGGAGTAGATGAGATACTGGAGTAAGATGGGCAGTTTCTCTCATTTGCAATCCTATCTGGTCATGACTTCAAATTATCATAATTATCACTGGATCGATACTTCAGGCAGCTTTTACAGGAAAAGAAAGTACTTAGGGTAAAGAGAAGATCAGATCTCACCCAGTTTCATCCGCATTGCTTTTGAAGTGCTTGGTGGTAGGTTTGACTTCAGCTGTCTACAGCCTAGTGACAGGCCATATTACTATGGCTGGTCTTTCCTCCGCCGGTTTGGAGGGCTGCCTCGTATTGAGCGGAAGGGCTGCCACCCTTCCACAATCAAGCGGGGGTCCCCTCCTTGATTGTCGCTCCTACAGGGTGACTTTTGACCCTTTCCAGGGTCCCCCAGCAGAGTGAAACTGAACACGGAAGACAGAGCTCGACTTTCAGCATACACAGGTTCCACGATGGCAAACCAGAATTCTGGAAGTATCTTTCCACCTGTGAGGAGAGAGGAAAGGGAATTTCTATCCCACCCTCTAAGAATAGTAGTGTCTGACTACCCGGGGGAATTAAAGCATTAAAAGAACAACTTTAATCTAATTGGATTTATATGTTCCTGAAACTTGGGGATCAAAAATTTTCCTATTTTTATTGGAGACTCTTGCTTTTATCTACAAAAAAGAAATAAAATTGGAAAAAGGATTATAAAAATTTTGGACTTAAACAGCATCGATGACATCTTGTGGTGAAGTTTGGTATAACAACTTGTTATTTCCTAAAAGAGATTTGGCTTGAAGCCCAGATCTTAGATAAGACTCTTTTGACCTTGGCACCACCTGTGAGAGACTCAGCTGTAAGAGAACAGCTGGGCGGCATAACTGGACTACTTGAACTGTGAATGTAAACCTTTACTGACTTTCAGAGTTATATGTAGGAAATCGCCTTCCTATCTCTTTATTTGAAGAATATTGGTCACTATATAAGATGATGAAATACTTTGGACTATAAAATCTTGCTTGACAAATGACTTCTACTATAAAGAGTATTTATAAACATGTGAAAGAGGTGGATGAAGACCAGGAAAAAATCAATACATGAAACCATTCTTTCAGCTTGTGATAAAATAAGACCTAACATAAAATATCAAGATGCCAGCTTAGATACACAAACTCAAACTTTGACTATAACAAAAGAACTAACAACGCAGAAGATAACAGAAGAAGTGGAACAATAAAATATTAAGATAGAGGACTCAATTGACCAACAAATACAGTTAATGGAAAACCTAGAAAAGGGAGTGACAACACTGAAAATGGAAAAGACTTTCTATATAAATCAGAAGAAATTTGAAAAAGAAGAACATATTGAATGGAAGAAAAACATATCAGGGCAAGCATGGGGAATTGGAGTAGCAGGGAGACAACTTAACGAATACAAATGGGCTAGTCCTTCCAAAAAATGGCAATTAAATGGTCTCCTTTATTTTAAATAGCATATATAATAACAGAGGGAGATCTATTTGATGATCTAAAAGCACTGATATGGAAGCCAAGTTGGCAAAGGAATAAGGTTGAAGAAAATTGGGGTTTTGATTTATTAGAGGGGATTTCACATTACTAATTAGAGGGTTAAAGGGAGAAGTTGAGATAAGGGGAATTCTGGTCATTAGATTTAAAATATTTGGAAATTAGTTGAAAATAAGGACTTTATCTGTTTAATATTTTAAAATTAGATCTAAAAGGAAAACAATTAATTATTATGAATATGTTTGATTTATTGATTAATCCAGGTAATATATATAATGGTTCTGATTTATTAAAGGGAATATTGTATTATTAAGTAGATAATTTAATATGGTGGGAAATAGATAAGTCTTAGGAAATAGAACAAGATTATATTTAAATAGATAAAATGTGTATTTTGGATATTAGATTCTGTTATGAATTGAGATAAGGGAAATCTTGGTTACCTAAAGCCTGAAAATTATAAATATCAAAGGTTAAATTGGAATATTGATTGGAAAGTAAAAAATGGGGAAAAATTAATAACAAGACATGGATTGTTTATGAAGATTGAATGTAATTAAATATGTATAAGCTAAAACTTTATTGATAAATGTAATAATGATGTTTTTACTGAGTTGATATAATAAGAACTGTATTAGCTTAAATACGAGACAGTAAAATTTTAAGGGAAAAAGATAAGAAATATTTGATGTTGTAATTTGAGATTTGTACTAAGGATTTTGTTATCAAACTATTGATTAACCCAGCCACCACATTGCTTTTTAAATACTTAAATGTAAAATTGGAAAATTAATAAAATATTATATAAAAAATAATTATCACTGGATCATCTTTATCATTTAAAGATTGTCTCTCTTTCTCTTTCTCTGTCATGATTAACAACCTCTTGCTTCCATCTTCACTGGCATCCCATGACATTTTTCTTTGTCAAAGGAACTGCACTTGGGCTGGTACACAAAAAGATGACTGGATGGATAGAGAGTTATAATAAAGAACACTAAGATCTGAAAATGCATGAAAAGAAAACTGACAAGCTTGTTGAGAGATTTGATGGAAGGCAGTTTCAAGAAGTGTATAGCTGATTGTCTTTGAGAAAGATCATGGATAAATTAAAGAGAGAGAGAGTGCTGACCAGTTTTGTTTGCATATTGTTGTATATATATCCCAGGAAACAGACAAAATTCTGACAAAAGATCTTTATTATTCTTTATTACTCCTCCTCCTCCTCTTCCTCCTCCTCCTCTTCTTCTTCTTCTTCTTCTTCTTCTTCTTCTTCTTCTTCTTCTTCTTCTTCTTCTTCTTCTTCTTCTTCTTCTTCTTCTTCTTCTTCTTCTTCTTCTTCTTCTTCTTCTTCTTCTTCTTCTTCTTCTTCTTCTTCTTCTTCTTCTTCTCCTCCTCCTCCTCCTCCTCCCCCTCCTCCTCCTCCTTTATTTATTATAGTATATATTGTGCATGGTTTTATTTGAATATAAATGTATTCCTTGGGTTTAACTAATAAGAAAGCTTCTTTTATGTTTAAGGTTTGAATTTCTCCAGAAAATGTAAATGTATTCTTAGATAAGTTGCAGTATTTTGAGCTGTTGAATAGATAAACAGTATTTAAATGACAATGTTCTAACTAATTCTTGATATTCAGATGCTGTGTACCAAAAATGACAGACAACAAATTGTATACACAGATTAAATACAAGCAACAGCTGAACTTTTACATAAAATGTGTTTTTAGAATGATATCAGAGACAGTAATTTGCATCTTCCACTGAGGGATTCATGATCTTTGTAGCATGGAACTCATTGGCTTGACTAGAAGCCATTTCACCTTGGGGATCTTTGAGGAGAATAAGTACATTCAAAATGCATAATGCAATGCTGTGGAAAATAAATAAATCTTCTGTTTTCACAAAATATTTTCTGAAACATACCCACCCCCAAAAGCTTATAGTTTATAACAAATAACAAACAACATAAAATAACAAATATAACAATTATGTATTACTGGATTGAATTTTGGTATAGAATATAAAAGCAGACAATGTTAACTGTTAAATGGTAACTGTTAAAGAGAGTTGGATCATTGAAGATTATTCTCCTGAATGAGCAGCTTGCCAATAGATCTAAAAAGGAAGACCAGTGTTTAACTGTGTAAGTTTCACCAGGGGTGAATATTAAAGAAACTAAGAAGAGTTCTATTACATTTATCCATGCCATTAAACAACACAAATATTTTGCTTTCAGTTATTAGTCTTGCATCTAGGAAACTGTCATAACTAATAATAAGAACTAGGACAGAAATTGCTTTGCTTTCCATTGTAATGTGAATTTGATTATTTTATAGCTATTAACCAAAACAAGAACTGAAACACACTACTCCAAATTTTGCAAGTCAGTTCTCCTTAAAAGAAAAAAATGTAAATTGTTTATATGAGTAATCAGAGACACACAAAAATGGCTAAAATAAGGTTAGAATGCATTGTGTTAGGAAAAGCAGCTTGCAAAATATAGAAAGTTGCATATGTTATACAAAAATGCATTCAAAAATTGTATAATGGATGTAATTCTTACCTTCCACTCTGCTGCACTGAATGTTAAAACCAGTAACTTCACAATTAAGAGGGTATGATTCTTCCAACTGATCATTTAATTGTAGTTGTAGTTATGGAGTAACTTATCTTTGTAAAGAAAATGATGATGAAGAGAAAAGAATGGCAAAAAGTGGAGAGGGAGATTGATGGCTTCTTGTGTTGAGACCTTTTAACATGCAATTGAAGGTTGTAATAACATGTTCTTAGGGAAATTAGAGTCATTGACATATTTAAGGGCCTTCTGGACAAGAAACCAAGCTTTCTACTTTCCTCCTGTTGAGAAGATGAACTCCAGAATAACCTCAATTCCACCTCTGGAGAAGTTTATAAAATCAGGTGAGGAATATATATTAGGTTGGAGAGCATTTCCTGAAAGGATTGTTTTACCATACTGCTGGCATGTCAAACTCGCGATGTCATGTGATGTCACGTGACGTATCGCAACTTTTCCCCCATTACCGGAAATGGAGTGGGTGCGGTTTCAGTATGATGCATCTGGCCCCTGGGCTGGCAGTTTGACATGCCTGCCATACTGTATCTCAAGGATGGGTAAAATGGAAGCTTGTTATATCCAAATGGAAGAATTTCTTGGATAAATAATATTGGATAAGTAATATTGCTGGGAAATATTTCTCATACTCCTAGTAGTCATATCAAGGTCTACCAGGAATCTATGCATTTATTTATAAAATCGTGGGCTATATAAGTATATAAGTACATATTCTCTCTTTCCTCTTTCTTCACCCTTTTTAAAGATCATTCAAATAAATGATAAATCCAAAACAAAAAGCAACATTTATATTGAATATGGAAGTAAACCAATCTGAAGTTCTTTTTATTTTTAGGTATTGTTCCAAACTGGGGCACATTACAACCAGATTGGTTCAGATTAGGTAAAATTGGAGTTGCTTTTAACTTGCACAAGATAAAGCATATTTTAAAGGGCTAATCTAATTTAAAATCCTCCCTGAAGCTTCACCTGTTTTATTTCATTCCAACCCATCTTTTGTTTGCAAAAAATTATTATTTACAATTTACCTTTTTCTCTTTTTCTCTTTTTCTTTCACACACTTATCTGAATGCAACTTTTTTTTAACCATCATGATATAACCTTGAGATTTTCTTTGTTTTAGAAATGCACTCCTTTTTGAAAGTTTTAAATTTTGAGTAGAAATTGATATAGTAATGGGCTTAAATTCACAGGTGCCCCTTTTCTTCCTGACTAATTGCTTTGGTAGAACATGCCATTTAGTTCTTGGTGAAATGTAAGGCAGGTTTCTTTATATCAAATTCTACACTTATTTCTTTTAAAATCAACAGAAAAAATGTTGCAAAATTAATTATTTCAGTGCTTAAGACATTCCTGCTTAAGTGTTGATGGAAAAAAAAATCACAAATTATCAAAGAAAAATATACAGACATATATCCCTGTATATTTCTTTTTGTATAAAACGACTTCAAAATGAAGTCCGCTCAGTATAAGTTCATCAGCTGACAAATCATGTCCCTAGAATTAATAATATGAACATACTGATTCAGATGAGTTAGAGACATTTCTTTCAGTTTGGTAAAGCATCTTTCAGTCTAGAGAAATTATTCTTAAAACTAAAAATTGATATAAGTGGACTGTTTTTTCCAGTTGGGTGACTCTTTTTAGATATCTTGCATTCTCTAAAGAATAGCCTTCTGAAAACAAACAAAAATAATAATTTAAAAATAAAGATGGTGGAATCATATGTATTAAATATCTGCCTAAATATTAAATGCTAATTGAAAATCACCCTCAAGGTTTTTGTTCTCTGCTTGGTTGCTTGTAATGGAAAACCTTGCCTTTGGGGGAATTTTACCATATGGTGTGTAGTATACGTTCATACATTTATTGAAAGTTTTTCCTTCTCCTTTTTTAAAGACACATTAATTTATTATTTTTTTTACATTAAAACAGTAATGACTCACTACATGGATTGAGTAAAATGTATAAAAACTAAATTTATCTTTCCATTTAAATGGAAAGATGGTTCTCTTATTATGGGTCCACTGCAAAACTGGATTCAGGGTTTTGAAGGGCATTTACAATAGGTAAGCATCCCATCCAGTATTACAAGCCAGAAAGCTTTTAAACTTTTCTCAAGGGAAGCATCTTTGAAATGCAAAGCTGAATATTAAATGTATATAATGTTTGGGGAATTAAGGGAAAAACACTTTTGGGGGTTAAGAGTGAGATAAATGTCTGTTGCTTGGGAGACTAACCAGCTTAAAAACAGCACCCATTCAATGATTGCCCTGAAGCATAGATGCAAGAAGACTGACTGGTTAAAAGATTATGCTTTGAAAATAAAGATATTCATAAGCACTTTACTTCATACATTTAGAATTTTAAAAATGATCAGGGGTCTCTAGATACTCAGGAGTAAACCCTAAGCTATGACTACTACAAATAGTTCTTTCTGAAATAACTGAGACTTTAAGAAATAATTAAGGTGATCCATTGATTTCAATAGAAATAAAGTTAGATATTCAATGCAGTCTCTTAAAACAATGGCTCTCCTGAACAGACACATATTGGATTGTATAAAAATTTCTACACTGTTATCAGTTGTTCAATGCACAATGAGATTAATTACTGTGCAAATTCAATTCATCTATGCATACAAGAAGCAACGGATGGAAACTAATCAAGGAAAGAAGCAACCTAGAACTAAGGAGGAACTTCCTGACAGTTAGAACAATTAACCAGTGGAACAACCTGCCTCCAGAGGCGGTGAATGCTCCAACATTGGAAGTTTTTAAGAAGAGACTGGACAGCCATTTGTCCGAAATGGTGTAGGTTTTCCTGCCTGAGCAGGGGTGGACTCGATGACCTCCAATGTCCCTTCCAACTTTATTTTATTATTAATATTATTACTACTACTACTACTACTACTACTACTACTACTACTACTACTACTACTGAGACATTTAGAATGCTGTCTTGATAACCTAATAGAATGACTGCCATAAGATAATGGCCATATCTGATAATTAAGATTCTATTGCAAAGTACACTAATAAATAAATAAATCATAGCATATTTGCATATTTGTAATGATCTATTTTTTTCCTGATAGGCCCTTAATTTTACAAACAGAGGCTTAGCACAGTTGCCAGTCATATAAAGTCATGAATAATCATAGAAATTCTTTTTTTTTTATTGAAAATTTTTAAAATTTTACAAAATAAGAAAAAACAACCCTCCCCAACCCACCCCAACCCTCCCACTCCCTCCCTCAACTTTCCCAGAGCTGAATATAGGCTTAATTAAATTTTTTTGAATTCTTAAAAAAAATATAAACCATAGATAAGTCTAAATACGTTACTTAAACTACTAATAGAATAATTAACAATAATATATATATATAAAAGACATAAATATTAAAGAAAAAAAGAAAATACTTAAAAAAAAGAATAAAGAGAAAGAAAGAAGAAAAGAAATATAAGAAAGTAAAATAATAATAAAACATATAAAAAGAAAAAGAAATAATACAATCTATAAAATATTAAAATTTGTATATAAATTATTGATAAACTAAGTAATATTTTTTTATATCCAACTTATGTTGTATAAAATCTATCCATTTTTTCCATACCACAAAAAACTTCTCTTGCGATTGATCCTTTAAAAAAGCCGAAATCTTTGCCATTTCCACCAGATAGGATACTTTAAAAAACCACTCTTGCAAAGTAGGCAAAGATTCCCTATTAATAACCTTGCGGCTGTAATTAAATTTAACATCAATATAACCTCCTTAGTATCACAATCGGTAACAATACCTAACAAAAACAATTGTGGGGTAAATTTTACCTTCCTTCTAAAAATTCTTTGAATATTCCACCATATCTTAATCCAAAAGGCTTTTATATTTTTACACGACCACCAAATATGGTAATAAGTAGCATCCAAACAACCACATCTCCAACATTTGGGCTGTAAGTCAGGATACATACGAGACATTTTTTGAGGATCAAAGTGCCATCTATAAAACATTTTATAAAAATTCTCCCTTAAGTTCTGGGCTTGTGTAAATTTAACTTTTCTCACCCAGATAATTTCCCAGGTATCTAGTAGAACTGGTTCACCAAAATTTTGTGCCCATTTAATCATACATTCTTTAATTAATTCTGGTTCTGAGTCCAATTCTACTAGCAACCAATAAATTCTCTTAATATGAGTTCGTCTTTGATCTTTTACTTGTTTAACAAAATTTTCATCTTCTCTAAGCAAGCCCACATTACGATCTATCTTCCATCTGTCCGCTATTTGTCTATACTGAAACCATGAATGTATAATATTTTCTTGTGCTAAATCTTCCAAAGATTTTAACTGCCAAATTTTACCATCCCATCTAAGCAATTGTGCATAAGAAACACTATCCATCTTAACTCCTCTCCTTATCCCCTCTATCGCATGCCAAGGTATAGCCCATAATGGTATTTTAGAATCACTTCTGTAATATTTCCTCCAAACCCGAAGTAAAGAAATCCTTATAATATGGGATTTAAAAACCCGGTCAACTTTTTTATTAAAAATTAAATAGGCATGCCATCCAAAAAGTAAATCCCAACCCTCCAAGAGGAGTATTTCTACATTTGATAAATTAACCCAATCACTAATTAATGTTAAGGCCACAGCATCATAATACAATTTCAAATTCGGTACCTTGAGTCCACCTCTCTCACGAATATCTTGTATAATTTTAAGCTTTACTCTTGGTTTTTTCCCCGCCCAGATAAATTTATTGATACCTTTCTGCCATTCATTTAAATTGACCTCATTCTTTAAGATAGGTATCATTTGAAATAAGAAAAGGAATTTAGGCAGGACATTCATTTTAATCACCGCAATTCTTCCCAAAAGAGATAATTGCAACTTCTCCCAATTTTTCAAGTCTCTTTGTATCCTGACCCACAACCTTTCATAATTATTTTTATACAATTTTACATTAGAGACAAATAAAGTAACCCCCAGATATTTTACCTTATCAACAACTTCAAAATCTGTCAGATTAACCAAAATCTGCTTATCCATATTAGTCATATTTTTGGGTAATATTTTAGTCTTATTGTTATTAATTTTAAAACCCGAAACCCGTCCATATTGATATATCAATTGTAATAACTCTATTACGGAGTGAGTAGGTCGGGACAGGGTAACCACCAAGTCATCTGCAAAAGCTCTTAGTTTGTATTCTTTTTTGTTAACTTCTATTCCTTTTATTTGCTGTGATTCTCGAATTTTAATCAACAATATTTCCAAAGTTAAAACAAACAGCAAAGGTGACAATGGACATCCCTGTCTAGTCCCCTTTTCTATTATAAAAATCTCTGACAAGCCCCCATTAACTATAAGTTGTGCCGTTTGTTTTTGATAAATAGCACCAAGAGCAATAATCATAGAAATTCTGAAATCCCATTTAGATTGAGTAAAGAGAGGATGGAGCTGGCATATGGGGGGGACATAGAAGACAGTGCTAAAGTTTGTGGTCCAATGCCCTTAGATATATTTGTTTTATCCAGTTCAGTCCAGGAATTCACAAGGGATGAATTCACAGAAGAAAATGACAAGATATGCATCATTATGTAAATGATAGGGCTGATGTACTTGTGTTAGACAATTTGAAGTACTAAGGTGCATCCTTATATAATGATGTCATGACGTATAGGGTCAACATTGTGATATTACTAAGGCATATTAGAAACATCACTGCTCTTCAGGCATAATGCCTGAGCAGACTGCTCTCTGTCTCACAGATCATCCCCTGGATCAGTGATGGCAAATCTTTTAGAGACTGAGTGCCCAAACTGCAACCCAAAACCAACTTATTTATTGCAAAGTGCCAGGGCTGCATCAGCATTATGGTGCCCTCAGGGGATGGGTGGGTGTGGCCCACTGGGTGGGCGTGGCTGAAGTCACAGCAGACTGGGTGAGCGTGGCTGGGGCCAGTCCCTTGCCATCTCTGGGGCATCCCCGGGGGGGGGGGGCTAACACTGCTTACTCACTCACTTCCTGCCCTGTCGCTTCCAAACACCATGTGCTTGCTACTCTGGTGAACTCTGCTGGGGCAATGATGCGTGTGCCCACAGAGAGGGCTCTGAGTGCCGCCTCTGGCACGTGTGCCATAGGTTCGCCACCACTGCCCTAAATAGAAGTTCATGGGATTTGGTAGGAAGTAGACCATGCAGAATAGAATTTGAAAGTAAGAAGCAATATGAGAAAAGAAGGGGGAATAAGAAAATCTTAATCATTAGCCATAGAAGAAGAATGAGAAGAAACAAATCTTGATCCCATTTGATCAATACTTCTGAGGAGCCAGAAGTCTGCTAACTTATTAGAAGAATGAATGGGCATTGGTCCTTCATACTACAACTGCAACTATTTATCAGTCAAAACTGATAATGCTTTCATTTTGGGGAAAAAAGAGTTCCTTCAAAAAAGTTTGCATTGCACTGATGCAGCCTTCCTGAATTTAGGAATCCTCCAACTATGTAGACATAAACTTGTGGAATCCTCAGCAATGCTATGGTGGCTGGGACTTATGTTGTTAGGGATGGGTGAATCTGAGAAAATAACAGTCTAGAATCCAACAGATGTTACAGGTTATAGTAAAATATGGGATCACTGGATTATCACAGCAGAGCACATTTGCTAATATTCTTATGGATTTGGTTCAACTACTGTAAAATACATGGTATTTAAAAGTGCTATGTTAATCATACTTATGTGACCAAAATGAGTGCACCCTATAATAGATATGAGACCCATTGTAGAAATACTTTGTCAGGTCTCTAACATTTTCTTACTGATCACTTTCATAAGGTAAAGTCAGTGTCCTTACCAACCCCTGGTTCCCACAGAAAAAAAGTGGTAGATGTCAAGGTGGCTGGCAAAAATCAGAATGGTCTGACCAGTGTTTAATCACAGCAAACAAAGTTAGCTGTGGGAGTGGTTAGCATTAAATGTTAAAATAACAATAAACCAATTCAGTTTCCATGATAAGGAATAGGGTTAATAATAAGGATGCCCCCTCCTCCCTCCCACTCACTCACTCACTCACTCACTCACTCACTCACTCACTCTCTGTCCCTATGAGGCTGACATTTGGCTATTACCAAGTATTTTGAATGAATGAATGAGCCTGACAGTTTCAGCTTCTTGTAGAAATGAAAACTGTTGTGCTTAATAGATTTACACCTTTAATATATGTTTCAGAGTCAGTTGTTCAAGAAGCAGAAGTCAGGAAGGAATTTTAATCACATATGTCATTTTTGGCTAACATAAATAACCATCTGCAAAAGAAACAGCCTGCAGTATCAAGAAGGTTTTGTTTAACCCTCCTGGGCAACTCCAAAATAAATCCCATTAATTTTAGTGATGCATACTCTCAAGTCAAGATGTGTTGGATTTGTATCTCAGTTCACTGAACAGTAATAATATGGAATATTTTCATCTATATTGATGCAGTTCTTTCTCAATTTTATTTATTTTTTCCACATGTCAAGATATTGTTTAGTAAAATACTTTAAAAGCTTTAATAATAAGGATTTTTCAGCAACTGTCATTTAAACCAGTCTCTTTACTTTTCAGTAAAAAAATGGAGAGAGGGCATATTTTTATATTGCATTATTCTCAACAAATTCAATTCATGTCCATAGAAATGGGTTAAATAAATTGGATATACTTTTCTTTTCATGTTTGCTGAACCCCATGCATGATATCCTGCTAAGACATATCAGAGAAGGGTTGGTTTACTTCATGGCATGGGGCCAGCCTCTTAACACATTCAAAATCATGTTACACAATGGCCCTTTCACTAAAATATATCACAATCCAAAAGGAAAAACTACATTTTAGAAGACAAAATCATACTGTACATTCACATGCTTTTTTTTCCTTTATAAAAAAATGTTGAAAGTTATTTGTTCAAAATCCTTCATTATCTCTCTGAATACCATGGTATATTTCTAATCTCAACTTATTTTAATTTATATTATTTAATACATAGATATATCCAGGGCTTTTTTTCTCATAGAACGCCCAGAACGGAGTTCCGGCGCCTTTTTTGGATGGAACCTTGTAGGGTAGGCAAGGAGGGTTGTATGACGTGTGTGAGTTCCGGCACCTTTTTTTTTTTTTTAGAAAAAAAGTACTGGATATATCAGATATATTATCAAGGAGTTTAAGGAAGAGTACTTTCCCCATTATCTCCTCACAGTGACAGTGAACCTGTCAGATGAATTATGGTAAGAAATAATGATGTACAGTATCCTAGTCCAATATGGTGATAAACACATCACCCTTTCTATAATTCAAGGTTATTCTATAGTTATTCCATATAACATTCAATTGATTTACACATTTTTAATATTTTTTCTAATGTTCTCATTTAATTTTGCAATGTTCTCTACTATATACATGTTATATGTAATTTCTTATGATACAATTTTCCACATAGTTCCCTTAATATGTATGGCATTGACAAGCCAAGATTTGTATTGCAAAATTTTAAAAAATGAGAAATCTTGGCCACAAATCTGTCAGTTTGCATAACACAATAATGAGATCAAGTCAGTGTTTGAAAATGGGGGATAGGGTACCCTAGGGATTCTGTAATAATTTGCTTAATTCATATTATGTATCCCAAAAATTCTTTTTAACTAGGATTCCCAAACCACCATGTGAACACTATATTTTTCCTTCCAAATTCACAGTGGGCACATAACAGAAATTTTTTGTTCTCGATTACTTATGAAATAACTATTATCTTCAACTGTTTTTCCTTAACATGTCTTATAACTAACTTACCATTTTTTTTTTTCTGTCCTTTGCTGTTAATATTTTCTCTTCCCTGTACTAATCTTAATTATATAAAAATAAGATTTGGGGATAGAGGCTATTTTGCTTTGTTCCATTCTAGGGAAACCCTATAAAAGTATGCCCAAGCCTACATTTTACATGACCATCAAGATTTTATTTTATATGCAATCAATAGGAAAAGCCACATTCCTCCGTATAAACATCTTTGGGTTTTAGGGTCCTTGGGAAAACCAGTTCCCTCTGTTCTGCCTTATCAAATAGAAATATTGAAAAGATCTTTCAGAATCCCAGGTTCTGGATTTTTTTTTGCTAGGGAGTTCAGATTAGTATCAGCTCTGTCGTTCCAGCACTAATAGGAGAATACATTTTATTCAGTTAGGTGATATGTGACTAAATGTGACAGTATACAGATTGTATATGCCCAGTTACTGATTTACTTGGTTAGAAACATATGGTTAACTTTTTGAATTGGGGCCATGGCCAGAAGGAGAAGAAGAGCTAATCCTTGTATCTCTCTTTTTGTATCTTCTAAAAAGATGCAGTATTTAATTTAATTGCATTGATACAAATGAAGCCTGATTTTGTGGAGGTCAGGATTATATAATATCAGATGCTCATTTTTCTCCTTCTTAACCATATTTCAGTGAATAAAACATGTCTACAAAGTGTTGGAACTGATTTAACACAGAGAGGAAGCATGATAAGAGAGGAAAAACCAGAATATGAACATATATATATATATATATATATATATATATATATATATATATATATATGTAGGTCTTTGGTTGTTCGGGTTTTCTCCCGCGTAAAATTGGAAGTGTCTTGGCGACGTTTCGACGAAGTCCCATTCGTCATCTTCAGGCTGGTGTTTTCAGCTTTGTGCTTTGAGGAGCAATGTGTGGTCTTAGCTGTTTCTTCCTTTTAACTGCCAGTGGGGTATGAACTGATTGGGTGGGAGCTTGGCTGTGTTCTGATTGGGTGGAGGTGTGTTCTGAATGGTTAGGGGCTTGGCTGTGCTCTGATTGGCTGGGGGAGTGTTCTGTTTGGTTGTGCTCAGGTTAGTCTGAGTTGCAGAGTGGTTTGAGATTTTGGGCTGCCTTGCTATTTTCTGGCTTCGCGTTCGTGGTCCTGCTTCCTCTTCATGGAGGGTGTCAGTTTGCTTCATGTATGGATTGGAGGGGTTTAAAGTGGCTAATGATGCAGCTGTGGTCTGGCTTCTGGTTTGTGGTCGTGCCTCGTCATCGGTGTGGCTTTGGGTTTGTTTTTTGCGTGGATGTGTGGTGGTGACATCCTGTGTGGTTTTTGTGAGTGTGGGTCTGGTATCATTTTTTTGTGTTAGGGAGTCGTTTGTCAATAAGGGCGGGTTTCCAAATGGCTGGTAGGCGGGAGGTATCATCTCACTTGTTCATGCTGTGTGGGTGTTTTTCTATCTCGATGGCTTCTCTGATTATTCTGTTATTAAAATGTTCACTTTTGGCAATGGTTCTGGTATTTTTAAAGTCAATTTCATGTCCTGTGGCTTTAGGTGTTGGACCAGGGAAGATGTTGGTTCCTCTTTTTTGACTGAGTTCTTATGTTCTTCAATGCGTGCACTTATTCTTCTGTTGGTTTGTCTGATGTATGTGGTGGGACAAGTGGTGCATGGGATTTCGTATACTCCTTGATTTTCTAATTCAATTTTATCTTTGGGGTTTCTAAGGACGGTGGATATTTTTCTGTTTGTGCAGAATGCTGTTTTGATGTTGTGTTTATGGAGGATCTTACTGATTCTGTCTGTGGTGCCTTTTATGTATGGGAGGAGGGCTTTGCCGTTTTCTTGTTCTTTGTCTTGGATTTTAGTGGGGGTTTCTTTTTGGATTAGGTTTGTAATCTTGTTTCTATGGAATCCATTGGATGTTAATACATTGGTGAGAGTGTGTAGTTCGGGTTTTAGGTGTTGTTCGTCAGCTAAGCGTTTTGTTCTGGAGATGAGTGTCTTGGCTACAGAGTTGATCTGTGCTGGGTGGTGGTGTGAGAGAGCATGCAGATAGCGGTTTGTGTGTGTTTTCTTCTGGTAGATGGTGTGTCCTAGGGAGCCATTGGATTTCTTGTAGACTAAGAAATCCAGGAAGGGAAGTTGGTTGTTAGCTTCTGTTTCCATGGTGAACTGTATTTTGGGGTGTAGGCTGTTGAGGTGTGTGAGGAAGTTGTCCAGTTTTTCTTTCCCATGTGGCCAGATTATGAAGGTGTCATCTACGTATCTGAGCCAGAGTTTGGGTTTGTGATCTGATTTTTCTAGAGCTTGGGTTTCAAAGTGTTCCATGTAGAGGTTGGCAATGACAGGTGAGAGGGGTGATCCCATGGGTGCTCCTTAATATCCCTTCCCAATTGTGTATGTCTCTCCTCCTTTGTCATGTTAACAGCTCCTATCCGGGTATGGTATGCCTCAACAATCAAGTCTTTATTCCCCACCTCAGTCTTCCTTACATACGTTCCCTCCTGAGGTGGGGAATAAAGACTTGATTGTTGAGGCATACCATACCCAGATAGGAGCTGTTAACATGACAAAGGAGGAGAGAGATACACAATTGGGAAGGGATATTAACCCACAGTTAGTGGAGCCCTATCCCCATTGTAAAACACAAGAAAACATCAGATCAAGTTCTCCCCCCGACACGGCAGATGTTGGTATTATCGGAAGAGGAGGGGATGTAAGGTCACTAACACCTCTAAAGACCAATAGTGGAAGGATAGGGAAGGGCATCCGAAGAAAAGAACATAACGTTATAGACACATCTTGGCTTTCAGCTGGCCAATCAGGCCAATAACACGGTCTAAGAGCCGTGCGCAAACGTTACTTGAACCTACTTAAACCACCTTTACTGCAATGGCCTTTTAGTCCTGACGATGCTGGGGAGTTCCCCCAGCGAAAGCTTGGCAACTTTTTAGTATTAATATATTTTTAGTAAAGTATTTTTACTTCAACTCTCCCGGTGATCGTGTTTTATTCTTTTATTTATAATTATGCCCGGGAGTCGTATTTTTACCAATATTCTTGAATATATATATATATATATATATATATATATATATATATATATATATATATATATCTTCTGAACAACCAAAAAAACACATGAGCACCAGGAATATTATAAAACTATAAAAGTTTAATATGATAAATCACCTAGCTTTCGTTGGCAGCTACCGACATTGTCAGGGTACAATGTTAGTCAATGGGGGAGTTCATTTATAGGTAAAATCCTGCTTGCACCCAGCTCCTAGATCTCGTCACCGGACCTAATTGGCTAAGCTGTGTTCTAGTCGTAACTTCCGTATCAGTGATTGTGCTTTTCTTGCATCTCCTGCCTACGTGTGTATTACTATGCATTCTCCCCTCGTATGGTTGGTTACATCAATCTGCCCCACAGGGATGGCCCAATTGTGACAACAGGGCCATGAAGTGATGCTCGAGGCACCCAAGTTGATATGGAGACCAACAGTACTAGAAATGGGGAGAGGGGGAAGAAGATACTAGACGGGATAGCAGCCACAAGAACGATGAAGGGAAGGGGGGACTGGAGGGCAAGCATGTGAAGGGAAGGGGGGACTGGAGGGCAAGAATCAATGGGAGGTGTTAAGGGCACAACCCCACAAGAGAAAAGATGGCAGTTGTGATGTGGATGGGGGATACGGAAAGGAGGAAGGGGAGAGGGAACATATCATAGCAGGACAGTCCGAAAAAAGGGGGGAAAAGTGTGAGAAGAGAGGGCAACTGAGAGATGCGAAACTCCTGACTAATCAAAAAAGGGGGGAAGAAAATTCCCCCAACATAGGACCATACGAGGGGAGAATGTATAGTAATACACATGTAGGCAGGAGATGCAAGAAAAGCACAGTCACTGATACGGAAGTTACGACTAGAGCGCAGCTTAGCCAATTAGGTCTGGTGATGAGATCTAGGAGCCGGGTGCAAGCAGCGTTTTACCTATAAATGAACTTCCCCATCGACTAACATTGTACCCTGACGATGTCGGTAGCTGCCGACGAAAGCTAGGTGATTTATCGTATTAAACTTTTATAGTTTTATAATATTCCTGGTGCTCATGTGTTTTTTTGGTTGTTCAGAAGATGAATATACCCAGGAATCACACTTTTATTTTGAACATTATTATCAATAACTATGACAGAGCAGTGTTGCTCATGGCTAGGAGATGGGAGAGGCTTGCACGCTGTATCTCAACCAACTGCTGTAAACTGGCTTTCTTGCACAACTGCATTAAGGAGGACCTTCCCCCCAAATCATCGAGGAAGAAACCTGCCATTTATTCCAAGGAGTGCCGGCAGGTGGTCTGCCAATTCCAACACCAGACCATGCGGCGCTTATCAATGACTTACATAGGCGCATTGACAGTTTAACAAAATGGACTCAAGATCATCGAGAACAATGCTGAACAGAGCTTGTGAGTCAGCATTTCCAAGCGCTAGATCAGCATATCCAGCAAACCGCCAAGAAGACAAGCCAGCGCATGACGGAAAAAATTCCAGCTTTGAACTGACGCATTACGAGAACTGGACAAAGACAACCCACCTAATAGACTGGTATGTAACCTGTCAAAGAAGACACTGACCCGCCCACAGCTCACCCTGTTGCAGCAAGACGCAGGGTGTAATCTCATGGACGCGCACACCCTGGACTTTGTGGCAGCGTTAGAACCTGCCATGTACCGCATTGGAGCAAGGGAGGAGGTAAAGAACTCCATTAGGCAGCAGGTTACAGGACTGCTGATGGGTCATAGGCGCTACCAAACATTGTCCAAAAAAGAAATGGAGGCCATGGAATAGCTTAGGAAAGACGACTCCATTGTCGTGTTGCCTGCAGATAAGGGGAGGGCCACGGTGGTTATGGATAGAGCGCAGTATACCAACAAAGCTTTAGAACTACTCAAAGATACAACAGCATACAAGGTTGTTGATAGGGACCCCATGACCTCACTTAAGAACCGCATTAATAAGATACTTAATGGCCTCAAACGTGGTAGAAGGTTAAGCGATGAAACCCTTAGGAGGCTATGCCCTAATGACTTAGCGCTAGCTAGATTCTATGGGCTGCCCAAGATTCACAAGGAAGGTGTCCTTCTTCACCCCATCATCTCATTTAGGGACATCCTGACTTCAGGTCTGGTCAAGTGGCTGAGCAACTGTATCAGCCATTTGGTTAGTGACAGCTCCACCACTGTAAAGTCAGCAGAGGAGTTCCTGGACAGAATTAAAACTCTAAGGATAGAGGAGGATGAGGTGATGGTGTCCTTTGACATCATCTCACTCTTCACCACTATCCCACAGGGTCTGGCTGTCACAGTAATAAGGGACCGTCTGAACCAGAAGGGCCCAGGACAGCAACAGAACTCCCTTCGACCTGAAGACCTATTGAATCTGTTAGAGACATGCCTGAAAACATATTTCACGTTTCAGGACACCACGTTTGAGCAGGTCAAAGGCACACCCATGGGGTCCCCGATCTCGAGCGTCATAGCGGAGGCTGTGTTGCAGCAGTTAGAGCACATAACAATGGCCTGATATCGTCCCAAATTCTGGGCCCGCTACGTAGATGACACATTTCTGGTCATCAAAAGGAGTCAAAAAGCTGACTTTGTGGGCATACTCAACTCAGTATACCCGGACATCCAGTTTACGGAGAGGAGGAAAACCAGGGTATATTGGCGTTCTTAGATGTACTGGTCCACCGCCAACTTGATGGCACCCTGAGGACAAGGGTGTACTGTAAACCTATGCATACTGATAGAGTTCTCCATTATGGAAGTAACCACCCTATTGCCCACAAGGTCAGTTGCATTAGAACACTATTCAGACGAGTAGACTCCCACTGCAACACAGCCAGAGCTAAAATGGAAGAAAGGAAACATCTCTTCCACGTATGTAGATGCAATGGCTATCCAACAAAATTCATTAAGCGCCACAGCATATGCCCAAACCCCTGGAGAACCCACGGACAGAAGAATTACCATCACAGGCAATCCGTGTTACTCTCCCTTACATTAGTAATGTTTCTGAGGCAACAGCTAGGCTGCTAACACCCCATAATGTGAAGGTGGCACATAGACCTAACCAAATGCTACACTCCAAGGTTATGCGGCCCAAAGATCCACTCCCTAGCGTAGAAAAATCAGTGATTGTGTACAGGATAGACTGCAAGGACTGTTCCAGCAATTATGTGGGGTAAAGCTCCAAGAGAGTGAAAACCAGGATCCACGAATACAGGTTAGCTGTAAAAAGGGGGGGGAGCAGTACTCTCAGATCTGGACGCATATGGTGGAATCTGGGCACAGATTTGACTTTGATAACGTACGTGTCATAGCCAGTGATAACACAAAAGGGGGCAGGTTGTTTAAGGAAGCCTGGCTCTCAGATGGAGATTATATTAACCGGCATATTGACTTGTGCCCAGCACATTTGACACTGAGGGCATGGAGTACATGTGATCGCCCATCCCGGTGGAAGCAATCTGACATCGCACTGTGGGTCCCGGGGAAGGAAACCATGGAGGGGAAGAGTCCCTCACCCCAATGACTCATGAACACCCAGGTGGGGAATAATCAACGACCAAAGGACCCCCTCGCCCCAAGAGCATGTACACGCTCCCAAAAAGCAAAGAGACTGCCGGGTAGCGAAGGAACAGTGACCAACGAGCCAGAGGCTTCCCCACGCCTCCCGAAGTGCCTAGAAGGAGTGACGCCATCCATCGACATCCAAATAGAGGATAACCAACAACCGAGAGGGTCTCCTTCCACCTCCACCTCCACGCCCACCCCTACCCCCATCCCAAAAGCACAGATGAGCCCCTGAAGAACAAGGGTACTATTGAGGGATGAAGGGATGGTGGTTAACGAACCAGGGTCTCCCCAGTGCCTCCCAAAGCATCTGGGAGGAGTAGCACCACCCACGAACATTCAGGTGGGGGTAACCAAGGATCCAGGAACCCCCCACCCTGGGAGCACGTACACACTCCCAAAGAACAAGAGGGTTTTCGGGTGATAAAGGAGTGATGACCAACAAACCTAAGATTCCACTGGACTCCCCAAATGGGGAAGACGGAGGGAACCGGCTCAAGGCAGTAACAGACCGACTGCACCTGAGAAGGGGGAGGGTGGTTACATCAATCGGCCCCACAGGGATGGCCCAATTGCAACAACGGGGGCCACGAAGTGACACTCAAGGCACCCAAGATGATACAGAGACCAACAGTACTAGAAATGGGGGGGAGGGGGAAGCAGATACTAGACGGGATAGCAGCCACAAGAACGATGACCATGTGAAGGGAAAGGGGGGGACTGGAGGGCAAGAATCAATGGGAGGTGTTAAGGGCACAACCCCACAAGAGAAAAGATGGCAATTGTGATGTGGATGGGGGATACGGAAAGGAGGAAGGGGAGAGGGAACATATCATAGCCGGACAGTCCAAAAAAAGGGGGGGAAAGTGCGAGAAGAGAGGGCAACTGAGAGATGCGGAACTCCTGACTAATCAAAAAAGGGGGGGAGAAAATTCCCCCAACTTAGGACCATATGAGGGGAGAATGCATAGTAATACACACGTAGGCAGGAGATGCAAGAAAAGCACAGTCACTGATATGGAAGTTACAATTAGAGTGCAGCTTAGCCAATTAGGTCTGGTGACGAGATCTAGGAGCCAGGCTGAAGCAGCGTTTTACCTATAAATGAAATCCCTCATTGACTAACATTGTACCCTGATGATGTCGATAGCTGCCAACGAAAGCTAAGTGATTTATCGTATTAAACTTTTATAGTTTTATAATATTCCTGGCGCTCATGTGTTTTTTTGGTTGTTCAGAAGATGAATATACCCAGGAATCACACTTTTATTTTTAATGTTATTATCAAGATATATATATATATATATATATATATATATATATATATATATATATATATCGATAATAACATTACAATAATAGCAGAGTGTTTCCAACAACATCCACAATGAAATTTTCTGACCTTATTTAATTGTTAATATTACATAATATTACATCGGCCCAACACTTGTGCGAGTTAAGCTGCATGCGCACTTGTGCACTGGCCTAATGCTCACATGGCCCAGTTGCAAATAGTCTGTAGCCTGCTAGTGGGCCACGGCCCAGAGACTGGGGACCTCTGCCTTAATAGATCCCTAGAGATTCTATTTAATACATGAATTCCTTTGAAAATTATAGTATGAAATTCTTTAATTTAATTTGGAATATTTAATACATGCATTTTTGTATAAGCTATCACTTGTGGATATTTTCATGAAATGTGAAACAGAATGATAACAAATTTGTATAAAAGAAATACTTTAAAAGAATATCTCTTGACAAACAGCTGAAATATTCTATTATTTTCATTCAGCATGCACAGGGCACAGTTGATTATTAGCTAGACAAAAAAACAATTTTGATTTCAGTCTTGTCTCTCTTTAATGTTTCTAGGAGCCAGATGTCACAAATGTTTGCTCTCCCTAAAGATGCATACTTCAGTATAAAAACAAAAGATAGACATCTAGGACAACATAAAAAATGTTTTAACCTAATGCTACACTATAGTAGGAGTATTATAGAAATTAATCTTGTTTCTTTTCAATTTAAGTTCACTGTCATATTGATTATTATCATCAATGCAATAAATCACCAAGAAATATAAACTGAATGCCAAGAGCAGGAAGGCTGGAATGATCCTCTAAGGCAACATCTAACCTGATTTTGTACCATCAGGAATAAGTGATGTGCCCACTGCTATGGTGACAAGCGATGACAGCATCATAAGAAGCTTGGAATAGATGCTTTTAGGGATGGAAAATCAACACAGATGGGATAACTAAGGTAGGTGCCTAGTTTACACCTTTGTTACCTTACTAACAAGCATGATGACATAGGTTTAATTGGCCAAAGCCATGATGTTGGCAGAAGTTAAGACATATAGTCCTATCTGGGAATGAGCTTGGCAGTTATGACTTGGAATGTAAGGAAAATAGCTATGTTATTTAATTTATATCTATGCTGTCTATAAGAGAAAAGAGCCGAGGTGGCGCAGCAGTTAGTGTGCAGTACTGCAGGCCACTTTAGCTGACTGTGTTCAGCAGGTCAGCGGTTCAGATCTCACTGGCTCAAGGTTGACTCAGCCTTCCATCCTTCTGGGGTAGGTAAAATGAGGACCCAGATTGTTGGGGGCAGTGTAAATATATATATACATTGCTTACTGGTGTACACCGCTTAGAGAGTGCTTGCACTTAAAGCGGTATATAAGTCTCATAAATAAATAAATAAATAAATAAATAAATGGCATAATAATAATGAGTCTTTGTGATCTGTTGAATTGGAGTTGATAAACACGTGGAGGGAAATAAAATGTAGGCGTAATTATGAATGAAAGGGTAAAATGTATGCCATAAAAATATGAATATGCTAATTTAATCTATAAAGGTGTCTGTGAAAATGGGGGTCCATGGATTGATGACAATTATTGCATGTTATACTCCAGTAAATGGTGATAATGGAAGAACAAGAAAAAGTTTGGGGGATGATTGTATATATGATATATTCCAGGTGAGCTCCAAAATCAGCTTCCTTACAGTAATCTAACTCAGCATTACAATAATCCAAGTGAGTTATGATGAGGCCCTGGTTACTGGCACCAGGGTATCCAGGCCCAAGTAGGGCTATAATTGGCACACCAGCTGGAGCTGGGTAAAGGCTGTGCTGGCAACTGTTTCAACCTACAAAGAGTCCAGAGGACTAGTTATGACCAGTACCATAACTATGCTATAATAAATAGAACTGCTGGTTTAAAGTGGAAGGAAAGTGTGAGTGAGAAAAGTATATTTGTTGAAACAGCACTTAGTCCCTGGTTCATAGCTGGATAATATTTTGAGATCAATCTACAAAAGGTTTCCTCAAGTCAGCTGGAAGTAATATACTTTGAGAAATGCAAGAAGTGTCACCACAAAAGGATCTCACATAACCAATACATAGGGAAAATAGACATCGGGTTTACATCTAATTATTGCCTAATTATTTTATTAACACTTCTGATCATGCCAACGTTTAGCTTGGGGTGGGTTATTTGAAAGTCCTCCTCTCCCCAACTACATCTGCCCATCCCATTAGATCTGTCTGAAGAGGCATGCTGTGGGTCATGCCAGTAAGGGCAGAATCCCAGGAGATGAGCCTTCTCCATCATGGTACTCGCTTTATGGGTCATTCTCCCCCCCTCACAAAGTGAGGTTAGTACCATCTCTAATCATTTTCCAAACATCCTTCAAGACCCAGCCATGCCTGAGAGCCTGAGAGTCCCAGGGGACTAGTGAGATTAATTAATTATTTGGCTAAACAATTAATCAATGGAACAGTTTACCTCCCAGAGTTGTGGGTACTCCATTTCTAGAGGTCTTTAAGAAAAGATTGGGCAACTATTTGTCTGAGATGCAATAAGGTCTTCTGACTTCTACAGGGGGTTGAACTAGAAGACCTCCAAGATCCCTTCCAGCCCTATGATTCTATAAGATCTTGAGGTGGCTCCATTATTAACATCTAATTTCATGTATGTCTTGTGTTTTTTTTAAATGTTTTAATAATGACTGCTTTTTGATATATTTATTGTTTATATCTTGCATATGTATTTATAAATATATAATACATGCATATACAAACATATGTACATGTACATATACATACACAGATAGTCACTCTGCCTTTCTCCATCCAGCCTTAATTGCCTCTATTCTTTAGAAGCTGGAGATGTGTAAATTTAAGCAACTCCTTTTTTTCCATTTGTGCCTTCTTTTAGAGAAATATTTGTCACAATCCTCTCCCATTTCTTGATCAGGAAGCTACAATTCTGAAGAAGTACAAAATTCTCTTCACAGATAAACATAACATGGGATTCTAGGATGACATGACTCTCCTGATTTATTTTTAATGTCTGCAGATCAGTTTGCCAATGGTGTGATAGTTGTTTATGAATGGAATGTTTATTGCCATGCCAATTCAGAAAGTTGGGGTAAGTTTGGTTGAACAATTGTTCATGGATGGATTCTAAGATTTCAATGCTTTTCACATAGTGAGGTTTAGTTCTGAAGTAATCAGCTGTAAATTATGGATTTCGTGCCTGGTTTTATACCTATATTTAGACACTGTTGTCAGAGAAAGTGGAAATTCTAGAATGGAAAAATGTGAGACATATTTCAAGAAGAAACTGTGGCTTGGCTTTAAACTTATTCATCCTTTGAGTAAAGCAACTAAAATAATAGAACATTAATTATGTGCTATTTAAGTGGTGTTCAACTAACTTTCCACAAATCTTTTAAATTCCTTATATCTATATTATCAATTGTATTTCCTCAACTTTATCAGCTATTTTTTCTATTTCCTCATCTATTTGCATCATATTAGTAATGGCTAATTTAAGCCTTTCTGAGTTTGGTGGATCTGTTATAAATATGACTAAATATGGATTCTACTGAGTATAAAAATAATTATAGATTGTTTTCTATACATGCATTAGTATACCATAAACCAATATGCTTAGTGCTATTATGAAGGAATATTTATAAATTTGACAATCCTAGAAATGAATGAATACAATAAAATAAAACCAGAACAAACAATGTTCCAGAAAGAGTTAAACACCCTACTTATTTCCATTCAGGGTATGTATATATTCATATGGATGCATATATCCAGTTTGATCTAGTGGTTAAGGCACCAGAGTAAAAACCAGAGGACTGTGACTTCTAGGCCCACCTAAGCCATGAAAGCTAGCTGGGTAACCTTGGGCCAGCACTCTCTCTCAGCACAAGTAATCTCACAAAGTTATTGTTATAGGGAAAACAAGAGTAGGAAGGAGTATTAGATATGTTTGAGTTGCTTATGAAAATAACAAAGGTGGGATATAAGTGAGAGAGAGATAGGTAGTTCAGAAATGTGAAAAATATAAATACGTAGATAAATAAACAAATATCTACAAAGATAAAAATAAATGTTCTATTTCATTTGGAGTATTAGATTTAATCAATAATTTTAATCCATATCTTCAGAAATACTTTGGCCATAACATTAACATGCTTTTAAAGTCAGAACTGTAACAGTATGAAATAGATTTGGGTGCCATAAACAAACAAACAGATGATTGATTGATTGATTGATTGATTGATTGCACTTATATCCTTCCTCAATAAATGTCACTTTTGATGACTTTCAGTTTGAACCCATGATATGAGTAAAAATGAATATCAGATCAATTCTCAATAATAACAGAATAAAACCAAAAATAGTTAGTTTTATTGGAATGTTATCTGGAAAGGCTCAGTATATTTATGATTTCTTTCTGCGGATGGGGGCAGCCTGAACTTCAAAATGTGACTGTTCCAAAGAACTGGTACTGATGCTGAGAAGCAGTGACTCCCTTTATTTCCTGGTAATGATGTGCAAGGAGTGATTGAGAATCCCCATAGACATCGTGCAAGAAGTAATTTCTCTCTAGATGACATAAGAGTTTGAGCTGATTTTGATTGGAGCAGGAGATGGGAGCTATAAGCCTAGCCACAAATGGCTTTATGGACCAAAATCAGCACTTTAATTATACCCAGAAACTAACTAATAGAACTACTTGGTCTGCAGTATAGATGTAATATGCTCCCAGTAATTTCTGCCAGATAGCACAGAGACGTGGACTTACTGCAGCTTCTGAAATTTTTTAAAAGATAAGATAAGATAAGATAACCTTTATTATCATTTTTTTTTACTGTGGGCACAACGGCACACATCAAAAATGAAATTTAGTTGCCCACTCTCAAAGTGAAACACATACATGACGCACACCTAAACATACTATGAACAACATATATATAGACCCACATCCCTACATATACGTAGCAAATAAATATTAAATACTGTCCATCTTGAATATATAACAGAAGGAGGAAGCTTGAGAGTTCACAAGTTTAATGCTGTATGGAATGAAACTCTGGCTGAATCTGGATGTTCTACTTCGGATACCACAAAGCCTCCTCCCTGAAGGTAACAAGGAAAACAGGTCGTGAAGAGGATGTGTAGTGTCCCAGATAATCTTACAGATCCTGCTCAAGCAGCGCTTCTGTGCTATGTCCTGGATGGGAGGGAGGTGACTGCCAATGATCTTTTTGGCCATTCTCATCACTCTCTGCGTTGCCTTCCTGTCTGAAGCAGTGATGCTTCCAAACCAGACTGTGATGCTGTATGACAGGATGCTCTCGATCGTCCACCTGTAGAAAGTGGTCAGGACAGGGGAAGGAAGATGTACTTTTTTCATGCGATGCAGAAAATGCAGGCGCTGCTGTGCCCGCTTCACCAGTTTCTCACTGTTGAGGGACCAAGTCAGCCTATTTGTTAGCTGCACACCCAGGAATTTGACACTGGTAACCAATGCTGGTAACTGACTATTGCCAAGTCCCAGGCAAACTGCATGTCAATAGTCTAAACTGGGTAGTAAGACTAGACTAGAATAGACTAGAATAGACTAGACTAGAATAGGATAATAGAGTTGGAAGGGACCTTGGAGGTCTTCTAGTTCAATCCCTTGCTTAGGCAGGAAACCCTACACCATTTCAGACAAATGGTTGTCCAATCTCTTCTTAAAAACTTCCACTGTTGGCTTTCAGAGGCAAGTTGTTACACTGATTAATTGTTCTAACTTT
This sequence comes from Crotalus tigris, assembly GCF_016545835.1. Classification (NCBI taxonomy): domain Eukaryota; kingdom Metazoa; phylum Chordata; class Lepidosauria; order Squamata; family Viperidae; genus Crotalus; species Crotalus tigris. The sequence continues at coordinate 1,216,039 of NW_024096634.1, read as the reverse complement.
CAGGAAATCTCTACTTAGTTCTAGGTTGTTCTTCTCCTTGATTAGTTTCCATCCATTGCTACTTGTCCTGCCCTCAGTTGCTTTGGAGAGTAGCTTGACTCCCTCTTCTTTGTGGCAACCCATGTGTTATTGGAACACTGCTGTCATGTCACCCTTAGTCCTTCTCTTCATTAAACTAGACATACCCAATTCCAGCAAACGTTATTTATATGTTTTAGCCTCCAGTCTCCTGATAATTTTTGTTGTTCTTTTCTGCACTCTTTCTAGAGTCTCAACATCATTTTACATCATGGTGACCAAACTGGATGCCATTTGTGTGGCCTTACCAAGGCATTATAAAGTGGTATTAACACTTAACATCATCTTGATTCTAGCCATCTGTTAATGCAGCTTATGACTGTGTTGGCTTTTTTGGCAGCTGCAGCACACTGCTGGCTCATATTTAAGTGATTGTCCACTAGGACTCCGAGATCCCTCTCACAGTTACTACTATTGAGCGAGGTACCACCTATACTGTACCTGTGCATTTGATTTTTCTTGCCTAAATGTAGAAACTTACTTTTTTCACCATTGAATTTCCTTTTTTTCAGATAGCACAGAGGTCCCCAACCTTTTGGGTACCAGGGACTGGTTATGTGGAGAGAGGTTTTTCCGTGAATCGGAGGGAGCGTGGTTTTGTGTGCTGCCTGTATCCTTTGCTTGTTTGTGCAGCCCGGTTGCTGGCATGCTGTGGCCTGGTAACAATCCATGGACCAGGGGTTGGGGACCCCTGAGATAGCACCTAGTGTTCAAATCTGTCAAGATCCTTTTGTAGCTTAAGCCTGTCTTCTGGAGTATTGGCTATTCCTGCCAGCTTGGTGTCATCTGCAAATTTGATGAGTTCCCATTTATCCTCTCATCCAAATCATTGACGAAGATGTTGAGGAGTACTGGGACTAAAACAGAGTCTTGGGGTACCCCACTGCACAGTTTCCTCCATGTAGATGCAGTTCCATTGAGGACTACACATTGAGTGCAGTTGGTTGGCCAGCTACGAATCCATCTGGTAGTGATGCTGTCCAACCGACATTTTTCCATCTTATCAAGTAGTAGGTTGTGGTCTACTTTATCAGATGCCTTACTGAAGTCCAAGTAAATGATATCCACAGCATTCCTCTGGTCCATTAATTTTGTCACCTTAATAATAAGTAACCTCTTTCACCAAATTAGGTTTGTACTGGTACACCAGCTAAAGCTGGGCAAAGATTGCTCCGGACATGGGTTCCATCTGTTGTAATAGTAGTAATTGTGACTACAGAATCATAAACCTGCTTCTTCAGAGATAGTGCCTTCTCATACAGTTAACAATAGTATTGATGAAGAGTGCTGATTGTTGGTTGTTTTAACCTATTCTGTTCCATGCAGTTACTAACAGGCACAGGTTCCTTCCTTCCTTCCTCTGCCCAGTTCCATTAAGATCTGAATGGCATACAAAATTAATAACAGCAGGACTTCCGGTTCCAGTTTGCGGTGTCGCTAGTCGTGCGGAGAGACTTCTCTCCTCGCCGGCTAGTTTTCCCTCCGTCGGTGGACCCTTATACGGGTCCAAAGTCACCCTGGAGGGTGCGACTTTCCATTGAGGAGGCTGCTGTCCGGTTGCGGAGGAGTGGTAGCTCCTCCAGCTGTCTGGATGAATCTCCGAGGGCCGACAGAGAAGAAGATCGGTCAGTAAAATGGCCGATCGCCCTGCCGTTTCAGACCGTAAGTCAGAGAACATCTAAGCTGTGAGTGCCCCTGTGGGGAGCCCGGGTGAGAACTTTATTTTTAACTCTTTCTTTTCTATTTTTTCTTTTCTTTTTTTGAGACCTGTAGGAGCTTTTGGAACTATTTTCCTGGCTTGGAAAGGCAGCTTCTGCATTTTTGGGGAAGAAAGGCATTTTGTAAATATAGAAATAGACTATACTTTACTTCTATATATATATATATTCTTTTTTTGGATACAAAAAAGGAAAAAAAGACGGAAAAGGTTTTCTTTCTTCTCTCTTTGCAAGAACTGTATTATTTTTTTATTCTATATTATACTTTAAAAGACAGAAAAAAGGAATTGATTGTTAGAAAAAGACTTTATCTAATTCATCAAGGACATCTAGTGGCGAAAGTTTGACATTGCAAGTTTAGCTATTCTTTTAAAGATGCAACATTGAATTTCAAAATACTTTGGAGGGAAAGATAAGATGTGCAGCTGTGGAAGCTGTGGAGGTGGGTGTTGTTTGCATTAAATATAGCCTCCACAAAAAGAAAATGAGATTTTCTTTCACGCATTAGTATTTAAAATGGAGACTCAGCCACAATTGAACTATGCACTCATATTGGAAAAGGTCTATGAGACTACTGCTGAAATATGCGCTACAATTCAAAACTGTACTTTAGAATCAAGATCTAGAGATTCTACTACATCTGTTCAAAGTGATCATCAGGCTACGTCTGATTATGGTATAAATCAAAATATACCAGAAGAGGAATCTCTAGAGACAGAAGAGGAATTTATTCCACTTGACAACCCCTTCTTCTGCAACCTAGACAATCAGAAGAAGCAAAGACCAAGACTTCATACTATAAAGCTACGATCTGGCAAGGAGAAGAGGAAAAGATATTTATTACAGAGAAAGGGAGTTATACTTTCTCAAAGACTACTACAAGCAATAAAAATGGATTTACTGGTTGAATGGGAAGTGTTGCTATGGAAGCCTGTGTGGCATAGAAAAAAACCTAGAATTAGATTGAAAAAGAAATTTAAAATTGTTTAATGGATTAAAAGGCAATGTTGGTTTTATGGATTGGTTTAAGGATAATGATTTAGACTTAGAAATAAGAAATCTACAATTATATTCATGTGTGTTTAATTTAGTTTGATTATTTTTTTTGTTTTGTTTTATGGAAATTTGTCTGGTATGGAAATATGAAAATTAAATTTGGAGTGAAAAAAGAAACTTGGCTTTATAGAGACTAAGAATGTACTCTTTGGAATAATAGATTGATTTTGAGGGAAATTATATACTGAAAATGAAAAAATGTTGAGTTTGTTAGACTGGAACTTTGAAATGCTTAATTAATTAGGAGATTTCTGTGTATAATAATATGTTTTGATATGGTATGATAATTAATTGGACGGAATTTGAAGTTTGTCTAATGAATTGAAATGAATTAAGCCAAAGACTACTACAAGTTACAAGAATGGATTTACTGGTTGAAAGGTTAAGGATAATGATTTAGACTTAGAAGTAAGAAAATTATAACTATATACATGTGTAATGCTTAATTAATTAGGAGATTTTTGTGTATAATAATATGATTTGATAAGATACGATAATTAATTGAAGGGAATTTGAAATTTGTGTAATGAACTGAAATGAATTAAGGTTTAATATTTTTTTTCTTTTTTTAACTAAATTAGTTATTATTGGAAGAAGAAATAAATAAGATTGGTGATAAAAAGAGGGATGAGAGAGATTAAGATCTTGAACATATTTGGAAGAGATATTTGAAGTGATAATTTGTTGATGTAAAATATTATTTGAGGACGGTAATTAAATTCATAAAGTTTTAAAACAGGTTTAGTAGTAATAGAAATTTATGATAGAAATGAAATATATTAAATTTATTATGTTATTTGAGGGAAATAGAGAGATGTAAGCAAATGTATTAAGTTGAGCTGTTTTTGTGTGGCTTTATTTTGGAATCTTTGTTTACCCAAACACCACGGTGTGTCTTAAGTACTTTTTGTTAAAACTATAAAACCAATAAAATATATTTTTTAAAAATTAATAACAGCAGGAACCAATAAAATAACAAAAAGAACAATTGCAGTCTCAAAGGAAAACATTCAACAAACTGTCACCTTATAATATATCAAGTTTTTAAAATTAAATTCAGTGCTTTCAATTACTTTTCTTCTTGTATATGCATACGGATCCATGCCTTCCAACTCAATCAATAGGCTCGTGGACAGATATAAAATAAAAGGGGATGTGCAAGTATTTATGTTTAGGTGGTAGTTAATACTTCGGTAATTAGATTAACCAGATTTGGGATCATGATATTATCCATAAATCCTCTGAAATTGCATGTTGCATAGACAAAAGGAATTAAAGGAACATTTTAGTGAAAGAAAAAAAATGTATTTGCTGAATATTCGTTTTAAGAGCTAAACAAGCAGCCAAGTAGCCTATGAAATATTCAAAGCTGATTGTGATTTCAATGCTTTTATCTGCTAAGGGGATTTATTTGTGCAAGTGACAAATTAGTCCTCTGTTTCAATATAGTCATTTCAAGCCAGAATCCCAGTTATTTTTGTAACTCTGGATTCATTAAATTCTTAAATGTTCACATTGAGAAATGTAAACTTAATTTGGTGATTGTCAAGTATCACTTAAGTAAACTTATGGAATTTGGTCCCTCTACATGATTTGGGAAGAATGTGCAGATGGCACTGGCATATGTTACTTCTTTTGATTTTTACTAAAGCTTAAACAATGTTTTTGACAAGGCACTATGAAAGATAGAATATGGTTGTATATATTGTATAATTTGTGTAATTAATATTTCAAATAGATTTGAGATCCATAGCAATAAATGATTAGACTATCAAACATCCAATCAAAAGACCATAGAGGATTGATTACTTTTCATGATTTATTAGACTTAGCTATTTTAATACATGGAAAACATTAAAACAGAGCATAGTTCATATTGGCTTGAATTTCCTTAATATAGACCTGAGCAGTCTTTGATTAACTATTAGAGAACCTATGAATGTGCAGTCTAAGGTTTTCATTGATTTGAGTTGAAAAAAAATGAAGTTTTAGGCAATCTTGAAAAGCTGCTTCCCCATAAGTCATGCTATAATTGATCAATTGGGAATTTACATGTGAATACATTGTAAATGGCAAAACAATGTAATACAATACTAGATCCATCACAGGGCCTAAATACTGCATTGATTACAGCTTCATGTAGGTAATGATTTCAGTTTTCTCTTAGTGGAAATTACCTGATGTTTTTCTTAAGCTGCTAAAATATCTGGTGCTTAGGTTTCTTCCTAATAGTTAATCTGAAGTCTTACTCTTTTTATTCATTATGTGAAAAGAAAAGAGCAATATGCTTCATTTTCATGAAATGAAGTTTTGATTTGTGTGCATCCCCATGATTAATCTAGTTGATACTAGATATCTATACAATCCCTGTAACTAAAAACTGAAAGCAATAATAGCATAGGAGAGAGATCAATAGATTGTTCATTCAAAGACTTTAATCAAGCATTGATAGGACTCAAATGTTGAAATGTAACTTTACATGAAAAAGAAAATATTCTCATTATTTTCTTTATGAGATTGCAACATGGGGATTCACATGGCAAAGAGAAAGATTGCTTTACAAATACTGTCTGATTTCTGAATGCAGTGTTAACAAATGGTTTGGTCTAAGCTTGTATTTCACATTGCATTATGCATTTTTATGTTTCTAATGAAAAACTAGTTCATAGATACCTATGTGGAAAATCTAAATATAGCTTTCCCATATATTCTATAGCCCTCAGTAGACAAACACAAAAATTTCCATTGGTCAAAAAAGGAGTCTTTGTTGTGAAAGTCTTAATGGGACATGAATTAGATCACACAATGTATGATTTATGCATAATTATTTCTATGGCTGTTAACTTATTGTTTTTATTTTAAAACTTTCTTCCATATAGCAGCTAAAGCACAGGAAGTTAGGTCAGGCTTTAATTTTCAACCTCTGATAACTCATCCTAGGATAATAATAATAGTAATAATAATAATAATAATAATAATAATAATAATAATAATAATAATAATAATAATAATAATAAAGTTGGAAGGGACCTTGGAGGTCATCTAGTCCAACCCCCTGCTCAGGCAGGAAACCCTATACCATTTAGGACAAATGGCTGTCCAGTCTCTTCTTAAAAACCTCCAGTGTTGGAGCATTCACTGCTTCTAGAGGCAGGTTGTTCCACTGGTTAATTGTTCTAACTGTCAGGAAGTTTCTCTTCAGTTCTAGGTTGCTTCTCTCCTTGCTTAGTTTCCACCCATTCCTTCTTGTCCTGCCTTCAGGCACCTTGGAAAATAGCTTGACATCCTCTTCTTTGTGGCAGCCACTGAGATATTGGAACACTGCTATCATGTCCCCCCTCGTCCTTCTCTTCATTAAACTAGACATACCCAATTCCAGCAACCGTTCCTTATATGCTTTAACCTCCAGTCCCTGTCAGAATCCAATTATATTTCATCTCTAGTTATCGACTATGGAAAACACCATTTCTGCCCTCTCTGGATTCTGTCATATGATGAAGGGAAGGGGGGGGAACAAAGGGGCTTTATGGCTCTCACTTCCTTCAGTACACTTCAAAGAGACTGGATGTGGATCCCACCAAAAGGAATAAACATAACAATGGGGCTATTAGCTTTCATGTACTCCTCTCTGAAGTCTCCCACTGGCAGTGAGGGAAAAGGGGGTGGAATTGTAACACCTGGGATTGTGGCTGGAAAGATGGTGGGGTGGGGTAGGGCTACTGGGTATCCCTTAAAACCTTGAACCATAGGGCTTGGGCCCAAGTCCTGTCTACAATGCCTGCAACCATTTTCTCTTAATAAGAGAGTTCTGTCTTCTTAAGATGCAAAGTGGGGTGGGTCCTTACATTAGACAGGAGTTGCAAAAATAGTCCACCTGGAAGGGAGACCCTTGCTGGGGGACTTTGCAAAAATTACCATGTCAGACGATGGAGCAAGGAAGGGAGAAAACTCCCCGGAAAGGGAGCCGCTGCCCCGACTGAAACCCTGCCAGATGTCGGGATCTGAGAGGTCAGATTCCTCAGGAGAAGAGATGGTGGAGACACGGGACCACAAACCTTGATGGTCAATGGGCATTGGAAAGAAAATCGAGTGGGAAAAAAATCAAGAAAGGTGACCCTGAGACGGGGGGGTCAACCAACCAGAATGGAAGCAGGAGATGGAGAAATCCCTGCACGCAAGTGAAGAGGAAGGGAGCTGGGCACCCTACTCAGGCTGGATCCTAGAGAAAGCTATCGACCTGATGAAGAGAACTCTCAGCTCCCTAGGAGAGGAGAATTCTGAGCCCTACGGCCGCCCTAGCTCCTGGAGACACAGAGGGAGAGACACTGAGGGGGAAGTGGAACCTGCAGCCCTGGGGACATCTGCTGATCCAGTAGTCCCCACTCTCCGCCGACTCACAGATGGTGATCTGGAGGGAAGACACTACCACCGACAACAAAAGCAGCGATCTATTCAAAGACTCCCATCGCTGGACGTGAAATTCAAGGGGGAGCCAACACGCTTGGGGTTTTTCCTAACCCAAATCCTCAGCTACATGGAGGAATACTGGCGGGACATCCCCAATGACAAAGCCCGTATCCGGATCGTGCAATCTGCCCTGGACGGGCCAGCCGCAGATTAGGTGGTGAACTTGCATGACTCCAATGCACCAGAGCTCAATGACTTCAACCGTTTCATGTCCTCTCTGAGAAGGCAATTTGAAGACTCCCTGGCTGATCGCAAAGCCCACGAAAGGATAAAAATGATGAGGCAAGGCAAACACCTAGTAGCTGAATATACGCAAGAATTCCGGGCCATTGCCAGCAAACTGAACTGGCTGGAAGACATCCTCCTTAGCCATTTCAAAGATGGACTAAATTATGACCTATATGATGCTTGCCTGCCCGGAGGGGACCCACACCAACTTGAGGAATGGTACATCTTGGCAGAGGAAGCAGAGATCGACATATTGAAGAGGCACCGCCGAGGAAAACAATGGAGCCGCTCCCCGCCTGAGTTGACACGCGAACCAGTGAAACCATCGGCTATGGCCAAGAAGCAAATGGGGTATTTCAAGTGAGGGAGAGAAGGGCATCAGGCTGTAGAATGACGCTCAAAAGTCCCCCAGCACAACCCAGACAGATCACCGGCCAGCAAATCCAGAAAGTCTCCAGCTAAGCCAAAAGAACCTGCCATGAGAATGATGGAAGCTGTGGAATCCCCCACTTCTGCTCATCAGGGGGAAAGAACTCCAGCCTACACCGGAGGGCCGGTGGACACCTCAGACGACAGCTCGGAGGGCAAACCCCTGGTAAGTGGATGCATCGCGCCCATCTTCAAGACAGTGACTAGATTAATTCCCCCCATGCCCGAAGCCATGAAGGTGAAAGCCTTAATAGACTCTGTCTGCACCTGCTGTCTCATTAGCCCGATGCTAGTGGGGAATCTGGGCATTCTGTTAAGGAGACTGGAACAACCAATCTCATTTGGCCAGTTAGATGGGTCCATAGCAGGGGGGGCTGCCAGCTACCCTAACCACTTTACCAATACACCTCTCCCTGGGAAAACATGAGGAAGACATAATGTTTGTGGTGACCCCAGGCATGGAATGCCCAATGATCCTAGGGATGGAATGGTTAAAAAAATGGAACCCCTAGGTGAATTGGAGGACGGCAGAAATCAAATTCCTGAAGGGGGACCCTAGGGACTTAAAATCCCAAGGGGGGCTACCAGAATCAAGAACAGAAAGAGCATCCATGGGAGAGGAAAAGGGACTACCAGAAATACCAGAGGAATACAGAGACCTTGCTGAAGTTTTCAGTGAGGAGAGGGCGGATGAGCTCCCCCCCACCGACCCACAGACTGTGCCATTGAATTCAAGCCTGGGGCAAAACTCCCGAAGCCCAGATTATACTCCATGAACCCAAAGGAGAAGGAGGAAATGGAGAGATTCATAAAGAAAAACCTAGAAAGGGGGTTCGTTGAGCCAGCCAAGCCTAAAGTGGCTGCCCCGGTCCTCTTTAGAGAGAAGAAGGACAGCTCTTTACACTTATGTGTGGATTATAGGGCCCTGAATACAATCAGTGAAAGCAACCTATACCCTCTGCCCCTCATGAAAGACATGTTGTCACACCTCTCGAAAGGGATTTTTTTTTCTAAACTAGACCTAAGGGAAGCTTACTATTGTGTGAGAATTAAGGAAGGGGATGAATGGAAGACCGCATTTAACTGCCCCATGGGGTGCTACCAATTCAAAGTCTTGCCATTTGGATTACAAGGGGGCCCTGCAGTCTTTATGCAATTAATCAATGACGTTCTAAGGGAGCACCTATTTAAGGGGGTCCTGGTTTACTTGGATGACATTCTTATCTTCACCGAATCAAAGGAGGAACATGTCAACCTAGTCAGAGCGGTTTTAAAGAAACTGCGAGCCACCCACCTATATGCCAAACTCTCGAAATGCGAATTCCACCTGGAAAGGATAGACTACCTAGGTTATTGCATATCCTCACAGGGCATTGAAATGGACCCAGAGAAGGTCAGAGCAGTATTAGAATGGGCACCACCCCGCACAAGAAAGCAACTGCAAAGTTTCCTGGGCTTCACAAATTTTTACCGCCAATTCATCCCCTCATTTGCCCAGATAGCCCTGACCCTCATGAACTTACTAAAAATGAAGGGAGCATCCTTAGTAAAACCTAGCCAGCCACTAACATGGACAATGGAGTGCCAAGCAGTGTTTGAGAGATTAAAGAGACTTTTCTCTGCCGAACCAGTACTAAGGCATCCAGACATGGATAAGCCCTTCGTAATACAGGCAAATACAATGATGTGGCAGTGGGGGCTGTTCTATTAGAAGAAAACGATGATGGAGTATTGCAACCCTGTGCATATACATCCAAGAAACTCACGGAAACAGAACAGCGCTGGCCCGTATGGGAGAAGGAGGCATATGGGATAGGTTAGGCATTACTCACGTGGCGACAGTTCCTGGAAGGCAACAAAATCCCCTTCCAGGTGTGGACTGATCACAAAAATTTGGAAGCCCTGAAAATGCCCAGGAAACTCAATCCCAAACAAGCACGCTGGTCCCAGCATTTTCACCAGTTCCAATTTAAGCTCAAACATTTATCAGGGAGAAAGAACTTCCTGGCAGATGCACTATCTCGCATGCCCCAATATAACAGCACATGAACCACAGACTCTAAACCAATAATGGCAGAGTCACAACTGGCAGCACCAGTAACCACAAGAACCCAAGCTAAATTAAAACCACAACTGGACAGCCAAACTGGAATTGAATTCAGAAAAAGTTTGGAAACAGACGAATGGTTCCAGAAAAACAAAAATGTGTGCACAATGAGAGACGGGTTGCCTTGGTTAGGAGAAAAGTTATATATACCAACAACCCAAAGAGTCACTTTCATGCAGTTTTGCTATGACACAAAATCAGCAGGGCATTTTGGATTTGTAAAAACTTTACACTTAATTAAACGGCAATTTTGGTGGCCATCAATAAAAAAGGACATAGAAAGTTATGTTGCCTGCTGCCCAAAGTGTGCATCTGCAAAGAGGTTGCAAGGGAAATCTCCAGGACTATTACAACCAATGGCAAATCCCTCAGCCCCCTGGAGGGAAATAGCCATGGATTTTATAGTGGAATTGCCAGAAAGCAATGGGAATACTGTTATCTGGACGGTCACTGACTTGTTTTCATAACAGGTGCACTTTATCCCTTGCCAAAAGATTCCCACTGCAAAGGCCTTAGCAAAACTTTTCGTCCAGCACATTTACAGATTGCACGGGGCACCCCAACGCATCATCTCTGAGAGGGGAGTGCAATTTATGTCTGCATTTTGGAAGGAATTTTTATCCCTCTTAGGGACCACTCAGGGACTGACATCTAGCCATCACCCTCAGATAGATGGACAAACGGAACATTGTCATTCAGTACTTGAGCAATATTTGAGATGTTTTTTGAATTTCCAACAAAGTGATTGGACAGACTTACTCCCTTTTGCAGAAGTTGCCTACAATAATGCAGTGCACTCCAGCACAGGCTACACTCCTTTTCAAATAGCCAACGGTCAAAGTTTCAACCCCATGCCAGAATTAACCCCAAACAAACCAACGATCCCATCACTGAAAGAATGGATGGAACAATTACAAAACACCTGGCTAATAGTTAGAAAAGCACTAGATGAAGCTAGGCAGGCATACAAAGCACAAGCCGATAAAAAAAGAGTTCAGCCTACACCATTCATTATAGGAGAAATGGTGTACTTATCTACAAAATACCAAAAGTCCCTACAATCCTGTAAAAAACTTGGACCAAAATATATAGGGCCTTTTCCAATTAAAAGAATCATAAACCCAGTAACAGTAGAATTAGAATTACCAAAAAATCTCAGGCAAATATGCCCAATTTTTCATTGCAGCTTGCTGAAAAAAGAGCATCAATCATCGTTACAGCCAAAAATCCTCCACCACCACCTCCAATCATGGTGGAGGGCGAACAGCACTTCAAAATAAAGAAAATCCTAGACTCTAGGAGATATCATGGAGTGACTCAGTACCTAGTTGGAAACACCTCCCTGCCTCACAAAACGAGTGGGTCAATAAACTTCATGTCAGAGCCCCAAAGCTATTTTTTTATTGAAAAGGTTTTATTGACAATTAACAAAAAATAAACCCACTAACCCACCCAATCCCACCCCCCTACCCCCCACTTCCCACAGCCGAATACAGGGTTATTACAAACATATTAAACAATATCTAATTAAATTTAACAAATTATACAATAACTAAATTCATACTTAACCCTTAACTCCCTTAAACCTTAATATCATGATATTATAAACAAATCTATTTTAAAAACAATAATTATAAAAAACCATAATAACAATAAACTAAATGATTTCCATTATAAACTACTATTAATAATAATTATTATTTAAAATTTAAGCATAAAATAAATGGAACTTTTTAGTTCCATATTTAATCTGAATATAATCTATCCATCTTCTCCATACCATAATATATCTTTCTTGTGTATGATCCTTTAAATAAGCAGAAATCTTAGCCATTTCTGCTAAATTAGAAACCTTAAGTGTCCATTCTTCTATAGTAGGCAACGAATCTTTCTTCCAATATTGACCTATCAATAACCTTGCTGCTGTTATTAAATTCAACATTAAAATAGTTTCTTTAACATCAAAATCCTCAAAAATCCCTAGTAAAAATAGTTGAGGAGTAAACTTTATCTTCCTTTTAAAAATCTTTTGAATGTTCCACCAGATCATAATCCAAAAAGCCTTAATATTTTTACAAGTCCACCAAACATGAAAGTAAGTTGCATCAGAACTACCACATCTCCAACATATAGGCTGTAAGTTAGGATACATACAAGACAACTTTTTAGGATCCAAATGCCACCTATAAAACATTTTATAAAAATTTTCCCTTATGTTTTGAGCTTGTGTAAATTTAACATTCCTAATCCAAATTATCTCCCATAAATCCAATGGAATCGGTTCCTGGATATTCTGAGCCCATTTAACCATACAATCTTTAACCAATTCTGTTTCCGAATCCAATTCTATTAACACATTATAAATTCTCTTTATGTGAGCCTGATTCTGATCTTTAATCTGAATTACCAAATTTTCATCTCCTATTGTTATTACTACTTTCTTATCTAAAGTCCACCTATTCACTATTTGTAAATACTGAAACCATGACTGTAAAATATTTTCTTGCCTTAATACATTTAAAGATTTTAATTGCCAGTCGGTACCTGACCAAATAAGTAATTCTTTATACGGAATTTTTTCAAAATTCATCCCCTTAGAAATCCCCTCAATTGCATGTCCAGGAATCCCCCAAATAGGTATTTTATAATTTAACCTATAATAATACTTCCTCCAAACACGAAGTAAGGCATTTCTTAAAATATGCGATTTAAAAGCTCGATCTTTCTTATTAAAAAATAAATATGCATGCCAACCATATAATAAATCCCACCCTTCAAGAAAAAGAATATTTTTATTTGTTAGATTAAGCCAATCACTTATCAAAGTTAATGTGGCTGCATCATAATATAATTTCAAATTTGGTGCCTTAAGCCCTCCTCTTTCTCGAGCATCTTGCAAAATCTTAAACTTCACCCTTGGTTTCTTCCCAGCCCATATAAATTTATTAATACCCTTCTGCCACTCATCCAAATTAACATCTTTTTTTAAAATAGGTATCATTTGAAACAAAAAAAGAAACTTTGGTAGAACATTCATTTTAACAGCTGACATTCTCCCCAACAACGACAATTGCAATTTTTTCCAATCATTTAAATCCTTTTGTACTTTTGTCCATAATACTTCATAATTATTCTTATATAATTTTCCATTAGAAGCAGTTATATATACTCCCAAATATTTAACCTTCTTCACTATCTGAAAACCTGTAAGTTTAACTAAAGTTTCAATTTCCCTCTCAGTCATATTCTTAGATAATATCTTAGTCTTATTATTGTTTACTTTAAAACCAGAAACTTTCCCATACTGAGTTATAAGTTCCAACAAATGACTAACCGATTGAGACAGTTGTTGTAAAGTTAAAACCAAATCATCTGCAAAAGCTATCAATCTATACTCATTCTTATTTATTTTTATTCCCTTAAGTACAGTTGACTCTCGAATTTGAATTAACAAAATCTCCATTGTTAAAACAAATAACAAAGGGGATAATAGGCAACCTTGTCTTGTACCCTTTTCAATATTAAAGGTCTCTGTCAATCCCCCATTAATAATAATTTGAGCAGACTGTTGTTGATATATAGCCTTGAGAGCATATAAAAACTTATCTCCAAAATTCATTTTCTCTATTAGTAAAAATAAAAATTGCCAATCTAATTGATCAAAAGCTTTTTCAGCATCCAAAAATATAAAAGCCACAGGAATCTGGTTATTCTTATCCAAATACTCAATTAAATTTATAATTTGTCTTATATTATATTTCATATATCTTCCTGTTATAAATCCAGACTGATCACTGTGAATTAAATCCTTCATAACCTGCATTAATCTATTTGCCAAAACTTTAGAAAATATCTTATAATCTACATTTAAAAGAGATATAGGTCTATAATTTTTAGGTTCAGTAGGATCTTGATCCTCCTTCGGGATCAGTGATATAAAAGCTCTTCTCCAGGAAGGGGGGACTGAAGCTCCCAGCAAAATACTATTGAAAAGTTCTTTTAATGGCTCTATCATCTCTTCAAATAACATTTTATAATACTTTGCCGTTAATCCATCTATACCTGGGGCCTTTCCAACCTTTAACTGCTTAATAGCAAAACCAATTTCCTCTGAAGTAATTAAACAATTCATCACATTTTGTTGTTCATTAGAAAGTTTAGGAAAATGTACTGATTGTAGATACTTCTCTACATCTAAGGAATGTATATTATCGCTAGCATATAATTTTGTATAAAAATCTAAAAAACTTTTTTTAATCAAATTCTGTTGATAAGAGCCCCGAAGCTATTAAAGAAGTTCCACACAGAGTATCCTAACAAGCCTGACTAACTTTTATACCTGTTTTGTTTTCTTTCAGGTGGATCTATCTTATTTTTAAGGGGGCAGGATGTCAGAATCCAATTATATTTCATCTCTAGTTATTGACTATGGAAAACCTCATTTCTGCCCTCTCTGGATTCTGTCATACGATGAAGGGAAGGGGGGTGAACAAAGGGGCTTTATGGCCCTCACTTCCTTCAGTACACTTCAAAGAGACTGGATGTGGATCCCACCAAAAGGAATAAACATAACAATGGGGCCATTAGCTTTCATGTACTCCTCTCTGAAGTCTCCCACTGGCAGTGAGGGAAAAGAGGGTGGAATTATAACACCTGGGATTGTTGCTGGAAAGATGGTGGGGTGGGGTGGGGCTACTGGGTATCCCTTAAAACCTTGAACAATAGGGCTTGGGCCCAAGTCCTCTCTACAATGCCTGCAACCATTTTCTCTTAATAAAGGATGCCTGTTGGAAGAAATATTCCAAGAGTTCTGTCTTCTTAAGATGCAAAGTGAGGTGGGTCCTTACAGTCTCCTAATCATCTTTGTTGCTCTTCTCTGTACTCTTTCTAGAGTACAGAGTATGTCAGTGCACTGCATGTACTATTTAAACTGGGTGGGATATGAACAATAAATGTTTGCTTGCAGGATTGTTTCTAATTTATAAATCCAGCTTACTTAGAATAGCTTGAGAATGCTTGGGGTAAATCTAAGTTTGGTAGCTTTTATGGCACATAAAGCAAAATATGAGAAGCTGACTGATAGTTATCATTAGCAGCAAATATTATTAGCAGCAAAAGTAATAACCTACTCTATATCTTCTCAGTCTTTCTAACAAATGTTTTGTGAAAGCCTTGATTGATTAAAATTATTGTGATGAAGACTATTATCTGTGGACACATGGATTGACCAGGGAAGATGTAAATTTAGACTTAGAAAAATAATAAATAAATAAATGTGAATGAGTCATAATTGGTAACTATCTGCTTAAAAAGGTTTGTTTATTACATATATTAGGTAAACATATGTACACATGGAAAGGGAAGGGATGGCTGTCTTAATTTCTATGATGAAAGACTGTGGGAGAATTAGTGAAGGATGCCAGGATAATAAGAGATTCTGATTGTATGACAAACTCTTATTCGATAGTTTAAAAGCAGTTCTTAGGAAGAAATGAACATGGAGGAAAAGGAAATAAATGCAATAAACATGAAAGAAGATTGATACCTCAAGGAGGAAACATAAAACTTGAATGAAAAAGCTGGTTTGCGATCGTAGCATTAGTGGACGTGTGGGACGATTGCTCCCTCCATTGTCCGGTTTTCTCCCGCTGGGAGACCCTGAAAAGGGTTGGAACTTGCCCTGTAGGGGCAATGAGCAAGAAGAGGACCCCCGAGTGATCGCAGAAGGGCAGCAGCCCTCCTGTTTGATCTGGGGCAGCTCTTCAAATGGACAGGGAAAAGATCGGCTATCAACATGGCCCATTACTAAGCTGCTGACAGCCAAGGCCAAATCTACTAACAAGCACCTTTAAAGCAACATGGAGGAATTGGGTGAGATCTTACCTTTTCTGTACCCCAAGTACTTTCCTGTAAAAAACTTCTTGAAATTCCTTCCCCCTGTGAGGAGAGAGGGAAGGGAACTTCTTCCTCCCACCCTCTAAAATGGTGGCATCGGAACACTCAGGGGAACAAAGCATTGAAAAGAATAACTTAATATAATTGGATTTACATCTTTTTGGAATTTGGACCCAAAATTTCCTACTCTTACTGGGACCTGCTACTTTTCTATTTGCAAAGAAGAATTTAAATTGGATAAGAACTTAGCCTGGGATCAGAAAAAGACTTTATGTGCTATCGGGGACATCTTGTGATGAAACATGGTACAACAATTTATTATCTCTGGCAAAGAGACCTGCTCACAGCCCAGATCTGACCTTGGTATTATCTATGAGAGATTCAAAGCTGAGAGAGCAACTGGGCAGTGAAATTGGTCCCTAGGAACTGTGGAGGTGAACACTTACTGACTCTTAACTAATAAATAGCCTTCACTGAAAAGATTATCTGCAACTATGCCAGAAATGGAGGAGGGCCAGCAAAAAATCTTGGCTATGTTAACATCTATACTTGAAACTATTCGTACAGCCAATGAGGCAATGAGATCCAATCTGAAAGACCAAGATACCTGCTCAGTACAAAGCACAACCCTGATTGCAACTAAAGAACAAACAATCCAAAAAACAACAGAAGTGCAAGAAGTGAATATCAAGACAGAGGGCTTTAAAGATCAACAAGTACAATTCACCAAAGAATCAGACAATGAAACAATAACTTCAAAAATGGAAATCACTCTCTATACAAACTAGAAGAAATCTGAGAAAGAAGACCAAATCAAATTGAAGACAACTATACCAGAGCAAACATGGGGATTTGGGTCATTAGAGAGACAACTTAATAATTAAGTTCAGAATATAGGCAACTGGATGGTCTCCTTTAGTTCAAGTAATATACACAAGAAGGAAGAGAGATCTATTTGATGATTTAAAAGCATGGGTATGGAAGCCTGCTTGGCAAAAGAAGAAAGCTAGAATTAGGTTGAAAAATTGGTTTTTTTTTTTTTTTATTTACTAGAGAGTATCCTACATTGTTAACTGGTGGGCTAAAGGGAGATTTTGAGACAAGGGGAAATTTGACTATTAGATTCAAAATAGGTGGAAAATAGTAAACAAAATAAGGGATTAATCTGTTTAATATTGAGGACTTAGACTTACAAGGGAAATGAAAACTAACTATTAGGAAATAGGCTTGAACTATTGATTAGCCCAGACAATATAGATGATTTACTTGAGCCAACAAAGGATAATCTATTATTAAGGTGGTGATGTACCAGGGTGAGAAATAGAAAATGTTTATGAAATAAAATAAGAATATATTTAAATAAGTAATATGTTTATTTTAGATATAACAATTTTTATAAAGTGAGATAAAGGAAATTGGGTTACCCAAAAATCAAATAGTATAGATATCAAAGGTCAAATTGGAGTATTGAAATTAAAAATTAGGTAAAACTTAATAACAGGAGATGGATTGTTTACGAAGATCTATTAAGATATGTACAAGTAAAAATGTATTGATAAATGTGAGAATGAACTTTTTACTGAGTTTGATACAGCTAGAAATGTACTAGCATAAATATGATATAGTAAATGTTAAGGGAAACAGAGAAGAAACATTTGATGATGTAACCTGAGATATGTACTAAGGATTTTGTTATTGAACTATTGTTTCACCCAACTACCACATTGCTTTCTAAATACTCAATGTAAAATTGGAAAACCAATAAAATATTTTTTAAAAACTTGAATGAAAAAAACTAAGTTCCCACAAAGTGGATGTGAGGAAGAGCATGTAAAAGCATCCAGGAACTAGGTGAAAAGAATTACAGAGTGCCACCAAAGTGTCTGGAATGACTTTTGTGGAAAATATGAAAAAGGAAGCCCAGCAGAATGATGAAATGAAAAAGACTATGGATCAGAAAAAATGAATACAAGAATATGCAAAAGATTGAAAGATAATGTATAATATATCTAAGGAAAGGTGCAAAGAATGCAGTTAAAAAGAGCAAAGAACTGCTAAAAGAACCAGATAAAAATATAAAAATGTTTTGATTGTTTTATATATTTATGTATGTATGAATGCTTCATTAGAAGTGTTAGAATTAAGGTGGAAACAAGGATGCATAGAAAGTATGGACAGGTATAGTGAATAATGTATAAACTAAACTTGGCTATATTTCCTTTCCTTTTTTCCTACCGTATTTCCCCGAAAATACAACTTAGCCATAAAATAAGACCTAGCTTATTTGGGGGGGTTGGGCTAATATAAGCCCTACCCCAAAAAGTAAGCCCTACTTAACCCCACCCATCCCGTCCCACTATAGTTTTTTTTTGGCAGGCCGGATCGTGTGCCTCCCCCTACCTTACCTACTGTCAGTGCCACTGCTGTGAGTTCAATTTGTGGCTTGGATAAATTGTTCAGCTGTGGCGGGCTTCAGTACCTATCAGCTTCAGGAAACTTTAGGCCAGGCTCCTCGCAGTTGAAGCAATCCTGCTCACCCGGGGTCAGGTTGGATGTCACAGGAGGCGTGAACCATCCCCATCTCCCAGCTCCACCACTCATGCGGGACAAGCCTCCCACAATGGCTAACTGACCCTGGATTTCTTACAGGGAGAGGCTGCACATTGCAGGAGGGCTGCAAAGGGCACACCTGAATCTCTGCAGTTCCTGGAGGCTCTGAGCACTGGTCTTTGTGCCACTTGGTTTCCCACCTCACCCCCACTAGGGTGATCTGATGGGCGGGATTGCCTTCCATCTTCCCTGCCACTGCATTGGCAGCTAACACTGCCCTCCTGAAAGGCAGCACAGCAATTGGACGGCAGCCATGCTGCGAATGAGATAGACCATTCCCCCAAAGCGACGCTGAAAACAGCTAGGCAAATGCTGTTTGCCAGATGCGGCGCCAAAAACAGTGGCGCAAAAAGGGTGTGCACAGATCTCTGAAGCTCCTGTAGGCTTTGAGTGCAGCCCTGGGGCAGCCATCCTAGGCAGTGGTGGGAAGGGCGCCAAGGTGGCAGGTGGAGTGCTGGAGGCTCAGGGAGGGAGGGTGGTGAAATGGGTGGGCATCCTGCAGTCAGCACCCATGCCTTTCCTTACCTGACTCCCAGCCACATGCCATTTTTCCTTCATGATCTGCTGCCGCCGCATGCAGGGAAATAAAAGAAGGGTTTTTTTGGGGGGGGGGAAGGTCAATCAATCAATTCCAACTTCTCATGGAAAAAAAGATTGCATGAAGTTGGAATTGACCTAGTCTACCACCATGCTCTTGCCACCGTGTTGCTTCTCCACCCCATGCACAAGCCTCACAGCCTACTGGTACCAGCAAAAAGTAAGCCCTCCCTGAAAGTAATTCCTAGTGCTTACTTCAGAGACCAAAAGAAAGTAAGACCAGGTTTTCCGGGGAATTTCATATCTTTAATTTCTTCTGCTTAGTATGTCTTGTTTTTTCCCCTGCAGTTTGCATAACATTGTTATCTTAAATGGGACCAATTTAAAGACTATGCTTTCCTGTAAAGTACAGAACATAAGACCATTGCACTCTGGGTTGCTACATGGGCCTTTGATGAAAGTTGTGATAAAGTTCTCACTTGAGCTTACATAGCTCATCTACTTTCTAAAGGAAAAGATGTCTGCTTCTGTCATTTTCAGATTTGACATTTTCTCACAACAGTTGGCTTTTCTAACAAATCCCTTTTCTGATATCCACAATAATATTGAAATGACCCGCAAAATTAATAAAATTTATTGTACAGTTTCTTATCAACCACTTTGGAATAGAAGGCTGGAGGCACCAAACAATCTGAACCTGTATCTGTTCAATACAGGTTCACTATTGTTGAAAATATCAATATTTTCAAAAAGTGCAAGCAAGGGAGTATGGCTATTCCCAAATTAGCAGCTTTGGCACCTGTTGACACTGCAGCAACATTAGTATAATAACTTCCCCACATGTATTCATTTCTTTGTGAAGATATAAAAGAAATGGCCTAAAGAAAATTTTCAGAATAAATTCAAATATGGAAGAATACAGGAAATGGAATGAAGATTTTTAAAAAGCATTCCTGTATAATCATTATCAGCAAACATGTTTGTATGGGGCAGTGTTATTGTTAGAGAATTTTAATTTCTCTATTGGTGAAAAAATAAATCAGAAGCTCTCACAGTTGACTGCATTTTGCTGATTCAAAAATAACTTTATATTTATATAAAAATATTTACAATACCATTCTTCTTTACAGCAACATAGCTTAACGAAGACTTCTTACAGACACAGACCAGAGACAAACCTTGAGACTGGAAATCCAGCTCCTAACTCAATACTCTTTTTGCACAGACTCAGTAGCACTTTCCTCACATTGGCTGACTGAGTTACCACATGACTCTTCCTGTTCATGAATATTCCAACAGTTATAAGATAGATGTAAGATACAGGATCTCACTTCCTGATTCAGAAAAAAATGGTAAAAGGAAAACAATAAAAGTTCTATATCAGATTACTGAGCTCTGTACAGTGAACTTACAGAAATAGAAAAAGAAAGCCGAGGTGGCGCAGCAGTTAGAGTGCAGTACTGCAGGTCACTTTAGCTGACTGTGTTCAGCAGGTCAGCGGTTCAAATCTCACTGACTCAAGGTTGACTCAGCCTTCCATCCTTCCGGGGTAGGTAAAATGAGGACCCAGATTGTTGGGGGCAATGTAAATATATATATATTGCTTACTGGTGTACACCGCTTAGAGAGTGCTTGCACTTAAAGCGGTATATAAGTCTCATAAATAAATAAATAAAGACATAAAATTGTTCAAAATGAATCTCAGTGGTAGACACTCTTGTCTGTTTTCTTAGATCATAATCCATGTATGTATTACTGAAATTCTTTATTATACTGTGCTCAACATTTTAGTGATTGTTTCATGTTGATACCCCTAATACAATACCTCTCCAGGTATGCACAATTAAAAAATAAAGACAAACTATATAATATAATAATATATAGCATTACATTGTATAACAATAGATACAGTATATGCAGTCATCATGGTTTCCATGATGAGTAAAAATATTTTCAACAAATACCTAACTTGTAACAAAATCACATATGGCTCATTTCTGAGAGCAGGAATATTAAAAAAATTAGCACATCACATACATATCAATATTTCTGTTATGCAATATCCTTAAGTTTATGTTTTAACAAAGAAGGAATGATTAGCAGCCTCTCTTCCTCTTAGTTCCACTGAGATAAAATGTGATAATTCTGATTGTTCATGTTTCACTTGAATAGGAATAATTTTCATCATTCTTTTTAGATTGCAGAAAGATTTACACACTTACTCCCAAACTCTATTGAGTAATTATGGTGTATTCTCCACTCTCCTTGGCCAATGAACAATAATTATTTCAAGAGCACTCCCCCTGTTCAACAACATTTTACAAACCTGGGGGAGTTGATTGTAGACAATGTAGTAAAGGTGTTGACAGAATCAGTGAGGGTCTCTTGAAAGAATATATTATATTTAAAGTACTATTAATTTTTTAAGTATCTAAATTACCTAGTGGCAGCTTTTTTGATTAATATATTGCTGCAAGAGACTATAACCTGCTCATATTAAAATGACCAATTTAGTATTATTAGTGATAGTTGTTTTTAGTACACTTCAAGGTTGTTGTTTGACTTTGCAAATGTATAGTTTAGTTCTTTACTTTGTCATATAAATAGATCATTCCTCCTGCAACTAGATCTCTATCACCCTGTATGAAATGTTGTGTTTGTTTCTCTTCCCAGAGAAGAGCACAAATCAGCAAGCATATTACTTTAGGGTCCTGATCTGCAAACATAATCCATAATGACTTATTATTTCTCCAATATCTGCATTGTACAAGCAAAACTTTTCAGCTTCCTGCAAAACTGAGTGTGAAAACATGGCAGCTTACCATCCCAAATCAAATGAAGGAACAAATTTTCCTTTTCATTGTTAGCAAAAGTATGTGTCAGATATAATGCCCAAGAAGAAATGAATTTAAAAAGATAGATACAGAAGCAAAACTAAAAGAGAGATACAGAAGGTTATTTTAAATAAGCTAATTTACTGAAGAGTTTCTAAGTGCTCTAGCATTCAACAATAGGATGAGATTCTCTTATAGGATAGTTGAACAAATGAAAACTCATTGGCATTCATGAGCAACAAAGCATTTTTCATCACCAAGACTTTAAACATTTCAGGATCCTATTTAAAGCTCAAGAGATTTGTTTTGTTACTGTTCTTAAAGAACATCTTCATTTCAATATTATGAAAATGAATATTGAAACAGGTCATAATACATAATGCTGGAGGGGTCAGGATATTACTATGATATAGATTACCCCAGCAATACTTTATTTGGAAATTAAATGCATGAAAAGACTTGTATGTAGACTAGTGTTGAAAAGATGTCCTTATGTGTCCTTACATTACATTTTCTTTAAATCTTTGGAGGCATCCCATTCCCATTTCTGTTATTCATTACTCTGAGAATATAGTCACAAATTCTTCATTCTGCATGTTACTTTGCTGCAATAGATACTGCTGGTTGGCTGGGCCATCTAAATGAAGTGTTTTATTAGTTTGTGCTGATAAAAATTCCATTGGGAATTACAATTACAGCTTTAAAAAGGCAGAAAGTTTTTCTTGTTATGTTGTAAATTAAGAAATAAAAACCTGAGTTTCAAGTAGGTCTATGACAGACTAAACATCTTTGAAAGAGCAGAGATGACATTGTAGAAGAGATTGGCATCTAGAGGCCAACACTGGATGTGGAAATCTCTCTGGATAAAGAATAGATCAGGAGATATCCCACTTGCATTTTGGACAGCTTCTCCTTATAAGCAAATTTTCAGGAGTAGAAGTTTTTGCATTTCACCTATGAGATGAGCAGCTGGGAGTCATGGGATCCCATCTATACACACAACTTCCATGTAGCCTCTGCAAACAATTAGCCCAACTGAACCTTATTTCTTATTCATCTTTGTCATTACTTATTTTACAATTAAAGATAGATTTTCTTTTGTGAGAGGATAACACTCCTCTTGGGGATTTTTATTTTTTTCTGGATTAGAAATTAAAGAAAGTTTTACAGATTTAGAAACTACTATATTTTTTGGGTAAAAGGTTTAATAAGGAGATGATTTTAAAAAGTTTGAAAGTGGACAGAGGGGATAGTTATTTTTAAAAGATTATTTTTTTTAATGAAAGTACTTTGGAATAAATTATAATTAGATTAGGAAAGTAAATTGAGCATTTGTGGGAATGGTTTCTGTTTATTACTAAAATTTTATAAAACAAAAGGTAAGTGTAACATGAGTACATTGTGTGCCTGTCTATAACCATGAAGATTTAGATGTGACATTTGACTGTAATTACAGAGTGAAAGGATCAAAGGCAAAGGAAGATTTAAAAAAAAAGAGGTGTGCTTTTTTTCTTTTCCCATGTTTGAGACATTTTTAGTTTTGGATCACACTTTAATAGCAACAACTCAGAACATTGCATGAGTGGAGAGGAGGAGGGGATCATTAGAACACCCTGCAGAGAGAATTACATTAGATTAACTTCAGAAAATATTTGACCATCTTGGCAGCAAACTGAGTCACTTGAGACTAAATTTTCAGCTTTTGAAAAAACAATAGATGAAAGACTTGTAAATATGAAAGTTAAGATGAAAGAATAAGTTTAAAATGGAAGAGTCTGCAAAACAAATGCCTGGAGATATGAAACAAATTAGTGTAAAACTGGACATTTTGGAACATAAGACAAAAATTATAGATAGACAATTGAAAAGAGAATTAGATAATCAGGCTCTATGGGATAGCGAAACAATTCTGTTTGAGATTCAGGCTTCATTTAGAACTGTGTGTAGGCATCGATGCATATCTACACTGTGAAGGGATTGATAGGTAAATTTAGATTTCAGAAGGTTGCAGAAAGGCCAGTGTGCACACCTGCTAAATCTTAACTATATGTTGTGTTGAGATGGTCATCCTGCATGCTGATTGGTCAATCTGACTATGTTTTCTGGGTTTTGTTGTTTGAGACAGAATGTTAACTTCACAGACATATAAATGCAACAGCTATGCAACCAACTCCAAGTGACAGACACATAGGTTCTCTGATGTGCAGTGATATAGAAATCTGTTCCAGGCTTTAGAGCTATTCCAGAGGTTTATGATAAAAATATTCAATAAAATATTACAAATTGGGGGGATTTTGAAGAGTTGAATACAGACAGAAATAAATAAAGTTTATCGGAATAAATTCAAGATTTGTAAGAACAAGAAATGTTCCAAGGATGTTTTGGTCCACTTCTTGAGGAAGAAGATAAAAGATCAAGCTTTGTAATAGCATTTTAATACTAGGCTGAACATTGATAATAAAAATATAATTATTTTATTAGACCTTTGTAAAAATATTTTTCCTGACTAAAAGATTGAAGCAGAAAAATATCCCATTTTGATGGGAGGAACTGGAAATTGAGATGTTTTTACTATTAAATAACAGTATTTCATTTGAATTCTGATCAAAAGACAAGAGAGTTTCTATAAAATTTTAAAAAAGAACTGGAGGATATTTCAATGGAGATGTTAGAAGAGATGACATTAAAAATCACAACAGATCCAACATGAATCTGAAAAGGATGGTTCCAAATTCTGCACTTAATATTTGACTTTATTATGGAGTACAAATGCTTAACGTGGAATATAAATAGAGTGCCCAAATTTGATAATGTGATAATGGGGATGTTATGATGGTCATAAGGTCAGGACTGATTATCAGTCACTATTTTTCAGTGCTGCTGTAATTTCAAACTGTCACTAAACAAATGATACTATACTTTTATTTGTTACAAAGGAAACCGGAAGCTTCTTCTATTTCTTTTTATCTTTTCTTTCTGTACTTTTCTTTTTCTCTCTTTCTGTAAGGACCCACCCCACTTTGCACCTTAAGAAGACAGAACTCTTGGAATAATTCTTCCAACAGGAATCCTTTATTAAGAGAAAATGGTTGCAGGCGTTCTAGACAGGACTTGGGGTCCAAGCTCTCCCATTCAAGGTTTTAAGGGGTTTCCCAGTAGCCCCACCCAATCCCCCCCTACTTCCAGCAACAGTCTCAGGCGTTACATTCCCACCCCTTTTCCTTACTGCCGGCTGGATGGAGACCTCAGAGAAAACTACATGAAAGGTAATAGCCTCCTTTGTTATGATTAGGCCTTTTTGGTGCTATCCACATTCAATTCCTTTGAAGTTGTACCGAAGGAAGTGAGGGCCATAAAGCCCCTTTGTTCACCCCCTTCCCTTCTTTGTATGACAGAATCCAGAGAAGGCAGAAATGGGGTTTTCTATAATTGATAACTAGAGATTAAATATAATTGGATTCTGACATCCGGGCCCCTCAAAAATAAGAGAGATCCACCTGAAAGAAAACAAAACAGGTATAAAAGTTAGTCAGGCTTGTTAGGATACTCTGTGTGAAACTTCTTTAATAGCTTCGGGGCTCTGACATGACGTTTATGGACCCACTCGTTTTGTGAGGCAGGGAGGTGTTTCCAGGCAACTAGGTACTGAGTTGCTCCATGATATCTCCTAGAGTCTAGGATTTCCTTTATTTCAAAGTGTTGTTCGCCCTCTATCATGATTGGAGGTGGTGGTGGGGGGATTTTTGGCCGTAAAGCTGACTGATGCTCTCGTTTCAGCAAGCTGCAATGAAAAATTGGGTGTATTTGCCTGAGATTTTTTGGTAATTCTAATTCTACTGTTACTGGGTTTATGATTCTTTTAATTGGAAAAGGCCCTATATATTTTGGTCCAAGTTTTTTTCAGGGTTGTAGGGACTTTAGGTATTTTGTGGATAGGTACACCATTTCACCTATAATGAATGGTGTAGGCTCAATCCTTTTTTTATCGGCTTGTGCTTTGTATGCCTGCCTAGCTTCATCTAGTGCTTTTCTAACTATTGGCCAGGTGTTTTGTAGTTTTTCCATCCATTCTTTCAGTGATGGGATCGTTGGTTTGTTTGGGGTTAATTCTGGCATGGGGTTGAAACTTTGACCGTTGGCTATTTGAAAAGGAGTGTAGCCTGTGCTGGAGTGCACTGCATTATTGTAGGCAACTTCTGCAAAAGGGAGTAAGTCTGTCCAATCACTTTGTTGGAAATTCAAAAAACATCTCAAATATTGCTCAAGTACTGAATGACAATGTTCCGTTTGTCCATCTATCTGAGGGTGATGGCTAGATGTCAGTCCCTGAGTGGTCCCTAAGAGGGATAAAAATTCCTTCCAAAATGCAGACATAAATTGCACTCCCCTATCAGAGATGATGCGTTGGGGTGCCCCGTGCAATCTGTAAATGTGCTGGACGAAAAGTTTTGCTAAGGCCTTTGCAGTGGGAATCTTTTGGCAAGGGATAAAGTGCACCTGTTTGGAAAACAAGTCAGTGACCGTCCAGATAACAGTATTCCCATTGCTTTCTGGCAATTCCACTATAAAATCCATGGCTAGTTCCCTCCAGGGGGCTGAGGGATTTGCCATTGGTTGTAATAGTCCTGGAGATTTCCCTTGCAACCTCTTTGCAGATGCACACTTTGGGCAGCAGGCAACATAACTTTCTATGTCCTTTTTTATTGATGGCCACCAAAATTGCCGTTTAATTAAGTGTAAAGTTTTTACAAATCCAAAATGCCCTGCTGATTTTGTGTCATAGCAAAACTGCATGAAAGTGACTCTTTGGGTTGTTGGTATATATAACTTTTCTCCTAACCAAGGCAACCCGTCTCTCATTGTGCACACATTTTTGTTTTTCTGGAACCATTCGTCTGTTTCCAAACTTTTTCTGAATTCAATTCCAGTTTGGCTGTCCAGTTGTGGTTTTAATTTAGCTTGGGTTCTTGTGGTTACTGGTGCTGCCAGTTGTGACTCTGCCATTATTGGTTTAGAGTCTGTGGTTCATGTGCTGTTATATTGGGGCATGCGAGATAGTGCATCTGCCAGGAAGTTCTTTCTCCCTGATAAATGTTTGAGCTTAAATTGGAACTGGTGAAAATGCTGGGACCAGCGTGCTTGTTTGGGATTGAGTTTCCTGGGCATTTTCAGGGCTTCCAAATTTTTGTGATCATTCCACACCTGGAAGGGGATTTTGTTGCCTTCCAGGAACTGTCACCACGTGAGTAATGCCTAACGTATCCCATATGCCTCCTTCTCCCATACGGGTCAGCGCTGTTCTGTTTCCGTGAGTTTCTTGGATGTATATGCACAGGGTTGCAATACTCCATCATCGTTTTCTTCTAATAGAACAGCCACCACTGCCACATCACTTGCATTTGCCTGTATTACGAAGGGCTTGTCCATGTCTGGGTGTCTTAGTACTGGTTTGGCAGAAAAAAGTCTCTTTAGTCTCTCAAATGCTGCTTGGCACTCCATTGTCCATGTTAGTGGCTGGCTAGGTTTTACTGAGGATGTTCCCTTCATTTTTAGTAAGTTAGTGAAGGGCAAGGCTATCTGGGCAAATGAGGGGATGAATTGGCGGTAAAAATTTGTGAAGCCCAGGAAACTTTGTAGTTGCTTTCTTGTGCGGGGTGGTGCCCAATCTAATACTTCTCGTAATTTTGCAGCCAGCCTCCCCTCGTGCAGCCCACCCCACGTCCTCTCCGCCTGCCTAATACTGGCCCAAATCTTCAGAGATCACTCTCAAACCATCCTGACCTGCCAGGAACAATACTAGGGGGAGGGAGAGAGCGACCTGATGAGCGGACAAACTACTTTCCGTGGCCAAGTTCTTCCATTCCTATCCCTACCAAGGCACAACCTGCTCCAGGCACCTGTCGCCCTTAGAGTGCAGGCTCCTCCCAAGCCAACTGGCTCAGTCTCCTCCGGTTCATCCTTCCTCACCTGTCCCGCAGGTCAACCCACGGGACAGTGGGTTGGTGGTTTTGGTGGCGTGGTCGATGTCGTAGTCACGAGCTTCCTCCCAGCCTTTGGGCAAAGGCAGCTCCTGCCAGGGCATTTTTCCCGGCAGCAGGCGCAGCAGCAGAGAGACGGACCGAGGCCAGAGGTGGCAGTGGCCACCCCATGCAAAGGATTCAGCAACCCCCCACCCAGCCCAGCAGCTGGCATGGTGGGCTGGGGTGAGGGGTCACGGCAAACAAGGAAACCGGAGCCAGGCAGCCGACCAGGCAGGAGTCTCGCATCCTCAGCTGCGCAGGGAGTAAGGAGAAGCGGCGGGTGTGGGGGCAGCTCCTGCTGGGGTATTTTTCCCGGCAGCAGGTGCAGCAGTAGAGAGACGGACCGAGGCCGGAGGTGGCAGTGGCCACCCCATGCAAAGGGTTCAGCAACCCTGCCCAGCCCAGCAGCTGGCATGGTGGGCTGGGGCGAGGGGTCACGGTGAACAAGGAAACTGGAGCCAGGCAGCCGACCAGGCGGGAGTCTCGCATCCTCAGCCGCACAGGGAGTAAGGAGAAGCAGCGCATGTGGGGGACGAAGAGCTTTCTGAATGTTGCAGGCAACACACGACAGCCCAGGCGAGCTGGGCTGGCTGCCTGCCATCCGTCCGTCTTCTTCTGATAAGCGAGCCGGTTGCCTCTCCACCGCTTCTCTCTCTCTCTCTTCAGCAAGAGACCCCCAAAGCCAGAGAAGGGTGCGGAGCTACATTGCCATGGAGCCTGGTGCCTAGAGAGGTCGAGTCCACTTATTTTACCGTGCTTTTGCTTTCAGTGAAGTAGAGCCATCAGCTTAGCCAAGACTCTGGTGCCAAGCGCTGCCCACCTCCTCCTGGTTGAGGCAGGGAAGGGGAAAGGAGGAAAAGGAGGAGGAGGAGGAGCCGCTGCAGCTTTTGACCGTGGGTTAGGCAGGTTAAGAGAAGCCAACCTGATAGCGGAGGGTGGGTGGACTCCCATGTGCTATTAACTTTGTTAGCAAATGGGAGGGTCAGGGGGTTGATCAAAGTTGCTTCATTTATTCATTCATTTATTGAACAATAAAATTATTTGAAACCAACATTTTGTGCTATTCTAATGCACAACTGCACAAATATGCATGTAATCTCTGAGGAGGCTATCACATCTGGGCTACAAAAATTTGGTTAAAGCATTCGTGTTTATTTCCTTTTATAAACTGCTTTGATTCTTCCATTTATTGTTTAAAGTGGTTTAATACTTCCATTTATTCCCTTTTATTCCCTTAAAACTAGTTTGAATCTTCCATTTGTTGCCATTTATTCTCTTAAAACTGATTTAATTGTTTTGTTTATTTCTGATCCACGAAACCTATAACCTCCATACCATTTCTCACTCTTCTTATTCCTTTCTGCTTTGCTTTTTATTCCCTCTCTTTCATATACTTTCTTTCATCTTCACTGAAAGAAAATCCCTCCAGGTCCCCACTATAATCTATGGTTCAAATGAAAGCAGCCAGTAGTAAATTTATTATTTACTAACTTTCTGTAAATTTTGATCCCACATTTAAAGGCAGGGTAAACATACATTAAAGTACATGCAGTGGTGGCACAGCATTAATGGTGGCTGGGGCTGTCTTTCTGGCCACGCCCACTTGGTGGCCATGCCCACTTGGCCACCCCACTTGGTGGCCACACCCACTCAGCCACACCCACTTGGCCACGCACCTGGCACCCGGCAATGTAGAAATGAAAATAATTTTATGGTTGGGCGTCACCACAACATGAGGAACTGTATTATTGGGTCACGGAATTAGAAAGTTTGAGAATCACTGATTTAAATGGTAGGTATAAATTAAATTTTATTAATTACAGAGGGCATATTCCTTATATAAAACCATGGAAAAAATTGTTAAAATTTCTTATTTATTTATGTCTAGTTTAATGAAGAGAAGGATGAGGGGGGACATGATAACAGTGTTCCAATATCTCAGAAGCTGCCACAAAGAAGAGGGAGTCAAGCTATTTTCCAAAGTGCCTGAGGGCAGGACAAGAAGCAACAGATGGAAACTAATCAAGGAGAGAAGCAACCTAGAACTAATGAGAAACTTCCTGACACTTAGAACAATTAACCAGTAGAACAACCTGCCTCCAGAAGCGGTGAATGCTCCAACACTGGAAGCTTTTAAGAAGAGACTGGACAGCCATTTGTCTGAAATGGTATAGGGTTTCCTGCCTGGGCAGGGGGTTGGACATGATGACCTCCAAGGTTCCTTCCAATGTTGTTGTTGTTGTTGTTGTTATGGATCATCGCACAGTCAGCCAGATGTTCAGACTGGATTTGGCATTTTGTCTACCTATCGAGTCTTTACCCAGGACCTGGGATAGGCAGATGTGGATGTTTGATGGTATTACAGATATCGTCGCAGGATGGAAGCAGTTCCTAATAAGGCTGCCTTTTGCAATTGACTAATAGAGAATTTGTCAATGCCAATGGTGTTCAAGTGGTGCTCCAGTTGTTTTGGGATTGCACCCAAGGCGCCTATGACTATTGGTACTACCCTTGCTTGCTTTTGCCACAGTCTTTCTATTTCTATTTGTAGGTCTTTGTATTTTGTTATCTTCTCCAGTTCTTTCTCTTCTATTCTGCTGTCTCCAGGCACTGCAACGTCCACTATCCAGACTTTTTTGTCTTTCTTATCGACAATTGTTAAGTCTGGGGTGTTATGTTGCAGGTGCTTGTCTGTTTGAATTCTGAAGTCCCAGAGCAGTTTAATTTTATCATTTTCTATGACTTTCTCTATTTTATGATCCCACCAGTTTTTGCTTACAGGCAAATGATATTTTTTGCAGATATTCCAATGCACCATTGTTGCTACTTTGTCATGCCGCTGCTTGTAATCAGTTTGTGCAATCTTCTTGCAACAGCTTACCAAGTGGTCCACTGTTTCTTCAGCTTCTTTGCATAGGCGGCACTTACTGTCTGTTGCTGTCTTCTCAATTTTGACTTTGTATGCATTTGTTCTTTAGGCTTGGTCTTGTGCAGCCAGAATTAGTCCCTCGGTCTCTTTCTTCAATTTTCCTGCTCTTAGCCATTGCCAGGTCTTGTTATTATCTGCTTTTCCAGCTATTTTTTTTAATGTATTGGCCATGTAGTGCTTTGTCTTCCCATGCCTCTATTCTGTTCTTCATTTGGTCTTTCTTGTAGGCCAGTTTGGTCTCTTCAGTAGTCAGTAAGCCTTCCTGATATACTAATTTCAGTGCATCTTCAGATATTCTTCCAAAGCCATTTTTTCTTCTTCAACCATCTGATGTACATGTAGCATTCCACGCCCACCTATTTGGTAGATAAAGTCTGTTAATGTCACTGTGTGGATGAAGGGCATGATTCATTGTCATTATTTTTCTGGTCTTCCTATCCATTGTTTTTAGTTCTGCTTGAGTCCAGTCCACTATTCCAGCTGTGTATCTAATGACTGGAATTGCCCAGGTGTTGATTGCCTTTATGCTATTTCCTCCATTGAGTTTGGACTTTAAGATCTTCTTCACTCTCTTGATATATTCACCTCTAATCTTTTTCTTGACTTCAGTGTGCTTGATGTTATCAGCTTTAAGGATACCCAAGTATTTGTAGTAATCTTCTTCATCCAGACTCTTAATGTTATTTTCGTGGGGCATCTTGATTCCTTCAGTTTTCATTACTTTTCCTTATTTGATAGTAAGTGTGGGACATTTGTCCACGCCAAACTCCATAACAATATCTTGGCTATATATACGGACAGTATTGAGCAGCAATTCTATTTCAGATGATGTTTTTCCATACAGCTTCAGATCATCCATGTAAAGTAGATGGGATAGTCTGGAAGGTGTTTTTGATGTTTGATAGCCATGTCCTGAGTTATTCAGTATTGTTGACAGAGGAAACAGTGCAATAACGAATTGTAATGGTGATAATGAATCTCCTTGAAATATTCCTCTCTTGACATTAACCTCTCCCAGTCTCTCACCATTGATTTGCAACTGTGTCTTCCATTGTGCCATCGATCTTTGCACAAATTTTCTGATGTTTCTACTGACTCCTGTTATTTCTAGGCATTTGATTATCCAGTCATGTGGCAGAGAGTCAAATGCCTTTTTGTAGTCAATCCATGCCACATTCAGGTTGGTCTTCCTTTTCTTGCAGTTTTCCAAGATCATTTTGTCTATTAGGAGTTGATCTTTTGTTCCTCTGCTATTGGGGCGGTTTCCTTTCTGCTCAGGTGGAAAGAGATTGTTTTCAACTAGATGCTGTTGTACTGCATCAGCTACCACACCAGTTAGTAATTTGAAAGTTGTTGGTAAGCAGGTAATTGGCCTGTAGTTACCTGGTGTTGCCCCTTTTGCTGGATTTTTCATTATTAGGTAGGTTTTCCCAGTTGTTAGCCACTTTTCAATTTCTCCTCCTTGTAGTATATTGTTGAACTGCTTGGCAATGAGTGGGTGTATAACAGTTAGATGTTTCAACCAAAACCCATGCAGTTCATCTTCACCTGGTGCTGACCAATTTTTGATTTTCTTTGCTCTTTTTTCTACCATTTTTGTTGTTATTACTAGTTCTTTCATTTCAACTTCTGTTTTATTTGCATCCACCTCTTTTAACCAAGCCGCATCCTTGTTGTATTTCTTTGGGTTATCCCATATCTGCTTCCAGAACTGCACTGTTTCTTCCTTGTCAGGTACTGACTGATTCCTTGCAGTTTCTCCATTGATGGATTGGTAGAAACGTTTCTGATTGGATTGAAATTGGAGGTTCTGCCTATAGTTTGCAATTCGAGCTTCATATCTACTGATTTTCCTGGCTATAGCTGTTATTTGTTGCTTTATTATTTCCAGTGCTTCCTTGATCTTCCTTGTTTCTAAGTGGTATTTCTTGATTAGGTATTCTTTGGTCTTCTTGTTCTTCAGCTTCTTTTCTTTCATCTGTTCTAGCTTGCTTGCATGTGATCTTAACTTGCTGATCTTATTTTCTAGTCTAACCTTCCATTTTTCTGGTGCACTGTTTGTTTATTTTTCTTCTTTGTTGATTTTGCATCCCAGGTATTCAGTTATAACTGCAGCTGTGCTGTACATTAGTTGGTTTGTTTCTTGCAGTGAATTGATGCTTATAGTTGATATTGCAGTATTTGCATCTTTTAATGCTTGTGCTAGCTGTTTCTTTGAAACAAGCTTCAATGCAGGCAGCCTTATTCTGTTGTTTTTGTGCTGTTCTAGATGCTCAGTTACTCTTTGTTTCAATTCTTTTATTTCTTTAGTTAGAGGGTTTTGTTCTTCCTGAGGAAGAGGTGCCTGGTTTCCAAATGAGAACAGTTGTATGTCTCTACTAGATTCCTTCACTGCCAATTCCCCCTGGTTTGCCTCTACATTCTGAATTGCTTCTTGTAAGGCTTTGATTTCTTTGCCCTGGGTAAACCTTTGCAGTTCATCCAATTCTGTTTCTGTGAATACTTTATTTCGTATTATAAATCGGCGTTGATCTGCTAGTCTCTGTTCTGTTATTTCTGATTCTGGATGTTGTTCTTTCCAGAACTGGTGCATTCGTTTTAGATATCCTCTTCTTGTTGGACTTGATCTGTAGTAACAGATCATTATTTCTTTGTTTTCCATCACTATGTATCTGCGACGGGTAAACACCTTTTCTTCCAGTAGTTCTGCAGCTGCTGGCCCTGGTTGCTCAGCCAATAGTCCTGAGTCCTGTAACCCATTTTTCACCAGATATCCAGGAATTCCAATATCTAGCGCGGACCTTGTTAACCCAGGTGACATCCGAGCCGGTATGGCATTCTGTAATTTACGTCTCACCATATTTTTATGGGAGAGACACTCTTTGTCTGACCCCTCTGATGAGACCTGTCCAGTATGGTTGAACCTTTGGCATAGCTCTCATCTTCCTCAGAGTACACAAGCCCCACAACCACGTCAAGGTAGTGCCTCACTGGGGGTTATTATTATTATTATTAATCATCACACAGTCAGCCAGATGTTCACACTGGATTTGGCATTTTGTCTACCTATTGAGTCCTTACCAAGGACCTGGGATAGGCAGATGTGGATGTTTGATGGTATTACAAATATTGTCGCAAGATGGAAGCAGTTCCTAGTAAGGTCGCCTTTTGCAATTGACTAATAACGAATTTGTCAATGCCAATGGTGTTCAAGTGGTGCTCCAGTTGTTTTGGGATTGCACCCAAGGCACCTATTACTACTGGTACTACCCTTGTTGCTTTTGCTACAGTCTTTCTATTTCTATTTGTAGGTCTTTGTATTTTGTTATCTTCTCCAGTTCTTTCTCATCTGTTCTGCTGTCTCCAGGCACTGCGACGTCCATTATCCAGACTTTTTTTATTATTAAAAGTTTTAAAAATTTCACACAATATATATCCCCAACCCCTCCCACCCCCCCTTCCCCCCTTCCCCCCTTTCCCAGAGCTGATTACAGGATTACAAATAAACAAACATAATCTAAATAACATTACCCAACTATACTATTAATCAAATCCATACTTTAACTCTTCTTCAAAATAAATATTAACAAATTGAAAACAAAAATAATTATGATTCTATAGTTATATAATTAAACCATAATACTAATAATAATACTAATAATACTAAAAATAATATAAAATATTATATAAAATTAAATAATATAAATTCAATCATATCAAACTATTAATAATAATCTAAAAATTACTCATAAGCAAGATAATATTTTTCAGTCTAATATTTCTTTTGAATATAATCAGTCCATCTTCTCCAAACCAAAATATATTTTTCTTGTGAATGGTCCTTTAAATAAGTGGAGATTTTTTGCCATTTGTGCTAAATTAGACACCTTAAGTATCCATTCTTCCATAGTAGGCAAAATATTTTTCTTCCAATATTGCCCCACCAGTAATCTTTCAGCTGTTATAAGATTCAACATCAAATTAATTTCTTTAACATCAAAATCTACAATAACACCCAACAAAAAATAATTTTTCTCTTAAAAATCTTTTGAATATTCCACCAAATCTTAATCCAAAAAGCTTTTATATCTTTACAAGTCCACCAAATATGAAAATAGGTTGTATCTAAGCTTCCACATCTCCAACACTTAGGCTGTAAATTAGGATACATACAGGACAGCTTTTGAGGATCCAAATGCCACCTATAAAACATCTTATAAAAATTTTCTCTTAAATTTTGAGCTTGAGTAAATTTTACATTTCTAACCCAAATTGTCTCCCAAGTATCCAATAAAATCGGCTCTTGAATATTCTGAGCCCATTTTACCATACAATCTTTAACTAACTCCATTTCAGAGTCCAATTCTATTAGAACATTATAAATTCTTTTTATATGGGCTCGAGTTTGATCTTTAATCTGTTTTACCAAATTCACATCCTCTAAAGTAATTCCAACCTTTTGATCTATACTCCACCTCACTAACAATTGATTATACTGAAACCAAGAATGTACAATATTTTCTTGCTTCAGCTCAGCTAAAGACTTTAATTGCCAATTCTGCCCTACCAAACTAAGTAATTCCTTATAAGAAATCCTATCCAAATTCACTCCCCTAGATACTCCCTCTATCATGTGTCCAGGAATCCCCGAAATTGGGATTTTATAATTTAACCTATAATAATACTTCTTCCAGACACGTAATAAAGCATTTCTTAAAATATGAGATTTAAAAACCTGATCTACCTTTTTATTATAAATTAAATATGCATGCCATCCATATAATAAATCCCATCCCTCAAGAGAAAGGATATTTTTATTTGTTAAGTTAAGCCAATCACTAATCAAGGTTAAAGTCACCGCATCATAATACATTTTTAAATTGGGCGCCTTGAGTCCTCCTCTTTCCCTTACATCTTGTATAATCTTAAACTTAACTCTTGGTTTTTTCCCTGCCCAAATAAACTTATTAATCCCCTTCTGCCATTCCTCCAAGTTGGCATCTTTTTTCAAGATAGGTATCATTTGAAACAAAAAAAGAAACTTTGGAAGAATATTCATTTTAACTGCTGAGATTCTTCTCAGCAAAGATAACTGTAATTTTTTCCAATCATTTAAATCCTTTTGCACTTTTACCCATAATGTCTCATAATTA
This sequence comes from Crotalus tigris, assembly GCF_016545835.1. Taxonomy (NCBI): domain Eukaryota; kingdom Metazoa; phylum Chordata; class Lepidosauria; order Squamata; family Viperidae; genus Crotalus; species Crotalus tigris. The sequence goes on along the minus strand of NW_024096634.1, from coordinate 1,179,978 downwards.
TTTTTATACAATTTAATGTTAGAAGCTGTAATATACACTCCCAAATATTTAACCTTTCTCACTATTTCAAAACCTGTTAATTTAGCCAAAATATCCTTTTCCTTCATAGACATATTTTTCGATAATATTTTAGTCTTATTATTATTTACCTTAAAACCAGAAACTTTCCCATACTGAGTTATAATTTCAACCAAACCGACTCTGTCGGTTGAAATAATGTCACAACCAAATCATCAGCAAAAGCTCTCAAACTGTAGTCATCCTTATTTATTTTTATTCCCTTTATTCTGGATGATTCTCGAATTTTAATAAGTAAAATCTCCATTGTTAAAACAAATAACAATGGGGATAAAGGACATCCCTGTCTAGTACCCTTTTCAACATTAAATGCTTCTGTTAATCCCCCATTAATTATAATTTGTGCCGATTGTTGTTGATATATAGCCTTAAGAGCATACAAAAATTTATCCCCCAAATTCATTTTCTCTACAACTCTCAACAAAAATTGCCAATCTAATTGATCAAAAGCTTTTTCAGCATCCAAAAATATCAAAGCTGCAGGGATTTGATTATTCTTGTCCAAATATTCAATTAAATTAACAATTTGTCTTACATTATATTTCATATATCTTCCAGTTATAAATCCAGATTGATCACTATGGATCAATTGCTTCAAAACTTGCATTAATCTATTTGCCAATATCTTAGAGAAAATCTTATAATCTGTATTCAAAAGAGATATAGATCTATAATTTTTAGGTTGAGTCAAATCTTGATCCTCCTTTGGAATCAATGATATAAAAGCCCTTCTCCAAGACGGGGGTACCTCTGCTCCCAACAAAATACTGTTAAAATGTTCTTTCAATGGTTCTATCATTTGTTCAAATAACATTTTATAATAAATTGCTGTTAATCCATCTGTACCCGGAGCCTTGCCAACCTTTAATTGCTTAATTGCCCAAATGATCTCCTCAGAAGTAATTAAGCAATTCATCTCATCTCATTGATCATTTGAAAGTCTAGGAAAGTGTGCTACCTGTAAATACTTTTCTGTATCAGAAACTTCTATACTTTCACTAGCATATAACTTTAAATAAAAATCCAAAAAACTCCTTTTGATCAAATTTTGTTGATATACTTCTTTACCTTTATAATCTATTTTCTCTATAATCCTTGACTTCTGTTTCTTTCGTAATTGGTAAGCCAACCACCTACCAGGTTTATTTGCATTACAAAATATATTATGTTTCATATACCGCAAATTAATTGCAATCTGATCAGCCATTAACATGTTAAATTTTTCCCTAAGCACAGTTATAGAAACCTTTAAACTATTGTCCAATGGATTTAAAATAGGAGCCTTTTCCTTAAATTTAATCTCTTCTTCCAACTCTTCACGTTTCTGCTTCTGTTTGCGCCTATATGCATTATTCATATGAATCAAAATCCCTCTCATATACGCTTTACTAGCATCCCAAACCATTGGCATCGAAGTACCTTTATGCATATTCAAAAGAAAAAAATCCTTCAAATATTCTCTACATTTCTGTGAATAATTGATAAATTATTTATTTATCTAAATAAATTTTCATTCAGTCTCCAAGTCTTTCTATTCCCATCTTCAGTAGATAACTCCAACCATACGGGATTATGATCTGATAATATTCTAGGGAATATTTTAGCATTCTTCACCCTAGAAAAGAAATCATTAGTAATTAAAAAAAAAGTCAATTCTAGAATAAGTTTGATGCCTATCTGAAAAGAAAGTGAAGTCTCTTTCTCCATTATGCCATTCTCACCAAATGTCTCTAAGTTCCAAATCATCCTTCAAATCAAAAAAAACTTTGGGTAATTTAGCATGATTAGAGGATTTAAAAGAGCCCTTCTTGTCTTTGCTTGAGTCTAAAACTCCATTCCAATCCCCCATCATAATAACAGATTTATAATCCAATTGAGTTAATTTCTGATGTATCAACTTGTAAAACTGTTTTTGTTGTTGATTAGTGGCATATAATCCAATGATAAGACATCTCTTACCATCTAATAATAAATCAATAATAACATATCTTCCTTGTGGATCAGAATCAATTAATTTCAGCAATAAATCTTTCCTCACATAAATCACTACTCCTCCTTTTTTCTGCGGAGCAGGGGCTGTAAAATGTAATCCCAGCCAGGAATTGATCAAATACGTTTGGTCCTTTAAAGCAATATGAGTCTCTTGCAAACATACAACATCATTCTTTTTTTTAAAAAAGGTTTTTATTTTCCATTTATTGATACAAAATACAATTAAATTCCTAACCATTGGTACCGCCTGCCCATTCCCCCCAGGCTGCGTCCACCCTCTCTAATCCTTCCCCACTTCCCTCCTCTTTCTCTCCTCCCCTCCTACTTTCTTCCCCTCCCCTTCTCCTCTAACCATCCTACTTCCTCCCTACTCCTTCCTCCCCTCTCATCCCTCTCACACACATGAACGCAGCATAGGGGAAATGCCCAAGCATTTACCATGTCTATATTATCATTACCCACCCACTCACCCACCCACCCTCGCTTCCCAGAGCAGAATACAGGGTTATTATTAAGAAAGTTAACAATAATAAAAAAAGAAAAAAGAAAATAAAAGAGAAAAAAAACATCATACTTAACCTTTAACTCCCCTTAAATTAAGTCATATAAACAAATCTCTACAACAGTTACTATAAATTTTACTCATAAAATAAATGAAACTTTATAGTCCCATATTTTTTCTGAATATAATCTATCCATCTTCTCCATACAATAATATATCTTTCTTGTGTATGATCTTTCAAATAAGCAGAAATTTTTGCCATTTCTGCAAAGTTGAAACTTTAAATATCCATTCTTCTAAAGTAGGCAACGAGTCCTTCTTCCAATAGGAGCCTACTAATAACCTTGCTGCAGTTAATAAATTCAACATTAAAGTAGTTTCTTTGTCATTTAAATCCACAAAGATACCCAATAAGAATAATTGAGGGGTGAACTTTATCTTCCTTTTAAAAATCTTTTGAATGTTCCACCAAATCATAATCCAAAAAGCCTTTACCTTTTTACAATTCCACCAAACATGAAAATATGTCGCATCCATATTACCACATCTCCAACATTTGGGTTGTAAATTTGGATACATACAATATAATTTTTTAGGATCTAAATGCCATCTGTAAAACATTTTATAAAAATTTTCCCTCAATTTTTGAGCTTGTGTAAATTTAACATTTCTAATCCAAATTGTCTCCCATAAGTCCAATGGGATCGGATCCTGGATATTCTGAGCCCATTTAATCATACAGTCTTTAACCAATTCTGTTTCAGAGTCTAATTCTATTAAAGCATTGTAAATTCTTTTTATATGGCCCTGACTCTGATCTTTAATCTGAATAACCACATTTCCATCTTCCAGTGTTATTCCTTCTTTCTTATCTACAGTCCACCTGTCCACTATTTGTAAATATTGAAACCATGACTGTAGAATATTTTCTTGCCTTAATACATCTAGAGATTTTAAATGCCAATCCGAACCTGACCAAGTTAATAATTCTTTATACGAAATTTTATCAAAGTTCATCCCCTTAGAAATCCCCTCAATTGCATGTCTAGGAATCCCCCAGATGGGTATTTTATAGTTTAACCTATAATAATACTTTTTCCAAACTCGAAGTAAGGCACTCCTCAAAATATGTGATTTGAAAGCCCGGTCCACTTTCTTATTAAAAATTAAATATGCATGCCAACCATACATTAAATCCCACCCTTCAAGAACAAGAATATCCTTATTTGTTAAATTAAGCCAATCACTTATCCAAGTTAAGGTGGCTGCATCATAGTATAATTTCAAGTTAGATGCTTTAAGTCCTCCTCTTTCTCGGGCATCTTGCAAAATCTTAAACTTAACCCTTGGTTTTTCCCCAGCCCAAATAAAATTGTTAATACCCTTCTGCCATTCCTCCAAGTTGCCCTCTTTTTTTAAAATAGGTATCATCTGAAACAAGAAGAGAAACTTTGGTAGAACATTCATTTTTACAGCTGAAATTCTCCCCAACAATGATAATTGCAGTTTTTTCCAGTCATTTAAATCCTTTTGCACTTTTGCCCATAGTAATTCATAATTATTTTTATACAATTTTCCATTTGAGGCAGTTAAATATACTCCCAAATATTTAACCCTTTTCACCATCTGAAAACCTGTGGCTTTAACCAAACTTTCCTTGTCATTGGCTAACGTATTCTTAGATAATATCTTAGTCTTATGGTTATTGACTTTAAAACCAGAAACTTTTCCATACTGTATTATAAGTTCTAATAGACAATCAACCGCTCTAATCGGTTGTTCCAAAATCAAAACCAAATCATCCGCAAAAGCCCATAATTTATATTCATTTTTTCTTATCTTTATGCCCTTGATTACCGTTGATTCTCGAATCTGGATCAACAAAATCTCCAATGTCAAAACAAATAACAATGGAGATAATGGGCATCCTTGTCTTGTCCCTTTTTCAATATTAAAAGTCTCAGTCAATCCCCCATTAACAACAATTTGAGCAGATTGTTGCTGATATATAGCTTTAAGTGCATGTAAAAAATTATCTCCAAAATTCATTTTCTCTACCAGTGAGAATAAGAATTGCCAATCTAATTGATCAAAGGCTTTTTCAGCATCCAAAAATATAAAAGCCACAGGAATCTGATTGTTCTTATCCAGATATTCAATTAAGTTAATAATTTGTCTAACATTATATTTCATGTATCGCCCTGTTATGAATCCTAATTGATCACTGTGAATCAAATCCTTCATAACCTGCATTAATCTATTTGCCAAAATTTTTGTAAAAATCTTGTAATCTACATTTAATAATGATATCGGCCTATAATTCTTATGCTCTGTAAGATCTTGATCCTCCTTCGGAATCAATGATATAAACGCTCTTTTCCAAGAAGGAGGAACTTGTGCTCCCAGCAAGATACTATTAAAAAGCTCCTTTAATGGCTCCAACATTTCTTCATATAAATTTTTATAATATGTCGACGTCAATCCATCTATTCCTGGAGACTTTCCCACCTTTAACTGCTTGATAGCTAAGCCAATTTCCTCCACAGTAATTAAACAATTCATCCCATTTTGCTGTTCCTCAGAACGTTTAGGAAAATGTACTGATTGTAAATATTTATCTATATCCATTCCCTTTATATTATCACTTGTGTATAGTTTTGTGTAAAAATCTAAAAAACTCTTTTTAATCAAATTTTGCTGAAAAACTTCAGTACCTTTATATTTTACTTTCTCTATAATCCTAGCCTTCTGTTTCTTTCATAACTGATAAGCTAATCACCTCCCAGGCTTATTCGCATTACAAAAAGTATTGTGTCTCATATAACACAAATTGGTAGCCACCTGATCTGCCATCAACATATTAAATTGTTCCCTAAGCATCTTTATAGAAACCTTTAAGTTATTATCAGTTGGATTAAGAGCAAGCGCTTCTTCTTTTATTTTAATCTCATCTTCTATTTCTCTACATCTTTGTATCCTTTTATCCCTAGAAACTTTATTTAAATGAATTAAAATTCCCCTCATATACGCCTTACTGGCATCCCAGACCATGGGCATCAATGTACCCTTATTCATATTTAAAGCAAAAAACTCCTTTAAATACTCTTTACATTTTTGTACAAACTCTCCCCGGGTAAACAAATTCTCATTCAGTCTCCAAGGCCTTCTGTTCCCATCTTCCAAGTATAGCTCCATCCCCCCAGGACTATGGTCTGAAAGGGTCCTGGGAAAGATTTTTACCTTTCTCACTCTAGAAAGAAAATCACTAGTAATCAAAAAGAAGTCAATCCTTGAGAATGACTGATGTCTATCCGAATAGAAGGTAAAATCACTTATATTCACTTATATTCCTTTCTCGCCAAATGTCAATAAGTTCCAACTCTTCTTTCAAATAAAAAAAAAGTTTTGGGTAATTTAGTTTGAGTAAAAATTTTTGAAGAGCTCTTTTTATCTATAGTTGTATCCAAAACTCCATTCCAGTCACCCATCAAAATTACGGATTTATAATCCAACTGAGATATCTTCCCATGCAGAAGCTTATAAAATTGCTTCTGTTGTTGATTAGGGGCATATAATCCAACAATAAGAACTTTCTTGCCTTGTAACAATAGTTCCACAAAGACATATCTCATACAACATCATTCTTATGTTGTTTCAAATAATGAAATACTTTCTTCCTTTTCTGTGGTGAATTCAAACCATTAACATTCCATGTCAGGAACTTTGCCATCTTTTGTGGCCTGAAGCCTCCGGAACACTGCTTGTAAATCTGCAGTCAAAGATCTCTTCGGTCTTGTCCCTCCCACTGGCTCTGAGGTAGTTAAATGTATTGTAGATCCAACATCCACTTTCTGCTGTTCTCTTTCTTTACACCTATAAGCTGCACGGGTCATTCTCTGTTCCTTTGGATTATCTTTTATCTCCAAACACTGTTGTATAGATTCAACCTGCAGTTCTCCTCCCACTAATGACATTGCTCCTTCAGCCAACTGTTCTTCAAACTTCCCTTCCATTCTTTTAGATTGTGGAGATGGTAGTGCACCTGCCTTCAGGATAGAAACATAAAAATCTCTTGCTTTTAAAATTGTGTTAAGTCAATAACGTGTCCCAACATAGTTCACCACTATTCCACCACTATGTCCCAACATCCCATCTGAACTGAATCTGACATTTTTTGAGTTCCTCAGCCAAAAAGGCAAAGTCCTTTCTTTTTCTAAGAATTTTTGGTGGTATTTCTTTTAAAATTATAACATCTTGAGCTGTAATCTGAAGTCTCTGCTTGTAAAAAGCCTGTATGATTTCATTACGAAGTGATCTTTTGGAAAAATAAATAACCACATCTCTTGGTAAGTTTCTCTGCCTCGCAATCCATGAATTAACTCTAAATTTTTTTTCTATCTCTTTCAACATTTCTTCAGGTTCACATCCCAAAGTGGAGGCTAATTCTGCTGCAATTTCTTCTTTCAGATTCTCTTGCAAGTTCTCCTTCAACCCTCTTATTCGCAAAGCATATTCCATATCTCTGTATTGTGACATAATAATTTCATTCTGTGTTGTATCAACATTATTTTCAACTTTTCCAGCTCTGTCCTCTAATCTTTCAATATTTTCCACCACATCATCCACACACTCATCCAGTTGTTCTACATGAGCTGCTAGCCCCTGAAGAACAGCACTATATCTTCTTTCATCTCCCTATTTTTCTCCTCAAAAAGCTCTGCCGTTTCTTGTCTAATCTGCTGTGCTGTTTTATCCAAAGCATCCTGTAAATCTTTGAGTGTGAATGCCGGTGGTGAGGGAGAGGATGGGGGAGACTTGGGCTTAGATTGCTGTACAGTCTGAATTACTGGAGAGGAAACTGAGCCTTTAGGAAGAGATGAAATTCCAGGATGTTTTGAAGCCATTTTCTAACTTTTTTAAAAACCACTTCTTATAAAAGAATAAAAGGAGGGGATAGAAAAAGAAACAAATCCCCCCCAAATGAGAAAAAGGAGCTTACTCTTTAAATAAGCAAAGTCTGTTACATTGTTTAAACTTTGTTGCCAGGTGAAAGTAAAAGTAAAAGTTTTTCTTAACGATGTCCTTTCAAACAAAGAAGCGGCATTCCTCCACCGTTTTTTCCTTTCTCCTTTTGTTAAAGTAATAGGTGGAGAAGATACTTTAATTATTTGCTGAGTTAAAATCCCAAATTTACACAATTCTGATCCTCCTGATCAGCTCCGTCTGCTTTTAGTTTTACTCATAGATTTCTTTAAACAGTAGATGTGGAAGCAGCATCTAGCTTTGTTCCAAAGAACAAAGACGTCTTGGGATGCGGAGAAAATCCAGACTCCGAGGGAGTTCTCCCCCTTCATCCTCCCAAAAAAAAAAAAAAAGAATTTATGGAGGACTAGGGGAACTTGACCTCTATCTGAAAAAGCTCACCTTCTTCCATTCTCCCAGGAAGAGAGGCTCCAAACCGTGAAACAGCTGATGATCGCCGTCTCTGCCGGCTTTAATGCATTCCCATGATGGATGGCTAGAAGAAAGCCACCATCGGTGCAGCAGTCGCCACCGGAAACCATTATCCAGACTTTTTAGTCTTTCTTATTGACAATTGTTAAGTCTGGGGTGTTATGTTGCAGGTGCTTGTCTGTTTGAATTCTGAAGTCCCAGAGCAGTTTAATTTTATCATTTTCTATGACTTATTTTATGATCCCACCAGTTTTTGCTTACAGGCAAATGATATTTCTTGCAGATCTTCCAATGCACCATTGTTGCTACTTTGTCATGCCACTGCTTGTAGTCAGGTGGTCCACTGTTTCTTCAGCTTCTTTGCATAGGCGGCACTTACTGTCTGTTGCTATCTTCTCAATTTTGACTTTATATGCATTTGTCCTTAAGGCTTGGTCTTGTGCAGCCAGAATTAGTCCCTCAGTCTCTTTCTTCAATTTTCCTGCTCTTAGCCATTGCCAGGTCTTGTTATTATCTACTTTGCCAGCTATTATTTTTAATGTACTGGCCATGTAGTGCTTTGTCTTCCCATGCCTCTATTCTGTTCTTCTTTTGGTCTTTCTTGTAGGCCAGTTTGGTCTCTTCAGTAGTCAGTAAGCCTTCCTGATGTACTAATTTCAGTGCATCTTCATCATTGTTCTTCAGATATTCTTCCAAAGCCATTTTTCTTCTTCAACCATCTGATGTACTTGTAGCATTCCACGCCCACCTATTTGCCTTGGTAGATAAAGTCTATCAATGTCACTGCGTGGATGAAGGGCATGATTCATTGTCATTATTTTTCTGGTCTTCCTATCCATTGCTTTTAGTTCTGCTTGAGTCCAGTCCACTATTCCAACTGTGTATCTAATGACTGGAATTGCCCACGTATTGATTTCCTTTATGGCATTTCCTCCATTGAGTTTGGACTTTAAGATCTTCTTCACTCTCTTGATGTATTCACCTCTAATCTTTTTCTTGACTATTATTATTAGGTAATTATTAGGTATAGCGAATACTTGTACGGTCTGCTTTGGAACTAGAATGAAAAGGTTCTGGAGAACAGGAGTTCTCTTGCCTTTTCCACACAGCACGTAACTGGCTAAATTTGATGACAACAGAAGCTGGAATACTGAACTAACCAACTACTATTAAAAGGACTGTCTTTGTAGTACCGGGTTGACGTGAATAAAGTTTTGGTGTTGCAAAAAAATTTTAAAAAAATTAAGAGCCGAGGTGGCGCAGCAGTTAGTGTGCAGTACTGCAGGCCACTTTAGCTGACTGTGTTCAGCAGGTCAGCGGTTCAAATCTCACCGGCTCATGGTTGACTCAGCCTTCCATCCTTCCGGGGTAGGTAAAATGAGGACCCAGATTGTTGGGGGCAATGTAAAATATATATACATTGCTTACTGGTATACAGCGCTTAGAGAGTGCTTGCACTTAAAGCGGTATATAAGTCTCATAAATAAATAAATAAATAATTATTATTATCGATCATCGCACAGTCAGCCAGATGTTCAGACTGGATTTGGCATTTTGTCTACCTATCGAGTCCTTACCCAGGACCTGGGATAGGCAGATGTGGATGTTTGATGGTATTACAGATATCGTTGCAGGATGGAAGCAGTTCCTCGTAAGGCCGCCTTTTGCAATTGACTAATAGCGAATTTGTCAATGCCAATGGTGTTCAAGTGGTGCTCCAGTTGTTTTGGAATTGTACCCAAGGAGCCTATGACTATTGGTACTACCCTTGCTTTCTTTTGCCACAGTCTTTCTATTTCTATTTGTAGGTCTTTGTATTTTGTTATCTTCTCCCGTTCTTTCTCTTCTATTCTGCTATCTCCAGGCACTGCCACATCCACTATCCAGACTTTTTTGTCTTTCTTATCGACAATTGTTAAGTCTGGGGTGTTATGTTGCAGGTGCTTGTCTGTTTGAATTCTGAAGTCCCAGAGCAGTTTAATTTTATCATTTTCTATGACTTCCTCTATTTTATGATCTTACCAGTTTTTTCTTACAGGCAAATGATATTTTTTGCAGATCTTCCAATGCACCATTGTTGCTACTTTGTCATCCCGCTGCTTGTAATCAGTTTGTGCAATCTTCTTGCAACAGCTTACCAAGTGGTCCACTGTTTCTTCAGCTTCTTTGCATAGGCGGGACTTACTGTCTGTTGCTGTCTTCTCGATTTTGACTTTGTATGCATTTGTCCTTAAGGTTTGGTCTTGTGCAGCCAGAATTATTATTATTATTATTATTATTATTATTCTCAATCATCGCACAGTCAGCCAGATGTTCAGACTGGATTTGGCATTTTGTCTACCTATCGAGTCCTTACCCAGGACCTGGGATAGGCAGATGTGGATGTTTGATGGTATTACAGGTATCGTCGCAGGATTATTATTATTATTATTATTATTATTATTATTATTATTATTATTTTAAAATGGCTTTGCCACATACTTTACAATCACAACTGTTAACTCTTTATTTGGGAAGGGGGTTTGGAAAATGCATCATCTCATGCCAAATTCAGGAACCCTATGCCAGACATGTCAAACTCGTGATGTCACATGATGTTGCGCAACGTATCAGGATGGTTTTGCCATTGCCGGCAATGGGGTGTGCACAGCTTCCAGATGACGCATCCGGCCTGTGGGCTGGTAGTTTGACACCTCTGCCCTGTGCTATTTTTTATTTATAAAATGATATTGTAGCAACCTGCAGGAATAACTGGAATAGGGTCACTGAACCTTTAGCCTCCTCTAGTTATTTTAATGCAGCTGAATGCAAGCTGATAGAGAATGAGAAATGTAGCACTCTAGCTGGAGTAGCTGACACCTGCTGTTAACAAAATTGACTAGGAGAATGTGATTCTAATAAGTTAGACTTGGAAGAGGCATCTCATGATAAAAGAAATGTTTCTTATTACAAACATGTTTCTACATTACACGCCCATTGAGCTTGATTTTTGAAAAATAGGAAAATGAAGCAGTTGGGCATTCTATTTGCTTGAGTTTGTGCAAGCTGAATAGTGCTTCCTAAACCTGATTTACAACAGCCTGATATAAGTCATCTTAAAAAGTCATTATGGCTTTATTTGAAAATATAACATAAAATGCCCAGGGATCTATAGTTCTTTTGGCTTTTCATGACTCACTCTTCAGTTATCTTGTATAAAGACAAATGTAATAATACGTTCAGCTTTTTATTTGTTTGTTTTGCAGTTTCACAGTTGAGTCCTTTAAAAAGTCTTTGGATCTCCTGAATTGCTACTTTTCATGTTGTCTTTTATTAGTTGTACAATGCTTTCTGCCACTTCTATTGGACAAAGAATGTTTAATATATTTCCTGAAATTGGTTTGGATCATCTCCTTTTTGCAGAAAAGAAAAAGCAAGTAATTTTGTTAATTTCTCTGTAGTCTTTTTTTTTTTTTCTGTACAAACCTCTCTGACTTAGTACTTCTTAATGCTTCAAGAATCAACTATTTTTAGACTCAATAGCAACTTAATTCCTTCTTTGATGCGAAAATTCGTTTAATTTGCCTTTGTTTAAGTTTTTCAGTCTTCTTTATAGCAAAAGATTCATACATAGCCAGCAATGTCTAATCTTCAATATTAAATAGACTAATCTTGTTTTCTCAATAATGTTCAAATGCAACAAGATGCTGGCAAGTTGAAGCGAACTGTGTTGGAAAATGTTCACAGTTACATGTGAGATGCTATGTGTGGTTTAGGGCAAAGAAACAGCACATTTCTTGTTATTTATAAAAAAATATTTATAATTGAGGCAATGATGGGAAGTAAGGAAAAGGTTTTATGGATTGATAGGTGAACTAAAGAAGCAAGTACTAGGAGATTGGAGACTTCTTTATGTGTTTGCCTCCTGCCTTTAAGATGGAAAGGAAGCATATCATTTCAAAAACCACTGCTAACACAATGTTATTTGACCAGCTTCAGTCTGCAAGTTAGCCCAATATTTTTCACTGTAATTGCTTTTATGGGAAAGAAAAGGGGGGAAAAAGAGATCTTTGCAGATTGTGTGCAGGAGAGAAGTATAAGTTATCAGCCCTCACTCAATGTCAAATAAGACATAGGTCACTTTGATGAGGCTGATATTCCCCTTCAGCCAAATAAATTAGTGGCTATTATAATTGGACAACTACCATAGAATTTGGCATTGTGAAATAATATACAGCATTTATCTAGTAATAGTAGTAAAGTTGGAAGGGACCTTGGAGGTCATCTAGTCCAACCCCCTGCTCGGGCAGGAAACCCTACGCTATTTCGGACAAATGGCTGTCCAGTCTCTTCTTCAAAACTTCCAGTGTTGGAGCATTTACTGCTTCTGGAGGCAAGCTGTTCCACTGATTAATTGTTCTCACTGTCAGGAAGTTTCTCCTTAGTTCTAGGTTGCTTCTCTCCTTGATGAGTTTCCACCCGTTGCTTCTTGTCCTGCCTTCAGGTGCTTTGGAAAATAGCTTAATTCCCTCTTCTTTATGGCAGCCCCTGAGATATTGGAATACTGCTATCATGTCCCCCCTTGTCCTTCTCTTCGTTAAACTAGACATACCCAATTCTCGCAACCGTTCCTTATATGTTTTAGCCTCCAGTCCCCTAATCATCTTTGTTGCTCTTCTCTGTACTCTTTCTAGAGTCTCAACATCTTTTTTACATCGTGGTGACCAAAACTGATGCAGTATTCCAAGTGTGGCCTTACCAAGGCATTGAAGAGTGGTATTAATACTTCACGTGATCTTGATTCTATCCCTCTGTTAATGCAGCCTAGCACTGTGTTTGGCCTTTTTGGCAGCTGCAGCACACTGCTGGCTCATATTTAAGTGATTGTCTACTAGGACTCCGAGGTCCCTCTCACAGTTACTACTATTGAGCATGGTGCCACCTATGCTGTACTTGTGCATTTGGTTTTTCTTGCCTAAATGTAGAACCTTGGTTATGTAGTCTTGAATAGTAAAGCAAAGTAGTGGGCCTTATTCAGGATGACAAGGTGGAAGCTTACCGCAAGGAGGGTGAAGGGTTGGTGAACTGGTGTAAGGAAAATAGCCTAGTGTTAAATACCGGAAAAACCAAAGAGATCATTGCCAATTTCAGAAAAGGCAGGTACATGTGCATAAATGATTCACCTGTGGAGACCAGCATCAAATTCCTGGGTGTGCAGCTAACGAGTATGCTGACTTGGTCGCTCAACAGAGAAACTGGTGAAGCAGGCACAGCAGCACCTGCATTTCTGCACCGCATGAGAAAAGCACATATTCCTTCCCCTATCCTGACCACTTTCTACAGGGGGATAATCGAGAGCATCCTGTCATACAGCATCACAGTCTGGTTTGGAGGCATCACTGCTTCAGACAGGAAGGTGGTGCAGAGAGTTGTGACAATGGCCGAAAAGATCATTGGCAGTTCCCTCCCTCCCATCCAGGACATAGCACAGAAGCGCTGCTTGAGCAGGGTCCGTAAGATTATCTGGGACACTACATATCCTCTTCATGACCTGTTTTCCTTGTTACCTTCTGGGAGGAGGCTTCGTGGTATCTGAAGCACAACATCCAGATTCAGCCAGAGTTTTATTCCATACAGCATTAACCTTGCGAACTCTCAAGCTTCCTCCTTCCATTATATATTCAAGATGGACAATATTTAATATTTATTTGCTATGTATATGTAGAGATGTGGGTCTATACATATGTTGTTCATAGTAGGTGTGTGTCATGTATGTGTTTCACTTTGAGAGCGGGCAACTAAATTTCATTTTTGATGTGTGCCATCATGCCCACGGTATAAAAACGACAATAAAAGGTTACCTTATCTTATCTTATCTTATCTTATCTTATCTTATCTTATCTTATCTTATCTTATCTTATCTTAAAAAGCAATTAGTATTAGATTAGAGTTCTGAGCAGGCTCTATCTTTTCCCCCTGCAAAACACTTTGTGATATACAGTATTTTCAACTGCGTTTTTTCAAGTTTATCATTGCATTTTGTTTCTTCTTTCAAGATTATTAAATTTTTCATGAACAGATTTTAATTGAATAATTCACAGGAAACTAAAGCCAGATTGTAACTCCAAGTAGCTTCCATCAAATTAACCCCATCAAAATGATCAATAAAACTTAGTTCAGGGCAAATATGTCTACAATATACACGTAATGCATAACATTATGCTATGTATCTTCTGTTCTGCTGAATTTATGAGATCTTGAAATAGGATAGAAGTTACATACAGTAAATTGATTCTGCTTACTCTCTCTCTCTCTCTCTCTCTCTCTCTCTCTCTTTCTCTCTCTCTCAGTTCCAGATATTGCTGAATTAGAAAGTTCAACGTTCATGAACTTTTTTTTATTTTGTTGATTATTAGATTTCCAAACCATGATTTTCATGCAGCTCTTGATACTGTACAGGAATATTTAAAAATACAATACAATAACCATGACAGAATAAAATAACATAATATAAAAATTAAGAACAATGAGTTATTTGGAGTCAAATAAGCATGCTCAGTGCTTTTTTTGTCAAAGAATGCACCGGAACAGAATGCACCTTTTTTTGATGGATTTTTCAAGTTTTAAAAGTAACTTTTGAAAATTTGATGTTTGGCCCACGTGGACCTGAATCGCCCTGTCGAGTGTAGCAGGTCGGTGGCAAAATCATTAAAATGGTGCATGTGAGTTGCTTGTGTGTCGAGTCCGATGCATGCGTACTTCGTCCGCGCTCAATATGATGGCGCTGCTCGGCTGGTGGCACTGCTCGACTTGTGATTGGTTGTGTTGCGGGTGGCAACCGTTATGTTTTGTTACACAACTGACATGTGTGGATGTGTGTGTATAGTGATTGATTACATGTAAAAGGTAAATAATTTATTTTAAAAAATCGTTTGTGAATTGAAAATCTTTTTTTTTTTATTTTTAGTATAAAAGTGTGACCCCAAATTTAAAAATGAAAAAAAAATACTAATTACTTCACAACCACTGGTCCTGCTAAGAACTGAATATATAATTTTTTCAATAAAAGATTAACAAGATGTGAGTTCCGGCACCTTTTTTCTTACAAAAAAAGCACTGAGTATATTTATTACATTTTCTCAATTTAAAAAAACCAGGCTGGAAGAACTTATTTTAATTTAAACTCCATGAAAGAAGGATAAAAACATCGGAGTTAATCCAACTGCTTTCCTATAATATAAGGAGACATTACTGAAAACAAAACAACGTGCTCCAAGACTTAGCCCTCCTAATTTTACAAATTATGTGTATTCTGATTGAAATGTTCTTATCAGAACATTTATGCTATTCTATAGGAAGTTGATGGTCTTACTTCTTATTTGACTGAATAGAAGCCAAATCTTTGTTGGGCTCTTTCCACTGTATGTATTTAAATCACTGGCATATTATTTTGTATTTCCCACTTGGAAGCCTTCACATTCTGAACTGAAGAAATGATGAATGCTATGGCTATTTCTTTCTTTCTTTCTTTCTTTCTTTCTTTCTTTCTTTCTTTCTTTCTTTCTTTCTTTTTTTTTTTTTTGGAAAAAATGGCTTATTGGGACAAAGTTTGCCTCCAACTGCACTTAGCTTTCTCTGTGCCACTCTGTGAAAGTATTTTCATTCTTGCAAAGATTTTAAATAAATCACCTGGGCAGTGGTAAAAGTGGCATGCAAGTGGTTTGCATACATTAAATATGAATAAATAATTCTGACAATGTTCCTAGTAGTATATTCCCTGAGAACAGTCATAGCAAGTTTTTTTAAAGCCTCTAACAAACAGGGTGATAATCAGAAGAAAGGAAAATCACAATGTTTGACTGAATGAGCAGGCAAAAACAAGGTGGTTTTAGGTCAATTCATGCTTCTGTCGCCTTGAATTATTTTATCCAGCAGTTCTACTTAGCTTCTCACTGCACCCCATCCATTATGTTGCCAGCTGGACTTTGGCCATCAACTAATTTAAATTTACATGATTTCTACTGGCATAATTTGTTTGCCACATGGGCAGCTTTTCAATATTTCTGGCATTTTTCTGAATCACAGCTATGCTTAAATCACTTATGCGTATTTGTTGGAGCAAATATTTTCTTTTAACTTTTGTGCAGATATGGACACAAGTCTGATTTAGTAGTTGTAAAAGAATAAAAATAAAATATATCCTTAAATATTAAAAAAAGGAAGGTCAAATCAGCAAACAAAGTCCTAGCTTATAAACATCTGGATTTCCACAGATGGCACCATTCATAGGTATTTGGCAGTCACAAATAATTACTATAAGTATTTCTCATCCTTTGGATATGTCTCTTAGCTTTCCAAACAATTGATTCTCATGAGGGATAATAAATTGAATTAATTTTATTGATCAACAGAATATATCAGTTTCCATGATTGGTCCACAGTGTTGCTAATGGCAACTAGAAAACTTCTCTTCACCCTATTCCTATTAAGAAAACTACTTAGTATGTAACAGAATATCTTAGCAAGTTCTCACAAGGGCGTTTTTGGCTATATTTACTGCATTGGATTTTATTTTTAAAAATACTATTGAAGGAACAAAATCCTCGTCAGAAAATATTGAAAAAATATGTGACATGGAAATATGACTACATTATTATTTTTTGAACTCACCATCAAGATAGCATGATAGATTCTTTATCCATATTTGCTCTATGATTACTTCTTCTTACAGCCTCTTCCATACCCATGCCCACATACCCACATACACATTCACATACAGAGCAGTGTAAATACTGTATTATGTATTTCTATTGATATTTATATCAGAATGATCTAGCCATATTGTAAGGAATTTTCTCTCATAATTATCAGAGAAAAAAAGGAAGCTGATTTGGCAGAAAAGAAATATTGTGATTAGTTCTGCTCACAATGATACCAGAATGGAGGTTTAGAATCCTGAGATGCACAATAAGATCTCAACTTTCATATGAAATATGAACATCATTCAGATTTGTATAAACTATTTTGTTCAAAATTAACTTTATCAACTCCTTCCAAAGAGGGTTCATTTACCATAATGTTCTTTTTCTTGCCCAATTTTTCTGACATATTTCTGTGATCATGTTAGGAATGTATCAAACTCCTGACATGAGTAGTCTAAATATCTACTTGTTAAAAGTCAAGTTAGTGATTCACCATTAGCCTCTCAAGAGTGGATCTAATGACCTATAACCAATTCCTTAAAAGGTGGACTGGTGTTTTGTCATCAGTGGAATATTTCTATAAACTAAATAGACTATGATATAAAACTGTTGTATCTAATTCTGACAGAATTACTAGAAAGCTTTTCTAGTTGACATATTGCAAACACTGAACAATAATTTAGCAATAAGGGATATTCTTTACCTAGAAATTCAGATCTATCTTTCCCAACATTTCAACGCTTAATTTATATCGAACTATACAATCACTCTTAAACATTTAACTCTTTTCTATAGTTCTATTCTCTATCTATTCTCATTTCTTTGGGCACATTGTATTTTTTTAGGAGCCATGGTAATGCAGTGGTTAGAATGCAGTACTGCAAGCTAATTTTGCTGACTGCTGGCTGTCAACAGTTCAGCAGTTCAATTCTCACCAGCTCAAGGTTGACTCAGTCTTCCATCCTTCCGAGGTCGGTAAAATGAGAAGCCAGATTGTTGGGGGCAATATGCTGACTCTGTAAAATGCTTAGAGAGGGCTGTAAAGCACTGTGAAGCTGTAAATAAATCTAAGTGCTAGTGCTATTGCTATTTTCCTGAGGTCATTTAATAACTTTCAAGAGTTGTAAATTAGAGTACTTCAGTTTAACTCCCTTAATCCTTCATTTTAGTATCAGGCAAATGTTCAAAGAAAGTGATAATTTAGCTTTTCCTATATTAAATCTTTTCCTGGACAAAATGTCAGCTATCACTATTTCCTTCCTCGGTGTATTTGTAACATGCAATTTGTATATCTGCAAAGTTAACACCAGTCATTGAATCCTGTAGATCCTGGCTTTCTTAACAAAGGCTTCTTAAAATTTGTGATCTGTCTTTAATGTCAGTATTTTTCCATGAATAAACTAAGGAAATATTGTACAGCCAACATAATGGTTAATGTTTCTTGACATTGGGTGTAAGCTACAGTATATACAAGGTACTGTAGGTGAATATTTCACTTCCAACATCTGATTCCACAGTCAATGAATGCCCCCTCAAAATGCCTATATGGAGCATTTATTGACTTATCATCTGCCTTTGATACAATAAATAAATGAAAATTATGGGAGACATTTTTCACTACTGATATAGATAGACAATACTTTACATAATACATAAGTTACATCAAGACACTTACATGTGCGTACAGGTAAACCAGAGTGGTTCCCTAACTAAGCAGATTAAAATAAAAAAAATGTGTCCCCCAGTGTTGTATATTGGCTACCTTCCACTTTAATTTTTTATATAAATGACATTGTAGAAGAGCTTAATAATCCTTCCTTCTATGCCCCATTAATTGGAAGTAGAAAGGTCCCTATATTATTGTATACAGGCAGCATGATACTCATGTTGACAACATTAATTGGAATGAGAAAAATTCTACCAGAAATTGGTATTTACTCTAGGAAAGAATAATTATAGATAAGTTATTCCAAAACCCAGGTAGAACTAAAGGACCAAAGAGATATAGATGGACATTAAATGATAAGAAGATAGAGCAAGTGAGGTCAATTTGGTTATCCAGTTTACTGAAACACTAAAAAGGAAATAAATATAGTATAAACAAAAACAATGGCCATGAGGTCGGGAACCATTTGGTCTTTCTTTGACTCAATAGGAAAATGGTTAATACAGGGGAAATAGAAAACAAGGGAAGCAATCTTAAACTTGATAAATGGGCTCCTAATTTGAAATTTCAGTAAATTAGAAATAGAAGTGATCCAGAATAAATTTGTGAGATCAATCTTAGCCTTACTGTCATATGTACCAGCATCAATGTTGAGATTAGAAGTAGGCCTTCCATTAACTAATCTAAGGTAAAGAATGCAATAGAATATTATGGGATATTAGTCCGCATGCTCAATTTATTTGACAAAAAAATGCTTCCACACACAACTTAACAATAATAGTAGGAGATACTTCTAATATAATCTACCAGCTCTCCTGCATGGATTGCTCCTGTGACTATGTAGGACAGATGGAGAAGAAGCTAACCACCAATTGCAAGAACACAAGCTAGCAGTCAGACAAGGAGACCCAAAACCTTGATAGCCTCACATTGCAATAAACAAGGATATACATTCAATTTTGCAGCTAAAAATTGTTGGCCGAGCAGGTACAAAAGTAGCCAGGGAAATGATTGAAACCTGGGAAATGGCTCCCTTGTCAGTCAACAGGAGTGCTGATTAACTACCATACTTGGCAGCACAAGGAAACAATAGCCAACAATTTAATAACTAACCATCAATACCCAATCTACAGCTAAAAAAAGCCAGATACCACCAAGCATCAAATAAGTATTACGCACAGAATACCCCAAGCACACATTCTGGTGAGAGAGAAGTTTCCTGAGGAAGGGCCCAGCATAAGCCTGAAAGCTTGGAAGACTAAACCTGGTATTCGCTGGGGATGAGTGGTTCACCTGGTGGCAGTGAGGCAGCCATGTGCACTTGCTCATTAGGTGGCCTAAAGTGTCCCGCAACATCGGTTGAATCAGTAGAGGGTTTAGGCCCTATATGTAGTCTCACAGTTCTCATTCCTTTCTCCCACCAGATAAACGGTTTCCATTTCTCCAGCCAGGCTAGGCCTAGGATCACAGTCTCAGACAATTTTGAGCCACCAGGAAACAAATAAACTCCCAGTGCTCACCTATTTCTAGGCATAGGGCGCAGTTAATTGCATGACAAGAGTCCCTCCCATCAGGGAGCCATCGGCTTGCTCAAACCTCACAGGTTTGGAGAGCTATTTTGCCCATATGCCCATTTTCATGGCAAATGGCAGACTAATGATGCATTGGGTGCATCCAGAATCGATTAACACATTTAAGTCTATTTGTGCCCTCAACTTAGGGATTATAAGTTTGGTGTGCAGTGAAAAAAGCAGGATGGGTTGACTCACCATCAGGTCATTCTCTCCTTCATCATTGCTGTCAAAGGAGGGTAGAGTGGGTGTGGGTCCACCTGGAGTCCCAGTGTCCTCCTGTGCGGGGGATGTGACTTGGGCAACAGCTTCCTGCATGATACGGTTGGATTTCTCTCTCCTTAGCCACTGGGCAGGTTTCTTTCTTGTTGCTGGTTCTGGTCTGCTCTGTTGTTGGGGGTAGGGAACTGGACAGTTCGCTGCTTGATGTCCCTCCTGTCCACACTGGAAAAACTTGATTGGCAGGCCTGCAGGTGGCCTAGGTCTTTCAGCCATTGCAGTAGTTGGAGGTTTTCGTGGGGATGATTGCTGTTCAGGTTGCTTCAGCTTCAGCTCGGGTTCAGGTGGGGGAGGCTTCTTAAAGCAGGCAAGACCATCTAGCTTCATTGCTGCCTGATACCATTATTGCAGCTGATCAGGTACTGCTCGATAGATGCAGGCCTGAGGGAGGTGGTTGTCTAATCCCTCAATGAAGTGATGGATTAGGGATTGCTCAGGCCACCCGTCTATTCGACCTACTATCTTGTGAAACTCTCACAAATACTCCAGGGAAGGCCTGCCAGCTTGTTTTATTTTGTGGATTTGTTCTCCTGCTTTGAGACCAATGGATGGGTCCTCAAATCTTTCTCTCAGCTATAGGAGGAAGAGGTGGGGATCCTCCAATTCAGGGATTTGCTCATTATATAAATTGTTCAGCCATTCGGATGCTTCTCCCTCTAGGCTGGACACAATCACATTGACCATGGTGCCTGGGTCTGGGTAGAGATAGGCCCAGCAGTTCAAATGAGAGTGCACTTGGTTGAGGAAAAAAATCAGCTTCTCTGGGTCCCCATCGAAGCTTGCTCTGAAAGGTGGTACAATTATAGGCTGTTGGTGCCCCCACTGTGGTTGTTGCTGCTGGCCCCATCCTGGCTGCTGGTTCATACCCAGGGGTTGCACGTTCAGGGGCTGTGGCCACACCCCCTGCTGCTGTAGGCCCCTCAGCGGTTGCTGTATGTTTGGGGGCAGTGACCAATCTCCTTGCTGTGGTCGTCTTCCCACCAGCTGCTGATCTCCTGGCTTCTGCACCACCCCAAGCTGTTACAAGGCCTCTATTAGCTGTGGCAAGCTCAGAGGCTGCTGACCATCGACCTGCAGGGGGTGTCAAACTCCCCATTGCTGCAGAGGCCTCAGACTGGATTCCCTCTCTCTTCAGGGCTGGAATCCCTGGCAGAGGAAGACAGGGTCTGTTAGGCTGTCTGATCTGCAATGGAGGGGCTGTAGGCTCCTCTCTGCAGGAGTTGATTTCTGCTTATCACCTCTAGCTTTTCAAATTTTTCCAGTGACTCACCCGAACCTTCAGTGGCAGATGATCTGATAGTTCTCCATCATTCTGCTTTTGCCTTTGAGGGTGGCCAGGCAGTCTTGAGACATCTGGAGTCTCCACTGTGCTGGGCCTGGGCTGATGGCCAGATCAGCTCTCCTAGCTACATGGGTTCTGCTTTTATCTGCCAAAACTCAGGTGATCTTGGCATGATGTCAAGGTTCCTACTAATGAAACACTTCAAAGAACTTCCAGGCATTGTTTTTCCTAAAAAGTCTTTATTCATGCAACAAAGTGTTGGCACAGCATGGATGGATGCCAAGATCTGAATTCCCCTCCCCTGTGCATATATTTTGCTAGCATATTTTCTTCCCTTAATTTGCTGTCATAAATCACGGTTTGAAGGGCAAAGGTTCCTTTCTATTTCTGGCAGGCTTCTTATCTAAAGTAATCCCCACCCACATTCTTTCTCCTCCCTTCCCAGCATCATTTAAGTTAACTCTAAAAATACCACACAGCTCTGCATATTTTGTTAAAGCAAGAACATCCAATGTTAGCAGCATTGACATCTGGACTAAAACTGGGACAGTCTACTTTTTGCCATGAAAACTCATTTTGCAACTTTGGAACACTCTTCTTCAGCCTAACCTCTCATCTGGTTGTTGTTATGAGGACAGATATATAATTTCTGTTTTGCACGAACCCTAGAGATTCTGATATACAATCCCTAGGTTCATGCAAAAAAAACGATGATATATCTGTCAAAACAATCATATCATTATCTATCACTGTGTAATGGTAGATTAGAGACTACCAACCTGCAGATCATATACAGTTTGAAAAACTTTCAAAGTCAATCTACTGAGGTGCTGGATAAGACCTCTCCACATTTAGTGCTAATGACTCTATGAATTAAGAGTCTTGGAACAATTTGGGAATGGAGGAAAATAGCTTTCTTCTTTCACTATAATAATCAGATTTGAGTGGGAATTTGGGGAAAGACCATGTCTTCTTCCAAAGAGTTATTATGAAAAGCTATCAACCTTTTACATAATTTTTTTTATTGAAAGTTTTTTGAAATTTTACAGAAGAAAAAAAATTCCCCTCCCCAAACCCTCCCAACCCACCCCAACCCTCCCCCAACCTTCCCAGAGCTGAATACAGGCTTAATTAAAGCTTAAAAGAAAAAAATTTAACACATGTAAACCATAAACAATTAATTACAATAATTAAACAAATTATAAAATACTTTAAGACCAATATATAAAAAACAAAAAAATATATCTAAACATACACTACCTATCTAGAATTTTCATTCAATCTCCATAATATCATACTTATATTATATAAAATCTATCCCTCTTTCTTTGTCATCAAACTCAAAAGTACACATATAAACATTAATTATACCATTAAAACAAAATATTCTTTTAAATACTCCTTAAATTATTAAACTTAAACTTCTTATCTAGAATTTTCATTCAATCTCCATAATCTTCTCTCCTCTTTATAAATTATTCAGAAAAAAAACTAAACATTTTCTAATGTCATACTTATATTATTTAAAGTTTATCCATCATTCTTTATAAACACCCTCAAAAATACACATATAAACATTACTTATAACATTAAAGTTACCTTATACATATTTAAAACAAAATGTTCCTTTAGATGCTCCTTAGATATCTAAACATACACTACCTATCTAAAATTTTCATTCAATCTCCATAATATCATACTTATATTATATAAAATCTAATCTATCCCTCTTTCTTTATCATCAAACACAAAAATAAACATATAAACGTTAGTTATACCATTAGAACAAAAATATCATACTTATATTATATAAAATCTAATCTATCCCTCTTTCTTTATCATCAAACACAAAAATAAACATATAAACGTTAATTATACCATTAAAACAAAATACTCTTTTGAATACTCCTTAAATTACTAAAGTTAAACTTCTTATCTAAAATTTTCATTCACTCTCCATAATCTTCTCTCCTCTTTACCAATAACCAATTCCATCCATAGTGAACTGTAATCTATCAATAACCTAAAAACAATCTATACATTCTTAATCAATCTCTCTTATCCAAGAACCTCGAGAGAAGTGCTTGGAAATCTGGCCTTAAAGGTTGCTCCAAAAAGTTTGTAGATCTTGCTTCTCCTGCTGGCTCGGAAACAAATACTTGTGAGGCTTCCTTAACATCCTTCTTCTGTTGCTCCTTTTCTTTACGTTTATATGTTACACAGGTTATCCTCTGCTCCTTCATCTCAACTTGTTGAGACCCCTCAGTCTGAAATTTCCCAATTTTCATCAATATAGGCTCTTCAGACTGCGATTCTACCTTCTTCTCTTCCAAAACTTTAGACATAATAAGTGGCGATGAACATACCCCCAGGACCGAAGTGTAAAACTCTTTTGCTTTGAAAACAGTATTAAGTCTATAATGTATCCCCAGATAGTTCACCACCATTCCAGTCGGAACGTCCCATCTAAACACCATTCGCCTCTTTTTAAGTTCATCTGCTAAAAAAGCAAACTCCTTTCTTCTTTTTAAAATTTTGATGGGATCTCCTTTAAAATTATAACGTCTTGTGAAGCAATCTGAAACCTCTTATTGTAAAAAGCTTGTATAATTTCATTGCGCAGGGATCTTTTCCCAAAATAAATAAACACATCTCTTGGCAGGTTTCTTTGCTTTGCCACCACAGAATTAACTCTAAATGTTTTTTCAATTGCACTAAATATTTCCTCTTTTTCTCTATCCAGAATCACAGCAAAGTCATTTGCAACCATCTCTCTCAGATCTTCTTGTAGAGACTCTCTCAAGCCTCTAATTCTTAAAGCATATTCCATTTCTCTATATTGAAGCATAAGAATCTCATCTTGAGAATTTTCCATCTCTTTTTCCATACCTTCAAATTTTCCCTCCAAGAGCTCCACTTTGTCTGCAACCTCTTCTACACGAAAATTCAACTTTTCAAGAACAGAGGCAAATCCTTTTAAAGCCAAAACTATATCTTGCCTCAGAATCCTATTATTTTCCAGTAAAATCTCTTTCACTTCACCCCTGATTTGAGATACAGCATTTCCTATTATGTCTTGCAAATCCTTTACCGTTAATAACTGTGCCAAAGAAGAGGGTGAAGCTATTGATTTAGATTGTTGCACTGATAATATCACTGAAGAAGAAACCACCTTAGGAGCTGTAGAAATTACTGGACGCTTTGGAGCCATCTTAAAAAATCTTTACTCCTTCTTAAAAATTACCAAAAAAAAAAAGAGGGAAAGAAAAGTTAAACAAAAAAAGGGAGATTGACTCCAAAAAATCAAAAACTCCTTCAAAAGGAGATCCTTATAATAAAAAAAGAAAAAAAATTAAAAAAAAAGGAAAAGAAAAAAAAATAATTAAATAAAAAAATCCATTCTGTTGTTTTCTAGAAGTACAAAAAAATCCCTTAAAAGAAAAAAAAAGATAGCAAAAGAGAGTTTAACAAAAAAGAATCTTCCCAAAACACAAATCCACCTTAAGAAAAAAATTTTTTTTTAAAAAAGAACAATCTAGTCCATTACATTCCGTTTCACTCGCTTTTTTTTAAAAAAAAAAACTTTCCAATCGCCATTTTACTTTCACTCTCACAAAAGAAAAAAAAAGAGAAAAAAGAAGGGAAATAAAAATCAACCTTTCAAACTAAAGTCCAAATAAAATCCAATAAAAAAATCCTTTATCCAGCTCTGTCTGCTTTTAAAGGTAACTCACCCGGTCTCTTTAAGCGCGGAGGTGGGAGCAGCGTCTTGTTTTGTCCCTGAGGGACAAAGACAGCTGGGAGGCGGAGGCAACCCGAACTCTGAGGGAGCACTCTTTTCACCCCCCAAAGAAAACTTCCTGGGGGGTCTCAGAGGCTCTACCTCTATTCAGGTGATACTCCCCTCCCCCCCTTTACCCGGGAGGGAGGTTTTGAGCCGCAGAACAGCTGGTGCCTGCTGTTCTCTGCGGTTCTAATGCTTTCCCAGGAGGACGGCTACAAAGTAGCCGCCATCATCGACGCTAATCCACCAGAAGTGCCAACCTTTTACATAATTAATGTTCTCCATTCCAATATTGAAAGGTGTCAATTTTCTTTTGACAAGTTTTAGGGATGGTGGTTTTGGAGATGTTTTAGGTGTTTTATAACATAACAGAATCTTTTTTATCATATTTTATGATAGAAAGAATTATTTGTGAATGTTTTTGATCTCCCCCCTTGCTTCATTTAGATCACCATTCCAATTTAATACTTCAAATTATAATTCAAATTCAACATCCTCACCTGCATTGAAAAGAAATTTTCTGAGAGTTTCCAGTGACGTTGCTGCAAGATAGACCCAGGGAAATGATTCTCCTCTCCTTGGGTCCAAATTTTATCTGCTGGTGGGTCCAATCGGACTGAAAGTCGCCCTGGAGAGGTGACTGCCAACGGGTGAAGCTTTGAAGATCGCGGGTCAGTGGTAGCTGGCCCACTGGATCCAAAGGAGCCCTTGGAACCAACAGGAAGAAAGGCTGACCACATTCATGTGGTCCGTCATTACCAGCTGCTTGTCGGAGACGAAGAAACTTAAAGCGGCAGCAAACAGCTGATCTGGGTAAGAATTCCTTTTTCTCTCTCTCTACAAGTGGATACCGGCATGGTGATTAGCATTTCTACAGCTTGAGAGCAAAGCTTTTAGCTTTAGGGAGGGGGTGGAACTTTCTTTTTACCCTCCCTCCTGAATTAGAAGTGGCGGTTTAAGCTTTTGGCAAACTAAAAAGTTATCATATTGCAAAGCTGTCTGAAGCACAAAAGGATAATTTGGGAAGCTTCTGGGTCTATAGAATTCTTTGTGTTTACTTTTTGTCTGAAAGCCATTACAGTGTTTACTTTTTAAATCTTTAAATTACCTTTATTTTTATTTTTTATTTTTTTTTCTTCAGTGTAGTGGGAATGGACATCTAGTGCCATCTTGTGATAAAATTGAGAATTATGTTCAGTTTCCCCTGATTGGAGTTAGCTTAGATTAAAATTTGGCTGTATGCCCAGACATTGTTTATCTGAAGGTCCTTGAAAACTTTGCTTGAGAAAGTTTTGGTTTGCCTGGTTTTACAAGATAGACTATTATTATAAATAAAACAGTATTGGGAGCCATCCAACTTCCCTGGATTAAAAATACAGCATGTTTTGGAACTATTATAAGCTGTCTTTGAAGAAGTGAATATCAAGAAATTTCCTAGAACAGAACTTGGTGGATTATAATCTTGGCATTTTTGCTTTTTTTTTCTTTTCCTTTTTTGGGGGGATACTTTCTCCCCTTTTTTCCTTGCCCTGCTGCTATTTTTTTGCTTCTTCCTTTATTATTTTTAACTATTTTTATGATTTGCCTCTTCTAGTTATTAGGAGCCCATTGGATTTTAAAATTTGGCCATCTGGCTATTTGGTGGATTATAATATATGAATTAAACATAAAGATGAGTGTCTCAAACTTATCCAAACTTGGGAAAAAAGGATCCTCTGCTCCTGCCTCAACTTCTGCAAGTCCAGTATATCAGAGATCAATTACTACAATGCTCCAGCAAGAGAAGACTTGAAAGATACCCAAGCAATTTTGCAAGCAATTCAAGAGGCTAATGCTGCTCAGATGGCAGTAACAATGAAAAACTTTGAAGAGTTGAAAAGTGATCTTGACAAAATTAATAAAAAAATAATAATATAGATTTCCAAATTGAAAATTTTAAACAGATTATCACAGATAACCAGCAAAGAATTCAAAAAAATAGAAGATAAGTCAGCAGAGGTTGATCAGAAACTAGAAGCCTTAAAATTGATGCAAATAAATGGAGAATTAGAAGATTTGTTAGCAGTCATAGAAATGGAAAAGGCCTCATACTTTCTAAGATTCCAGAATATAATAGAAGATAAGGAAGAGGATCTTCTAGATTTGATAACTGAGTTACTGGCAGAAGCTTTAGGAACTGGAAAATTGCAAATAGAAGGAGAATTAGATCATATCTATCGAGTCAATTCAAATTATGTCAGAAGAAATAAAGTGCCTAGGGAAGTGCATGTTAGATTTCTTAAAAGATCTACAAGAGATGAGATTTTTGAGAAAAGTAAGAGATGACCCGTTGAAATACAAAGAAAAAGAAATTGTAGTTCTCAAACAAATCCCTAGGAGGATAAGACAGGCTCGAAGAGAATACCAGTTCCTAACTAGGAAACTAGCTGAAAAAGGAGTGAATTTCAGATGGTTGATTCCAGAAGGGATCTTAATTTATTGGGACATAAAAAGATATAGATTGGACACACACTTAAAGCACTGGAGTTTTTCGACAATCACAGATCCTTTCTGGAAAGAAGCGATCCTGAACCAAAGAAACAAGAAAAAACGGTAGTTGAGGGAGCAGCTAAACAAACAGAGGAGGAAGAAGTTAAAAAAAAAGAGACCAGAGACAGATAAGATCGACTAGAAGACTGTGACCTAGATATAATTGAAAGAGATGGAGTAGACCGGGATTTTATCAATAAATATAAATAGACTAAACTCTCCTTCAAAAAGGAGAAAAATCTTTACACAATTTCAAAAATTAAAAATGGATATAATTTGCCTTCAAGAGACACATATTAAGAGACAACATTTTAAAATGTTAGAACAACCAAAAATTGGTAAACTCTACTTCGCACTTGCATCTCAAAAGAAAAGAGGAATAGCCCTTTATATTAAAGAAAAGATGAACCCCAAACAAATTTATGCAGACAAAGAGGGGAGAATACTAATGATGGAAATTATGATGAATCAAAAACAGATACTGATGGTAGCAATATATGTACCTAATGATAAACAAGTTTTCAATTATATCGAAAACTATATAAGAAAATACTAGATCTAAATTATCAAAATCTTTGTATAATGGGAGACTTTAATGCAATAGTAGATGCGACTCTGGACTATAAAAGCGCCAAACAAGGGAGAAAAGGAGGAAAGATACTACCTAAAGCATTTTCAAAAATGATAGAAGAATTCTGTATCCAAGATATATGGAGAGAGAAAAACTCAACAAAACTGTAATACACGTTTTATTCAAATAGACATAAATCATGGTCTAGAATTGATATGATATGGACATCTTTGGAATTGAAAGCGATGATGCAAGAACTGGAGATAGAAACCAACGTTTGGGCAGACCATAACCCAATAATCCAATAAAAATGATTTGTAAAGGAATTAAGAAAAAACCAAGATGGTCCCTGAATAAATTTATATTGAAAGAAAAAGAATTTCTACAGTTAGTAACAAAGGAAATGGAATTTTTCTTTAAAATAAATAAGAAGGAAGAAACATCGCTTCAAAATGTATGGAACATGGCTAAAGCATATTTTAGAGGGTTGCCTATAACTTATACTGCTATAAAGAATAGCACAAATAAAAAACTATAGACCAATATCATTATTAAATGCAGACTATAAAATTTTTGCTTCGATAATGGCAGAAAAAATTAAGAAATTTCTGATTGAATTTATACACACAGATCAAAATGGCTTTCTACCTAAAAGACAGATAAAAAACAACTTAAGAATGATCCTTGATGTGTTAGAGCAGTGGTTCTTAACCTGGGCAATATTGCCCCCCAGGGGGCGATTTCAGTTTTCAGGGGGGCAATTGAACGAAAAGGGGTGACAGCGGGGCGAAGGAACGAAAAGGGGGTGATATGGGGGTGATGGAGCGAGATGTTTTGGGGACACTTTTGAGACTTTTTCGTACAGTGAATCGCTGTATATCTGTCATACAAAAACATCAGATCGCTTGCTATTAGTGGATTGAATTGTGTTTTCAAATGTTCTTCCAGCTAGCTTCATTACAGAATGCCATACATATGTGAATACGCATCGCTTATCTTCATGCACGTTGCGCAGCAGCCTCTACCCATACAGTGACACTCCATTGGCCAGAATATGGGAGATATGGGGAAAAGACTGGAAATAAATTATTTGCATCGATATGTCCTGATGACAATTTTAAAGAAAACAAAAAAAGTGTTTGCATAAATTGAAGAATTATTTCCTATAATTGAGAGGCTATGTTGGGGGAGGGGGGCGATGACAACTTCCTCATTGGCTCAAGGGGGCGATTCGTTCAAAAAGGTTAAGAACCAATGTGTTAGAGTACTATGAAACTCATCCAGGGGGTGATATAAAAAATATTATTTAGTTTTTGAATAATTTATATTTAAAATTTAAGATAATTTATAGACATTTTTTTTAATTTTTTTATTTTTCTTTTTTATTTGATTTTTTCTTTTTCTGTTTCTTTTTTCTTTCTTCTTGTATTCTTTTTTATATATTGTTGTTAATTATTTTATAATTTGTTTAATTAATGTATTTAGATTTGTTTATGGTTTATATGTGTCTTAAGATTTTTTTAAAAATTTTTTAAGTAAGCCTGTATTCAGCTCTGGAAAGGTCGGGGGAGGGTAGGGGAGGGTTGGGAGGGTTTGGGGAAGGGAATTTTTTTTGTAAAACTTAAAAATTTTCAATAAAAAAAGAAACTCATCCAGGGAAACAGATAGCGTTAATATTCCTTGATGCACAAAAAGCATTTGACAATTTAAACTGGCAATTTATGTTTCAGCAGCTTGTGGAAATGGACTTTGGGGGAAATTTCATAAATGCAATCCAAACAATTTACAATAAACAGACTGCTAGAATAATTTGAGGTGGCGCAGCAGTTAGAGTGCAGTACTGCAGGCCACTTTAGCTGACTGTGTTCAACAGGTCAGCGGTTCAAATCTCACCGGCTCAAGGTTGACTCAGCCTTCCATCCTTCCAAGGTAGGTAAAATGAGGACCCAGATTGTTGGGGGCAATGTAAATATATACATACATTGCTTACTGGGGTACACCGCTTAGAGAGTGCTTGCACTTAAAAGCGGTATATAAGTCTTATAAATAAATAAATAAATTTTAAATGGAGATAATACAGAAAATTTTAACATTAAAAAGGATACAAGATAGGTGTTGAGTCCTCAGCAAAAGGCAATAACTTCATGAGTCATTTGGTAGTTCTCAGGAGCCTCTTTATTGATGTTCAGCAGCCCTGTTACAACGCCGAGGCACGCAAGCCTCTCTCCTTCTCTTAAAGACAATCCCCGGGCCAAACGGCAACATTTGGGGCGCTTTGCACCTCACGCATGCGTGCTACTGCTGGCACCAGCCAGTCTGGTCCCAGGCAGCTTGCAACTGCCTGGGACTGTTGCAACGTCCCGAGCCTGCCTTTGCAGGCTCAGGACAGAACACCCCTCCCCCCCGGCTAAAACTACAACTACATTAATAGTTACACGCGACCTTAACACGAGCGTGGGAGCCACACTAGCTCCATGTACCAAGCTGTAATATTTTGGGCTTCATTTCCCATTGTTCCTTATTCCAACCTTTCACAGGAATACCTTCTTACTGTTTCTGCTTTGCCATCAGAGTTACAAAATCTTCAAGATATTTAGGAGATCTT
The DNA here is from genome assembly GCF_016545835.1 of Crotalus tigris. NCBI lineage: Eukaryota > Metazoa > Chordata > Lepidosauria > Squamata > Viperidae > Crotalus > Crotalus tigris. The sequence continues at coordinate 1,148,984 of NW_024096634.1, read as the reverse complement.
TTAGCTCTCTGTGACCTCCGAATTCCCTGGCAACCTCCAAGCACATCTTGTCCAAGGGGTGCTATGTGTTTGCCCCCTTCCTTTGACCCTGGTGGTCCACATGGACCGTGACCCATTGCCTGGCATGCTTGCTTGCCCACCGGGCTAGTCAGGCCAGGACTTTGTTCTCTCCATAACCTGGTTGACCTGCCTAGTTGCAGGCTCTCTGGCCCTTCTAGAAGGCTGCCACTGTTGGACAACTCTGTAGAGCCTCCCAGGTCTACCCTAGACCTATCATGAGGCTGCCTTCCTCCACTTCCCAGTTCCTTAGTAGGGCTGTCTGGAATCTCAGTACTGTCCCAAAACTCAGTTGCCCCCTCTGTTATGCCGGAGGTGTCAGAATTGGGATTCGGCCCTCCGACCATCTCCCTATGTAAATGCTCTTTTCTGGGAACAGTGGCAGTGTTGGGCCAACTAGACGGAGTGTGTGCCAGCTCTCTTGCAAGGTGTGAGTTATTAGGATGCTCCCGGTTATTCTCCCTGACTGGAGTGCTGAATGGTGTTGGTGTGTAATGATTATGCCCCCGGGGTAACTCCCTGGCTGGAGTAGGCACTGGTGCCTGTGTTCTAGCTGGTTCCCACAAATTCCTGTTCGGAGCAGTCGCGGAATCTTGGAATGGGCCATCTGTGGCCTCTCTGTTGGTGTCTGGCTGCTGCCCACACCCTTCCCTTTGCCCGTAGAGGTCCCCCTCCCCCCCTGGAAAAGACCCAGGAGTCTCAGCAGGTGAGTCCAGTCTCATACGCAGCTGGTCAATATGCTGTCGCAGGATACGACCGTCATCCAGGGAAACCTTGTAAGACAAGGGACCTGTAATCTTGCATACTATGGCAGGGACCCACAAGTGACCTGGCCCGTAATTATGGGTCCATACTGGGGCACCCATTAGCAATTGCCTTGGTGCCCTGGGTTGTGTAAACTTAGAAGGCAGTCTGTCCGGATGCAACTGGTCAAGCTTAGTGGTCAGTTTGCGCCCCCAGCGAAGTTCAACTGGGCTCTTCCCAGTAGAAGTAGAAGGTGTGGTGTGGTAAGCAAGTAGAAAATCTGCCAACCTGTGATGCCAGTCCCCATATGTCAGTTTCTTTAAAGTGTCCTTGGTGATGCAGACCATCTGTTCAGCCATACTGTTGGTGGAAGGGTAGAAAGGTGCAGAGGTGGCATGACAAATCATGTTGGCCTGTAAGAAAGCTTGGAATTCAGAAGAAGTGAATTGAGGGCCATTGTCAGACACCAAAACATCCGGAAGCCCATGTGCAGCAAAAATCCCCCTCAGTACTTGAATAGTCTTTGCAGTGGTGGTGGAAGAGACAGGTACAACCTCAAGCCATTTTGAATGGCTATTAACCAGGACCAAGAAGAATTGACCCTGAAAGGGCCCAGCGTAATCAATGTGCACCTAGACCATGGAGACTGTGTTTCCTCCCATCTATGCACAGGAGCCTGTGGCATTTCTGGGCGTGAGCGCTGACAAAGGTGGCATGCGTGCACCTTAGCTTCAATTTCCTTGTCTAACCCAGGCCACCACAAATGGCTGCGCGCAAGCGCCTTCATGCGTACAATGCCAGGATGACCCTCGTGAAGGGAACCTAAGACCTAGACCTCATTGAGGTAGGAATGACAACTCTGCTGCCCCACAGCAGACAACCCTGGAAAGTGGATAACTCGTTCCTCTTAAGCCAGAAACTCTGAAACTCAACGCCAGGACAACTCTCTGGCCATCCAGACAAAACCCAAGATAAGACACGGGAGAGAGTGAGATCTGTGGCAGATTCAGCAGCCACATCCCTGGCATTTAACAGTGACTCAGGCAATGCCTGAATTGAAAGGATGTTGATGGCGGGGGCAGGATCAGCCTCTACTACTTGCAGGGGTAATCTACTGAGGCCATCAGCATGGCCCATTTCTTTCCCAGGTTTGTGAACTAGAGAAAAATCATAGGCTGACAGAAATATTGACCATCGCAGCATTCTGGGGGAGATGATATGGGGAGTTTGTTTGGTAAGCAGCCCCAACAAAGGCTTATGGTCAGTAAAGACCGTGAAATGTCTGCCATACAAAAAATCATGGAATTTTTTAACTCCAGCAACAACAGCTAAAGCCTCCCTGTCTATCTGGGCATAGTTTCGCTCAGCAGAAGACAAGGTTCTGGAGTAATATGCAATAGGAACCTGAGTTCCATCCGGCCTAAGGTGGCTGAGTACTGCTCCCACCCCATAAGGAGAAGCATCACAAGCGATGCACACAGGAAGAGTTTCATTAAAATGTGCAAGCACATTGTTAGATGTGAGTAAGGCCTTAACCTCATTGAAGCTTGCTTCATGTGTTTGTGACCACTGCCACATTGCCTGTTTGTCCAGAAGCCTATGAAATGGTTCAGCTACATTAGCCTTGTTAGGAATGAATGAATTATAGAAATTCAAAAGGCCCAGGAAAGCTTGTAGTTCGGCCTTGGACTTAGGCCTAGGAGCATGCATGATAGCCTTTAATTTGGACTCAGCAGGATGAATCCCATTGGCATCAATTTTGAATCCCAGAAAATCTGTAGAAGGCACCCCAATTTTACATTTGTCCTTCTTGAGTTTGAGGCCCGTTTTCCGGAACCTCAGCAGAACAGCCATCAATCTCTCAGCTAAATTTTGAGTGGAATCTCCAGCAATTAAGACATCATCAAAATAGGGGCAAACCCCTGGTATACCCCTCAGTGTATTTTCCATTATGCTTTGGAAAATTACGGGAGCCACATTTACTCCAAACTGTAGCCTTTTTACTTTGAATGCCCCCCTGTGGGTTACAATGGTTTGTGCTACTGCAGCAGCTTCATCAACAGGCAACTGTTGATAAGCCTGAGCTAGGTCAAGCTTTGCAAAAACATGCCCCCCCCCTTGAGGGAGGCCAGAATATGACTGACTACAGGTACAGGATAGGCATGTTGCTGCAATGCCTTATTCAGAGTGCATTTGTAATCTGCACAGATGCGAATGTCCCCATTAGCCTTAAGAGGCGTGACTATGGGGGTCTCCCAAGGACTGGAATCAACAGGTTCTAAAATTCCTTGCTGAATCAATTTGTCCAATTCAGTATCAATTTTCCCTTTTAAAGCAAAAGGAACCCTTCTTGCTTTTACTCTGACAGGAGTGACAGTGGAGTCTAGTTTTAAGGACACAGGGGGCCTTTTGTATGTGCTCAGCTGTGGGCTGAAAACATCTGCAAATTCTTTGCAGACTTCCTGTAGATCTACTGTTTGCAAGCTATTGAGCCCTTTAACATGTATTCCCAAGGCCTCAAACCAATCAAGTCCTATGAGACTCTTTCGCTCACCCCCCACTATCAATACATCTAATGGACCTTCAAAATCCTTATACTGTATGTTAAGGGTGGCCTCCCCCTTAACACACACTCTGGAGTTTTGAAAGTCTGTTAACACAATGTCAGAAGGCCTAAGCTTGGCCTGAAATCCACTACCAGAACAAATCTTTCTGAATGTATGTATGGAAATGATTGAAAGTGCAGACCCAGTGTCCAGTTCCATGACCAATGGAATTCCTTGCAACTTCACTTTAAGTGACAGTTTTTTCTTGATAGGTTTATGTGTGCCTGTCCTATAAATGTTTCTTCGTGAAGCACAGAAACCCACCCTGTTTTGGCTGGGGACCCTGGTACCTTTCAGGCGCAATTCTTCTCGGGGTTGTACCTTCTGACGGCCCAGACACACAGCTGCAATGTGGCCTTGCTTTCCACATGCTCTATAGATAGCAGAGCGAAACCTGCAGTCGGTCCTCTTGTGGCGATCTCCACACCCGAAGCACTTGGGGACAGCTGAAGACTTTTCTTTGCCTTCCTTCTGCTTCCCTTCTTTTGTTGGGTAGAGATGGTCTACTTCTTCATCAGGATCCTCTTCTGAGCTCCCTTGGACTCCCTCCTGGTGCACGGACACAGCTTCTGGAGTACTTCTGATAGGCCTCATATTCTTGATTGCCCCACCTGCTGCCTCTTCTGCAGTAACCTCTCTCAAGGCATCTTGGAATGATAAGTCTTCTTTGGCAAAAAGTCTCTGCTGCAAGTCTCTATGTCTCAGTCCACATACAAATCTGTCTCTCAGCCTTTCTTCTAAGTCTTTAAACTCGCAAGGCTTAGCTGCTCTTCTCAATACAGCAATGTACTCTTTAGCTGATTCACCAGCCTGTTGATCCCTCTGTTCAAAAGTATGGCGCCAAGCAATGACAGACAACTTGGGCTGGAAATGTTCCTTTAGCAATTTCTTTAAGTCTGTGTAGGTAACATATTCTAGAGGTGCAGGTGCTGCTAGATTTTCAGCGATCTCAAATGCATCTTGACCATAAACACACAGCAGGGTGGCGGCTTTTAAGCCATCTTCTCTCACTTGATTGACCTTGAAATAATTTTCTACTCTGGCCACATAAGACTCCCATCTTTCCGGATGGGTAACATCGAACTCGGAAAGTCTTCCTATCTTTGCCATCTTCAGTAGTACAGGAAGGGTCTATCAGCCAGCTTACCTCCAACGTTTGCTGTATTGGCAGGCAGTTGCTGAATTTAATGTCGTTTCTTGCTGCTTCAGGACTCCAGGATAAGCTTACAATTGTTTGAAGTAATTGTAAGGCATCCCACCTTCGTCGCCAGTGTTGAGTCCTCAGCGAAAGGCAATAACTTCATGAGTCATTTGGTAGTTCTCAGAAGCCTCTTTATTGATGTTCAGCAGCCCTGTTACAACGCCGAGACACACAAGCCTCTCTCCTTCTCTTAAAGACAATCCCCGGGCCAAATGGCAACATTTGGCACACTTTGCACCTCACGCATGCGTGCGAGTGCTGGAGCCAGCCAGTCTGGTCCTGGGCAGCTTGCAACTGCCCAGGACTGTTGCAATGTCCCGAGCCTGCCTTTGCAGGCTCAGGACACAACAATAGGGATGTCCATTATCCCCATTGCTATTTATATTAACACTGGAAGCACTGAATAGAAATATTAGACAAGATATAGAAATTAAAGGATTAGAGATAAAAGATGAAAAATATAAATTACAAGCATTTGCAGACGACTTGGTTTTTATATTGGAAGAGCCATTTGAAGCAAGTACTAAATTGCTGGAGAAAATAGAAAAAAATGGAGAAGTGGCAGGTCTGAAAATAAACAGAGAAAAGACCAAAGTGTTGACAAAAAAATCTAACAGAAAAACAGAAAACTCAACTTACAAAAAACCCAAATATTTTAATAGTTAAAAAAGTTAAGTATTTGGGAATCTACTTAACAGCAAGATGTGTAACAGTAAAAGAAGATAATTATGTAAGATTGCTAAAACAAATAAAACTGGACCTGGGAAAATGGAAAAATCTCCAACTGTCCGTGCTGGGGAGAATAGCTACAGTGAAAATAAATATTCTACTGAAAATACTCTTCTTATTTCAAACAATTCCTGTAAGACCGGAAAAAGCTTTTTTTTTTTTTTGATGAACTGAACACAACAATATTGAAATTTATCTGGCAAGGGGAAAAAGAGTGAATTAAAGTGAAAATGCTACAAGAAGCTAAAGATAGTGGAGGATTTGGACTCCCAGACTGGAGGTTATACTAACAAGCAGCTATTTTAACATGGCTTAAAAAATGGATAATGCTTAGAGATAAAAGACTATTGTATCTAGAGGGGCACGATCTACAGATTGGCTGGCATGCCTTTCTGTGGTATGGGAAGAACAAAATACATAGATATTTTCAAAACCATTTTATAAGGAATGCACTTCTTTTAGAATGGGAAAAAATAAAAGAAAAAAATTATATCAAGATACCTGGATGGCTTTCAACAATGGAAGCTTTTGCTTACCCAAATTTAATTAACTATGATAAAGTTGTGACTTATAAAAACATTTTGGATAATGAAGGAAAATTAAAAGGCAGACAAGATTTACAACAACAAGGTATTGATTTAGCATTGTGGCCATATTTGCAAATTCAAACAAGATATGAAAAAGATGTAAAAACAATGGGATTTTATAAAGAACAGAGTTTGATCAAATATTGTTAAAAACAGATGAAAAGTTGATTAAGAAACTTTATAGATTTCTGCTAAATTTAAAGATGGAAGAAGAACAAGTAAAAGATACAATGATAATATGGGCAAAGAACTTTGGATATACTGTAGAACTGGAAGAGTGGCAAAAACTGTGGGACAGAAATATTAAACTAACTAAAGCAGTGCCATATAAAGAAAACTTGTATAAAATGTTTTACAGATGGCATATGACACCAGTGAGATTAGCGAAAATGTTTAAAAATACTTCAAATAATTGCTGGAAATATAAACAAAGGCCAGGTACCTATTATCACATCTGGTGGACATGCCCTAAAGCAAAAACGTTTTGGGTTAAGATACATATATGGTTGGAGCAGATGACTGAAAAACAGATTTTAAACCAGAATTATTTTTCTTAGAAATAATAGGAGCTAACTATGAGAAGGAGAGCGGATATCTGTGACTACATGTACTAACAGCAGCAAGAATCATATTTGCCGAGTATTGGAAAAATAAAAACTTACCAACTGAAGAAGTATTAATCAAGAAAATTTTAGAATGTGCAGAAATGGATAGATTGACTTTAAAGATTAAAGAGGAAGAAGACTCAGTTTACTTTAGAACATGGGATAACTTTTATCAATGGCTAGAAAAACAAATTAGAGAGAAAGGAATGTGATATGTAATTCTGAATGCATCCTTCTGTAAGAAGGATGTTATGGATTGATTAATTAATACTGCCTATGACAGTGGTTCTCAACCTGTGGGTCGGGACCCCATTTGGGGTCGAACGACCATTTCACGGGGGTCGCCAAACAACGCAGTCCGCCATTTTCTTCCCCTTTTCCTTAGCTGTGCTACTCCCTTTATTCTATTGGCTTTTGAAAGCCAATAGAATAGACTCTCTTGAATAGATCATGCCAGACAAATCTTATTGCATTCTTTGACCAAGTGACAAAATTAGTGGATCAGAGGAATGCTGTGGACATAATTTACTTGGACTTCAGTAAGGCATTTGATAAAGTAGATCACAACCTACTACTTGACAAGATAGAAAAATGTGGGGTAGACAGAACCACCACCAGATGGATCCGTAGCTGGCTGACCGGCCGTACTCAGCGAGTGGTCCTCAATGGAACTGCATCTATATGGAGGGAAGTGTGTAGTGGGGTGCCCCAGGGCTCTGTTCTGGGCCCAGTACTCTTCAACATCTTCATCAACGATTTGGATGAAGGGATAGATGGGGAACTCATCAAATTTGCAGATGACACCAAGCTGGCAGGAATAGCCAACACTCCAGAAGACAGGCTTCAGGTACAGAAGGATCTGGACAGACTTGAACACTGGGCACTAACTAACAAAATGAAATTCAATGGTGAAAAAAGCAAGGTTCTACATTTAGGCAAGAAAAACCAAATGCACAAGTACAGCATAGGTGGCACCATGCTCAATAGTAGTAACTGTGAGAGGGACCTCGGAGTCCTAGTAGACAATCACTTAAATATGAGCCAGCAGTGTGCTGCAGCTGCCAAAAAGGCCAACACAGTGCTAGGCTGCATTAACAGAGGGATAGAATCAAGATCACGTGAAGTATTAATACCACTCTTCAATGCCTTGGTAAGGCCACACTTGGAATACTGCATCCAGTTTTGGTCACCACGATGTAAAAAAGATGTTGAGACTCTAGAAAGAGTACAGAGAAGAGCAACAAAGATGATTAGGGGACTGGAGGCTAAAACATATAAGGAACGGTTGCGAGAATTGGGTATGTCTAGTTTAACGAAGAGAAGGACAAGGGGGGACATGATAGCAGTATTCCAATATCTCAGGGGCTGCCATAAAGAAGAGGGAATTAAGCTATTTTCCAAAGCACCTGAAGGCAGGACAAGAAGCAACGGGTGGAAACTCATCAAAGGAGAGAAGCAAACCTAGAACTAAGGAGAAACTTCCTGACAGTGAGAACAATTAATCAGTGGAACAGCTTGCCTCCAGAAGCAGTAAATGCTCCAACACTGGAAGTTTTTAAGAAGAGACTGGACAGCCATTTGTCCGAAATGGTGTAGGGTTTCCTGCCCGAGCAGGGGCTTGGACTAGATGACCTCCAAGGTCCCTTCCAACTTTACTATTATTATTACCGATCATCGCACAGTCAGCCAGATGTTCAGACTGGATTTGGCATTTTGTCTACCTATCGAGTCCTTACCCAGGACCTGGGATAGGCAGATGTGGATGTTTGATGGTATTACAGATATCGTCGCAGGATGGAAGCAGTTCCTAATAAGGCTGCCTTTTGCAATTGACTAATAGCGAATTTGTCAATGCCAATGGTGTTCAAGTGGTGCTCCAGTTGTTTTGGGATTGCACCCAAGGAGCCTATGACTATTGGTACTACCCTTGCTTGCTTTTGCCACAGTCTTTCTATTTCTATTTGTAGGTCTTTGTATTTTGTTATCTTCTCCAGTTCTTTCTCTTCTATTCTGCTATCTCCAGGCACTGCCACGTCCACTATCCAGACTTTTTTGTCTTTCTTATCGACAATTGTTAAGTCTGGGGTGTTATGTTGCAGGTGCTTGTCTGTTTGAATTCTGAAGTCCCAGAGCAGTTTAATTTTATCATTTTCTATGACTTTCTCTATTTTATGATCCCACCAGTTTTTGCTTACAGGCAAATGATATTTTTTGCAGATCTTCCAATGCACCATTGTTGCTACTTTGTCATGCCGCTGCTTGTATCAGTCTGTGCAATCTTCTTGCAACAGCTTACCAAGTGGTCCACTGTTTCTTCAGCTTCTTTGCATAGGCGGCACTTACTGTCTGTTGCTGTCTTCTCAATTTTGACTTTGTATGCATTTGTCCTTAAGGCTTGGTCTTGTGCAGCCAGAATTAGTCCCTCGGTCTCTTTCTTCAATTTTCCTGCTCTTAGCCATTGCCAGGTTTTATTATTATCTGCTTTCCCAGCTATTTTTTTCATGTATTGGCCATGTAGTGCTTTGTCTTCCCATGCCTCTATTCTGTTCTTCATTTGGTCTTTCTTGTAGGCCAGTTTGGTCTCTCCAGTAGTTAGTAAGCCTTCCTGATATACTAATTTCAGTGCATCTTCATCATTGTTCTTCAGATATTCTTCCAAAGCCATTTTTTCTTCTTCAACCATCTGATGTACTTGTAGCATTCCACGCCCACCTATTTGCCTTGGTAGATAAAGTCTATCAATGTCACTGCGTGGATGAAGGGCATGATTCATTGTCATTATTTTTCTGGTCTGCCTATCCATTGCTTTTAGTTCTGCTTGAGTCCAGTCCACTATTCCAGCTGTGTACCTAATGACTGGGATTGCCCAGGTGTTGATTGCCTTTATGGTATTTCCTCCATTGAGTTTGGATTTTAAGATCTTCTTCACTCTCTTGATGTATTCACCTCTAATCTTTTTCTTGACTTCAGTGTGCTTGATGTTGTCAGCTTGAAGGATACCCAAGTATTTGTAGTACTCTTCCTCATCCAGACTCTTAATGTTATTTTCGTGGGGCATCTTGATTCCTTCAGTTTTCATTATTTTTCCTTGTTTGATAGTAAGTGTGGCACATTTGTCCAAGCCAAACTCCATTACAATATCTTGGCTATATATACGGACAGTGTTGAGCAGCGATTCTATTTCAGATGATGTTTTTCCATACAGCTTCAGATCATCCATATAAAGGAGGTGGGATAGTCTGGCAGATGTTTTTGATGTTTGATAGCCATGTCCTGAGTTATTCAGTATTGTTGACAGAGGAAACAGTGCAATAACAAATAGTAATGGTGATAATGAATCTCCTTGAAATATTCCTCTCTTGATATTAACCTCTCCCAGCCTCTCACCATTGATCTGCAACTGTGTCTTCCATTGTGCCATCGATCTTTGCACAAATTTTCTGATGTTTCTACTGACTCCTGTTATTTCTAGGCACTTTATTATCCAATCATGTGGCAGAGAGTCAAATGCCTTTTTGTAGTCAATCCATGCCACATTCAGGTTGGTCTTCCTTCTCTTGCAGTTTTCCAAGATCATTTTGTCTATTAGGAGTTGATCTTTTGTTCCTCTGCTATTGGGGCGGTTTCCTTTCTGCTCAGGTGGAAAGAGATTGTTTTCAACTAGATGCTGTTGCACTGCATCAGCTACTACACCAGTTAGTAATTTGAAAGTTGTTGGTAAGCAGGTAATTGGCCTGTAGTTACCTGGTGTTGCCCCTTTTGCTGGATTTTTCATTATTAGGTAGGTTTTCCCAGTTGTTAGCCACTTTTCAATTTCTCCTCCTTGTAGTATATTGTTGAACTGCTTGGCAATGAGTGGGTGTATAACAGTTAGATGTTTCAACCAAAACCCATGCAGTTCATCTTCACCTGGTGCTGACCAATTTTTGATTTTCTTTGCTCTTTTTTCTACCATTTTTGTTGTTATTACTAGTTCTTTCATTTCAACTTCTGTTTTATTTGCATCCACCTCTTTTAACCAAGCCGCATCCTTGTTGTATTTCTTTGGGTTATCCCATATCTGCTTCCAGAACTGCACTGTTTCTTCCTTGTCAGGTACTGACTGATTCCTTGCAGTTTCTCCATTGATGGATTGGTAGAAACGTTTCTGATTGGATTGAAATTGGAGGTTCTGCCTATAGTTTGCAATTCGAGCTTCATATCTACTGATTTTCCTGGCTATAGCTGTTATTTGTTGCTTTATTATTTCCAGTGCTTCCTTGATCTTCCTTGTTTCTAAGTGGTATTTCTTGATTAGGTATTCTTTGGTCTTCTTGTTCTTCAGCTTCTTTTCTTTCATCTGTTCTAGCTTGCTTGCATGTGATCTTAACTTGCTGATCTTATTTTCTAGTCTAACCTTCCATTTTTCTGGTGCACTGTTTGTTTGTTTTTCTTTTTTGTTGATTTTGCATCCCAGGTATTCTGTTATAACTGCAGCTGTGCTGTACATTAGTTGGTTTGTTTCTTGCAGTGAATTGGTGCTTATACTTGATATTGCAGTATTTGCATCTTTTAATGCTTGTGCTAGCTGTTTCTTTGGAACAAGCTTCAATGCAGGCAGCCTTATTCTGTTGTTTTTGTGCTGTTCTAGATGCTCATTTATTCTTTGTTTCAATTCTTTTATTTCTTTAGTTAGAGGGTTTTGTTCTTCCTGAGGTAGAGGTGCCTGGTTTCCAAATGAGAACAGTTGTATATCTCTGCTAGATTCCTTCACTGCCAACTCCCCCTGGTTTGCCTCTACATTCTGAATTATTATTACATTCTGAATTATTATTATTATTATTATTATTATTATTATTGAAAAAGTAGAATCCTTCATGCTCAGAAGCCTATAATAAAATTTCATCTCTGTTTTGCTTTGATCAGCTTTAGGAACATAAGCGCATAAGAGCTGTCTTGGATGAAAGCCAGTGTTTATCTAGTCAGCATTCTATTCCCACAGTGGCCAACCAGATATCTACCAAAGCAAGAAAAGAGCACAGTGACCCACATGTTCCCGTGCTTTAGTAATTGCTTTTTAGAGGCCTGCTAAAAATGACCACAACAGTATATTGTTTCTAATATCAGATCAGTTTTATTCCTTTGCATGTAGCTAACAAGAGCCATAGACTGTGTAATGGCTTTGGAAAGGTAGAGATTTCACTCAGAAAAAAAGATGCAGGGAAAAAGACTAATTCCAGGGATCTAAGAACTGCTGCTCTGACCTGATTTAGGGCACTCCAAGCTGCTTTTCGAATAAGTATAAAATCACTGGGTGGCCATGATTACAGATCTCCACAGAACATGTATTTTGATATTTAGTACTTATTTTCTAAACTGCTTTGCTGTTGAGAACGGTTAAGGTAATTTTCCATTGACAGTATGTGACTGTGAAAGTTGGCCAGCAATTGCATTAACTACATGAATGGCGAAGTTATCAACAGCTAATGTTTATGATGGTAAAACTACTGTCCTGAATTTTTCAGATACAGTTTCCCTATATGCCTTATTTATAGATACTAATTGTTTGCTATTTATGAATACTATATATTATACTATTTTTAAATTTATTTATGAACAAAATTCCTATTATTCAAACTAATTATTCTGGATGGATGGTATCCTGAGAAATCTTAGTATAAACAATATTAATCCATGCCATATCATATTCTTACATGATAACCAGATCTTTGAACTGGGCTTGTAAACCTGGCAATGACTGTAGTGATAATAAAATATGTGTTACTCTGCAGTGGTGAGTCCTATTGACCAGCAATCTGGCAGCTGCATTCTGTACCAGCTGCAGTTTCTGAATCACTTACAATGGAGACCCATGTAGAACATGCTGCAGTAGACCAACCATGTGATTTTGTTGTCACCAAAGCCTCCTTGTGCAGATAGATTAGCAGGCTTATGTTCTGATTTAGTAAGTGTAATGTGTTTCCATTCTTGCTATTAAGATAAATATTATATGCAGTATATCTTATGTAAAATAAATAATATATATAATTAAGTGTTGCTGTATGTTTTAAGAGGAAGAGTCGTAAGCCAAAGGATCACCATTTCAGATTTCAGTTTAATTAAGAATTTTTACACAAATCACCATCATTTAGCTGTAGTATTTCTGGCCCTCATCTGTAATATAGAGAGAATAAGGCCAGCTTTTTTTTTTTACCCATCGGCTGCCTAAAGGACAGAGATTATGAAATGAGTTGCTGTCTAAATGTGAAACTGTGTAGTTTGATGTATACATTCTTCAATATTTCATTGAATTAGGGTTTTTTTCCAGTAAAAACCATAGGTCCTTAAGAGAGAAAGCTGAAAAACAGAACATATTTCTAACCACAATGACTCTTTTCTCCCTACTTTCTTTCCTAGTAAAATTGCATCATTTAAGATTATGTATCAGTTTTAGTGTGTTTTTGAAATTTCACATCTATTATCTGGTGATCGGTAATTCTTAAATACTTAGTCTTGAAACACTAGCCCTGTTACAATATATTAAACTATAATATCTGTATGATCATGTATTACAAGACAAGACTTTGATCTCTCTCCCCTCCTCTCTCTCTCTCTCTCTCTCTGTGTGTGTGTGTGAGAGAGAGAGAGGGGGGGGGGAGGGAGATGATTTTGAATGACTGAAGTATACTGATCAGAGGAGAAACAGAGTCAAGTACTTGAGCTGAGCTCTAGACGCAGCTATGCCAAGTACCTGACTGTTTTAGAGGCAGCTTTACTGTGCGTTTTAAGTGGAGGGAGGAGGGAAAATCTGTTTCTCTTCTATCCAAGTACAGAAGCAAATCAAAGGTTATTTTCCATGGTCTGCCTCCTTTGTTTTCACACAAAGCCACGCCTTCTACCTTTGTTTTTATCCTGGCTCTGTGCAGTTCTGCTTATACAAAACAATGGCTATGCATAAAAACAGCTACTTGCTACAAGTTTGCCTTGTTATCAAGATTAACTGTTACACCAGTGAACAAAACAGGGTGTGTAAAGGGTGTGTAAGCAGGCCTGCTGGCCTTTGTGGTTCCGGATTCCAGATGGCACTGTGTATGTGCGCCAAAAATACATGTTTGAACGTTGTCCTGGCTGGGTTACTTCCACCCATTCATACTGTTTGGAAATTGCTTTGATACACAGCTCCCCCCTCTCAAGATAATAAAATGCAGTGGCAGCTGGCTAATGGCTGGGAAAGTGCAGACCCAGCACTGAACTCTCCCATTAGACTATTCAGCACCAAGGCAATATCACTCTCAAGGAGTAGGCAGAGAAAAAAAGAAGCTGGTTGCCACATAATGTTTGGACAAAGGTCTTATAGGTGGGGTTTTCTTTCTGGGCTGGCTGGAGGTGAAAGGAAGAAGCAACACAAAAACATGAATTCATCTACTGTCTAGGCAAGCAGTAAAATGAGATGCTTTATGAAAATGGACAGATTTTAAATGGATAGTTTGCTTTAAAAGTGAAGGATTGTTGATTGTGTTTCAGGTCACATTAGCCAGAAAACAGATATTTTGAACTACCATCACACAGACATAATCTGCCACAGTAGGAACAATTTTATGCCCAAGTATCTATTACTAAAATCTGTCTTCATCTGTGTATATAGTTAAATTACTTTACATAAAAATATATGAGGAATGAATGAAAGGTAATGCCTCCAACATTGTAAGTCACCAATAGATGGTAGTACTGATGTGTAAGAAACTCTGATGTGTTTTCTAGCATTTGTTCTTTCATTTCAATTGGTGGGAATTTGCCTCCGAGAATGATTGTGTTGCTACTGGTTGTGAAATAGAACCCTGCACTGACTCTTTGTCAGTGTGCTTTAAACAACATGCCAGGATTCAATTTATAACTGTGAAAGTCCCTTCAATTGAAATTCACCATTAAATGCAGGTTGTTTATGGTGATATCTATGTTGATATAACTGGTGTATGTCACTAAGCCAAAAAGTACGAAGACAAGAGCTGATTTGTATGATCAAGAATAAGTGGATGACTTGAATTTCACCTTAAAAAGATTGATGAACTTGAATAATGACAATTGGTAGATCACTCAAAAGGAACTTGCTGTCAAGCCTGGATTTCACAGGAACAAGTGGCTTGTATTATTGATACTTTTCAATTTTGGAAAATTTATGCAGGATGGGCTCCTTGTATGCTGATAACAGTAATAAAAACTTCAAGAGTTGAAATTTGTCAGCTATTGGCATGCTGTAATAATGAGAATGAGAAATTTCTTCATGGCAATGTGACAGCTGGCAAAACCTGAGGTCATCATTATACCCAGAAATGAAGCATCCGTGCATCAAATATCATCGCAAAACTTTCATATGAAAATAAATAAATAAAACCCCAGATTTTGACAAAAAAACCTCATGGGTACTATTTTTTGGCTTACAGATAATGTTATTCATAGGGAATTTCTTTGAATCTGATATTTTCAGGACCTAGTTGAAGAGTCAAAGAGTGGAGTTCTTTAATGACAGCTTTAGGGAGTTTGTTCATCATTGGCAGAAGTATGTAGTGAATGATGGTGTTTATATGGAGAAGTAAATATAGATAGTGAAAGAACTCATTTCTAGTATTATTTTCCTATTTCATTTATTACAATACTTATTTTAGTTTAAAATTATAGAGGTGACACATTTTCATTCAACCTTTGTGTAAAAAAAAGTTTTGACAATTCTTCATTTGTATGTAATGACTTGCCTTGTTGCCCTATGCAGCAAGACTTTGCAAAGAGGTAAGTGTGTGGAAGAATTGTTCCTTTTATGTACTCAACTGGTTCTCTCAGAAATCCCTCTTTCATGCCCAGAATAAGGTCTTTTCCTGCCTATATCTAACCACAACCCAACGTGTCTTGATAATACTTTTTTCTGTTACATTTTCATGATGCCTTGTCACATTCCAGCCCATAAATGAGGCAGGCCTAAGTCACCCTTAGCTGTACTGGTGTTAAAATAGTATTTTCTCTCTTAATACCATCCATAGGTAGTGTTAAGATGTTTAAAATGCATTGGTCTTTGACACCCATTAGTTATCATTTTGATTCTTTAATATAGTAGGCTCAAGTAAGTACATAGAAAAGGAGATAAACTCCTGGTAATGTTTGTCTGAAAATAAATCTGGTGAATCTGTGTACAATTCAATGAAGTATAATACAATATATTCTCAGTAGCATTCTCATATTTGGTTTATTCATTTAGTGTCAAAAAAATTTGAGCCTACTTCTCCCTAGTTTTTCAAATGATTGATAATGATATAAGATTGCTGGATGATGTCATTCAATGTGTTTGGATGTGGTATCATAAATATGCTAAAGAATAAGCCACTCTAGGCTATAGGGCAGATGCTATTGACATCCTGTCCTGGAGTTTGAAGGCTGTAAGAATCTGGATGGGGATTAACAGACTGAGAATGTACCAAGTAAGACTGATTATTGTTTATGCATTGAGGTTTTCTGTCAATGCCAGTGTTGTCTCTGGGTAGGTAGGCACTGAAAAAGCAGGACTGCAATTTGAGAATCCTTATAGGCTCACAGTTCATGCTAGAATAGCATGTGGAGGCCATAGCTAGAGGAAACTCTGCCCAACTATGGCTGTTGTTTCAACTGTTTCCCTATGTGGCCCAGCTTCTGGTTTACATATAACATTTATCCGTGGACCCTGAATAGGTTGCCACCCATTTTTCTGGGTGCACTTTAAGGTGCTGATGTTGATCTATAAAGCCTTTCATGTTAGTACCTGGGTGCCATAGGATTGTCTTTTCCAACTAGAATTGCCATGATTATGTAGAAAATAACTTCTATTATTCTCAAAGCAGCAGATATGGGGAAATGATATTAGATGGCTCTGATTCTCTGTGGTGATGCTGTTACTCTGGAATAACTTTTTGTCTTTCTACTTCTCTTTAGGATCTTATTAAAATCATAATTATTCCACAGAACATTTTATTGATTTTTCTTGATTTCTTATATTTCTGTCAGGTGTTTGAAAATCGGGACCACACATGAAGTTGTAATTAAACTGATTTATTGTTTATGCCTATGCACAAGAATCTACTCAACTAATGGTTAGCACTATTTTGTTGCTAGATAAAATTTAAGGGAATTCAAGAGGGATTGGATTTAATCTGTCCAGGCGGATTCCTCTTTTGACTCCAACTCAGGTTCTGCCACAATTGCCCCTTGTAGGAGAATAGACTCTTCTACAATTGCCTCATTTTTATTTTCATTATCTTTATTTTTACTGTTATCTATGCTGTTATGTAACTGTGGACGTTGTAATTGTTATGTACCACAGATACCTTATATTCTACCATATAGTGCAAACAATAGAAGAAGCAACAATGATGCAATAGTGTAAACTCAGGTTTTCTAGACATACACCTATTAATAGTGCTAGGCAATAGCTCCATGACTTAGATTTTGTTCAAGTAGCATAAGAGCTAGAGGTTGCCCTGATAGACCGGTCTTACCAGAAAACAATATAAGAGCTAGAAGAATTTAAGTTCTAAGAATTCTTTAAAACTCTTTCATATTAAATGTCCTGCACACAAAAGAAGCTGAAATATAACCTTTTCTAAAATGCATTGATTTAGGTAATTTTCTCTCCTATAATTTCCAGGCCATCTACTTTCAGCTAGATGAGAAGCAGATGAAAAGTCCTTGCACTTACTTAATAGCTTGCACTTTGTCACAAGAGTGAACATTTAACCATAATTTTGTAGATTTTTGTTTTATCAGAGCTCCTGTTTATCAGAGCCAGGGAATGCATTAAGCTAACTTGTGGTAAGACTTGTGCAGCCCTCTCCCTCCAGACTTCTGAATGGACATCCCCCCCCCTTGATTTTATAGACATGAGAAGTTTTACACGAGGAAAACAAATACATTTATATTGTATATTATTATTTTTTCACAAAATGGGCTGCATTTTAGCCTCAGTAAAGCAAATAACATTCCTTAGGTATATAAAATGAATGCCTGGTCAGAGTTTGTATAAATTAATTTATTCAGAATTGATGCTTTTACGGTATAATATGTTGGCTGTGACTCCTATAATTCTTCTGCTGGGTGTTACTAGAAATTACATGCATTCAATAGCTCTGAACAATGTCAGGATAGGAAAGATTGGTCTGAACTATTTCAGCACAGATCTTTTTTATTAGTGCAGGAGTAAGCCTGCATCAAAGAGAAATCTAAAGTTGGGACTTCCTGTGGTGACATCAGGGTGGTGTAGAGGCAAGAGGACAGTCTCTGTCCCCTAACTCTGATCTTTCTACAATTGGAGACCCTTTGGGGCGTAGAGAGCCTGGAGGGCTACGCGTGAGAAAGTGCGAAGCTGGAAGAGTAACGAGGTGAGAGGCGATTACCTGTTACAATGAAGGAAACCCCCTAAATCCAGTGTGGAAATTTCTGCCATCAACAGATGGCGGATCTGAGGCCCAGACAAAATCACAGAGGATGCGGAAGCAAAGAGAAACTTAACAGACTGTGTTAATGAGTGAGTCAAAATAGTTCAAAATATTTCTAAGGAATAATAGAAAAGTCTAAAAAGATCTACTTGTCTATTAGGGTGGGTGTTGAAAGGAAGCTCAACTAGTGAGGGAATCCTCAATGCAAGCGGTGATCTGGCAGGAAGAGCCATGAGTTGACAGATTTAACAACCAGAGGATTAACAGGAGGGAGACATAAAGGAAGGAAAGACCTTGTGGTAAATGTTTTAGTGCAAATACGAGGAAGACAGTGGAGGATTAAGGAAGAAAAGGTTGAGAGACGGCAGCGAAGGCAGAGTTGGTGGAGCCTGTGAGACGAGAGAAGGGAAGGGAGAAGATCGATAAGCAAGCAACTGGGAAGGAAGAGAAAATGGCAATTTAGGAGAAACGGAAAAGGAGTGAATATGTTGTGGAGCATTAGAGATTTTTGGAGAAAGTGGTTGGAGAAGAAAGTTGGAGACAGACCTGAACCTGGAGAGGATTCAGAAAGCCAAGGAGATGATGAGAGTATGTGTTTAAGTGTGAAAGAGAGTGGAGCATAGTGAAAATCTGGAAGGTGAAAGAGGCGGCAAGAGGACGTGACAGAAGACAAAAGTGAAAGGAATGGATTGACAACGGGAGAGATGAAATCAGAAGAAAAATCCAGAGCTTAACAGAGATGGTGTCTTTAGTTAAGAGAGGTGAGAGAAGGGAATAGGATTGAAGGGGGGATATGGTGACGAGCACGAGAAGAAGGGAAGGAGACAATGAGAGGATGGGGCACGGCATTGAATGTGACAGGAACGTGGACGAGGTTTGGAAGGCAAAGGAGATGAAGAGAGGATGGGATAAGGAGATAAGAATGGACTAACAATTGATAATATATGATTGGAGAAGTAATTTGGATTTTTAGAAAGACTGTGTGATAAGAAAGAGGAAAGAGGGTTGGAGAAGGTAAGGAGAGATCTGGGGAATTGTGGCAGTGGAGGTAGTTTCAGAGGAATTGAGGAAGGGAAACGAAGAATTAGAAGTTTAGAGTTAAAATAAAGTTAAATAAGCTGTTGGCTAAATAGAGTGACATTTAGAAATAGAAAATATTAGAGAAACAAGCGACAACTATGACAACACTGAGGACAGGAAAAAAAACGGTGTCAAGCCTAGCACTGACACCCTCATCCCCACCTGGTCAAAGAATATTAGAAGGAATGTTTGGTACAGAAAAACAGAGTGTAATAGTTAATATGCAGACCATGCAGACAACACTATTTACTATCCAAGAAACAATGTTAAAAATGCAGGAGACAATATCTAAGAATCACGTAGAAATGAGAGGGAATATGAATAAATTGGATAATAGAATTGAGATGATTCAACAAATGATTGAGAAAAATGAAGCAAGAATTCAGACAGTAGAAGTAGGGTTGGATAAAGTAGGGAAAAAAGTTGACACATTAGATACAGAAACAATGGCAACTAATAAAAAATGGAGGAATCGATCATCCATTTAGAAATGGATAGGGCGGCATTCCACCTACGATTTCAAAATGTGGTAGAGGAGAAGGAAAAGGATTTGGGTGCTATCATGGTGGAATTGATTGCTGAGGCCCTACAAAGGGACAAACAGGAGATATTGATAGAAATATATGAGGCGTACAGAATTCATACAAATTATGCCAGACACAACAGACTTCCACGAGAAGTATATATTAGATTCGCTAGGAAAAAGATGAGAGATATAATCTAGAAAATTACAAGAGAGGATCCAATGATTTATAAAGGCGTGAAAATACAAACTTTAAAACAGGTACCAAATAAAATAAGAGAACAGAGAAGGGATTCTAGATTCCTCAGTGCGTATTTAATCAAAAGAAGCATAATATTCAGATGGTTAATCCTGGAGGGAATGTTGATATCATGGAGGGAGAGAAGGATTAAGATAGATAGCCTAGAGAAGGCACGAGAATTCTATGAACAATTGGAAGGAGTGGAGGAAGAGAATAGCAGCAAGGAAGAATTGGAATCCAAAAGCCAGGAAGACCAACAGCAGGAAGTAAGGGAAATAGAATGAGGGATAGAAAGCAAGGAAGAAAAAGGACAGAGGAAAGAAAGAGAAGTAGGTCCAAGAACAAGACAAACACATAGAGACAATAGAAATAATGCCAAATATATGGGCCGATCATAACCCTCTGAAAATAGTTTGGAAAGAGCAGAAAAAAGTAAGAAGAAGATGGATAATGAACTCTCATATTTTAAAAGAAAAAGAATTTATAGTAAAGATTAGAAGAGAAATGGAATTTTTTATAAAGAGAATACAAAACAACAAACATCATTACAAATTATTTGGGACACTGCGAAAGCATATTTGAGAGGCTTAGCAATAGCCTACATAGCAAGAAAAAACAAGGTGAAAAGGCAAATGCAAAATATACTCCAGGAAGAGATTAAAAAATTGGAATCTAAATTACAAAAAGAGCCCCAGGATGAATCGATTAAAACGGAAATGGTTTTGGCTAAACATAAATTAAACATGATAGATCAAGAGGAAAGAGCAAAGGAATGGAAAATAGCAAAACAAACTTTTTTTGAACACACAAATAAGCCTAGGAGATGGCTCTCTTATAAATTGAAAAAAGAAAAGGAGAAAAGATTTATTCAGGAACTACACGATAAAAATGGAGAGTTGCAATATAAAATGGATAAAAAGAAAGAAATAATTTAGAATTATTTTGAGTCACTATATAAAAAAGAGGAAATAGATGTGGAGAGTATAAAACAATACTTAAAGACTAATGGCTTGCCAGAATTAAAAGAAGGACAGAGAGAAATTTTGAATAGGAAAATAACAGCCTTGAAATTAAAAACCACGGTGCAAAAACAAAAAAATAATAAAACCCTGGGGCCAGGTGGCCTTCCAGGGAAGTATATAAGACTCTTTACGAGGACTTTGAAAAGATACTATTGGATGTTTATAATGATGTGTTGGAGAAAGCCAAACTAGCAGACTCCTGGATAGAAGCCACTATATCCCTTATCCCAAAAGAAGCACAGACCCCAAACAGATCAAAAATTATAGGCCAATCTCGTTGTTGAACAGTGATTACAAAATTTTTACCACCATAATTGCAGAAAGATTGAAACTAATATTACAAGATATAATACATCCAGATCAAAATGGTTTTTTACCCACAAGACAAATTAGGAATAATACGAGAACGGTGTTAAATGTCTTAGAATATTATGAAGCACACCCTGGAAAACAGGTGGCACTAATGTTTTTAGATGCCCAGAAAGCATTTGATAATCTCAGTTGGCAATTTATGTTCCAACAGATTGAGGATATGAAATTTGGAGGGAAATTTGAGAACATGATAAAGGCAATATATAAAACACAAAAGGCCAGGGTGATAATCAATGGAGATAATACGAAAAGCTTTGAAATAAATAAAGGAGTAAGACAGGGATGTCCAATGTCACCTCTACTTTTTATTTTGACTTTAGAAATGCTATTAACTCAAATTAGAACTAATAAAGAGATAAAAGGGGTACAGGTTAAGACAGAAGAATATAAGACACAGGCATTTGCAGACAATTTGGTCTTTTTTTATAAAGGAACCACTAGAGAGGAAATATTTTGATGACCAAAATAGAAAAATACGGAATAGTGTCAGGATTAAAAATTAATAGAGAAAAGACCGAAATGTTAGTTAAAAACCTAACTGAAAAACAGAAAAGGAAATTAGAAGAGAATCTGGAATTGCAAATTGTAAAAAAGATTAAATATCTAGGAATTTGGCTTACCACAAGATGTTCCTCAATAAAAGAAGATGACTATAAAAAATTGATATTACAAATGAAAAAAGATTTTGAGGCCTGGGGGAAATTACAATTATCATTATTAGGTAGGATTGCGTTGATTAAAATAAATATATTACCAAGACTATTATATTTATTCCAAATAGTCCCGATAAAATTAGAGAATTTTTTTTTGAAGAATTGGACAAAATAACAAACAAATTTATTTAATTGGGCAAAAAAGCATGAATAAACATGAAAATGTTACAAGATAGTAGAAGTAGAGGTGGACTTGGGCTCCCAAAATGGGAAATTTACTACCAAGCAGCTGGATTACTCTGGATTAAGGATTGGATAAACCTAGACAATAAAAGGGTTTTAATGATTGAAGGGCATGACCTGCAGAATGGCTGGCATGCCTTTTTATGGGGAAAACACAAGAAAACACACACATATTTTTATCAACATCAGATAAGAGATGTGCTGTTTCGGACATGGGAAAAAGTTAAAAAAAGACACTATAGGAAAATCCCAAATTGGATTTCACCGATGGAGGCAATGATCCACCCTAACACATTGGATAAAAAAAAAGATGATTAGATACAAAGAATTACTAGATAACCAAGGAAACCTCAAATCAACAGAAGAATTAGAAGAACAGGGAATAATTATAGATTGGTGGCCATATTTACAGATCCAATCTAAACATAAATCAGACCCCACAGCAATTGGATAAAATTTTAACAGGTAAGGAAGGAAAATTTCTAACAAAAACTTATAAATATTTATTAGAGATAGATTTGGAGGAAGAAATAGTGAAAGGGCCAATGATAGCATGAGCACGAAATGTGAGCCGAAATATAAAACTGGAAGAATGGGAAAGATTATGGAACAGAAATTGTAAACTGACATTGTCAACTGTATACAGGGAAAATCAATATAAAATGTCCAATAGATGGCATTTAACATCGGCGAGACTGGCTAAAATGTACAAAAATATGAATCCGGAGTGCTGGAAATGTAAAAATAAGGAGGGAACATTCTATCATATGTGGTGGCTGTGCCCTAAAGATCTATTGGGAACGGATAAGGAACTGGATACAGGAGATAACAAGGGTGCAAATTGAACTCAAACCTGAACTATTTCTTTTCGGTATAATAAATTTAAACAGTGCTGGAAAGGTGAAAACATACCTACAAATGATATGATTATAAAATACTAGAATGCGTGGAAATGAACAAACTTACGCTAGAACTAAAAGACAAGGAGGCAACAGAATTCTATGAGATATGGAACAAATGTTATGATTGGCTAGAACAGAGAAACAAAAAGACATGATTACTAATGTAAATAATTATAAATAATATATATGAGATGTATAACAGTACTGTTAAAGAAAAAAATGTATTTTTACTTTTATTTTTGTTGTATAGTGAAAAAGGAATAAATAATTTTTTTTTTAAAAAAAGAGAAATGTAAAGTTGGATTTAGTAGTGTGAGCTAAAGCATTTTTGCTCCAGTAGTAGATGGTTGTTCAAGGTGGGAGACAACCCTAACCCATTGTACTGGATTTCAGATGCATTTTGCAGATAGGTAGAACAATGTGAAGGTTTGCAGTCAGCATGTTGAGGTAGATGTTTAGTCTCATAAAACCTCCTGATATCTTGCCTTCACTTAAGTATATCTTGCCATTTTGAGATAGTGAGATCACTGTTATCTTAGACTGAGCTTTAATTGTGGGTCTGAACTCTTCCTGAGTCATCACCATGCCATCTGTTCTTTGATTATCAGTTCACTGTGATAATCAGTTCAGTCAATTTCTGGATGGGTTGGGATCTCAGAGATGAAATATTATTACTTTATGACTATATTGCTGCACTTATCCCACTCTTTGATCCAATGTCACAATGCTTCCCAGTTTGGCTCCGTGGGGAAGTAAATCATAGGGTATTTGTTGTATTTTTGTACTTTTTAAAAACATATACAGTATATGTTGAAAATAGATAGAAAGCATGACTTCAACAGGAAATGTACTTCACTTGGACAAGAGAACTGCAGCTGGCAAAGCTAAAATTCAGCTAGCCATGTTTTTGTTTTTTTTTTGTCTGACTCATATGTGTTCTTGTTGTACAGGCTACCTTGCTGCTGTCTCCTTGCTTTGGATGACTTACCTCTTCTGACAATTACCTCACTTTCTTACCATCACAAGCTATTATTCAGAGGCAATTTACACTGATAATACTATGCACAGAAAACTGATAGGAAACCCATAATAGTGTGCTATTCCAAGAGATTTTTTTTTTAACTGAACACATCAGAGAGGGATATTTACCCTTTAAATAATATATTTGTAAGCTTAAGGTTTGAGCATCACCTGGATGCAAATGGACAGGAGAAATCTTTTACCTTTATCTTTATTTTTAGGGTGTTTCCAATATAATTATTTATTTCTTGGGATAATAGTGTAATAGACAATGATATGTAATAGGATAATAGCAGTCCAGGTTTGTGTACAGAATTTTACCTACTGTTTTTCACTTACTTCCATTTCTGAAGTTTGCACTGGAGAAGCCTTGTTGAAAGGTGAGGTGCACCACCTGCAAAAAATTGTGATTTTTACTTCTGTACCCAGTTCTTTCAGACAGGAGACCCTCAGTGAAAAATATCTACAACTGTTATAAGATATTTCTAACCATTATGATGGGAAATAAATGATAGATATCAGCTCATTGATTTTCAGTTCGTCTAAAGATTTTTTCCTTCCACTCTTCTGATGTGCATACTGTATAGAAATGACAAGCAAGAGTAGTTGTTGTCTACTGCTGGTGCATGAAAATTTTTATTATGAATTTTATATCCCTGTTTTATATTGGCAACTTGGATGGTTCTTATTATGTGAGTGGTCAACATTCCTGCTCGAAGTTGATGGTCATGGAATAAGGTCAGTCATAGTTAATCCATCAAATAATTCATTCTACTCACATAATAATGTTTGGTAAGATGCAAAACTCAATATGTGTTTAATATAGAAATCAAAGAGAAATGTATATTTCAAGAATTCCAATGATTTTTTTTTTTGCTTATCCAAATGAAACCTGTGGTACAGGAAATGTTAAGTTGGGTCAGAAATATGTGTGTATATCTGTGTATATGTATCAGTTTTTGTGTGCTATATTGGTAATACAGAGTAAATACTGTCTACGAAAGCTATCAGGTTATGAAAAGTCGATAGATATATATGTATGTTATTCTGTACACATTGCTGAGTGACTATTAGATCCTGGACAATAGCATTAGAAGCAACTCTTGAGACAAAGGAACCTCTCATGAGCTTTATGTCACATTTGATTGGCTGCTGGAGAGTGAAATGTCACTTGAAACTTTGTCTGTCAGAAAAACGTAAAGGTGACTTGGGAAATAGATAGTGAAATCTCCTTGAAGTTGAAAATACAAGACGAATAGTTAAAGTAAATGGAAGGGGGTAACTATAAATGGAATATAGATTGACTGGACAGATGAATGCTTGAACACAAATAAAAAAGATATTTCTATGATATCAAAATTGAACAGATAAAGTTGACTCCTTTGAGGATAAATTTCAAGATATGGAAAGAAAGATGGAGATTTCACAAGAAGATATCCTTATGTCTCAGTATAGAGAAATGGAATATGCTCTGAGGATCAGGGGTCTTAAGGAAGACATGAATCAAGACCTGATGGAGATGGTGCTTACTGATCTAGCTGTTGCTATGAATATGGATAAAGGAGAATTACGCAGAGAAGTCGAAAAAATTTATAGAGTTAATTCTTGGATTGCGAAGCAGAAGAATTTGCCTAGAGATGTTGTGATTTATTTTACAAAGAAGTCTCTGTGCAATGAAATTATACAAGCTTTTTATAATAAGAGGTTCCAGATTGCTGCCCAAGATATCATTATTTTAAAGGAAATCCCATCCAAAATTTTAAGAAATAGGAAAGATTTTGCTTTCCTAGCCAATGAGCTTAAAGCTAGATTGATGCCATTTAGATGGGAGATCCTAACGGGTATTGTTCTGAGCCATGCAGGGATGCGTTACAGGTTGAACACGGTTGATAAAGCTAAAGAGTTCTACAATACGGTCCTGGGTGCAGGCTCAGCTTCATCTATTCAGAAACCTTTGAGTGGCAAAGAGCTGGAACAGCAATCTGAGGCATTAGGTCTGATCTCTGCTGGGATGTTGCAAGCTGAATGGCAACGTCAAACAGAGGTTAAAGAGCAGAGGATGACCCATGCAGCATATAGACGTAAGGAGAAGGAGCAACGCAAGAGAGAGACTAAAGAATCTTCTTCCGAAAGTGTTTCATTGCCAGTGGGAGGAGCAAGACCCAAGAGTTCTGTAACAGATGCAGCAATGGCAGATCTCCAGGGAGTCTTCTCCAGGCTCCTGGCCAAGGGAGATGGCAAAGTTCCTGACCTGGAATGTTAACGGGTTGAATTCCCCACAGAAAAGAAGGAAATTTTTTTTACTATTTAAAGCAACATAATAATGATGTTATTTGCTTACAGGAAACTCATATTCTACTTAAAGACCAGAAGTATTTAGTTAATGCCCGTCTGGGATCTCATTTTGTATCTTCTGCTCCTGGGAAAAAGGGGGGAGTGGTTATTTATGTGAAGCAAAATCTACCAGCTTCTTTGGTAGAATCAGATCCCCAAGGAAGATATGTGATGATTGAACTTGGTTTATATGGTAAGAAAATACTTATAGTGGGACTATATGCACCAAATCAGCAACAGGAACAATTTTATAGATTGTTACATAAAAAAATAATTTTGCTGGACTATAGATCCGTGGTACTAATGGGTGATTGGAATGGTGTCTTAGATATACAAAGGGATAAGAAAGGTTCTTCTCCTCTCTTTAAACAGGCAAAATTACCTAAAGCTTTTTTTGACATGAAGGAGGATTGGGAATTAAGGGACTATTGGTGGGAATGTAATCAAGAGGAGAGAGACTTCACTTTTTTCTCAGATAGACACCAATCCTTTTCAAGAATTGACTTCTTTTTGATCACAACGGACTTATATAATAGAGTAAAGAATGTAAAGATTTTTCCTAGATCGTTGACGGATCATAGCCCAGTTTGGATGGAGCTGATTCAAGAAAAGGAGGAGAGAAGATCCTGGAGGGTGAATGAAAATTTATTTAGACAAGAAAAGAATGTTCAAAAGTTAAAGGAGTGTTTAAAGGATTATTTTGCTTTAAATATGTATAAGGGGACCTCAATGTCAATGGTATGGGATGCAGGTAAAGCATTTATGCGTGGGATCTTGATAAAAATGAATAACCTTCACAAGCAAAAGCAGATTCAGAAATGTAAAGAATTGGAAGATGAAATTAAATTAAAAGAAAATTCTTTGATTTTAAATCCTTCAGATGAAGGTATTAAAGAATCTATAAAGTTGTTAAGAACACAATTTAATATGTTGCTGGTGGATCAAGCCGCAACTAACTTATTGTTTATGAAACAAAATACATTTTGTAATGCCAATAAACCAGGGAGATGGTTGGCTTATCAATTAAGAAAGAAACAGAGACAGAGAATAATAGATAAAATAAATTATAAGGGTAAATTAGTTTTTCAGAAGGAATTGATCAAGAAATCTTTTTTAGATTATTATCAAAAATTGTATAAATCTACTAATGTGCAAATCTTAGATATAAACAAATACTTAAGTGAGGCTAGTTTCCCTAAATTGACAGAGGATCAGAAACATGAAATTAATGGCTTAATTACTAAAGAAGAAATTGCGATAGCAATTAAACAATTGAAGTCAGGGAAAGCACCGGGTACGGATGGGCTGACAGCTGTTTACTATAAAGTTTTAATGGAGGAGATGATTCAACCATTAGGTGATCTTTTCAATGATATCTTACAGGGCTCAGAGATTCCTCCCTCATGGCGTAGTGCTTTTATATCTCTGATTCCAAAGGAGGATCAAGATCTTACCTTACCAAAGAATTATAGACCTATATCTCTTTTAAATGTTGATTATAAGATATTTGTTAAAATTCTAGTAAATAGGCTTATGAGGGTTGTGCCTTATCTTGTGCATAAAGACCAATCTGGGTTTATAATTGGCAGGTATATGAAAAATAATGTCAGACAAATTATTAATTTATTAGAATACTTAGACAAGAACAACCAAGTCTCCGCAGGGCTGATATTTTTAGATGCTGAAAAAGCCTTTGATCAATTGAATTGGCATTTTATGTTAAGAGTAATTGAAGAGATGAACTTTGGTGAAAAGATATTACAAGCTCTTACGGTAATCTATCAAAAACAAACGGCACAACTTATTGTCAATGGAGGTCTGTCAGAGGTTTTTACAATAGAGAAAGGTACTAGGCAGGGATGTCCATTATCACCGTTGTTGTTTGTTTTAACACTGGAAATACTGTTGATCAAAATTCGAGAGTCGCAGGAAATTAAAGGAATAGAAGTTAACAAAAAAGAATATAAGTTAAGAGCTTTTGCGGACGACTTGGTGGTTACTTTGTCGCAACCTACCTATTCTGTAGTAAAGTTGCTACAGTTGATTCATTATTATGGTTTGGTTTCGGGTTTTAAGATTAATATTAATAAGACTAAAATTTTACCTAAAAATATGACCATTCAGGAGAAGCAGACTCTGGCTAACTTGACGGGTTTTGAAATTGTCAATAAGGTAAAATATTTGGGGGTGATGTTATCTGTTTCCAATGCAAAATTATTTAAAAATAACTATGAAAGGTTGTGGGTTAGTGTACAGAAGGACTTGAAGAATTGGGAGAAGCTGCAATTATCTCTCATGGGAAGAATTGCAGTGATAAAAATGAATATTCTACTCAAGTTTCTTTTTTTGTTCCAAATGTTACCGATTTTGAAGAATGAAATTAATTTAAGTGAATGGCAGAAAGGTGTTAATAAATTCATCTGGGCAGGGAAAAAGCCAAGGGTTAAGTTTAAAATCATGCAAGACTTCCGTGAGAGAGGTGGACTCAAGGTACCGAATTTGAAATTATACTATGATGCGGTGGTTTTAACATTAATTAGTGACTGGGTAAATTTGACAAATCTTGAGATACTCCATCTAGAGGGATGGGACTTACTCTTTGGGTGGCATGCCTATTTAATATTCAATAAAAAAGTGGACTGGGCTTTCAAATCTCACATTATAAGAATTTCCTTACTTAGGATTTGGAGAAAATATTATAAAAGTGATTTCAAAGTACCATTATGGGCTATACCTTGGCATGCGATAGAAGGAATAAAAAGGGGTGTTAAAATGGATATGGTGTCTTATAGACAGCTACTCAGATGGGACGGACAAAATTGGCAGTTAAAATCACGGGAAGAGTTAGCACAAGAAAATAATATTTATTCTTGGTTTCAATACAGACAATTAGCAGATAGATGGAAGGTGGATTATAAGGTGGGTTTTCTTAGAGAAGATGAATATTTTATTAAGCAAGTGAAGGATCAAAGACAAACTCATATTAAGAGAATTTATGGGGTTCTAGTTGAATTGGACTCAGAAACGGAATTAATTAAAGATTGTATGATTAGATAGGCGCAGAATTTTGGTGAACCAGTTCCATTGGATATCTGGGAAATTATCTGGGTGAGAAATGTCAAATTTACACAAGCACAGAATTTAAGGGAGAATTTTTATAAAATGTTTTATAGATGGCACCTTGATCCACAAAAAATGTCTTTCATGTACCCTGACCTACAGCCTAAATGTTGGAGATGTGGTTGTTTGGATGCCACCTATTATCATATTTGGTGGTCGTGCAGAGAGATAAAAGCCTTCTGGATTAAGATATGGTGGAATATTCAGAGAATTTTTAGAAGGAGGGTAAAATTTACTCCACAACTATTCTTGTTAGGTATAGTTACTGATTGTGATACAAAGGAGGTTACATTGATGTTAAATTTGATTACAGCCGCAAGGCTGTTAGTAGGACAATACTGGAAGAAGGAATCTTTGCCTACAATGCAGGAATGGTTTCTTAAAGTGTCTTATTTGGCGGAAATGGCAAAGATTTCGGCTTTTTTAAAGGAACAAACGCAAGAGAATTTTCTTGCTGTTTGGGATAAATGGATAAAATTTATACAATTTAGATTGGATATTAAAAAATACTACGTAGCTTTTCTATAACTTTTATTTATATATATATACATATATCTCAGTGTTATATTTTTCTTTTATATATATATATAATTTTTTTTAAATTCTTTCTTAATAAAGCCTATATTCTGCTCTGGGAAGCTCAGGGGGGGAAGGGGGTGGGTTTTTTTTGGGGGGGGTTGGGGAAGGGGAGTTTTGTTATGTCATGTTTAGTTTTTTTTGTATATGTTGTTTTTTGTATTGTTATCTTGTTTTTCTGTAAAAATTTATAAAAATTTTTTAATAATAATAAAAAAATTGAACAACATTTAAGTTACCTTTAGAAGAAAATATTTATAGCTCAGGGTTGAATTGTGGGATCCTTGGTGCTCTCTGAACTTTATTGTTTTCTTGAAGAAAATTAGTACTAGTTACCAAACTAGGTAACAACATCAGAGCACCAAGGATGCCATAGATTTATGTTCACAAGTGATAAAGGAAAACATTTTTTAAAATTTCCCTCTAAGGGAATGACTGGCTATGGCTATCACAGAGAAATAATAGAACTATTGGCCCTGGTTAATTATTATCTATATTTGGACATCTGAATTGAACCTGAATCTATGACTCAATTATAGAACTTGTTTCCTAGCAAAAAATAGTTATATTTTCTTTTCTGAATCTTTGTTATTTCATTGTAAAAACTTGGGTTGATTGAATGAACTTTGTTTTCCACACACCATCAGCTTGAGCAAAAGTATATCAACTGTGGCTGCGAAAGCAGACAAGGGCAGGTTGTGTGGGTGGACCCTCTCAAGCCACATATGCAAGAAATATGCCTCAAGACATCTTTATACAGGGGATATATTGTGGAATATAAATACATTGTATACAGTATGGAATTCTATACTCTACCTTGGAAAGCCTTTAAGAAGGCCATTAAGGCTTTTTAGACATTTTTTAAAATCACTTTGACCTTTGAGAAATAGTTAAAGTACTGCTATTTTGGAATAACTAGTTTTTAGCAATAACTGTATGTGAAAGGAAAAATATATTACAGGACTTAAGACTGCTTTAATACTATTCAGAAAAAAATTGTAATCATACTGTATTCTCTTATGTAGATTATAATTGCTTGTGACAATTATGCTGGGATATAAATTATTACATCCCATGATTTCTATTTTATGTATGTTTGTGATACAATTAAACTACATAGGGAATAGCATTTATTCTTTTAGATGGAACTTGTTGTAAAGTAGATAACCCCAAATGTGTGAAATAGTCATAAGTGTTGGCCTATCTTAAAATTAACATGTGGTCTTTTCAATTCCATGCATTGGTCTGAGTGATTACTAAATCTGCATTCAAATTCTAATGATTTTGTGCTTATAACTGTATTGTTAGAGAGCCACTCTGTGTAGTGGTTAAAGCATCAGACTAAAAATCAGAAGTCTATCAGTTTTTGTTCTGTGTTCAGCTTGAAGCCAACTTGGTGACTTTGGATCAGTAACTGTCTGTCAGCTCTGCAAAGTCCCAGTACGATTCTCAGAATACAGAATTTTGTACATGATAAAGAAGGCAGCCAAAATAAGAGGAAACAGATAAAAAAATAATGAAAATTATGTACCAACTGATTATTATTTTTTACTCCCTCCCACAAAATGACTTTGCTAGTTTCCCTTCAAGTATTGTTAGGTCTTCAGTTATTTTGGTCATAAAAAGTCATTTCCTCTTTAGCAATCAAATTAGCTCTCCTAAAGGCCTTTTCCATTGCAGGCCTCAGACAACTACCTCACCCTCCTTTCTTCTTTATGGTGTCCTTTAAAAAAATTTTTTTATCCTTTAAAAGAGAATGTTTATTGTTATAATTATATTACATTTTCTTTATATTCATTTCTTGAATTATTGTAGTCTGGCATTATCCAGATGTGGTAGATTTAGACTGACAGTCACTGGAGAGGTCTAGATTATAGAATTTGTAGTCTTCACGTTTGAAATTAATTTGTAAGAAAGACCTATTTGTAAGAGTATCTTTTTGACACCTACCTATTTTAAAATGTATTTTCTACCCTTAAGATATTTATGAATGCTTCTATTTTAATTAAAAAATTATTCTATCTCAGGTTTTTTTACCCTTGTATTGTGCATTTCTTTTGAAACCTGCCTCTAAAAGGTTGCTGGCTGGATAATAGATTTGCCACATAAAACACTCTCAAAACATTTTTTTTTAAATTTTGCAGCTTCTGTGGGGAGAGGTTTTGAGAAAAGGCAGTTGAAAGACTAATAGTGTGAAATTACATATGACAATGGCTAGGGTTTCCCCCCATTTTCTAAATGAATACCTCTTTCTGAAATACAAGAGTTCATCTTATAAAACTTCCACAGAGCTAGCTATCTCCCATATGGATTGTATTTTATTCCTAGAATTGTTTTTTTTAAATGGTGACATTGGGTGTTCACATATAAGATGGTCATATTTGACTGTGATTCCAATTACAAACTGGTGCCATCTCCAAAACTGCCATGAGTTTTAATGAAACCATTGCTGCTTTAACACATAACTTGTATCATTTTTAATAGAGCCTTATTAAAGGATTATTCAGCATGGTTATTCTTAACCATGGTGATTTCTATACTAGTTAGAAAGCTGACATAATATAAGAATTAAATTCACACATCAACTCCAGACATGTTTATTTTGAACTTAATTCTACCAAATTTAGTTGATTCTAAACCTAAGTAAAGATGACTGAGGCTTACAGACATATAACCTGACCATGTACATATTTATTTCTGACTTATTGTTCAGCTCAATATATGTATTTCAAAGTTGTATTTCCAATAAAGTTGTATTTCTTCCCAACTGCCTTTCTTAGAAATTGCTTGGAATTCTAGGAGTTGGTCTGCATATGTAGTCTACATAGATTGGGAAGGTTATTTCAAATATTCTGTCTCCAATATGAATAGGCATGGATGACATCAGATGCATAACAGCTTTAGGGGAAAAAGGCCTTTTAAATTTGCATAGATTTTTCATATATTGTCTGGCCATTTAATAAATAGAAGGCTGATTGGTATCTAGGTAATTAGTGGTATGTAGCCAATCTGGGATGATCTCAAAAAAGCTAAGCAGGGTCAGGTTTTGTTAGTACTTGTTTGAGAGTTCACTTGAAAATTTTGCAGTTCTTAACTATCCTGGGAACTTTGAAAAGGCCCAGAAAATTACAGTGATAAACTACTTTTGCATTGTTTCCAAGGTTACATTATGGACATATTTAGCTATGCCCCAATAATCGAATGTGATATGGTTTGCTAAGAGCGATGACTTTTGCTGCTGAATCAAAAAGAATTCCCACAGATTTATTCAGAGAACCAGAATCATTTCATCTCATTGACAAGTTTTCCCAGAATCAGCTAGTATCTAATATGCTACTTCTTTATTATTTAATTACCTTCTATTTACTAATTGTTTTCCAAAACAGTATATCATCTGATATAGATTATGAGGAGAAAAGACAGCAAGACAAGAAAGATGAGTCTTGGATGGAGTAGGAAGAATGTGAGTAAATGTCATTGTACTTGGACTCTTTCAAGATGAGGGGAGATGTAACTCAACTAAAAATGATACTGTGTATTTGAAAGATTTGGAATGATGCATTGTTGTTAGTTGTGAAGTCGTGTCCAACTGATCGTGACCCCATGGACAACGTTCCTCCAGGCCTTCCTGTCCTCTACCATCTTCTGGAGTCCATTTAAGCTTACACCTATTGCTACACCTACTGCTACCATCCAGCCACCTCATTCTCTGTCGTCCCTTTCTTCTATTGCCCTCAATCTTTCCCAGCATTAGGCTCTTCTCCAGTGAGTCCTTCCTTCTCATTAGGTGGCCAAAGTACTTGAGTTTCAACTTCAGGATCTGGCCTTCTAAAGAGCAGTCAGGGTTGATCTCCTCTAGGACTGATCGGTTTGATCGCCTTGCAGTCCAGAGGACTCGCAGCCCTCTTCTCTAGCACCATAGTTCAGAGTATGATGCATACAATATAACAAATGACCAAAAAGCTGGCTTAACTGCTATTCAGTTTTTCATTTGGGTGTGCCAAGAAATAAAAGGTAGATCTGATACTAAAATGCTGAAATTTTCTTTCTTACAAACTATAAATACAAATAACAGAAAATGTTGTTTCAAGGTTCTCTGTTGAAACACGTGAAACAATAACAAAATTTAAGTTGTTTCAGTATCCATGAAAGGAAATGTTACATTGAATTTATTTACCAGGAGAGACTCATAAGAAGTATTAAATTTAAATTATCCTATATTTTGTCTGAGTTAGTTGAATGACCTGGAAATTTCCAGGACTATTGATTTAGCCTTTTTTCATTCTTGAAGAAATGGGCAGTTCTCAGTCTGACTGGTTTTAAAAAATTGGAAGGGTAGAGGAATAAGCAATTTGTATTTGGCTAGACATTTCTTCATCACCGGAATAGAATATAACTGGCTGTATAAAATTACTTGCTCTTCACAGTTATCTTGTTGCTAAGCTTGATTTGTAGTCAAAGTAAGTTGAAATATAAGCTTTATTATTGGGATTCAGTTAATATTCATTGCTGTTATATTATATGGACCCAAGAGAAAGGTAAGAAATGTTGTTACCAGCTGGAACTGTGGAATAATAGGCCCATGTTGAGTTTCCCCATGGAAAATGTGAAAGAACTCATTTTGTGTCAAAGTAATTGCACTGGCAGGTGCTGTGAGCAACTGTGCTATGGTTACAACACTGCTGTGTTGCCCTACTTACCACAATTGTTGATATAGCTACAAGAATAACTTCTGCTTTTATAATCCATCCAAATGGCCTAAATGAACTTTATAAACCATGGGGAATGCAATAGCTGGAGATTAAAAGGCCAGATATTTAATTGTGGAAAGGATGCATCTATGTAATAATCTATCATGTTTTAGTTATTCACTCTGAAGAAATACTAGACTGACTATTCGAGATGCCAGAATTTTAGTTAACCAGATTAATTGTATTTAGTTAACTTAGATTGAAAGAATTCATATCAAAGGTTCATTAATGTAGAGAAGTGATATTGTATCATACGTTGTCTTATCACAGTCCAATTTATGATAAGATTTTTTAAGCTGGTCGCTTCCAAAATATCTTGACCTTTTGTCATGAGATCTTGAAAGTCTGTATGTTGTCCAAAGAGGCTATTAATTTGTGGATCCCTTCTCTGATTGGTCATGATCTGTCAGAGAATTTGAAATGTTTAATTATCTGCATCATAATTTGTGAGTGAACAGGAAAATTACAAACCAAATCCAGTGCTTTGCTATTCAGTCCTTTTAGTTTGGTAGGATTCATTGCCAGGAAAACATATGTAGGATAGAAATTTAACTCTGGGAAATGAGCAGTGTAAAACAAAACTGTTTCTGTGGATTCTTATTCAGTTGATAAAGGGAGGCATATTGTTCAGCATATGCAACCTCTTTCAACTGTTTCATTTTTGTAATATTTGTTTCTTCATTTTTTTTTTCAATTTTAAATTCAAGTTGTGCAATACTTTTGTGGCTTTCTCATTTCACATGTACTTTGCATTGGAACAGATATCATTGCTTTCTTTTTGAGCTAATTTTGTTCTCCAGCATTTACATCAATAATACTATAAAGTAAACCAGACTAAGAGACAGTGAGGTCTATTATATACAGAGAAAACTGGTTCAAGTGCAAGACATGCACCATGGTCCAATGATACTGCTTTTCAGAAATGGCTGGCATATACTTTTTGGTTCAAATAACCCAGCTTCTGAGAAACTTGAAAGATGAAGTTTTTAGTCTGGTGTGAGTGAAATTGCCAATATAAATTGACTTTATAGAGACAGGACGCAGGAAGGCAGAGCTCTGCCTTCTGCACCTGATTTCGCCCTGCTGGGGGCCCTGAATAAGCCTAAAGTCACCCTGAAGAGACAATAAAAAGGGAGGGGTGCCTTGTCAATCAGGGAGAGATGGTGGTCTCTCTGTTCGATCCAAGGAAAGTCCTCTAAACACCTCTGTGGCTGGCCATTAGCTGCTGACAATCAAAGAACAAAAGCTTTAATTAGTACATCTTAAATAGCATGTTTGGACTGGGTGAGAATATTGATCCTTTCTTTACTATTTTACAACTGAATTTCCGGGGAAAGGCTCCCAAGAAACTTAAAACCTCTGGATGTGAATGGAAGTGGCATTTTAATTTTTTTATGGGAGGCAGAAATACACAATACTGAAGTGAAAGTAATACAAAACTACAGTTTTGATAAATCTGAGAACTGAGATAATTGCTAAGATTTTCTCCTTGGGGAAAACTATTATTGAGGTGAAATATAAGAACTCAACTCTTTGTTTTAAGAGTGGAAAATGGACTTTGAATGACATCTAGTGGTGGATTTGAGTATAGCACTATAACTAGCTCCTTGGCTGCTTGATGACTTTCAGCTGGCAATAAAGGACAATATTTTGGCATATTTATCATCCTGACCTATAAATGCTTACTGAGCTGGGACTTTTAATCTCAAGAACTAGTCAGAGAGAAAAAAAATTGGCTTTTAAATACGTCTGGCTGTAGGGACAAGATCAGAAATGAGGAGGTGATAAGCCACCTGGAAAAGCCAAGGGAAATCATCAAAACAATTAAAAAGTTAGAATATTTCAGACATGTGATGCGACACCCAGAAAAATTTGGCATACTCCATTTAATCCTCCAGGGAAAGATTGAAGGCAAACAAGAGCCAGGCAGAAGAAGAACATCATGGCTTCAAAATCTAAGGGACTGGTTTAGACAAAACTCAACAGCACTTTTTCATGTGGCTGCTGATAAAAACAGGATCGCCAACATGGTTGCCAATGTCCGATAATGGATATGGCACAACAAGAAGAAGAAGGCTGTAGGGAGGTTGAACATTTTGAACACTTGGAACATTATTGATTACAACCTTGCCTGACTGATAATTTTCAGGATACTTGAGACAAAGGATTACTATAAAAAATTGCTATTAGGACTGGATTATAAAGGCTATATATAAAGACCAGAAAACTAAAGGACATTTTGTTCCACTCTTACTGAAACTGGTGATACTAGAAGATTTCTAGGAATGATGCCTCAAGAAAAAACAAATACCTTTCAGAAGGAAATACTCTCGATGCTATAGCAAATTCATCAAACAATTGTTGCACACAAAGAGGACATAAAAAGAAACCACAATGAGACTAAAAATAACCTAGATGATACAAAGGACCAAATTTCCAAATTGAAGCTACAACTGGAAAGCTCCCAGACAACGACTACAAGGTATGAACAAATAAATCAGAAATCAGAGGATGAAGCAGAAGAAATGGAACTAAAGATGGAGGAGATAGGAGAAGGGAAATATGGATTGCCGTACACAAATAAAACACTGCAAGATCTACCTACAACAATGAAAATACAAAAGACCCTTTACTCCTTTCTCCAAAATACATCTGATGACAAGGAAGAAGATTCTAGAAAATGGAACATAGGGCAGGCAGGGGAAATGTCTATTGAATACTCTACCTAAATTGTTTTTCATATATATATATATATATATTCTTTAAAATGTTAAAAATGTGAATCCTGGGCATCATATTAGCCTAAATTAAAAGAAAGAAAAACAAACACCAGGATAGAATAAAACAGACTGTTTAATGTAAATTTTTAGCTTATACGTATCTTAACTATTTTTACATTCAATCTTCATAAACAATCCATATCCTGTTATTAATTTTTCCCCAATTTTTAGTTTCCCATCAATATTCCAACTTAACCTTTGATATTTATAATTTTCAGGCTTTAGGTAACCAAGATTTTCCTTATCTCATTTCATAACAGAATCTAATATCCAAAATACACATTTTATCTATTTGAATATAATCCTGTTCTATTTCCTAAAAGTTATCTATTTCCCACCACATTAAATATCTACTTAATAATACAATATCCCTTTTAATAAATAAAAACCATTATATATATTACCTGGGTTAATCAATAAATCAAACATATTCATAATAATTAATTTTTTCCCTTTTAGGTCTAATTTTTAAATATTAAACAGATAAAATCCTTACTTTCAACTAATTTTCAAATATTTTAAATCTAATGACCAGAATTAGATTTATCTCAACTTCTCTCTTTAACTCTCTAATTCAGGGCTTTTCAGCCTTTTCACTGATTGTACCACTTTTAAATATGGCAATATTCAAGTACCACCAGTCACCTAGTAAGATGTCAAAAACTTGATGACAAAAAAAACCCCAGTAAAAGTGATAAAATACAGGTAATCCTAACCCCCCCTTTAATATCATCTCTTCCCTCACCCCCTTTAATATCATCTCCTCCCTCACCCCCTTTAATATCATCTCTCCTTCAGCTAGACCCAGGCAATGCTTCGCGCAGCTCCAGCTGAATCTCTGCCTGAAGACTGACTGAGGCTGCCTGCCACCCCCAATCAGCTGGAGCTACATGCGCTGATCTTGGGCTCTCCACAGGACCCAGGCAGGCAATGCCTCATGTAGCTCCAGCTGAATCTCTACCTGAAGACTGGGTGAGGCTGCTTGGCACTCCCAATCAGCTGGAGCTGCCTGCACTGATCCTGCTGATCGTCATCCACTTTTACACTTTTTAAAACATTTTTTTACATTGCTGTTCAACCCATTGTTGAACATCTGCTAAGTGTCAATGTACCACTAGTGGTACACGTACCACCAGTTGAAAACCTTGCTCTAAGTAATAATATGAAATCCCCTCTAATAAATCAAAACCCCAATTTTCTACATCCTTATTCTGGCTTTCTTCCTTTGTCAACTAGGCTTCCATATCAGTGCTTTTAGATCATCAAATAGATCTCCCTCTATTATTATATATGTTATTTGAAATAATATTAGTAAAATATGATGAAGATGTCTGTATCTAATTTTGTATACATCAATAGTACTAAGAATTGTAATTGTTTATTGAGGGGAAAAGGAAAAAATATGGGGGAGAAAGGAAGATCAAGGAAAAAATACTGGATTGTGCAGTACTGAATAAATTTATATTGAAGAAGTTAATGTTAAATATCTGAACCCAGACATGTTGTTTATTAAGCTCTAAAGATTGTAATTTTTAAAAATTAATAAAACCTATAAAAATAAATAAATAAATTGCCTTTATATAAAGCTTGATTATAGTACTTCCCTTCCAGCTTTCTGAGAGAAAAGATAAGGGCTTCAGTGGGACCCCTCCAGTGGGTCAAGTGAGCTATTAAATTTTTCTATAGGTAAAGCTTCTTTCTTTGCAGTTCAGGTTC
This sequence comes from Crotalus tigris, assembly GCF_016545835.1. Lineage (NCBI taxonomy): Eukaryota > Metazoa > Chordata > Lepidosauria > Squamata > Viperidae > Crotalus > Crotalus tigris. Next base: position 1,109,690 of record NW_024096634.1, on the reverse strand, counting down.
CAAGTTCAGGAGAACATCTGTCAGGGCAAGATTACAGCAGGTGTTTGGAAGCTGGGATTGGTGAAGATAATGTAGAATTCAATGGTGTATCATGAGCTGATGATGATGATTTGGTCATGGCATAGTTTGTAGAATAGCAGAGATCAGTGACTGACTCAAAATAATTCAAGGTTGAATAATTTAGACTGGATTTCCATGGTCATAACTATAAGCATATTTATTGCATATTACAATATCTTATTGGCCTTGGGGAAACTGCAATGGTCATAAGTGTAAAAAATGGCCATAAGTCATTTTTTTCAATTTTGCTGTAACTTTGAACAGTCACTAAATGAACTGTTGTAAGTTGAACTCTACCTATATATCACAAAGGCTTATTAACTACTGGAGAGACCAAGTGGCATACGAAGACCTAATGAAGAATAGAAAAGAGACATGGCAAGGCACAATATTATATGGACAATACATTAAAAAAGCAGATAATAAGAAAATCTGGCAATGGCTAAGAGCAGGAAAATTGAAGTAAGAGACAGTTCTTATTTGAAAGCAAGTGGTATTTCTTACAGATCTCCCAAAGCAACATTGTGTTCCATTGTTACGTGGTTGCTTATAGTCAGTCTGCACAACAATGACTTACTAATTTTTCTGACTGCCTCAGGTACGGATGTATCTATCAATATATCTTTATAGATGTTGATATTCTCCATTCAAAAGTGAAGTTTCAAATCAATTGTTTATTTCCTATCTTGATGACATACATGTTTTCCATTGTAGCCAATGTAACCACAAAAGGGCTTAAAGTAAAAGCAATGATAGCCAGATACATTTTGATTTCACTGGTTCAAGCATAAAATTGGTAACTCACTTCAAATTAAAACTTTGTACAGTAACACAACCCACTTTAGGGTGTACTTTGGAAGAACCTACTTCCTCAGATCTATATGCTATTTTCAATTATTTTATATAAAACATTTCTATGTACCATTTCCAAAAACTAGTTTAAGGCAGAATTTAAATCCTGAGGGGTTTCCCTCCAAGGATTCTATGCATAGATCTTCCTATCAGTGGGCCATACAGAAGGAATGTTATCAGATCTAACAGATTTCTGGGGTCTTATAAGAGCTAATATTGTGGCATTCTGAGCATGGTTTACTATCTTTTCTGTGTGTGGATAATATATTTTGCTTGTTCACGTTGGAGGGTGGTAGTGGACAAGCTATAGGAGTAGCTATAACAACCTTTGCCTCTGATTTTTGCCTTATTGTTTTAAGCACACAGGAATCATTGAGCAGGCCTGCTTTTTAAAAGTTTATAGTTTAATTTCTCAAGAAATCAGTGACTGTAGACGTTCATATAAGATGTCCCTTCTTCTTCTGGGTTGTATTACTGAAGAGAAATAGCTCTCTAAATTTAATCTCTCTGTACAAAAAATGAATGTTTGGTATGTGTGTTGACACACCAGTTTCAAAATAATGTTCAATGTATAAAAAGTCAGACATGTAACTGCGAATCACAAAACTAAGATGAACGATGTGGGATTATGCACACATTGAGTGAAAAAGAATTTTTAATAAAAAATCTTTATAGAAATAGGCAAGAAAGATGATTCTTTGTTTTGGAATGACTTTCAAGATTCCCATTATATGTTCATTTATCTTCCCACGGTGTTGTTTTGGAAGTCTATAATAGGAATGTTTGTATGATAAACTTGATTATAAACTAGATATCATCATTATTAAGGGAACTTGTGGCCTGTCTTCTTATGCCTCTCAAGCCTTTTCCCGAGCCAAAAATATTGCTTTGAAATTTCCTTTCTTATTGCTGAACTATAGAAATAGAATAGAACTTTGGATGAGTTTCCATAGGATAATTATTGGCACCAGGGCTCAGCCATTACTGAACTGAACATAGGCTAATGTAAGCCTTTAAAGACATTCTCATCATAACACAATGTATGATACAATAAGAAAACAGTGTAAACATTATCATCACAGGAAAGCCATTTTCTCATATTGATTGGCATCATTTTATTGAGATAAAAAAACACACACCTGACCTATGTGGTTATCTACTGAAAACTGCTTTTAGTTTTCAATTAGCTTGAAAGATTCAGGACAGTAGTTTCTTGGTGGTAGCATTGCTGTTTTATCTTTACAGCTGGTTTTCCAAATATGCTTCAAAAGGTACTTAGAATGAAGAGATCAAGTTAAGACCTTTTTAACCTATTTAGAATATGAGCTGTTTTCTTTTATCAGTTTTGGTTGTTTGAATATAATTAGATTTCCACTGTTCGTTTATTGATTTTTTTGTGAAATTAATAAGATCTGATCAGAGTAGCTATTGTATAATGACTTCTAACATTTTGTTAGTTCTATAAATATTGAGAGCATTAGAGGGAACATCAAATATGATTTTTTTTTCACTGCTAAAGTGGGAAAGACTTGATCTTTGATTCTCACTTATTTGAAATAAGTGAGACTTGAGAGTGGTTCACTTTGGTAGGATTATGCCCATAGTCTCTGATTAAGAGGACATGGGCATAAGAAATATAGTTCATTTTCCTTGCTTCAGCTCATTGCTTTGAGTTTCAAGAGGAAAGACAGATCTAAAACTAGTATGGTGTTATCCAGGTTCATGATGTAGAATCAGAATTCATGTGCCAGCATTCATATATATGTCTATAAAACATATGCATAATTTGTATTTCAGAGGTCTATAAAAACATGTCTTTCTCATGATGTGTGACTGGAATATGAGAAAATATAAAAGCTCCATCTGGCTCTCATATTGTTTATTCCTGGTGTTATGTGGGGAAGGATAATGGTGGTATGGAAGAACAATCCTTAAGCTGAAAAATATGCTGTTTGGAAGAGTTGTATTTTCTTCAAATGTAGTGACATCATCTTACTCCCCTTTAGTACCACTGGATAGTTCCCATATCCCTCATCCCCAAACACCAACATTTCTCAGCTGCCAGAATCCCCCAGGATAACAGTACTAAAATTTAATCTTGATTTATTTTGTTTTGTTTTTTCAGGAGAAGGTAGAATGTGTAAATTAGGTTATCTCATCTCTGTAAGGCTTTATCCAAATTGTTTGTTTGTTTTAAAATCAACATAACGGACCAAAAATTTCAGCTTTGTTGGTGTTATAACTCTATTACTGAAGCAATGGGGTTTTCTTCAGAGGAGCATAGACCTCAGCCAGAAAAAGATTCCCTAGAGTACATATATAATCATAATGTAGCTCATCATCAGTGAAATAAGTGAAAGCATTTGTGGTCACATGTTGGACTTAAAAAGAGCTCTTATTTGCTGACCAACAGGATTAGAAAGTATCTGCACTATTTTCTTTTTGTGTTACACTGATGGATTTTTTTTTTTAAAAAAAGAAAAGCCCTTTCAAATCAGGATAGAATGTCTACAGCTCTCAGCTCACCAGCTTTCCTTTCTGTTTCACGTACATCTTTTAAGACATTTGGTTTAGCTTAAGCTGGAGATTTGTAGTTTCTGTGGAAATCTGCTGGCAACAAAACTTTGCTTGTTCTTCCATAGCAAAATACCAAGAGATGTTTAACCATATGTATTAAGTGAAAAAAAAAAAGAATTAAAAAAATTGTATCTTCTTATGTTGGTTGCAAAGCAGGATTTTTCCCAGAGCAGTTATTTCCTCTTTAGTTTTAACATAAACAATTTAGAATTGCATCTGTTTTAGATTACATTTTGGAAATTGCAAATAGTTATTGACTAGCCTGGTATAGTTTTGACTGAATAAGCAATCAGCTATATACTCTGATAGCCTCATCCAATGGACATGTTGAAGTGAATTTGTGTTCAGACTAGAAGATGTTGACTGATCAAACTAAGCTATTATAATTTGCTTGCATGTGACATAGTTTGTTGTGTGAACTCAACCTATTTGAAACCTATTCTACAACTATAGTTAATTGAATTGTGGGTTGTTAATACTTCAATAAATATGAATAATTCTGTATGCAAGATTTATCTATTTCAGCCAAGGATACCAATAGGATTGCCTCATCTCATTGATACAGTCAGACAGGATATATAAAAAGCACCAGGAAAGCTATTTTATCATCAGGTACAAGTGTCTGCTTCTTGTGTTTACCTAAGGCTACCAAATCAGGGAAGCAAACATCCTCATAGACACAGAAATCTTTACTAGAATCTGGAGATCATCCAGGCATTAGCAACTCAATTTTGGTAATTCAGTTGTTCCATTTTCTATTTACCACCATGAGGGCATAAATTCAATATTGTCTGTTCCCTAAGTGGCAGTATTGTCTTTCACAGTTAGATACCATAGTCTTGTGATACTTCAAGTTCTAAACATTTCAAACTTTCAGAGATCCCAGTCCATTTCATTAAATGCACATGTAACGATAGAATACCAGTCTTTAAGGTGCTACAGGGCTCTATTGCATCAACAATTTCAAATCTAAGTAGCCAAAGTGCCTGAGACATATATTTTATTTCCTTCTGTTTTGCTTTTTTTCTTGAAGTTTTATCCCTCTGTCAGAATTTTTGTTGTCTTTTTGGATCAAATATATTGTCAAAAGCATATTTCTGTCAGAAAAGCCACAAAAACAAAACAGCATGTTTCTAATTTAATTTTATGCCTGGATTTCTTTATTCATTTTGATTGGTTTTATCTTTCTTTTTTCACAGAGAATTGAAGAGGCTTAATAATAAATAATACATTATAATGGAAGCTGAATATTTTTCCTATAAATGGATTGTGGCCATCTCCCAATGCTTGACTGCTCTTTCTCTTAACTGTTAGCATTATTTACTTATGGTAGATAGCCTTTGAGAAAGTCTGTTAGGCTGCAGTTACTCTGACAATTTAAATAAAAATGTGGCTGCTTAGCCTGGGGATCAATGGCAGTCCTCTTTCACTTCTGCTCTGGACACAGGGGTGTCTAGTATCTGTGTAACTCAGGGATATAAAGTTTTTTTTCAAACCAAATGCAGCACTAGGCCTATGGAAAATGTCCCAAGTGTACTGCAAAGAGGAAGTAGGGCTATGACAAAGAAGTTGGCATGGTAAGGACAAGATATTTGCTGTGATGAAATACAACCAATGTGATTGTGTCCTAGAAGTGAACATTTCTCATTTCTGTCATATTTAAATTACTATTTGGCACATAATTAGAAGAGACATGGTGCCTACAGCCAAGGCTTTGGATATTTGTGGGCCTTAGATTTTGAAACTTGGATGTAAATGTTTGGGTAGCTGGAAAGGGACAATATGTATTCAGGCTCCTGCATCTGGTTAAAGCAGTTACTGGAGATTTGGCAGTGAATATAACATACTCAACCTCTTTCATTTATCTCCTGTCAGGGCTCAATGGATACATCGTATTTCTTGAAAAACAGGTCCTCTGATTAACCTGTCAATTCAGAAACCAGAATACAAGCTCCAGGGAGAAAGAAGACATGCTGCTTCAACTGCTTCCAGTTCTGATGAAGTCTGTTTTCAGGTAGACCTTTGAGAATGCTGGTGGCCACATGTGGAGAGCCAAAAGATAGCAAGGCAAAGCTCATCACAGAGGAAGACACCTGGTGCAAACAGAAGCTTTGTAGACTCTGACCCCAATAGAAGAAGGCTACTCAACTTCTCTGGCACCCTGCTGGTGCATAAAAGAGCCTGGGGAATTTAAGGCCGACTCAGAGAGGAAACTTTTCACTGTTAAGTATATTTAGGAATTTGGGATTAGGCTGATGGGGCATGATATATAATATAGCAGCTTTTCTTTTTGTTAAATTAAATTGTTCTAATTCATACTTCATGCTAAAATTATTTAATTAATCATGGTTTGTTGAATAAGGCATACTTATCTGGCATATGTATACAAAACATGTGGCATTTGTATCTTTTACTTAACATAATCAGTGAAAAATACATATGCTGCATGTTTCTTCAGTGTGAATTAAGTGACAAATTAGGCAATATCTGAAGGAAATGTAGCTGAATTATCCTCTTCAAATGAAAATTGAAATGAAGATATTGAGATTTCAGATATTGAATTGTGTCTTAGAATTACTTCTGAGAAGATCTATCTGAAGATTCAGTGGACTCTGACATTTCCAGCTCTGCCCTCTTCCCATATATTTTGAGGCAAAGTTGACAGCAGATTGTGATATGGATTGCATATTTCTTGACACTGACATGACTTTTATCAACTTAGTCTGTTGAACAGTAAAATGCTGATCTTTTGTTTGTGTCTCCTCATTCTTCTGTTAGAAGGCATAGTTGCCTGGTGTGAAAGAAAGAATTTGTATGTATTCTGCTGCACTTTTAAAAAATATTTCTTCTTTCCTGAGTGATCCTCTACCTTTTCCGTACGAGAGCCTTTTATATTTATTTCTTTAACTTTTAAATTTATTGAAATGTAATATAGTTTTTGGGTCATTCCACGTGAAGTGGTCTGATTTCAGAATAGTGTCCTGCTTGACCATGTCTCGAAGTTGCTGGAACCTCAGAGTCATACTATAGAAGGCTGCAGTATGGGGTCAAACAAATGACTATATCTCTGTAAGTATTGCATCCGCAAATGTAGCACTTTACTAATGTTCATTGGGGACATGTGTGCATATTCACACAAAATTTCATCGAAATCTGTGATGGTCAAGCAGGAACCCCCAGACCACTTGACACGGAATGACCCTTTTGTTAATCTTCATGTCCAATCCAGTCTACTCTAGTCTAGCCTACTCATATATTTCTATCTCTTTTTCCATATTCTCACTAACACCCAAAAAACCTGATTCCCTTACTCCCATTTCTGCTAATTGTTTGGTTCTCACTTATATAGGTATTCTTCAGGGTGTGAGCAAGTCTAATATGGTGTGCATGCTGCTTTGATCATTATGTATATAATGCAAAACATTATTTATATCATACATACAGTAATAAATACATACATGAATGGTTATGAATCCTTCAGTTTCTAGGATTTTTTTTAAGCGGTTGTTGAAAATTTTTAAATTTTGGCAAGATATTTTCTACAGCAACCTCTCTAAAAGGCATTTGCTTATAAACATACTATTTTTTTTCCATCTTCCTTGCTATCCTTGTTATTACCTACAGGGATGTTTCAAAACATTGTAGTGAAACCCTTAAAGTTATCCAACTGAAACCTGGAAGATTTATGTCCTCATAAGAATCTATAATAGAGTACTTAGCATTTTTACCCTGTCTGTCCAAACATGAGACATTTTAATGCTTTCCATCATATTTAGTGGTTTCGGCTATGGCTGAACATTTACAGATTCAGATCTTGAATCAGTTCCAATAAAATCTATTGCCTTTAAGCATTAAATGTGAATATTTCAGTCTTATATTACACATTTCTTTAAATTATGAAATCAAGATATGAAGATTATTAATTACATTAAAGGAAGAAATATGTGGGTCATAATTTTTGCTATCTCCTTTCATTTTCTTTCTTTTCTTTTCTATCACCAAAGAAATCAACCACCCAAACACTGGGAACACTCACAACTCTCTGTGGGATTCTAATGAAATTTTTGTTCATATTTTCTTCTGATAACACATGAAAGAACCCTATGTTTAATCTTTCATCTTATAAAAAGTGAGCTTGTTCATGAAAAGTACTATAAAAAACAGATCCAACCAGAATAGTTGATTTCACTAAAAATTATAGCCTTTTCAAAATGTTTTAATAATACCTCTTGGCATAAAAAGAATGCAGATTAAATTACAATCTGCTTCCATACCTCCAACTTAAAAATCAGATTTAAGCTAGCATAAAGTAAACAAAAAAACTTCTAAAAATTTCTACTACATTTGATATGTTCATCCCTCATCAAACCTTGTTTGTCTGAAAAATTCCCTTCTGCAAATATTTTATTAAAAAGTTATAGCCTCTTTTATATTTTCTATGAAAAAACTATGGCAAATACAAAGGAAGAAGGCAAAGAAAAAGGATTTGTGTGTGTGTATGTATGTATATGTGTGTATATATATATATGTAGGTCTTTGGTTATTTGGGTTTTCTCCTGCGTAAAATTGGAAGTGTCTTGGCGACGTTTCGACGAAGTCCCATTCGTCATCTTCAGGCTGGTGTTTTCAGCTTCGTGCTTCGAGGAGCAATGTGTGGTCTTAGCTGTTTCTTCCTTTTAACTGCCAGTGGGGGTATGAACTGATTGGGTGGGAGCTTGGCTGTGTTCTATTTTATTTTTATTTATTTTTTAAAAAAATTATTTTTAACCAACAAGAAAAAACAGAACAAAGCAAAACATAACACACATACACACACAATATATACTCCTCCTTTTTTTTACAGCAATTACGTAACAGTAATCTAACATTTACATTTCCCCCTTATTCTTCTTTAAATATTTGTCCTTATAGCCCCATTATTTCTTATTTACATTTTTCTTCCTTCATGTTCTACTTCTTACTAAGAATAATTCATATTATTATTATTATACATTATTATACACATATTTTCACTTTTGACCTTTCCATATTTATTCTCCTCTATTATTCTAGTCTCCAACCATACATGCACCTTGTTCCATACTATATAATACTCTGTGTCTTCCTTTTCTTTTATCTTTTTTTATCTCAGCACAGTCCAGGATTTTTCTTATTACTTCTTCCTCTGATGGTATAGTCTCATTTTTCCAGCACTGTGCATATGCTATTCTTGCCGCCGTTATTATATGTAAAATTAAGTACCATATTTCTTTACTATATTTTCTATTTAAAATACCCAACAAAAAGATCTCTGGTTTCCAGTCTACAGGTTGGTCTATTATTTCTTGGATCCATTTTCTTATTGTAGACCAGTATTTTTTTGCAACTGGGCATGTCCACCATAGATGATAATATGTTCCATGTATTTTTTTACATTTCCAACATGTTGGCAAATTATTCTGGAACATCTTGGCAAGCTTTGCAGGTGAAAGATGCCATCTGTAAAACATTTTCAACTGGTTTTCCTTGAATGCCGCCGACATAGTCAATTTTATATTTATTTCCCATATTTTTTCCCATTTCTCCAATTCTATATTATATCTGAAATTTTTTGCCCATCTAATCATTGTCTTTGACAACCTCGTCTTCCATTTTATATCTCAATAGGTATTTGTATAAATTGCTAATTAATTTTATTTCTGTTCCATGTATAATTTTATCCAATTCTTGCGGCTCGTTTTGGATTTCATATGTGGACGATACATTTATTGTCATCAAGAAGCATCAAAAAACTAACTTTATGGGCATACTGAATTTGGTATACCCAGACATTCAATTCACGATGGAGGAAGAAAATCAGGGTTCACTGGCATTTCTAGACGTACTGATCCATTGACAGCCAGATGGAACTCTTGACACCAGGGTATACCGAAAACCAACTTGCATGGATAGAATCCTCCATCACAAGAGTAATCATCCAGTGGGCCATAAAGTTAGTTGTATTAGAGCCCTGTTTAAACGGGTGGAATCCCACTGTAGTACTGCCGGAGCAAAAATAGAAGAAAGAAACCATCTGTTCCATATATGCAAGCACAATGGATATCCAACAAGGTTCATTAGGCACTATAGTGTGCCACCTGAACCTCAAAGGAATCCATGTGCAAATGAACCGATACCACAGACAACGCTGGTTACCCTCCCCTATATCTGCAACGTCTCTGAGGCAACTGCTAGATTACTAGCACCATACAATGTTAAGGTAGCCCATAGACCCAATCAGATGCTACATGCTGCAATCATGTGCCCCAAGGACCCACTCCCCACCATGGATAAATCAGCAGTCGTCTACAGAATTGACTGTGAGGACTGCCCCAGTAACTATGTTGGGGAGACCGCCAAGAGAGTAAGAACCAGGGTCCATGAACACAAATTAGCGGTAAAAAGGGGCGAACAATACTCTCAGATTGCGGCACATATGACTGAATCAGGCCACCGATTTAACTTTGAAAACGTACGTGTCTTGGCCAGTGACAATACGAAAGGGGGCCGCTTGCTTAAAGAGGCATGGCTATCCAATAAGGACTCAATTAATTGGCATATTATCTTTGCCCAGCCCACTTAACGTTGAGAGCTTGGAGCATGGGTAATCCCCCACCCCACTGGAGACAGCCTAAAGAAACACCGAATATATCAACGGAGAGGATTGTAGAGAAGACTTCCCCCTCTTACCATCCACAGCCTGGGAGTATTCAGATGGAATGAAAACAATGATTGAGACTTCCCTCCCCTCCCAAAATGGTCAGACATCTCCGAGCATCTGAAGGAGCGTTGAGAGATGCAGGAGCATTAACGTGTGGACTAGGGGTTTGCACACACCCCCCAGGGCATCCGGAGAGGAGAGCATCGCCTGATAAGAGATCCATATTTAAAATACCCTTGGCGGGGGCATTGAATTGCCTGCCGTATTTGGGAGGGGAAAGGGTAGCCTCTCCAGCCCCACTGCCTGTAACAACTCAATCACCCCATTTAGCAGTACCAACCCGAATGCGCCAACGGGAAGCGTGGGGTGACCCCGATGAAGATGCACAGGGGAGGAATACCAAGAGTGGGGGGGAGAGGGTAGTGAAGACTGATGCTCCTGATTGCCGTATAGAGAACATCCAGGGCGAGTTATTTAAAACTAGGATGGAATGTATAAAGATTGGAGATAAAGAGAGGAGACGCCTGGGAGCAACAACTACCAGATCGTACTCGAAAAGGGGAGAAACAGCCTCATTAGCATGTTTGGTGAATACGACCCGCCCACCCCACCTCGCAATGCCGATCTGCCCGTATCAACAGGCAACACGGAAGAACCCTCAAGGCGGCACCGTGCAAGCAAAGAGCATGGAGGAAACAGGGGGTGTGATGGCAATTAACTTGAATAACATCTGCGGAGACCATGATTGGGGAAAACACAAAGATAATAAGAGACAGTGCATTGCAACGGGGCAATCAGAACGGAGTAAAAAAGGGGGGATGGAGGTGTGCAACTAAACAAAGTGGGTGTAGTAATAAAGCAAAAAAAGAGGGGGGATGTTCCATCAAACCCCGAATTTGGCAAAGAGAAAACACCCGATGACAGTTACACAAGCAAGAAATGCAAGAAAGCAATTACTGCTAATAAGAAACCGGCAACCGGGAAACAGCCTATTCCATCAGGCCCAATGACAAGATCTAGGAGCCGGGTGCAGACTCTGGCCAATCTATAAAGAGGACTCTCCTACTGACCGGCATTTCGAGCCCTGATGATGTTCACATTTATTTGTTTGGTTTTAAATATATATATATATATATATATATATATGCAGGAGTATATGCAGGAGTCCCTATATCATTTCAGACCAATGGCTGTCCAGTCTTTTCTTTAAAACCTCTGATCACTGTTAGGAAGTTTTGCCTTAATTCTGAGTTGCTTCTCTCTTTGATTAGTTTCCACCCATTGTTTCTTGTCTTGCCTTCTGGTGATTTGGAAAATAAGTTTACTCCCTCTTCTTTGTGGATTTATCAGGATGCCAGAGTTAGTCGCAGTAATTCTACAATATTTCAATGCAACTTGTACAAAGCTGAATTTCCTCACTATCAATATCTGTATTTAATTATTATGATTGCTTTAAGAAACCTATGATTCCTTGGACCTAACAGAACCAGACTGATAATGTAAAAAGAAAAAAAAAACCTCTTGAAATTGATCTTCTTTGGAACAAAGATTATGGTATCAAATCTCTGTATAATTCTTGCTGACTTCCACTTCAGCAACAGCCCTTATCCCTGAGAGAAAGAAATGAAGCAGGTATTACCATCACAGTTAGATAGTCATCAACAGGTGGCTATTAAATTTTCTTACCACTGCATGAATGAAAACAGAAACCAAGTAAGAACAGATTTAGAAAAGAAGATATGATTATGCAGTGCATAAATAGCAATTTAAGACCAGTTTTCCCCGTGGCTTTGCCTCTTGAATTACAGTGATAACACTAACCTGCTGATGGTATAATTTAACCAAGATCAGCTCTCAACTTGTGTCATCACTGTACTTACCTAAATCTCAGATCTAATTTTGAACTATTTTTGAACCAGTTGTGAACTGCTACCACCAACAAATTACTTCATGTAACAAATAACACCAGAACATATTTTCTCCAAAAAGACCCTAAACACTTTTAAAATATTGCTAGTTGGAACACTGAAAATTCAAATGCTCTATTTCTATGAACAAATTTGGGTTGTTTTTTTTTTACACTACATAAACTAATTGTGGCATAGAAGACAAATATGTCAGTAAACTATTTTCCTGCAGGTTGTGCCAAGTAATTGGTTTGGCAGAACTTTAAATAAATAAATTATAGCTTGTGTTCATATATTATTTTTTTATTATTATTATTATCATCTATTATTATTATTATTATTATCATCATCATCATCATCTATTTACAACAAATCACAATTGTCAGTTCTTTAGTTCAGGTTGGCCTTCATATTCACTTCTTCTTATGCATCTAGGGTGTTGTAATGCATCAATTTAGTATATGTGCAGATCCAAGCAGTGAGGGAAATTTCTATCAATATGCAGGTGTTCTAAATGCTGTCCAAGATTTTTGGGTAAGGCATTTGGTATGCCAATTACCATTATATGGCTAGTTTGTGCCATAATCTTTCAATTTCAATTTTCACATTTGATACTTTATTTTTATCTTCAATTCTTTGTCTTCTATTGGTATTGTCATATCAATTATGCATGTTTTCTTCTTTTCAGCCACAGTTAAATCTGGTGTATTATGAGCCAATACTTTATAAGATTGTGTCTGAAATCCCACAATATTTTAAGATGCTCATTTTAGACTACTTTTTCAACTATATATTCCCACCAATTTTTCATTACTGTTTTATGATATTTTTACAGTTGTTTCAGTGAATCATCCTCCTTCTCTTCCTCATCACTATCATCAGATAATAGGTGCTGCTGTTAAGCCAAGCATGTAGCTAATATACATATTTTAATTGCTATTTCAGTGAAAATAAATGTGATAAATCAAGCCTCTGAAAACTGATATTCTGTTTTTATTAGCTTGATCTTGATGAAAGTTTTAAGACCACAAATATGAATTGGAAGCTCTCTTGTAATCTATAAACTATAGATTTATGAAAAATCCATTGACTGATGAAAATGTGTCACTTATTTCTTTTGAATTGCCTACTTCCCCATTCAGATAATTAAGAAAGTCAAAACAAGAGAAAATATTCATTTGTAAGACAATGCAAGGCACCATTGCATGGTATTTCTTTGTGCATGCAACCCTTTGCCCATGTGAAAATAATATGGTGTGTTCTTCAATTTATTAATTGTTCATGATGAATAGAAATGCTTATAACCAAATAAGATTTATTGCCCTGAGAACAATTAAACAGACATGCAAACAAATGGACAATATTTCCTGAGGATGGATTAGACAAATCTTACTTCATGTTATCCCATTGTCTGTGACCCTTACTTGGCTAGGATCCTGAAGTTATTGCTTCATAATTATCTGTAGGAAGACAAAAATACAAATGTCATTGAAGCATCAGTGCTCTGGGAAAAAACAACATGGTTCAACAAGATACATAACATGACATACAACAGTGCAATATCATAGTTCTAACTGCTTATATTTAGATTGTTCACATGCACATACTAATATATAGTGTTATTCTATGCCTAATTTCTGAAAGTCCAAGTATATTTTAGAAAATATGCAAAGGGCTATAAAGCCTTAAAACATAACTTTTAAGTATCTAGTGCTATGTTTTTAGTTACCATAGAGAATTATGAGCTAATTTTTTCTCTTCATGTGTTGTTTCACTGTGTATGTTTAATTCCTTTTACCTGCCTTTTCACTTAAATTTGAATGGAAGCCTTAATTTTCTCTTTTCAACTTGATTTTTCAAATTTTGTACAGGTGAAATATTCATAGGGGAAGCTTTTTCATCCATACAATCTGTTTTTCATTTATTTCTTCAGATAACCAGTCAATCTGCTTCAGTTCCGTATTTCAATTTTCTCTGTCATTTTCCCAACACTGAATCATTAGTGTATAAAATGCTGAAATTAACTGCCTAAAAATAAGAAGAAGCCCACATGATGCTTCCAATGATACTAATAGCAGGATTTCACTATGTACTAAAAACCAACTCTAAATAGTTGTATGTGTGTGTGTTCAATATATTTGTCAAATTACTTAGGTTGAAGATGTATAATGTTCAAAATATTGATGGCATTCACATCTTATAGAAACATACTTTCATTTTTACTTTAATAACTTAAATATGTTAGCATTTTCTGGTGAAGTATATTGCTTATTTTGTATAAAATGCATTGCTGCAGTGTAATGTGATATTTATTGAGAAGTTTCATAGCTTTCAAACCCTTCCTTACTCCAACCCACCCGTTGCCAAGCCTCTAGGTTTTCACAAACTATTCTGCAAGCCACTTTTAATTTTGCAGAGACACCCAAAGCTCCATTTGCTAATTAAAGGTTAATCATCCAAATATTCTATCTTCCTAGTGGTCCAATAAATAATACATGATAAACAAAGCTGTGTGAAACTGAGCATGAAGGATGTTGTTGATTAGTCATTTATCTTTTAAGCAAGAGATGAGGCTTTCCTGCCAATTGGCCTGGCTTACGCAATTGCCTTGCAAAATTTTTATGTGAGTGTCAGAACATTAAAAGATAGCTGGAGAAAAAGAGTGAGATCTATTTCTGTGGGGGAAGAACAATCTTCCTGATTTCATGTAACCCTTAGCTTGATATCAAAAACCCTCTGCAGAAGACAAATCTGTCTCTTTTCAAACAGATTGCTGGAAGGGAGACAACAAGGATAGTCAGAAATACTGTAAGGTGAAATAATGCCAGCCACATTTGGTTCTCAGTCACCCACGGCTAGTTTTGCCCTCCTGGGTTCTTGTCCCTCTTGTGAGTCCTTAAACAAAAGCAAGACTAGCCACCAGGTATTTGGCAAGCCTCTTGTTTTGCAGGGTCAAAAGGAATTAGCTAAGCATTTTCATTTTTCAAATCATAAATAGATTAGCAAGTTGGATTTGGTGTAGTGTTTAATCATTGCTGTCAGTCTGCATAAGGAATCTTTCAGAAATCATTACATCTATGACTTCAGTGATGAGAGAATTGGTGATGGTGAAAGCAGCTGAATATTGTTTTTGCTTATTCTTTACTATATTAGCAGAGTCAAGACCCAAGGCCCTTCAGTTCATGTGGGATGACAATTGGGCCCTGTTGAGTCCTTGGCGAAAAGCAGACGCGAGAAGCAGTTGTAGTTTTCAGGTTTTCTTTTATTCTGTGTTCAGCTTACAGGTGAAGGCTTCAGCAACGCCCAAAAGCTCCCAGCCTCTTATATAGGCAATTCCCGGGTCAATGTGTTACTTTTCCCGCGCCAGCACCCGCGCATGCGCACAGGCGCTGGCAACAGCCTGTCTGGTCCCGGGCAGCTTGCACCTGCCCGGGACTGCCTGCAAACGCCCCGAGCCCGTTTGCAAGGCTCGGGACATAACACCCCTTTCCCCCGGGCTAAGACTACTACCAACATACAATTATTTCTTGATGCAGTGTTCTACTCCCCAGTGCTCCTACTGTTTACTGGCTTTTGTTTGGCCAGCAATGTTATGTAATCCTCTAAGTATTTAGGAGATTTCCTTGCTCTCTGTGACCTTCTCAGCTCTGGGTTTCTGACAGGTGTTCCCTGACTGAGGGGAGACGTGAGCCTGTTCTCCTTATCATGCCTTGGTGCCTTCCAAGGACTGTGCCCCAATGCCTGGCCTGCTTGCTCGCCCACCGGGCTCGTCAGGCCAGGGCTTCTGTCACTTTGTGACCTGGTTGACCTGCCTAGCTGTAGGCCCTCGGGCCCCTTGAAGTGATAGCCACTGCTGGGCGTCTCTGTAGAACCTCCTAGGTCCGTCCAAGACCTGTCAGGAGGCTGTCCATTCCCTAAACCCCGTTCTGTGTCCGGGCTCGTGTGGGTTTCTGTACCTTCCCAAAACTCAGTTACTCCCTGATTTGGGCTAGAGGTGTTGTGGTCGGGACTTGGTTCCTCAACCACCTCCCTGTATGTTTGATCCCCTGTAGAACTTGGAGTAAGGTCAGGCCAACTCTGGGGATTCTGTGCCAGCTCTCTTGCGGGGTATGATTTATTGGGATGCTCCCGGGTATCCTCCCTGACTGGAGTACTGTGCTGTGCAGGTGAATAGTGATTGTACCCCCGGGGTGACTCCCTGGCTGGAGTAGGCGTGAATGCCTGGTAGTTGGATAGGCTCTTAGAATTCCTGTTTGGGGCACTCACGGAATCCTGGAATGGGCCGTTTGTGGCTCCATCGTTGGAGGTGGGCAGCAGCTCGTGCCCCTCCCTTTGCTCTAAAGGGTCCCCCTCCCCCCTGGAAAAGACCCAGGAGTCTCATCTGAAAGATCCCGCCTAGGGCGGAGTTGGTCGATGTGCCGACGCAGGACACGACCGTTGTCCAGGGCTACCTCGTAGGAGAGAGGACCTGTGACCCTGGAAATAGAAGCAGGGACCCATGTATGACCAGGCCCGTAATTGCGAGTCCAAACCGGGGCACCCACAAGTAGTTGTCTAGGTGCCCTAGGATGTGAGGTAGATGAAGGCAGTCTGTCCGGATGCAACCGGTCAAGCTTCGTAGTAAGTTTGCGCCCCCAGCGAAGTTCAGCTGGGCTTCTCCCTGTAGAAGTGGATGGTGTGGTGAGGTAAGAAAGGAGAAAGTCAGCCAACCTGTGATGCCAGTCCCCATAGGTGAGTCTTTTCAAGGCGTCCTTTGTGATGCGGACCATGCGTTCAGCCATACCGTTGGTGGACGGGTGGAAGGGTGCAGACGTGGCATGACGAATCATGTTAGCCTGTAAGAAAGCTTGGAATTCGGAGGAAGTAAATTGAGGGCCGTTGTCAGACACGATGACATCTGGGAGCCCGTGTGCAGCAAAAATCCCCCTCAGTACCTGAATAGTCTTTGCAGTGGTGGTGGATGAGACAGGTACAACCTCAAGCCATTTTGAATGACTGTCAACGAGGACCAAGAAGAACTGGCCCTGAAAGGGCCCAGCGTAATCAATGTGCACCCTAGACCATGGGGACTGTGTTTCCTCCCATCTATGCACAGGAGCTTGGGGCATCTCTGGGCGAGAGCGCTGGCACAGGTGGCATGCATGCACCTTAGCCTCAATGTCCTTATCTAAACCAGGCCACCACAAGTGGCTGCGCGCAAGGGCCTTCATGCGAACAATGCCAGGATGACCCTCGTGGAGGGACTCTAAGATCCTAGTCCTCATTGAGGTGGGAATGACAACTCTGTTTCCCCAAAGCAGACAACCCTGAGAAGTGGACAACTCGTTCCTTTTGGACCAGAAACTCTGAAACTCAGGACTAGGGCAGTGCTCAGGCCATCCAGACAAAACTCAAGAAAGGACACGTGAAAGTGTGTGATCTGTGCCTGTTTCAGTGGCAACATCCCTGGCATTCAGAGGGGACTCGGGCAAGGCTTGGATGGATAGAATGTTGACAGCTGGCGCAGGGTCAGCTTCTACTACTGGCAGGGGCAATCTACTGAGGCCATCAGCATGGCCCATTTCTTTCCCAGGCTTGTGGAGTAAGGAAAAATCATATGCAGACAGAAAAATAGACCACCTAAGCATTCTAGGGGAAATGATTTGGGGAGTTTGTTTACGTGTGGTAAACAGTCCCAGCAGAGGCTTATGGTCAGTGAAGACCGTGAATTGCCTGCCATACAAGAAATCATGGAATTTTTTAATTCCAGCAACAACAGCCAGAGCCTCCCTGTCTATCTGAGCGTAGTTGCGCTCAGCAGAAGACAGTGTTCTGGAGTAATATGCAACAGGAACCTGAGTTCCATCAGACCTGAGGTGGCTCAGGACGGCTCCTACCCCGTAAGGGGAAGCATCACAAGCGATGCACACAGGAAGGGACTCATTGAAGTGTGCAAGTACACTGTTAGAAGTGAGTAAAGCCTTGACCTCATTGAAACTAGCCTCATGTGTTTGTGACCATTGCCACACTGCTTGTTTGTCTAATAGCCTGTGAAGAGGCTCAGCTACACTAGCTTTATGTGGAAGAAAGGAATTGTAGAAATTCAGGAGGCCCAGAAAGGCCTGAAGTTCGGCCTTAGACTTTGGCCTAGGTGCTTCTAAAATGGCAGTTAGTTTGGATTCAGCAGGGTGAATCCCAGCAGCATCAATTTTGAATCCCAGAAATTCAGTAGAAGGCACCCCAATTTTGCATTTGTCTTTTTTGAGCTTGAGGCCTGTTTTCCTGAATCTTAACAGAACAGCCCTTAGCCTTTCAGCTAGAATGTGTGTGGAGTCTCCTGCAATTAAGACATCATCAAAGTAGGGGCAAACCCCCGGTATGCCCCGTAGTGTGTTTTCCATTACGCTTTGGAAAATCCCAGGAGCGACATTCACTCCAAACTGTAGCCTTTTTACCTTAAAGGCTCCCCTGTGGGTCACAATAGTCTGAGCTATAGCAGCAGCATCATCAACAGGCAGCTGTTGATACGCTTGAGCTAGGTCAAGCTTTGCAAAAACGCGCCCCCCTTGAGGGAGGCCAGAATATGACTGACCACAGGAACAGGATAGGCATGTTGCTGCAATGCCTTATTAAGAGTGCATTTGTAGTCAGCACAAATGCGAATGTCCCCATTTGCCTTTAGAGGCATGACAATGGGGGTCTCCCAAGGCTGGAATCAACAGGTTCTAGGATTCCCTGTTGGATCAGTTTGTCTAACTCAGTGTCAATTTTACTCTTTAAAGCAAAAGGGACCCTTCTTGCTTTAATTCTAATGGGTGTGACAGCGGGGTCTAGTTTTAAGGACACAGGAGGTCCCTTGAATGTGCCCAGCTGGGGGCTGAAGACATCTGCAAATTCTTTGCAGACTTCCTGTAGGTCGAGTGTTTGTAAGCTGTTGAGCCCCGTGACGTGTATCCCCAAGGCTTCAAACCAATCGAGTCCTATGAGACTCGTTCGTTCACCCCCTACTACTAATATGTCTAGTGGACCTTCAAAATTCTTATACTGTACGTTAAGGGTGGCCTCCCCCTTAACACACACTCTCGAATTTTGAAAGTCTGTTAACACAATGTCTGAAGGCCTTAATTTAGCCTGAGTTCCACTGCCGGAACAAATCTTCCTAAATGTATGTAAGGATATGATTGAAAGGGCAGACCCCGTGTCTAGTTCCATAGTTAATGGAACCCCTTGTAGCTTCACCTTGAGTGACAGCTTTTTCTTGATGGGCTTGTGTGTGCCTGTCCTGAAGATGCTTCTTCGCGAAGCGCAAAAACCTACCCTATTCTGGCTGGGGACCCTGGTACCTTTCAGGCGCAGTTCTTCCTGAGGTTGTACCTTTCATCGGCCCAGACACACAGCTGCAATATGTCCTTGTTTCCCGCACGCCTGGCAGATAGCGGAGCGGAACTTGCAGTCGGTTCTCCTGTGGCGACCTCCACAGCCGATGCACTTAAGGGGAACTGCAGAGCTTCCTTTCTGATTCCCTTCCTTCGTGGGGTGGAGACGGTCGACTTCCTCGTCCGGATCTTCCTCGGAGTTCCCTTGGACGTCCTCTTGGTGCACGGATGCAACATCTGGACTGTTCCTGATCAGCCGCATGTTTTTGACGGCGCCGCCTGCTGCTTCTTCTGCGGTGACCTCTCTTAAGGCATCTTGGAAGGACAAGTCTTCTTTGACAAAAAGCCTCTGTTGTAGATCTCGATGCCTTAAACCGCACATGAATCGGTCCCTCAGTCGTTCTTCGAGGTCCTTGAACTCGCAGTGCTTGGCGGCCTTCCTCAATGCGGCGATGTATTCCTTGGCCGACTCTCCGAATCATTGATCCCTCTGCTCGAAGGTGTGGCGCCATGCAATGATGGACATCTTGGGCTGGAAGTGCTCCTTCAATAGCTTCTTTAGATCTGCGTAGCTGACAGACTCTAATGGGACAGGTGCTGCAAGGTTCTCTGCGATTTCGAAGGCGTCTTGACCGCAGACACAAAGCAGGGTGGCAGCTTTCAAGCTATCTTCCCTCACTTGGTTTACCTTGAGGTAATTTTCCACCCTGGCTACGTAGGACTCCCACCGCTCTGGATGTGAGACGTCGAATTCCGAAAGCCTTCCGACTTTTGCCATTTTCAGGAGACGGGTCTATCAGCCAGCCTACCCCCAAATGCGCACTGGATTGGCGGGTAGCTGCCGAGTCAACGCCGTTCCGCCGCTCAGGACTCACTTGGGTAAGCTTACACCTCTTCCTTTCCAGGCGATGTAAGGCATCCCATCCTCGTCGCCAGTGTTGAGTCCTTGGCGAAAAGCAGACACGAGAAGCAGTTGTAGTTCTCAGGTTTTCTTTTATTCTGTGTTCAGCTTACAGGTGAAGGCTTCAGCAACGCCCAAAAGCTCCCAGCCTCTTATATAGGCAATTCCCGGGTCAATGTGTTACTTTTCCCGCGCCAGCACCCGCGCATGCGCACAGGCACTGGCGACAGCCTGTCTGGTCCCGGGCAGCTTGCACCTGCCCGGGACTGCCTGCAAACGCCCCGAGCCCGTTTGCAAGGCTCGGGACATAACAGGCCCAGTAAGCTCAGGCAGGCTTTCACCAACTATTGGTCTTATATTACATAATAGAAGAGATTAAAAAAAAACACCTGAACAGATGCATTTCTATCTTCCCTGAAAAGATACTCTGATAGCCAACCACAAGGCAGCCATTCTGTTTGTGTTTCAAGATGTTTACAGGGTTTTGCTGTTTTTCCTTCATTCCCATCATTACATATATAATATATATTTGATTATCACTCATCTCTCCTTGATATGAAATACTCTTAATTTAAAACACAGAACTGCCCAGATTGCAAGCTTCTGGTGATCTAGTGCAATTCCCTTTCTCTTCCTCTTTACTCCATATTCATTTCAGTTAAAAGTGAATTGTATTCTGAACTTTTGATGAGAATTTATAACAAACTAGATGTTCTTGAAGAACTGAGGACAACATTGTGGCAAAGATCAATGGCCAGTCTGTGTTTTCTGGTTGGTAAAACTCTCCAGAGAAAGGAGAGATAATGAAATCACCCACATGTACTCTGGACAACTGCTTCTCATGAGTAGACTCAAGAACAGAGGTTTTTGGTTGACTTGTGATTTAAGTGGCTGGGAGTCAAGGGATTTCAACCAAGCTCACAGTCATATGATGTAATGTTAGTTGAGCTCCATTTATTACTTTCTGGAAATCGCTTCTGAACGGTTTTTAACTATTAGGAATCTTCACAATGATCAGCTTTAGAGCACTGGGTGAGTTTCCTTCAATCTTTAGTAAATGTTTTAAATAGATTAAGGACTTAAATTTGGAAGAAGAGCAAAAAGATGATTAGAATATTTAGAAAGTTACAAACAGGATTTGAAATAAGATTTTGAAACTGATTATAACAATCTTTCCCATGGGAAATGTTTTGAATTCTTAAAAAAACATACGATAGGTTGTTGGTTAATTAAAGGAGAAGAACACTTAAATTGAACTTATTAATATGGAATGGAACAAAATACTTTAACAATGAATGCATTGAAGGGTATTTGTGAACAATGGATAAAGAAGTTTTAAAATTGGCATTACTGAAAATGTGTATATAAAATATGTATGGAAGATGTATGGTGTGGAACAAATTCTCCTGGACAAGACTGAAACTGATTTAAAAGTGGATTTAAAAGTTGCTATAATGGATATACAAATGAAATTAATGTTTTAATAAATAAAAGGGATATATAAATAACAAATAAAAAGAGTGAGCTAGATAGCTTTCCTATATTGGATTTACAAAAGAGACTTTTAAAGTTTTTAAGGATTTTGTTAGAAGGAGGACAAAGAAAAATGAAATCAAGTTCCAAGACATTATTTGAAAGGTTTAAACAAGAAGATTGTTAAAAATAAAAGGAAGCAATGCAAAGTTGATTTACTTTATCAAAGTTACAATAGATACTATGTCATTATCTCTGTAATCCTTAATGGATTTTAGTTGACAAGGACTGAATGACTAAGCTTTAAATATTTGTAGTAGACAAAATGTTGTATTTTAAGAGAAGGTGATAAAGAACTAATATCAGTCATACTTGTTATGAGGGAGAAGTCATATAAAAATAGAGATTCTTATTTTTTCTTTCTATTTTCTCTTCTTTTCTGCATTTTCTATTTTTTCCTATTTTTTTCTTTTATATTTTAGTTTGCATTGATTTTTATATTTTTCATTTTAAAAAAACACATTTTTTTGTAATTTTATGAATTACCTTGTTCCAAATGCTATTATAGGTTAAAATAATAACAAATAAAATACAATAAAGTGAGACACAAAGCAAGTGGGTTGTCCAGTCAATTCACCAGTGTCATGTTCTCTTTCCCTTCAAGATTAAAGTCATGTCTTTGGTTAATTACCTGAAATGGCTATTTCACACAAAAATAAAGGTAAAGGTTTCCTTTTCAGTTGGGTCCGACTCTAGGGGGCAGTGCTCATCTTTGTTTCTTAGCTGAAGGAGCCGGCGTTGTCCGAAGATACTTCCATGATCATATGGCCAGCATGGCTATATGCCAGGGGACACAAAATGCTATTACCTTCCCACCAAAGTGGTATCTATTTATCTACTCACATTTGCATGTTTTCAAATTGTTATATTTGCAGGAGCTGGAGCAAATAGCGGGATCTCATCCCATCATGTGGCACTTATGTTTCAAACCCAGGTCATTGGCTTTCCAGCTGACAAGCTCAGCATCTTTAGCTGCTGAATCATTGCACCTCTTTTATTTCACACAAGAACATAATGTATCAGTGCTACTGGCAGCCATAGGCAATCTATCAAGATGATACAGAGTTCCATCTCTTTGCATCTTTTGCTGTTGGAAATACTTCTTAAGGCTGCTTAGAGGTTTGAACATCTGAAGCTACAATGGTTACTTTCCTTGAATATATGATGATCATATAGCAGCCATACTTGACATGTAACTTTTATAAGAGTTGGCTATGCTACCTGAAGTGTTAAAAACTGTAAACAGTTGGCCTCCAATATGAAGATGAGCTAAAATCTACTATTTTTCTGTTTCTTAGATGCTGAAATTGTTTAACCTTTCCTGATCAATAAGGAGAGAAATTATACATTGATTCAGGTTGAGGTATCATTAAAATGCTGATTAATGCACAGCTGTATGTTTCAACTAGGTCCATTAGGAATTATAGTATAATTTCTGACCTGGGGATGAGAGAGGTTAGGGTCAGGAGGCTCAGATTCAGCCCATGCAAGACAGGGTAGGTTTTAATTCATATAACTATTGCTTTCAGGACTATATAATCTTGACTCTTGATACAATTGTGCTTCCTAAGAGTTCATAATGTGAAGATCCCCATAGATTCCTAGCTCTTGTGAGAAGAAAGTGTGGTCCAATGCCTGCTTTGGCTGGCATGTCAGTTTTGGCCTTTTGTCCATGCTGTATTTCTGTTAAATTGAGGTAATTTGTTCTACATGAGTCTGCCTTTTAAGATTATACAGAAATTTTGACTAATAGAAAATGCACTAATCTTTCAAAAGATTCCACATTACCCATGATGGAGGAATAGATGGTGAAGGTGGAATCAAATGGTGAAATGATAAAAACTGCTGGATGGTTGAATTTGATCAGGGAGAAGATAATACATTTACTACTGACTTATAGACTTAAAATGTCCCTTATAGACATTTTGTGTAAAAGATAAAAAAAAATGTACTTAACAATTTATGTTTTAAAATTTTAATGATTAGACAGGTTATATTATAGAAAGAAGAGAGATATGATAATATATAATTTCAGAAAGTAAAATGAAATTAATGATATCAGTGGATTTTTTTATTCTAAAGTCTTGTTTCCTGTTCTGTGTTTCATTGATGGAAAAGCACTGGAAAAGTTTTCTTTAGAATAAAGAGAAAGTGTTACAAAACTCTGATTGTAAAGCAGGTCCTAGAAGCCTTAAACATAGCGTAGTTGTGAAGAATTCTGAAAGTTTTAGTTTGCAATATCTGGAAGTCTATAAATTCAATGTTTTTACTGCAAAGGATGGAACTGAGTGGAACTGAAGAGCACAAGGTAGTTGGCTCTAAAATAATAAACCTGAAAGGATATTATCAGTTTGGGAGGTGAAAAGTTCCGTTAAAGTTATATACATAACTTGACAGTGAACACAAAGTGTAGCTTAATGACAGCTGGGTAAAGGTTCATCATGTTCTAAAAACATCCTTTACCTCTGTGGTTATGAGATGGTGAGTTTTCACACACTTTTTTGTGTCAGTAAGAGCTTGATTTTGGGAGGAGGGGGGAAGGGTAGTTTTTAATGTTTTATTTAGCATGTCTATATTGGACATCTATAATGCAATTTTTAGTGGATTCCTTTTAAAAATATTCTGGGAACTGTCCTGGTCTTGCAGTGAATTTGTTAGCATGGATACATGGAAAGTTCCATGCATTTATAATGCAGAGTATTTATCTCTTTAATTTAAATCTACATTAAATCTGCATATTGTCTGAGGAGGTTCCTTTGCACCTAGTGTAACTCAGCCCTCAAGATCCATGTAGTTCCATGTCCTGGTTTCCAGAATGCTTTGTTTACTGAGGTGAGGAATCGGATCTTTTGGCTGGGATTTTAAAATATACTTTTCACTATTGGTGATTTTCACTTTGATTTTAATTGTTCTTGTTTTAACATTTGTTTTATGTCTCTAAACTGCTGAGAGTTTTCAGCTGTCAATTATATAATATAAATAAATATAGCCATTGGCAAGGTGATGATCAGATTGTGAATTCTCATGAATTCCCCCCCTCAAAAATAGGAAATGATATTTCTGCTGCAACTTTTACCATTACTACCAGCAAAAATAATTATTAAGACATTTAAACTTCAAACTTATGTTAGTTAGTTGGTTTTATGCAAAATTGAATTTGGGTTGGTTACCAGGACCAGAGATTTACTCTTCCGAGCTTTTGGATTCATGCTGGAGTCCATCTTCAGGGAATTTCTCTCTACTGAAATATATGCTTTGGGTTGTTCTGTGAGTCGTGTTTATGTGACCTTCCTATTGGTTGATTGATGCATTGATGGCTAGGGATTGGCTGCTATTTCCTTGTGCCCTCAGCTCCTAAGTATTTAATAAGCTGGTGGTAAATCAGCACTCCTGTTAACTGATAAGGGGCCCATTTCCCAGGTTTCAATCATTTCCCTGCCTATCTTTGTACTTGCATGGCCCATGATCTTAGTAGCTGTGAAATTAAATGTGTGTCCTTGTTCATTGCAATGTGAGGCTACCAATGAGTTTGGATCTCCTTGTCTGACTGCTCACTTGTGTTCTTGCAATCTGGTAGTTAGCTTCCTCCCCATTTGTCCTACATAGTCACAGGGGCAATCCATGCAGGGGATTACATGGGAAGTATCTCTACCTCCAAACGATCTTTGCAATGCATAATTTGTCCTCGTATAGTAGCCTGTGGACAGTATGCGATGCTCATTTGCAGATCTTGAAAGCTGTGTTCTACTGCTTCTGAAATGTTGGTTTTATTACTAAACTTCACACATTAGCAATATCCATCTGAGTGCATGCTTTCAATATATAGGTGCATACATCAGTAACATTGTTTACCACACAAGAACAGTTCCCCCTCTCTGTTTTTTCATTTCCTCAAGCCACCAAGTGAGGATAGTTTCATTTTATTTGAATAAGTTAATTCTGGTTTGGAATAATAACTGCATTGTAGAAATTGTACTTGTAAGGATTGGGCAACAGCTATTTGTTTTGAAGAGATCAGGAAATTAGTATCACCCAAACAATGACTTACAGTTAAATTTTAAGGAAACAGGATGGGTTTGACCCTGAAATCTTACTGTTAGAAGTCATCATTTCTCTTTTTAAAATAAGGAACTACTGCCTTGCACAAACACACACATTCCTCAAATCCTCCCTTGTGAAATCACAGATTTTATTTTGCTAAAGTGTCTTGGCTAACTTTAACTTATCTGAAATATTGTTATAAATGCAAGAAGAAGCTTGCTAGTTCAGATTAGAACTGTATGCAGATAGGCTGTGCAAAATTTTCCAGGCTATTGCAGACAGTGAATTTTCAAAGGAGAGAAACTCTCTTTCTCAGCTCTGATGGTTGAAAGAAAGCCAGGTCTCTTATTATTATTTATTAAATTTATATGCCTTTTTAGAAATAGAAGGTGCTAGGCTGTGGGAAATCAGAAGGCTGAGAGTTCATCCTCTGTGTCTAAGTTCTCCATAGAAAAATAGATCTTTTTATAGATAAAGGCTTACTCTAGGATCCTACTTTTGATAAGATTGATAAAACTGCTGAAACTGCAACTGCTGGAAGACTTTTGGGCTCCAGCAGCAGTCATTTTTTAAAACACTTTCCAGCAATCTTTCACAAGGCTCCATACTTTTTGTAGTTTTTTTTGCAGTTTCTGCGCTGTTTCAAGGGTAATTTCATTTCCGAACTTGGAGAATCTTGAAGATTGTGGAGTGGTATGATGGACTCTCTGATACTGGCAAGAGCAGGCAACAGGCAATATCATTTAATCTGTCTACCTATCAGAGTGAGTTCTTTTAAGCCACAAGGCTAACACGATTTTGAGCTTCGTTCACTTCTCAGCTCTCAGCTTCTGACCAGCCAGAAGCCTTAAGTTGTTTTCTCTTGTGCTAATGGAATGTGACACCTCTGTGCTGATCCTGCCAGCATAACTGGGAATTCAATTCAGCACTTGAATATGGGTTCAAGGTGATCAGTGCAGAACACACAATGAGTTGAACAGATACACATGGTATATGGATTAAATCTTCTTTTGTAATTCTGCATAGTTGGGGCAAAATACGAATAGATGCCGGCCCAGGTATTTATTATTTATAAGCATAGAGATAACATGTCTGTGAATGCCACATTTTCTATGCCAAGTCTCTTTCTCTGTGGTCTGTCTGATGCTTTAACATTGTGCCAGCACGGCTCTGCTGCCTGTACTAATTAACTACCACAGATTACACTAGTAAGCCACAACCCTGATGTAACCAAGGCCTGCCATTAATGAGAGGATTCTTCTGAAGGAGGACCAGTTGGTTGAACAGCTATATCAGCCTACTTAGTACCTCAGAAAATTCAGTAATTAGAGGCAGCAAAGCAGACCACCAGGAAAGGGCAACTCAGTGGTAATTCCTGAATCATTCCACCAAAATTTCATTCCCCAGAAATAAATAAATTTAAAAGGCCTTATTGTATCTTTAATTCAGTTTTTTAAAAATTGTGGTAGGGCATATTCTGCATTGGTTCAGCAAAATCTAGGCTCTTTGCTCAACGATGTGGAATATTTACACTGTTTTTGCTTCATCCCTACTTTTATGAAGTACAGGGGGAATATTTGAAAAGGTTATTGCCATGAATCTACTGAAGGCATCCAGCTGAAACTTGCAGCTTAATGTCCTCTGAAGGGCTTATTATCACTGTTATTCTGATCACACGTCCATAAAATGAAGCTGATGCCTCCACATTAATGTCTATGAATAATTGGCTAAAGCACTTTGTTCTGGTTCTATACTTAAAACTAAAGTAACATATGAACAAAGTTGATTTGTATGTTTATGTTATCATATTTATACATATGGCATCAGTATCATGCTGTATAAAGATGTAGTATACTTGCAAATGCATTATTTACATGAAGCACTTGTTTTATTATTAAAAAAATCTGCTACCACATGCTTCCTGCCATCATAATAAAGTATTTTCCACTGTTGCCTCTCCCGTTCTGTATACATAAGAAAGTACAGAAATATATAAATGTGGAGATTATTTCCTACAATGCTGGTTAAAGGAAAAATCTATCTAATTCTTGAAAAAAGCTAATGTAGGTAGAATGGACCAGAAAGGCTGCACATAATCTAGGGTGTTATTAGAGTTTCTTTGGAGCTTCTTTAATTATGCTGTGTCCCACTGCTAAAAACTCCACACCACTCTTTCCTGGAGTGTTCCAGAAACATGCTTCCTCTACCAAACACAAATCTGGCATCCCACAGGAAGGAGTGGTTGTGATGGTCATGGAATAATATTTTAGGGAAATCTGAAATGCCAAAAATGTACACGAGAGAAGATACTCATGTTCTCTCACCCCATTTCTCATTCCAGAACATTTATTCCCGGTTCTCATGGAGCTGTTCCCCTTACTTCCTACTTTAAGGAGAAATAGAATTGGAATTTTATTATAAACATGTGCATGGAATGTGTACTTTATCCAAAAGTGATATCACTAACTTTTACTTTCTCCATTGAACAAATTCACCTATTGTTTGGGAAGCCAAAGCATACAGAATCAATGAAAGCAAGATCTAGCACTGAAAATATAACAGTAAGAATCCTCCTTTAATATGTAGATTTTCTAAGATTCACTTAGCTTTAGCAATTTCTTAATACACTTCCTCTTGAACATGAAATCCTGCAGAACAATATAATTAACTGACTCTCACAGCTTAGTTCTGGCATCCAATTTCTGTCGATTATGTAAGAATAGAAATGAGAAGAACAGCAATTACAATGATGCTATGTGGCTTTTGAGTTCATTTATTGACTCCTGCATAGTTTGCCATCATGCTGAACAGAAGAAAAAAATGATATGTTGTAGTCTGGATTTAAAATGTAAAAAAAGTATTAGTGCTCAAAAACTATAACCTATGAATTTGTAGTATTTAATATGACTAATGTGCATTTATCTAGCTTTTACAGATATTTTTTAACAATTATGTCTGAAAATAATCTAAATATCTACATATGAGTCTATAACACTTATATCTACATATTTCAGACCGTCTCAGTCTATGGAACCATGGGTGTTTCTACAGATGTAAGATAAGTCTAGATGCTAAAGTGCTATCACTGCTTTTCAATGTATTAATCCATCCTATTTTTAATAACTACTGCAAAATCCTCTTTTGTACTTAACTTTCATCACATATGTAGCTTTAAATCTAACTTTCTTAAATATTCGGTCTTTTTACATGCAATTACAATATACTTCAGAATGCAATTACTTCTACAATTTTCACTTTTATGTGCAGGTAACTAAATATACCATATTTTCCCCCAAATAAGACCCAGTCTTATATTTTTTTTGCCTCCAAAAGAGGCACTAGATCTTATTTTCAGGGGATGTCTTACCTTAGGACTACCACAGCCAGGCCTCCCATATCCCAACACCTGCCATGCTGCTGCTTGACTTCTTCAGCGGCCACTTGCCACCACTTGCTGCATGGCTCCTTGGGCTACTCATGGCAGGAGGCCACATAGTACTTCATGCCATTGCTGCCGCTTGTGGCAAGAAGCCATTGCCATTGCTCGTGGCAGGAAAATGGCCCAAAGAGCCACACAGCATCCTGCCATGAGCAGCGGAAATGGCCTGAAGCGCCATGCGTCTTCTTGCTGTGAGCAGTAGAAATGGCCCGAAGTGCCATGTGGCATCCTGTCACAAGCAGCAGAAATGGCCTGAAGCATTGTGCAACCTCCTGCCACGAGTGGTGGCACTGGCATGACGAGCCACATGGCTTGACAAGTGTCGGAGTATGGGAGGGCTGGTTGCGGCAGTCCTACTGGTAAGGTAAATGGGTGTGGGATATGGGGGACAGCTTCACCCTCCCCTACCACTGTCCTAGCTTTTAGGTGTGTGCCTCGCCCCCAAACTAGGGCTTATTTTAGGGGTAGCACATATATTAGGTCCACCCCCCCCCAAATCAAGCTAGGGCTTACTTTTGGGCTGGGTCTTACTTTCAGGGAAATACGGTATGTAGCTTTAGGACTGAATCACTCTAAAAACCTGTGAATTTTTTTAGTATAGAGAGGATATGCTAACAGACTCTATTCTCTTTATGGATCATGTTATTTTATTTTCTGTGATACATTTTCTTTTACATATTTTAATATGAGGATGACAAACTTGGAAATAATTAAAAGAAAAAGGGAGCAAACAAGATACAGGACAGCAAGAGTTTTAGGACAGATAACAAGACAAAGATCCATGTTAGAGTGGCAAAAATGAGAAAGAATGAACAAAATAGATTAATATACACAGTACCTTAGGATGAGACACATCCATTAATTGCTTACTTATTTATATAGTAATATTTTTTTGCATACCATTTCCTTCAAGATGTGGCCAACTTTCCTTGTGCACCATTGATGACCTATAAAACTAGATAAAGGATGATTTCTGCAAACTCTTATTGTCAGTTACACATAAAGAATGTCACAACATCATATACTGAATGAATGAAAGGAAGAAAGAAAGAAAGAAAGAAAGAAAGAAAGAAAGAGCACCAGGCATCTCAGCTCCTTTTAAAATCATGAAATTATTATATGAAAGAATCGAATAGAAGAAACATGCCTATCCTGGAACACAGCTTCCAAAGTTGCTACTTGAATTTATTGAATGTATCAATTTGTACTAGTTCGTACCTGGACTCAGATGCAGAAGATTAGACTTTTTAAAATAGACATAAAAAGCTGGCTGTTATTATGCTGGCAACATCCTATTTGATGCTGCTTCCCATTTTTTAAATAATGGAATTTAAGTGCTATCCCTCAAATTTTCGATTTGACTGCAGACATGGTGGGCATTTAATCTCTCATTTTGGGAAATTAAAATGGGAGCTCCTAAACAACTAGCACAAGGTCTGATTTATTCTTACTATGGTTATTTTGCCAGGCCAATATTTAGGAAGCTGCCTATACAAATATTTTGTTGAGATTCTTCCTCTGGCCTGGCAGTCACCATTGATTACTTGGTGGCATTTAAAAAAAAATGGTCAAGGTACTAATATAATGTGGAGAGCAAGATTTTCTAATGCATGTGAAAAAAGAATCCCAGAAGATCTCTGCATTTAACTTTCTGAAACCAAAGCAGCACATCCAAAGGTTAGTTAATTCTTTCTTAGTAATATAAAGACATACTTTACCAAGATTTTAAAAATCATGACTGCATTAAGAGTAAAACCAGAAACAGGATACAAAAATCTACCAAACATGAAATATATGGGGAAAAATCCATAAATTTACCAGTGCCTTTTAATGATGATATGATCTGACTGTAAATGATACTATAATTTTCTTTTGTGAAGGGGTGAGTAAACAGTAATTCTGTGTTCCAATTATCTTTGATGATGCTATATTTATGTGTACATTTTAGGATCAATTATTCATTCCTCCCACCCACCTACATGTTAGTGGATAAACTGCATTGATTAAATATTTGCAGGACTACAAGGTGAGATATTTTCTCTCTTATTTTAATTAACTTTTCTCTATTCTATTGAATTATTGAAATATGGATAAAGTAGTACATACAATAGTCAGCTATATCATGATAAAACAGATTCAGCCAACTGATAAGTGTGAACTTTTTTTTCTCTTTTAATATAATCAATCTTGAATTGGCTCCCAGAAAGGAAGAACAGGCCTAATCATGCTCTAGGATAAAACATGTTCTCAACCAGATGCCTCCATATATGTTGGATTATAATTCCAGTATCCAGTCTAATGATCACACTGGATGGAAATGGGAGCCATAATCCAAAATTTCTGAAGGTACCATTGAGAAAAGTTGAATTAAAGACTCTGCTTCAAGGGGTATATCTGATAGAATATTTATACTGGTTGTTTTTCTTCTAAAATGTATAGCTTTTGAGTAATGCTTAATGTTAATAACTTAATATGTATAATACTCTTAGTCCTGTACTTTTTCTAGAATATATTTTAAATCACGGAAGCCTCTTTCCACATAAGAACAATTATGGCCAGTCTTACTTAATTTTGGCTTGCCCATCTGCCAGTAGCAGTTTTTTCATTCCTTCCCAGATCTTGATTTTGGTAACATAGACAGTATTAATTAAAGCTTAAAAACTGGACAGTCTGAAAACAGTGAATATGCTCTGATAGCATCATATGGCTCTTTTCCCACTTTAAAGTATTTTTGTAATTAAAACTGTTGCTGAATTATCAGAAGCAAAATCTGAAGTAGCACAGCAGAGGTTCTGAAAGCTAGGTTTTGAAGACAGTATAATTAAGGAATCATATATAATGCTGATAAAAATAATTATTTAAGTAATAATTATATTACATATATAATTAAATTAATAATTGTGTGTCACTACTTCTTGGTTGTAGAAGGTGAACTACAGCATGCTGACTTTCAAAATAATCTTTACAGATCCTAACTTGCAAAGAAAATTCTTGGAATAAAACTTTGGCTGTACTTGCAAAAATTGGCCAAACTGTGTCAGCTATAGCTGGTACTGTAGCCTTACTAGTAACAGGGAATGCTGCTTGGCATGGGTACTACTACAGTCAGTAACATAGCATTACATGAAAACTTGGTTGACCAAAGCCTTGCTGGCAGGGGAGACCAATATTCATGGGCCCATCTGTCATGGCATACAGAAGATTGTGATCTGAATGTAAGCCAAATGTATCATGAAGAATATGAATTAATGATAGGTAGGTAGATACGACAGACAGCCATGTTCCAAGTTTGTAAAACTAGGAATAAAGGGAATGTGTTAGATTTGAATGAAAGTGGTCTGGTCTTGTGAAGTAATGTTGATGAATACATATATGAAAGTAAGATACACAGTAGCTTAAATTTTGAATATAAAGACTAAAACATTTGTTAGAAAGTATGAATTAGAGTCATCTAGATTGTTGTTGGTGGTATGAAAATAGGAATTCATAGTTTGGTTGGGGATATTATATTAATATTCAATGAACAAAATAATAAAGGATAAATTCTGAGTAAATTATGCAACATTCTAAAAGAATGTGATCCAAAGGGAAAGAGAGAAATGAATGAGAATAGTATTATTTGTGAATGTTTACTTAGGAAAAATGTTTTTTTCAAATAGTGTTTTAAGGCTAAGCGTGTTCATATGTACAAATAAATCTAAAATCTTGATTAATTTGACTGTTTATGATGAAATACATGGTGATGACAGGTTCTGAATATGGGACAAATAATTTTTTGGTGATATCAAGAATTGGTGTTTGGAAAACTTGGAAGAAAATGAAAGATGTGGAAAAAATAATGTTAAAATATAAGAAATGCAGAAAAGTATGAATTTTTGATTGAAATGATGCAGGTAAATATGTAAGATCTTTAATTTATATTGTTCCAATTATATATATTATAAGCAGTTAACAATGGATTATGTGGAATATATCTATAGTTAGTGGCATTTAGCAGTTCAGAGCACAAAGGGGAACAAATATAGCATCTATTTGCAACTTCTTAAGGTGACGATGACTTTTCTGAAATAGTACTCCCACAAGCTCTGGAACATCTTTTTGACTTCAAGCAGGAAACTTGAATATCTACATAATTCTACCCATAGTTATAGCTGCAATAACATACACCTTCAGGATAAGAAAATTGTGGCTCTCCAGATTTTGTTAAGCTATAATCCACACAATCCCTCACTACTGATCATGTTAGTTGGAATTGCTGGGAAACTGGATAAATTTTCAAGCCCTCAAATTCTCCATCCATGTACAAGGAGAAAATGCAGCTAAACATAGCAAAATTTACTTCTAAGTTTAAAAAAGGGCACATGTTGAGCTTATATACAGAGTATTGATTCAAATTTACAGTGCATATCTCTCTAAAAAAAAGAACCCATGTAAGCCTTCCCATTTGCACAGTCCCAGTATTTTCACTTTTCCTTTATTTTTCCTCATTACTTTACACTGGAATCTTTTATATAAATAACTAACAGAGTTAATAGTAATCACTAGATAAACAAGCATCACTATCCATTTTATTGTTTATTTGAAACTTATAGGAATAGGAAATGGAAACAATGTAAATTATGCATGAGTGGGTTTGTAGCAAAAATCGAGGAAATACATTACAAAATGTAGCTTACAGAAATACTGTAATTTTCAGTGTTCTATACCATTTTCATGCTAAAACTGATGCTCAGGATGAATGTAAACTTATGCTAGGAACCTTATGCACAACTTGGAGGAATAAAAACAAAGAAGAAAAAAAGCATATTGCCATCTGTCTAGTACATATTTTTTAATTTTAAAGAAGCTTGCTGTATATGTTTTCCAAAGAATGATTGATAGATCATCTTTATTGCATTTTATCAATGTGTTTAGGGTAAAAGACATCTCTTTAAAAAAGAAATATATATTCTCCTATATCTTAACTTTTTTTCTGATGAAAAGCACTTTTAAAAGTGATTCATCAAGAGAAGGCAGGGAAGATAATCAGATTATTCATGTGAAAGAATATGTTCATAACAGCTGCACAATATTTGTTTTAAATCCTAGAAAAATGGCATTTTTTTCTGCTCTGAGGTAAAATGAGGTATAATGGAGGAAAGAAAACATTTTAGGGCAAACAGATTCAAAAGCCTGTCACTTACCAGTTTCATTTTTCTGTTTTCCAAATGTGAATAATTTCTTCCCTATCTAGGGAATTAAGGCTCTACTTACCTAGGATGTCATTAGTTTAAAGTAAAATTATTACAATATCTTCCTTCAAGCACCTTTATTTTATGACTGAGTACTATCTAATTCAAATGTCATCATCTAATGTCCTACCCAATTAAACAATTATAACTCTATAAAATAGTTACGCCACGGAGCTTCCGGTGGGAGGCGACGGCGATGGCGGCTAGCTTTTAGCCGTCCAGCTGGGGAAGTGTCAGAGCCGCGGAGCGCAGCGCGCATCAGCTGGCCCGCGGCTCGGAAATCCCTTCCCGGGCAAAGGGAAGGGATAGAGAACGCAAGAGTAGAGGTAGAACCCCTGAACCCCCTCTGGATTTATTTCTAGAGGGGGTGAAAGGAGTGTTCCCTCGGAGCTCTTGCTGATCTCCGCCTCCCAGCTGTTTTTGCTTCCTTGGAAGCAAAAGAAACCGCCGCTTCTATCTCCGTGTTTACAGCATTTTGGTGAGTAATTTTTAAACGGACGGAGCAGTTTAAAGGACTTTTTCTTATATTTTAGGTGTTTATTTTTTTATCTTTTGATTTTTACTATTTTTCCTCCTTTTCTTTGTTATACTAGTGAAAGGACTTAAGATGGCGTTTTGAAAGTGTCGGAGTTTTTTTTTCCTTTCTCTTTTGTTTTACTTTCCCTTTTTAAGGATTGTTTTTTGCTTTTGCTTTTGCTTTTGGCTTAGAATTTTTTTTTTTGAATTGTTTGCTCTTTTATTACTTATTCTTGGGATTTATTCTGGACTTTTAATGATTATAGTTTGTCTCTTTTTAAAAATTCTTTTTTTCTTTTTTTCCTCCTCCCTTTTTGGCTGGAGGGGAAAGGGAAGTGACAATTGTGCTTTTTAAAATGGCTTCAAAGAGGCAGCAGCCTTCCTCAGTACCCAAGGTTATTTCTTCTCCTATAACTTCCACTGCACAGCTACAACAACAATCTAAACATGCACCACCGGCTCAGCCACCACCCTCCCCTCCTCTACCTGGACTTTCAGTGCAAGAGGTTAGAGGCATAATGGGAGAGATTGTAGTTCAAATGAGAGAGGAAATGACTCAATTTGTTTCACAGATTAAATCAGAAATTAAATCTGATCTCAAAGAAGAGATAACGGGGATAAAGTCTAAATTGCAAGAAAATAATAATGAATTACGACAAGATATACTGGCAGCTGTTTCAGGTTTGGCTACTGTGGTGGTTAAGCTCGATGCAAGGCTTGAGGAAGTGGAAGACAAAGTTGACTCTTTAGATGACAAAATTCAAGACGTGGAAAGGAAGGTGGACTCCTCACAAGAAGATATTTTGATGTTTCAATACAGACAAATGGAGTATGCTCTGAGGATTAGAGGCCTCAAGGAAGATATGAATCAAGATTTGATGGAGGTGGTTCTTAGTGATCTGGCGCTGGCTTTGGATATGGATAAAGGAGAATTACAGAGAGAAGTAGAAAAAATTTATAGACTCAACTCCTGGATTGCTAAGCAGAAGAATTTGCCCAGAGATGTGGTGATTTACTTTACAAAGAAGTCCCTGCGGAATGAGATTATACAAGCTTTTTACAACAAAAGATTTCAGATTGCCGCCCAAGATGTCATCATTCTAAAGGAAATCCCATCTAAAATTTTAAGAAGTAGGAAAGACTTTGCTTTTTTAACCAATGAGCTTAAAGCTAGATCGATGCCATTCAGATGGGAAATTCCGATGGGTATCGTTTTGAGCCATGCTGGGACACGTTACAGATTGAACACAGTTGACAAAGCTAGAGATTTCTATACTTCGGTCCTGAGTGCAGGCTCAACTTCATCTGGTCGGAAATCTTTGAGTGCTAAGGAACCTGAGCAGCAATCTGAGGCACTAGATTTGGTTTCCGCAGGGATGATAGAAGTGGCAAAGCAACGCCAAACGGAGGCTAAAGAGCAGAGGATGACTCGTGCAGCTTATAAGCGTAAAGAGAAAGAGCAACGTAAAAAAGAGCCCAAAGAGAATTCTCCTGGAAGTGCATCACCGCCGGTGGGAGGAGCAAGACCCAAGAGTTATGCAACACACGCAGCTCTGTCAGAGTTTGATGGTGTCTTCTCCAGGCTGCGTGCCAAGGGAGATGGCAAAGTTTTTGACCTGGAATGTTAATGGATTGAATTCTCCTCAGAAACGGAAAAAAATCTTTTATTATTTGAAACAACATACCAATGATGTTATTTGTTTACAGGAAACTCATATTCTACTTAAAGATCAGAAATATTTAGTTAATGCTCGTTTGGGATCTCATTTTATATCTCCTGCACCTGGGAAGAAAGGGGGAGTTGTTATATATGTCAAACAAAACCTGCCAGCTTGTCTGGTAGAATCAGATCCCCAGGGGAGATATGTGATGATTGAACTTGGTATTTATGGTAAGAAAGTACTTATAGTTGGACTTTATGCTCCAAATCAACAACAGGAACAATTTTATAAACAGTTACACCAAAAAATAACTTTGCTTGATTATAGATCGGTGGTATTAATGGGTGATTGGAATGGTGTCTTAGATACACAAAGGGATAAGAAAGGTTCCTCTCCTTTTCTTAAACAAGCAAGGCTACCTAAAGCCTTTTTTGATATGAAAGAAGACTGGGAATTAAGGGACTATTGGCGGGAACGTAATCAAGAGGAGAGAGACTTTACTTTTTTTTCTGACAGACACCAATCTTTTTCAAGAATTGACTTTTTCTTGATTACCACGGATTTGTATAATAAAGTAAAGAATGTAAAGATTTTTCCTAGATCACTGACGGATCATAGTCCAGTTTGGATGGAGTTGATTCAAGAGAAAGAGGAAAGAAGATCCTGGAGAGTTAATGAAAATTTGTTTAGACAAGAGAAGAATGTTCAAAAACTAAAGGAGTGTTTAAAGGACTATTTTGCTTTGAATATGTATAAGGGGACTTCAATGTCAATGGTATGGGATGCAGGTAAAGCATTTATGCGCGGTGTTTTGATAAAAATGAATAATTTTTATAAGCGAAATCAGACTCAGAAACGTAGAGAACTTGAAGATGAAATTAAACTAAAAGAAAGGGCTTTGATTCTAAATCCTTCTGATGAAAGTACTAAAGAATCTGTAAAGTTATTAAGGTCACAATTTAATATGTTGATAGCAGATCAAGCTGCAACCAATTTATTATTTATGAAACAAAATACATTTTGTAATGCTAATAAGCCGGGGAGATGGTTGGCTTATCAATTAAGAAAGAAACAGAGACTGAGAATAATAGAGAAAATAAATTATAAGGGTAAACTAGTTTCTCAGAAGGAATTAATTAAAAAATCTTTTTTGGATTATTATCAAAACCTATACAAATCTACTAATGTACAACTGTTAGATATAAATAAATATTTAGCTGAGGCAAGTTTTCCTAAACTGACTGAGGATCAGAAATATGAAATTAATGGTTTAATTACTAAGGAGGAAATCGCCTCAGCAATTCAACAATTGAAATTAGGGAAAGCACCGGGTACGGATGGGTTAACAGCTGTTTATTATAAAGCTTTAATGGAGGAGATGAT
The DNA here is from genome assembly GCF_016545835.1 of Crotalus tigris. Classification (NCBI taxonomy): domain Eukaryota; kingdom Metazoa; phylum Chordata; class Lepidosauria; order Squamata; family Viperidae; genus Crotalus; species Crotalus tigris. The sequence goes on along the minus strand of NW_024096634.1, from coordinate 1,071,555 downwards.
TCAACCATTAAATGATCTTTTTAATGGTATCTTACAGGGTTTAGAGATTCCTCCTTCATGGCGTAGTGCTTTTATATCATTGATTCCAAAGGAGGATCAAGATCTTACTTTACCAAAAAACTATAGGCCTATATCTCTTTTAAACGTGGATTATAAGATATTTGTAAAAATTTTGGTAAATAGGCTTATGAGGGTGGTGCATCATCTTGTGCATAAAGATCAATCAGGGTTTATAACAGGAAGGTATATGAAAAACAATGTTAGACAAATTATTAACTTATTAGAATACTTAGATAAGAACAACCAAGTTCCTGCAGGGCTCATATTTTTAGATGCTGAAAAAGCATTTGACCAACTGAATTGGCATTTTATGCTAAGAGTAATGGAAGAAATGAATTTTGGTGAAAACATATTACAAGCCCTTAAGGTAATATATCAAAAACAAACAGCACAACTTATTGTTAATGGAGGTTTGTCGGAGGTTTTCACAATAGAGAAAGGTACTAGACAGGGGTGTCCTTTATCGCCATTGTTGTTTGTTTTAACATTGGAAATATTATTGATTAAAATTCGAGAGTCTCAGGAAATTAAAGGAATATATGTTAATAAAAAAGAATATAAGTTGAGAGCTTTTGCGGATGACTTGGTTGTTACTTTGTCGCAACCTGATTATTCTGTAGTAAACTTATTACAGTTGATTCACCATTATGGTTTGGTCTCGGGTTTTAAGATTAATGTAAATAAGACTAAAATTTTACCTAAAAATTTGTCGAGTCAGGAGAAGCAGATTTTGGTTAACTCGACGGGTTTTGAGATTGTTAATAAGGTAAAATATTTGGGGGTGATGCTGTCTGTTTCTAATGCAAAACTATTTAAAAATAATTATGAAAGGTTGTGGGTCGGGGTACAGAAAGACTTGAAGAATTGGGAAAAGCTGCAATTATCCCTCATGGGAAGAATTGCAGTGATAAAAATGAATATTCTACCCAAGTTTCTTTTTTTGTTTCAAATGTTACCAATTTTGAAAAATGAGATTAATTTAAATGAGTGGCAGAAGGGTCTCAATAAATTTATTTGGGCAGGGAAAAAACCAAGGGTTAAGTTCAAAATTATGCAAGACTTCCGTGAGAGGGGTGGACTCAAGGTACCAAATTTGAAATTATATTATGATGCGGTGGTTTTAACATTAATTAGTGACTGGGTAAATTTGACAAATTCTGAGATACTTTATCTAGAGGGATGGGATTTACTTTATGGGTGGCATGCCTATTTAATATTTAATAAAAAAATAGATTGGGCTTTTAAATCTCATATTTTAAGAATTTCTTTACTTAGGATTTGGAGAAAATATTATAAAAGTGATTTTAAAGTACCATTATGGGCTATACCTTGGCATGCGATAGAAGGAATAAAAAGAGGGGTTAAAATGGATATGGTGTCTTACAGACAGTTACTTAAATGGGATGGACAAAACTGGCAATTAAAATCACGGGAAGAATTAGCACAAGAAAATTTTACTTATTCTTGGTTCCAATATAGGCAACTACTAGATAGATGGAAGATGGATTGTAAGGTGGGTTTTCTTAGAGAAGATGAAAATCTTATTAAGCAACTGAAGGATCAAAGACAAACCCACATTAAGAGAATTTATGGGGTTTTAGTTGAATTGGACTCAGAAACGGAACTAATTAAAGATTGTATGATTAGATGGGCGCAGAACTTTGGTGAGCCAGTTTCATTGGACACCTGGGAAACTATTTGGGTGAGAAATGTCAAATTTACTCAAGCACAGAATCTAAGGGAGAATTTTTATAAAATGTTTTATAGATGGCACCTTGATCCACAAAAAATGTCTTACATGTACCCTGACGTGCAACCTAAATGTTGGAGATGTGGTTATAAGGAGGCTTCCTATTATCATATTTGGTGGTCATGTAGAGAGATAAAAGCATTTTGGATCAAAATATGGTGGAATATCCAGAGAATTTTTAGAAGGAGGGTAAAATTTACTCCGCAATTATTTTTGTTAGGTATTGTTACAGATTGTGATACAAAGGAGGTTGTATTGATGTTAAACTTGATCACAGCCGCGAGGCTGTTAATTGGACAATATTGGAAGAAGGAATCTTTGCCTACATTGCAGGAATGGTTTTTTAAAGTAGCTTATCTGGCAGAAATGGCAAAGATTTCGGCTTTCTTAAAGCAACAAACGCAAGAGAAGTTTTTTGCTATCTGGGACAAATGGATAAAATTTATACAATTTAGATTGGGTATACAAAAATATTATATAGCTTTTTCATAAGTTTTATTTTTATATATATTATAGATATCTTTTTTATATATATAAATATAAAGTTTTTAATTTAATTTTTATTTTTATTTTTTTTTTATTATTATTATTTCTTAAGCCTATATTCTGCTCTGGGAAGCTCAGGGGGGGGGAAGGGAGGGTTTTTGGGAGGGGTGTGGGGTGGGGGGTTTTTTTTATATGTATTGTTTAATTTTTTTTTCTTTTGTATATGTTGTTTTTTGTTCTGTATTGTTCTTGTTTTTTTTTGTAAAATTTATAAAACTTTTAATAAAAAAAAAAAAAAAAAAAAAAAAAAATAGTTACGCCACAAGTAGCTTATAAGCAGTTAAGAATTATGTAAATTTCAGTTGGAACACAATTGAAGAGCACCAAATTGGGGAAGAATGGAATGCAAGCTTTGAGGTGGCTTCCTTTACTACTTATTTCTACCCATTAAAAGACTCACATTACATGATTTAATTGGTTTATGCAATAAAAATCTGTACAATTATGTCCTTAATTTCCTTTCTTTTTCTTCCTTTCCTATCAAGAAAGCATGAGCTACTGTTCTTTGCTTCAGGTCTGACTTAGGTTGACATACTGCAGTATTTCTAAGGAGGTTTATTTCATCAAGTAGCTCAAATATGTTCTAAGCTATCATCTAAGACCAAGGCTTTTTTTCTTATAGAATGCCGAGAACAGAGTTCCGGCACCTTTTTTGGATGGAACCTTGTAAGGTAGGCAAGGCAGGTTGTATGACGTGTGTGAGTTCCGGCACCTTTTTTTTTTTTAGAAAAAAAGCACTGTCTAAGACTGATAATAACTGTAAATATATTCAAGAGCCATTTCTACACAGTCCACATACAGCAGAGGACAGAAAATGCTTAACTTTGGCGGGGCCGCGGAGGAGGGCCTTCTCTGTGATGACGCCCACGCTTTGGAATCAGCTCCCCTCGGAGATTAGGACCGCTCCCACCCTGTTGGTCTTCCGTAAGCTACTTAAGACCTGGCTTTTCCGGCAGGCCTGGGGTTTATAAAACCTAACCCCTGGATGATTGTCTTTGTATTGTTGTTTTGTTATGTTTTATGTGTTTTTTATTGTTAGCCGCCCAGAGTCCTTCGGGAGTGGGGCGGCTTATAAATTTTAAAAAATAAATAAAATAAATAAAAATAAACTTGAATGAAAGAAAACATTATAGGTATACTGCAAACCATTCCAACATTCACTTAAAGGTGCAGTATTTCATAAATAGTCTACAGTCTTTTCTCAGAATCATCAAATCTCCTCTTCCAAAAATGATAATCTTTGCATAATTTCCTTCCTTCACCTTTGCATAATAGGTGAAAATACAACATTTGCTCTAAGAATTTTGTAACAAAATTATTTTATATCCTTAGGATTGCAGAGATGGATTAATATATCAGTTGATTAATGTAGGCTGGCTCTAAGTGCAAATGAATAGTTAGAGCAGTGGTGCCCCTCTTTTGGTGCATAGAAACTGTACTTTCCCATTCTTACCTGCCTGGGGACCAAAACAGTATGGACTTAATATTTCAGTTTGTCTTGTAACCTACACCTAAAGGATAACTATGGGCACAGCATTTTCAATTCTATGTGCTGCAAATATGGATATGAGATGATCCACCCATCTTATATCCTGTCACCTGATATAAGCAGAAAGGTATATGCACAATGTCTGTAATATCAGACAAATAATCTATGTAGCCCAAGGTGTATGTTCTGAATAATAGCTTTCTGAGCCTGATATATCAGGAACTAAATCTGAATGCCAAACCTGGCTTCTACCACCATATCACAATTGTAGATTTGCTTCCATTCTGTAAAAGTTTTACCAGGAAGTATAGAAAAATGTATTTTTGTAATTTACTTAGAACAGTTCATTTTGTTAAACACTATAGATGAGATAGAGAAATGATCGTGTGTGTGGTTTCTGCAAAGCACTGAGTGCCTTATAATGCTGCAAATAGAAAGCAGGAGTACAGAGTGTTCTGTTCCTCTCTCAGTCTGAACTGTTTTATCTTTATTCAATACAGTCAGAAGCAAATTGCCTTCTCTTACTGAAGGTGAGGTTCTATGCCAGCAGCAGTCTCTGCACAGTAGCCCTTAGGATTGCAGTTGACAAATATCCTTTGTAAGGTGGATTTAAAAATATATAAAAAACACAACTGATCCTCTTTTCAATAAATGGGCATTTATTACTTCTCCACTGGCAGCTTGGTAGGAGTCATTTCTTATTCCTATAACGTTATCAAGCTCTGGTGTGTGCAGCAGTGCTGATAAGGATTGAGAAATTATTGTTATTCATAACTGTATAGTGAGACAGCTGATCATCTGGAATGGGAAATAATTCTATTGTTCTACTTGGGCAATTGTTATTTCTCCTGCACCAGGATATTGGGATTGAAACTGGAAGAAAGGACGCAACTGGCATTGTGTTTCAGACTGAAATTGAACTGCTCAGGGATTTTCAGCAGTGCTACTCAAAGGTTTCTTTATGAGTAGGCAACCAAAGAGAACAAAGATACAGAGATAAAATAGATTGAATGAGCAGAGCTTCAGAGGTTATCACAAAACATAAAGACTCAAACTGGATGGTGGGAAGATGGGGGGGGGGGAAGGACTGTTTAAGACATAATCCTCTCATCGACCAGAAGTAGCAATTATGTTTGTCTAGGGAGGGTTTCATAAAGTATTATCTTGATGCTGATTTTGTTTTCTGCATTAGCAGAAGTAAAGTAAAGCGATTATACTTCCAAAAAGATCTCAGAAAGTGCCACATTTCTGACATTATATAAAAAGTGCATATTTTTTACATTGCAAATCTAAACCTATTTTAGGTATAGTAGAAAAATTAGAGAATGAATACTCGAAAAAATAGAATATTCATAAAGGACTAGAAATTGAACTATAAATTGCAAGTTCCCTTCACCCCAGAAATATGAAACACTACAAGCCTAGTTTAATGAACAAAATAAGTTTGATTATAGTAAAACAATTATTACACAACAGGGGTGTCAAACTGCTGGCCCATGGGCCGGTTTCATCATACTGAAGTCGGGCCCACCCCATTGCCAACAATGCAAAAAGAGTTGCAACATGTCGCGACACGTCACGTGACGTGGCAAGTTTGACACCCGTGTTATACAATGAAATTAACAAATGCTATGTGAAAAGAAATAAATAAATTTAGGCTACAAGAACCAAGAAGTAACTTTTTTTCCCCTTGAACTGAGGCTTCATGTATAAAGTAAATTTCCTATATTGAAACCTTCACCTTCCATGTTGATTTTCTCAATTTTTCACACATTATGTCATGGCTTTTTTTTGTTCTCTAGATATATAAATTCCATTGTGAGTTTGGTGACATCATTGTAAGATAGTTCACATAATGCCTATTTTTTCCCCAGCAGCATTGATCAGATGTAATCAATAACCCAACCAACAGTTCCAGTGGGAGAGATATTTTTCCCATCTGTTTGTAATTTCAGCACCCCAGCTCCTCTCCAGGCCTGTAAACACACAGGATATTTGTGCTTGAAGCGTGAGAAGGCTTGTGTGGGAAGTGCTGACTCATCTCCATGGAGGTTTCACTGAAGGAAGAATGACAGTGGCTATGTAAAGGAAGGGAACAAATGCCCATTCGTGTTGTAAGACAGTCCAACTAGAGGTCCCAGGTTACATCCATTCTCCATACAGTTGCCAAACTATCCTTATCTGCCATTTAATATTTAAGTACCTTTTAAGAAAAGCCTTATAAATGTAAAAATTAAATACCCATGATGTCCAGAGGTTTACAAACTTAATAATCTATTTTAAGTACCTTGTTAAATAAGTACCTTCTATAGCAAATTGATAGGAAATTCAGTAAATAATCCATTACATTTTCATTGTGTTTATGGGAAAAATACAGTTCTGAATACACAGAACCAGCTTCAAATACCCTGGAGTTTATAAGCCTGTTTGATTCTAAGTTAGTTGTCATCACTTGGCGTTCTCCAATTCCCATTCTGTTCTTCTGTTCACTCACAAGATAACACTATAGGAGTTACTGACTGAAAGGGAAGTAATGCAAACAATGTTTTGCATTTCTATTAGAAAGAGTGAATGTCAACACTAGCAGTAAACAGAAAATGTCATGAAAGCATCAAAATTAGATATCTGATTTGAGCATTGTTCTTTTTCTTTTGGCAAACTAAAGAAGAAGGGGAAGGAAAAGCTCACAATGCTACATTTTATTGAATTTGGACAGAACAAGTAAACCACACATTGCCTCAAACCATGCTTTAGTTGGTGGGTAGCTATTTCAGTCACAGATTGTCTGGATAATAACATAGTGTGCATATCCTGAATAACAAAAGGCTCTTCAAAATTATTGTGAAATCTTTTTTCAAAACTCAGCAATTGCATAGCTCAATCTTCCTGAACTTGGCTCCTGGCTAATATGGTGGACTATAATTTTCAGAATCTCCAACCAATTGGTTAAGAATTATGGGAATTGTAAACCAATATAACTGAAGATTTCAGGATGGGAAACCCTGTTTTAGAAGATGCCAACCAGTACATAATACAAATATAGAATTATTTTGTTACTAGCTTGGCATACCTAATGTGAATATTTCTTATTAACAGAATCACTCATGAAACTTATTGCAAAATGGAATGAGGTTGAGATTTTGTTATTTTTATCTCTATTGGATTAGGCAAATACCATGATGGTGGATAATTAGATTTTCATGCCATTTCTTCTTGGGTTTCCATTGACAGTCTGCTTGGCCAACTTCTGAAATGTTCACTGATGTCATGAACATAAAGAAATACTTTGCTTCAGAATTCCAACCATTATTAATCCATTAGAATAAAGAAATATAATTCAAGCAGTGTTAGACCTATTTACCACCAGAATTCTGTGACATTTAAAAATCTAGTTGAACCAAAGTCTTATCTGTCCTCCTTTGAGTTGAGCTTCACTCCTGACTGTATGAACAAGAATAATAGGGCTTTTCCTGTGATATTCTTTTTTAAAAAAATACTAGTTTTCACTTTTGCTTAAAACCCTCATGGTCCTCCATTCAGGCTTGACTTTATTAGTTTTTTTCAGAGCAACCAAGGTTGGCTAGACAATAAGTTTGGTGTAGTGGTTAATGCACCAGGCTAAAAACAGAAATATTATGAGTTCTAATTTGCCTTCAGCACAAAGTCCAACAGAATGACTTTGAACCGGTTACTCTCACTAAGTCCTAGGAAGGAAGCAATGACAAACTAGTTCTGAAAATCTTGCCAAGAAAATTGCAGCAACTTGTTCATGCAGTTGCCAAGAGTCAATACTGATTCAAAAGTGAACATGCACACATCCACAAATCCGTAGATTGGCTACGTTATTCTTTAGGTCAGGGCTTTTCAACCAGTGGTACAGGTACCACCTGTGGTACATTGGCACCTGGCAGGTGGTACGTGACCATCCTAGAAAAGTGGTAGCGGGGGAGGGGAATGAGAGTGCCGCTGGGTGGGCAGGCAGGTGTCTTGCTCGGCTGTGCCTTGGGGGACACTTTTTTCAGTGCCATTGTAACTTCGAACAGTCACTAAGCAAACTGTTGTAAATTGAGGACTACCTGTACTTTATCACTTTTTTCCTTTTTTTTTTTTGATCATCACGTTTTTGACACCTTGCTAGGAGACTGGGGGTACTCGGATATTGCCATATCCTAAAAGTGGTACAATGGGTGAAAAGGTTGAAAAGCCCTGCTTTAAATTAACTTATTTTTTTCTAAAACTTTCTGTGTCTACTAGAGTTGAGTGGCCAACAATTTTAAAGAAATAAATATATAAATAATGTTTCCTGGAAATACTATTTGGAATGGTAGTTCCTTATCCCAATGTACTTTTACTATTTCTAGTTATAGTTTTATTATGTAGTCTTTCTAATTAATTGTCCACCAAAGGCTGAGACTGTAGAGTGGATAAATAGAGAGGTGGCGCACAGCTACACTTCCCAGTATAAAATAAGGTATTTGCCACATATTCCAATCAGGCTGTTTGCCAAATCTTTATCTTGAAATTACTTGGATTAAAAGCCTTCTGGAATCTGGAAAAGAAAAAATGATGATCTCTTAAAACCATACCATAGTATTGTTTTTGATTGCCTAGTGAGCTTTAGTTCCATGTTTTGTTTTGTTTCATAAATTTGGGTCAAGAAGATAGTTTTATGGGATTACTGGTCAACACTTGGCCTGTTCTCTTTTACAGGTTACCAACTTGTGTTTTATGCTGTTCAACATCTATATGACACTGATTGAAAAACTTTCAAAGATTTTGGGGAGAATTCCACTTGAGTACTGAAGGCCAGGCGAGGAAGGCCAGGGCCCCTGTGAGAAGCAGATCTGCTCCTCAAGGGCTTTGCATAGCCATCAGAGAAAGGGAGCCTGGCCTTCCTTGTCCAGCTTCAGCTGGAGTAGTTTTCCTAGAGCTTAGCATCTCTCCATATGAAGCATCCTGCCGGGAGGAAAGTGGCAGAAAACAGGCTGCCATTTCAAGAACAGAGAAAGGAGACGTGCTGATGCAGGCCAGCAAGAAAGTATGCAAGAAAGTGTGGTGGCGGCGATGAGGGCTGGTGGAGGAATATCAGGGCTGGTGAAGGGAGGCGGCAGGGGAGACTTGCGCCCCCTAGTCATGGCAAAACCCATGGGAGAATTGGTAGAGGAGAAGAAGGTGGCAGCTGCCGCCAGGCAGGTCATCTGCAAGGCAAAGCGGAGGCAGCATGGACCGAAGAAAGCCCCTCCAGCAGTAGATGTGCAGTGGCGTTGGAGCCCTTTACTGTCACTCCCCCCTGGCTCCAAAACGGCAGAGGGAGACTGGGTAAGGCCCATCCTCCATAGAATGGCAGTCTGGCTTAGGAGGGGAGTGAAAGGGAAGAGGCGGGTGGGCTGTGGGGTCATTGAACCTATGGGGTGAGGTCACTGATAGGGAATGGCCTGGTGGGGGCCCTGAAGTAAGCATGTGTGGGGCATTTGGGGCAGCTCCTCCGCCCATTCCCACACTACCTTGATTTTTACATGTGCACCTTGCCCCACCTCTTGCAACCAGAGGGTGGGGTCTTAACTAGGGCTTATTTTTGGGGTAGGGCTTATATTAGGTGCACATGTAAAAATCAAACTAAAGCTTATTTTTGGGATATATACTATTTTTGGGGAAACACAGTATGGGTAAGCAAACTGATTACTTTTGATTGAAGCTACAAGGTTCCAATACAATATTTGTTCTTTTCTAGTCTGTTAACGCTGATTCCACCTACTCCACAGATTCTATCTACAGAAGATGTCTTGGTAATTCTTCTCCAAATAAACAGATTAATAATCCCCTCTTACATTCATAATAAGAGAAATCTATGCACTAAGACTACAATCTCATATGTTTTCATTATATCATCTTCATTTTCCACTGACTTTTTTTTGTCATATTTTAATAATTGCATACAGAGAATGCTGTTAGTAGCTATTTGCTCACCTGCCAACTATTAATACTACATACTATTTCTCTGCCCAAGTGTTTTTTGCTGGCTGCCACTAGTTTAATATGTATTGTACTCAGCAATCAATATACACTTTTGTAATTTATATCCCAGAGAGATATTAGGTAAAATTCAAAACAGGATATGAAGGCGTATAAGACAAAATATATTGATAAATGTCTTAACTGACTGAGTTATAACTAGTAATGTATTAATTTGAATGTGATACAATAACTAAAGGAAACAGAGAGGAAATTTTTGATGATGTAACCTGAGATATGCATGAAAGAGCTTGTTATTTGATTATGGACTACCCAATCACCATGTTGCTTCCTTAACACTTGCAGCTTTGTAAAATTGGAAAATTAATAAAACTTGTTTTTTTAATAAAAAAGTTTATTCTTAATTTATATATTATAAAGTAATAAAGGTGGGATAAAAATCTAATAAATGCATACATACACATACTGTACCTTGGATAGATTAAGAGTGCATTTTGGCCTTGGTGTTGTTCTCTGTAGTCTTTATTGTTTAACACAGGGTTTTCCTGTGTACCCTGCACCAGGTACAGACAGAGTCCAAGGGAGGTGTGAAGAACTTTTTAGTTACATTGTTACAATAAAATCATCTTTCTCAAAGTTTCATTGTATTGCTTTCATTGTTCATTTGTGATCATTTTGATGTTTGGCTTTTTAGGGGCTGAAATACATTAAGACACATTAAGATTACAGTAAAGGGAGGCATGGTGTCAAAAGGTTTAGGAACCTCTGTTTTGACATGAATATTATTTTATATCCTTTTTGAACTTGATTGTAAATACAGCAGTGAAGATATACAAATGATGTAAATAAGTAATAAAAATATTTTTACCAACTACTACGTTTTACATAACTTGGAAATCTTAAATATGCTATATTTGTTGTATTTTACCTTTTATCACGAATGAAGGCAAAATTTACTTTTTAAAATTTACTTCTTTTTCCTGTTAAATGCTCAAAAATTCCAATTTCAGATATTAAAGTCCAAAGCTACAAACTTTTAATGGTGGGAACATGCTTTTTTAAACTATTTCTTTAGCAATTGGAGATGGTTAAAAATGTGAGTTTTCCTTTACTTTATAGTTTAAGGTGTGCTAAATTCCACGTTTGATTTCTTGGTTTCCTAGTATAAAACAATAAGAAATTAAAATAAAATTTTACCAAGTGATTATTTGCCATTATTATTTTGTCAAGCAGGTGGCAGCACTTAGCTCACTTTTGGAAAAGGAAGGTAATATTGGACCAGGTTAGTACTTAGGAATAGGGTTACAATTAGGAAAAGTGGGGAAAAATGTCCAATAAAAAGGAAAGACAATGGCAAACCATCTCCATGTTCTCTTCAACAAAACTACACAGATGTCACCAGGATCTGAATCTGACTTGAATGAATCTTACATTTTTCTTTCTGCTTTATGTGACATATGGAAGGCTGTGTAAGTGATAAGTTTGGACCCTATTGAATATTAAAAGGTCTAACTCTTAAGTTAAAATTTTTCATTTGTTAGGAAAATTGTGGGACTTGGGAAGTGATACAAAGAGACATTTCAAAGATGAAATGGCATTTGTTACTGTAGTGATACTACAGTGGTGGACTGAAAGCAGTTGTAACTTTACAATATCTAGAAAGAGACAGAGAACGAGAGGAGATACCAAATTAGATTGGCATTTTTCTTTCTGAAGTAGTGGGAAGGTGAGTAAATAGCATTTTAAAAACTGTACTTTCTTCAGTCTTGTGTGCTCAGCAAAAGCCACAGATGACGGGAGGCATCATATGTTGTCCCTTTGGCAAAAAAACATACTAAAATAAAAACAATTTAAAAAATCGTTTGAAAATATGTATCTCTACCTCAAGACTATGCCAACTGAGAAATTCTAGGGTTGAAGTCCACACATCTTAAAGGCTGAAAAACGCTGCTCTATCCCATTTCAGAATGCTAATGACATTATTCCGATAGTTTAAAATGCGAAGATCTGCACCTTTCTGTAATAAAAGACAAGGAGCACAGTGAAAAAAATGGGACTAAAATGATACAGAACACCACAGTAATGAGGATAGGTATAGTTCCAAGCCTTAGAATTGACCATGAAGACACTGAAGTAATAAACAGCTTCAGCTTTTCAGGATCAATTATAATCACACAGATGCATGTCTTTCTATTCAGCTAAAGTAGCTTACAGAAGGAGCAGCAATCAATATCAAAGTATTTGAATTATTTGAATAGTGTATCATATTCAGAGATGCTAAGACACATTAGGTTTTTCTGAAAAAAAAGAGGGCGGGAAAAGCAATATTTTTCTTCATAGTAAATGATTGCTCTCCTTGCTAAGCTGTTTACCCAGATCAACAAAGGTAACAGCATAGCAGCAGCTGCTGAAGTACCTTAATAGTATTGAATTGCCTGGATAAATACAAATCAAATTACATTAATATCTCAGCAAGCATAGCTGGAGAAAAAGTCTGGTTTTAGGAGGGAGTTATTTTTTTTTAATATGAAATTGAAAGACCCTGAGAGACAAAGATCATAAGCTTAATTTTTTAAAGCAGCTTTTGATAATCCTGTTGCTATAAAAGCAAATGTGGGCATAGAAAGAGTTCTAGTATAGCAGATAAACCAGCTAAAATGCAGGGAATTGGACAAAAGGTTTGCGTAACAATAGATACATTTTCCAGGTTTCTAAAGATAAATATATTATTTGTTATCATACTTGTAAGACTGAGTTTACCAGTTATCCAGAGAAAAGACAAGATTCTATTTATTTGTTCCAGGTATGATTTTCTGAGAATTTTTTGTTGTAGTTGTTGAATGTGTTTGTTTTAAGAACATTAAAAGCAAAATTATATTAATAAATAGTGTATTTGAAAAGATACTGTACCTCAGAGAGGAAAAGCATAAATGTAGGAAAATGTTATATAACTAACTTGTATAACTAAGACCATATTCCTTCTGTATTTTATGAGGTTTTCATCTTTTCTTCAGTATGCATTGTTAACAATTATAATTCTTTATTCATAAACCAAAACAAAACAAAAAACAGAGAAAAAGGACCAAGTTTAGTCACAGCTGGAAACTGAGGAAAAACATTCCGCATTTCTGTATAAACAATCCTAATTCTGAGCATGAGGAATATGCAAAGTGTATGCATTGTTACTTAACACCTGATCACTGCCCCTTTCTGGCACATTAACAATTATATGTTGATTTCTTCTTTTGGAAGGGTTCTGGACAGCACTATTTTACTGTAGAGATGGAATGTGAATATAAGACTTCAGACTTTGAACCCAGACTAGACAGAGTCTTGAGAGAATGGCTGTATCAAATTCACACTTTTCCATGTATTTCAGTATAACTTTCATCTCATAAAAATGCACATCAATAGTAATTTTTGAAAAGTACACATAAAAATTTATTAGGAAAGTATGCATAAAATGTACAATATTACTATACAAAAGAGTGCCTATTAAGAAAAATCTGGAGAAAAATATACTTTTTGGTGAACATATTTCCTACAAACTGCATACTGAAATGACATATCCTATCCTTTATAAATACATAAACATATAAGACATCAACTTTACAGTCCTGGTGTCATAAAAAAGTACATAAAAGGATGCCACATTGCATTTTAACCTTTTTAACCTTGATGAAATAGACCAGCTTTATATTCTTCTACTTCTAACAGGCTTAAGCTTTAATTCAGTTGAATATTGCTGTAGGATTTGATTTGATTTCAATTCTGTATATACCATCACCCAGATTTCTTCAAGGCTTAATAAGCCCCTTTTGAAGATCCAATAAGAAAACATTTTCCAGATCATTATCTTTGTTTATTATTTGTATTTCTCTTTTAAAATTTTAAATTAAAGATTCTTTTGTAAATCCAATAAAGCCAGCTTTTCTAAATCATCCTCTTAGCCTGTTATTTATCATTCTGCTTTCAGCACTTTCATTGTTTTGTCAAATAAAATATGTTTTACATATGACATTCCTTCATTGACATCTTTTAGGCATAGATCTAAATCTTCTTTAACTTTGTTGTTTATTTCAAATTCTTTAAGTTCTTAAGCTTGTATTTAATTTTTCTTTGAAGGCAAAGTCATTGAGTAATTGTAAAAGTCACTCAAAGACTTTTCAAATTTGTCATTCTGAAGGTCTGTAATAACTTTAAGAAGATTAAAAAGCAATTTCCAAAAGTGATTAGAAAGTGGGCCCTGTGAACTTAGTATCTTTAAAACACCTTACTGAAAAAGGGGCGTTGTCTTACCTGAACGCCTTTTCTCAGCATGATGATGGAGAATCCACGGATGGGTTGTCTTAATCTATCTGCTCCAATTAGACTAAGTCTGAAATTTAGTACCGCCCCCTCTGTGCCAACTGCACCCCAGTTTTAGGCTAAGGCGATACCCAGACTTTAGTCCGATGCGTCTGAACAAATGGGGACCAGGCCAACTGACCTAATGGGAGGGAGTGGATTCTCCATCATCATGCTGAGAAAAGGCGTTCAGGTAAGACAACGCCCCTTTCTCCAGCATGATTGGATGGAGAATCCACGGATGGGACATACCAAAGCCCTGTGTCCCTAGGGTGGGGAATTAGATTGGGCCTGGTTCCCACCCAATGTTAATGCGTGTTCTAGGACCCTGCGGCCAAATGAAGCCATAGAAGATGCATATATATCCCTCTTGTAGTGCCTGGGATCTCGCAGTGACTGAGACTGGTATGCCAGAGAAATACAAACTCTAATCCACCTGCGTATTGTGGTTGAAGAAACCTTCTGACCTAGTGATGAAGGGTGATAGTACACAAACAGAGCCTCTGTTCTGTGGAAAGATGAGGTTCTCTGTATATAACAATATAAGCCCTGCGCACATCCGATTTGTTCCACTGAACCTCTATCTCATTAGATGGGTTAGGACAGAAGTCCGGCAAAACTATTTCCTGAGATTTAGGATACAAGGACTTGACCTTAGGCACGAAGGAGGGGCCTAGCCTAAGGGTTACCCTGTCCTTATGGAATGTACACAGGTCCTTCCTCACTGAAGAGTAGCCAGTTCAGATATCCTTCTCGCTGAAGTTACAGCAACAAGAAATGCCACCTTCATCGATAACTGTTTAAACAAACCAGTGTCAATAGTTCAAAGGGTGCGAAACAAGAGCCTATAAACCTGATGAAGATCCCACGAGGGGTATCTATGTACAGTTGATGGTCTGACGTTGTTAGCTCCTTTTAGGAAGGAGCGTATCATAGGGTAATGTGTTAAGGATTCATTGCCACAGGAAATAACTGTGGCAAGTGATGCTACCTGCCTGCGGATGGTGCTTGTGGAAAGCCCTTTGTCTAGACCATCCCTCAGGAACTCCAAGATAACTGGCATTGAAACCGCCAAAAGGTCAATTTTTCGAACTGAACACCAATTACAGGAGTCTCTCCATGTGGCATCGTATATTCTATTCGTCGAGGGTCACCTAGATTGCTGAATCATAGCTATGACCCTTGACGAATATGAGTCTCAGCCTAAGGCCTGCCTCTCAAGTGCCAGACGGTTAACTGGAGTCATTGAGGGTCTGGATGGCGTAGTTCCCCCTGAATGTGGGAGATGTGATTTGCTGGGATCCTCCATGGAGGTGATACGGAGAGCTCCATCAGGTCGGTGACCAAGAGCGTCTCGGCCAATGCGGCGCAACCAGGAGGACCTCTGCTCGTTCGCGAAGGATCTTCCTGATCGTGGCAGGAAGAAACGGCAGAGGAGGGAAGGCACAGAGCAGTTCCCTGGGCCAGGGACTGTGGAGTGCATCTGTTCCCTCTGCTGATGGAGGTGGGAACCCAGAAAGGAATCTGGGAAGTTGTGAGTTGGTGGGGGAGGCAAAAGGTCTAAGGTTGGGGAACCAAACCTGTCCACGATCTCTCTAAACACCTTCGGATCCAGCTGCCATTCAGAATGATCCACGGTTGCTCTGCTCAGTGAGTCCGCCTGCTGGTTGGTCACTCCAGATATGTACTCCGCCCTGATGGAGGGAAGATTCAGTTCCGCCCAGGACCCCAGCAATTTGGCCTCCTGCATGAGAGGCCTGGACCTTGTCCCCCCTTGTCTGTTGACATGGGCCTTGGCTGTAATGTTGTCGGTTAAAATCAGGACATGTTGGCCCTGTACTATATCGGTGAATCTCTTTAGGGCCATATGTATGGCTCTGAGTTCCAGCCAGTTTATATTGTTCCTTAGGTCCTGTTTGGACCACCGACCTTGAGCCCAGTGCGTGTGAAGGTGTGCCCCCCACCCAAACAGGCTTGCATCTGTGGTAATGGTAATCCTGTCTGGTTCTAATACTGCTCCCCGTGACAGCGCCGGGGAGTCCCACCATTGAAGGGAGTTCAAGTCTCTGAAATGGAAGGAGAAGCCATGTAATTCTCTGGCATGGAGGTATGCCCATGGCACAATTTGCACGCAGGACACCGTCTTCCCCAGTAGCTGTGATACGGAGGCCAATGTGATTACTCTGGCCCTTAGGATCCGACATACAAGAGTCTGAATAGAGTTCCTTCGGTCCTGAGATAGGTAGACCGTACAATTGTCCGTGTCTATAACAGCGCCCAAATGGAGGAGCTGGGTTGTTGTATGACTTTTCTGGAAATTAACAGAAAACCCGTGCTCCTGAAAGACCTTGATGGCTAGGGCGAGGTCTGACTGAGCGTTTCGGAATGATGATGACTGAATTAGTATGTCATCTAAATAGCATTGAATTCTGATTGGAATTTGTCTAAGGTGGGCTGCGAGCACTGCCAGTACCTTGTAAATACCTTCGGTGTCGATGAGAGGCCAAATGGTAGGGCTCTGTACTGGTAATGGGCATAGCTGAATCTGAGGAATTTGCGGTGGTTAGGAAACATGTCTCAGTTAGGTCTATTGAGGTAAGAAAGTCACCTTGCCTGATGCTGGCCAGGATTGATTGAAGTGGTTGCATCTTAAACTTCTTATACCTCAAGTAAGATTTAGACCTTTCAAGTCTAAGATTGCCCTCCAGCCCCCCAAGTCTTAGGGATGACGATGAGGTTTGAGTAAAACCTTCGTCCTTCTTGGTCTTGTGTACTGGTTCAATTGCTCGTATTTGTAATAAATGAGCTATGGCATCTGACATAAAGTCAGCCCTGGACCTGCTCGTTGGGATAGGGCAAGAGCGGAATTGTCAGGTGGTTGAGAACAATTTCTAGTCTCAAACCCTGTTGACAGTGTCTAACACCCATGCATCTGTAGTGATGGCTGTCCAAGTGCTGGAATAAGGGACCAGCCGGCATCTGTAGTGGTGACTGCCCAAGTGCTGGAATAAGGGGCCAGCTGGCTTCCTATGGGAAGTGAGACTGTGAGGTCACTTGCCTCGTTCAGAGGAACGGCCCCTCGGTCTTGAAGGGGCCGCTTGGCCTGGATCTGTGGTCTGCTTCTGCATGCTGAACGATCCTGCTGTCGTTCTTGTCTCTGAAAGGAATAGAGGGATGCCTGGGCCCAGTCCCAGGATGGAGCTGGTCGAAAGGCAGCCTCCTGTAACTGCTCTGTGACATGAGTTAACCAGAGTTTTACGTTTGTCCTTACCTTCAGTTAAGTATGGTCCTAGTGCCTTACCACAGAGATGTCCACCTGTGTAAGGTTTAGAGGCCAGACGCCACTTGGTCTTGGTGTCTGCTCGCCAATTCCTGGGCCAAAGGAACCTTCGTGCTGAGATGTCTGCAGCGATGGTCTGGCAGTGTATCTAGCCATGTGCAGAGAAGCGTCGGCTAGGTACTGGGATGTAGCCACTAACTTACCCAGATTTTGGTGAGCTCTGAGCTGGTCTGGAGGGATCCTGTCCTGGAGCTCACGTAACCCAAGGGCTGAAGCCCTAGCGAAGAAGGCCATGGACGTTGCTGCCCTTGTTGCCCAGGCTGATGCCAGATGGGAACTACGCAATGCGGAGTCAATCTTTTTATCCTCCGCCCTAAGTGCCTCATTTATGTCCCCAGGGATGTTAACATTGGGAGACAATGAGTTCAAGGCTCATCAATCTCAGGAATCTCCAATAGGGAGGCCAGGGAACGGGCAACATTGAATAATGTTCTCTCTACTGCACCGGGGCTTAAGAAGGATCCTAAGTTCTCCCATTGTTCTTGAACTATATTCAGAAAAAGGGGAGGGCAGGGAATATTGTTCTGCGAGACTGAGGGCTTGGTGTATATGGCGTGGGGACCCCTGAGGTGGGGTCTCCTGTTCTTGGGGGAGGTTTGCACTAGTGCAGGCCCTGAGTAGCAGGGAATTAAAGAATGAATGGTCAAAGAGACCGACAGGAGGGGTGGGGTCAGAGGGAGTGATGCCCTCGTCCTCAAACAAAATCAGGCCAGATTGTTCAGCCCCTGTAGATTCCAAATCCGATGAGGGATCCTCCATCAAATCTGGAGATTGTGGATGATACGTGGCCTGGGGGGGGTGTCTGTGGTGTTGGAGGCCATAAATTGAGCCACAGCCTGGGCTATCATGGACTGGAGGAGGTTTGGGTTCAGGGCCTGGTTCTCAGGAGGGCGAAGTCCTGCTGCAGTGGGAGTGAATGTGGCCTGGGGCCCTGAGGTGTCCTGACCGGTTATACCCCTCCCTGAAGCCACTGTTAGGTTTGAATCTGACTCAGGAATTCCCCTGGGGGGAGACCAGGCCCCTGGGGCTGAGGCACTGTACGAAGAAAGGGGCTCCAAAATAGACCTTCCCATCGTGTCTGTCAGATCTGGGGAGGCCGCTCTCAGTCTTTGGCACCCTTCCTCCCTCTGTGGCTCCCTGCTTGGCCGGGCTCGCTTGGTGGTGCTCTTACCACTTGCCTCTGATTGGCGACTCCTCTTGGCCGGCTCGGTGCCTTTCTCTGCCATGATGAGTTGCTCTGGTCTCAACCTTGGCAAAACGCCCCCCTCGGCGCTGTACTTCACCAAGGGAGTCTACAGAGATACTTCAGCCCAAGAGGGGGATGGGCGGGGAGTTAATGGGCACCCCGATCACTTGGGATCGATCCGGCCCTCCCCGGTCGAACCTGCTCTCTCGACGATCCTGCCACCGATGATGTAATACTGCCTTCAGAAGAAAGTTCCAGGCAGTCTGGCCTCAGCCACACACAAAATGGCCACCAATGACTTCAGGCACACTCAAAATGGCCGCCGAGGCTTCAGCCCCACACAAAATGGCCGCCGGTGACTTCAGCCACCCACAAAATGGCCACCAGTGACTTCAGTCACACTCAAAATGGCCGCCGAGGCTTCAGCCCCACACAAAATGGCCGCCGGCGACTTCAGCCACCCACAAAATGGCCGCCAGTGACTTCCGCCACTCACAAAATGGCCGCCGAGGGCCTCACCCACATACAAAATGGCCACCGGGGGCTTCAGCCACACCCAAAATGGCTGCTGGGAGGCAATTCAAAATGGCGGCCGCCAATTTCGCGCCCTAAAAAACGGCCGTTGGAAGAAGGCCTTGAGGCCTAGGGTCTAAGCTGCAACGAGCCCTCGTTCAGGTGAATCGCCTGGGCTCCTAAAGCAGCTGGTGGCATGTGATTAGGCCGGCTGGAAAAGCTGTCGTCCAAGGCCTGACAGGCCCTCCCGGCTCCGAAAATTGGGAGAAGGCCTTGAGGCCTAGGGTCTAAGCTGCAACGAGCCCTCGTTCAGGTGAATCGCCTGGGCTCCTAAAGCAGCTGGTGGCATGTGATTAGGCCGGCTGGAAAAGCTGTCGTCCAAGGCCTGACAGGCCCTCCCGGCTCCAAAAATTGGGCCGCGCCCAAATTCTCACCTGCTGCTCTCTGCTGGGGCTGAGGGACCTGGGAAGGCTCCCTCCAGGCTTGATGAGGCTCTGAAAACGACCTAAATCAAAGGTTTGATCTTGCTGTCCCTAACTGAGGAAAACAAAGAAGGGAAAAGTTTCCCCCCCCCCAGAGGGAGAGGATTGTGAGTCTGTCAGCCTGAATAGGCTTCAGACTGGGATAATTGATCTTTCTTCTAGATATAATCGATTCTGAATCAATAATAAAATAACAAATAATAATAATAGCCTGAGCTAAGTAATTAAATAGAATTAAACAGTCTTCTGCTCCAGGAGCGAAGACAAAACGCGTCTTGGGGCAAAGAGACTAAGTCTAAAACTGGGGTGCAGTTGGCACAGAGGGGGCGGTACTAAATTTCAGACTTAGTCTAATTGGAGCAGATAGATTAAGACAACCCATCCGTGGGTTCTCCATCCAATCATGCTGGAGAATGGCTGATCTTGTCATTTCCCAGCACTCAAAGCCATGGAAAATCGCTGTCTTGTAGTTTCTCACAAAGAAAACAAAACTGTTGTCAGTTTTCCATACCTCCCCTGGAAGTTCCAGTGCTAAACTAGTTTGTTGAACTGACTATGCTAGTTTATTCTTTGTCCTATACAAAAGCCTCAGTTTAAAAATCTCAGTTACTAGAATCACACAATGCACCAAACCAAAGTTGGCTTTGCTCTTCCACGAAGTTCAGAATGAACAGGGATTCATGACTTTGCTGCATTAGAAAATCAGCTACCTCCTCATAGCAATTTTAATGGATGGCTACAAAGTGGTCAAGGAAAAGCAAACATTATTATGTGTGCTATGACATTATTCTATAAATATAGAATTATAAAAATTGGGTTATTTGTACAGTGATTTCATGATACAGGTTATGTTATGGTGGCTTCAGGTAGGTACCTAAGCATGTTTTCTAGATGCTTGGCCTTCTTTTACTTGTACCCCCCCCCCCCCCAAAAAAAAAACCTGCTTCAGTTTAGAGATGAAACCTGAAAATAATGTTGCTTTACAAGAATTTTAGTTTGGCAAAAAAATAAAATATGGAACTACCGCTTCACCTCAAGAACTTGGTAAAAAAATCACAGTCAAACAAGCCAGAATCAACTTTTCCCAGTTTTAGCAATGCTTTATTTGCTGAAGATGGGAATAGAAGATCTTGGAGACTGAATGAAAATTTATTCAGATATGAGGGGCTTTCACAGAAATGTAGAGAATATTTGAAGGATTTTTTTGTTTTGAATATGCATAAAGGTACTTCGATGGCAATGGTTTGGGATGCCAGTAAAGCTTATATGAGAGGGGTTTTGATTCATATGAATAATGGACATAGGCGTAAGCAGATGCAAAAATGTAAAGAGTTGGAAAAAGAGATTAAATCAAAGGAGAAGGCTTTTATTTTGAATCCGTTGGATAATAGATTAAAGGTTTCTATAAATATGTTGAAAGAGCAATTTAATATGTTAATGACTGATCAGATCGCAACTAATTTGTGTTATATGAAACATAACATGTTTTGTAATGCAAACAAGCCTAGTAGGTGGCTGGCTTATCAATTACGGAAGAAACAGAAATCACGTATTATAGAGAAAATAGAATATAAAGGTAAAGAGGTATATCAACAAAAGTTGATTAAAAAGAGTTTTTAGATTTTTATACAAAATTATACACTAGTGAAAATATACAAGCTTTAGATATAGATAAGTACCTACAGGCAGCACATTTTCCTAGACTTTCAAATGAACAACGAAATGAGATGAATTGTTTAATTACTTCTGAGGAAATTATTTTGGCAATTAAACAGTTAAAAGTGGGTAAGGCTCCTGGTACAGATGGATTAACAGCAATTTATTATAAAATATTATCTGAAGAGATGATAGAACCATTAAAGGAACTTTTTAATATTATCCAGATTGGAGAAGTGCCTCCGTCTTGGAGAAGGGCTTTTATATCACTGATTCCAAAGGAGGATCAAGATCTTACCCAGCCTAAGAATTATAGACCTATATCGCTTTTGAATACAGACTATAAGATTTTCTAGAAAATATTGGCAAATAGATTAATGCAAGTTTTGAAGCAAATGATTTATAGTGATCAGTCTGGATTTATAACTGGAAGATATATGAAATATAATGTAAGACAAATTGTTAACTTAATTGAGTATTTGAATAAGGACAATCAAGTCCCTGCGGCATTGATATTTTTGGACGCTGAAAAAGCTTTTGATCAGTTGAATTGGCAATTTTTATTGAAAGTTGTTGATAAAATGAATTTTGGGGACAAATTTTTATATTCTCTTAGGGCTATATACCAACAACAATCGGCACAAATCATAATTAATGGGGGATTAACAGAAGCATTTAAAATTGAAAAGGGTGCAAGACAGGGATGTCCATTGTCGCCATTGTTGTTTGTTTTAACAATGGAGATTTTACTGATTAAAATTCGTGAATCAACTATAATAAAGGGAATAAAAATAAAAAAGAATGATTATAGGTTGAGAGCTTTTGCGGATGACTTGGTTGTGACACTATCTCAACCGATTCACTTGGTTATAGACTTGATGGAAATTATAACTCAGTATGGGAAAGTTTCTGGTTTTAAGGTAAATAATAATAAGACTAAAATATTATCTAAAAATATGATTATGAAGGAAAAGAAAATGTTAGTTAAATTGACAGGTTTTGAAATAGTGAAAAAGGTTAAATATCTGGGAGTATATATTACAGCCTCTAATGTAAAATTGTATAAAAATAATTGTGAAATATTATGGTTAAAAGTACAAAAGGACTTAAACAATTGGAAAAAATTACAATTATCCTTGTTGGGGAAAATTTCAGCTGTTAAAATGAATGTTCTACCAAAGTTTCTTTTTTTGTTTCAAATGATACCTATTTAAAAAAAAAGATGCCAATTTGGATGAATGGCAGAAGGGTATTAAAAATTTTATTTGGGTGGGGGAAAAACCAAGAAATAAATTTAAGATCTTACAAGACGCATGGGAAAGAGGAGGACTTAAGGCGCCTAATTTGAAATTATACTATGATGTGGTGGTTTTAACACTGGTTAGTGATTGGCTTAATTTAACAAATAAAAGTATACTTCACCTTGAGGGATGGGATTTATTATATGGGTGGCATGCATACTTAATTTATAACAAAAAAGTTGACCAGGCTTTTAAATCTCATATTTTAAGAAGTGCTTTATTGCATGTCTGGAAGAAGTATTATTATAGGTTAAATTATAAAATACCAATCTGGGGGATTCCTGGACACGTGATAGAGAGGGTATCTATGGGTGTGAATTTGGATAAGATTTCTTATAAGGAATGACTTAGATTGGTAGGGAATGATTGGCAATTAAAACCGTTAGTTGAATTAAAGCAAGAAAATATTGTACAGTCTTGGTTTCAGTATAATCAATTGTTGGTTAGGTGGAAGTTAGATCAAAAGGTTGGTATTACCTTAATGGATGAGAATTTGGTAAAACAGATTAAAAATCAAAATCGAGCGCATATAAAGAGAATTTATAATGCTTTAATAGAATTGGATTTGGAAATGGATTTAGTTAAAGATTGTATGGTAAAATGGGCCCAAAATATTAAAGAACCAATTCCATTGGATATATGGGAGGTAATTTGGGTTAGAAATGTAAAATTTACCCAGGCCCAAAATTTAAGACAAAATTTTTATAAAATGTTTTATAGATGGCATCTGGATCCTAAAAAGTTGTTTTGTATGTATCCCAATTTACAGCCCAAATGTTGGAGATGTGGTAGCTTGGATGCTATTTATTTTCATATCTGGTGGACTTGTAGAAATATAAAAGCTTTTTGGATTAAGATTTGGTGGAACATTCAAAAGATTTTTAGGAGAAAGATAAAGTTTACCCCACAATTATTTTTATTGGTTGTTATTGTAGATTGTGATGCTAAAGAAATTAATTTGATGTTAAACTTGATAACAGCTGCAATGTTATTGGTAGGGCAATATTGGAAGAAGGATTGCTTGCCTACTATAGAAGAATAGATGCTTAAAGTGTCCAATTTAGCAGAAATGGCAAAAATTCACAAGAAAGATACATTTCAGTCTGGAGAAGATGGATAGATTATATTCAGAATAAATATGGGACTAAAAAGTTCCATTTAGTTTATGAGTAAATTTTAGAGTATTATTATTATTAATAGTTTATTATAGTTGAATTTTTATTAGTTTTATTATTATTTTTAGTATTAGTATTGTTTAACAATTTGGATATTGTATTGTTTAATAATATTGACTTGTTTATATTATTATGTTTATTTTTAATTTGTTTATACCTATATTAAAGGGGAGTTAAAGCGCATTATGGACTTGGTTATTTATATAGTTGGTTAATGTTAGTTAGAGTTTGATTATTATATTTGTAACCCTGTACTCAGCTCTGGGAAGTGGGGGAGGGAGGGTGGGTTAGGGTGGGTGGGTTTTGGGGTGTATATTGTAATTTTTATAAAACTTTTCAATAAAAAAAAGATCCTATATACAATGATAATTTTCACTGACCTACATAGAAATTAAATACTTTCTCAGCATAGTTGGGAAAAGGATTTTAAATTAAAATTGAATTCTTACAACATGATTCTGAAGATAAGTGATTTTTTAAAAGCGAACTAGTTTATATTGATTTTACTGGCTCAGATCCATAAATCCTAATTTATGATCCGTTGAGATCTCAGAAAAGTTTGCAGTGATTTTTATTGGTATAACTATCAGCTTGCTACAAGATCAATTTTCCAAAAGAAATATATAGTCATGTTCCTGCTTTCATAGTATGCAGCTCATGAAATCAGTCTGCAATAATGCATGAAAGTAGAAAAAGTTTTGTTCTTAGGTTAAGATGGCATGAAATAAAAATATCTTTCTTTGCTTCTTATTGCAGAAATTTTAAAGAAGTTTATGTTAACAATTTATGTTTAAAAATTTACTACAGTTATGTGGAAAAATTAATACCACTATTAAGCATCAAGTTCAGAAGTTTTCCTAATGTTTGGGGTTATCTAGGAAGTTCTATACACAAATATTTACCTACATTTTCCAAGTGCTATTTGAAGTGTAGAAGCAAATCAAATACATCACACAAGAAAATCTGGAAAATGAGTGAGAGGGGTGAAAGGAACATCAATAGCAAATTCCTGTACTGGGGAAAGAGATGAGCTCTTCCAGATAGTGTTGAAACAAGGAAAAATGGACATAAGGTTTGGAAAGAACAACAGCTTTTCTATGTCATGAAGGAGATACGGTAAACATCTTAGATCTCTTTAGAAATGATAACATATTTCATGAACAGAAGGAATATCTGTACTTCAGGATCAAACTGTGGAGTTCTTGGTTATTTGCTTGCAGACATTTCATTACCTAACTAGGCAATATCAGTATGAATGAGTATGGGGCTTGCTGCCTGTTTGCATATATTATATCTGTTGGCATTATATGAGTGCAAAATGTGTGTATATCAGCAGAAGAATAACTAACAGAATTCAGTTTTTACTATCAGAGTGGATTGCATATGTATTGCATAATGATGAATATCAGAGGCATTTTTTTAAAAAAATGAACATTAAGAAAATATTTAAAATATTTAAAGTACAAAGAGAACATATAAAAGAATAAAAGAATATAATACATATAATTAAACCAGGGATTTAAACTGTCATGAATGTATTAGGTTTTAAATATATCATTAATTAGTTGCAAATAGCTATATATTATATATTTATTGCATATAAATAGGTACCATCTAGGTACAAAAATGTCAACAAATATCTATGAATAGCTTTTTCTTTCCAAAATATGTCTAGAGTTAG
This sequence comes from Crotalus tigris, assembly GCF_016545835.1. NCBI lineage: Eukaryota > Metazoa > Chordata > Lepidosauria > Squamata > Viperidae > Crotalus > Crotalus tigris. The sequence goes on along the minus strand of NW_024096634.1, from coordinate 1,046,056 downwards.
CTCTTTCTTCTCAGTATTGCTTCCCTAAAATTGTCCCTGCCATGAAGCAATTACCAGAAATAGAAAAGCGTAAAGGAAGTGGGCAGGCGGTCTCAAAGGAAAGTCAGATTGGAGAGAAGCCAGCCAAACTGAATCTGGCCAGGGATTGGATCTTCCTCACTTCTACTCTGGATCATCCTGCAGATTCTGTTTCTTCCAGTAGGAATCATATCATCATATTGTTTCAGACTTGTCCCAGTATGTATTAATCCAACACACTCCATCAAACTCGATTCAGTGTGCAATCCACTGGGAATGTAATGATGTGTCAGAGGATGTTCTTGAATGTAAGCGGGAGAGCCAAAGGCATACCAAGAGGAAAATAGAAAAAAACTTCCACTGGTCAATATCCAGTTTTTTTTATTGGTTATCTAATATCCACACTGTGAAAGAAGAAATTAGCTGATTGTTTGGTGGTGTTTTGTTCATTTGTTTAAAGCAAAATTCCACCTTCTCCAAAATCTGTCTCCATTTGGACCATTCAAAAACTTAAGAAATAAATAAAATCTCTGGCATTTTCTAGCATTTTATTTATATTTTCCACTCTATTGAATACAGGTAGTCCTTGACTTATGACCACAATTGTGCCCAACATTTCTATTGCTAAGACATTTATTAAGTGAATTTTGACCCATTTTATGACCTTTCTTGCCATGGTTGTTAAGTGAATCACAGCAGTTGTTAAGTTAGCAACATGCTTATTAAGTGAATCTGGCTTTCCCATTGACTTTGCTTGCCAGAAGGTTACAAAAGGTGATCACATGATTCTGGGACACTGAACCAGTGGCCAAGTGCCCAGATTTGGATTATGTGACAATGGGAATGCTGCAATGGTCATAAACAGTAATAAATCTCTTTTTTCAGGGCCATTGTAACATTGAATAGTCACTAAATGAACTGTAGGTCATTTTTCAAGCTTTTTACTTTGTGGGTGTGTTTGGCATTTCAAAGAGCATTAAATAGGCAAAAATAATGTGAAATTAATATTTTCATGTTAATATGTATGTATTATTATGACAAAAGTGAAATAAACATACACTCACTATCCATGTAATGATATACAAAATGGGGTATGGCAGTGGACTCATAACTAGATGTCCAATTCAGCTATATAAGCTGCCTCTGGTGTTGCTTCGTGCAGATCTTCTAGGGAATCTGAGAATGCATGTCATGGGCAATCTTGCACAATATGTTTAATATATATTTAGTTTGCATTATCTTATATGTTTGCATATTTGTGTTGTAATCTAGAGTAGCTAATTAATATGTAATATTTTCATTTAATTCTGCTTATTTAAATAATGAAAGATTTCTGATCAGTGAAAATTTAAAGTGCATGAAGCAACTCTGCTAAACAATTCAATCAGAGTAGAGTTGAGTAGCTATTAAAATTCTTTTTAAAGTTACCATGATACTGTAGACTCCGGCTTGTTTAATTCTTTGTTAGGCCACAGAGTTTGCAGTGAAACAACAGTTAAGTTGTTTGGCTATTCTTGGCCAAAAGGCCAGCAAAGAAACACATCAGCCAATCAATGCTCATCTGTTAGTCAGTAAGAGGTGGTTCTTGTCATTGTTCAGATTTGTTGCAAAACAGAAACCTCCAGTTCAAGAAAGAAAGAGGAAAATCGCATTCCAGGAAAGTTTTGCAATCATATCTCTTATTTCTATTTATCATGACAATTAGCCTCTGAATTGTAGAAAAAAACCCTTTCCCTTTCAAAGTTTTACTGAGCATCCTGTTTAAACTGCACACAATAGATGAATAATTTAGAGATAAACAGCAAGTAAGCACAACAGAAACTCTTCATGCTTGAGCTTTTGCTTTTGACCTGCTGAGCTTTAAAGTTTAGTAATATTATTAGAAACATTATCCAAGTTTCATATTTTTGGATTGAGCATGAGTTCCAAAGTTTTACAATAATCATATAAAAAGCAAACATTGTGATTTCTCAGTTCCCCTGCTTTATTCATATTTTGAGTGGATATAAACTCTAGAAGGTTTTGTATATATACTCACATTATAATTACAATAGATGAATTATATTGAAGCTCTTTTTGTTTGTCACATTTATTTTGCAAGACTTGTACTATAGTATTGCAAGTATTACTTGATGTGTAGTACTTAAAATGGTCAGTGACTTGCCAAGTATTTATATTTTCCAATACTAAGGATCTATAGATGTTTACAAGAGGGCAAAGGACATTAAACACATAATGACATCATTATTTGCCAGGATTTTCTGTGCCACAGTAGCACAACTCTTTCCTGGGCCTTGAAATAATGTGAGAAGCCAAGCAAGTTTGTGGCTTAATTGTAGAAGGAAACTTCACCGTGGCTATTCATCCCATTAGAATTGATTGATATTTGAATAAACATATGTTATAGAAATTCTTTAACACATGACAGTTCTACAAACTGGAGCCTCCACAGGAGGTAGGGTAGGATAGTCATGTGTTAGAGAATTCCTATAACATGTGTTTTATATGGGTAAAGAAAATATTTTTTCAAGTGGCTGTGAAGACTGCCTTATACATTATATATATATTCTCCCATATTTGGGGCAACAGGGTGCATCAAAAAAACAAAAACAAAAACACTCAAGGTAATTCTCCTCCTCTGTCTCTTCTCTTCCCTCCCTCACACAGCTGACAAAGTGAGAAAGAGCCTGTGGCTTAGAGGTCAATACAGCTGCCTAACGTGCAAGCAGTCCAGGTTCGAATCTCAGAAGGGTATGTCTGGCTGATAAGAGCTAATTAGCTCAAAATAGTTATTCCAGTCTCCCTTAATTCTTTGTTAGCAATCCAAAATTTTTTAATATATATATGTATATATGACATCAGAAAGTGCTGATAATTGATTTCTTGCTGTTTCAGTCTTTGATATTCAACTTCAGAACAGCTTTGCTGAATTTAAGTCAGAATGTTGGAAGAACACAAGAGCTGTTAGGCCTGTTTCTCACTGGGATCTTTTCAAAGCACAAGAAGAAAGTAGTTCAATCCTGTTATTAATATAGGCATTGCAAAGTCTGAGGAACATTATTTGGACACTATTGTTGTTTCAATATTATTGTATCCTGACATTCCCACAATGTCATGAAATATGTCCATAACTTTTCAGTTTCAGCTGTCAAATTCAAATGGAAATGGCATTAATCCTGCTGTTTTGGTTATTTAGAAAAGTTAAGATGTGCACAGAACCTCTAAAGCCATGTCATATATTGCTTTCCATAGCATTTGAGATGGAAAATATATTTTCCACAACTTGAGTGTCAGTTTTTTTAAAATAGATTACTTAGACTTTAAGGAGCTATCACATAACCTTCCCCAACTAAGTACACTAAAGATCTCAAGATGTGATCGACTTCAACATTCCTAAACCTAGCATGGCCATTTTCAAATTCCAGAAAACTCAGGAGATTATATCCTATACTTGATTAGATTTGAGAAATCTAAAATGGCTAATTTTGCATTAAGTTCAGAACAAAGTTACTTTATCTTCTATCACAATTCCCCCCCCCACCAATATCTCTTCCAGTTAATTCTTTATTAAAGATTGTGACTTTTTGGAAGAACACAATGCCTTGGCATGTACTTACTGAAGCTATTTCAAATGGAGATATTTACTACCTGCACCTGGAATTAAACTTGGAATCTTTTGCTTTTATGGCAGGTATGACACTGTTAAGCACCTCTTTGTTGTTAAGAATGTCTTATTTTTACAAGAAGATAACTCAGAATGACTAACTGTACAATAACTGGGACTGATTGTTATGTTTATTAACTGAAACAGAAGGTGCAATGGCTCAGTGACTTAATAATGCTGGAGATGGTTTTGCTCCAGCATTTCGAGTCCTAACACCGTGTGGCAGGGTAAACATCCATCACTTACCTCAGCTTCTGCTCACCTAGCAGTTTGAAAGCATGTTATATGTGAGTAGATAAATAGATATCACTTTGGGGGGAAGATATGCTGGCTCTTTGTGCAGATGGTCAGAATCCAGCTGATGCTGGACTTTCCCAGATGAGACACCTGTTTGCAAGGTGACTTTGGTGGAAAAAGAAAGCCCCGGATGATGCAGCAGGAAAATCCATCTGTCTTTCTTTCTGATACAGAGCTAGCTCACTCCCCCCCCCCCATGGTGCACTATGGATAGTGCGTGAGCATGAACTAAATGACTTAGCAGTCTTACTCTGTATTAGCATTGCAGTCTCCTGGCTCATGTAACATTGTCATATGATAAATAAAATAACTGCTACAGAAATAAAATATAAATACTGTATATAATTTTGTGTACTTTCAGGAATGCTTGAACTGAACATATATGTACAAGATATCTGTAATTTCCAATTAAGAAAAAAGCTAGTACCTATTTCTTCTGTTTGAAAGGACAACATTTCAAAGAAATATCTTATAAGTATTATGACTCAGAGAGAGCATGGTAAGTAATCACTCCAGGAAAGAAAGCAGAGACAGCTCCACAGCATACTTACCATCAGTTAATTCACTCTTTTATAACAGTAAGACAAGGAAACCCTGCAGACCATATCTCCTGGAAATCTTTTCAATTCCTTAGTAATAGATCCAACTAGGGTATAAGATAGGAAAGGAGGAAGTAGACAGCTTAGAGTGGAAGATACAGCAGCATTTGGCACCACTATTCAGCTTACTTTCCCATAAGGAGAATCAAATGTTCTTTTGTTAGCTTCTCTTCCCCACACCAAAGTTTTGTAATGTTCAGGACTTGGGAAAGTTATTATGTTAATGGTAGGCAGGAGAACTGACTTCTTTCCAACATTATATGGGGCTGAAAAGAATTTAAAAGAAGCAAAAGATAATCTGTAGACATTTTTAATGTTATTGGAAAGACACTGGATGAAAATTAGCTAGTGCCAAAATTACTTCTGCTTCAAGATTCTTCAAAGATTCTTCAAGGACTGAATCTTTTCACATTTATTTTTCTTCAGATCTCATTTATGTTTTATATCTTTTGGGGGAGCATGTTAACTATTATACATTTTTATGGCATACACATGCCAAAAAGTCCTCATGGACTGCCTACATTGTACAACTCAAGTGCACAAATAAAAAAATAGAAATTCTTACCTAAAATGTAGTACTGACTAAAATGTAGAAGTATCACACTACTGCATCTTTAGTCAAATTGAATTCTAAAAAATGCTAGGTAATTGATAATTTTATATTATGGGTATAACCTTTCTGAATAAGCAGCAACTGAGTCATATGCTTTAGAGATTAAATCATATTATAAAATTCTGAACTTTGATTCTAACTTACTGGAATGTTTTCTGTGTTTTAGTAATTCAAGTGTTTCAAGTCAGATTCTACATTTGCTAATATATTTTTGGCCATCTCAGTTGTATTAACAAAAATTGTCTTCATTGTGTCTGGGTGGTCTTCCTGAGTTCCTTGTTTAACTTCTTCCCAAATATTTAATCTGATGCTGGTTTTATTCTAATACTTTTTTTTAACCACTTCATTTCAGCAGTGAATATCTGATAACATAATACTTACCAACAGGACAATTTGAACATGGATTCCTTCTGTGTGGAATGCCACCAGTTCAATTTCACTGTTTATTGATGGGATAAAAACAATAATATTCTATTTAATTTATAGTATTGTTGTTGAATAAGTAGAAGTTCTTTGCCAATTTTTCATACCCTGGCAAATCTGTCATAATTTTGATGTAGGGCCTCAAATCTTGTCTGCTGTATTTTCAGATTGTTTTTACAAAAAAAGGCTTCCTTTCAAGGTGTTAAAAATTATATTGTTCATGGCTAACAAATATTTTCTGGATCCTTATTGGTTTAGTGATTATGACCCTTCATAATCAGCTTAAAGACTATCAAACTGAAGTAGTATAAAAATCTTATGAATGTATAAAACAAACTAAATAATCCAATCTTAAAATAAAATTCTTAAGAATGACCTAGATTGGAAAAAGAGAATCAGTTTAGAATAGTGATTCAAGCACCAGATAAAAGCTGGGTGAATATGAGCTCTAGTTCTGCCTTAAGCACAAAGTCAATTGGGTGACCATGGGCCAACCAACTCTCTCTGGTCTTGGGAAGCAGACAAGACACTTTTGAAATCTTGTCAAGAAAACTGCAGGGATTTGTCCAGGCAGTCCTCAGGAGACTAGACTGACATGAAGGCACCCTAAAAAACATTGAAAAATATTTAATAATATTCACAGTTCAGTGAAATATGAATATGAAAGGAAATAGACTGATCCCACCTGCCTACAGTACCTGATGATCTGTTCTTGCCTCTCTAAGAACCTATGCTGTGCGGTTAGGGAATATATGCACATTTCTGTGTGCACAGTCTTTTTTAGCCCAATATGAGATATGTGAAAAAGTAGGAGATTTAAGCAGCTGTATTCTAGATATATCTTCACAGCAACACATCTACACAACACTTCTACACATCACATATGTGTAAAATAAATTGCATTGATGTCAGCCTCTAAATCTGGGATTTTATAATGGGACTGTAAGGGACAAGTAGTCATTTTGGCTGTATTTTTTTTTTAATAAGCCCCTGGAATTTGAATTTTTATTGTGCTACTCCTCCAATCTATCATTCTCCTGCCCAAATCTAGTATTAGCTCCCTTTGGGGAATGGAGTATGCACATGCTGTTTATGATTTCCTTGAGGTTAAAAATAGCTTTAGATCAGCGGTTCTCAACCTGTGGGTCGGGACCCCATTTGGGGTCGAACAACCATTTCACGGGGGTCGCCAAACAACGCAGTCCGCCATTTTTTTCTCCTTTTCCTTAGCTGTGCTACTCCATCTTATTCTATTAGCCTTTGAAAGCCAATAGAATAGACTCTCTTGAATAGAGTCTAATTCTATTGGCTTTCAAAAGCCAATAGAAATTGTCCAGGCTGTCTCTGCCCTGCTGAGCCCGCCAAAAGTCCCATTCTGCAAACGGTGCTGCAAGATGTCTGCAGCGAAGGCAAGCTGTCTGGAAATTTCCACCCCTCCCTGCTGAGCAACTACTAAAAATGTAAGTTAAAGAGGGCCAGGGGTGGGAGGTGGGAGGCCGACGGGCGCAGAGAGGATTGCTGGCATGCGTGGGGTCCGGCAGGTGCCTTACCTCCCTTGGGCTGGGCCGGCTGGTGGCCCAGCCGGTGGTCGCCCTGCACCATAGCTGGCCCTTGCTAGCTATGCCTCGGCCGGTGCAGGGGGCGGCACCACGCATGCGCGGCGCTCCCGGGCAGGGAAAGTCCTCGACTTATGACCGGTTGGGTAGTCCTCGACTTATGACTGGTTGGGTAGTCCTCGACTTACGACCGGTTGCGGGTCGCGGCATTAAAAATGTTGAGAACCACTGCTTTAGATCATCATAATGATGCAGGCTGAAATGATCCATACCTCCACTTGCAGATCAGATTCAGGTTTTCCTTTCTGAAGCTTGTTCTGAAGTTACTGTTTTATTTTGTTTTTAACAGAAAAGAATCTAATCTAATCTAATCTATAGTTTGGTTATAGTCTAGGACGAGTATTACATTTTATGAGACCTCCCTTTAAAGTGGCATAGAATCTCTAGGCACAGAATCACCATCTCATCTGGTGACCTGAAACCTCTCTAGCTTCTGTCTGTGAAACTCTACAACTATGTATATTGTTAGAACTGTAGTTCTCTATAGTGCAAGAATAAGTTCCAAGTCTGTTTATAATTATGGACTCAAACCACAGCAGGAATTATGTTTAATCTTTTAAATTACTTTCTGGCCATAATAATTGCATTGCTATATTATAAGCCAGTTGACTTCTGCCAAAAATAATCCCTCCTGGAGTCTATTGTTGAAGGAGTGCAAAGCAAGCACATGGCTGGTAATTGACCTTGAAATAAAGATAGGCAAATCTATAGAATTTGATATCACTCAGCAGTTGGTTTTTCTAGCCTCAAGTTTGTTCCATTCCATTTTCTCAAAGGAGAAAAGCACTGCACAAACATTTGCAGTTTCTGGTGTGTATTAACCCCAATGTTTTCATTTTTCTAATGCAAAATGCCACCATTTGTAAGATACGAAGGTTTTGTATGCCTTTTCTTTTAATATCTGTAGTTGTAAGTAAAAATTCTCCAAGTCCTTTTTTATGCAGATGCAATCCATCCTCTCTTCTTTTCTTCCATTCTTCCTGCCTTTTAAAATGAAATTTTTCAATGCAAGATTTTTTGAGAAATGCAACTGTTTTTATTCTATTTACCAGTGTATTTCTTTTTCTTAGAAATTGGTGTTTGCAAAAGTTTGATAGAATGAAGATAAACACTAGTGGCCTTTTATATTAGTGTTTACTACACTGCAAAGTTCATTCCACTGAGCTTTTAACTCTCACTTCAAGACATCATAAAACTCTCACACTTTATAATCCCTAATGTTATTTGGGAGAGTTTTAGATTTCTCTGTTGAATCATTTAAATGCAGAGTAAAAGTAATGGTATCAGAATCTAAAATGCTGATAGAGGTCAAATATTAAGGAAATTCCATATTATTGCTTGATTGCCTTTTGGCATTTCCCAGTATATATTACCCTAGTTCTGGATGATTGGCAGATTTACTTAGTTCAGAGGGTGATAGCTTTCCTTTATATGGTCCAAATTATCTTGTTAGGGCTTCTGTATTCTGATCAAAGTTTCTTAGTGAGATTTTATGTTCATAAACATTAGTTTTAACCCTTACAATGGCAAGTAATATGCAACCTTTTTTATTTTGGGCTTTAAAGTAATGGGGAGGGGGGTGATAAATATTTGTTCTTTTTCAGCTATACATTTTTCCATAGTATAGCATTTCTTCATCAACTAATGTAACCCCTGGCAGCCATCCCAGTACAATTCGGACTGGAAACATTTACTGGATTTTGTTTTTATGCAGACAAAAATGTTTGACTACCAAACAAGTCCTGTTTTAATATACATCTATTTTCATTCTCATATTCTAGCAGTGTCAGAAATCTTTTCTTAACTAGTCCATGAGCCAAAATATTAGATCTGAAATTGGCAGGAGAATGGATTTTTTTTGGGGGGGGGGGGAGATTGTATTGACATGTTCAGAAATGGAAACAAAAATGATAATAGTACACCACAAGTTTCCTTTTTTTGTCTTTTCACTTTCATATTTATAAAATTGTCAGCTATTAGATTTAGTTCCTATATTTGTAACAGTCTCCATATCGTTTTTTTCCATTAAAATATTGATTAAATCATAATATTGAATTCTAGGACAATAGCTAAACATTTTTACTGACCGCTATAACAAATCACACTTGATTTCCAGGTTCTGATGTCTTACACAGATGAAAGCTGTGTGCATAATGAATGGGCTGAACATGCCTGGCTATTTTGTATAGAACTGCATCCTTAATTTTTAAAAGACTCAGATGCTTTCTGACACTGCAATGGTGCCAAATCGGAAATGAAAAAATGTCTTTTTGTCCATAAAAAAGAAATATTATTTCTCCCCCCCAAAAAACCAAATGAACAACAAGAAAACAGTGAGTAAAAAGTTTGATTACTCTAAGATGTCTTTTTCTGCATTGACAAAATATCAGCTCAGCTTTTTGTTCTTGTGTTCAGTTGCTTCTGATTCTGTGCAACCAGATGGGGAACAGTTTGTCAGGATTTTCTGTCAGTATTTTCTTCTTTGAGTTCTTGTAAGCTTATGCTTGTATTGTCAGTGATGGTACTCAACCAGCTTTCCCCTTTTGATCTGCCTTTCAACTGTGCTTTAATCTTTTTAATCATCAAGTTCTTCTTCAATGACTATTGCTTTTCCATTCTATGTTCAAACTATTTTAGCTTAATTGTTAGTGCTTTCTGCAAGAAATGTAGTTTTAATTCATCTAGTTCTGAATTAGGGATAAGGATAAGCTATAAGAAGACTATGGCCTTGACCATGGTGACAATATGATGTTTTAGATTTTTAATATTTAATATATAATATTTTGTCTAGATTTATCCTAGTCTTTCTCTCAAGAAGTGGAGAATATTTTTCATGGTTACATTATTACTACTACATTCATGTCAGGAGCACCAAAATGCTTCTGGATTGAAAGGGTTGTTCAGTTGGAGGCTCCTTTCAAGTCCCTAATACAGGGGTGTCAAACTCAATTTCATTGAGGGCCACATCAGCATTGCGGTTGCCCTCGGGGGGCTGGGTCAGTGTGGCCAGGGTTGGTGCGGCCTACTGGGTGGGCGTGGATGGAGTGGGTGTGGCCTACTGGGCCATCTCATTCTCTGTCATCCCATTCTTCTATTGCCCTCAATCTTTCCCAGCATTAGGCCCTTCTCCAGTGAGTCCTTCTTCTCATTAGGTGGCCAAAGTATTTGAGTTTCAACTTCAGGATCTGGCCTTATAAAGAGCAGTCGGGGTTAATCTCTTCTAAGACTGACCGGTTTGAACGCCTTGCAGTCCAAGGGACTCGCAGGAGTCTTCTCCAGCACCATAGTGCAAAGGCCTCAATTCTTTGGCGCTCAGCCTTTCTTATGGTCCAACTTTCACAGCCATACATTGCAACTGGGAAAACCATGGCCTGGACTATACGCACTTTTGTTGGCAGGGTGATATCTCTGCTTTTTAGTATGCTGTCTAGATTTGCCATAGCTTTCCTCCCCAGGAGCAAGCGTCTTTTAATTTCTTGGCTGCAGTCCCCATCTGAGGTGATCTTTGAGCCCAGAAAAATAAAATCTGTCACTACCTCCATTTCTTCCCCATCTATTTGCCAGGAATTGAGAGGGCCGGATGCCATGATTTTGGTTTTCTTAATGTTGAGTTTCAAGCCTACTTTTGCACTCTCCTTCTTCACCCGCATCAAGAGGCTCTTTAGTTCCTCTTCACTCTCGCCATTAGAATGGTATCATCTGCATGTCTTAGGTTGTTGATATTTCTCCCGGCAATCTTAATTCCAACTTTTGTTTCATCTAGCCCTGCCTTTCTCATGATGTGCTCTGCATATAAGTTAAATAGGCAGGGCGACAGTATACAGCCTTTCCGGACTCCTTTTCCAATTTTGAACCAATCAGTGGTTCCGTGTCCAGTTCTCACTGTTGCTTCTTGACCTGCATATAGGTTTCTCAAGAGACAAATAAGATGGTCTGATATTCCCATCTCTTTAAGAACTTGCCACAATTTGTTGTGATCCACACAATCAAAGGCTTTAGCATAGTCAATGAAGCAGAAGTAGATGTTTTTCTGGAACTCCCTAGCTTTCTCCATGATCCAGCGTATGTTGGCAATTTGATCTCTAGTTCCTCTGCCTCTTCGAAATCCTGCCTGTACTTCTGGTAGTTCTCGATCCACATACTGCTGGAGTCTAGCTTGTAGGATTTTAAGCATAACTTTACTAGCATGTGAAATGAGTGCAATGGTGCGATAGTTTGAACATTCTTTGGCATTGCCTTTCTTTGGAATTGGAATGTAAACTGACCTTTTCCAATCCTGTGGCCACTGTTGAGTTTTCTAAATTTGCTGGCAAATTGAGTGTAGCACTTTTACTGCATCGTCTTTTAAGATTTTAAATAGCTCAGCTGGAATACTGTCACCTCCACTAGGTTTGTTATTGCTCAGATTTTCTAAGGCCCATTTCACTTCACATTCTAGGATGTCTGGTTCGAGGTCAGTGACCATCTCATTGTGGTTATCTGGGACGTTAAACTCATTCTTGTATAGTTCTTCTGTGTAGTTTTGCCATCTCTTCTTAATCTTTTCTGCCTCTGTTAGGTCCCTGTTTGAAGATAGGAAGCTAAAATCTGATCCTTTTTCTCTTTTACATTGTATTGCATTTGATGTAATCTCTCTTTTTTAAAACAATCAATTAAAAGACAAGGGTGTGAAATCTGGTCTTTCACTTTCGTCAGCATTGCTACAGTGTTAATATTTTTTTCAATAATTTAAATTTCATTTTCATTATTTAGTCCAACTCTGATTACCATTTGCAAAATAAATATTTTAAAATATAACCCATATTCTTGTTTATAATTAATGTCAATTACTCACACAAAGGCACAAATGCACAGAGAAAAATGTGAGGAAATATACGTAAAATAATTTTAATCTATTAATTTGTTCATATAGGGAGGAGGTGGGAAGGTGATCTATTTCCTTGTGGATATTTTTTATGTCATTGCTTTATTCAATTTATAAATGGAGATTTTCTGGCCTTGAAAAAGGGACAGCTTTCCAAAATGAATTTAGGAAGACTTTGTCCATCACTGCAGGGGAAAGGGAATCATAAACCCCAGAGGTTACTATGCTGTAAAAACCCAGGGAGGTGAAAGGAGAAATTGGTGACTCATATTAGCAGTGCCTTGATGCACCAGGAAACCTTACTTCTTCATTATTGTCAGTAAAATGACATTAGGCTCCTGCAGATAAACATAAATTCAGCAGCCAGAAAGGTTAAATATATGAAGCTCTAAGCTTTCTAACTTCTACATGAAACAAGATCTTGTACTGCTAGGAGCCTAGTTCTTTTCAAGACTTTTCTCTTGTAAGCATTTGTACCAAACATTTGGCTTCCTACTAGAAACAGACATCCTTTGATATTTGTTGGGGTTGGTCTTAACAAGGGCATTAACATGGTGTCCCATCTGTATTCTATGTGGCCTGAAGCTTCCTTTTTTTTTTTTTTGATAATAAAATTCACCATTTCAGTGAAAAGACAATGATCTCTTGGTGGGTCTATCTTTTCTTAGCCTCAGAGGGCAGGCACATTTATATGTGGGGACACAAGCTGTGAATTAAGTAGCAGCCTTTAGGTGCAAAGGAAGAGATGGGTGGCTTAGAGGTGGCTCTAAGATCAGTTGGATTGTATTTCAGGGCTAAATGAGCCAAAAAGTACAGGTAATGCTGTATATGATTCACTTATCAGAATATGAAACTTGCAGGCTTAGGACATGATCTGTCCTAAGCCATCTTTTTGCAATGAAGGACCCCTCCTGCCTCTGTTGAAAATGACAACAGTTGGGCAGAAAACACCCCAAAATAATTAGACATAATGTAAAAAGCAAAAAAACAAAAACAAAACAACAACAACAACAAAAAACCAGATAAATATCTCCCTATAAAACAAGGAATAATGGGGAAGTTGGCATAGCTGACATGTAAGATGGCCCTTTCTGCTTTGTGGTCATTGTCTGCTTGCAGTGACCTTCCCCCTATTATCAACATTTTGATAATAGCTTTTGACCACTAAAGATTATCTGTTCCTGTTCTGTTCTACCTGCCTGTGGATTTGCATTTGAGTTGAAGTTTAAACATGGAATTAAAACAAATAACCCAAAAAATGAGGCTTTCGTTCCTGGCTTTTTGATAGCATAATGCAACCAAGGCCAACATAGCCTTTGCTCAAGTAGATACTTCTTGAGATGAATACCTGATAAATAGCAATAGCATTTGGACTTATATACCACTTCATAGAGCTTTACAGCTCTCTCTAAGCAGTTTTCAGAGTCAGCATTTTGCCCCCAACAATCTGGGTTCTCATCCTTGGAAGGATGGAAGGCTGAGTCAACCTTGAGCCAGTGGGAATTGAATTGCCAAACTACTGGCAGCCTTCAGTCAGCAGAAGCAGCCTGCAGTACTGCATTCTACCCACTGCACCATCAAGGCTCATGGCATACTAAATGGCACACTAAAATTATTATGTACATTTAACTCATTAAGATATGCTGAATTTTCTTTTAATTTGATAATATCCATGTGGCAGTGGGTCCCAAATGCATTGAATTTGTATTTTGAATTTGTAAAATGCATCTGTTTGCATTGGTAGGGAGGGAGAAAAAAGAAAGGGCATAAGGCATAAAAGGGGCTTTGTAATGTAATAGTCAAACAGTCTCATTATTAAGGTGCTTCATCAAAGCTTATGTGACAGTGTGTAGCATTTGGAAACTATTATCTAAGCTATGTCATATATAATCCCATGTATTTATAACTATTACATTAACATTTCATTAAACTCTTAGAAAAGCACGTGCATTGGATTTATTTATTTTACACATTCATCATTTTAATGATACAGCCAACAAAAATATTTTTATATAGTTAAGCTATAAACATTATAGTATTATGGCCTGTGAAAAATAAAATAAATAAAATATTTGGGTCCTGAAGAAAGTTATTTTTTTTTCTCAATTTAGGGCTAAACTGAATCTACTGACAACTGCATTTGCTTACATAATTGTGGAACACACTAAAGCAGGCCACACTTATACTGTCACATCTTCCTTCCTTTCCTATTTTTAAATTCCATGCTGACTATTTGGTATCCAGAGGTGAACAGTCATTTGTGGACTGGTGGATTTATTTGTAATTGCAAGGACTTGTTGCCATAGACCACGGGTGTCAAACTCACCATGTCACATGATGTGTCGTGACGTATCATGACTTTTTTCGCATTGCCAGAGCTGGGCTGGGCGTGGCCTCTGCATAATGCAACCAGCCCATGGGCTGGCAGTTGGACACCCCTGCCATAGAGGAAGATTGCCTATTCACCAAATGTCTGTTTGGTAGATATGATTGGTGAACTTCCCATCACTCACCTTTCAGTTGCTTTCTATGCCCCCAGGACCCAATTCTAAAAATGCTTGCAGCCTATGGATACCATGGAGCCAAGCTGGTATCCACAGTCTTACAAATTTCCCACATAATGTTAGTTGCATAAAAGACATAGTGAGAAATCAGGACTTTTACTGTAAGCCTCATTTTCTCCTCCATTATTCTCAAACGTTAGGCATAATTTTGTTAGATAGCGATATCCTAGAATTTTTTGGCTTCTCTATCATGAGTCAGAGCACTTCACTAACAATGGACACAGAATTCAGCAGATTTGCTGCTTAGTTCTCCACCACCTTTCAGAAATAGAGAATGTATGTGTAATGCCAAATTCAAAATGGAAAGTGGGTAAGAAGAAAGTTCATGATGTTAAAAAAAATAACATTTCTATTTTTTTTCCCTAAATGCCAGTGTCCAGGAAAATCAGAAAAGAAAATGTTACCAACTCACTGTGAAATTTAAAATGACAGTAATTAGTATTTGCCTCTGTTTTCTATCCTGCTTGTGAGGTGCATTGTTTTAACTGAACTGCTGATTATAGCATCAGAACAATGGCTTTTCCAGTTCTCAAAATAGATATATTTAGATAAAAAGGGCAGATTGCCAGGAACACCCTGTTTAGATGTACTTTGTTCAGTTGGGAATCTGGATTCCTAGCCAAAATAAAGCAATCACACCAAAACCAACCTATTTGAATCTTCAGTTAATGTTTTTCTTATTTCTCTTTAAAAATTTCCTTCAACTATTTTTTCATTACAGCTTTATTTTACTTGATGTTAGGAGTGGGTAAAAAAAAAAAGAAATATCAAAATGTAGTATCAGTAAATTCAATAAAATATTATTATGGTTAAATGTGAACTTTGTGCCATTTCAACTTATAAGTAAATCATATTTACAGCATTATCTTTCAGCCAACTGTACTTACGTGCATGACATTTGTGTGTACAGTATACATGAATGCTCACTCATAATTGCATGTATTATATTGGACCTAGAAATTAGCATTCTTTGAGACCAGATAAAAATGGTGGATAATTGTTTAATGCTTGTGGTAATGTGAAATTTAGCTGGGACAAAGATTGCAGTTCCAGAACTTTGATAAATTATTACAGTAGTCTGTATAATTTTGTAGTGTCATCAATCACTTTGGATATTTTATTTTATAACTTAAAACAGTTGTACATAATACTCCTGCCTTCTATTTTCCCATGAGCAACAATTCTGTGATCTAGATTGGACCGAGAGACGAAGTAATTGACCAAAATCACCAAGCCAACTTCTAAGCTTAAAGGAGGCTTAGAACCTACCATTTTCAACTACAGCACCTTAAACACTACATCTAACTGTCTCTTAAGATTTGTAAGTGAGGACCATCTGATGAAGCTTTTGCTTTCAAAGTCTAATTTATCAAGCAGGTGAGAGAGATTGTTTATCTATATGGTTATAAATAATGAAATGCACTCCTTCAGGAGTTGTGTTTGGCCCCACTTTCTTTCAAAAAACAACAAAACACATGTCTTTTTCCAGGCCTCTATTTTTAAATTGTTTGCTAATTTTAGCTTTGAAATGTAGTTTTTGTCTTATATGTTTATATTTTGTACTATACATTTGTCAGCACTGAGTCAGCACTTAATAGTATAGAAAGAAATCTATATACAAACACAAATGTATATATACTTACTTACATAAAATATAGTTTTAGGACCAAAATTAAAAATAATCAAAAGAAAATTCTATTCCAATTCCTCTTGAAAATATTGATATGATAGTTTCCAAGAAGAACTTGAAAAATGGGGACATCTTGAAGTTATAATCATGCATATGAATTTATCAGATCATTCACTCCAGGGCTTTTTTTCTCATAGAACGCCCAGAACAGAGTTCCAGCACCTTTTTTGGATGGAACTTTGTAGGTAGGCAAGGCGGGTTTGTGACATGTGTGAATTCCGGCACGTTTTTTTTTTTCAAAAAAAGCATTGATTCACTCTAATAATCATTTTAGGATTTTTAGGATCTTTAAAGACAGTTAATTGAAAATCTTAGTGTCTAACCACTGGTATTTGGGAAATAATTTCTTTCAGAAATTTAGAACAGACTAATGATACCATATACCATTCCAATATCTCAGGGGCTGCCATAAAGAAGAGGGAATTAAGCTATTTTCCAAAGCACCTGAAGGCAGGACAAGAAGCAACGGGTGGAAACTAATCAAGGAGAGAAGCAACCTAGAACTAAGGAGAAACTTCCTGACAGTGAGAACAATTAATCAGTGGAACAGCTTGCCTCCAGAAGCAGAAAATGCTCCAACACTGGAAGTTTTTAAGAAGAGACTGGACAGCCATTTGTCCGAAATGGTGTAGGGTTTCCTGCCCGAGCAGGGGATTGGACTAGATGACCTCCAAGGTCCCTTCCAACTTTACTACTATTACTATTACTATACTCTTTCTGAATCACAAACATAAATTAGTAAAAGTTCTGCTTGTTTTTAACCCTAAACTTTAAAAAATGGCAGCACCCAAGCTGTTTGTGTTCTGCTTCTGCACAGCCTTTTCTACATAACAGTATCTAAGACATAGTGATCAAACTAAATATTTTTATTCTCTTCATTGCCAAATTGCTGTCTAATTATGTTGCATTGATCACACTATCTTGGCATTCTAAAAGTTGGTGTCAACACTTCTGGTAGATACCAGTTTTGGAAAATCTAGTTCATTAGATTACTCCATTTCTTTTCCTGTTTTCAACATCATGGGCTGTTATACATAGTTCTACAAATGATTAATGGATAGTCTATCTATGTTTATTCAGTGGGACTTATCTCCAGATAAATATGAACCAGCTAGAAATCTGAAATGATCTTTCTTTATAACAAGGTCTTATTTCAGACTTTGTTTTGGCCACTGCTGATTCAGGAAGGGAACAGTCATGGGGTTGATACCTTATAATATTCTTGTATATGTGCACTCATGATAAGTTCATAGTTTTGCAGGTAACTGTCACGGAATGAAGTAGGGCATATTTTAATGTACTCTTTATAAAACAAGATGATGTAAAATATATAGTATTTTATTATGATACTCAAAAGTGGGAAAGAAATGATATAATTAAACCAGGAATAGCCATCCTGCATCCCTAGGATGAGATATGACTCCATTTCCTTTATTATAGCTAAATAAGCCTATTTTCATAATGTTTGTCAAGCACTGATGGCACAATTTCCTGCCATTCTCAGATGGGAAAAACATAATAAATGTTTTATAATAAATAAAATAGTGTCATGATTGTTAAAAACCCAACACTTTAAAATACTAAATCCTATAGTATTACCACCTATAGTCCTATCAGTATTTGATTTGATTTGATTATTTTATTTGCCACCCATCTCATAATGAATGACTCTGGGTGGTTTCCAGCATTAAAACATTAATAAATAAATATCTTTAAAAGAATAAAATATGACTGGTACAGTTTCACATTCTTTGCAGAGCTCTTTCTCCCACAAATGGTTCATGGGGCTCTTGTCAGCCCTTGCCATAGATGGACAGAATGAAAATATTGAAGATACATTCTAATTATGTTGCTAACGAGATTTTCTACGTAAAAAACCTCCAGTTCAATACTTTATTAGCAAGGTAGGTGGCTTTTCTAGAAAGCTTTAGTCCTCAATTATTCAAGTTTAATTAACATCTGAGATTCTTACTTTAATCCTCTGGAGAAGTTTGAAAATACACAAATTATATGTACTCAAGTATAAATATCTGAGCAAAATGAAATTGTGAAGCTTATTTATAGACCATCCTTTGAACCTCCCATCCAATTAGAAAAAATAAACATTAAAAGAAGATATTTTTTTAAAAAACTGAACTCTCAGGTAGCCATAACATACAATTCTAAATTCAGACTAGAGTACCTTGCAGTAGGCCTATGGTCTTCTTACTTAGTTTGCTTGCTTCTGAGACATTTTGCTGATCCTTGAAGTTCTTATGAAATTGCATAACATTTTGCACAATTTTATGATTCATTTATTTAAACCCATATGTTCTTAACTCATATCCTTAATTTTCTTTGCAGAATTTGGAAGAGGTGGGAGTAATTTTGTAACTGATCCTAGGTCTTATAGATATACATCTGCGTACTTCTATCTAAGCTGCATTAAATCTTGTACAGATATTTATATTTGGCTGAGTGCTCTGGGAAATGAATACTACATTTTCATGTGAAGGGAGAAGTATAATTATGCTGTATCACAAAACTATATCCTTCAGGATTCAGCATTTTAAACTGCTTGCATCTTATAATTATCACCACTGCCAGAGTTTGCCTGTTCTGCATAATTAGTGTCTAACGTTTAAAACCTCTAAAATTATTTGCAAGAGTTGTTCTTTGTATTTCTCTGTCTCCCACCTCCCTTTTGCTTTGTTAACATTTGGGAAGAAACATTTCCTCCAGCTTTTAAATTATGTAGGAATGTCAACAGGACATAATATTTCTCTTTTCTTTAAAAAAAAAACTATCATGTTAACATTGAATGCTATTAAAAGAAAGATGTATTAATGTTCAATTTCTAGCTTGGATATAGATGTATGTATTTTATTTGCTAGATTTAGAATGATAATGTATGCTAACAGAATTGCATTTTATATGCTAAAGAGCATGTAAACATGGTTCACTCTTTCAAGTAGATTATTAATTCTCCAAATATCATTTCAGTGCAGTGTGTTGCAGCTGCTAAAAAAGCCAACACAGTGTTAGGCAGCATTAACAGAGGGATAGAATCAAGATCACGTGAAGTGTTAATACTACTTTACAATGCCTTGGTAAGGCCACACTTGGAATACTGCATCCAGTATTGGTCACCATGATGTAAAAAAGATGTTGAGACTCTAGAAAGAGTACAGAGCAGAGCAACAAAGATGGTCAGCGGACTGAAGGCTAAAACATATAAGCAACGGTTGCTGGAATTTGTTATGTCTAGTTTAATGAAGAGAAGGACAAGGGATGACATGATAGCAGTGTTCCAATATCTCAGGGGGCTGCCACAAAGAAGAGGGAGTCAAGCTATTCTCCAAAGCACCTGAAGGCAAGACAAGAATCAATGGATGGAAACTAATCAAAGAGAGAAGCAACCTAGAACTAAGGAGAAATTTTCTGACAGTTAGAACAATTAATCAGTGGAACAACCTGTCTCCAGAAGCGGTGAATGCTCCAACAGTGGAAGTTTTTAAGAGGAGACCAGACAGCCATTTGTCTGAAATAGTATAGGGTTTCCTGCCTGAGCAGGAGTTTGGATGACCTCCAAGGTCCCTTCCCAAATAATAATAATAATAATAATAATAATCCCCCAGTGAGGCACTACCTTGACGTGGTTGTGGGACTTGTGTACTCTGAGGAAGATGAGAGCTATGCCAGAGGTTCAACCATACTGGACAGGCCTCATCAGAGGAGTCAGACAAAGAGTGTCTCTCCCATAAAAAATATGGTGAGACGTAAATTTCAGAATGCCATACTGGCTCGGATGTCGCCCGGGTTAACAAGGTCCGCGCTAGATATTGGAGTTCCTGGATATCTGGTGAAAAATGGGTTACAGGACTCAGGACTGTTGGCTGAGCAACCAGGGCCAGCAGCTGCAGAACTACTGGAAGAAAAGGTGTCTACCCGTCGCAGATACACAGTGATTGAAAACAAAGAAATAAAGATCTGTTACTACAGATCAAGTCCAACAAGAAGAGGATATCTAAAATGAATGCACAGTTCTGGAAAGAACAACATCCAGAATCAGAAATAACAGAACAGAGGCTAGCAGATCAACGCCGATTTATAATACAAAATAAAGTATTCACAGAAACAGAATTGGACAAACTGCAAAGTTTTACCCAGGGCAAAGAAATCAAAGCCTTACCAGAAGTAATTCAGAATGTAGAGGCAAACCAGGGGGGAGTTGGCAGTGAAGGAATCCAGCAGAGATATACAACTGTTCTCATTTGGAAACCAGGCACCTCTTCCTCAGGAAGAACAAAACCCTCTAACTAAAGAAATAAAAGAATTGAAACAAAGAATAACTGAGCATCTAGAACAGCACAAAAACAACAGAATAAGGCTACCTGCATTGAAGCTTGTTCCAAAGAAACAGCTAGCACAAGCATTAAAAGATGCAAATACTGCAATATCAAGTATAAGCACCAATTCACTGCAAGAAACAAACCAACTAATGTACAGCACAGCTGCAGTTATAACTGAATACCTGGGATGCAAAATCAACAAAGAAGAAAAACAAACAAACAGTGCACCAGAAAAATGGAAGGTTAGACTAGAAAATAAGATCAGCAAGTTAAGATCACATGCAAGCAAGCTAGAACAGATGAAAGAAAAGAAGCTGAAGAACAAGAAGACTAAAGAATACCTAATCAAGAAATACCACTTAGAAACAAGGAAGATCAAGGAAGCACTGGAAATAATAAAGCAACAAATAACAGCTATAGCCAGGAAAATCAGTAGATATGAAGCTCGAATTGCAAATAGGCAGAACCTCCAATTTCAATCCAATCAGAAACGTTTCTACCAATCCATCAATGGAGAAACTGCAATGAATCAGTCAGTACCCGACAAGGAAGAAACAGTGCAGTTCTGGAAACAGATATGGGATAACCCAAAGAAATACAACAAGGATGCGGCTTGGTTAAAAGAGGTGGATGCAAATAAAACAGAAGTTGAAATGAAAGAACTAGTAATAACAACAAAAATGATAGAAAAAAGAGCAAGGAAAATCAAAAATTGGTCAGCACCAGGTGAAGATGAACTGCATGGGTTTTGGTTGAAACATCTAACTGTTATACACCCACTCATTGCCAAGCAGTTCAACAATATACTACAAGGAGGAGAAATTGAAAAGTGGCTAACAACTGGGAAAACCTACCTAATAATGAAAAATCCAGCAAAAGGGGCAACACCAGGCAACTACAGGCCAATTACCTGCTTACCAACAACTTTCAAATTACTAACTGGTGTGGTAGCTGATGCAGTACAACAGATCTAGTTGAAAACAATCTCCTTCCACCTGAGCAGAAAGGAAACTGCCCCAATAGCAGAGGAACAAAAGATCAACTCCTAATAGACAAAATGATCTTGGAAAACTGCAAGAAAAGGAAGACCAACCTGAATGTGCATGGATTGACTACAAAAAGGCATTTGACTCTCTGCCACATGACTGGATAATCAAGTGCCTAGAAATAACAGGAGTCAGTAGAAACATCAGAAAATTTGTGCAAAGATCGATGGCACAATGGAAGACACAGTTGCAGATCAATGGTGAGAAGACTGGGAGAGGTTAATATCAAGAGAGGAATATTTCAAGGAGATTCATTATCACCATTACTATTTGTTATTGCACTGTTTCCTCTGTCAACAATACTGAATAACTCAGGACATGGCTATCAAACATCAAAAACATCTGCCAGACTATCCCACCTCCTTTACATGGATGATCTGAAGCTGTATGGAAAAACATCATCTGAAATAGAATCGCTGCTCAACACTGTCCGTATATATAGCCAAGATATTGTAATGGAGTTTGGCTTGGACAAATGTGCCACACTTACTATCAAACAAGGAAAAGTAGTGAAAACTGAAGGAATCAAGAGGACTCACGAAAATAACATTAAGAGTCTGGATGAGGAAGATTACTACAAATAAGCGGGGGGAAGGAATACTATTTTTTACCCTCGGTGATGTTTAGGTTCAGACACAATTTGAAACTATATATTCAGCCACAACAATAAAGTTACTTAAAGGAACTGTATTAGTAGAATAAACAAATTAGAATCTTAATATGAAAATAAGTGATATTGTCGATTCTCTCTTCCCACAATTTGGCCATTCTATATAATGGAAAATGAATTATTTTGTTATCAGCTTTTTACATATAAAGGGAGAAGGGATGTTTTAAAATTATATGATGATGATGATGATAATAATAATAATAATAATAATAATAATAATAATAATAATAATAATAATAAATAGTGCCACACTTACTATCAAACAAGGAAAAGTAGTGAAAACTGAAGGAATCAAGATGCCCCACGAAAATAACATTAAGAATCTGGATGAGGAAGATTACTACAAATACTTGGGTATCCTTCAAGCTGACAACATCAAGCACACTGAAGTCAAGAAAAAGATTAGAGGTGAATACATCAAGAGAGTGAAGAAGATCTTAAAGTCCAAACTCAATGGAGGAAATACCATAAAGGCAATCAACACCTGGGCAATCCCAGTCATTAGGTACACAGCTGGAATAGTGGACTGGACTCAAGCAGAACTAAAAGCAATGGATAGGCAGACCAGAAAAATAATGACAATGAATCATGCCCTTCATCCACGCAGTGACATTGATAGACTTTATCTACCAAGGCAAATAGGTGGGCGTGGAATGCTACAAGTACATCAGATGGTTGAAGAAGAAAAAATGGCTTTGGAAGAATATCTGAAGAACAATGATGAAGATGCACTGAAATTAGTATATCAGGAAGGCTTACTGACTACTGGAGAGACCAAACTGGCCTACAA
Source organism: Crotalus tigris (assembly GCF_016545835.1). Lineage (NCBI taxonomy): Eukaryota > Metazoa > Chordata > Lepidosauria > Squamata > Viperidae > Crotalus > Crotalus tigris. The sequence continues at coordinate 1,022,871 of NW_024096634.1, read as the reverse complement.
GAAAGACCAAATGAAGAACAGAATAGAGGCATGGGAAGACAAAGCACTACATGGCCAATACATTAAAAAAATAGCTGGGAAAGCAGATAATAACAAGACCTGGCAATGGCTAAGAGCAGGAAAATTGAAGAAAGAGACCGAGGGACTAATTTTGGCTGCACAAGACCAACCCTTAAGGACAAATGCATATAAACTCAAAATTGAGAACACAGCAACAGACAGTAAGTGCCACCTATGCAAAGAAGCTGAAGAAACAGTGGACCACCTGTTAAGCTGTTGCAAGAAGATTGCATAAACTGACTACAAGCAGCGGCATGACAAAGTAGCACCAATGGTGCATTGGAAGATCTGCAAAAAATATCATTTGCCTGTAAGCAAAAACTGGTGGGATCATAAAATAGAGAAAGTCATTGAAAATGATAAAATTAAACTGCTCTGGGACTTCAGAATTCAAACAGACAAGCACCTGCAACATAACACCCCAGATTTAACAATTTTCAATAAGAAAGACAAAAAAGTCTGGATAGTGGAGGTGGTAGTGCCTGGAGACAGCAGAATAGATGAGAAAGAACTGGAGAAGATCACAAAATACAAAGACCTACAAATAGAAATAGAACGACTGTGGCAAAAGCAAGCAAGGGTAGTACCAATAGTAATAGGCTCCTTGGGTGCAATCCCAAAACAACTGGAGTACCACTTGAACACCATTGGCATTGACAAAGTCGCTATTAGTCAATTGCAAAAGGCAGCCTTACTAGGAACTGCTTCCATCCTGCGACGATACTTGTAATACCATCAAACATCCACATCTGCCTATCCCAGGTCCTGGGTAAGGACTCGATAGGTAGACAAAATGCCAAATCCAGTCTGAACATCTGGCTGACTGTGCGATGATCAATAATAATAATAATAATAATAATAATAATAATAATAATAATAATAATAATAATAATAATACTATCAAACATCCACATCTGCCTATCCCAGGTCCTGGGTAAGGACTCGATGGGTAGACAAAATGCCAAATCCAGTCTGAACATCTGACTGACTGTGCGATGATCCATAATAATAATAATTAATCATCGCACAGTCAGCCAGATGTTCAGACTGGATTTGGCATTTTTGTCTATCTATTGAGTCCTTCCCAAGGACCTGGGATAGGCAGATGTGGATGTTTGATGGTATTACAGATATCGTCGCAGGATGGAAGCCATTCCTAGTAAGCCCGCCTTTTCCAATTGACTAATGGTGAATATATCATTATTATTGTTGTTGTTGTTGTTAAATATTTGTAAAGTGATAATAGCAACAAATACAGGAACATACATTTTAGAAACCAAAAGTAAGAAAGGATTGGACATTTGAATACATGCAACTATACCTGACAGTCATATTACTGCATGTAGTTCTCCTACCAAAGAAGATCCAGACATTTTATTGTCTGAAGGTGAAAAGGATTAGGGTTAAGATTAACATCAGCATTAATACTGACATTAGAACTTAAATTAGAGTACAGCTCAGTTCTTATTAACTATATCCAAATATGGCAGTATTTTGCATTACATTTTCCAAGGTATTTTTTTCAACTTTCCAATCTAGTCAGCAGCCCTGGAATTCCTAAGTGTTCCTGTATTCAAATACTAGACAGCCCTATGCTCTGCTTTCCAGTATTGGTACCTTGATTAAACAAGACTGGATATATGTTTTCTTCTGCTAAAGGTAAAATAAAATGGCACTTACCCCACAAAATGAAATTGTAGAGAACCCCAAGCCAATTACATTATTTAGGCAAAATGTGTAGGGACATAGACACTGCTCCCTTTTCCTAGAAATAAATTGTTATTAAACTATTTTCTTTACTTCTGATTCAAATATTGATGCATAGTTTTTCCTAATGATGGGTGTGATTCTTTGATTAAACTAGAAAGAAGAAGCAGTTCTTCTCTATTCTGGGCTTTACAAAAATGTTACATACAATTTCACCTTATTTTACTTATACTTAAACACACCACAGCAATCAAGTCTGAACTGAGGAACATTATGTATTTTATGAAGATTTAGTTGAATAGTTTTTGAAGATGCCTCCCTTTGGGAATATGACAGTATTTATGCTGTGTCTATTCAGACTAATCTATTTTCATTGGTGTGATTGCTGAGCTATTTAGTACGTTTCCAAGAACTTGATATAATACATGTTTCACTATCGTTGCATAGCATCTCTTTCTATTTTGGGTAATTTGAGCTTACATTCTTGTTAAAAATCCTTTCTTCTTGATGAGAATGCTGTTTGTTATTGTTTTGTCACAGTAACACAAGATACTGTTGCTGAATATGGTGAGACAATATCTTGTTGATATTTCCTCGAATCACTTTCCTAGTTTTGTTGACATTATTTGTCTGGCCATGGCCATCTTGTCCTATCTTTGTCCATCCATTAACTTAGTTCTGCTGCTGTGCACATCTGTTGCTTTTGTATATTTTTATCTGTAATTTTTTTAGCCTTGATTTTAAACATTCTATTTGTTCTCTATTTACATGCTAAAATGGCTCGATACAAATCAATGGTTTTTATTGTATCCAATTATAATATATATAATTCTACAGTACATGATGATTATATAAGATTATTTCATGGATTTATAGAGCTACCCAACTCAACATTATGACTCTGGACAGTGTATAACAAAATTAAACAATAACAAAGAAATATAATCATACAATATTAGAAAAATATCCAAAATAGTGACCAGATGGGAATATTTTGATAACCAAAAGGAACATCATTCACTTGAATGCAAACTACTGGAGAAAAAGCCTAGTCTTAACAACTTTTCTAAAGGTAATCATAATTGGGGCCCATCATATATAGGAATGGAGAGGTCTTTCCAGAGAATAGGCAGCTTCATTCCTAGGTCCCATAAGGTGGCAATGTTTGAAGGAAGTACTTACAGTTAGGAACTATGGCTTATTTATAAGGAGGCTGGTATTTTCTAATCACCATAAATCCTATGGGAATGTGTGGCCCAGGCAGATATTTTCAGGAGAAGATAACCCCACAGGTAACCTAGTCCTGTGCTTTGTAGAGATTTAAAGATGATAGCCAGCACCTTAAAATGCATCCAAAATCTATCGGAAGCTAGTCCAGCTTGTGGAATAGTGGTGTCATATGTGTGCAATGAACTGAACCCATAATTACTTGCACCTCTGGACCAACTGAAGCTTCTGGGTGGTTTTTCAGATAGGCAAATCAAGTTGATTAAGGCAGGAGCAAGGCTTCCTGGCATGAGCACAACTAGTGTACAAGACCATAGCTGCTCTCTGTTCTTTGAGCAGATACAGTGTAACCAGGAGGAATTGTATACAAGTCTGAATGAGGTAGTGCCACCACATCCGTAACCTAAAATGGAAACACTCCAACTCCTGTCTCTGAGTGACCCAGAATTTTTACATGTTCAGTCCAGGCAGGGTGGAATCACAATCTGTTTTTTCCCATCAGACCTTCAAGCTCTCTAGACAAGCTGGAAGTGGTATAATCAGTTTATTCTATACCCACAATGACTTATCACAAATAAATTCATCATCTGAGGAAAGGATGGAAAATACAGTTGGTATAATGCTGGTTATAGGAGAGAGTAGGCAACTAAAGATGATATGTGAGTCCAATTATTCAAATCTATAGGGTCTCTTATAATTCTGTGAATTGATGTACAGATTAAATGAACACAGATAGATATGAAGGATTCATCATTTATTGTTCAACACATTCTTTCTGTTGATATGTCTCTAATAATGGTTAGCAAGATATATAAAATTGCTTAAGAAACTCTTTGGGATAGATTAAACATCTCAAGAACTACTAAAACTCTATTTTAATGAATAAATTATAATAACAGAATCTTTATAGCCTAACAAACTTTCTAAAGTACAATGGAGAGTTTTATAGGAGGATCAGTCTTGAGTGTATTCTTCAGTCTTTTCTGTCTTTTCAGGCTTAGCTGCATTTTTAAATAACAGCTGCTGTTGACTTTCTTCAAGACTACCTCCATATTCCTCTACATTAACATGGAAATTGTAACAATACCATATTTTCCCCACTCCATCTACTTAGCAAAGCTGCAGAAGTGTTATTCAAGTGTGCTTTATTTAGTTTCTTCTTCTTCTTCTTCTTCTTCTTCTTCTTCTTCTTCTTCTTCTTCTTCTTTTTCTTCTTCTTCTTCTTCTTCTTCTTCTTCTTCTTCTTCTTCTTCTTCTCTTCTTCTTCTTCTTCTTCTTCTTCTTCTTCTTCTTCTTCTTCTTCTTCTTCTTCTTCTTCTTCTTCTTCTTCTTCTTCTTCTTCTTCTTGTGCCATGTTATCGGATGTTGGCAATCATGTTGGCGATCCTGTTTTTATCAGCAGTCGCACAAAAAAGTGAGAATTTATAGGTAAAGGCATCTGCTACATTAAAATGGCAACATCAGGGCCCCTTTTCCCTCTCTCTATATATACATATAATCATTTCCCTTGGACCTGTTTTAAAAAAGCACTTTGTCTCTAATAATGCCTACATGTACAGAAACTCATTTGAGGCATGATAATTATATAAAAACCTCACTTTATCTCAATAAACCCATATGAAGAAAGCATGAATAAATATGAGGGCTTTAAGAAAGTTTTAAAAATATAAAAAATGTGGTTATCATATCAAGTTAATTAATTTGGGAGGAAAACTGCAAATTCTGGCAGCTGAATAAATGCATATTTTAATGAGGGGAATTAAGACTGGAAAAACGTAAGTCAGACATCAAAATCAAACATCAAGAACTGAAATGAAGAATGACAGGGACTTCTATGTATGTTACTCAATGGCTACACAGAGATAATATGAAATACTATATAAAACAATATATAGAAAGAGGGATTAGCAGAACTTAGAAGGAAGAAGATGCTATCTTCAAGGACTTCTGTTATCATGACTTTCAAAGCTGATGAAGTAGGTGAATAAAAGACATCACATCACATCATCTTCAGAGAGATGAAACCTGTCAGAGGTGAAAACTGGTTTCATATAAGCAAATAAAGAAAGGAAAGAAAAGGGAAAAGGGCAAAAGACCAGGCCGATGGATTGCATCTTTTTTCACAGGAAAGACTGGCAGGGAATAAGAGAAACATTAGGGAATAGATAGCTTCAGTTCTATCTATAGTACCATCTATTGTGTTTTCATGAATAATATAGTCCTTTATTAACCAAGAAAGATATAAATCTGAAAAATACAAAATATTTGAACATTTTAATTTTGAATTAATGGAGAATATTATCAATCACCTTATTTTCTTTTTTAAAAAAATTAAAAATACTTGTTTTAAAAAAATTAAAAATACTCCATTTCATATTGTGTGTAAGAAAATTATGGTCATGATAGCTCTTTAAATGATAGACTTTCCCAGCATATTCATCTAGATTTCCCTGGCTTGAATGATGGTATGAAGAGGGCAACTTTCCATTTCTTTGTAAACTATAAATACACTGAAACTTTAGCAACAACATGTTGTATTGAAGCAGCTGCAAGAACATAATGTTCTCTGGCATTTCCTGTTGCTGCAGCTGTGGATCCATCATTTATTGATAATATTAAATAATGTTAAAATGTGACAATACCTGTTGACAAAATTAAAACAATGAATACATATATTTAGTAGAGCATAGTGATAAGGAACGCTGATCAGATAGTTTATTCAATGAAGGATATACAGTTTTTATATTCAAAGACAAGAAGATATATCTAGATTTAAAAAAAAATTAAATAAATTTCATTTGTTCCAGTCGAGATTTAAAGGCTCACATAAATAGTAGTTTTTCAAAAGTAGTTTTTCAAAAACTGAAAGCGATCTTCCCTCATCCCATCATAGTGTACTGATTCAATTCCAGGCACCCTATGCTTATTCTTAAGTAGAATAAGAAACTTGAACAGGAAAATATATTATTTACATATTATTACCATTAGCCCTTAATAGTTTTTTTTGGTCTTCTTTTTCAGTGTAGCCCTCACTTTGCATACTTTTATACTTTATCATAGTGTCTTTTTAATTATCTAACTTTTTAGTTATGCATTTCATTTCTATGTCATCTCATTGATGATCTTTTTCCCCTTTACATACCTACTGTGTTTCCCGAAAATAAGACCTGGCCTTATTATTATTATTTGTCTCCAAAAGAGGCACCAGGTCTTATTTTCGATTTGTGTGTATGTGTGTGTTTTCCACTCACCTCACAGCGGCAGCACTGACAACTCACCCCCAGCTGGCCTACTTCTTCTGCAGCCAAAGTAGCAGCTTCATTCTGCAGCTGAGAATGGAACTCGGTCCTGCATTTCACTGTCAGAGGCCTTTTTGGAAGGCCTCTGCAGCTGAGTATTGATCCATGGGAGGCCTGGCTGCAGTTGTAAGCTCCACCCCTGCCCTACCTTGATCTTTAGGTGTGCGACTCTCCCCAAAACTAGGGGCTTATTTTGGGGGTAGGGTTTATATTAGGCCTACCCCCAAAAACCAAGCTATGGTTTATTTTGGGGGTAGGTCTTACTTTCGGAGAAACACTCTTCCAAGTAAGTATAATGCTTTGTGCATCTGATTGTATTCTAAGCCAGGAAACTTGATAATAATAAGTATGCTTTTATTTGAAGTACCAAATGGACTCTTCCCTTATTTTCCTGCTGGAAGCTAACATAATTGCCTCTGAAGCTAGAATTAACCTATTTACAAAAGATTTAAGCAGATTAGTTTTAACTTTAGAAAGCTGCAAACTTTTCCTACTTTCTCTCGCTTTCTTTTCCTGATTCTGTCTTGATTTGAAATAAAAATAACCAACCCTTTTTATTTTAAATTAGATCAGCATCACTATATTTATTACCCACTAATTAACCCTACTATGCTAAATATTCTGGGTCAGCTCACAACTATCACAGAACCATCAATGTTAAAACTATAGTGCATACTAATATATCTACATACCAATGAGGAAACTTACCTATCAATACTTCGCAAACTATTCCTTCTTATCCTCATAATTCATATAAGCTCAGAATTGATATTACTACTTTTGAGGAAACTGTTTTGAAGAGTAAATATTGCTTAAATTAGATGTTCAAAAGTACAGTACAATATATAAAGGTTATAGTCACTTAGAGATCATATATACACAAGAATAAAGGCAATTGTTACTCATTCACAGCAACAGAAAAATAACTGAAAATAATTCAGCATGTATCTGTATAGCCAGGTGTTGTTCAATTCAACTCTTCGATATCAAAGTGACCTTTATAACCAATTTAACAATGTGTTCACTATAAAAGATTTCCCTCAACAGTGCTAAGTTAATCATTTCTTATTATTGGAAATAGAACAAATCTCTTTATCAATAGGTTTTATATGCAGCTTTGTCTAGCGTGCCTTTCAGCCTTTTAAAAATGTCAACTAAGTAACTGCCGTATAAATATGTCAGAATATTTCCCAACCACTTCTATTTCTTGGTAAACATGAATATGTATTTCACTTCATGAAGAATTTGCAATTAAGAAGTTTCAGTGTGGCGAAACTAAAGGCCAAATTGAATATTACAGAGGGTTCGGTTTAATTTTCTCTTGACATTTTTAAAAATGAAAAGCAGCTGCTGGAGACTGCAATTTAGAGAGAAAGACATGATGCAAAGAGGTATTAATTCTTCCCCCTAACACCTAGTTCTATCTCACATTTAACCTCCTATCCAGCTTATCTTTTGGGTGAAGTTAAAAAAAAATTGCTCTAATCAGAAATTATATTTCTTATGCCACTTCACTAAGCTCACACATCCTGAGTTTCAAACTGTGCTGATAGATCTCATTGTTAGTTTCCTAATACTAATAGACTCTGACTCTTAAGCTTCTCCTAAACAAGACACAGTTGTAGGAGTTGTAGTGGTGGAATGTATTGAGCCTGCTCAGTACTTTAATAGGCAGTTCCCATTATCCATTATGTGGAGAAATCTTGGGGGAAAAGACAATTGCTTATAGACTTTATTTGCTATGTCACTGATCATTTTACTCAAAACTGTAACTAATTGTGTAATTGAATCGGGTTCCGGTGCCAAGCCTGCTACTTCCTTTATTGGATCCATTTAGCCTGGAACATTGAGCAACTACTTTCTAGCCAGGCATAAACTAGGGTTTATGATCTTTAACTTGAAGGGAATGAGAATATTTGTCCCAATCTTCTATTAGCAGAGTGCTGAGAGAAAATCCTATAACCAAACCAAATGCTACTGATACCATCTTGTCCCCTTCACCCATCTGGAAAAATTGGCGAAGATACAAAAGTGGGAAAGAAATAATAGGTGGAACATTTGTAAAACCTGATCAGAAGTTTTATGTGATTATAAAAAGTTCAAGTTCAATTGTCCCCCCCCCCAAATCTGAAAATAACCATCCCTAGGGGTTGATTTCCCTTCATAAAAAATGGGGAATGTTACTTTGGACTTAATTCAATATAGCTGTCAGATTTGGGTTAATAATTAAAAAGATTTAAGAGAACTGTAAAAACAAACTGGTCAAGGAAACCAGAGACTTACATCTGGATCTCATTCAAGTCACATAATGCATTGGAACAGTTGCATGCAAATATGTTTTACACCAATTGGAAACAAAAGGGTATGCTTAATAATTGTGTGAAGATTTCCATTTATAATGAAACATGAACATTTTTTTCATGTTCCAGAAAGCTACTTGTTATCACTTTTTCAGTTACTGTAGATTTTGAATCATTCATTATAAAATGTTTTTATAAAGAATTGCTTCAAAATTTTGCCTCACAAAAAGCAGCAGAGTTCCAAATGAGCTTTCCCTGAAGCCTTCGGTATTACCTGTTTTACTGTTCCATATGGTTCTCTAAATATTCCAAAGCAACTGCTATATTGAGGAAATCTGGGAGGCTGTAAAAGGAGGAATAACTCACCTCCTAGAGTGGTTTCTTTCTTTCTTTTTCTTTCTCTCCCCCCCCCACCCCCATAAGTAGAAAGCTAGAAAATAACCCTACCCTTTTAGTTTTCCAGAAAGCTGCAAAGATATACCTTTTTCCTAAGGCCTTGCCCTAAGATTGGATTGAGTCAGGAGGTCAGTCTGGCACCAGATGGGAAGGATTGTTCTGTTTTTATTCTATTGCTTTTATTGGTTCTTTTGAATTGCCATGTGATATAAAATATCGTATAAGTTCAAACAAACAGACAAATGCTATTCTGGGATGTTCCCAAAATCAATCTAAGAGAATTAATTGGCTGCAAGGGAGCAATTAGTCGGATCCAGAAGTATATAAGATATAATTATTATTTCCCTTAAAATCCATTTTAAGCTATTTTGATATTAATCTGTTTATGCTGTTTGCAGAATGTATGTAATACTTTCGTGTTATGACACAAGAAGGATTTGAGGATTTAAGTTGGTCATGAGTAGAAACAAGAACCAATTCTTATCATTCTAATGTGACATATTTTTGTATTCTCAACAATCATAAGAGTAAGAAGTGTGGGGAATCCACTATATCAGTGGTGGTGAACCTATGGCACACGTGCCGGAGGTGGCACTTGGAGCCCTCTCTGTGGGCACACATACTGTTGCCCCAGCCTCACCTCCACCCATGACCCGCTCCTTATCAGCAGCCCCCCTGGAGGAGAGTTATCCCCGAGTGTGGCCAACATGGAGCGGTGCAGCTAAGGACATGGCAGCTAGACAGTGTAGAGAAGACTCTGCCCTCACGCCCCATCCCGCACAGTTGATGTTGCAGGGTGCGGGCAGAGGGCGTGGCCGCAATGGCACTGCTGGCCTGCCTGGGTGATCTGTGGCAGGCCCTGGAGGAGGTGAGTGGCCCTGCGGGCAGGCGGGTTGGGGGATGGGGTGGGGCAGGGGCAGGGGCAGGGGCAGGGGCAAGGGCAGGGCAGGGGTGGAGTGGGGGCAGGGCCAGTTTTTGGGCACTCGGTCTCTAAAACGTTCGCCATCACTGCACTATATCGACAGGCAATCCTTTGGGGATAGTAAGCACATCTGGAACTTTTAGACCAGGGTCCCCAACCCCTGTCCATGGACCAGCATCAGGCCACAGCATGCCAGAAACTGGGCTGCACAAACAAGCAAACCATCTGTGGGATACAAGCAGCAAATGAAACCATGCCCTCTCCAATCTGTGGAAAAACCTCTCTCTACAGAACTGGTCCCTGATACCCAAAAGGTTGGGGGGCACTGTTTTAGACCATATTGTGGGCATTCTCATTAAAAACTTGCTTGACCCTGTTTCTGAATTTCCTGTGAATTATGATTATATGATTATTTGCTTCATTGGAGTGACATGAAAGTCCCAATTATAAATCAACTTAATATAATAATAATAATAATAATAATAATAATAACAACAACAGCAGCAACAACAATAATAATAATAATAATAATATCATCATCATTTGCCTATAAGCAAAAACTGGTGGGATCATAAAATAGAGAAAATCATAGAAAATGATAAAATTAAACTGCTCTGGGACTTCAGAATTCAAACAGACAAGCACCTGCAACATAACACCCCAGACTTAACGATTGTTGATAAGAAAGACAAAAAAGTCTGTATAGTGGACGTGGCAGTACCTGGAGACAGCAGAATAGACGAGAAAGAACTGGAGAAGATAACAAAATACAAAGACCTACAAATAGAAATAGAAAGACTGTGGCAAAAGCAAGCAAGGGTAGTACCAATAGTCATAGGCGCCTTAGGTGCAATCCCAAAACAACTGGAGCACCACCATTGGCATTGACGAATTCACTATTAGTCAATTGCAAAAGGCGGCCTTACTAGGAACTGCTTCCATCCTGCGACGATATCTGTAATACCATCAAACATCCACATCTGCCTATCCCAGGTCCTGGGTAAGGACTCGATAGGTCGACAAAATGCCAAATCCAGTCTGAACATCTGGCTGACTGTGCGATGATCAATAATAATAATAATAATACCATCAAACATCCACATCTGCCTATCCCAGGTCCTGGGTAAGGACTCGATGGGTAGACAAAATGCCAAATCCAGTCTGAACATCTGGCTGACTATGCGATGATCAATAATAATATTTATTATTATTATTATTATTATTATTATTATTATTATTATTATTATTATTATTATTATAGAAGGGACCTTGGAGGTCATCTAGTCCAAACTCTTGCTCAGGAAGGAAACCTTATACCATTTCAGACAAATGGCCTCCAGTCCACTGATCATCTTTGTTGCTCTTCTCTGTACTCTTTCTAGAGTCTCGTGGTGACCAAAACTGGATGCAGTATTGCAAGTGTGCCCTTACCAAGGCATTGTAAAGTAGTATTAACATTTCATGTGATCTTGATTCTATCCCTCTGTTAATGCAGCTTAGCACTGTGTTGGCTTTTTTGACAGCTGCAGCACACTGCTGGCTCATATTTAAGTGTTTGTCAACTAGGATTCCAAGATCCCTCTCACAGTTACTACTGTTGAGCAAGGAACCATCTATACTATACCTGTGCATTTGTTTTTTCTTGCCTACATGTAGAACCTTACTTTTTTCACCATTGAATTTCATTTTGTTAGATAGCACCCAATATTCAAGTCTGTCAAGATCCTCCTGTATCTTAAGCCTATCTTCTGGAGTGTTGGCTATTCCTGCCAGCTTAGTGTCATCTACAAATTTGATGAGTTCTCCATCTATCCCCTCATCCAAATCGTTGATGAAGATGTTGAAAAATACTGGGCCCAGAACAGAGCCCTGGGGCACCCCACTACACACTTCCCTCCATGTAGACGCAATTCCATTGAGGATGACATGCTGAGTATGGCTGGTCAGCCAGCTACAAATCCATCTGGTGGTGATGCTTCTTTGGTAGACATTGTTTTTCCTAAATTGTCCAGCAAGTTTCAATAACTTGGCTTATTTGCTATAATTAAATTTATAACCTTGGTTATAAATGTACATGGTACATGGTTAGTACCATTTTCAATTTCTTATTCCTTTCTGGAGTCTACCTAGTCAGATAAGTTATTGTCTCATTTCTCATGCAGTGTCTAGTATCACATTTTTCTCAGTTTCCTCTCTTTGTAACCATATGTATAACTCATACATTTAAAATAAATAAGACATTACATAAAAATTAAACATTGTTTTAATTTTCACATTAAAATGCTCAATATCTCAGTATTATAAATTTGAAGACTAACATTTACTTGGGAATTATTCTGGCTCAATAACTATATAACTTATACAAATTTCCTTTCATCGTATGTAGGCTTTTGGCTCCCTGTAGAAATCATAGATAAGGAACATAAATGGGATTGCATGTTGTAATGTTTTGATTTACTAATTTAGTCTCAGGTCTGTTGACAAACTTTCCTTATTTGACCCTGTTTCTGAATTTCCTATGAATGATGATGATTGCTTTTCTGAAAGTGGCTACTACTATCTTCTGTTCCACCTGATGATGCCTTTATTGCTCTTAACAATATAGGATCAAGGTATTTCAATACTGGTTCTGATAATCACAGTTGGAAATCAAGATTCAATATCAGCAAATAGTTCATAATGGTTTTTCAAAGTGAAATTTTGAGAGTTTTTTTTTAAATAAGATATCTTAAGATTCAGACCTGTGAGAGTAGAAATTTGTTTCCAGGGTAAAATTGAGATTTATAGCATGATGCATGATGAATTTTGTTGAACTATGCTTACTAGTACAAATAAGTGATGCTCTATAGTTTATTGAAACTAAGAATGAATCTTTCAAAATTTGATCTCTTTTTCCTTATTAATAATCAGTAGTGAGGATTCATTGGAATATGAGTAAAACTATATTTCTCTGGAAATAATGCAAATTCTCTCAGTACGAATAATGAACTTTATCTGTTATGAGTTCATCAGGACCTCCCCATCCCCAGGAGACATGTCTTTACTGTTGGGGTGTCTGCCCTGGAACAGTCTTTCCCAAACCCTCTTAGCTTCCGAAAGGCTATAAAAACCTGGCTTTTCCTAAAGGCATTAGGTCTGAGTGGCCTGACACTGGTGAATGAACATGACTGAACGTGATGTACCAGATGTTCATTTTTATTTTTTTGTTTTTTTTATTTTACATGCATTATCCTTGTGTGCATTTGTACTGATGTTGTTTCTATTGTTCCTTATTGTGATCCACCCAAAGAAATTTGCTTAAGAAGAATGTGCACATACTTCTCCTGAATGAATAAATAAATGTAGCCATTATACTTTTTAAGCAATTAACAAAAATAATTTTAATAAGATCAGCATGGTTGCAATCTTTAGATACATACAAAAAAATCTTCTCTAAAATTAAATATTTACATTTTGAAATACACAGATAAAAGTTCTGGGTCTCTTCTAGTTCAATGGGATTTTTCTGGCAAAAATCACAGCCTGTTATTGTTATTTTAAAGCTTTGCTTCAAGAGAGGCCATTAATCAGATAAAATATTACTAAATAGAGAACATATGTAGGATTAAATGGCCTTTGTGGTTATTTTTCCCAGAAATCCTCCTTGTATCTCTGCTAGTAGAGTAATTCTGCTATGATTTGGAATTAATGACTTTGAGATTATAAAGCCACCTCTCTTGTGCACTATAGGCATCCTAAAGATACAATTTATACTATAGGCATATGATGGCCAATCATTTTGTATTAAGTGCAACAGTTCCTGTAGTTCCAAGACTAAAGCAATAACATTTTGAAGAATGTATCAGAAACTGATTTTGAAGCACTCAGTTTGTGCTCTACTGCCCCAGATCAGTTTAGGGTTTGTTTGTTTTTTCTGAGTAGGTGAACATAAAGAACTATGCTGCAAATATTAAAAGAAAGCAAAGGCCAGAAACATTTTTCTAAAGAGACCACAGCTTCGCTTTATACATGCCAACTTCTTGTTTATGTTTTAATTGACAGGTTTGGAAACAAAAGTCAGCTGGGTGCAAGGAGCTGTGTGGGCTCCATCTGTCTCTGATCTCTTGATAAATATGACATCATTATTTGTATGGGTGCAAATGACTTTTTAAACTCTCCTACAGGTTAGGGTTGCTCTGTCTATACTGCAAAATTCTGGATGACCATGAGGTGGAAGCAAAGAGGTATAGAATGCTACTACAAAAACTCAGAGGTCCTCTGGATTTTTGAAGTACAGATCCTTGAAGTAGATAATTTTCAGGTATCAGAGTTTGTTATTAAGCAGTAATATCAAGCAGATATAAAAGCATGCTAGGCCAGAAAGTTCCGTAAAGCTGTAAATAACAGAAATCTACATCCAAATAACAACCATGTGAACAACTGCAAAACCTGAGGAAATAGCATCAAGGACAGAAAGATGTTAATTTGAGCAATGGCCTTTCTGTCTGTTTATAGCCACAGCTGCAAGTACATTGTGTATTTCTCGACATGCCACACATGGTTGCTTTAGTCATTATTGCGAAAAGCTGAAAACCAGAACGAGAGGGATTCTAGCATTCATTCTGCATGAATAAGAAACAGGAAGCTTCACATTTTGCCACTTAACCTACTGGGGTGCACAAAACAGATGTGTAGGTCTGAAGAGGCTGTCCAGACTGTATTGACTTTATATGACTAAAAATCAAAATTCAGAGTAGGGGTCTTATAGTAGTAGAGCAAATTTTGGTGCCAGCTATCTTAAGCATAAGAGATCATGCAAAGAATGCAATAGCATAATAGAAAAGACAATGTGCCATCCAGTTTTCAAAATCAAGGCCATCCAGAGGAGAGTAAACAATGTTAGAATGGCAGGTGCAATCAGGAGGTCAAAGTTGCACCTCTTTTATTGTGCTTGTGATGCATGTTAAGGAAGGCTGGGATTTCAATTGCCTGTTCATACCCATCATTTTGACATTGTCAACCTTCCTGCAGATGCTCTTGTAGATTTTCCCTACCCTCATTTGTCTTTGCTAGGTGATTAGACAGATCCAGCTTGGGGCCTATTGTAACATACACCATTTTTTTGCTGAAAGTTTGCATGTTTTCTTTAATACATATTTAATTCTCATTGGTCAGCTTTCCTAAGTTTTTGAGCACTTACCAATTTTAACATTTTAGGACATTGGATAAATTGCTTTAGGGTTCCAAAGAGATATAATTAAAGAAATGGTTTACAAATAGAATTCAGGATTAATTCAGAAATTAGAATTAATTCAGAATTTATTAATTAAATTTCCCCAGTTTTAACTACTAAAACAAACTATTGGGGCTCAATAGTTTTCAACTGTGGAAATAAGTATAGATCTCAATCGAAGTGTGTATTTTGTTTTGTTTCCTTTTTGCTTTTTTTGTTTAGTTTCCATTTGTTATAATGCTCTGTCTTTTATGTTTATTTCTTCAATACAGTGATGTTTATATAATATGATTAGAGATTATTAACATTTTATTATTTAGATAACTTAAAGTATTGACAGTACAGAAAGGAAAAAAATTCTATCAATATTAATTACAATTTAGGATGTCAGTTTTTTCATCCTAAGTTAAAGATAACATTAAAAAAGAACGGCGATTCATATCAAAATATGGATTATATAATGGTTTTGATATTAAGCTAATTATTTAATAATTTCTACTGTACTGCATGTTTATATGTTAATAAAAGAAAAAAGTTAAATAAAGCAAATTTAATAAAAGTTAACATATCTAAAAAAGAAAAAAAGAAACATGAAAAGAAGTATTTGTTTCTATCTTCTCTCTTTTTTTACATTTGCTATATTTGTGGATATTCAGGGCCTCTTAAAAGCCAACTTGTAAGTGATTGCATTTGCCATGGTGTGCAACACATTTGTCAGGTGCTAACAGCAAGACACACATGTGCAGAATTTAAGCTTACTACTTTATTATGTTCTGCCTATAATACAGGAATCTCCCCAGTTTGACAGCCATTCCTGGGAACAATTAGACAAGTCTCTAATCAGATAACAATTAGATAAGAGATGAAATTGGAGAAGGGAGTAGGCCCTAACTCCAGGCTAGCTTTTCACTTGATCCCTCCTCTTTGCCCAACAGTGTTGTATGTATGGAAACATTCTAGCATATTTAAATTTCTATTGTGTAAGTACACTGTTTTGCCATTGCTGTTTATTCTCCAAGTTTAAGGGAGATATTGTTAGGATTATGTATTTCTTTCACTATTGAGTAAAATTTATTCTTACTGTTGTAAGCATATTTCTCATTAAATTATGATATTTCTTGTTGATTTTTTTCTTAAGATTATAATGAGAACTATTATAACTAATTCTTATAATTATAACTAGTAAAAATGTGATTTCATTTCAAATCCTGTATTATACTATATATATATCTTTACAATATTTTGAGTACTTTTGCATATCTATCATACATGGTAAATTGTTCCTTCCATTTCATGGCATTTGCATCATTAATTACTATATGATTTGTCTAGCTTAGATTTTATTGATGGAATTGTATAACTTCTGTTGAAAATTTTGTACTAATTTATAACTTTAAGTTATAAATTGATATAAATTTTATGGATTTACACCATAATATTTACCATTGTTGTGTTTTATCAATACGTTTTATCATATAGTTTTGTTTGCTTGTTTTATCTCTGTGTCATGCCTCAGTAAAAGTGTGTATGTGCATCATAATAAGTGATATTGATTTTGTATTAGTATCAAATTCTATATTTTTTTCTTAAGGTCCCTCCTTCCTTCTTGAGATTCTTCAGGCTATTCGTAAACATAGTAACCATGGTATATTTCAGCCTGCACTATTCTTTCTGAGCACTATTTTAGTGCATTTATAGAATCTGAGTAAACCATATCTGTATATGTAATTATTTTTTTCTTGCTGTAATTATCTCCAACATGTAAAGCAATTGAGAGAGAAACTAGGAATTAAGTTATTGGATTTATTATTCCCTTTGTAATATTCTATACCTTTATCAAACTTTGATAATATGTCCTTTTAAGATTTTATCCTCCTTTTATTTCTGCACCCTTAAAAATCTTTGAAGTCCATTGCCTAAGCCAGCCCCCCTCCAAAACTGTCCGTCTTCTATTCAGTGATTTGATCTACTCTGTTATCCAAGACAGGCAGCTTGCTTTATGAAATAGTTTAAAATTTGGAAAGGTAAGGCCATTTCTCTCTTTGGAACTTTGTAGAATTTTTTTGTTTAAGTCTGGGTCTATCCTCACTTTATATGAATTTACTGGCAGCTTTTCCCCATTCTTGTAAGAATCTCTCTGAAATTCTGATTAGTGCCATTTGACATAAATAATTTATCTTGGATAACACGTTTTAATAAATGCAATTGATCTAAATCAGGATAACTTGAAGTTCTTCTACCTTTTAAGGTCCCTTACCATAATTTGACATAGTTATTTTGATATGCTGTATTTCTTGATTATTTCCTGTTAGATACAAACCAAGATATTTTTCTGAAAGGGTTGACAAATAGATTTTTCTTGTGTTAAAAATCTTGTAATTATATTTATTTTCTGAACATTGATTTTATAATCAGAATACTCAGCATACTTATAGATTTGATTCAGTAGCTGCCTTTTCTGGTTTTGTGACAATTTCTTGAGTCAATGTTAACTTCTGGCAAATACCTGAAGAAGTCCCTGCAGTTTTCCAAAAGTGGTTTTCCATAAGGATGAGACAAAAAGTGACCAGCCCAAAGTCACTCAGCTGGTTTCAAGCTAAAGGTAGGACTGCAACTCACAATCTCTCAGTTTCTATTCAGGTCTTAACTGGATACTAGTTTGCAAACTGAGTTGTAATCTTCCACTTAAAAATTTCTTCTGTAAGTAATAATAACACTCTGTAGAATGGAAAGATAGGATAAATACAAACTCTGGGTCACTTTCAGGGGACACCTAAATACTATAAACAACTTTGTCACCAATCTGAAATCATACTAGTATGCATTATGTAAATATTCATTTCTATTATATTAATTGTGATTCATATTATTTTCATATTGGGAACAATGGCTCAAATTCAAGTGGACAAGAGCTCCAGTGTGACATTTTTAAAATAGAAGTCAAAAAGGAAAAAAAAATCCACTTTGATAGATTTATATTTGCTTTAACAATAAGGGTGTTTGCAACCAGTGGATTAATTAAAGTAAATTAGAAAATCCTGTATGAAATAGAATTTCATTTTATAGTAAACTATAAATCATTTTAACATAGAAGGACTACAAATGTATCTTCATGTTATGTATAGGGACTAATTTACAAAGTTTATCTTTAATAGTCTCTTAATAAAACAAACTATTGATTCAAAGAGCAGGAGAATAAAATCCTACAGGGTTGTTTGTTGCCGCTAAAACCAATAGCTTTTAATGAACTCACTTGACCAATGGTTAAGGATAAAAAAGGCAAGTAGATGTACAGTTTATTTATGTTTCCGTTAAGGAAGATTGAGAACAAATACAGCCAAAAGACATTCCAGGCTGATATATTTGCTTTCTCTTTATCACTGCCATCCATTGTGTTGGGTATGAATTCAAACATAGAGGACCATATCCTCTTTTGGGTTTCACACAGATTTTTATACATATCTTACTTACATTGCAACCTAAGTTTTAAAGGTTTTTCATGAACCATGATGGAAAATCCAAATACTGTACATAGTAACATCTGGTTAGGCAACTTTCCTTACTTATGAAAAAGCATTCAGAAAAAAAATCCAGTAGACACTTCTTTGGCAGCATAAGACTGACAGACTTCCAAGACTTTCTTGGGTCTTGGAAAAGTGTTTTTCTCATTCTCTTTTTTTTTATTAAAAGTTTTAAAGATTTTATATAATATATATCCCAAATCCCTCCCCCCTTCCCCCCTCCCCCACTTCCCAGAGCTGATTACAGGGTTACAAATAAACAATCATAATCTAACTAACATTACCCAACTATACTAACAATCAAATCCATAACATACTTTAACTCCTTTTCAAGATAAATATTAACAAATTAAAAATGAAAATAATAATATAATTAAACCATAATATTAAAACTAATATAAATTCAACCATATTAAACTATTAATAATAATCTAAAATTTACTCATAAGCTAGATAATACTTTTTAGTCTCATATTTATTCTGAATATAATCTATCCATCTTCTGCAAACTGAGATACATCTTTCTTGTGAATAGTCCTTCAAGTAAGCGGAAATTTTTGCCATTTCTGCTAAATTAGACATCTTGAGTATCCATTCTTCCATAGTAGGCAAACAATCTTTCTTCCAATATTGCCCCACCAATAATCTTGCAGCTGTTATAAGATTCAACATCAAATTAATTTCTTTAACATCAAAATCTACAATAACACCTAACAAAAATAATTGTGGGTAAACTTTATCTTTCTCTTAAAAATCTTTTGAATGTTCCACCAAATCTTAATCCAAAAAGCTTTTATATTTCTACAAGTCCACCAAATATGAAAATAAGTTGCATCTAAGCTTCCACATCTCCAAAATTTGGGCTGTAAATTAGGATACATACAGGACAGCTTTTGAGGATCCAAATGCCACCTATAAAACATTTTATAAAAATTTTCTCTTAAATTTTGAGCTTGAGTAAATTTTACATTTCTAACCCAAATTGTGTTTTTCTCATACTCTTTGATCAACCTATGTTGGTAACCATATGGCAGTAACAGAAGTGGCGGCCTAAGGAATGTGGAACTATCTTGGTATTTCTACATGGCAAGGCAGCCATGTAGACTTTGTTTCCAATGTTATTGAATCATTTTTTTAAAACTTTGCCAAATTCTATAACCCTTGCTCTTTTAAAACTTAAATTGTACCACTGATTGAAAAGTATAAAAAGTATTAAGAATATGTTTATCCTCTTATTAGGAAATCATATTCAAGAATGGTTGGTATAGAAATATATACGGTATCTGCTTATAATTACAGTTCAATAGGTTTAAGGCTCACCTGGTCGGGAAACTGTGCTGGGTTGACTTTAGTGGGCATATGGCACACTATGCATATGTTGCCAAGGAATATTAACTGCATCAAATATATGGCATCTGTTGCCTTACAGATATAATGGACTACAATTCTGATTACTACCAAGATGATTGAATATGTTGCTTTGGGATGATAGCTGCAATCTAATATCATGGTAACAGAAGAACAGTTCTCTGTTAAATAGTGTGTGAAAGTAAGAAATAGTATGTGAAACTAGGAATTGTTGATTTGCTGCAGGAAATGAGAGACTTTACGATATCAAGATACCAAGATGTATTCAAACCCTACAGTACTATAATTGGATTTCTCCCCTATTCCCTTAACTTGGAATTACTACATAATATATGCAAAAATCAGAATGCTGAATTATACATGAAGTTTCTTTCTGGGTGTCTCAAAAGTGTTGAAAAGCCATTGCATGTCTATGCATTTATGTGTAGACACATGCCTGTCTTGAAAATCTGCCTGACAAAAAAAAGAGGGGGGGGGAAGGAATACTATTTTTCCCCCTCGGTGATGTTTAGGTTCAGACACAATTTGAAACTATATGTTCAACCACAATAATAAAGTTGCTTAAAGGAACTGTATTAGTAGAATAAACAAATTAGAATCTTAACATGAAAATAAGTGATATTGTCGATTCTCTCTTCCCACAATTTGGCCATTCTATATAATGGAAAATGAATTATTTTGTTATCAGCTTTTTGCATATAAAGGGAGAAGGGGTGTTTTAAAATTATATGATAATAATAATAATAATAATAATAATAATAATAATAATAATAATAATAATAATAGTGCCACACTTACTATCAAACAAGGAAAAGTAGTGAAAACTGAAGGAATCAAGATGCCCCACGAAAATAACATTAAGAGTCTGGATGAGGAAGATTACTACAAATACTTGGGTATCCTTCAAGCTGACAACATCAAACACACTGAAGTCAAGAAAAAGATTAGAGGTGAATACATCAAGAGAGTGAAGATCTCAAAGTCCAAATTCAATACCATAAAGGCAATCAACACCTGGGCAATTCCAGTCATTAGGTACACAGCTGGAATAGTGGACTGGACTCAAGCAGAATTAAAAGCAATGGATAGGCAGACCAGAAAAATAATGACAATGAATCATGCCCTTCATCCACGCAGTGACATTGACAGACTTTATCTACCAAGGCAAATAGGTGGGCGTGGAATGCTACAAGTACATCAGATGGTTGAAGAAGAAAAAATGGCTTTGGAAGAATATCTGAAGAACAATGATGAAGATGCACTGAAATTAGTATATCAGGAAGGCTTACTGACTACTGGAGAGACCAAACTGGCCTACAAGAAAGACCAAATGAAGAACAGAATAGAGGCATGGAAAGACAAAGCACTACATGGCCAATACATTAAAACAATAGCTGGGAAAGCAGATAATAATAACCTGGCAATGGCTAAGAGCAGGAAAATTGAAGAAAGAGACCGAGGGACTAATTCTGGCTGCACAAGACCAAGCCTTAAGGACAAATGCATACAAAGTCAAAATTGAGAAGACAGCAACAGACAGTAAGCGCCGCCTATGCAAAGAAGCTGAAGAAACAGTGGACCACCTGTTAAGCTGTTGCAAGAAAATTGCACAGACTGACTACAAGCAGCGGCATGACAAAGTAGCACCAATGGTGCATTGGAAGATCTGCAAAAAATATCATTTGCCTGTAAGCAAAAACTGGTGGGATCATAAAATAGAGAAAGTCATTGAAAATGATAAAATTAAACTGCTCTGGGACTTCAGAATTCAAACAGACAAGCACCTGCAACATAACACCCCAGACTTAACAATTGTCGATAAGAAAGACAAAAAAGTCTGGATAGTGGACGTGGAGACAGCAGAACAGAAGAGAAAGAGCTGGAGAAGATAACAAAATACAAAGACCTACAAATAGAAATAGAAAGACTGTGGCAAAAGCAAGCAAGAGTAGTACCAATAGTCATAGGCGCTTTGGGTGCAATCCCAAAACAACTGGAGCACCACTTGAACACCATTGGCATTGACAAAGTGGCTATTAGTCAATTGCAAAAGGTGGCCTTACTAGGAACTGCTTCCATCCTGCGATGATATCTGTAATACCATCAAACATCCACATCTGCCTATCCCAGGTCCTTGGTAAGGACTCGATAGATAGACAAAACACCAAATCCAGTCTGAACATCTGGCTGACTGTGCGTTGATCAATAATAATAATAATAATAATGGTAATAATAATGGTAATAATAATAATAATAATAAAGTTGGAAGAGACCTTGGAGGTCATCTAGTCCAACCCCCTGCTCAGGCAGGAAACCCTATACCATTTCAGACAAATGGCTGTCCAGTCTTCCAGTGTTGGAGCATTCACTGCTTCTGGAGGCAGGTTGTTCCACTGGTTAATTGTTCTAACTGTCAGGAAGTTTCTCCTTAGTTCTAGGTTGCTTCTCTCCTTGATTAGTTTCCATCCGTTGCTTCTTGTCCTGCCTTCAGGTGCCTTGGAAAATAGCTTGACTCCCTCTTCTTTGTGGCAGCCCCTGAGATATTGGAATATTGCTATCATGTTGCCCCTTGTCCTTCTCTTCATTAAACTAGACATACCCAATTCCAGCAGCCTTTCCTTATATGTTTTAGCCTCCAGTCCCCTAATCATCTTTGTTGCTCTTCTCTGTACTCTTTCTAGAGTCTCAACATCTTTTTTACATCGTGGTGACCAAAACTGGATGCAGTATTCCAAGTGTGGCCTTACCAAGGCATTGTAAAGTGGTATTTCCAATTTATCGTTCTTACCACTGTGTATGATTAGGTCAATGAAGTGATGAGTAGGCTGTACAAATTTTTTAAGAGATTCTTTTTGTTGGAGAATTGGAGATAATTAGCAAGAGAACATGCCTGACCTCATTGGTGTGCATGTTTGAATTCTTTGTACTGTAGTTGATTGAATGACTGAAGAAGTTCTTTGATGTTTCTAACTTGTCTATTGAGCATTTCAAAAATATGCAAAGTGCTAGGCTTTTTTAAAGATCTCCTTTCAAATATTGTACATTTGTTGGTAGTACAATGCACTACAAGATGTAAGAGCATTATTTCACTTTTTACATATTTTTGAAAATATGTTTGAGTCAAATATGTTAGTGTAAAAAGTGTCGCACTTTTATTTATTTTGTGCACACACAAATATTATAGCAATTGGGAAAAGATAATTTGCATAATAATATGCAAAGATAACCTTTGTATATTGATATGTATGGGGTGGGATTATATTATGTTACAAATATGTATATGTATATATGTATTTACATTTTTTTCTTTTTTCTTTTTATGATGCTGTAATTTCTTTCATCAGGTCATCTCAGTCATTTCTAGCTGTCCCTGTTCAAAGTACACAGCCAAAGAAACAGCTTTGGCAGCAAAATTAGCTATTTGTCAGAAGGAAAAAAGATTCCTCTTTGTCTCAGCATGCTGTTTTTGGAGAATCCTACCCATTTTGTTTCTAAGTTTGTTATTTGATAATATGAATTTGTATTGTGGTGAGATGCTCTAAGATGTGCGTAAATATTGGAAACTAAAATTAACATATTCTCTCTATGCAAAAAATGAAATTTATGGCTAAATTTTTCAAAACAATAGGACAAATATTCAAAATATTTATTATAGCAATCTTGGGCCAATCAAAGGATTAGTATTTCTGTGATGGCTTTAGTAAATCACTCCTCTATTTCCAAAAACAAGTTACTATGACTGGACACAGTTTTAACAAATATATTATGCAACCTAAACAATGCAATTTACAATTAAACTGAAAAAGTATTACATATTAAAAAATGATATGAACATAAAAAGAATCAATATCAGAACATATTAATGAAAATTAAATGGGAAAATATAATTTTAATGTATTTTCTGTTTCAGATTATAATTTCTGGAATACTTCACCTTTTACAATAGGTATAACTGGATTATGAGTATGGTTTAGGAGTTGGCAATGGTTGTATCAGCTGCAATTTAAGATAATAATCCTGAACAGAACTGACCTACAAAAATTTTGCACATATTGTGCACACATTGTCTTGTTCAGAACTTAAGGAATTCAATACAGATAGGCAACCTTTGTGTGTAAAATATTCTTCCAGTATTTATTTACCATTTCACTCTGGGCCAGAACAAACACTCTCTATTACTGTGCCTTCCTAGCATCTGGAGCCATTGCTCCAAATAAATGTGTATTTATTAACAAGTGTAATAATAACAAAATGACTTCACTTGGATTACTATAGCAGGATGAGTATTGCTAGGAAAATAAATTATGTAAAGTCCTCTGCATTGCAGTACATACAGGCCATACAACTGATGACAGAATAATAGAATAACAGAGTTGGAAGGATCTTTGAGGTCTTCTAGTCCAACCCCCTACACAAGCAATAAACCATTTCAGACAAATGATTGCCCAGTCTCTTCTTAAAAACCTCCAGTGTGGAGCACCCACAATCTCTGGAGGCAAGTTGTTCCATTGATTGTTTCACTGATTAATTGTTCTGTTAGGAAATTTCTCCTTAATTCTAAGTTGATTCTCTCCTTCATTAGTTCCATCCATTGCTTCTTGTCTTGCCTTCAGGTGCTTTAGAGAATATGTTGACTTCCTCTTCTTTGTGGCAGCCACTTAGATATTGAAATCCTATCATGTAACTCCTCGTCCTTCTTCTCATTAAACTATCTATATACAAACTCATGGAAAGTCCAACTGCTTGAAGCTAATGAAATTAGACAGAGATCATGATGTGTCACTCTAAGCTTCTTTTTTAAATCAAATGAGAGATCAGTTCATACCCTCAGCCTTCAAGGTATTCCAGGGCAATACAACACACAATTTCTATACAGCCTTTGTCTTTGAATATTTATATTATTTTAGGAAAACATAATCCAAACACTCTTCATTGTATCCCAAACATTACACAATGCCTGTGGTTGTCAATCTCAGCAACTATAAGATATGTGGACTTCAACACTCAGAATTCCTCAAGGGAAGTTAATGTGCACACATCTTAAAGTTGCTCAAGTTGAGAAACTGTTCTATCTGTTAAAGCAATGGTTCTCAACCTTTTTAATGCCACAACCCCCAACCGGTTGCAAGTCGAGGACTAAACCTGCGTAAATCAAGGACTAAACTGGTCGTAAGTCGAGGACTACCCAACTGGTCGTAAGTTGAGGACTTTCCCTGCCTGGGAGCGCTGCACATGTGTGGTGCCGCCCCCTGTGTCGGCCGAGACGTAGCTGGCAAGCGGCAGAGACGGAGCAGGCTGACCACTGGCTGGGCCACCAGCAGGCTCAGGCCAAGGGAGGTAAGGCACCTGCCGGAAAAGGGGAAAAAATGGTGGACAGCCTTGCTTGGTGACCCCCGTGAAATGGTTAATTGACCCCAAATGGGGTCACGACCCATAGGTTGAGAACTACTGTGTTAAAGTTTTATGTCTCTAGAAACCTAGTTTTGGCAAAATAGACTTCTGCACTCTTAAAGTTTTTATTGGCCCAGAAGGTTTAGCTCCATTAACATTATATGATCAACATCCCTCCAGATAGGATAGGCCCTCTGGAAGGAATCTAAGAGGATATGGCTTCTCACCTTCTGCTGTGGCATTTGTGGCCAAAGTAGCCATAAAACAGCAAATTTGGGACATGGAGAAATAGTATTAGCAATGGCAAATGCTGTGCAACTGGAAACTATCAAAAATCACTGCTCTGCCCTCTTTTTGATGTCTTCATTCCAAGGCATTGTCATGTATTCTTAGTAGCTAAATATTCTACCTATTGCACTAATACAAGATTCTCAGGTGCCCTCTCTTCAGAATGACTAAGTCCTTGTCTCTTAAGGTATGTCCAGTCAGTGCCACATGTTTTATTATATTGCTCTTTTTATGAGGATTCCTGATATTGATATTTCTTTTTAGTAAATTCCCAGGCATATCTGACTCATTTTATATCATTTTCATGTTATCAGATTCAAAGCCAGATTTACTTATAAGGTGTGTAAATTTGTTTCTGTTTTTATGTTCACCAAGGAGTGGTGAGGTCATGTAGTGTAAAGATTAATCAATAGTTTTAAGCCCAATTCTGCTGCTATATTGTAAATTTTACTATTTCTTTCATCTATTTTTCCTGGTTTGTTGTATTTGTAATGTTTTCTCTTTATTGCTTTAGTCTGATTGGTTTTTTTTTTAACAAAAATACTAGTTTTCTACATTTATGAGCAAATGCAAAACAAGGAAAACTTTGGGAAGAAAATGTGGTGTGATAGATCATCAGATCCACAGACAGTGCTAATATAATGGAGGTTTCCCTAGCACTAGTAGGGTTAAATTTCCCAGCCACTACACCCAATGAGAAAGGGGAGGAAGGATCATGAGCAGGTGTTCCTGTTCTTTGTAATAAAATGTTTATGTTACAAATACAAATGCCAAATAACATTCAAGTATTCCAGTCTAGTAGTCAAGCATCTCAGCTGTCTGACACTTGACTACTATAATATCTGTTAATCATGTCAATAGGAAACATTGAGCAGTCTTTTTTCTTGATAGAAAATATCTGGGAAAATGCTTTCTTAGTAACAGTCATTTCTTCCAGTCATTTCTTAGAATCATCTGATATTGCATCAATCTCCTTTCTTAGGTCTCTTGTCCTGGAGAACCAGTTCAATTAATCTTGCTTGAGTTCTTCTTGTGTTCTGTTATGGTTGCTTATATTGAAGCCCCTGAAAATTGTTCTGCATAAAAATCATGTAGACATTTGAACAAGGATATCTTCATGTAAAAGAAAAATAAATGTGGACCTTATATCAGCAGAGGACTTACGTGCACTAAGGCCTTTACATTTCAATTAAATATGCAGATTTTTCATAGAAGCTTTGATTAAATACACACACACCCAAGAATTGAAACATAAAATATCTATTTTATTACAAGAAGCAATGGATGGAAACTAATCAAGGAGAGAAGTAACCTAGAACTAAGGAGAAATTTCCTGACAGTTAAAACAATTAGTGCAACAACCTGCCTCCAGAAGTTGTGAATGAGTGTTCACAACTTCTGGAGGCAGGTTGTTTTGTGTTTTGGGGTTCGTGGCATTGAAGCAAGACACATGTTGTAAACAAGTACTTCTTTATTCGTTCCTCAACTCCACTCAACTCTGCAAGCAGGCACGCAGGCCTTTTATAGTCTCCCAAACTCCAGGCAGTCCAGCCAATAGGGAAAACCCTTTTTTCGCACCTTGCGCATGCACACAAGTCTGGCACCAGCCAGTCTGGTCCCGGGCAGCTTTTAGGTTGCCTGGGACTGTTTGCAACATTTCTGGGCCTGCTGAATTGCTTCAGCAGGCCCAGGACCCAACAGGTTGTTTCACTGATTGTTTTAACATTGGAAGTTTTTTTTTTTATTTAAAAGTTTTATAAATTTATTACAATATAAAGCCCCCCACCCCTTCCCCCCTCCCCCACTTCCCAGAGCTGATTACAGGATAAAAAATAAAATAAACAAACATAATCTAACTAACATTAACCAACTATACTATCAATCAAAACCATAACACACTTTAACTCCTTCTCCCAACAAATATTAACAAATTAAGTCAAAAATAATAAAATAATTAAAACTAATAATAATTATCTAAAATCTACTCAAAAGCAAGATAATACTTTTCAATCTCATATTTCTTCTGAATGTAATCAATCCATCTTCTCCAAACAATAATATATTTTTCTTGTGAATGATCCTTCAAATAGGCGGAGATTTTCGCCATGTCTGCTAAATTAGACACTTTAAGTATCCATTCTTCCAAAGTAGGCAATAAGTTTTTCTTCCAATATTGCCCCACCAATAGTCTTGCAGCTGTTATAAGGTTCAACATCAAATTAGTTTCTTTAACATCAAAATCTACAATAATACCCAACAAAAACAATTGCGGAGTAAACTTTATCTTTCTCTTAAAAATCTTTTGAATATTCCACCAGATCTTAATCCAAAAAGCTTTAATATCTCTACAAATCCACCAAATATGAAAGTAAGTTGCATCTAAATTTCCACATCTCCAACATTTGGGCTGTAAATTCGGATACATGCGGGACAACTTTTGGGGATCCAAATGCCATCTATAAAACAGTTTATAAAAATTTTCTCTTAAATTTTGCGCCTGAGTGAACATTGGAAGTTTTTTAAGAAGAGATTGGACAACCATTTGCCTGAAATGGTATAGGGTTTTCTGCCTGAGCAGAAGGTTGGACTAGAAGACCGCCAATAACTCTGTTATTTGGATTGCTAAGGGAGTAAGTAATGAATATCTCCTTAAATAAGTTCTGCCAAAATCTATTAGCATGTTGCATTTTAAAATTAAAAAATTCCACAAAAGGACACGTTTAAAAGTTGTGATCAATTTATGTATCTATATATACACATACACACATATTTGGAAAAGACAATGAAAAATCATTTTTCAAAAACCTGTTCTGGGGCAAAATGTACTTTCATAGTGCAGGTAGTCCTTAACTTATGATCACAATTGACCCCAAAATTTCTGTAGCCAAGTGAGACACTTGTTAAGTGAGTTTTGCCCCATTTTATCACCTTTTCTGCCACAGTGATTAAGTGAATCACTGCAGTTGTTAAATTAGTGGCATGGTTGTTAATGAAACTGGCTTCTTCATTGACTTAGCTTGTCAGAAAGTCATAAACGGTGATCACTGCTACTGTCATAAACATGAGTCAGTTGCCACGCATCTGAATTTTGATCACATGACTATGGAGATGTCTCAGTGTTGTTAGTGTGAAAATTGGTCATAAGTCACTCTTTTTCAGTGCTGTTGTAACTCTGAACTCTTACTAAACAAACTGTTTTCTAAATTGAGGACTACCTGTATAAATTGGGCATAGTCAGGGCTTTTTTTCTCATAGAACGCCCAGAACGGAGTTCCGGCACCTTTTTTGGATGGAACCTTGTAGGATAGGCAAGGCGGGTTGTATGACGTGTGTGAGTTTTGGTACCTTTTTTTTTTTAATAGAAAAAAAGCACTGGGGATAGTTATATATAAAATGTCATATAAAAGGTCAAGTTGAAGAATGGTATGTACATATTAGCAGTACTGTGTGAACTGGATTTTGAAATATACATATAGATATATTCAAAAGAGTTGTCTGGTCTTTCAGTAACTAATAGTACAACCATTTTTATGTCATTGTATAAAAAACTTGGCTTTTTAAAATTTACAGACATGAGCTTGCTTATATGAAAAATGAATGTCTGCAGGGTATGTCAAGATGGCAGCCATGATGGTGAGATCAAAACCTGTCCTTAAATGTGTCCATATTTCATCATTCCCTGCATACCCCTTGATATTCATTTTTATTAAATAGCTGTTTGACTACAATTATGTTATATAAGTTAAACCCTATCTCTTTAATTCGTACAATTTGGGGCAACCAGGGATTGTTTTATTTTAATCCAAATGTACTTCATTAATCTATTTAAAAAAATCTACCTGATTTAAAATGGAAGCGGCACTTTAATGTTTCCAGCAAGAATGAAGCAACTTGCTTATTCCAAGTACACAATGGTACATCAGGTCAAAAGCTTAATTAGCTTCTTTTTTTTTTTTGTGGTGACTCAGCAGCAAAAACCTGTCCCCCTTTAAAGAACATAAGACTTTTTCTCAGTCAATCAGGGATGCACTTAACTTGCAAACATAACACACACAAATTCCCACTGAGCTGTAAACGTGCCCCTTTTATAATTTAAGCGGTTAAGTATAAGAAATGTGCTTTGCTTTTAGTTGATGTTGCTGCTCCCAGAACGTACAGTCCCAGAATGATTAATTAGGCACAAACTGAGGATGCAAAAACACATTCACATAATTTATTTTAGAGCAGGAGAAATATTATTATTGAAATTCCATTTAGCAGCAGCAAAGGAGACTGGGGAGTGAGAGAGGCATCTGAATAATGCCCCTTATTTAAGACTGAGTAGACTTTGTCCTTGTGGGCATGAGAAAAGTGCAGCCATATTTTTTTTTCAGATGGAGGTTAGAAAGTGTTGTCAGGAAACACTGACATTGTCTCAGCTCTATTGACACTGCCATTCAGTAATGCAAGCTGATATGCTGGTCCATTTTATTGAAAAGCACAGGATTTTTCAACCCTAAACATACAGCATCTTGCACATATCTGCACAGCCAGGATATTGTAAACTCTGGGGAATGTTGACTCCAACATTTCTTTTTAGATTTCTTTCTTTCTTTTCCTGATAAAGCACAAAAATTTTCATAGGTGGGATGTTCCTGTACTATTCATAGTTCTTATCCAGTTGCAAAGTGGTTAAAGTGTGTGTGTGTGTTTTATCTTTTTTATGCAATCATCTCTTCATGAGGCTGCTGTGGATTCTGCAATTCAATGAACCTTCAAGAAGAGACATCATGAGAAACCCCATGGGACCTTTGCCGATTGCACCAGTAAACAACTAGGAGTCTACATCATAATGAGAAAACTGTAATAAAAAAGAGAAAACAGTTATAGCTTCCAGAATTATAATAAAGTAAGAATGAATCTAGCATGAACAGAAATTGAAAGAACTATGAGAATAGAACAGAAAAGAGGAGAATAAGAAACCTTATAAAAACTGAAGGATATATTTCACCATAGAGTTATTAATTTTAGGAGGTACATTTTCTCTTTTTCATATAAATATATATGAACATACAGATCACTGTTTATAATAATGAATTTTACAGGCAAATAAATTGGAAGTCAATATTTTGAAGAAATTCAACATATTAAACGTATAAATGGGAACAAAAAAAAATCTGGGATGGAATTTGTTTAAGATATGTCTTACGTTTAATGCTTAAACACTATTATAATCTAAATTTTAAAATAATCAGAATAATATTAGCATTTGTAAACTGCAACTTAAATCATATATTTTCAGCCACTGAAGCCATTGAAGCTCATCCTGAGGCTATTTTCTGGTAAGACGAAAGATGAACCATTAAGAGATTTATATCATTTAGGAAATTGAGATTTAAAATCCTGGCAGATGACTGAATTAGGTGATCTGGACAGTTAATTGATAAAGGAAGCAATTAATGCATCTAGTTCAGCTCAGCAAGAAAACAAAAAAGCAAACAAGAAAAAGTGAATGATTTTAAATATACTCTTTTTAGTACCTTTTGAAAGATATATATGTTCTCCAGCATGATGACTGAAGAATCCACCAATGGGTTATTTCAGTCCTCCTGCCCAATCAGACCAAGTTGTCACGCCTCCTCATTATCTGGGACTTCCCAGTTTTCATCTTGGTCTTTCGCCCATGAGGATGTGATTTCTTGACTCTCAGTCGTTTTGGAGCAGGTCAGACTAGATTTGTTGATCCATTGGCGGATTCTCTTTTTTGAGGTTGGAAAAATTTAGTGGAGATTATTAGCTCTCTTGAAAATCTGAATCCCTTCCCTTTCCCTGCAGGGCTAGAGTAGCACTCCTCTCCAGGACTTGGGTGATGGTGGTTTTCTTTCCCTGAGTTCAACTTTTGCTGAACTTTCCAAAAACTTTCTGAAGAAGCAGGGGGAGTTTTTCCTTCGTTGTGGTGTGGGGGGATTCAAATATTCACACTCCCCTGGCAAGTGCGTGTGTTTCTAGCTGGTGGCCGCCATTTTGAAGCCTCGTGGCTTCTTCTCTGATCGGGCTTGGTCAGGGATTTCTATAGTGGTCGCCATTTTGAATTTGTGTAATACAGCTTTGCCGAAGTTATTTCGGCCGAAGCACAGCTGTTTTGGTTGTTTGGAGCAAGCGCCAGGGGGATTTTGTCTGGTTTTTTGTTTTGTTTGCTTTCTGGCTGAAACTGAGGAGGAGCAAGCCTCACTTCAGCGGCGATTTATTTTTTGCGCCTAACAGCTGTTAGGCGCGATTTTCCAAACCAATCCATTCATTACAGAAGAGCCTAGAAACCTGATTCTTTACCTTTTGGGTATGTTTTGATTATCTTAGGAGCCTAAATTCTCCTCCTCCTCCTCCTCCTCCTCCTCCTCCTCCTCCTCCTCCTCCCCCCCTTCCTGCCTCACAGAGCTTTAGGCCTCCACCATTTTAAGGCATATTCCCACAGGGAAACACCCATTCACACCCTGGCTGGACACCATTTTGTGTGATTGTTCAACAAATTGTTTCAGTTATATATAATTGTTCTACATAATTTCACTGGTATAATTGCATATATTTTGTATTGGCTTTGCATCATTTGCACTAATCTTGCCTTTGAGCATAAGAGTTTCAGATTTCAGCTTTCCTATTGAGGAAATCTATTATCAACCAGAGTGTGGAATCAGCAGAAGCAACGGTCCTTCAGGCCCTGCTCGCCATATTGCCTATATCTGCCCCTCTGCATCTAGTGGTTGCTTCAAGATCCTGACCATCGCCACTATTGTGGGACACGTGTGATTTTGTCACCAACTTAATCTCAGGTCCATTGCCGGGTGACGAGCACAGCTGCACCAAGCGTGAGTTCAGGTTAGCCAGTGGGCCGACTCACGCTAATCCACGTGAAGTCAGTCCCTCTTCAGGGGGGTTCCTGACATCCCTTGCAGAACGAGTCAGTCCCAGAGTTATCTCTGGGTTGCATCTCGACTGATATGGCAGAAACCACTGAGTCACAACCTTTGGACATTGACAACAACCTTGTCCAAGTTGAGCCGGCACCCGAGGCGCCTGGAGGTAAGGCCAAAGCCAAATCGAAGTACAGCAGGAAGGCTGGCAAGGCAAGCGATAAGCAAGCTGACTGTACACACAGAGCCCTGGAGAAGCAAACAGTCCTTTCGTGGCAGAGGGGGTCGCCCCTTCCGTCACTCCAAGTGACTCAGAGGGGACTCCCCCCATTGGTGGCAGACTTACTCTTTTTACCCGCCAATGGGAAAACACGACCACAAACTCCTGGTTCTGCACACCATAAGAGAGGGCCTGTCCCTGGAGTTAAAATCCAGGGCAGTAGATCATTTCGTATCTTGCCCAGCCATGAGAAACCCTGTAAAAAGGGGGCTCATGGAAGACGCCATCCAACACTTATTCACCATCAAGGCTATAGAGGAGGTCCCCCTGAATCAGGTGGGATGGGGTTATTACTCCATTCTATTTGTGGTCCCAAAATCTTCAAGAGGATGGAGGGCAGTCCTCAATCTCAAGGGCCTGAACCTCTACCTGGAATACCGGAGGTTCAAAATGCAGATGTTACACTCCATCTTATCCAGCATAAGACAGGAGGATCTATTGACTTCAAAGGAGGCTTACCTGCACATCCCCATCCTTCCGGACCATCACAGGTATCTGCGATTCTGCTACCTCAACCACCACTTTCAATACAGGGCTCTACCATTCGGCCTATCCTCAGCACCCAGAGTCTTTACCAAGATCCTGGCAGTGTTGGCAGCTCATTTAAGGTTAGTCCCTGTTCGGGTCCAGTGCTATCTGGACGACATCCTGATCCAGTCCCTGTCAGTCTCAACCGCCCAGTCAGATTTGGCCCTCACAATAAGAACCCTACAGAACCTACAGGTTCTTGATCAATTTCAAAAAGAGCCAATTGACTCCCTCTACCCGCCTGTTACATCTGGGCACGGTGATAGACATGGAAGCTTGTCACATGTACCTATCAGAGGAGCGGCGCAGGAGCATCAGAGACCTGGCACTCAGGGTGCGCAGAAGTGGGACTGTATCATTGGCCATACTTTCTCAACTCCTGGGGAAGTTAATATCATGTATAGCCATAGTACCATGGGCCCGGTTACACACACGGGACCTTCAGTGGTTCCTTCTCCCATACCAGAGACAGTGCACCAGTACATCCAACCAGTTGGTGCGAGTTCCTCATCAGGTACGTCACTCTCTTGGCTGGTGGACATCATCGGCCATTCTCAAGGGGACTCTATTCAAAGAGCCCGACTGATTCAGGGTGACCATGGACGCAAGTCTCTTCGGTTGGGGTGCACATCTCCAATCCCAGATGGCTCAGGGTCAGTGGTCACAGACAGATCTCAGGCACAGCATAAATTGGTTGGAGCTCAGAGCGATCCACCTAGCCCTCAAACACTTCCACACAGCAGTCAGGGGGCAACATGTGCTGGTCCTGACGGATAACGTGGTTGCAAAGGCTCACGTAAATCAGCAAGGGGGCACCCAGTCCAAGTCCCTCATGACAGAGGCTCGAGCATTGAGCTCCTGGGCAGAGAAACATCTGCTCTCTATCAGGGCCAAGCACATCTCGGGGAAGGCAAATCGGCAGGCAGACTTACTCAGCAGGTCGATAGTGGACCATTCGGAGTGGATGTTACATCCAGATATCTTCGAGGAGATCTTGGACAGATATGGTCGTGTGATAGTGGACCTGTTCGCCTCGCCAGGGAACACACAGCTGCCCAGATTCTTTTCTCGGTTCCCGTCCCGGGGAGCAGAGGGGGCAGATGCCCTGTGCAGCTGGTGGCCACGAGGTCTGTTGTATGCCTTTCCCCCACTGCCTCTACTTCCAGCAGTTATCAGGAAGATCCTGGAGGAACAGGCGGAAGTGATCTTTATAGCTCCTCACTGGCCCAGGAGACTGTGGTTCGCAGATCTGATGAGTCTTTCATTCTCAGCCCCTTGGAGGATTCCAGATGACCGAGTATGTCTGACGCAGGGGGATCTTCAGCATCCAGACCCCCAATGGCTTCAACTGACCACCTGGCACTTGAATGCCGCATCCTGATCAGGGGTTCATATTCGGTGGAGGTGATCGATATGATCCAGGTGGCCAGGAGACCAGCAACTAACAGTATTTATGACCATACGTGGAAGAGCTTCTGTCACTGGTGTGACAGGAATCACATGAGTCTGTCACCGGTAACCATTCCTAGGGTACTAGAATATTTGATGAAGGGCGTCAAAAAGGGGTTTTCTCAAGGGAGTCACTAATAGTAGGCCTCCCGTGGTTCATAGATATCCTTTTTGGAACTTACCTCGGGTTCTTCAGGCACTAACCTCACCTCCCTTTGAACCACTTAAATTATGTTCATTATAACACTTGTTGCTCAAAGTCTCCTTCCTGATTGCAATTACTTCAGCTAGGTGCATTTCGGAATTGGCGGCCTTGTCGATCAGGAAGGACTTGTGCACGTTTCATGAGGACAGAGTGGTTCTCTGGTTAGACCCTTCCTTTATTCCAAAAATAAACACAGTATTCCATACAGCACAAGAGGTCATTCTTCCAGATTTCTGTCTCATCCGTCACATGAATTGGAACGGCAATGGCACACCCTTGATGTAAGGAGAGCTTTACATCGTTATATCAAGTGCACGGCGCCTTTTCATAAATCTGAAGCCCTGTTTGTGTCCTTTCAGCCTTCTTCGATGGGTCAAAAGGTGTCAGCTTCCACCATAGGTAGGTGGATCAGGCCTGTATCGCAGGTGCCTATGTTTCTCTTGCCTTGCCTGTTCCTCCTCATGTGACGGCCCACTCCACCCACAGTGCTGCCACAACTGCGGCGTGGGCAACCCAGGCATCCATTGAGGACATTTGTAGGGCGGCGACATGGTCTTTGCCATCATCTTTCATTAGACATTACCATTTAGACAAATTTGCGTCGGCTGAGGCCGCATTTGGTAGGCGTATTTTACAACAAGTAGTCACACCATCTGGGGGTCCGGCCCCAACTGACTTCCACCCTTAGGGACTACGGAAGCTTTGGTACGTCCCATTGGTGGATTCTTCAGTCATCATGCTGGAGAAGGAGCGTTGGCTTACCTGAACGCCTGTTCTCAGCATGATGATGAAGAATCCACGCCCTCCCTTATAGTAGTCAGTCAGGTCCGGGTTGGGCACTTGTTATTGTAGATTTTTTTCCTAATACCTGCTTGAGAGTCATCACGTCGAACTGTTGTCATTGGCTACGCCGTCGATGAAAACTGGGAAGTCCCAGATAATGAGGAGGTGTGACAACTTGGTCTGATTGGGCAGGAGGATTGAAATAACCCATTGGTGGATTCTTCACCATCATGCTGAGAACAGGCATTTGGTAAGCCAACGCTCCATTTCAATTTGCAAAAGGAACATTTCAATGAGATTCATAATATGTTGTGGGATAATTATCCTTTGGGTGTACTGTACTCTCCCATTGTTCTGCTTTATTATTTTCAAAATTCTACTAATGTTCAAGAACAAAAGCTGTTTTATTGTTTTAATTGTTTTATTGTTTTAATAAAACAATAAAACTTAAAGGCAGTCCCACTACTCAAATAAAAAGAAAAGACACTTTTTTTTTCAATACTTCTGGCATTACAAGAGTTAATTGGTTAAAGGAATGAGGCAATAATCTCCGCCTTCTTGACTTATGATTCCAGAGAAAGAAGGAACTCAACTACTGTATCAATACAAGCCCCTTTCAGCATCTCTGAGTTTCTAGATTCAGCAAAGATACTAGAAATAAAAGTTTTGACTGTGTCCTTCAATTAGTGAGACTGCAAATGTTATTGACAACATAATTAAATGGTTTAGGAAGGATGTGAACAATCACAGAAGCCTAGAATTAAAGAGTAGAAAGTAGCCTCTTAGGCCATCAAACTCATGCTTAAAAAAACTCCTAACAGATGTCTATAATAAAGGGGAGCCTATCATCTCTCTGTTAGGCAATTGATTCTATGGTCAAATTGTGTTCCAAATGCTATGAAGTTGCTTCTATTATTCATTTGGAATTTGTCTCTGTGTAAGTTTCTTTTTATATATTTATTTATTGCATTATATACCACTGATATCAGAGTCACCTTCCAGCAGTTTACAAGATGGCTAACAAACCATAAAACCAAGAACAAAACAGCAAGTCCACTACACTCTAATTGCACTCTGGAGCAATAAGTTACAGGTCTTGACCTTCATCTGTATATCTTTTCTGGTATTTGAAGAGTGCTATCATATTCTCTCAAAAAAAGAGTGCTGCATTGAACAGGATCCTTACAGATAACCAGCTTTTTGTAGTTTTGTTTTCCAGTCACTAAGCAACAATGATAATAGAGTAAGATAAGACCCGATGCCATATGGGAAAACTAATTTAGTAAGGCATTGCACAATGGCAACACAATGATGTTTTGGTTAAATGGCAGATGCCTCATTAGTGATTATTTATTTAGTTCTTTCAGCTTTCTGATCCTGCTCTTTTCCCATTTTCTGAGCTTGCCTCTCAAACTCTCTGGAATAAACAGTACTAACCAGAATCTCAGTCTGTAAAAAAAATACATTCCAAAATATTAAAATGTTCAGAATGTGCTTCAAGTTAACCTGAAGCATCTCCACTAATGAAGACCTAATAGTCTAAAATGCTTTCCCCTTATTCTCCCTGTCCTGAATAATGAGTTCACTTTAACAGAATTATTTTTCCCAAATATCCACCATCATTTTCGGAAAGCAGATTCTTGACATTATGCATAATGCAAACTAGATTTAGCCAAGTAGTCAAGAATGTTTCTGAAAAAGAAAAGCAAGTGTGCTATCACTGCCTTTAAGGGAGAGTCCTATTCCCAAAAATAAGCAGTTGGACAATTTCCCCATCCTTGCAGAAGCCTGGTGAAATTCCACCTCTTCATTTTTAAACTGTCAAACTCAGAGAAAATAATTCAAGTGATTATTTGTATGCAGTCCTGGATTTTGCATTAAACCAGGCCAGATTTATTTATTTATTTATTCATTCATTCAAATTCAATCTCATCTTTGTGACCTTTTTCAATTTTGTATAACTTGTATAGAATTAGTATGATTGTTATGCAAATGTACACCCACATTAATATGGAACAGCAATTTGATACCTACAAGCCTTCCTGAATGGGGATTTTTATTTGTATGGATTATAGAGAATCTGGGTTTGAAAACTGAGCAGTTGCAAAGTACATCTGCTTGGCAGTAATTCTTATTATTCAACTTCAGAATTTTCTGGCATTTTCTACTGGCCAGGCCTCTTAAAATGTTAAGAATTCCAGAAAATGTCAATATGCATAAAAGGTCTCCTATTTACCATACATTTGAATTGCATTTTAGATTCCAAAATATTGACACCCACTGAGGAGATTACCAAGGCACTTATGTACAGAGATCTCTGTGCTTCTTTGAGTTGGACTCTCTGATGCAGTCTTTCCCAAGCCCTCCAGATATGTTGGATCCAGTTCCTATAAATCCCAGTGGGTGTGGCCAAGATCTGTGCTGGCTGGAGTATGGAGGTTGAAATTCAGCACATCTGGAGGGCACAACTACTGTAAACATTTAGCAGGTAGAGTGCATTTCACATTGATGCAGTTATAAACATAATTGTGGGAAAATAATAAGGTAGCAAAAGCTGCCCATCATGGAAGTCATTTAATCCTTTCCTCTTAATATATTTTTTTCTCCTTAGAAGAATTCATTATTTTTTAACATGTTGCTCATAAAATTGGATTACCATTATCTTTCTGGGTTATGTTTAAAAAATATTGTTGTCTGACTGGTTAATTTGGTTATCTTTATGTGGAATCCATTCTCCAGCTTCATTATCATAAATATTTATTTTATTCACCTTGAACTGAACCATATCTAACAGGCAATAATTGACTGCTTGTGTTTTCTGTTCTAACACATCAGTGATTTTCCTCTCTCTCCATAGAACAAATGTGCTGTTAGGTTATTGTTTCTTAATTTACATTGGAACATCTAAGTAAACGTTGGTCTCCACATGGCATTTCTGCTCCCCAGGTACAGATATAAATGTGTAGGAAAAATCTGATGTATTAATTGAAGAAAAAGTCCTTGATAGATGCCCAGATGATATCTTAGAGAAGTGAGTATCTTAGAGCATAATCTATACTGTGACTTCAATTCCTCTTGTGATTCCCAGAGAAACTTGGGATTTTGCCACTAAACAATGTGAGTTCAATTTCCATGCAATTTTTTTTGCTGGAAAACAAAAACTGGAAAAGAAACCTGACTGGTAAGTGACAAAATACATTAGGCTTTACATACTTCAAAAAGAGGGAGCGGCATTGGGAATCTTATTAACATTTTAAAAACACAAAAATATAAAGTCCTACTTTCACTTGCTCAGTTGGTGTCTTTACAATACTGTCCCATCTGCTGCTGCTCTCAGCTGCTAACAATTATTTTTAATGCAGTCTCTGACCTTGAAAAATGTGCATGTCCTAGAGGGCTTTCTGTTATGGGTTCCAAGTAAAGAGATGTATCTTAATAGAAGAGTCATATATTTCATTGGTCAAATTCTTTTAAGGTATGACAGAATTCATGCTTATTTTCATGTTTGTAAAGAACCTAATCCTTGTTAACAAGCTTTCTCTTTGCAAGCAATTACAGCAGAGGAATTGTCTAGTAAGGTATCACAATCGGAGTCACAACATAAGGTTTTATTTTAAAAAAATCAAACTACCGGTACATATGTGTTTGTCACAGCTTCTATAGATCTTAGGAGTGGCTATGTGATCATCCACAAAAGAAAATATTGCAGTGTTTGTGTTAGGGCCTAAAAGAGCTGGTGACTCATCCATCTTTTCAGTCAGACGGATGAGGTATTACATCAGGTGAAAATATCAAGGTAACTTGGTTCATATGGTGATGACTACACAATAAGAATAAAAATAGAAACATGCAATGATTTTTTGAAACCCAGTTAAACTTGCTGAGAGAAATCTTAAGCAGATCTTCAGATATTAATTTGGAAACAGTACAGGGAAAATCCAATTGGATAGATTTCTCATCTTACTATAAATTCCAATCTAACCCTTTAGAGAAATGTTTTCAAGGTATTTCATGCCCTTTTCACCCTAAAAGGAATATGATAAGCTGCTGTCAATCCAACTGAATTTGACTATTTAAAATAACAGTTCAGTTGAGTACTGGATGCCAACCAGATGTCACTCATCTTCTCTAAGTTTTGTTTTTAAATTTGAGCATCTAGAAAATATATTTAGACAGCAATTTATGCAACTAAACACAGAGTAGCATTGGAAGCACCTGAATTAGATCAATCCCAAGTATGGAAAAATATTCTTGGAACTCTTTATTAGTGACAAAAATGGAGTGATCTTTCTCTAATTCATGTAGTTACACAAGAGCTGTCTTTAGAATCATTTTAAAATTCGAACTAGCAATTTCAGGTAGGTTTTGTAATAAAAAGTCAGACAGTGTTAATGTAATTATTACTAAAGCCAAACAGTAGTTGATCAGAGTTGTAACAAAGAATGCTATGGTAAAATATGAGCTGACTAGATTAAATAATTGATGCACATTACTGAGTGTATTGAAAAATAATGCAAAGCTTTGCTAAGGGAGAAAAAGAGATATGTAGAAGATTGGCTGGCAGCAATTTATCCAGAATTCTAAATCTAAATATTCTGCTATTTTCCATTAAATTATAGTGGGATATCTGCAAGAAAATATTCTTAAGATTAACAGTTTCCCCTTACCAGATACATGGAAGCATATTTCTGCTTTATATTTAGATCAATGGTAAATTACCTTCTGCTGTGAGAGGTTAATCTTCATTTTTTGCCTCTTTCTCTGTCTGGAAGGCAGCTAAATAGACAGATGAAAGTAGGAACATCTACAGGGAGTACCAATACTTTCAGAATCTTGGATTGGTACCTATCAGTTATTATTCCTCTAATCCAGCAGGTGATTTGCCCATCAGCCTATTGACTATTATCCATTTTATAGCATATATTTGTTTCATAAACTGATTGATTGGATAGAAAAATGAAACTTTTATTAGTTGAACATATGGCTTTAAGGTTCTTGTGATTAATTCTGAAGCATCTACTGTAGTGGGAAATTATACTTACAAATCAGGTGAAGCTCTTTAAATAGACATCCATTCATTCCTGTGGATACTTTATGGAGAAAGTTGAAGTATTACATTATAGATAATTAGTCACTGATACTTATCAAGGAATTTATGATAATATTTTCAGACATATTAGATCATGCATACCATTAGATTATTAAACCAGTGAAAGCCTTACAATGTCATGAGGAGGTATGGTATTAAGTTCAGATGAATGCTGTGGAAAGGTCTTTAGTTAATAGTTGTTACACTCAGAGCCTTGTGCTGCAGTAGTCATAAATATGAAAAATTGTCATAAGTCACTTTTTAGTGCCATTGTAACTTTAAACAGTCCCTAAACAAATGGTTGTAAATCAAGAACTATCTGTATTCCATTCGCAAATAGGTTGCATCTAGTCACACATGCACACAGATCCAGCTATCATTATCGCATCTCAGAAGGCAAATCAGTAAGGTTACCTTTGTCCTTTTAAGAGTGGGAAATGGCAAGCTTATTCAAACAAAGTAATGAGCACCTTTTAGTTATTTTAAAGATACTAATGGGCCCAAATGAATTTCATAGGCACTCTTGGAAATAAACTTCCCTCCACCCTCTTTCTTGTAGCATATCAACTATTCATTTAAATTTTTGAAATTAAAAAACTGAAATATAGGGACAAATATAAAAAGGAATTTATTACCTGGAAAATAAAAATAATTTTAAAAATGCCTTGTAAATGGGGGGGGGGAGGAGGACAACAGGACAAATTTGCATAGAATCACAGATGAAATCAATTCACCTAACTTGATCACTTGTTATCCATGTGCTTTTCCCTAATTTCAAAGGTAGAGACAGACATAATCATCATATAGGTAAAATGCAGGAATACAAAGAGTGATAACTAAACTAATTAAAAGTCCATGATTACCAACTCCTGAACTTTCTAACCATTACAGTTCAAGACTTTATTTCCATCATTAATGAGCCTCAGAATGGCTGAAGAAAGCATATGTTTTTTTTTTTTGTTGCAGAATGCTTGAGCCATGGTAACTTTATTTGGTCAGAGTCTTCAAACTCTGGGTTTTCAGGCAATTTGTTAATAATATTTTCATTTGGGTGACTTGGAATCATTTATTTGCACTAAATGCTTATTTACTCAGAGCATCCTGCTGTCCACTTTGAATAATTTTAGGCAATCTCTTAATACCTTTGTCACAGCAGCTTAAATTCAAGAAATGCACCTTTGATCTAGCTGTAATTTCCCCTTAAGAATTAAGAGAGTTCCAGATAAAATATAAGCTATTCAATTTTGGAAATATTTGTCTAATGCCGTTCTATCTGAAATAACCTGTTTTGAGCTCTGACAATTTTTACTGGAATTTTCCTCCTAATTTTCTGATGCTATTGACTACTGCATTTTAAAAAGACAAGGGTTCCTTTTAAGTGAAATTCTGATATGTCCCAACCATACTCCAGCTCAGTTACTCACTTCTCAGTCCACCGTGCATTCATCCAGATTCCCCCCCCCCCTATTCTTGTGTAGGCTGATGCTTCTGACTTTACCTTGGGAGCTGTAAAATACAATATGCTCCAGAGATGAACACTTTTGTATACTGTGTATTATTTTCCAGGAAGCCCATTCCAGCCAAAAGAACAATGAGAGTTTTAACAAGAAGTCTTGGGTCTCAAACAAACAAACAAACAAACAAACAAACAAATAAATACTGTTCAGTATTGGCACCATCTCTTCAAAGGTGCTAAACAATTGTGTCTACATGAATCGCAAGAATTTGTAATACCGTGCACTACAGATTCATGCAGTGCTACATCAGGTGGTTCAGGGATTTTCTTATTTTAACTTTTGTATTTCTTTTATTCCCAGTTCAGATGAAGCAGGTAGACATTTTACCGTATAAACCATGTTTCCTACTTTGACCCTCCTCCAGTCTCTGTTCTGCACTAATAAAACTTTGCCTTTACCTTCCAATATCTGGTTTGCTGGGTGGGAGCCTTTGGATCACAAGAGATATTCATTTGCTATCTGATCAAATTGTTAATAATCTAAAGAAACTATATATCAATTTAGCACTAAATAAATATGTATGGGCTTATAGATTCCCCTAATATTTTCCTTTCCCTTTTCTTTTTAATGAAAGCTGTATCAAATGAACAGGTACATGTTCCTCCTAACTTTCAGTTTTAATCAACTTTACCTTAGAAGTTATCTTTTTCTCTATTCACCCTTATTCTAGAAAGATGAACAGAAAAAAATCTAGAACAAGGGTCACCTAGGTCCAGCACACTACTGTCTCTCTACCGGGCCATGGCTTATTTGGAACTGGATCACATGAATGGCAGGTTGGAGTGTATGCATGTGGGTGAGCGGGTAGGGGTGGGCGCACATACACACGAGGGTGCAGTTCATCTGGCAAAAGTCGAGCTGCACGTGCATGAACATGTGCACCGGCCTGCTACTCATGCAAGCTGAGCTGTGTCTACACACGTGTGGTCCCGCCCATTGCTTGCCCAACCTGGTTCACCTCTTTCCTCCCCCAGCCAGGCCACCAAACTGCAAAAGTTGGGGACTGCTGCTCTACAATAGTATTTTTCAAACTTGGTAACTTTAAGATGTATGGACTTCAAGTCCCAGAATTCCCAGTCAGCATCATATTGTTTTTGGATATTCTGAAGGGTAGTGCATTATTCAGAATTTTGAAAAAAATGGCCAAATATTGCTGAAGATGCAGAAACTTTATAATTTACTTAATCTCATGGAACTGGAGCTGCTAATTAATAATTAATAGTATTCACATTAAACTCTATGTTTAGATTTTTTTCTAAAGCGAATTACACTCACACACACACATATACTCTGTGTTCATCAACGATTTGGATGAGGGGATAGATGGAGAACTCATCAAATTTGTAGAAGACACCAAGCTGGCAGGAATAGCCAACACTCCAGAAGACAGGATCTGGACAAACTTGAATACTGGGCGCTATCTAACAAAATGAAATTCAATGGTGAAAAAAGTAAGGTTCTACATTTAGGAAAGAAAAAACCAAATGCACAGGTATAGTATAGATGGTATCTTGCTCAATAGTAGTAACTGTGAGAGGGATCTTGGAGTCCTAGTTGACAAACACTTAAATATGAGCCAGCAGTGTGCTGCAGCTGCCAAAAAAGCCAACACAGTGCTAGGCTGCATTAACAGAGGGATAGAATCAAGATCATGTGAAGTATTAATACTACTTTACAATGCCTTGGTAAGGCCACACTTGGAATACTGCATCCAGTTTTGGTCACCACGATGTAAAAAAGATGTTGAGACTCTAGAAAGAGTACAGAGAAGAGCAACAAGGATGATTAGGGGACTGGAGGCTAAAACAGGTAAGGAACGGTTGCTGAAATTGGGTAATGAAGAGAAGGATGAGGGGGGACATGATAGCAGTGTTCCAATATCTCAGGGGTTGCCACAAAGAAGAGGGAGTCAAGCTATTCTCCAAAGCACCTGAAGGCAGGACAAGAAGCAACAGATGGAAACTAACGGAAGAGAGAAGCAATGTAAAACTAAGGAAAAATTTTCTGACAGTTAGAACAATTAATCAGTGGAATAACCTGCCTCCAGAAGCTGTGAATGCTCCAACACTGGAAGTTTTTAAGAAGAGACTGAAAAACATTTGTCTGAAATAGTATAGAGTTTCCTCCAGAGCAAGGGGTTGGATTAGATGACCTCCTAGGTCCCTTTCAACTTTATTATTATTATTATTATTATTGATCATCGCACAGTCAGCCAGATGTTCAGACTGGATTTGGCATTTTGTCTACCTATCGAGTCTTTACCCAGGACCTGGGATAGGCAGATGTGGATGTTTGATGGTATTACAGATATCGTCGCAGG
Source organism: Crotalus tigris (assembly GCF_016545835.1). Classification (NCBI taxonomy): domain Eukaryota; kingdom Metazoa; phylum Chordata; class Lepidosauria; order Squamata; family Viperidae; genus Crotalus; species Crotalus tigris. The sequence continues at coordinate 978,122 of NW_024096634.1, read as the reverse complement.
ATGGAAGCAGTTCCTAGTAAGGCCGCCTTTTGCAATTGACTAATAGCGAATTTGTCAATGCCAATGGTGTTCTAGTTGTGCTCCAGTTGTTTTGGGATTGCACCCAAGGAGCCTATTACTATTGGTACTACCCTTGCTTGCTTTTGCCACAGTCTTTCTATTTCTATTTGTAGGTCTTTGTATTTTGTTATCTTCTCCAGTTCTTTCTCGTCTATTCTGCTGTCTCCAGGCACTGCCACGTCCACTTTCCAGACTTTTTTGTCTTTCTTATCGACAATTGTTAAGTCCATGGTGTTATGTTGCAGGTGCTTATCTGTTTGAATTCTGAAGTCCCAGAGCAGTTTAATTTTATCATTTTCTATCACTTTCTCTATTTTATGATCCCACCAGTTTTTGCTTACAGGCAAATGATATTTTTTGCAGATCTTCCAATGGACCATTGTTGCTACTTTGTCATGCCGCTGCTTGTAGTCAGTCTGTGCAATCTTCTTGCAACAGCTTACCAGGTGGTCCACTGTTTCTTCAGCTTCTTTGCATAGGCGGACAGTGTTGAGCAGCGATTCTATTTCAGATGATGTTTTTCCATACAGCTTCAAATCATCCATGTAAAGGAGGTGGGATAGTCTGGCAGATGTTTTTGATGTTTGATAGCCATGTCCTGAGTTATTCAGTATTGTTGACAGAGGAAACAGTGCAATAACAAATAGTAATAGTGATAATGAATCTCCTTGAAATATTAGTCTCGATATTAACCTCTCCTAGTCTCTCACCATTGACCTGCAACTGTGTCTTCCACTGTGCCATCGATCTTTGCAAAAATTTTCTGATGTTTTTACTGACTCCTGTTATTTCTAGGCACTTGATTATCCAGTCATGTGGCAGAGAGTCAAATGCCTTTTTGTAATCAATCCATGCCACATTCAGATTGGTCTTCCTTTTCTTGCAGTTTTCCAAGATCATTTTGTCTATTAGGAGTTGATCTTTTGTTCCTCTGCTATTGGGTCGGTTTCCTTTCTGCTCAGGTGGAAAGAGATTGTTTTCAATTAGATGCTGTTGTACTGCATCAGCTACTATATCAGTTAGAAATTTGAAAGTTGTTAGTAAGCAGGTAATTGGCCTGTAGTTGCTTGGTGTTGCCCCTTTTGCTGGATTTTTCATTATTAGTTGTTAGCCACTTTTCAATTTCTCTTCCTTTTAGTATATTGTTGAACTGCTTGGTAATGAGTGGATGTATAACAATTAGATGTTTCAACCAAAACCCATGCAGTTCACTGTTTCTTCCTTGTCAGGTACTGACTGATTCATTGCAGTTTCTCCATTGATGGATTGGTAGAAACGTTTCTGATTGGAATGAAATTGGAGGTTCTGCCTATAGTTTGCAATTTGAGCTTCATATCTACTGATTTTCCTGGCTATAGCTGTTATTTGTTGCTTTATTATTTCCAGTGCTTCCTTGATCTTCCTTGTTTCTAAGTAGTATTTCTTGATTAGGTATTCTTTGGTCTTCTTGTTCTTCAGCTTCTTTTTTTTCATCTGTTCTAGCTTGCTTGCATGTGATCTTAACTTGCTGATCTTATTTTCTAGTCTAAGCTTCCATTTTTCTGGTGCACTGTTTGTTTTTCTTCTTTGTTGATTTTGCATCCCAGGTATTCTGTTATAACTGCAGCTGTGCTGTACATTAGTTGGTTTGTTTCTTGCAATGAATTGGTGCTTATATTTGATATTGCAGTATTTGCATCTTTTAATGCTTGTGCTAGCTGTTTCTTTGGAACAAGCTTCAATGCAGGCAGCCTTATTCTGTTGTTTTTGTGCTGTTCTAGATGCTCAGTTATTCTTTATTTCAATTCTTTTATTTCTTTAGTTAGAGGGTTTTGTTCTTCCTGAGGAAGAAGTGCCTGGTTTCCAAACGAGAAGAGTTGTATATCTCTGCTGGATTCTTTCACTGCCAACTCCCCCTAGTTTGCCTCTACATTCTGAATTACTTCTGGCAAGCCTTTGATTTCTTTGCCCTGGGTAAACATTTGCAGTTCGTCCAATTCTGTTTCTGTGAATACTTTATTTTGTATTATAAATTGGCATTGATCTGCTAGTCTCTGTTCTGTTATTTCTGATTCTGGATGTTGTTTTTTCCAGAACTGGTGATTCATTTTAGATATCCTCTTCTTGTTGGACTTGATCTGTAGTAACAGATCATTATTTCTTTGTTTTTAATCACTGTGTATCTGCGACGGGTAGACACCTTTTCTTCCAGTAGTTCTGCAGCTGCTGGCCCTGGTTGCTCAGCCAACAGTCCTGTAACCCATTTTTCACCAGATATCCAGGAACTCCAATATCTAGCGCAGACCTTTTTAACCAGGGCAACATCCGAGCCGGTATGGCATTCTGAAATTTACGTCTCACCATATTTTTTATGGGAAAGACACTCTTTGTCTGATTCCTCTGATAAGACCTGTCCAGTATGGTTGAACCTCTGGCATAGCTCTCATCTTCCTCAGAGTACACAAGTCCCACAACCCCGTCAAGGTAGTGCCTCACTGGGGGATTATTATTATTATTATTATTATTATTATTATTATTATTATTATTATTATTATATTACTGTATATATGAATTACAGTCTAGTGCACTGTCATCACTCTATTTTTCCTGTGTAAGAAGAGTATTTAAACAAAGAAAATGGCAAATAATTTCATAGTTGCATTATATATTATTCAGCAGCACTCACTATGCTTCAGCCTAATGGAGAATTTTAATATTAATGCTGATGGTAGTAATGATAGTGATAACTATAATTCAATAATGTATAATGTAATAATGTAAAGGTGAGACAATAAAGTGTATTCAGTTGATTAAAAATCCCAGTGATTACATACTCTAGTAAATGGACATTTGAGGGGAAAAAAAGTCACATATTTGTAAATGAAATTGAAACAGTGGGAGATTTTATCAAATATGAATAGAGGAGGAAGTAAAACTGACAGATTCATTGATTTAGGCAGACGGTTCTTAGTTCTTAAATCCGTGATTTGTTCATCCATAGTAGTTTGCTTTGTTTTTTTGTTTTTTTACTGACCCTCATTCTCTTAAACAGCTTTTCTAGGTATGATATTAGAATATAAAGAATATAAAGAAGGGCCAGATTTGATCATGTGGTCAGGGATGTCATTTTGAATTTTTTTGACACTTTTACCTGCCCTTTTGCTATATAGTTAACATATGCAATCCAGTCCTTGCTCATACAGTAAATAGCCTTATAAATTCAAATTTTATTTTAGTAAGGCATATTTAGGGTGTAAGATTTTACTAAAAATCACATTTCTTCCATCAATTGGAAAGGAAAAATAACATATAACAAGCAGTCCTTCATATAGAAAAAAGTAAATATGACAGTTTATCTAGTTTTATTGATTTATTTTGATTTGATTTATTTGATTTATTTATCGATTCAGTTTATATCTTTCCTTTTCCATAGTAAAACCTTGCTCTAAACAATTAAATTATGAAATGACAATTAAATATATATTGCAATATTTCACTTTAGAATGATAAATAATGTTCTCTATAATTATTATTCAATCAATATTCCAAGAAGTTGTAAAATTAAAGGATGATACTGATAGCACTATCAAAGATCAAAATGTTTGTAAGGATAGGGAACCTTTTCTTCTCCTGCATTTTAGGTCCCACAAGTTTCACTTCAGTTCAGAAAAAAATCAATGTGAGAGAAAGCTGGAAGGAGGTGAAGTGGAATGAAGAGAATAATATTTGATTTAATGTTTTTTTTTAAATGGACCACAGGCCTTTTCTTTCTGTAGATTGTAAATTCCAAGGGTAGTGAATTGTTTAAATGTTGAAAAAGGATTATATATGTTTATAAAAAATAAATGTAAATAAGCACAAAACTATTGCTATTACCGGTATTTTATTTTATTATTATTTTATTTTATTTTATCACATTTAAGAATGGCCCATCTCCCTCACAGAGGGACTCTGGGCAGTGTATAATAAAATATTTAGCATTTAATATCCCTCTAACATGCCAAGAGGAGATTGAAAGGGCTTTTCCAAAGCATCATCTCCATTTTGAAGTATGTATATATGTGTGTTTGATTTCATGGCAAGAATACAGATGATTTTCCCTGTCTATACAGTTCAGTATTTGTCCAGTTATAACTGAGTTGCTCACATCTTTTCCAAAGCAGCAAGAAAAATGTCTGAAAGCTCTCCTTTCTTAAGCAATCATTTGCTGTTGCTAATCCATTCATGTTTCCACAGACCTATTCTTACAGAACTGGAACATTTGTTCTCATGAGGAGTCTCTTCATTACTTTGTATGATAACAGGGATTAGCTGTTTTCTTGTCATGATGGAGATGGTCTCCAATTGCTATAAATTGCACAAGAGAATGCAAGATACCACGATTAAAAAATATTTGAAGCAGCAATTCCTTCCATGCCTCCTCCTGCTCTGAGATAAAAACAGAAGGGTACATTCAGTTCTATAAATGTCCAGTCTGTAAAGCCAAAATAGAAGAGGGATCACAGAGTCAAGCGCTAACATTAAAATTGCATGCCTGAATGTGGGCACATAGACATAATGTGCATTTCCCCACACATATTTAGTCCCATTTAAACAACATTCTTCTTCCTGGCAGATAATCTATGAAGGCAAACAAGACTATATAACATGCTGTTTGGGACTTACATGTACTCCATTCACTTTTAAAGAGCTATAAAATGTTAAGACTGCAGGTGGCAACACAAGAAGACCTTTCCTGGTTTAAAAAACAACAACAACCTTAAGTATCCAACCACAAGTCAAATTACTCTAAAGCTAAAACAAATAAAATCACCCAAACATTATAATGTCCATATACATCATAGTATATTTACAATCACCATAAAATAACACATATACAAGCATAAAAATCTGTATTTATAAATCTATGAATCCTGCCATTGACCTTAGTAATGAGTTACAATATTCTTCTTCTACCACTCAGTGTAGGAATTGTATAAGGAATTGTTTAAGGAAATATATGGAGATTAAAAAAAGTAAACATTTCACTGTAGGGTTGTGTCTAGGGCATTGTGCTCATCTCTGATTCTTGGCCAAGGGAACCACATGAACATAGAAAATGTCTTGGCCAATATGGCCAGAATGGCTATACACCAAAGGTGCACGGAATGCTGTTAATGAATCTACTTGCATTTGCATGCTTTTGAACTGCTAGGTGGGCAGGAGCTCAGGCAGGAATGCAAGCTCACCCCATTATGCAGCACTTGGATCTCGAATCCAGACTTTCCAGCTGATAAATTCAGTATCTTTAATGGTGGAACCACTGTGGCCCCCTATATACAGATTAGTAAAGTCTATATTTTCCAGGTACATGGTGGAATAGGAAGTCTGTGATCTGTACTTGATTATTTAAGCCAGGGGTAGGCAACCTTGGCTCTTTTATGACTTGTGGACCAACTCCCAGAATTCCTGAGCCAGCGTATTCTGGGAGTTGGTCCACGAGTCATAAAAGAGCCAAGGTTGCCTACCCCTGATTTAAGCTGATGTTTCTTGCTGCAGGACATGTGATACAAATCAGGAGATCTGCTAACAAAGAAAAAAATATGTATGTGCACTATAGAAGTAGATATATCATAAATATCAAATTTGATTGTGATTTACTAGCTTATGTGTTTATGGACAGAAAGTGAGAATTCAATCAGACAGGAGCACTGTATTAGTATTGACTTTTGGAGTATATCAACATTAGAATAATTATCCACTTTTTTTCATTGAATCAGGATTTTCAAAGAGTCTGACAGCAGAATAAAAGTAGAAAAAGTAGGAAGCAAAAGCAGGTCCTGAGGGCATGTGTTCATTTCACACTTTTGTAGTGATATATTAGAAAGCCATTTCTAAATGCTATTTCAAAACGTGAATAATAATTATTAATAATGATGCTCTTGTAGAGTGCTTCTTTTTTTTCTTGCCTTTAAAAAGAGAAAGAATAAAAACATATTAAAGGTAAAAAGAGCTTTGTTATTGTGCTCATCCAATTTTGCCAATGTTGGTTTTCATTTTAATGCTTGCAGAGGAAGACTGAATGGATTTAATTAATGTCTAAAATTATGTATTTCAATAACTATAAACAAATGTATTCACATTTATTAATATAAAAAGCTATACAAATGGTGGCACTTTTGATTGTAATGCTACTAGAAAAATAAAGTAATGATACACCATGACTAATTGATTCAAGTTGAGGTTTGTAGAACAATTTTTTACTTAATGGTTTTCATCAATTTAATTTTGTTATCCACTTTCACTTGTTTTATATCCATGTTTAGAAAAATGATATATATATACTTTATTAACTTATATATTAGCCACTAGAGAAACTTGTTTTAATATTGCACCTTTCACTGAAGCATAAGTAAAATAAATTCTGTACTAAAGCAGATCTTTAAACAATTTCAATTAAGTTTTATAAAAAACCATCAAGAGATATTATGTGCACAAAATTGTAGATTAATACTATATGTACAATAACACATTAAAGTGGTGGCATATTGTTCCTTATGTTGCTATTGAAGAAATATTATAATTAAATTATTATAAATTGAATAAAATTTAAATTATTTTTTAAACTATGAAGAAATATAACTATTGAAGTAATTCATTTCATTATGAACAAATACAATAAGAATTGGTAGTTTTACTGATACAATTAGAATAGATCAATCATTTAAATATGAGCCAGCAGTGTGCTGCAGCTGCCAAAAAAGCCAACACAGTGCTAGGCTACATTAACAGAGGGATAGAATCAAGATCACGTGAAGTATTAATACCACTTTACAATGCCTTGGTAAGGCCACACTTGGAATACTGCATCCAGTTTTGGTCACCACGGTGTAAAAAAGATGTTGAGACTCTAGAAAGACTACAGAGAAAGCAACAAAGATGATTAGGGGACTGGAGGCTAAAACATATAAGGAACAGTTGCTGGAATTGGGTATGTCTAGTTTAACAAAGAGAAGGACGAGGGTGACATGATAGCAGTGTTCCAATATCTCAGGGGCTGCCACAAAGAAGAGGGAGTCAAGCTATTTTCCAAAGCGCTGAAGGCAGGACAAGGAGCAATGGCTGGAAACTAACCAAACAGAGAAGCAACCTAGAACTAAGGAGAAACTTCCTGACAGTTAGAACAATTAACCAGTGGAACAACCTGCCTCCAGAAGCGGTGAATGCGCCAACACTGGACGTTTTTAAGAGGAAACTGGACAGTCATTTGTCCGAAATGTTATAGGGTTTTCTGCCTGAGCAGGGGGTTGGACTAGATGACCTCCAAGGTCCCTTCCAACTTTTTATTATTATTATTATTATTATTATTATTATTAAGGATCATCGCACAGTCAGCCAGAACGTTCGGACTGGATTTGGCATTTTGTCTACCTGTCGAGTCCTTACCTAGGACCTGGGATAGGCAGATGTGGATGTTTGATGGTATTACAGGTATCGTCGCAGGATGGAAGCAGTTCCTAGTAAGGCTGCCTTTTGCAATTGACTAATAGCAAATTTGTCAATGCCAATGGTGTTCAAGTGGTGCTCCAGTTGTTTTGGGATTGCACCCAAGGAGCCTATTACTATTGGTACTACCCTTGCTTGCTTTTGCCACAGTCTTTCTATTTCTATTTGTAGGTCTTTGTATTTTGTTATCTTCTCCAGTTCTTTCTCTGTTCTTCATTTGGACTTTCTTGTAGACCAGTTTGGTCTCTCCAGTAGTCACTATTATTATTATTATTATTATTATTATTATTATTATTATTATTATTATTATTATTATTATTATTATTATTATTATGGGTCATCGTACAGTCAGCCAGATGTTCAGACTGGATTTGCGCATTTTGTCTACCTATCGAGTTCTTACCAAGGACCTGGAATAGGCAGATGTGGATACTTGATGGTATTACAGATATCATCACAGAATGGAAGCAGTTCCTAGTAAGGCCGCCTTTTGCAATTGACTAATAGCAAATTTGTCAATGCCAATGGTGTTCAAGTGCTGCTCCAGTTGTTTTGGAATTGCACCCAAGGAGCCTATGACTATTGGTACTACCCTTGCTTGCTTTTGCCACAGTCTTTCTATTTCTATTTGTAGGTCTTTGTATTTTGTTATCTTCTCCATTTCTTTCTCATCTATTCTGCTGTCTCCAGGCACTGCCACGTCCACTATCCAGACTTTATGGTATTGAATTTGGACTTTAAGATCTTCTTCACTCTCTTGATGTATTCACCTCTAATCTTTTTCTTGACTTCAGTGTGCTGAAGGATACCCAAGTATTTGTAGTAATCTTCCTCATCTAGACTCTTAATGTTATTTTCGTGGGGCATCTTGATTCCTTCAGTTTTCACTATTTTTCCTTGTTTGATAGTAAGTGTGGCACATTTGTCCAAGCCAAACTCCATACAATATCTTGGCTATATATACGGACAGTGTTGAGCAGCGATTCTATTTCAGATGATGTTTTTCCATACAGCTTCAGATCATCCATGTAAAGGAGGTGGGATAGTCTGGCAGATGTTTTTGATGTTTGATAGCCATGTCCTGAGTTATTCAGTATTGTTGACAGAGGAAACAGTGCAATAACAAATAGTAATGGTGATAATGAATCTCCTTGAAATATTCCTCTTTTGATATTAACCTCTCCCAGCCTCTCACCATTGATCTGCAACTGTGTCTTCCATTGTGCCATCGATCTTTGCACAAATTTTCTGATGTTTCTACTGACTCCTGTTATTTCTAGGCACTTTATTATCCAATCATGTGGCAGAGAGTCAAATGCCTTTTTGTAGTCAATCCATGCCACATTCAGGTTGGTCTTCCTTCTCTTGCAGTTTTCCAAGATCATTTTGTCTATTAGGAGTTGATCTTTTGTTCCTCTGCTATTGGGGCGGTTTCCTTTCTGCTCAGGTGGAAAGAGATTGTTTTCAACTAGATGCTGTTGTACTGCATCAGCTACCACACCAGTTAGTAATTTGAAAGTTGTTGGTAAGCAGGTAATTGGCCTGTAGTTGCCTGGTGTTGCCCCTTTTGCTGGATTTTTCATTATTAGGTAGGTTTTCCCAGTTGTTAGCCACTTTTCAGTTTCTCCTCCTTGTAGTATATTGTTGAACTGCTTGGCAATGAGTGGGTGTATAACAGTTAGATGTTTCAACCAAAACCCATGTAGTTCATCTTCACCTGGTGCTGACCAATTTTTGATTTTCCTTGCTCTTTTTTCTATCATTTTTGTTGTTATTACTAGTTCTTTCATTTCAACTTCTGTTTTATTTGCATCCACCTCTTTTAACCAAGCCGCATCCTTGTTGTATTTCTTTGGGTTATCCCATATCTGCTTCCAGAACTGCACTGTTTCTTCCTTGTCAGGTACTGACTGATTCATTGCAGTTTCTCCATTGATGGATTGGTAGAAACGTTTCTGATTGGATTGTAATTGGAAGTTCTGCCTATAGTTTGCAATTTGAGCTTCATATCTACTGATTTTCCTGGCTATAGCTGTTTTTTGATCCTTTATTATTATTATTATTAGTAATAATAATAATAATAATAATAATAATAATAATATATCAGATTTATTTTGAAAGTATTGAGAATGCCAATATTCTTAATTATGATTTAGGGAAGTGAAAAAAACTTTGTATTTCCCAATATTGATCTGGCAATTCTGGTTAAACTAAACCCCATTCTGTTTTATGGTCATGTTTTTAATTTGCTTAATTCTAATCTAATTAATTCTAATCTGAATAATTTGCTAACCAGAATCCTAAACCTATAAGAAGAAATTTAATATTTAGATAGACCACCTTTGAATAATAAAGCTAATATACAATGGGAAATACAAGAAGAGAAATCATATAGAGAAGATGATATCTTAGAGAGTTGGTTCTTTTTTGGAACAACACATAGTATAAATGATGGTTAAAGTGATGGACTATGATCAGAGGGACTCAGATTTTAACCTCAGCCAAATAAGTCCTCTGTGTGACTTTAGGCCAGTTGCTTTTTTTAGTCCAATTTATCTTAGAGGGTTATTGTGAATTGCAGTAGAGAATATACTGTACACCATTCTGGGTAACTACTGGAAAGACAAAATGTACATTTAATGAAGGAATTTGATAACTTATGATGGTATTTGTATTTCCAATGATCTAAAAGTACTTAATGGAATAGTATAAACAAATTAAAAGCAGATTCCTTCCACAAAATAAGCTTAAGTAAAGTTTCTGTTTCACAGAAGATAGATACAGAAACTCTCTTTACTATCATTTATTTACTCGCCACCTTTGTTCTTCTCAAATCATCTAATTTACACACAAAGGAGAAAGTCACCTTGAATCACCCTCCCCAAACAGCGAGGGAAATTTTGTCCCCCCTTTTTTAATACTGACTGAAAGTCATTGCAGTTTGCATTGTTCCAATGATCATATGCACTGTAGCTTCAAAATGATACAGCAGAGGATTGATTTCTGCAAACATGGTCAGCCCCATGGCAGATGGGATTCTGATTTTCCAAACAGATACTCACTCTTTTGTGTAAATGATCCTTCTCACATGTGAAAACACATTAGCTGGTGAGGACTGCAGGGAATTGACTTATGACATAATCCAGGGATATCTTTTGGAAACAGAGGAAGTTGCTGGGCTAATGGATTGATTGATGAAGGCAAAGAAACCACAAATGAATATAAGACATGTTCAAATTAAAAGAAAATTCTGCTCAGAGCCATGATCTCATCGAAACAGGCAAAAGTCAGGAAGTCCTTCAGGCAGTAAAATAGCCTGTTTTGACTTTGAAATGTCTAACTCAGCTACCTTATGCCAGAAATGTTAATTTCACTAAAATAATTAGATTTTGATACTTTCTATTATATTTTGGACTAAATATTCCAGATCATTTAGGAATTCAAGCAAAATTACAAAGAATGTGCTTGCATATGATGCAATCATATGGTTGTACTTTTAGAAGATAAAGCCAATTTTTAAAATATCTCTGACAGTGATTTACTTTGTAAGTATGCATCTCCCTTGCCCATCCCAAAAGCATAAAGTCTTATTGTACATTATGATGTGCCAGCCAAATGTGGTCATCAACTGATACAAGTATATTCTTATAGAAAAATCAATAACACGGACTACATTGTGAAGAATTCTCTCTCTCTCCCTTCCTCCCTCGCATGCGCGCGTGCGCGTGCACACACACACACACACATACATACACACAATGTGTGCAAAAGGACTGGCAATATAATTTTCACATCAGTTTTCTTTTTTCTATGCAGTGGCATTTAAGCTTATAGGCTTTTACCTAATACCAAATTGTCATTGTTAACATACAGACTTTTAAATATTAAATTACCACAGTTCACTGGCATCTAAATACTTGATACTGCTAGATAAATTTCCTGTGCCAAACTTTCTAAATTCATTTGCTTATGATGCTAAATATCTCTTTGATTGCTAATGAGACAATAAAAGAACTTCCCTCTGTTCCTTCCAAGAAATCACAGTCACACTGGAATTTGTACTATCAACAGATCTAGACATCATCAGTTTAAATAGGTTTACTTACATATTGTTTTAAAAGTTCACCAAATTAACAAAATAATTTACAAAGGTATAAATGGACAACTTACTGGTGAGGTGATAGATGGCATAGTTCCACCAGTATATGTCAGGATAATTGTCAGGTTTGCTCTTCCATCTTTGTTTTTAAATATCTAAATAGGGATGGAAAACCTCTTGCTAAAACTTTGAAAGACCACAACTAAGTGACTGGATATGTGGAAATCAGATTCAATATAGGGAGATTTTCTTTGTTTCTATCTGCTTACCAAATGATCACTATATTAACATTTTATGTTCAAATATATAGTTATGTACTGAAAATCTGTAACTCTAATCAAACCATAAACTGTTATAGTAAAACTCAACAGCATTTGAGAAGGCATCATTAATAGGTTCAACTTTATCTGCATCTCCTTTTTCCACTGTGTCAGTATTAGGTAAATGGAACAAAGGATGTAATGTTCCATAATATTCTGATACAGCACAATTGTAAAATATTGCATGATTATCCAGTGCTGTTGCAATATTATTGCCGTCTCTGATCTGCCAGTGCTAACTCTTCAGAGGAGCCACCAGGCTGCCCCTTTGTCAAACCGCCATTCAGTCTGGATCTACTTCTAATTTTTATGAGCTACATTTTCCAAATAACTGTTCCCTAGTAACATGGCAGTTGCAAAGAATATGGTAGCACCCCTAACCAGGACCAAGAGATAATTTATTCAATGCTGAGACATGTGAATTAATCAAGAATTCCTTTTTCTGTTTTGAAAAATGCCCATATTAGTTTCAGAAGCTTGCAAACCCCTGTAGTATCTATTGTAATACTGTCATGGCCCCAGTATCCTGCATGTTGTTTCCATGTCAAGTCTACAGATTTAGCAATAAAAATAACTGAAGGTCTTATTGAGCTGGCATGTGTATAGCGGATAGAAACAACTTGTAGATTGAACTGCTAAGATAAGAGCAATCACGGTCACAGGGAAAGAGGCTGAATTAGATATTAATAAATCTAAAACTTGACATCCAAGGACAAGAAATGAAAATTGTTGGTAAGAAGTAAATGGGAAGATGTAACCAAACAACCACAATTTCAGACAACTGACCTAGACCATTTATTTAGATCTCCTTTATCCCTTATCTCAGGTATATCATGCATGTATATTCGTGTCTATTTGTGATTGTGTGCACTTCTGTGTGTATGTGCTCTAGTTTGCATAAGGAAATCAGCATTTGTGAGGGAATTTTTTTTAACCTGGACATCACTTTTGTACTGATTCTAATCTCATATTCTGAAACTCCAATTATCCCAACTAGTTTCTTCACTTTCACAGAACTCTTCCTAAAGGCCAACATAAAGAATTTGGTCAGCACTTCTTTTCTTATGTGCATGTTCATTTTGAAAGCCATAGGCAATATCAACTCTCATAAACAGGAGAAAAGAACCACTTCTCTTGCGATATATGATAATATGTGATCTGCAGTATGTCATTCCATTACATAATTTTCTAATTTGTCTTTATTATATGCAATTACAAATAACTATACTGTAAGAGCAGTGTGTTATTTATGATTGCCAAAAGAAAAAAGACAGAGCAAATTTGGACATTTACTTTCTACAAATTATTAAGATGAAGATTAACACACAGGTTATTAAAGTACAGAAGTACACAATCTTCGTTATACAACAGAAACTGTCAAAAACAACACCTATTGCCACATTAGTTTATTTTTTAAAAAAACTAAATGAACTTGTCTTTTACTGTTGTTATGCATATCCTTGTACAGAACTAATAATAATAATAATAATAATAATAACAACAACAACAACAACAACATCAAGCACACTGAAGTCAAGAAAAAGATTAGAGGCGAATACATCAAGAGAGTGAAGAAGATCTTAAAGTCCAAACTCAATGGAGGAAATACCATAAAGGCAATCAACACCTGGGCAATCCCAGTCATTAGGTACACAGCTGGAATAGTGGACTGGACTCAAGCAGAACTAAAAGCAATGGATAGGAAGACCAGAAAAATAATGACAATGAATCATGCCCTTCATCCACGCAGTGACATTGACAGACTTTATCTACCAAGGCAAATAGGTGGGCGTGGAATGCTACAAGTACATCAGATGGTTGAAGAAGAAAAAATGGCTTTGGAAGAATATCTGAAGGACAATGATGAAGATGCACTGAAATTAGTATATCAGGAAGGCTTACTGACTACTGGAGAGACCAAACTGGCCTACAAGAAAGACCAAATGAAGAACAGAATAGAGGCATGGGAAGACAAAGCACTACATGGCCAATACATTAAAAAAATAGCTGGGAAAGCAGATAATAACAAGACCTGGCAATGGCTAAGAGCAGGAAAATTGAAGAAAGAGACCGAGGGACTAATTCTGGCTGCACAAGACCAAGCCTTAAGGACAAATGCATACAAAGTCAAAATTGAGAAGACAGCAACAGACAGTAAGTGCCGCCTATGCAAAGAAGCTGAAGAAACAGTGGACCACCTGGTAAGCTGTTGCAAGAAGATTGCACAGACTGACTACAAGCAGCGGCATGACAAAGTAGCAACAATGGTGCATTGGAAGATCTGCAAAAAATATCATTTGCCTGTAAGCAAAAACTGGTGGGATCATAAAATAGAGAAAGTCATAGAAAATGATAAAATTAAACTGCTCTGGGACTTCAGAATTCAAACAGACAAGCACCTGCAACATAACACCCCAGACTTAACAATTGTCAATAAGAAAGACAAAAAAGTCTGGATAGTGGACGTGGCAGTGCCTGGAGACAGCAGAATAGCGAGAAAGAACTGGAGAAGATAACAAAATACAAAGACCTACAAATAGAAATAGAAAGACTGTGGCAAAAGCAAGCAAGGGTAGTACCAATAGTAATAGGCTCCTTGGGTGCAATCCCAAAACAACTGGAGCACCACTTGAACACCATTGGCATTGACAAATTCGCTATTAGTCAATTGCAAAAGGCGGCCTTACTAGGAACTGCTTCCATCCTGCGACGATATCTGTAATACCATCAAACATCCACATCTGCCTATCCCAGGTCCTGGGTAAGGACTCGATAGGTAGACAAAATGCCAAATCCAGTCTGAACATCTGGCTGACTGTGCGATGATCCATAATAATAATAATAATAATAATAATAATAATAATAATAATAATAATAATAATAATAATCATCATCATCATCATCATCATCTGAAATAGAATCGCTGCTCAATACTGTCCGTATATATAGCCAAGATATTGTAATGGAGTTTGGCTTGGACAAATGTGCCACACTTACTATCAAACAAGGAAAAATAGTGAAAACTGAAGGAATCAAGATGCCCCACGAAAATAACATTAAGAGTCTGGATGAGGAAGAGTACTACAAATAGTTGGGTATCCTTCAAGCTGACAACATCAAGCACACTGAAGTCAAGAAAAAGATTAGAGGCGAATACATCAAGAGAGTGAGAGTGAAGAAGATCTTAAAGTCCAAACTCAATGGAGGAAATACCATAAAGGCAATCAACACCTGGGCAATCCCAGTCATTAGGTACACAGCTGGAATAGTGGACTGGACTCAAGCAGAACTAAAAGCAATGGATAGGCAGACCAGAAAAATAATGACAATGAATCATGCCCTTCATCCACGCAGTGACATTGATAGACTTTATCTACCAAGGCAAATAGGTGGGCGTGGAATGCTACAAGTACATCAGATGGTTGAAGAAGAAAAAATGGCTTTGAAAGAATATCTGAAGAACAATGATGAAGATGCACTGAAATTAGTATATCAGGAAGGCTTACTAACTACTGGAGAGACCAAACTGGCCTACAAGAAAGACCAAATGAAGAACAGAATAGAGGCATGGGAAGACAAAGCACTACATGGCCAATACATGAAAAAAATAGCTGGGAAAGCAGATAATAATAAAACCTGGCAATGGCTAAGAGCAGGAAAATTGAAGAAAGAGACCGAGGGACTAATTCTGGCTGCACAAGACCAAGCCTTAAGGACAAATGCATACAAAGTCAAAATTGAGAAGACAGCAACAGACAGTAAGTGCCGCCTATGCAAAGAAGCTGAAGAAACAGTGGACCACCTGGTAAGCTGTTGCAAGAAGATTGCACAGACTGACTACAAGCAGCGGCATGACAAAGTAGCAACAATGGTGCATTGGAAGATCTGCAAAAAATATCATTTGCCTGTAAGCAAAAACTGGTGGGATCATAAAATAGAGAAAGTCATAGAAAATGATAAAATTAAACTGCTCTGGGACTTCAGAATTCAAACAGACAAGCACCTGCAACATAACACCCCAGACTTAACAATTGTCGATAAGAAAGACAAAAAAGTCTGGATAGTGGACGTGGCAGTGCCTGGAGATAGCAGAATAGAAGAGAAAGAACTGGAGAAGATAACAAAATACAAAGACCTACAAATAGAAATAGAAAGACTGTGGCAAAAGCAAGCAAGGGTAGTACCAATAGTCATAGGCGCCTTGGGTGCAATCCCAAAACAACTGGAGCACCACTTGAACACCATTGGCATTGACAAATTCGCTATTAGTCAATTGCAAAAGGCGGCCTTACTAGGAACTGCTTCCATCCTGCGACGATATCTGTAATACCATCAAACATCCACATCTGCCTATCCCAGGTCCTGGGTAAGGACTCGATAGGTAGACAAATTGCCAAATCCAGTCTGAACATCTGGCTGACTGTGCGATGATCAATAATAATAATAATAATAATAATAATAATAATAATGAAGTTGGAAGGGACCTTGAGGTCATCTAGTCCAACCCTCTGCTCAGGCAGGAAACCCTATACCATTTCGGACAAATGGCTGTCCAGTTTCTTCTTAAAAACTTCCAGTGTTGGCACATTCATCACTTCTGGAGGCAGGTTGTTCCACTGGTTAATTGTTCTAACTGTCAGGAAGTTTCTCCTTAGTTCTAGGTTGCTTCTGTCTTTGGTTAGTTTTCACCTGTTGCTTCTTGTCCTGCCTTCAGGTGCTTTGGAAAATAGCTTGACTCCCTCTTCTTTGTGGCAGCTCCTGAGATATTGGAACACTGCTATCATGTCGCCCTGCATCATTCTCTTCGTTAAACTAGACATACCCAATTCCAGCAACCTTTCCTTATATGTTTTAGCCTCCAGTCCCCTAATCATCTTTGCTGCTCTTCTCTGTACTCTTTCTAGACTCTCAACATCTTTTTTACATCGTGGTGACCAAACCTGGATGCAGTATTCCAACTGTGGCCTTACCAAGGCATTGTAAAGTAGTATTAATACTTGACATGATCTTGATTCTATCCCTCTGTTAATGCAGCCTAGCACTCTGTTGGCTTTTTTGGCAGCTGCAGCACACTGCTGGCTCATATTTAAATGATTGTCCACTAGGACTCCGAGATCCCTCTCACAGTTACTACTATTGAGCAAGGTACCCCCTATACTATATCTGTACATTTGGTTTTTCTTGCCTAAATGTAGAACCTTACTTTTTTCACCATTGAATTTCATTTTGTTAGATAGCGCCCAGTGTTCAAGTCTGTCCAGATCCTCCTGTATCCTAAGCCTGTTTTCTGGAATGTTGGCTATTCCTGCCAGTTTGGTGTCATCTGCAAATTTGATGAGTTCCCCATCTATCCCCTCATACAGATTGTTGATGAAGATGTTGAAGAGCACTGGGCCCAGAACAGAGCCCTGGGGCACCCCACTACAGACTTCCCTCCATGTAGATGCAGTTCCATTGAGGACCAAATGCTGAGTACGGCCGGTCAGCCAGCTACGGATCCATCTGGTGGTGATGCTGTCTAACTCACATTTTTCTATCTTTTCAAGCAGTAGGTTGTGATCTACTGTGTCAAATGCCTTACTGAAGTCCAAGTAAATTATATCCACAGCATTCCTCTGGTCCACTAATTTTGTCACTTCGTCAAAGAATGCAATAAGATTTATCTGGCATGATGTGTTTTTGACAAATCCGTGTTGGCTTTTAGTAATGACTTTGTTTGCCTGTAGGTGTTCGTTGATTCATTGTTTGATTATCTTTTCCAGAATCTTCCCAGGTATTGAGGTCAGGCTGATAGATCTGTAATTTCCTGGGTCCTTTTTCCCCCCTTTTTTGAAGATGGGAACTACATCAGCTCTTTTCCAGTTCTCTGGTAGTTCCCCAGTGCTCCAGGATCTTTGAAAAATATAGTTCAGTGGTTCTGAGATCACATCTGCCAGTTCCTTGAGAACCTTGGGGTGTAATCCATCTGGTCCTGGTGATTTGAACTCGTCTAGGCTGGACAGGTGTTCACTTACCATTTTCTTGCCTATCTTAACTTGTATTTCTATTCTGTTTTTTTATGGCACTATTTTTGATAGGTTGGTCTGTTTTTTCTCTTTGTGTAAAGACAGATGCGAAAAACGAGTTAAATAGTTCTGCTTTCTCCCTGTTGCTTGTCACCTTCTTGCCACTTTCACCCACTAATGGACCAATCGTTTCCTTCACTTTTTTCTTGTTTTTTACATGTTGAAAGAAGCTTTTTGTTGTTGTTGTTATTTTTGACTTTGGTTGCAAGCCTTAATTCATTTTGAGCCTTAGCTTTCCTCACTTCATCTTTGCAGGCTTGGGCTATTTGCTGATATTCTGACTTAGTTATGTGTCCCTCTTTCCACTTTCTATACTTGTCCTTTTTATCTTTCAATTGATCAGAGAGTTCTTTATGCAGCCATGCTGGTTTCTTTTGAGAGCTGTTATTTTTCCTCTTTGTTGGTAGACTGGGTCTTTATTATCTCACTTTTCAAAATTTCCCAAGCCTCTTGAGTTGTTTTCCCCTTGAGGATTCTCATCCATGGAATCCTTCCGAACCCTCTCTAAGTTTATTGAAATTAGCTCTCTTGAAGTCCAAGACTCTAGTTTGACTATGTTCTATTGCTTGTACTTCTATAATGTTGAATTCCAATATTGCATGATCACTTCCTCCCAAGGTTCCTATGGTTTCAACACCTTTTATCATTTCATCTCTGTTAGTGAGAATTAGGTACAAAATAGCTAATCCCCTAGTTCCCTTCTCTACTTTTTGGGAGACAAAGTTGTCTGCTAGGTTTGTCAGGAATCTGTTTGATCTTCCACTTGATGCATAGTTTGTCTCTCAGTTGATGTCAGGGTATGGTTTTGCTACTTCATAAATACTGCATTATACATTTCATCAAAATAAAATGACTAAAATGAAACATTCTCATTCTTGCAGTAAAGCCACTCTAGATAGGTAACTTATTTATTAAGGTTTGTGACAAATGAATGGAAAAGTACTCAAGCTAATAATTACAACTAAAACATAAACAGTACTGAAGATGAGATGTAATATTTAACAAAATTGCATAAGAAAAAGTTTTACAGATTCCTATAATTCCTTGTAAGCAGCCCAGTGTCATTGTGAGTTGGGGCAACCATATAAATTTTCTCAATAAATAAAATAAAAATAAATAAATGAAACAGCTGCTCCTTTTCTACTGTGATGATCCATAATTGTTGGCAGAAGTTGGCAGAGCAAATAAGATTAACATTGATACTTGGTATATTCAATAAGTGCAGTAGGAAATGTGTGAGTTTTAATTTCAACTGGGGCATTACTAAATTTGAAAGAATAAGACAATTCAGGTCTTGAAAATTCCTATAGAGTTGCAGCTGTTACAACAACATATTGTTTCCTCAGCTCTGTATGGTGCTGAAATTGAGTCAGATTTTCTATTTCTATATTTCTTAGCTGGATGTTAAAATGTATTATAGTCATTCAAAGATCAATAGTCACTTTAAGATCACCTTTAAACAATGCCTACATTAGTGAAAATTTATTTCCTTGCTTAATTCCTAACTACCATAATTTATTCGGACCAAGATGTCATTCCTGAAACTCTTATTTAGAACATGGCTTATTTAACACTTGACTGCAAGTCATAATTTACTATTTAAAACTTTTTATTTCACAGACCCTTATATACAGAGGTTCTTTATTCAAAAATAAAACTTTGTATAGATCATTTCTGTATGTGTGGAGTGGGTAGATTTTTAAACTGTAAGCTTCCCCCCCCTCCTTTTTGAAATAACATATATTTGGTTGTTCTCTTAATAGCCTTGGAGACAAGTAATCTAGGTTGACATAACAGTTATCCTTGGCCTAAGTATTGCTTGTCCCTCTATTGTCAGTTTAACTTTTTACTCATTCTGTAGGTTTTCTTAAACTTATCAAGAATTCTCCCTGGTTTCATAAAAACATATAATAAAATATTTGTTTAAATGAAATATTCTCTCCAATTTGCTCCAATATTATAAACACCCATTATAAAATTAAAAGGAGCTAATTATTCATTGCTTTTTGATGGAAATTTTGACAGAATTCTCGAAGCCTTTGTCCCCCTGAAATACTTTGCCTTCCTTTCCTAGACATCCAAGCTTGACTTTCAGGGTTCATAAAATACAGTTTGGAGATAATGAGAGAAAGAAAGGATTCCAAATGTTTCTGGCTGATAATATTGATTCCAGGCTTTCTCTCAGAGTAAATTATTTTGGTCATTTGCTCCTGTAGTAATGCTATTCCCTGCTTTCCTGAAAGGCCTGTTGTAGCAGTTTCTTATATGCAATAGCCATCAAATTACAGATCAAAACCAATTACAAGCAAAAAGCAAGCAAACAAAAAAGACACTAATTTCTTTGGCCCCTATTTAGCATCAGCTATGAGGCTTTGTAACAGGTAAGTAGTGTAGGGTTCAAGACCAAATAGATCCAAATTCCTCTACCATATTTCCCAAAGTTGACACCATTTGGAAAAACTTGAGAGTGAATTTAAATTTGTTTTCCATTATATACATTATATACAATGAGAGGTACATGCAGAAGTGCACACACATCTCCCTTTTGCTTTCTTCTTCCTATCTGCCAGGTGTTGGCAGAATATTAGAAGTAAATGAGGCTTTGCTATAAAAATAAATCAAGAAAAAAACATAGGTTTGCTCTGTTACAGACCTATACTATTCCTTTAGTCATTACCAGGTCACCCTGGTCTAAGGTCTCTTTCTCATGAATGCATTAATATTAGTTCCTCTAATCACTGAGTAAGCAGAAAAGTAGGCAAATATAAATTGTGCTATTCTAATAACCAAGTTCTAACCTGCTTCTTCAGCAAAGACTATGGTTAAATATGAGGCATGTTAACAAAAGCAATTGGTGGGTTCCTCTGGCTTTACTCCTTCCCGCCAAAGGCCCCCAGCGAGCAGGAAAATATTCACCAATAAGTGTCATTAAGATGATATGGGGCCCAGACACAGAATGTTTGAGAATAAAGGCCTAGTTCGGGGAGGGGAGGACATGTCTGCAACATCCTAAAATGGCCATTGGGAGAGAGACAGTTCCAGCCTCCAAATAATCTCAGCAACCACATTGTCAATGAGGGATTGTAGATTATTTATATGAAAAATGTGCAAGAAGAGAATGGAGAATTGCCTCTTTAATATCAGAATAGCTGAAGATGAATATAATCTGCAATTATAGTGAACTGGGGAAGACATGAAGGTAATATCATGAGGATATAATGTGTTTTTCCAAAAGTAAGACCTACCCCAAAAATAAACTGTTAAGTCCTCGAAGCGATGGTGAATGAGGAAAACACATTTCTACAGAACAACTCTTTATTGTGCTTTTAGTCAAAACTCCAACAACGAGCAAAGGCACGCAGGCCTTCTTTTATACATCCCAAAATCCCAGACATAATGGCAACATAGTCAGGCACTTTTCGCGTCTTGCGCATGTGCGCAAGGTCGGCGCCACTCAGTCTGGTCCTGGGCAGCTTCTGCAAAGCCCGGGAACCCTTGCAACGTCCCAAGCCTGCATTTGCAGGCTCAGGATATAACACCACGCCCCCTTAGCTTGGAACAATCCTGACACCTTCTTTTGGGAAGAGTGTCACACTTCCTCACAGTCAAGCATGGAAGGGAGTGCCTGAGGTTGCCTCCACCCACAAATTCCTTTCTTTTGTTTGTCAAATAAGGACACCCAAAATCATAAGTAAACCAAAATACATTATTAACTAATGACCTTAAGGGTAGTACCCCTTTTAACTTGACAGCAACTTCACAAAGTCTGAAAGGTATTTGGGAATGCACTTGGCCCTTTGCGACCTCCTTGGACCGGGAGAGCATGCTTGGTCCCTTTTCTCACCCACAAAGCTGGGTGAGCCAGGGCCTTGCTGCCCACTTGCCTCAGGAGACCCTGGTGTTGTTGTCTGACCTACCTGCTCACCTACCAGGCTCAGTAGGTCAGGACTTTGCTGCCCCAAGTACCTGGTTGACCTGCCCATTGGCTAGCTGGCTGGGCCCTCCGAGCCTGAACCAGCATCCCTTGAAGGGGGGGTGGTAGTCCCCAGATCCACAATGGACCTTTCTTGGGAGCACTGTCCCTCGAACCCAAGGTCAGCAGATGGATAGACAGGGGTGTCTGCAGGGCCCCAGTATCCAGTGGACCCCAAGGTCGTGCCTGAAGTGCCAGAATCAGAAGTAGACTCTCTGTTTGCCTCCCTTACAGAGGACTTCCTTCTGGGAGCAATTGCGGAATTTGGCCTGCTCTCATGCTGTGTTGCCAGTTCTCTTGCAGGATGTGAGTTGTGTGGATACCCCCGGTCAGTCTCCCTGTCTGGAGTATTACTAGTTATGGGTGAATAATGTGGCTACCCCCAGTGTGACTCCCTGGCTGGAGTAAGTATGTGTGTGTGTGATGACCCCCTGCCCCATGACTTACTGTTCGGAGCACTTGTGGAACCTTGAGATGTGGGATCAATGACATTGATCCTCAGACTGCACTCTATAGCCTTCCTTCCCCCCCCCCCCACAGAGCAGAGCCAGGAGCGGAAGCGTGAATTCCAGCCTCGTATGCAGCTGATCTATGTGCTGCTGAAGAAAGCGGCCATTTTCCAAGGACACTTCATAGGACAAAAGCCTAGAGACCTTGCAAACCACAGCTGGTACCCAGAGATGACCAGGCCTGTAGTTCCGAATCCAGACCGGATCACCCCCTTGCAGGCCCGTCGGTGCCCATGGATGCAACACCTGAGACGCCACCCAGTCCGGATGCAGCCTGTCCAGCTTAGTAATAAGCCGGCGACCTCAGCGAAGTTCAGCAGGGCTCTTCCCAGTGGCTGTGCAAGGTGTGGTGCGATGTGCAAGAAGAAAGTCTGCTAACCTGTGATGCCAGTCACCATAAGTCAGTCTCTTGAGGGCATCCTTGGTGGTGCGCACCATACGCTCAGCCATTCCATTGGTGGATGGGTGGAAGGGAGCTGAAGTTGCATGGTGGATCATGTTGGCTGAAGAAAAGCCTGGAACTCAGAAGGGGTAAATTGAGGACCGTTATCTGAAACCAGAACATCTGGAAGGGCATGAACTGCAAAAATACTTCTCAGCACCTGGATAGTCTTGGCAGTAGTAGTGGAGGACACAGGAACAACCTCTAGCCACTTGGAATGGCTATCAAAAACAACCAGGAAGAATTGGCCCTGAAAGGGCCCAGCGTAATCTATATGTACCCTAGACCATGGGTTTGAATTTCCTCCCACCTATGAACTGGGGCCTGAGGCATTTCAGGCCAGGACTGTTGGCACACATGGCACCCATGCAATTGGGCCTCGATGGCTTTATCAAGGCCAGGCCACCACAAATGGCTGTGCGCAAGCATTTTCATCCTGACTATCCCAGGGTGTCCCTCATGTAGAGAGTGCAGGACTCTAGTCCTCAATGAGGTTGGGATTAGTACCCTACTTTCCCATAACAGACAACCCTTGAAGGTGGACAACTCATGCCTCCTTTGCCAGAAACTTTGGAACTCAGTATCAGGGCACCTCTCAGGCCATCCTGACAACACCCATGTAAGCACGTGTGTAAGCGTGTGAACAGTGGCAGTTTCTGCAGCCACATCCCTAGCATTGAGGGGAGACTCAGGCATCTCTTGAATGGATAGAATATTAATGGCTGGAGCAGGATCAGGCTCCAGTGTTGTCAGGGGTAATCTACTCAGAGCATCAGCATGACCCATTTCCTTTCCAGGTTTGTGAATTAAGGAGTACTCATATGCTGATAGGAAAATGGACCAACACAGCATATGAGGAGAAAGAATATGTGGTGTCTGTTTGGTCATGGTAAACAACCCCAGCAGTGGCTTATGGTCAGTGTAGACCGTGAAGTGGCAGCCGTATATGAAATCATGAAACTTCTTAATGCCAGCCACAATGGCCAGCGTTTCCCTGTCAATCTGAGTGTAATTTCACTCAGCAGGAGACAGGGTTCTGGAATAATAAGCCACAGGGACCGGTGTGCCATCAGCCATCAGATGGCTCAGAACTGCCCCCACTTCATCAGGCAATACAAACAGGTAGTTGCTCATTGAAGTGAGCTAGTACAGCATTAGAAGTAAGTAAGGCTTTAACCTCATTGAAACTTTTTTCATGGACCCTAGTCCACTGCCAACAGGCTTGTTTGTGTAGAGCCTGTGCAAGGGTTCAGCTATAGCAGCTTTATTTGGCAGAAATGCATGGTAAAAGTTTAATAGCCCCAAAAAAGCTTGTAGTTCCCCTTTAGACTTAGGGCTTGGAGCCT
Organism: Crotalus tigris; assembly: GCF_016545835.1. Classification (NCBI taxonomy): domain Eukaryota; kingdom Metazoa; phylum Chordata; class Lepidosauria; order Squamata; family Viperidae; genus Crotalus; species Crotalus tigris. Next base: position 953,844 of record NW_024096634.1, on the reverse strand, counting down.
GCTGAATGGCCTTCAATTTAGCTTCAGAAGGGTGAATGCCTTGAGCATCTATCCTGAATCCCAAAAAGGGAGTAGAATTGACTGCTATCTTACACTTGTCCTTTTTTAACTTAAGGCCTGCTCTCCTAAAACGAAGCAAGACAGCCCTTAATCTCTCTGCCAAGTTTTGAGATGATTCCCCTGCAATGAGGACATCATCAAAATATGGGCAGACTCCAGGAATACCCCTCAGTGTGTTCTCCATGATACTTTGGAATATTCACATTCATCCCAAATTGCAATCTCTTTACTTTAAAAGCTCCTTTATGGGTTACAATTGTCTGAGCCTCAGCAGCTGCCTCATCAACAGGCAACTGTTGATAGGCCTGTGCCAGGTCAAGCTTCGCAAAAATGCCCCCCCCCCCCCCAGGGAAGCCAGAATGTGACTTACTATAGGTACTGGATAAGCATATTGCTGCAGTGCCTTGTTTAGTGTGCACTTGTAGTCTGCACATATAAGAATGTCCCCATTAGCCTTTAGAGGCGTTACTATGGGAGTTTCCCAAGGACTAGAATCTACAGTTTCTAAGATGCCCTGCTGGAGCAATTTGTCCAGTTCAGCATCAATCTTGCCCTTGAGGGCAAAATGTACCCTCCTAGGCTTAACCCTAATGGCTGTTATGGAAGGATCTAATCGTAATGAAACTGGAGGCCCCTTATAGGATCCAAGGTCAGAACTAAACACATCTGCAAATTTCTTGCAGACTTCCGCAAGACTTAATGTTTGCAAATGGTGCAGCCCCGTGACCTGGATTCCCAGAGCCTCAAACCAATCAAGTCCAATAAGAGTCGTACGTTCACCCCCAACAACCAACACATCTAAGGGACCCTCAAAATCCTTGTACTGTACCTTAAGGGTGGCCTCCCCCTTAACACACACCTTAGAATTCTGAAAGTCTGTGAGTATCACGTTGGATGGCCTGAGTTTCACTCGAAGGCCACTGCTGCTACAAATCTTCCTGAATGTGTTGAGGGAAATTATGGAGAGAGTGGACCCAGTGTCCGATTCCATGGATAAGGGAACCCCATGCAACCTTACTTTAAGGGACAGCTTCTTCTTTAGGAGTTTATGTGTGCCTGTCCTTAGAATACTTCTGCGTGTTGCGCAGAAACCCACCCTATTTTGGCTGGGGACCCTGGTACCTTTCAGATGCAATTCTTCTCTAGGTTGTACCTTCTGACGACCCAAACAGACAGATGCGATGTGGCCTTGCCTGCTGCATGCCCTGCAAATGGCAGAACGAAACCGGCAGTCTGCTCTTTTGTGGCGTCCTCCGCACCTAAAGCATTGGAGAGCTGTTGAAGCCTTTTCTGTGCATTCCTTCTGTCTCCTTCCGGCTGCCTGTTAAAGCTTATCCACCTCATCTTCAGGAACTTCCTCCGATTTTTCTTGCACGTTCTCCAGGTGGACAGCGATGGTCTCTGGAGAGCTTCTGGTGGGCTGCATAGTCTTTACTGCCTCACTTGCTGCTTCCTCTGCTGTAACCTCTCGCAGAGCATCTTGGAAAGAAACATCTTCTTTAGTGAAGATATTTTGCTGTAAGGCTCTATTCCTTAACCCACACACAAAACAATCGCGCAGACTTTTCTCCAAATCTTTAAACTCACATGGTCCAGCTGCTTGCCTCAAAGTCACGATAAAGTGTTTAGCAGATTTGCCTGCCCTCTGATCCCTTTGTTCAAACGTGTGCCTCCAAGCAATGACAGACATCTTGGGCTGGAAATACTCTTTCAGAAGTTTCTTGAGATCTGTGTACGTTACTGCTTCCAGAGAGGCAAGGGCCACTAGATTTTTGGCAATCTCAAAAGCTTCCTGTCCACAGTTGCACAACAAGGTGGCAGCCTTCAAGCCATCTTCTTGAATTTGGTTGACTCTGAAATAGTTCTCCACCCTTGCAAAGTATGATTCCCATCTTTCTGGGTGTGAGACGTTGAACTCTGATAAGCAGCCGATCTTCGCCATTGTAGCTTGCGCTTCACCACTCACTTCTTCCAGGGAAACGGTCTTTCAGCCAAACTCACCCTCCAGCAACGCTGTACTGGCAGGATGGATGCTGACTTTAACGCTGTTTTCCCTCTTCAGGACTTTTTGGGGTGAGTCTTAAAGCTTCCTTCTTGTGAAGGATCCCACCCTCGTCGCCAGTGTTAAGTCCTCGAGGCGATGGCAAATGAGGAAGACACATTTCTACAGAACAACTCTTTATTGTGCTTTTAGTCAAAACTCCAACAACAAGCAAAGGCATGCAGGCCTCCTTTTATACATCCCAAAACCCTGGACATAATGGCAACATAGTCAGGCACTTTTTGTGCCTTGCGTATGCGTGGAAGGTCGGCGCCACTCAGTCTGATCCTGGGCAGCTTCTGCAAAGCCCGGGAACCCTTGCAACATCCCTGGCCTGCATTTGCAGGCTCAGGACACAACATAAACCTATCTTGATTTTTTGGGTGGGGGGGCCTAATATAAGCCCTATTCCAAAAATAAGCCCTAGTTTTGGGGTGAGGTGCACCTTTAAAAATCAAGCTAGGGCGGCAGAGAGGAGCTTCCCCATGTGCCTCACACCTGCTTACCGTTGCAGCCAGGCCTCTCCTTGCTGACCCACTTCTTCTGCAAAGTCCCCTGCATTTCACAGTAAGGCCTTTCCAAAAGGCCTCTGCAGCCAAGAACCAAGCTATGAGTTCAATCCATAGCTCGCTTCTGCAAGGCCTCTGCAGCCAAGAACCAAGGTATGAATTGAATCCATTGCTTGGTTATCCACTGCAGAGGCCTTCCGAAAAGGCCTGATTACAAAATGCTGGCCCAGGCTCTATTCTAAGCTACAGAATGAAGCTGTTGCTTTGGCCACAGAAGAAGTGGGCTGGCTGGATGGGGTTGTCAGTGCCGGAGGTGAGTAGAAAAGACCCCCCCCCCAAAAGACCTGGTGCCTCTTTTGGAGGAACAAAAATAAGACCAGGTCTTATTTTCAGGAAACATGGTAGACTTCAAAAGCAATTATCCTGTCTTCAAGCTATGTTTAATACAAGGGCAATTTGGAAATAAACCTCCATTTGGTTATCAATGACAGACACTCGCAGATACAGATCTTTTATTATACACATTAGAAAGCTACAACATTACATTACTTTTCAACATAATCGCCATTCAAATTGAGGCACTTGTCATAACATCTTACAAGGTTTGAAATTCTTTAGTAGTAGTTGCTCAGCGCCAAATCTGGACTATGGGTGGGGGTGATCAAAAACATCCCAACAGAACTGCTTCAAAAGTTCTTGGGTATGTGGGCAAGCATTATCATGAACCAACACCACACCAAGTGGTGCCATAGAAAATCCCGTCAAATGTAAAGATGCTAAAGGAGTACTGCTAGTGAAGTTCATGGAACATGGTTCAACCATCAACTCAGAAGTCTACTGTGAAACTTTATGAAAACTCAGATGAGCCATCCATAACAAGCATCGGGGCATGCTGCCTTCTGCTGTGGTATTGGTTCATGATAATGCTCACTCGCACACCACTAGATGCACCCAAGAACCTTTGAAGCAGTTACATTGGGGTCTAGCCATAATATTTGTCTCTACAATTGCACTGATGCCTGGTCTTTATAGTATAACAAATAGAAAGCTATGTGGATGATTTAATGTATTGCACTGATTTCTTCATTTTATTAGGACATCTTTAGACTTCTTGTAACTGAGTTTCACCTCTCTCCATTTCTCTATTGCATGCTTCTTTTTGCTAGTATCCCGAAACATATTGATTGCTTATTTTTCAAATTTTCCACTTTCATTATCACAATTTGTATATACAAAAAGGCTATGTACAATATATATTTCAAACATCTATATCAGTGATGGTGAACCTTTTAGAGACCAAGTGCCAAACTGCAACCCAAAACCCATTTATTTATCGCTGGGTGCTGGGTGGGCATGGCCGACTAAGTGTGCATGGCTGCAGTAGTCATGGCCAACTGGGTGGCTGCGGCTGTGGTGGGTGTGACCACCTCGATCATGCTTGTGGAGAGGGACACTTGTGGGGGCTGGGCAGGGTTAGGGGAGATCCAGGGAGTCTCTGGTGGGTGGGCCAGTGGGCCAGAGGCTCATCCTGTGGGGTGAAGAGAGGTGAGACAGGATGAGTGTGCCAATTGCAAGGCAAGGCAGGGGCCCCCACACAAAAAGGCCAGCAAGCACGTGTAGGCCAATGATGTCCATCAGCAGCCATAGCCCGCTGACTGTCCTGCATCATGGGCAGAGTACACCCCATCGGCGTGGGCGGAGACAGCCCCAGAATGGCCGGAAAGGAGCCCACATTTGGTGACGGCCCTGTTAACATAGTGGCTCTGATAGGGGAGGTGGCTGCTGCTCCTCTTGCTGCTCCGAGCCCCTTGATTTGCCAACCACTCAGGGAAGCAAGAGGCAGTGGCAGTGATTCCTGCATCACCAAGCCCGGTCGGCAGCAGATATGGAAGCGAAGCTGTGCCGTCAATCCTTGTGCTGGTGGAGGCAGCGGCAGGGGAAGGTGAACTGTGGCGCATGCCCACCCCTCCCTGCTGCCACCACAGATCATCCCGCATGCACATCCATAAGACGATGTGAGGCAGCAGCAGCAAAGGATGGGTGCATGCCAGATCCCGCCTTCCCTCACAGCCACCACCCCCACCAGCATGAGGATGGGCAGCACAGCTTCACTTCCAGATCTGCTGCCTGACACCATCAGCCCCCGCACACAAAAGCCAGTGAGCGCATGGGGGCCGATGGTGTCCGTCAGCAGCCACAGCATGCTGGCTGTCCTGCATAATGCCGAACTGGCCATGGAGCCCCATAGGTACAGGCGGAGATGGCCCTGGGATGACCGGAAGGAAGCCCTTGCCCAGCCTGGGCCCATCCACTTGATGGTTCTGACAGGGGTGGCTTCTGCTGCTGCTCTGACTGGTCAACCATGCAGGGAAGCAGGAGGGGCAGCTGATGCACGAGATCTGCTGCCTCGCCAAGCTGCCAGCAAGAGCTGAGGCAGCTCCAGGCCCCTGGCTGCCCCTCCACCTCCTCCTGCTTCCCTGCGTGGTTGACCGGTCAGAGCAGCAGCAGAAGCCATCCCAGTCAGAGCCATCAAGTGGATGGGCCCAGGCTGGGCAAAGGCTTCCTTCCAGTTTTCCTGGGGCCATCTCCATCCGTGCCAATGGGGCTGCACTGTGGAAGGGAAATGGCAGCTCTGAGGCCCCCCTACCGGCCACTCCCCCGAGCCCCTGCCCAATGGCCCTTCTAGGCAATCCTATGTGACCACAGTGTGGATGAAAGACTTTGCCGGCAGGAAGATGGCTTTCCTCCATGGAGGCATCCCAGCCTCCCACTCCTCCAGCCAGACCCCTTCGCCTTTCTCCATCCAGGACCTGATGACCCCCACCCTCCTGCACCCACCCCAGCTGACCTCCCAAGTAGCTCAGCCCAACCAAGAGGGAGGGAAGGCAAGGCAGAGAACTGGTTGTTAAATGATTTGAAACCCATCACTTGTCACTTCCAAAGGCCGCTCACTCACTCTTCCACCAAAACTGCTCCTTTTTATAGGTTCCCTCACCCTGCCCAGCTCTCGCAGCTGTCCCCGAACTCTGCATGCGTGGAGAGGGAGAGGGGAGGAGCCTGGCCCTGCGTCCGTCTGTCGGTGGCAATGGCGCTCGTGCCCACAGAGATGTCTCTGCATGCCGCCACCATGGTCATAGAGTGTCCAAAAGATCTGCTACCAATGATGATAATGGAGACACTCTGGAAAGCTACTAGAGGTTGTTGCCTGTGGTTGGTTGGGGGCAGGGCAATGGTTTTAAATTCCAAATGCAAGCATTTGTGTCTTGCATTTAAACTCAGATTTTTCCATTGCTCAGTAATCATGCCTATTGAAAATAAACAGTATTTAAAGTAAACATTAAATGCAGAGTGAAAAGGACAGAAAGAAAAGGAAAAATAAACAACTTCCCTACATAAGAAGACCTCCCATACAGTATGGTGCAGCTGGTTCAGATGTCCAAACTCTGGTTGCACTGGCCAAAAATCCACAGTTAACAGCTCATCTGTAGTCTATTTCCCAACACTAGTAGTTATATATACAATGTGAGCCATCTGTTTATTACACAAATGCCTTTTTAAAAAAATATCATTGATTAGGTGTGATATGTGAATAGGGATGAAAGTAGGAGCTCTAGAAAGACTATATCTCACCAAAGAATAGGTTGCTAATGAGAAGCCCAAAGGGTTGAAAGTGGTGTAGTTTCTGCCTGAAACAAAACTTGTTTTAATGAAGCAAATCCTTTATTCTGCTTTCTTTGGCAAACAAAACTTTTCTCCCCTTCCCTGCTTTCCACACATTGCTTTAAATCTATTCCACCTTCACTGCTTTCAACATCTTTCTTTTAAGGTTTTAAAGTTGTGTTAATAAGATGTCTTGCAGCCACTGAAGTGTGAGGAAACATTCTTGGAAAGAAAGGAATGTATAATCACCTTGAGACTTTAGCTGTGGTCTCAAAGCACCTGGCAAGCAAGAAATTACTGTATCAGTCATTAGAATTATTTTGACCTGACAGCCAGGCAGACAGTAAACATTAGATCAAATGAGTGATCTAATGATATCTTACAAACGTGTGTCATTTTGAAACCCCCAGAATGAAATAGATCTATTCATTGAAATGCTGCTGTAAATTTAAGCAATGCTTTTTCTAGACTGTAAGTTCAAGTCTGGAATTTTTCATTTGGTTGGGTTTATTTTTTCTTTAAGAGTCAGTAAAAATGCAAACATTTCTTCAGAAACAATTCAGAAGTGGGGGGGGGGGCGCTCAGGAAACACAAGACTGACAGATACATCCATGAAGGGTGTTTTTAGTGCTTGTTCTAATTCTTGTGCTTTCAGTCAGGATTTCTGAAATAAAATAAACTGTTTGTATGAAAGTCTTATCTTCTTCAACAGGCATAAAGCAGGTAAATATATATTTTGCCCAGTGATGGGATTCAAATATGTGAACAACCAGTTCTCTGTGTGGATGCTGCTTCTAGAAGTCCATTCTGGGCCTGGGCAACAAAAAAATAGCTACCGGTTCTGCTGAAGTAATGCGAACCCGCTGAATCCCACCACCGGTTTTGCCCCAACCTGATCTAACTTCTCTGATGTGAAAAAACACTTATAAAACCTGAAAACTGTAGTTCCTAACTATCTTTATTGGGTGAGTTTGGATGTGCATTCCAGACATATATTGTCTGTGCATGAGAGTGGTTTCCACATTAAAGGGGGAAAATAGATAAACCATCTTCTTGGTCCATATGTATTAAATAATTTTATTGCATCAAGCCAGTGGCAAAAGGACTAATGAACATAAGTTGCCAAACATTTTCCAAACTGCAAAGCTAATGTTAACATCTGTAATACTCATAATATTAATGGATTTTTTTTAGTGTTTTGATATATAACAAAGATAAACTTCTGTTTAACTTCTAAAAAAAAGTATTCTGTTCAAATGCAAAGAGTGTTCCTTATGGAAATATATGCTAAAGTGTTATAATTATTTGTTATATTATTCATCTTGGAATTAACAAATAGATCCAATCCATCTATTTTGTTTGAAAAATGCTCACAGGTGAGATTAATGGATAAAAAGCAGACCTTATTTAAAATTTTATTAATACACCCCTGAAGTACACAAATGTAAACCTGGCAATTTACAGATATCTTGGATTCCAGACACATTTTTTTTCTCCCTATTAAATAAAGCTGTAGTTAGCATGGGCAGATGTATCTTGCACATTGTTACATTTTTTGATGCTTTTTGACATGTTATTATGTTATTTTGTCATTTATCTACATTTTTATGAAATTGTATTAAGAAACCAATTGAGTTTGGCATTCAATTGTAACTAGTCTGCCCTTGTAAATCATGTGATTCATACATCAGATTGAAAAGAAAGAAGGGGAGAGAAAAACAAAGTTGGCTTTTCCAGGCCCATACAACTCATAATTGTCATGGCAACGCAGCCAGAATTAATGATATAATCTAGGCATTGCTGCATTTTCCTTTTGAATGCATATTTATGTGCGTGGTGTCATACATTGTACACTTGATACTGCCAACAAAGAGATACGGGAACATCTGCAAAATACATCACCCAATGAGTGAGGAAAGATGAATAAAAAGGCTGTTGCAAATTAAAGGACTTTAGTAACGACTGAAACAAGGCAGTATGATAAGGAGAACTGGAAACTTTGCAAACCTGTCCAAAATATAGATGCTCTTTGTAGATCTGGATTGGGAAGCTGCAGCTCATGGCCGTCAAGCACAACCTTTTGCTAAATTTCAAAGATCCAGTAACCCTTCTGAGAACTCTTCCCATTCTGCCTGATTGCCTTGTGTCCGTGGTTGGCACTCCTGCAGTACATTGTTCTTTTGTGTGCAATAGGATTGCTTTAAGAAGAAGCAAACAGCAGAATGTGCTCATTATCTTTTCTTATGTGCCAGCCAGAAATCTACAAAGATGAGTTGGACTCTCATCTCAGAATCTGTAGGGAAGGGAAGCACTTAGATTAAAACTCCAACCATCCATCAAATGCAGAAACAACCCTCCACCATTCTTTTTGCAGCTGTGCACCACTGGTTCTACAACACAGATAATGTTATTGGCAAGAAAATTGTACCCTCATTGACTGCAGTAAACTGATTTCACATCTATCCACCTCATTATTGGAATAAACACAGAGGGCATGTGAACTAATGTAACTATCTCCTTATAATCTTCTCAGTGCGATATCTTTTAGAAACAGCTGTTAGTATGGTGGTGATAATCTGTTTCAGCTTGTAGACTGATAATATTAAAACTGTATGAATACTTTCTTCTTTTTAAATGTGCAAGTATAAACTTTCTTATTTCCAATCTATTTCAGGAATCAATAATGTGGCACTGTAAGCAACATAATTTATGTAAGCTCTGGAGGTTTAAAACTTTGTATTTGATTTCCACCTTTGAACTCTATCCTCAATTGTTAATTATCTATAGTTGCAAAAAGGCAGAAAGGAATAGAAAGAAGCAGAATTGTTTTCTGAATAAATATAGTCATAATATGATATCAACATAGCTGAATGTCACATTTGATTATATATATATATGGGCTTTAAATTCTGCTTTGTGTTTTTTGCCTCCAAGTAATCATACTAAGAATTATAAATGAAAAAAATGAAAGTCAATGCAACCAGGAAACAACAGGAAAAAAGGTGGGGTATGAAAAAGAAAAAAAAAATAGAAAGAGAAAACGTCTATGGAGATTCTCAGTCATCCAGGTCATGATTGTCCCAAAAATGCTTTTTCAAAAGGCAACTAGACTTACTTTGTTTTTTGTTTTTCTTTGAAAACATTTCGCTTCTCCTCCAAGAACTGTTCAGAACCAAAGAAGGTTCCTGAAAGAGAAGTGAAATATCTCTAATGGTGGTGGTGGGGAAACAAGAAAATCCAGTTGCTTTTTGAAAAAGCACCTTTAGAAAGAGAAAAAGAAAAGAAAAAACTTCCCTCTTCACAATTCTGAAAAAAATAGTGGTGGGTAAAATACAGTGTATTTTGTAAGTAAGTGATTAAAGTATTAGAACATCTAGAGGTTAGATTCAGAGGAGGAAACAGATTGTCCTGTTCCTTGAAATGCAAATTCAGATTGTAGTAACTTTAGTTATCCCCAGAATTTGGTAATTTGTTACAAATGTTGATCAGTAAGACATGCAAATTGATAGGAAACAATAATTTTGATATTTTACAGAGAACTAAAAAAAAATTGAAGAAATGAAAACAATGACTGAATACAAAGATAAAGAAAAAGTGGAGACCCTACCTTTAAAAACAACACTAGGGGATTTTGGCTTGCTATTTCAACAAGAACTTTAACAAACAAGATACGACAAGCCAGGAGTCAACAGAGGAGATGTAAGATTTATGAAGATCTAATACAATTGGAAGGAAGCACTTAAAATTATGGAAAATTATTATGAAAAAATTGACATAAAAGATCGGAGATCTGGGATATACTAGAAAGCTAATTTAATTTGGGAAAGAGTTATCCTTTTTGTAATTAGAAAGATAAATGCCATGGATATAGAAAATATTAGTTACAGTCCCAAGATATGTTTACTGTCATTATTTTACAAGACAACTCATAGACCTGAAAACATAACTACTCAGTGCATGATGAATGTTGAAATGTTGGCTATAGCAGAACTTTTGAAAATTTTGGAAAAAAATAGAGTGCCCATCATCTGATCTCTAGTCTGAAAAAATATGAAAATTGTTATGAAAAAATTGACATATAAAAGATGGAAGATGTTGGGATATACTAGAACACTTTAATTTAATTTGAGAAAGTGTTATCCTTTTTGCAAAACATAATAGGCCAATTTTTTTCTGCTTATCCCATATATTCAAAAATTGCTGCTGGAGTCTTGATTAATGGAATTTTGTGGGAGGTAACTATTCTTACCCGAGATTTCATAACACTTTGATTATCTCAAATGAGCTTTTATATAAGATTTGGTCTCCTCAGTGTTGTTTTTACAATCACACAAATTCACTGACTTTTTAAAAACTCTTAGTCAGTGATAAGCAATCAAGGAGATGGAAAAAGGCTGAGCCCTGGTCTGTTTCATTATGTGCCAAAAAAACCATAATGTTGGTATAAAATCTGGCAAGCTGCTCCTGGGAGGTTCTGAGATGTCCATCTGTCAGCCTTCCCAGGTAGATTAGACAGGAAACAAGACCATATGAACTATTTCTTTATTAAGAAGGCATTACATTACAATACATTAATAGAGTCTGAAAGTACAAATCTCCTGCCATCTCCTTTATAGCTCTAAAACTTGGAGGAGGGGTGCCTTCTGAGCCTCTTTTTCTGTCCATTGGGTAGTTATGAACTCTGCCCTCTCTTATGTGATCATTCTCTAGGCAGCATCTCTGCTTCCCATTTCCCAAGGTCATGCACACATACCATTACACCATCTGATAGACAATGTGTAACTAAATGACAGGATGGCAGGATATTTCACTATTGTTACAGCAATAATGGCAGGATATGAAATCCCTGTTGGAGATTCATAAAGCTATTGGCAAAATTATTATTAAAAAGTTGGTGGAAGCTTTTAATGCATTTAATATAAGCTCTTTTTTCTCCAAAGTTTTAAACCTGTTTGTTATTACTTCTAAATGTCACTGAAAAATATCTCCCCACTTTTGTAAAGGACACACAGCTCCATGAAAATTGGCAAGAGTATATTTAACCAGACACCAATAAAAATATTGCTCAAGAGATCAAGGAATTCCAGGAGTTGAGAAACAAGAGAAGTGGTTTTTTTTATTCATAAATGTTCATTTGGAAAGATGCTATAAATGGAAAAAAATGCACACAGCACAAAGTTACAGCACCTTCTAAACCAGACATGTCAAACTTGCGACGTCACACGACCTCGCGCAATGTATCAGAGCCTTTTTCGCCATTGCTGCAATGGGGTGGGTGCGGTTTCCTGATGATGCATCTGGCCCGTGGGCCAGAAGTTTGACACCCCTGTTCTAAACCAAGGAAATTGAAAAACCAGTACTAATTTAACATGTTCAGTGATGGGTCAGAGTAACAATATATAATGTGCACCTAGAAAGTTGGATTCTTGTACTAACATCTTATTATTTAAAAATGAGTACACCTTGTCATTTTTGAAATTTAAACCTTGTAAGCAGGCAGTAGCAAATTCTTCTGACACAATAAAAATCCATACAATTATACTATTTCTTTTGTTTTGTATACTATTTTCTGTCAAGCGCGAATAACCAGACCCATGCAGAGTTCACATGCAGAGTTCAAGCTAACTATTTTGTTATATTCTGCCTATAATACAGGAGAAGGGATTCAGGGAAGGACTTATTCTAGCCCTTTTACAGTTTGCAGTGACTAGCTCTAAACTGGCTTTGCACTTGATCCCTACTCCCTGCCAATCTGGGTGCTTCCCAACATATTCTTACTCCGTTATAAAAGCTGTGACTTCTGTTTGGTTTTGAATCTTTTAATAATATCTAGAAGATCTTTATTGCAAAAGTTGCTCTTTGACCAATGGCTGATAATACAAATTTGGATTTGTATTATTTTAAAAACAGGAGTTATTTCAATTATTTATCTTTCATGGCTATTTAATATGACCATCTTTTTAAGCGAAGAGATGGAAAATATAGTTAAGTCTAATGTATAAATCAAGTAAATAAATAAATATATAATCTTCCTCCTGCATCACGTAGTCTTATGTGATAAGTACATCCAATGAAAACATGAAATATGGTACTAACTCTGGAGCTAGAACAGGACAAGAAGGCTCTGTGAATAAAACAGAGCAAGGCTGTGGGTGAAGGATATGGAAAAGTGTCATGATTTGATTAAGAAGGAACATTGAACCTGGTAGGAACCTTAGGAGACTAGAGAATGATTTGTTTGTTAATATACATTACCAAATAAAATTGTTTAAGCCTGTGTTTTCTCATGATTCAGGTAATTCTTTAGAAAAGTGTACAATAGATTTGGAAAAAACATATAAGAAAAATAAAATATAGTAATAGCATTGATTAAAAAATCATAACATGAAAGCTTTTGTATGCATTAAAATTCTTATCTGGAGTATTTATTATGCAAAAAGACAAAAACAAACAAAATATCCCAAAGTCAAGAAGGAATGCAAGACATACAGCAAGGTTTCCTCATTGTTGACAAGTGATTTTCTGACAGGTGGAAGAAAGGAATGGGGAGGGGGATTGACAAAGTGAATAGCCATTACATTAACATTATTCAGTGAAAGTCACTGAAACTCTTTGGGTTATCTCAATGACATCCAATGTACAGTAATCAATTCTGAATTTTGGAATACACGTCTTAATTGTTTTTGAGAGGGACTAGGGAACTTTGCCCATTATTTTGATCTTTCTAAAATGCTTTCAAGGAACTGTTGGATTCATACACATTTAAATTGTCTGTCTTCATAGTTAAGTATGGAAAGGAAGTTAGGGAAAATACAATAAACATCCATTCCTGTTATTTGTACAGATTATAAAGTGCTAAGACTTTATGATTAATTTATTCATTTAAGCATTTCTTTGTTTGATCTGTTTATGCAACAAGTGTACCGTATATTCCGGCGTATAAGACGACTGGGCATATAAGACGACCCCCAACTTTTGAGAAGATTTTCAGGGTTTAGAAAGTCATCTTATACGCTGGAAAATACGGTACAATATTGAATTTATGTTTATAGATGAACACAATAGGAGCTCCATTCCTTTGCTGCTAGAAAGCGAGTGTTGCCCACCACTGCTTCCCTAATGCTTCAGCTGGTATTTTTTTCCCCATATATTTTATTGATTTTTTAAAACATAAATCACTTAATAGTTGGTAAACAGTGTGTTTGCTGGGTTTACATTTGTAAAGAAAAATCATTAACAATTGGTTTCTATAATCTATAATCCACATAGTACATTTAGTTGATTTCCCCTTTTCCCCAAAATGTCTTCTTTGCAAACCTTGAAATAATATAGTTCTTATTATTTTGATAAAATATATTTAATCTTTAAATATTCCATTTAATGTGCCTAGTCATCTAATCCTTTAGGTCTTATTCAAAACATTTTTTTCTTTTTTATAAATTTCCCTAAATTCAGACACATTTAATTATCTAAAACATTTACTTCATCTAGGCCATTTCAGCAGTATTATATTACTTATATCAAGAAATAAAATAAAAGGGGGGGGGAAGCATACAGTATTATTTAAGGAATTCATCTCTCTTAGAATGACATATGTATTCAGAATCTTTTCTGTTTCTTTAACCATATTCAAACAAATGTTTCTTTTTTAAATATTCTCTCTGGTAGATCCCATCATCTATTTTCTTAATTTTCACTTTGATCTTTTTCCTTTGACCTGTATCTTTCTTAATCAATTGATTTGCTGAATCAAAATTTTTTTCCATATATTCATGACTGCTGTTATAGGTATAAGAAGTAAATCGAATGTTTCTTTTTTTTGTAGATGTAATGTCCTTAATTTATATAGCTTACTGTTTTCTACTATTTAATTGCTTTTCCTGAAAAAGAATAAAGTGATGGGCGATGTAGAAAAATGGGATTTTTGAATGCTTTGTCCTGCTGGCTGTGGAATTCTGGGAGTTGAAGTCCACATGCCTTAAAATTGTCAAGGTTGAGAAACACTGTGTTAGTGCTTATTTCTGTAAAAAAAATAGGGCTGGCCACTAGGGGGCAGATTGGTTTTAAATTCAGAGAACAGCTACCCGGCGTATAAGACGACCCCGGACTTTTGAGAAGATTTTCAGGGTTTAGAAAGTCGTCTTATACGCCAGAAAATATGGTAATTCAGATGACCCAAGTCCAGGTTTTTGAAAGAAATAGAAAGATGGCTGTAGTATCACTTTTCTTTTGACTGACTAAATCTGTTAAAGCTACTGACTCAGTATTTTAAAATAAGACAAATGAAACCGAGTCACAGATTAAAATTTTTGAGGCCACCCTCCTGGACCTATTTATTAAAAAAACCCAGAAAAATTGCTTTTAGTTCACATTTTGGAAATATTGAGTAATTTTATAAATGAATAAAGCTACAACATGTTTCAGAATGATACAATGTATTTAAATGAGTCATTTTTATAATGTTTTATTGATTTTCTAATTTTACATTTAAGTATTTAAAAAGCAAGGTGGCAGCTGAGTTAATCAATAATTTAATGACATACAAGTCTCAAACTGCCACATTAAATATTTCCTCTCTTTTCCCCTTAGTATTTACTTAGTATTTAGTTTAAACTAATACAATTCTTATTATATCAATTAAATAAAAATAACATTTTTACATTTATCAATAATTTTTAGCTTATACATATCCTGGTTATTTTAACATTCAGTCTTTATAGACAATCAATGTCCTAATTAGTTTTTCCCAATTTTTAGTTTCCCATTACTATTTAAATTTAACATTTAATGTTTATAATTTCCAAGTTTTAAGTAACCAAACTTCCCTTTATCACAATTCATCACAAAGTCTAATATTCAGGATCTACGTCTTATGTATTTGAATATATTCTATTTCTCACCATCTTACATCATCTAATTAATAATACAGTATAACATTCTTATTTTCTATTAATTTCCAAATGTATTGAATTTAGTAACCAAAATTTCTCTTGTTTCAACATCAAATACTTCCTCTCTTTTTCTCTTAATGTCTACTATCTCATATTTAAGCTAGTACAGTTCTTATTATATCAGCTAAGTAAAAATGTTTATTACATTTATCAATAGATTTTTAAATCTATATATATATATTAATTACTTTTACATTCAACCTTTATAAACAAATCAATATTCAAATTTAACTTTTAATATTTATACATCCAAGTTTTAAATGACCAAAGTTTTCTTTATCTCAGTTCATAACAAAATCTAGTATTCAAAGTACACATCTTATCTATTTGAGTATATTCTATTTTAATCCTCGTTCATAAGTCAAAACCCTAATTTTCTTCAGCCTTATTCTAGCTTTCTTTCTTTGCCAACTCGCCTTCCATATCCGTGCTTTTAAGTTATCAAGTAGATCTCCCTCTGTTATTATATATATTGTTTGAGATAAAAGAGGCCATCCAATCACCATTTTTTTGGAAGGGCTAACAAATCATCTCTCTATTTTTCCATCTCAACGTAGTTATCCTGAAATGTTTATCTTCCCTTCCCTTCTTCTTGATCCTCAGGTTTCTTCTGGTTTATATAGAAAGTCTTTTCCATTTTCAGTGTTGTCAGTCCCTTTTCTGGGTTTTCCATTAACTGTGATTGTTGATCAGTTGAATCTTCTATCATAGCATTTGATTGTTCCATTTCTATTATATTTTGTGTAGTGATTCTTTAGTTGTAATCAAAGTTTGGGTTCGTATATCTAGACTGACATCTTGTTCTTTTCTGTAGCTTCTTATTTCATCAGAAACTATAAGAATAGTTTCATAAATTGCTTTCAATATAAAGAGAATTTGTTCCTGATCTTCATCCATGTTCTCTTAGTAGTGTGAAAGACAGAGCTCGCCTTCCAGCATCCACATCAGCTGCATTGGCAAACCGGATGTCCTAAATGAATCATTTTGTGCATGTGTCATAATGCATATATAACCTTTTTTTTCCACTTGGTAGTATTTACAGATTCTTCCAGGAAATGAAGGGCTAGAAGTGATATATGAAGCACCATTGGAATAAGACAAGGAGTGAATGTGACAGAGCCATAGCTGAACATGTTGTTGTTGTTAATTGCGAAGTTGTGTCTGACCCATCGCGACCCCATGGACAATGTTCCTCCAGGTCTTCCTGTCCTCTACCATCTTCTGGAGTCCATTTAAGTTCACACCTGCTGCTTCGGTGACTCCATCCAGCCATCTCATTCTCTGTCGTCCCCTTCTTCTATTGCCCTCAATCTTTCCCAGCATTAGGCCCTTTTCCAGTGAGTCCTTCATTCTCATTAGGTGGTCAAAGTATTTGAATTTCAACTTCAGGATCTGGCCTTCTAAAGAGCAGTCGGGGTTGATCTCTTCTAGGACTGACCGGTTTGAACGCCTTGCAGCTGAACATACATTGTAGTAAAAAGGGTTATAAAATTGTTACTCCTCTGCTCTTGTTGTATCTATGAATAGGCACCCAACAGCCTTGTTTAGAGTGACCCACTTCCTGTTATCTGGGATGCAAGGCAACCTGCAGGGCTACAGTGAAGAGTTTTCACATTGTTTGGCAACTGGGTGCTTGGATTTACTCCATCTCTGACTATGCCAGTCCAGATGAGTTACTTGGGGAACAATCCTAGGAGATTAATTGAATTGAGATCTATTCTGTAATTCTATAATTCCTAAGATTATGGATAAGGTCCTTAGGTCTGTTACATCCTAGCGCCTCCTGAATTGTTAGGGTGGCTGGGAGGTGACCAAATGGATGGGTCCATGCAGCATTATCAGTGTCTTCAAGGGAAGAAGGGTATGCTCACTTCTCAAGATATTGCTACTTTGTCCCTATATTCTAAACAAAAATTATCCAGTTTCCAATCTTATCTTTTTGGGAAAATTATGGAGAAGGTAGTTAGATAGCAACAACAAAGGATCATCTTGGAGAGTTTACATTAATATAATAAAGGCAGGCTTTAAAAATCTACAAAAATGGATTATTGGGACCCATTTCAATCTGCAATGTAGAATGTAGACAGTGTTGATCACACCTGACAATGTTATTTAGTAGAGATAGGATGGAGATGATGTATTCATCCTTGTGTTCCTTGATTTCTCAGCAGTTGTCATGATCTCGGACGCATTTACTAAAGTTTAAATTTGAATTTGAGAAAGTTGCTCCTGAAGAATCTGTGGCATGTCAGCCTCATGAGCCAACCCCCCTCAAGAATCGTTTGTGGCTGATCAAATACTACCTGAACAGCTGGAGCAGTCAGATGATGATGACATCAGGCTTCCCAGTCCCAAACCTGGTGAGTAGAGCAGAAATGTAATAGTAATAGTAGTAAAGTTGGAAGGGACCTTGGAGGTCATCTAGTCCAACCCCCTGCTTGGGCAGGAAACCCTACACCATTTCGGACAAATGGCTGTCCAGTCTCTTCTTAAAAACTTCCAGTGTTGGAGCATTTACTGCTTCTGGAGGCAAGCTGTTCCACTGATTAATTGTTCTCACTGTCAGGAAGTTTCTCCTTAGTTCTAGGTTGCTTCTCTCCTTGATTAGTTTCCACCCGTTGCTTCTTGTCCTGCCTTCAGGTGCTTTGGAAAATAGCTTAATTCCCTCTTCTTTATGGCAGCCCCTGAGATATTGGAATACTGCTATCATGTCCCCCCTTGTCCTTCTCTTCGTTAAACTAGACATACCCAATTCTAGCAACCGTTCCTTATATGTTTTAGCCTCCAGTCCCCTAATCATCTTTGTTGCTCTTCTCTGTACTCTTTCTAGAGTCTCAACATCTTTTTTACATCGTGGTGACCAAAACTGGATGCAGTATTCCAAGTGTGGCCTTACCAAGGCATTGAAGAGTGGTATTAATACTTCACGTGATCTTGATTCTATCCCTCTGTTAATGCAGCCTAGCACTGTGTTGGCCTTTTTGGCAGCTGCCGCACACTGCTGGCTCATATTTACGTGATTGTCTACTAGGACTCCGAGGTCCCTCTCACAGTTACTACTATTGAGCATGGTGCCACCTATGCTGTACTTGTGCATTTGGTTTTTCTTGCCTAAATGTAGAACCTTGCTTTTTTCACCATTGAATTTCATTTTGTTAGTTAGTGCCCAGTGTTCAAGTCTGTCCAGATCCTTCTGTATCTGAAGCCTGTCTTCTGGAGTGTTGGCTATTCCTGCCAGCTTGGTGTCATCTGCAAATTTGATGAGTTCCCCATCTATCCCTTCATCCAAATCGTTGATGAAGATTTTGAAGAGTACTGGGCACCCCACTACACACTTCCCTCCATATAGATGCAGTTCCATTGAGGACCACTCGCTGAGTACGGCCGGTCAACCAGCTACGGATCCATCTGGTGATGGTTCTGTCTAACCCACATTTTTCTATCTTGTCAAGTAGTAGGTTGTGATCTACTTTATCAAATGCCTTACTGAAGTCCAAGTAAATTATATCCACAGCATTCCTCTGATCCACTAATTTTGTCACTTGGTCAAAGAATGCAATAAGATTTGTCTGGCATGATCTATTTTTGACAAACCCATGTTGGCTTTTAGTAATGACTTTGTTTGCCTCTAGGTGTTCGTTGATTCGTTGTTTGATTATCTTTTCCAGGATCTTCCCAGGTATTGAGGTCAGGCTGATAGGTCTGTAATTTCCTGGATCCATTTTTTTTCCTTTTTTGAGGATGGGAACTACATCAGCTCTTTTCCAGTCCTCTGGTAGTTCCCCTGTGTTCCAGGATCTTTGAAAAATATAGTTCAGTGGCTCCGATATCACATCTGCCAGTTCCTTGAGAACTCTGGGGTGTAATCCATCTGGTCCTGGTGATTTGAACTCATCTAGGCTGGACAGGTGCTCACTTACATTTTCTTGCCTATCTTAACTTGTGTTTCTATTTTGTTTTTTATGGCACTATTTTTGATAGGTTGGTCTGTTTTTTCCCTTTGTGTAAAGACAGATGCAAAAAATGAGTTAAATAGTTCTGCTTTCTCCCTGTTGCTTGTCACCTTCTTGCCACTTCCACCCACTAATGGACCAATCATTTCCTTCACTTTTTTCTTGTTTTTTACATGTTGAAAGAAGCTTTTTTTGTTATTTTTGACTTTGGTCGCAAGCCTTAGTTCATTTTGAGCCTTGGCTTTCTTCACTTCATCTTTGCAGGCTCGGGCTATTTGCTGATATTCTGACTTAGTTATGTTCCCCTCTTTCCATTTTCTATACTTGTCCTTTTTATCTTTCAATTTGTCAGAGAGTTCTTTATGCAGCCATGCTGGTTTCTTTTGAGAGCTGTTATTTTTCATCTTTGTTGGTATTGTGCTAGACTATGCTTTTATTATCTCATTTTTCAAAATTTCCCAAGCTTCTTGAGTTGTTTTCCCCTTGAGGATTCTCATCCATGGAATCCTTCCCAAGCCCTCTCTAAGTTTATTGAAATTAGCTCTCTTGAAGTCCAAGACTCTAGTTTGACTGTGTTCTATTGGTTGTGCTTCTATAATGTTGAATTCTAATATTGCATGATCACTTCCTCCCAGGGTTCCTATGGCTTCAACACCGTCTATCATTTCATCTCTGTTAGTGAGAATTAGATCCAAAATGGTTAATCCCCTAGTTCCCTTCTCTACTTTTTGGGAGACAAAGTTGTCTGCTAGGTTTGCCAGGAACCTGTTTGATCTTCCACTTGGTGCGGAGTTTGTCTCCCAGTTGATGTCAGGGTAGTTAAAGTCCCCCATTACTATTGTGATGTGCTTCCTACATACCTTAGTTAGCTGACTAGCAAAAAGTTCATCTATTTCCTCTGTTTGGTTGGGTGGTCTGTAGTATACACCTATGGCAATGTCATTTCCCCCCCCTTTTATATTGACCCAAATGCATTCAAGACAGTTTTTATCATTGTTGTACTCTATTTCTGTGGAGATGTAGTTATTTCTTATATAGAGAGCAACTCCACCTCCTCTTTTATTTGGTCTGTTTCTTTTAAATAATTTAAATCCCTCTAGCTGTGTGTTCCATGTGTGAGTTTCATCCCACCATGTTTCCGTAATGGCAACAATATCGTATCTGCCCTCATTAACCTGAATTTCTAGTTCACCCTGTTTGCTGTTCATACTCTGTGCATTGGTGTATAAACATTTGAGTCCTTTGTGGGTGGCCCTGTGTTTCCTTTCTACATAACCTGTGTGGTGCCTGAGTTCCCCTATTGTCTTACCACCTATTTGGTTAGTGCACTTTATGTGGCACTCGCTATTAGAGGCTTCATTTTGATTGGTAGCAAGGTTGGTATTCTTGTCCACACACACATCTATGCTACATGCACTGATAGCCCTATAGTTTTTAAATTGCCGGGGACAGGGTTGTTCCGTATCAATTAACTCCCTGTCCCCGCTGTTTAGTTTAAATTTCCCTCCAGAAAATCTGTGAATTTATAGCCGAGTAACTCAGTCCCTTTTTTTGATGGATGCAAACCATCTCTTTTGTACATCTTTTGATTGGACCAGCTACTGACATCGTGACTAATATATCCAAAGCCTTCCCCTTTACACCACTCCTTTAGCCACATATTGAATTGTGCTATGCGCTGGCCTTTTCCGTTTTGCTCCTTATACACTGGTAAAACCTCTGAGAAAGTAAGCCTACAGCCTATTCTGCTAAGTTCCTTCCCCAAGCTCTGGAAATCATTCTGCACAGAGAGTACATCTTTTTGGGACAGATCATTAGTGCCAAGATGTACAATAGCCTCCACATCACAGTCCTTGCTGCCATTCTTGATTATTTTAGAAATACGCTTCTTGTCCCTACTGGCAGTAGCACCTGGAAGACACCTGACCTCTTTCAAAGCCTCTGTGTCCTTTCCTAAATTTACATCCCTTATAATTGAATCACCTACCAGAAGGTAGCTTCTCTTTTTGGGTGCCTTTTTGTTCTTGCATGACTGATGTGCAATACCTGATTCACACTTCTCCCTGTCAAAATCTAGTTCTTCATCTTGGACCACAATCCCCTGCTTATTTGAGTTATCTTCACAAATACCTTTACCAGTCTCCTTAATGTCCCTATTAAGGTCAGCAAGGGCACTGTAGCTGTTGTGCAGGGACACAGCGAAAGCTTTGTGTTTATGGTTCACAGCTCTCACCCTGCCAGATCCCACGGTTGTCCACACTGCCCTTTTCCTGCAGGATCTTTGTGGTAAAGGGGGCTGATAGCAGGGAGGCTTACTAGAGTAGAGGGGCTGAACTGGACACCTAATTTCTGCCCGAAGAGCACGGATTACAGACCCTAGGTAAATGATCTGTCCTTGTAGGCTAGTGATTTGTTTACAGATAGGACAGTTTCCAAGTTTGAAAAGGGTACTGCGAAAGACAGCTGCAAAGCAGGTGTTGCACTGAACTAAGCCGGACATTTTAGATACAGGGGATGTCAGACACACTTGCCCTGAATGTACTGCTACTGTTTGTGATTTTTAGTTATATAATTATATAATTCGCGCGCCGTTAGGCGCGCGGGCTGCTACTTTCCTGGTGGATTCTCCCATGTTCAATGAAGCTTCTTATCAAGTAAGGCAGTAAATCCTTTTATTAAAGGCCACTGGCTGAAGCTTGATTTAAAAAGGAGACTGAACACATGGTCCCTCTTTGGAATCAGTTGTTTGAACTCTGGCTCTTGTGTTACATTTTGCAGATTTTCTTTGTGAAATTCTGACCTCTGGCCTGGCTGATAATGCTGATCTGACTCTTGGAACTTTGGACTGGATTTTGACTATTCTTCTGCATGTTCCTGCTAAAAGCAAAACCTTTCAGCAAGTAGGTTGCCAAGACTGTATTTTGGTTTGCATTCCTTGTGTGCTATTATAGTTTTGTCTTTGAGTAAATTGCTAATTTCCATAGTAACTGTGTGTATGTGATAATTGAAACCAGAAACAGGACAGCAGCTTTCAATCCATTGACCATGGCATTCTTCTGGACTGCAGAGGTTAGGAGTGGGGAGGTAGTGTGCTGAAGTGGTTTGCCTCGAGCATATCTTCGCAACTGAACAACAATAACAAATCCTAAGTATGCTGATGGAATCCATCTTTATTTCTTTACCCTGGGCTACACAGATTAAACTATTTATGTATTGAATCATTGTCTGGAGGTTGCACGGTTCTGAATGAAGAGGTATAGACTTTGGGTAGATCCTGATATGACAGTGCTTATGGCTGTTTTGCTTCTCTAAGTTAGAATGTTTTCATCTGTGGTTTTGGATGGAGTTGTACTTCCCCATTCAGGACTGGTGCATAACCTGGACTTTTTTTTTTGGACTCCTAGTCCCTACTTGAAGAGTAGATGACATTTGTGGCTGGGAAAAACTTTGAACAGGTTCATTTTGCCAGTTGCTCAACAGATGGTCACTGTTGTGGCCAAACCTTGGCTCATCTAGAGCAACCAAATCACTATGAAGATCCAACATAACATTATGAGCAAAAATTTGGCACTTTGCTGAGCAGCCCCAATTTAAAAAAAAAAAGGACTCTGGCCTGCTACATTGCAAAGACAAGACAAAGGGAAAAGGCAGATATAATGTAAATTACAGCATGACATTGGAATGTTTTAGATAAACCCATCAGTTTGACCTTGTTATTATTTATCCCCTTCTACTAGTACTGCCATACTATCTTTGTGATATGATAAGTAAATAGAAATAATTCTTTCCCTTGTCACCACTTAGGGTCAATTCAACTGGCTATGAATACTTTTTTACAAGGACAAGTTAAGCAGTTTGCACACAGGCAGAGGATCTTTTGACAGGAAGGCAAATGGCCACACTAGATGGGGCAGTCATATAAAATTGACTAAACCCAAGCTTGCTTGTTTGCTTGTTCGTTTTTCTAGAAAGGGGTAGGTAGGAATTATAGAAAGTATTCCGTTTAAAAATATATTTACTCTGTTTTACAATGTACTGTATAATTTTCATCTGTTTCTTACTTCAAAAGGGTCCTGCAGCCACAGAGGAAGTTCCTAGAAAACACAGGAAGCTTTGTCTGAATCTGTACTTGCTATTTCCTCTGTCTGAACTATGGCGCTTGAAGATATGTTGGAGTCTGGGTGTGCTTGTAAGCAAAAGTTGCTGTTGGAATTTCTGGGAGTAGTAGGGAATTGGGGAATGCATTTGCAATGGGGTAATTGTTTTTCAGCAATTCAGAGAATTTTATGAATAACCCAAATATATTGCAAAATATTGCTCTGTCAAAGTAAGCTAGGACGCTTTATTTTTTTGCTAAAAACTATTGCAAAACAGACATTATATTCTTTTCTGAGATTATCATTTTAACCTGCCTACCTCCAGCAGTCTCAATAATCTGCAAACTATCCGAATGGAAAACAGAAAATTTATGATTGACAATGTAATTTGAGAGTTGTATAGGAATCTTAAATTATCTGTTGGAATTCGCTACATAATTAAGGCCTAACAGGGAGCAGCAAGGAGCCAAGATGCTCTGTATTACACCAATAAACAATGTCAAGTGTCTTCCCTGACATGCATACAAATGGAACTTGTCCCTTTGCTAACATGTACTGATGTTATTTCTCTTCTCCAGCAAGCTGTTTAAAATGCCTTGGAGATAAAGTGAATTGTGAGTGAAGTTGCCAGCATTCTCCTCCTTTTCTCCACCCCTAAATATAACTAGGTCATTCTTGCTGACATATAAAACCTATACATGAGTGAAAGTTTGAGCAGAAGAAATGGAAATAACCTGTCTAAGATTTGAGGATCAAATATATACACTACAGTGAAAATGGAGGATAATTATGATGGAAGAGGCTTTCTGCCAAGGGCTTTGGCAGATGAAAGATCCAGTTTTCTATCTTTGTCTCTGAGGAAAATAAAAGTACATAACCCATATTTGCTCTAGGTACAAACTGCTTCAATGTGCATTGCACACTAAAAGAGCTGAGAACATTAACATAGATCACTTCAGCTCAATCCTTCATAAGATGATGAGTGAAAATGATGCAACTCAGCAAATGTTCCATTTAAAGTTTAGGGTACTAAGTTTATTTGTTTTGGGATGAGATGTCACTAAAAGATCAGAATTAATAGCACTATAGTTCTCTATAGTTATTAGCATAGCCTCTATAGTTATGATACTATCCATAGTTATATAGCCCTCTTCCTATAGTATCTAAAGCCTTTCAACTAGCTTTATTCCCAGACTGAATTAGAAGTTGGCCCCATAAATTTTAATGAGATACATTTTTTGCTCTGGATGATGTTATTTAGACATGAACTGTTGTATTTATTTGTCAGATATATATTTTGCCTTTTTTTTGCAAACAAGTGATGCTCAGAATAGATAATGGTAAAAATTAAAATATCCAGAAAACATAGCTAAGACCAGAATAAAAACAACCAGCAGCACTACTCTCTAAAGCCCAGCAACAAACTCCTATTTTGAATATATCACTTTTTACCAGTTAGAAAGGAAATTTGTGTTCTTGCAACAAAAATGGGATGTGTTGAAGGAAAAGTCTTCATTGTGGTTCAGTCCAAGCCGGGAATAAACAACATGGTGACTGTTTAGAAAGAAGGTTGCAGCTTCTTGAAGAGGAGAGCCAGACAGGAAGATGGCTTTGGAAGAAAAGAGAGCGAGCACGTGTAGAGAATGGGTTTTCATACCTTCTTGAGGTTTTTGTTTGGAGTGTTCTTGTGGCATGAACTTTGACCTGAGTCTGAGTGTGCCCTTTGGCATCTGTGGGTTAATCCTATTATGTTTTGTCTTAAGAGTTTGGGTGGGGTATGTAGATTAGTTGTCTTTGTCTCCTAAGCTTCTAGCTGGGGGCCTCCAACCTTCCTGGATTATTTACATCTGCATTTCTATTGAGCTGGTTTCTGCTTGGGGAGGGAGACTTGGGGCTATTAAGAAAACTGGGCATGCTTTTCTGCCTTTTTAATATTTCCTTCTCTGGGGGGGGGGCTGACTTCCCACAGATGCAACCAATTTTAGTGTTATCACAATGCTATTTAAACATTTTTTACCTCAGTAAAATTGCACACCATATTTAAATAAACACATCCTGCAACATAAACATCTGATAGAGTTGATGGAGCATTTTACAAAATATAAAAGAGACTCAGTAATTTCTTTTAAGCAAATGTGGCAATGTCAGAAATTAAGTGTAGCAGATATCAGAGGAAAAATCCACAGGAATATAGCAAGCAAAAGGAGACTGGAGTCTCTTAGCAAATACAATAGCTTAAACTGATCAAACCAATGATTCTGCTTAATTTGGGTGCATTTTGAAGATGATAATTGCTGTAAAATGTGGGCTTTATTAACTTTTTTTTTTTTATTAAGAAAACGTACCATATATGGCCATCAAACTTACTCATGGTGACTTTGGACAGTTTATACAACTAAAATCTCAATATAAACTCAATACAAATTCAATAAACCCCTGTCACCCTAGTGATAACAGTGAAATCAATCACTTGATGGACTCCATATCACTCTTGGGCGTCCCTGAAAACCATGTGTTCAGGGCCTTTCAAAAGAGTCAAAGTGGGGGGCAATCTTATTTCAGCAGAGATGATGTTCCACAGAGAGAGAACCACCATAGAGAAGGCCTTTCTTCTTGGTTCCACTAGATGGACTTCCTTAGGAGGGTGGCTGTAACATCCCTATCTCCCTGCTCTGGTGTGTTGGACTGATGTAACTGAAAAAAATAACCTGGTCCCAGGCCATGTAGGGCTTTAAAGATGAGAATCAGGATCTGGAATGGGACCCAGAAGCAATGCAGCCAATGCAGTTCCCTCAAGAGAGGTGACAAATGTGCAAATCTAGTATTGTACAAAACCATGTGGGCAGCCACATTTTGAACCAATTGAAGCTTCTTGGTACTTTTTGAGAATAGTCCCTTGTAGAGTGCATTGCAGGAGTCAAGACAGGAGGTGGCTATGAACAAGGTTGTTGGTCCAGGAAAGGGCGTAACTGATGCATAACTCATAACCTTTTGTTCAAAGGTCCTTCTGGATTCCAAGATAATGCATGGGGTCTATCTTACATCCCTTACCTTGGAATAAATGCCCCAAATTATATTTGCAGATGCATGGGCAGTATTAATTCCCTTTTCTGCTTTTCCCACTTTGGCAGCTTCAAAATACTTTTTTAAAAATTACAAATTAATGTAGAAAATTCACTGCTAATATATGGCCTAATTTTATTACAGCATGTTCTGTCCCTGACTGTTTTTGTTGTATTTATTGTTGTGAATTCCTTTTGCTTTGTTTTTCATTTCTTGGTTTGTCTTTGGAGATTTTCAATCATTTAAATCATGGTTGTTCCAAAGGTGTTTTTTCAAGAGGCAATTGGACTTTCTTTGCTTTTTCTTGAAGATATTTCTTGGTTTGTATGCAAAATCTGCCTTGGAATGAACAATTATGAAATCTGTATGCTTTCCATGTCACTTTTTCATTCTTTGTTCTGCAAAATATAAAGGCAAGATGAAACTAGTTCCACTCTTGTTCAGCACTGGTTTGCAGGTTGCTGCCTTGTGCTGAATATCTTCCCTGGCTTCATTATTAATATCTGAAGTTAATAAATATCAGACTTTGTGTGGATGTAACCATAGATATGATTTTCCAATAGTGAGTTCTCTTTTCTCTTTCTAACATCCCAAAGGTATCTGTTTGAATTATGACTT
The DNA here is from genome assembly GCF_016545835.1 of Crotalus tigris. Lineage (NCBI taxonomy): Eukaryota > Metazoa > Chordata > Lepidosauria > Squamata > Viperidae > Crotalus > Crotalus tigris. The sequence goes on along the minus strand of NW_024096634.1, from coordinate 926,892 downwards.
CAAAAATAAGTGGACCTTTTTCATTATCAGAGATGCCATTAGAACCACTCAGTGTCCAATATAGTGTTATTGATTTGTTCTTTCAATCATACATTGAACTACAGTAAGAGATATTTTTTTATTCAAGTAGCTTAGTAACTACACTAACATTTGCTCAAGAGAAATGGTGTTTGGAAGGAAGCAATTGCCCAAGCATCAAACAAAGAAGGGATTTCTTTCAAAGTATGCTTCAGCATTTGAAATTACATATGGATAATGATTCAGTGCAGGTTTCCTTTCCTTTCTTTATCCTATTTGAATCTCAAAAAAGAATAAAAATGCTCAGGAGATATGTGAGCATAATGGTTGTGAAGCACAAAAATACTTGTACTTAGATGGGTTAAAACTTCCACCAGCTAGTCTAAACAGTTGTTTCTCCCATAATTAACAACTTAAATACTCTTCATTTTATTTTTACTTCTACAGAATAGGCTTTTTTGTTTGCTACATTTTCTCTTCATGAGTGTTTTTTTAAGTTTCTTTTTTCTTTTTTGGTGTTGATGAATTTCTGTATCATGTTGTAATAATTTGCCCCACCCCTACCCCCAAATCACCATCTGTGGTATATAGAAAGGTTTGTTTGAATGTTTGTTTTCATGTACCTCAGTATTCCACTACTTGCGACCTTTCCTATGTGTGGACTTCATCTCCCCACATTCTTAATAATGGTCATTACAGGGTTTTAAAAAATTATTTAAAACATTTATATTGCTGCCCATCTTATGGTATATCAAATTCTGGACAGCTCCCAGACAATGAAAAATCTGGCACTAAAGTTAAGCTTCCAATATAGAGTCCTCATTAAATCTTTTCATCCACCTCACCTATCTTGGCATCTGGAGGAAAAACCAGATCTTAACTGCTTTTTGGAAGGCTAAGAAGGTAGAGCCATGCTGAAGTTCAAGAAGAAAGATGTTCCACAGGGTAGGAGATGCCCTGGAAAAGGAGATCTTCCTAGTTTCCATAAGATAACAATGTTTAAGGGAAGAGTCTAGGAGCATTCCCACCTTTTCTGGTCTGGTAAGATGGGTAGATGTTCTTAGGGAGAAATAATCACATAGATAACCTAGTCTTGTGCCATATAAGGCTTTAAAGGTAACGACAAGCACCTTGAATTGCACCCAGAAGGAAACTGGGAGCCACTGCATCTTGCTCAATAGAGATGCTATATAGGCAAATTTAGGGGCATCCATCACTATGTGCACCATGGTATTCTGGACTAGGGATTTGAAGTCCAAATACGCAATATTTGGAGACAATATAACATGCAGCTTTTATTTCCATATTTTGTTGTTGCCATTTGTCAGCTGTCGCTGACAAGTGTCATAATGACATTTTTTCTGCATAATGACACAGTAGGTCCATTCTATCAAATAAACACACATACGCACATCAAACTCAAACACTTGGAATGTTCTCTTGGGCATTCCTGTGCCATCCAGGGGATAATATTGTGGACAATTTGTTATAGACTTCCCATAGATACCTTACTGGCCATTATATGAATTGCACACTGACCAGGTAACATACTGCATGGATTGCAAAATAGGCAATCTTCTGCAGTTATTTTAGAAGCCTCTTTTTATGTACTTAATGTTTGACATTCTTTAAAAAAAAATCAATGATTTTCATTTGATGATTACTTTTCATGCCTGGGTGAAACATTCTTTAATATCAAACCTTGAACACACTGTTACAAGCTGCAATCAAGAAATATCAATATTTATTTTAAATGTTCTTAGTAACATAGACAAGGATCCCATGAACCTAACTCCTTTATAATGACCCATATGCCAAAGCAATGATGTTATCAACATTTTTAGTTATGTTCCTTATCTATTTCCTTTCAAAGTTTGTGACAGGCAAGCTGGATAATGTGATTAAGAGGCTGAACTCACTAACATTTTTAGAATTGGGTCATAGTTGACACTGAGCACTGGATTAAAAGGATTTAGGAAAGTGGTAGGATCTGATTTGCATATTTCTCTATAGATCTTTGTCTTATGTAAAGCTTCCTCTTAAAGATTAGTACATCTAAATAGTACATCAAGCAATTTAGCTGCTAAAAATTATTGTAGTCTTTTTTTTACCTTGTCTAAATTATAGCACCAAAATTTAAAATACATTTATTTGTAGCATATATTAGTGCCCTACAGAACAGTTCCTGTGAATGGAGAATATGAACACAAAAAACTTACAGTGTGAAATAATTAATATTATTGAGTTATTTACAGGACTCCTTCATAACCATCTTATTCACCATCTGCACAGCAAAATGATTTGGAGCAACACTACTATTTGTCCCAAAAGATGTTTTCTGCAGTGAACGGAGCTCATGGGATTCCCAAAGTGCAAGGATGGGGTGGGGGAGGAAATAACAATTCTCAACAGGAAAAAGTCATAGCAACGTTCTGGAACAGGGCACCATCTGGCTCTTTCTCCTTTACTGCGAAAGTAGTCAATTGAGATACGCTTTCAAATGGCATATTTAACATGACATAAAGTATGTCTTAGCTAACTGCAACTAACGAAGCCTATGGAGAGATGGAAAAAGGGATTAAATCGTTTAGGAGACCTTCAATAACTGAGTGAAATCCACGGCTCTGGGTTCCATTGATTAAACAATGCCATCTGTTGGTACCTGGTTATCATGTCTTCTCTGTCACAATATCTGCCCTTTGGAAATAGGTTTCCCCCAAGATTTTCATTGTTCCCAACCTATTGGGATTTTGAAAGGTCTTGAAGACCTGGCTCTTCACCTAGGCCTTTGAGAAACATGATTGAAGCCCCCTTCCTTCTTTCCCTTTGTTCTCATCAGGGTTTCTTTTCTTTGCCATCTTTGTTCCTTCATTTTGTGTTGTTTTTCTATTTTTTGTATTGTCCTTTGTTTTTAAATATTTTTAATAAATTCCAAACTGCTCAGCATCACTGGGAGTCAGATGGCATATAAATTTCATTAAGATAATAATAATTTAACTATTCCAGATCTTTAGGAAGTACTCAAAGATTTTTTTATGTTAGATAACCATGGCCTGATTTGTTTAGTATTGAGAGGAATCAGTACAATGACATACAGTAGTGATGATAATGAGTCTCCTTTAAAGATTCCTGTCTTGATATTAACCTCTGCCAGTCTGTCACTATTGATCAGCAGCTGTATCTTCCATTATGCCTTTGCACAAAGCTTCTGATATTTCTATTGGCTCCTGTTATTTCTAGGTACTTGATTTTCCAATCATGTTGCAGGGAATACAGTGACTTCTTCTAATGAATCCAAGCTATGTTCACATTGGTCTTCCTTCTCTTACAGTTTCCCAAAATCATCTTGTCAATTAGGAGCTCATTGTTTGTTCCTTTGCTGTTTAGGCATGTTTTTAAAAAAAATTATGCATGAATAATCTACAGTTAGATTCTCAGACTAAGATGGGTGGAAATTTAATAATTCAAGCTGTAGCCAGGGGCCTGAGAATTATTAAAGTAGCATCTAAAAATCTAGACAGTTCCAAGCAGGGTGTTTGTCAAGTTAGGGTGTTCAGGTCTGATAATTCCAATGTTGCCAGATACTGATACTTTAGGTATCACTCTGAGGCTGCAATCACAATTATTGTGATTGCAATGTTTCTTTTTCCATAAGTATTCAACTTCAGTGCGCAAGTCCCGGTATTTTGTAATTTTTTCCAAATGTTTTTCCTTAATCCTTAATCCTAGCATCATCTGATATTCAATGAATCAGATTTTCTTTTTTTTTTCAAGAGCTGGTACTGTATATCAATCATGTTTTGAACAAGATGCCTGTCTGTTTTAAAGTGCCTTAAGATCTTAACCTGCTCATTCTCCATTTGATGGTCTCAGTAGTTTTTACTACTTCCATATCCAAACTTCTGACAGAGTTTCTAATGAATAATTCTGGCAACTTTGTCATATCAAATCATTACAAATACCTGGGCATCCTTCAAGCTGACAACATCAAGCACACTGAAATCAAGAAGAAAGGTAGAAGTGAATACATCATGAGACTGAAAAAGATATTAAAGCCCAAACTCAGTGGAAGAAATACCATCAAGCAAATAACACTCAGTCAATTCTAGTCACTAGATACATAGCTGGAATAATGGATTGGGCTCAAGTAGAATTAAAAGCCCTGGAGAAGAAGACCAGAAAAATAATTACAATCCACTTCAGCAAAGATAGTAGCAGCTAGGAAATTCTAAGAGTTGGAATCTGTAACTTTGAAGGACAGCCTGGTGGATGAAGGATGGCCTGGCTAGTCCAGTACTCTATATCCAACTGAATTCCACAAGCTGGATATCAATGTAACAGCATCCTCATGTGGTAGCAGCAGCTCATGTTCCCTAGCAGTTGATATTATGACATGTACTGTCTCTAGTATAAAAGATAATAAATATCTAAAATGTCTATTAGTTATTGGTAAATTTATTATTTCATTAATTGCTCTAATTTCTCATTAAGAGCCTTCCAGTTTTTCAGCTATCACTATATTTGTGGGAGTAAATTCTACAAATGAGCTATTCAGATGTGAAGGAAGTTATCTGCCATTAACTGTAATTGGATAGCTCTAGTAACAAGAAAGAAGAGGGAAGGGGAAGAGAAATTAGGGGAGGGAAGCCCTCCTTGTCTACTTCTTACATACAATGAATAATTTTATAAACATTTATTAGGATTTAGAGCACAAAGAAAATGATGGAAAATTATATCCCTTTAATGAATTTACTCTGAAACTTTAAAATCATGAAAAGTCAAAAAGGATTTTAATGGTAAATACCAGATCTGTCTGCTGTAAGATGGTATTTATACAAGATGTATCAGTCAGCAAACTGGCAGAATTGATATATATAACCAAGATCTAGTGGAATGACAATGACAATGTTGGTGTTATGTATTAAACCAAATTCAGAAGGACTGTTATAAAACAGTTAACTTGATGTTCAATTCAAATCCTTAACTATCTGTTATATATTACAAGCCTGTGTTTAGGTGGGAATGTTTGCTTTAAACTTATTGGCTGCTGCCTAGTGGCAGTCCATATAAATAAGGGTCAAGCGGTCACAGAGCCACTTCTGTGTGGACTGAATAAACGAGCTGTTACTTTCACTCCTGTGTCTTCAATGCCTCACCGTACTCACTACACAACAGTTGTCTTGTCAGAAAGCTTCTGCCCTTTGTTTTTAGTCAATCAGCAACCTTGATGCTGGGGCAGGGTGGAGTTCATTAACAGCACAATACCTATGATGAGGAGTTCTGCTCTGGAGATTTCTGGGTATGAATGGCTATATCTAAAATTGCTCTAAGGATTCTGCTGATATACCAGCTATCCTGCTATCCTATAAAATCACTTTCTGGACATTTGCTTTTAGATTTGGAAGAATTTCATTAGATATAACCTGGAATCTGGAAGACCCCAGGAAAAATGGCATCCATGACAATCATGGGCTTTTTAAAGCAATTTTGGGCCCAAGTCATACAAGTCTCTTTTTTCAGAGCAGTCGAGAATTGATCTAGATAAGAAGGGTATTGTCACTGTTCCTTTATCATGGATAGAACATTAGATTGATTCAGATGGATTACCCAAATACCTTATTGATCTAGATGGACTCCATTGGATGCTTGAGTGCTCCCTATTGCTGTGGCCAGTTCTGAGTCAGGAGATTTTAACAGTGATAATCCTGCTCTGGATATGCCAGATGAAACCAGCCTCAGAAGGCTGAAAATAACCAGATACTTGAAGCTGACTCAGCCAGTAATCATCAAGAGTATCTGTGTCTGAAGTCAGAAAATGAGCAACAGGAGCTGGAGTGACCAGCCAGCCTCAAGAAACACCAAATCTTACACAGAACAAAGTAAAGACTTTGTGTGCCTTCTGGCCAAATTGAATCCCGCCTAGTGGAGACTCTACTTAAGAGCCACAGTTAAAAACAAGAATTCTGTTGTGAACAATCATTCCACTTTGCCAGAAATTTGTATGTTTGTTTCCTAAATCTGTTGTCTACTCCTAGACTGGCTGACAGCATTTGGATTCATGGTCTTCTGAACAATGAACTGATTATGCTCTTATCCTCCACCCTATCCCACTTACTCTCCCCTTGGATGCTGACTTTTTGAAAATCCTTGTATACAAGCTATCTAGGGATTTGGAACTTTGCTGCACTGTGTACATATTTGCATGCACAACCTGTTTACTGCTACATGGTTTTGCTAAATTTTGAGTAAAGATTCTTGCAAACCAGTTTTTGGTGTGTGTTCTGGCTTGAACAGGACATCCATTGATCTGGCATGGGTGAAGACACCCATAGATCCGACAAGGAGTTCTGTTTTGAATCTGGTAGATCACTGGTGCCAAAATGGTATCAGGAGCATTGATGAAATTACACTTAATGGTCTTCTCTTTGCTGGCCAATCCCAATAGGCTTTCTGGTTCAATGAGGAACTGCAGAAGATGAAGTGGCCGGAATGATACCCAGAGAGGATCAGTGGGACAATATGAAATATGATGCAGTAGTAAAAGAGGCTGTGATGCACCCTTCTGAAGAGACACTACCTAGATCCAGTCATGCTTGACAACTATTACCAAGTCTCTATCCTTCCTTTTTTGGGAAATGTTTTGAGATAATAGTGATGGTTCAGCTATGAAGTACTTTTTATAAAGTACCTTTTAAAAAGGGATTCCAGATCTAGACATCAAACTGAGACAACACGGATTGAGAACTTTTCTCAGGACCTGAACAGGGAGAATGCAAACCTCTTGGTCTTACTATGGCATCATCATGGTTTATGTTCTGTTTGCGAGTCAAAGGCATTGAGACGAAGCAGGAGTAACAAAAACAAGTCTTCTTTATTCAATTTCACCAACAGAACAGATAACAAAATGGCGCAGGGCCTTTTTATACTCCCCTTGCAGGGACAGCATCAGCCAATCAATGCAAGGCTAATCTCCCACCTTGCGCATGCGCACAAGACCGGAGACAGCCTGTCTGGTCCCCAGGCAACCACCTGGTCTGCCCGGGACTTCTGCAGCTTCCTGAGCCTGCTGAGTCATTCAGCAGGCCCAGGACATAACACCCCTCCCTCCTGGGATAAAACAATAAGTAAAACTTATTGTTAGAGCAGCATACATGTACACGTGTTCAGTTAAGCAAGTTATTATTCTGAACACAGTTATGCCTGCATAGAGGCAGACCCATTCTTACATTTTTATTCACAAAATGCATCAACTGTTTAATACAGTGAAAAATAACACCCCTTCTTTAGTGCCTTCTGATTTATACAGAACTATTAAGCTTCCCTCATGACTGACAGGAACCTCATATAGTCCTCTAGATGTTTGGGAGGACCCTTGGCCCACTGTGACCTTCTTGGAGCCAGTGTGTGTGCCTGCCCTGCCAGCTCACCTGCCAGGATAGGCAGACCAGGACTTTGATGCCCCAAAGACCCAGGTGACCCTCACAGCTGCTGACTGGCTGAATCCTCTGAACCCCAACCAGAGTTCCTTGGGTGGGTGGAAGTCCCCAAGCCCAGTGGTGGGATGGAATTCCCAAAATCCACAATGGACCCCTCTTGGGAGCACTGTCCCTCGAGCCCAAGACTAGCAGCAGGAGTCGCCTGAGTAGCCGATTGCCAGCAATGTCCCATTGACCCAGTGTCTGTGCCAGAGTCAGGAGTCACCTCCATGGCAAAATCCCCTTCTGGAACAAGTGCTGCAGCATGTGAAGGTCCGCTTGGGCAGAGAGACTGTGGTCCACAATCGTAATTGTGATCCTTCTCCCCCTGAGAGCAGAGCCAGGAGCGGAAGTGTGGCTGGGAAGCCTACAGCGCAGTTGGTCAATGTGACATCGGATCACACAACCATCATCCAAGGCCACTTCATATGACAGCGGCCCAGAGACCTTGCATACCGCTGCTGTCACCCAGAGATGTCCAGGTCCATAGTTCCTTGCCCAGACCGGATCGCCCGCCTGTAGTGTCCTAGGTGCCCGCGGCTGTGACACCTGTGAAGCCACCCAGTCTGGGTGCAACCTGTCCAGTTTTGTAATGAGGCGGCGACCCCAGTGGAGTTCAGCTGGGCTCTTCCCTATGGCTGTGCAAGGTGTTGTGCATTGGCAAAGAAGAAAGTCAGCTAACCTGTGATGCCAGCTGCCATGAGTGATCCTCTTGAGAGCATCTTTGGTAGTGCGCACCATCCTCTCAGCCTGGCTGTTGGAAGCTGGATGAAACGGTGCTGAAGTGGCATGATGGATCAAGTTGGTCTGTAGAAAAGCCTGAAACTCAGAAGAAGTGAATTGGGGTCCATTGTCGGAGACAAGGACATCAGGAAGTCTATGGGAAGTGAAGATTCCTCTCAACACCTGGATGGTCCTAGCAGTAGTAGTGGAGGAAACAGGCACAACCTCTAGCCACTTGGAATGGCTGTCCACAAGGAGAAGGAAGAATTGCCTCTGAAAGGGCCCAACATAGTTGATATGAACCCTCAACCAAGGGGCATGGGTCTCCTCCCACCTATGTACAGGGGCCTGGGGCATTTTGGGCCTTGATTGTTGGCACACTTCGCACCCATGAACCTGGGTCTCGATCTCATTATTGAGCCCAGGCCACTAGAAATAGCTGCGTGCCTATTCCCGGATGTCCCTCATGCAGAGAGAGCAAGACTCTAGTCCTCAATGAGGCTGGGATCACTACCCTGCTACCCCATAGCAGACAACCCTTGAAAGTAGAAAATTCATGCTTCCTTTGCCAGAAGCTCTGGAATTCTGCACCAAGATACGTGTCAGGCCATCCTGACAACACCCATGTCAGCACACGTGTGAGCATGTGATCAGTGGCAGTTTCTGCAGCCACGTCCCTAGTATTGAGGGGAGATTCAGGCAATTCCTGAATGGAAAGAATGTGAAGAGCAGGAATAGGATCTGCCTCTAGCTGCTGTAGAGATAATCTGCTGAGGCCATCTGTATGGCCCATGTCTTTGCCTGGTTTGTGAACCAGAGTATAGTCGTATGCTGACAGGAAAATTGACCATCTCAGCATTCTAGGAGAAATAATGTGTGGTGTCTGTTTGTTAGTAGTAAACAAACCCAGCAGAGGCTTATGGTCTGTGTAGACCGTGAAGTGGCGGCCATATAAGAAATCATGGAATTTCTGTATGCCAGCCACTATGGCCAAGTCTTCTCTGTCAATCTGAACATAATTACGCTCTGCAGAAGACAGAATCCTGAAATAGTAGGCTACAGGGACCTGTGTCCCATCAGCCTTCAGGTGACTGAGCACTGCCCCAACCCCATAAGGGGATGCATCACAGGCAATGCACACAGGCAATTGCTCATTGAAATGCGCTAAAACCGCATTTGAAGAGAGCAAGGCCTTGACCTCTGTGAAGCTCCTTTCATGGACCTTTGTCCACTGCCATGGAGATTGCTTATCTAAGAACTGGTGTAACGGCTCAGCCACTGCAGCCTTATGGGGGAGAAAAGCATGATAGAAGTTAAGAAGTCCCAAGAAAGGCTGAAGCTCACTTTTAGACTTGGGACTTGGGGCCTCCTGAATGGCCTTCAGTTTGGATTCTGCAGGGTGGATGCCTTCAGCATCAATATGGAACCCCAGAAATTCAGTGGATGTAACTCCAATTTTACATTTAACTTGCTTCAGCTTCAGCCCCGCTTGGCGGAAACGAAGCAAGACAGCCCTTAGCCTTTCAGCCAAATTCAAAGATGACTCCCCAGCAAAGAGGACGTCATTGAAGTAGGGACAGACCCCAGAAATACCATGGAGTGTTTGCTCCATCACACTTTGGAAGATGCCAGGGGCTACGGTAACCCCAAACTGCAACCTTTTTACTTTAAAGGCTCCCTGATGCATCACAATTGTTTATGCCTCAGCTGTTGCCTCATCAACAGGTAACTGTTGGTAGGCCTGTGCCAAATCAAGCTTTGCAAAGATTCGCCCCCCTTTGAGGAAAGCCAGAATGTGGCTCACCACAGGCACCAAATACACATGATGTTGTAAGGCTTTATTAAGGGTGCATTTATAGTCCACACAAATTCGGACTTCTCCATTTGCCTTCAGAGGCGTGACTATGGGGGTTTCCCATGGACTACTGTCCACAGGCTCTTAGATTCCCTGCTGGAGCAGCTTGTCCAGCTCTGCATCAATTTTGCTTTTCAGTGCAAAAGGCACCCTTCGAGGCTTAATCCGGATGGGTGTGATGGCTAGGTCTAAGCGTAGAGCAATGGGAGACCCCTTGTACAAGCCTTGCAAACTTCTGCAAGGCCTGACATTTGTAGACTGTGAAGTCCAGTCACTTGAATCCCAAGGGCCTCGAACCAATCGAGTCCAATAAGACTCGTGCGATCACCCCAACTACCACAACATCTAGAAGCCCTTCAAAACTCCTACATTGCACTTTGAGCGTGGCCTCTACCTTCATGCTGACTCTGAAATTCTGGAAGTCAGTGAGGATTAAATTTGATGGCCTGAGTTTAACTCGAAGGCCACATCTGCTGCAGATCCTTTTACAGGTGTCATAAGAAATGATTGATAGAGCGGACCCTGTGTCCAACTCCATCGACAAGGGAACGCCTTGCAACTTCACATCAATATAAAGCTTCTTCCTAAGCGGCCTATGAGCCCCTGTCTTGAAAATGCTCCTGCGCAACGCGCAGAAACCCACCCTGTGTTGGCTGGGGACCCTGGTACCTTTCTGAAGCAATTCTTCCAAAGGCCTGTCCTTCTGGCGACCCAAACAGATGGAGGCAATGTGGCCACATTGTGTGCCTGCCACATGCCCGGCAAATGGCAGAACGGAAGTGACAGTCAGAGTGCTTGTGGCATCCTCCACATCCGAAACACTGAGGGAATGTAGTTGCCTTGTCAGGACGCGCCTTAGGCCTCCTCTCCATTGCATGCTGAAATCTGTCCACCTCCTCTTCTGGATCCTGTTCGGATTCCTCCCGAGCAACCTCTTGATGGACGGAGACTGAGGTTGGAGGATTTCTAGCGAGCCGCAAGGCCTTCACAGTGCTGCCCGCTGCTTCTTTAGCTGCAATCTCTCTCAAGGCATCTTGGAAAGAGACATCTTCTTTTGTAAATATCTTCTGTTGCAGTTCCCTGCTTCTCAGACCACAAACTAAATGATCCCAAAGCCTCTCTTCCAGGTCCTTGAATTCACAGGGCCTAGCTGCTTGTCGGAGTGCAGCAATAAAGTCCGCAGCAGACTCACCAGGCCTCTGGTCCCTCTGCTCAAATGTGTGTCGCCATGCAATCACTGAGAGCTTGGTTTCGAAGTGTTCTCGCAGCATCTTCTTCAATTCAGCATAGGCAACTGACTCAAGAGATGCTAGGGTGGCCAGATTCTCCACTATATTGAAAGTATTTTGCCCACAGACACACAGCAACGAAGCAGCTTTGAGGCTGTCTTCTCGGATCTGGTTTACCCGAAAGTAGTTCTCTACCCGGGCCACGTAAGAGCTCCAGTATTCTGGATGAGTTGGGGACAATTTCTGGTCACCTATAAATATGATAGCTGGGACACTACTTTTTATGCTTCCAACTCATGTACCTAATCACATTGATCAATCATTTGGACTTCAGTTGCAGCCTATTTCCTGCCATCACTGTGAAGCTGGCTTAGATTTGTGTTACTCTGGTAGATGCTCTATTATTTTAAAATATCAGGCTAAGCTGGCTGACCATTTTTACACTTCTGCTTTATATTACATCCCTACTTTATACTGAAAAGCTATATGAAGTCATTTCAAATTATACTCTTGTCATCCTCGAGTTCAGGTATCCATATCAGGCTGCTGAAAATTACATTTTTTTTCTGACATACAATCTTGGAAACTGAAATCAGAAGGGTGTTTCATGAAAGTAAATGAGAGTTTACATAAACATTCATTTCAGTGGGAAGGGAATGGTCCAATCCATGATTCAGTGATGTGGGCAACCAGACAATTGAACTACAGAATATTCTATGAAGTTACAAGGTACTGAAATACAAGACCCCCAAAATCAAGATTTCCAAAACAAGGTTACATAAAGGGGCAAAACTGGGATGGTTAACCTGGTTCAGCCTTGCTCAGTAATGATATAAAAACTGAAGAAAAGTTGCACTAATAGAAAATAAAAGCACTAATAAAAAATAAGGCAAAACACAGGCCTAGGAAATAATACCAAGGACCAGTGCTGGATATGGAAGGAAACAGAAAATCCATTGCATAGAGAAAGATTTTTGCATACTTCTTGCCCTTGGGCTCTGTGCTCCACTGAGATGATTCTTCACTTTTGACTGACTCTGTTTGTTCTCATCCTAAACCATGAGCCAACATCTGGCCTGACCAGCGTTTCTGCTGTATCTTCATTAGTATTTAAACTGGGTATTTTCTGTTAAGGTCCTGTGGTCACTTACTATGCCTGATCATTCTGTCCCAGAAGTATCTGAGAAATTTCAATAAGGAACAAAAGTGCTAGCTAACTTGTTGCTGAGCATCCTTTGCAAGGAAAACATTCAGGATGATTGTTTCAGCTATCTAATGGAATGCTAGTTCTAGATCCAGAATAAAGAATTATTTCTTTTCTATGGTAAAATACAACTGATGAAGAAAATAAGCATGCTGATGATAGTTCATGGGAAAAAAATCCTTTTTCTTTGTTCAGTCATTTGAAGCTTTAAAACAAAAACAAAAGCAAGCAGAAATTTGGAAGGGAAAGCCAAATGGTTAGGCTTAAAATGCATAGTTACTAATTTTTATTTATGGGCAGAAGGAATTTAAGATCTATATAAAAGAATTGTCTTACAGCAAGTAATTTCAACAGGGATCAAATTTTTGAAGCCTTCTCTACATTTTGCATAAAGCTTAGGATAAAAAGGGCAAAATCATTACTTAATCATGTAAAAGCTTAAGACATCAATTGTACCCTTTAGATTTCTGAAAACTTCAAAAAAAGAAAAGAAAGAAAGAAAGAAAGAAAGAAAGAAAGAAAGAAAGAAAGAAAGAAAGAAAGAAAGAAAGCTTTAAAAATGTTTTAAACTTGAAAGGGACAAGGGTTAATACACCAATTCCACTCCTTCAAATCCTTGCAATATTACCCAAGTACTAAAAAAAATCTGAAAAATTCAGTTCTGCCCATTCTTAAAACTTAAAGTCATCTTAATGTCTCTAAATGGTTGTTATCTTCTGATGGTGTAGTTTAATAAAAAAATATTGGTCCACTTCTACTTTCTAAGCAGTTTCCATCCCAGATATGTAATGTAAGATTAGTGTGACATTTATACAACAGGATAATCCAATCACTAGTAGTTTGGTTCTCTTTCTTTTACCTTTTCTCAAGCAGGATTTTTTTTTCAGCAGGATAACTGAGCCTTTAATGATATTTTTAAAATATGTCTGTCCAAATATGTGGACATGCCTACAAAAACAGCTTTCCAAGGAAAGACACAATCATTTCTATACATTTCTGTAATTTTAAAAGAAAAAAAGTACTCAGACTCATTTTGAACCATTTTTGTATTACTACAATTAAAGTACATTTGCTTTGTAACCACTTGGAAAGAGAAGAGTCTAAATTTCAGAATTGCAAGCTCAACTGGGAAAAAAAAAAAAAAACCAAAGAGAATAATGCCATGAAAACTGCATGAATATGATTATTTACAACTAGTTAAGTTCAACTCAAAGGTGACTTTGAGTTCAAGCCATGATGCAATGTTATTTAAATCAGTTTAATGTTAAAATGTAAAAAAAAAATGCTTTTCAATACATCTTCCAGTAAAAGAGAAGAAAAAGAGTGACCTAGATTTTGCATCTAAAGCTCCATACTTTACACATAATTTTATGCACTAGTTATTAAAGAATTAGCAAAAGCCTAAGGGTGTCAGTATGGTAAGTATGTTGCTTTCTTGGATTACTTCCAATGTATATTTAAATTCACTGAAAGTCCCTTGTCATATCAGAAAACGAACAGGGAGTAAGAAAGATAGAAATGAGCTCCTAGCCTTCCACTACCCCAAAGTACACATAGAGAGGGAGGAAAGGAGGGAATAATGAAAAGTTTTGAATTTTGGGAGAATTGGAAATTCTTTTCATTGGAAATAATCCTTTTTCTATTCTAATCTGCTTCTTGGTTTACCTTGGGGAATCCTGAAGGTAAACAGAAGGTTTGTTCATTTCTCTCTTCAGTAATAATTTCAACCGAACCTTAAGAAAATATTAGTAACCATGGTTTCTCCATGTATATTCCAGACTACATGCAGAAAAGTGGAATCTTTTTTTCTACATGTCTGATTTTCTGACCAGTAACCACAATAATTAACTTTGAGACAAAAGGGGGGGGGTCATCCAGATGTCTCTAAGAAATAATGGCACAAAAAGCATTTCATAAGAAACCTTATTGAAATGGCTTTAATTTAAAATTATAAATAAATTAGTACAATATGCTATATGCTCTGCAGATTTTAAAAATCTAGATCAGCTGAATGAGATTTTTATACAGATGGAACATTAACACCGAAATTAATCATGAAACCCAAAGGAAATGATTGTCATCAAAACAATACTGGCCTTAAACATTTTTATTTTCTCAGTACATAGGAATATTAATAATAATACTAATTAATAATTCGTATGTATTTTTAAACAATATAATGTTTTTACTAAATCTTTGTTAGGATAGCACAATATAGGTAAAGCTCTCCTTTAGTTGAGTTCAACCCCTGATAACTTCATGTACATATCCATGTAGTTCTCTGAAAACAATATACATTTTCTTCTTCCAGGAAATATATTTCTTACTTCCTAGTCTAATTGATAGTCTTAGAGTTTCCTGATGATCTCCCTATCTGAATGTTAATTAGAACTAATATGCTTAGCTTTTTAAGGTCTGTCTATATGTTATTGCCTAGACCCTTACATTTCCTCATGTGTTCTATTCACTATTTTCTATAGAAACATTGTTCAGTCTCACTGAGAAAAATTAAGGAATGGCAAAAATAGGAATAAGTCCAAGAATTCAAAGAGAGAGAGAGAGAGAGAGAGAGAGAGAGAGAGAGAGAGAGAGAGAGAGAGAGAGAGAGAGAGAGAGAGAGAAATGAAGGATACAGTGATAATGAAAACTATGAAATCCTCTTTCAGTCCCTATTCCCTTTTGGCTTGGCCGACTTTCATCAGTATCTCCCTTCATCAATGTCAGTTTGTTTAACAGCACTTGTGTTTTCTTTACTAGGCTTTTTCTTAATGCATTTCAAGCCATGTGATTAAGTTGTAACACAACTAGAGCTACAAAATATTCCTGTATGAATCATTCTATGCATAGAATTGTAGGTTTGGTCAATATGCATGGAATAAAAGGCCTTTCCTTTTTGTACACACTTTATAAACATAACCTATTTCTGCAAGCCAGACTTAACAAGGGTTTTAGCTCAATTTTATCCTTTGCTATTTATATACATTGAAAGATCCATGAAGGATGTGCAGCGCATCTGAGCAGGCACCTAGAAGAGCCACGTGGTCTAAGAATGCTTCCACAATGTTCAGAACAACAAGTCTTATTTCCAGACATAACCTTAGTTAAGTCAAAGGGAACTTCACCATTCAGTTAAAATGAAGGGCAAGTTCCTTGGTGTAATTTCATAATTTTTCATAGTTTGCTTCTTCATCACTTACTTGCTATGCAACATGACTCGGTATATGGCATTGGCTTTTGTTTTTGTCTGATTGTTATTCCTTAACTCATTATTCTTTTTATCTGCATGTTGACATGAAGTATCAATGGGCACAAAGGTAATTTATAAAAATGCATCCATATGAACACTCACGTGCAGACACATGCATAAGTATTTTCTCTTAATACGCATGGTCATTGTAAAATGAAATATCATTTTGAGGTTCCTTTTCCTTTTATTCCAACCATTTTTAATTAATTGGCAGAGCAGAACCACTACTTTTATATACATGTGAACAAAAAACACATCTCTCACACACAAACACACACACATATATCTTGTATAGTAAAAGGTTATGCTGTTCTTCCTTTACCTGCCAGCAAATGGTATCTAAACTCATGCTCTACTGGTTTCTGTTACAATTTGTGTATAGATGGATATTTTTCATATTGCGGTGCCAACTTTTTATAGAATGACAGATAGATGTAATCAGTCCCACTGAGCATCAGAAATTGTGTTAATGTTATCATTATCTCTTAAGCAAATTGGAGTTTGATAAGCTCAAATACTGCTTGAAACCAAATTCATCCATCAACAGGGCATATTGCTTTACTTTTGCTTTCTACAATAATACAACTAGAGAACAGACTTTTGGACAAATTCCAGACTAGATTGGTTCTTGATTCATGGGTAGTGCATTGGATAAAATGTAACCCCATGATTTTACAGAAGTAAAATATTCTAAGTTATGTTTTTAAATAAATAATCATTGCCACTAATAGAAATATATACTTTTCAATTGAATGAAAATAACCAATAGATTTGGAGTGCTTATAGGGAAATATTGGTTACTAGTTAGACAGTGTTGGATCAGTGGGATGAATATGATATTGACTTAATTTATTCTTTGAAATCTAATTTTGCTTCTTTTATTCAAATTGTTTCAATATATAACTTAAGCCTGTCCTTTGTTTAACCATAGAGAAAAGGAATTTTATGGCATGGATTGCATTCACCAGATGCAATGTATCTGTGGTGAATTATATATTAATAATGGATCATTGGAGAACTAAACTGCCTAATAATGTAACTCAGAGGACTCAGATTTAACCAAAGAATCACTGTTTCCTTAAAAATAAGACTGGTCCTTTTATTTTATGTTTTTGAACCAAAGACCCATTAGGGCTTATTTTCAGAGGATGTCTGACTTTGCGCCCCCCCCATCCACTCCATCCCACCACCTGGTTGCTTGCTGCCACAATGGGGCAGGAGAGCATGCATCACATCAGAGCCGCTGCCACAAGTTGAGGCAAGGCAGGTGAAGGGGGTGGAGCTGCTCCATGTGCCCCCACACCTAGGCTATTCTCTGCTTGGCAACCTCTCCCCACCCGTTCAATGACTCGGTTGCCTGCCCTCCTCTTTCTTTTCACTCCCCTCCCGAGCTGGACTGCCATGCTACAGAGGATGGGCAGAGGAGGCTCAGTCACATTAACCGGTCCCCTTCTGTCATTTTGGAGTGACACACACTCTCCTGCCCTGTTGTGACTGCAAGCAGCCAGACGGTGGGATGGAGTGGGTGGGCTCTTAATTAGGGATTATTTTTGTGGTAGGACTTATATTAGCCCCACCCTAAAAATCAGGCTAGGGCTTATTTTCTAGATAGATCTTATTTCTGGGGAAACACGGTAGGTAATTCTGGAAAAGGTATTCTTTCTGAATTTTAGCATTATAATCTAGAATGGGAGTAAATAAATAAATTACTAGACAACCTGAGTGCCATCGTTTGAGGGATATTTCCTTACCTAAACAGAGAAACAGAATGGACCCAATTGGGCAAAAAACCAGTGGGAATGACTGAATTCCTAATGGCTTCCCCATTAAGTTTCCTTGTGGGAAACTGTCAAGAAACATAAGAAATCTCCCTCCCCTACCAAGTAGGCAGGTAAGTGGCTGCTCCTGGGTGGGGGAAGGAACGAGGGGATTGCGTAACATTGAAAATGAAGATCATGTGACCACAGCAGCAGCTCTGTAATGCTGAAGTAGCCAATAGCAACAATTTTTCCAAATTTAATTCCCTGGATTTCGGATTCATTCTGTAAATTAGCCAATTTAAGATATCTTGGTTCAAAAATTGTTGCCCCATGATACACCATTTTGCCCAATTAAATATCATGACTATCAGAGTTTAAGTAGTATATAGATAGTAAGAAACAAAGAATGTAAAGCATATTGTTGCTCTGAAGATCAGATATTTGCTATTGCTTTTAGACACAGATAAGATGAAAGAAGTTATAGACCAGTTTATAGATCTAAACTGATTTTCTATCAGCTAAGCTTGTTTTTACTTTGTGTGTTGGGGGTGTATGGGGTACCTTTACATCAGTGTTGACTCCTAATGATAGCCTGGAAAAATCACTGTAGTTTTCTTTGCAACATTTTAGAAGTGGTTTGTCATTGCCTCTTTCCTAAGACAGTGAAAGAACGACTCGCCCAGCTGGCGTTGTGGCTAATCCAACAAGATGGGACTAGAATTTAGTCTTTTGTTTATAGCCTGATGCCTCAACCACTACAACAGGCTGTCTATTTTATGGGGCAGGGGTAATAGAAAACAAATTTCTCTTCTTTAATGAAAGGGCATCTACAGTTTTAGTATCAATGAAACAGAGGAGATTAAAATAGCCATGATTATGTGCTGTATTTAAATGTGAGGTACATTAATCAGGTATTTGCTTATATTTGTACAGCTTCTAAATAAATATTTGCTCATAGGTTGCATAGACCCACTTTTTCTTCTTTACCTTTTTTAAAATTATCACTGAGCATGTATACAGAAAACAATATCAAGAATCAAAATCTGTATATTGGACCGAGAGTTTCAGCTCTCCAGTTCTGATTTTTCTTTAGGTGTCCTGAATATCCTTCACCGAACACATGTGATTGTTAGGTTGCATAAAAACGGGCCATTCTGAATATTGGTTTAGCCATGAGGTATATTTGTGATCCAAGTACTTCAAAAATCAAAGAGAATGACTTTTCTTTGCACCATTCCTGATCTCTGTCACAATATGAATGAATTAACATTGTGCTATCTTTTGCTTTCTGTTTCATCTGAGGCAACAGAATAAGAATGAATTCATTTTCTTCCGTTGTCACTTCTCATTTCTGTCTTTGTCAAAAGATGAATTATAGCAGCACTGTAATGCCAATTCCTTTTGTTACAGACTTTCGTTTTGTGAGACAAGCATAGTAATCAGAATGGAACATTATGTATAAAAAATGGAGATCACTCGTATGATAGTGTAAAGGTGTGTGTTACATTGAAATATCTAGGGCAAGACAAATGAGAAGGATTAATGCACATATTATGCTGACAATTAAACCTATCCTAATTCATTGTAGTAACTTGTATGCAGGCAAATAAATAGGTTTATGTTTTTTGCTTACAAATGTGACAAGATATTATCAAAAAGAATTGTTATTCTGTAATGCGTCCTGCTAAGTGATGCTACTTATAATGCAGTAAATCCTAGATTGTAGTTGTGGTTTTACCACTAATGAAACCCTGTTTGCTCCACCAAAGTTAGATCCATCAAAAGAATGGATAGATAGATTACTTTTCCCCTTGTGTTGTCTTTTAACCAAAACTGTTTATAATAGCTGGGGATCATGCAGAAAAGCATGGTAAGATAAGGGAGGCTGCAAAAAATCCCTGAATCCATTGAGGAAGGGATATGATCCTCTGTTAACCTGTTTGTATCAGTGAGGATCTGTGGCTGTTTCATCTTTGCAGTTTTCTTATTTAAAGATGTCTGCTGGCATAATGTCTGATAAGCTGGTAACAGTTCAATATGCTGGTTGATGGAATGCTTGTTCAGACGAGACTGCATGAACATCAGTTGGCCATCAAATGCCATGAGCAGCGGTCCCAAGTGTGGGCTCACACTGTAGAACACAACCATACGTTTAATTTCACGGAGGCTAGGGTCATTGCTCATGATGCAACAAAGGGCGGCCTTCTGCTAAAAGAGGCATGACTATCCAACAAACATTCCATCAACTGGCATATTGAACTGTTACCAGCTTATCAGACATTACGCCGGCAGACATCTTTAAATAAGAAAACTGCAAAGATGAAACAGCCACAGATCCTCACTGATACAAACAGGTTAACAGAGGATCGTATGCCTTCCTCTGTAACCTTCAGGGTTACAGCAGATGATTGAGGAGAGACAGACATCGCCGATGTGTGGCAGCAGGGGACTTGGAGCCAACATGGACAGGGACGATGATAGCGATAAGGAACAGCCAGCTGAAATGGCAGCATCGCATATGCAAACACCAGAAAAGCAGCGAGATGACTGCTCACGGCAGAATACACACTCCACATGGGCGGGGCGTGAGGAGAGGAACAAGGTGCCTAAATTTAAACAGCTGTCAACGGGTGCAATGGAAACAACACAGCAATTAACTACGGGGGGAGGGAGCTCAATAGACAGGTAACACGGTCGTTAGACAAATGCTTGGTGTCACAAAGACTATAAGAACGTGATTCTCAATCCTGGCTAGAACTCTGACGATGTCAGCAGATGCTGATGAAAGCTAAGTTTTTAAATAAATTTTTAGTCTCAGTGATCTGTGTTTTAGTTTTTGAATATATATATGGAGTATATGTATGTATATGTGTGTATATGTAAATGTCTTGGCGACGTTTTGACAAAGTCTCATTGGTCATCTTCAGGCTGGTGCTTTCGGCTTCGTGCTTCTAGGAGCAATGTGTGGTTGTAGCTGTTTCCTCCTTTTAACTGCCAGTGGGGGTATGAACTGATTGGATGAGAGCTTGGCTGTGTTCTGATTGGATGGAGGTGTGTTCTGATTGGTTAGGAGCTTGGCTGTGCTCTGATTGGCTGGGGGGTTGGCTGTGCTCTGATTGGCTGGGGAGTTGGCTGTGCTCTGATTGGCTGGGGGAGTGTTCTGTTTGGGTGGGGGCTTTGTTGTGCTCAGGTTAGTCTGAGTTGCCGGGGGGTTTAAAATGGTGAGCTGCATTGCTATTTTTGGGGCTTCGCGTTCGTGGTCGTGCCTCATCTTCATGGTGGGTGTCAGTTTGCTTCATGTATGGATTGGAGGGATTTAAAGTGGCTAATGATGCAGCTGTGGTCTGACTTCTGGTTTGTGGTCATGCCTCATCATCGGTGTGGCTTTGGGTTTTTGCGTGGATGTGTGGTGGTGACATCCTGTGTGGTTTTTGTGAGTGTGGGTCTGGTGTCATTTTTTGTGTTAAGGAGTTGTTTGTCAATAAGGGCGGGTTTCCAAATGGCTGGTAGGCAGGAGGTATCATTTCATCTGTTCATGCTGTGTGGGTGTTTTTCTGTCTCGATGGCTTCTCTAATTATTCTGTTATTAATAATTTATATTTAAAGTTTAAGATATTATTTAAAAGTGTAGAATAGTTTAGTTTTTCTCCCTTTTTTTCCTTTTATTATTTTTTTTTTATTTTCTTTCTTTTCTTCTTTTTCTCTTTCTGTTTTTTTTATATATAATGGAGTTAATGTATTTAACAATTTGTCCATTGAATATAATCATATTTGTTTGTGGTTTTTTGAGTTTATAAGCTTTTTCTACTAAGTTTTAGTTAACTCTGTATCTAGCTCTGGGAAGAACGGGGGATTGTTTTGGGGAGGGTTGGGAGGGATTGGGAAAGGGGTTTTTATTGTAAAATTGTAAAAATTATAATAATAAAAAAAGATTATCTTATCTTATCTAGTATATATACACATATACATAAAAATGAAGCCTTTATAAACATAAATGAACTGAAAAGCTATTTATAATCAGCTTTTAAAAATATTTTTGGCTTGTGAAAGTTTATTGCATTAGTATTTCTTCTAGTTACTATATTACCCTTGATTTGATTATATCTCTTTTTAGATATACTCTTTTTAAAGTTATGATGGTCAAACTGAATTATAAAGAAAGAAGTATATTATCCCCCCCCAATTTTTTTAACCAAATAGGATAACTATATAAGAAACCATTTCTGTTCATTACAGATGAGAAAGCAGAATAGCTGCCCCAAGATTCCTGTAGAAATTATGTAAAAATTGTCTAGAATGGATGTGAGATAAGTAAAATGATATATTTGTGATTTTAGTCCCATTTTTAACCATGACTTTCTCGGACATTAATAAAACCAAACTGTATAGAAAAAAGTATCAGTGTTCAAACCAGCGGTTCTCAACCTGTGGGTCACGACCCTTTTGGGGGTCGAATGACGCTTTCACAGGGGTCACCTAAGACCATCGGAAAACACATATTTCCAATGGTCTTTAGAAACCGAGACACCGCTCCTCTATCTGGCCGCCGCTGCGCTGCCCTCCTCCACTGCTGCCCTCCTCCTACTCCTCCGCCCTTCTCCTCTGACAGCGCCTGCTCCTGTCACCACAGAGCCATCACATGCGCCCCTGACGCCGCCCTGGGCTGGCTCAGCAGCCGAGCTGGGTCTGGGCCGCTGCTGGCACTGATGCTGGGCTGCTCCGCCGCTGCCGCTGATGCTGGCTGAGCTGAGCTGCAACACCGAGCTGGTCTCCACACCTTCTGCTTGCCCAGCTGCGCTCCACCCTCGGCTGTCCTCCACACTGCGTGGGAGCCTCCCCCCTGCCACCTGGCCAGCCTCCTTCACCTTCGAAGGCCGCCTTGGCCCTCTGGCACCTGGCGCGGCCGTGGGGCTGCCGGGCAGGTGCAGCTCCTTCCTGGCTTGCCGGGCTCTGGGCCTCAGAAGTGGCCAAGGGGTGGGGAAGAGGGTGAGGCAGTGGCGATGCCCGTTGTGCATCAGAGGCCAGCCAGCCGGGCCAGGAGGGGAGAAGCAGTGCCTTCCGAGCAGGAGCTGGCACTCTGGCTGTGCCCCTCTCGCATGTCATGGGCTGCGTGGCATGGAAAGGGGCTCCCATGACCCTGCCGTTGCGATGGCACTCAGGAGGCTGGACGAGCGGTTAGGTCCCAGGCTGGGAGAGGGCAAGAGGTGCTGGGATGAGGATGGGGGGCTCCAGGTTGGTGTGTGTGAGAGGGCAGCCAGCAGCTCCAAGGCATACAGATTCTCCGTGCAGCTTCCGAGGCCCCAGATGTGCCACCGCTTGACTCTCCACCAGGCTCTCTGCCAAAGCCTCCCCCCTTCCCCAGGCAATTGTGTGGAGGTGCTTGTGCGTCCTTGGCAGTGCCTCCCCCTTTCAATCTCCTTCCTTTCCCCTTCAATCTTCCTTCCTTCCATTTCCAACTCCATCCCTTCCCCTTCAATCTCCCTCTCCTTCCTTCTTTCCTTCCTTCCTTCCTTCCTTCCTTCCTTCCTTCCTTCCTTCCTTCCTTCCTTCCTTCCTTCCTTCCTCCACGCAGCTTCTGAGGCCCTGGATGTGCCGCCGTTTGGCTCTCCACCAGGCTCTCCACCAGAGCCTCCCCCCCTTCCTGGACAATTGTGCAGAGCTGCTTGTGCGTCCTTGGCAGCGCCTCCCCCGTTCAATCTCTCTCCCCTTCCTTCCTTCCTTCCCCCTTCAATCTCCTTCCTTCTCCATCTCCTTCCTTTCCCCTTCATCTTCTTTCCTTCTCCATCTCCTTTCCCCTTCAATCGTCCTTCCTTCCATCTCCATCTCTTCCCCTTCAATCTCTCCTTCCTTCCTTCCTTCCTTCCTTTCCCCTTCAATCTTCCTTCCTTCCTTCCTTCCATCTCCATCCCTTCCCCTTCCATCTCTCTCTCCTTCCTTCCTTCCTTTCCCCTTCAATCTTCCTTCCTTCCTTCCTTCCTTCCTTCCTTCCTTCCTTCCTTCCTTCCTTCCTTCCTTCCTTCCTTCTCCTTCCCTCCCTCCCAACATTTTTGAGCAAGGAAGAGTAAGCTTCCCCATTGAGCATTGCTATATTGTTTTTGTGATTAATCACTATGCTTTAATTATGTTCAATTTGTAACAATGAAAATACACCCTGCATATCAAATATTTACATTACACTTCATAACAGTAGCAAAATTACAGTTATGAATTAGCAACAAAAATAATTTTATGGTTGGGGGTCACCACAACATGAGGAACTGTATTAAAGGGTCGCAGCATTAGGAAGGTTGAGAACCACTGGTTTAAACAATGACAGAATGTGTTCAGACTTCCTAGGAAGATGGATGACCGAAGGAAGCTCTCAGAAAAGTGGAGTCAATGTTTGTGGCTATGAATAAGGAGTTAACGAGTAGATGGGCTTCTATGACTCTTTCTGGACAAAGAAAGGATTTAAAAGAGAAACAAAGATGATTAGGGGACTGGAGGCTAAAACATATGAGGAACGGTTGATGGAACTGGCTATGTCTAGTTTAACGAAGAGAAGGACGAGGGGGGACATGATAGCAGTGTTTCAATATCTCAGGGGCTGCCCCAAAGAAGAGGGAGTCAAGCTATTCTCCAAAGCGCCGGAGGGCAGGACAAGAAGCAATGGATGGAAACTAATCAAGGAGAGAAGCAATCTAGAACTAAGGAGAAACTTCCTGACAGTTAGAAAAATTAACCAGTGGAACAACCTGCCTCCAGAAGCGGTGAATGCTCCAACACTGGAAGTTTTTAAGAATAGACTGGACAGCCATTTGTCCGAAATGGTGTAAGGCTTCCTGCCTGAGCAGGGGGTTGGACTCGATGACCTCCAAGGTCCCTTCCATTACTATTATTACTATTACTATTATTATTATTATCATCATCATCATCATTATTATCATTATTATTATTATGGATCATCGCACAGTCAGCCAGATGTTCAGACTGGATTTGGCATTTTGTCTACCTATCGAGTCCTTACCCAGGACCTGGGATAGGCGGATGTGGATGTTTGATGGTATTACAGATATCGTCGCAGAATGGAAGCAGTTCCTAGTAAGGCCGCCTTTTGCAATTGACTAATAGCGAATTTGTCAATGCCAATGGTGTTCAAGTGGTGCTCCAGTTGTTTTGGGATTGCACCCAAGGAGCCTATTACTATTGGTACTACCCTTGCTTGCTTTTGCCACAGTCTTTCTATTTCTATTTGTAGGTCTTTGTATTTTGTTATCTTCTCCAGTTCTTTCTTGTCTATTCTGCTGTCTCCAGGCACTGCCACGTCCACTATCCAGTATTATTATTATTATTATTATTATTATTATTATTATTATTATTATTATTATTATTATATCACCTGCTTGTTATCTTATGTTTGCTTCTTGCAAGGAAATTTCAATACATTGATGTCTCACGAAGGGGGAGACCTAGGAGCTCACCATAATTACTCCATCCACAAAGAATGCTACTTCATATTTTCTTAACTGACCACTTTCAGAAATTACCTATTAACTGTCTCAAAGAAGTTAGATACCTTGAGACTGACATGATTGCAAATATCAGGTGTGTGCCTTCAATCCTTAGTATAAGTAAATTAAATTCTATTTTTATATTATTTAAGAATTTATAATTAGCAACAACAAGCAACATAAGGTTTTGGCTACTAAGAGCTCAGAAAATTTTGGAGTATTTGATTGTGTGTATTAGGACTTTGAAAATATTTTTAAAGAATAAATATATTTGTTGGAAAGAAAAATTGTCTTTTATATTGAAAATATAATAAGACAAGTAACTTATAAGAGTGCCTAGAGATATCTTTGAGGAACCATACTGGGAATTGCATTGGGATTTTG
This sequence comes from Crotalus tigris, assembly GCF_016545835.1. Taxonomy (NCBI): domain Eukaryota; kingdom Metazoa; phylum Chordata; class Lepidosauria; order Squamata; family Viperidae; genus Crotalus; species Crotalus tigris. The sequence goes on along the minus strand of NW_024096634.1, from coordinate 901,507 downwards.
AATCAATTATGTCAGATATCTTGTATTCCCAGAGGAAGATGTTACAGAAAAAGTTATTCAACAACATCTACTTGAGAACAACTTGAATGATACTTTGAATAATAATAATTTGTTATCATATATAAAGAAAAAAATTGAATGAGGCTTTAAAAATTAAGAAGGAAACAAAAATGTATATACTGTGTAAATAGAAAAGAAAAAGAATTTGATGATTTCCCAAAGGGAATGGAACAGTGGTTTCATTGCTCTTCTTGTACTGGAAATTACAAGGCAATTTCAAACATTACTCGTTAAAAAAATGTACTGTGTATTGAAAATAAATGGTAGACTTGAAAGTATCCCCAGACTCTGTATCTCAGAAGTTACTAAATTATAAACAAAAGAAAGCAGGAAAAAAAATACAGATGGATGTTTATACAGAAGCTTTTGCTACAAGACTGAAAGCAAATCTAGACTTCTCCTGTAGCAGATTCCATGAAATGAAACACAATCAGGCTTGTCCATCAGCAGATTTTAATGCCGCTGTATTAAATGGATTGTCAAATATATAGTTTTGGCAATTAATGAATAATTTGGCTAGAAAATGCATGAAATATTGAAGATATTCATCTTGCAAGATTCTGAGCTTTGGTAAACATTTTTATTCATTAAAGTTAGGTGAAGAGATTATAAAATTGATTATATTTGTCATGATCAGGATAAGAATTTCCTATTGAAGGAAATTTACTTTTTTGCACTCTTTTTATAAAATTCATTTTTAGTTTGTATCATCTTTTATTATTGTATCTAAAAGTCTTAATACAACTATTAGAAAAAAAATCAACCTCTTCAAGCAATATCACAAAATAAACCTTAGCCTTCATTATTAGAGTTTTCATATCATGTGCATTTTCAGCTGTGGGGCAGTGTCAGCGTAGCTAGCTCAGGTTACTAATTCTTCTCCCTCCAGTTTTAAAATCACATTCATTTTCTTTCAGTCCAGCCTTCCTCAACATATATTCAGGATATATTCAAAGCAACCACAAAATAAATTGAAAGATGTTGGTGTGCAGTTCAGCATCTAAAATGGGCAAGAATGCATTAGATTTGGTGTGTACCTGTCACTGTACCTGTCAACTGCCCATTTACTTGGACTTGCACATTGGTTCAGGAAAACACTAATTTGAGTTAAGCAGTTGGAGAGAGAGAAGCCAGAAATGGTTACACAGTGTTATGGGCTCTTTAATGCAGGGATGTCCAACCTTGGCAACTTTAAGACTTGTAGGGCAAGGACAGTACAATATAAGTTTGCATTCAGAATTACATTGTATTTAGGATCTGCTAGCACAAATGAGATAGCTGTGCTTAAATTTAACAAGGGTCAGCATACCAAAGGAGCCTGAAAAACTCATAATGACAGGCTCTACATACTACTGAAATAGAAAACTGAAATTAACCTTTATCCTTTAAATCTGTTTCTGTAGCACAAAAAAAGTTGTCACTCTAGGTTAGGGGTAGGCAACCTTGGCTCTTTTATGACTCGTGGACTTCAACTCCCAGAATTCCTGAGCCAGCCATGTTGGGGGGAAAGGGAGAGGTTTCCAAGCTGAGCCATGCTGGCTCAGGAATTCTGGGAGTTGAAGTCCACGAGTCATAAAAGAGCCAAGGTTGCCTACCCCTGCTCTAGGTAGTGTGATATAGTATAGGAACACTCTGAGGGAATAGAGAAGGTAAGCAGATTGTCACATGGTTTCCTAGGCATACAAACCATACCTGAAGCATTTTTTCACACATACAATAGGTTGATATAGGTTGAGAAGCTGGTAGCTGGATTTAAAGTTGCCAAAAAAAAAAAAAAAAGATGGAATTAGGTTGTCCTTGACTGCTAAGGAGATAAAGGTTCCATGATGATTCAAAATCACCACAGAGGATTTAGCCATTGAGGAGATAAATAATATGACACGACAACTTTCTATCCAGATACTCAGTGGTAGAAGAAAATACAAACACAAGATAATGGAGGTTTTGTTTTTGCAGATACAAATGAGAAATTTAATTATTAAACATTAATTTAATTATCATTAATAATACTTTAAAATGTAATATTTAGACAATAATGTAATCATTGATAAACTATTTATTATTAAATTATTAATTTGTTTTTTGAGAAACAATTATAAACTTTTAACTTAACTTTTATAGATATTTTTCCTCTGTATATTATTATATCTCATTATAAAGCTTTTTTTTGACCTTTGACAAAATATTTGATCTTCATGAAAGAACTATTTTTGAAGAAAAGCACTCATGTAAGATCTAATGAAAGCATTATATCTAATATAATTTTATTCTTGTATGTGATTTAATCATATAATTGGAAGAAAAGATGGATAATATGGACTTTAACCATATTATAAAATAATATTTGGCTAAAAAACCCCAAATGATGCAAAAACTTTGTACGAGTGTGGGCATATGTTTTTAAAATCTGAATGTTTCTGGATTGGATATATGACAAAAACTAGTTATAATTATTATCTGTTGCCCCAGGGTTTGTGCTTTATGGATATACTGGAGATTTTTTCCCTATGGAAGACTAAAAGAATAATAGTATGTTAGAATACTTTATTTTTTTCAGGTTAATGTGCCAAAACCTCCATCAAAACTTCTCAAAAGTATTCTGTATTTATGAAAAAGATTTTTTCTACCTTATTCTTGATATGCTTCAGAACTATTCCTAAATTATAAAAAACAAAGTATAATTTATTGAAAAATAATTGTTCCTGAATTTTCTTAGTGGTGTTTTTAGGCTTATTTGATTATGGGAGGTGACAGATGGTAATACTGCTGGTGTTTTGTTTTATACAGCTTCCCAACATAGTAAAGGTCCTATTACTCTAGTGCAAACCTGACAACTTTAAAATGTATGGACATCATCTCCCAGAAACATCTAAAGTTGCCAAGTTTGAGAAGCACTGTTGTAAATTCTCCATGGATGTCCATCCTTGAGCTGTTCTTGTTTGGTACATCACCCAGGTTGGGCAGAAACTGAAAAAGAAGGAAGGGTTTAATTGAGTGAAGAACTTCTAGAGGGGATGGGAAAGCATGGGGTGGAGAAAGTCATTGAGTTCATGGCTATTACTAGATCAGCTCCTTTTAAAGATAGCTGCTGCCAACCATTGCAGAATATGGGAACCCAGCAACTCTGGATGACTCCTAGGTATTGCAACCAATTGGAACTGGGGCTGTCATTAAACGAAAAGGAAGCATTTCAGACCATCTAATCAGAAGGACCTAAGACAGAATGGAAATCAGCAACCAACAGAAACTTTGGATCAAAGCTGGAAAACACAGGCAAAGAGTGCATTTGTGATAGGCTGAGAATGGGAGGAGGACAGAGTTGTCCAATCCTGCACTCAGGAAGTGGTGAGTGGTGTGTATGGCTGATGGTCCCAGAGGAAAGGCATATGTGCCATTGTAAATGCCAGAGTACAGTTTTTGCAACCATGAGAATTTCATAAGCAAATATTTTTCACAATTTTGAATGAGAACTATTGCAAGATTTCTAAAATACAACACTAAACATTGAATACAAACAAATGTCATTCAGCATCATCTTAGAAAGATGGAGGAATATCAGGTTCTCCTTCCTATCAGCATTTTTTCACCTATAGTAGGCAATCTATAAAGAGAGACAACGTTACATCTTTTCTGTATTTTTTCTCATCTGTATATACAAATCTGTTTCATTTTGCTTGCTAATCACAATGACTTTAGTCACTGGATTTGAACAAGAAATACATTTAAATAAATAAAATAAATAGATACATTAATTTTAAGATCCATACTGACAGTGGCATCATATAACTATACAATATTCACTGTAAATTATTCAGATTTTCAGCCAGAAACATCTATATAGAAAGACTTTCACATTTATGTTCCCTATCAACCTTTCAAATTACCACAATAATTCCTTATACATTAATCATAGATACATTAATCAACCAAGACAGCAAACATCTTTATGCTACTTCTCAATTTTGAATTACTTGCTAAGCTTCCATTTAATCCCATGCATGCTTTTCTTCTATCACGTCACTTTTAGTACATTCAGCATCCAATCTCTATATTCATGCAAAATATTCCATAATTCAAGCCTATTAACTTTATTTTATTATTTCTTCAAATCAGCATCCAATAAACATTCAGAAATTTCTCAATGTCTGCAAAACAAAAATCCAGTTTGCAACTCTCCCCATCTTCTATACTTCCTTGAAATGGATTTCACAAATAATTTTTTCCCCGCTGTTCTGAATGTCTTTCTCAGCATCTTTTCCTGTTCTCTGTGCTTATATGCTTACCATTTATTTTGTTAGAAGAGTAATCTTTTCTAATAGTTTTTCATACATGGTCCATATGTCTCTTCTGCAATCTTTCTATTTTCATTCTATTTATTATCACTCATTATACCATTTCTTTTAACTTTATTTAACATTAAATGCATGTATTTCTCTCTCTTAGATGTGGCTAAGAAACTGAATGAAATAAACTTAAGTTTTCATTTCTTTTATTTATAGCAACGTTTCTCAAGTATCTGGGTGATTCCAGGTTTAAATCAAAGCTATATGCTATTTTTTATCTTCATCCTCTTCTTTGTCATGCACTAATGCATCCTTGAAGCTTATGGCATCTTTCATTTAAAACCTGCAAGCTCTGTGGGTTAAATAAAGGCAGTTGGCAAAACCAAGTTGATTCATGTAAAATGAGCTCTTGGTGTGGCAGACAACAGCGAGGTCAGATTTAATCATTTAGAAATATCAATAGTTGTACTATAGCCAGCCATCATCTTCATCAAAAAAAACTTGTCTTCGTCTGTGGAAATGATACCTTTTATTTTTAGAGGAGATAAGGGTAGTGATCAGTAATGAGTTTCAAATTATATTTTGGCAAGCTTTGTTTGTTAACATCTAATAATGATGGCAGATTAATCAGGACTAAGGAAAAAACTCTATACTATTAAAATGGAAATGAAGAATTCAGTGTATGATTTACCAGTGCTGTTAGTTTTATGATATTTTGGTTTCTGTGGTTAATATTTTGCACAAAGAAATTTTGTGCCCTATATAATCTTTTAAAATCCTGACTGATTACTGACCATCCCAGAATTCCTCAATAAACATATTAATTGGTTACCATGATTTTCTTGTATGTCACCTATATTTTAGGTCTGTGATTCTTGTATAAGGTCTAGCCCAGTCTGTACTTGTACCTTTGATTTTTCCTGCCTAAATGTAAACTTTGCTTTTCTCCACATTGAAACTCATTTTGTTGGACCGGGCCCATTGTTCACGTTTGTCAAGATCTTTTTGGATCCTGAGTTTGCCTTCTGGAGTGTTGGCTACTCCTACCAGTTTGGTGTCATCTGCAAATTTGATGAGTTCCTCTTCAGTTCCCTCATCTAAGTCATTTATGAAGATATTGAAGAATACTGGGAACCTTGTGGTACCCACTGCTTACTTCTTTACATGTAGATGTAGTGCCATTGAGGACTACTCGTTGAGTACAGTTTGCCAGCCAGCTACAGATCCATCTGGTGGTGATGTTGTCTATTCCACCTTTTTCGAGCTTACCAAGGACTAGGTTGTGGTCTACCTTATCAAATGCCTTACTAAAGTCCAAGTATACTATGTCCACAGAATTTCACTGGTCTATTAGTTTAGTCACCTTATTGAAGAATGAAATAAGGTTGATTTGGCATGATCTGTTTTTGATAAACCCATGCTGGCTACTAGTTATAACAAGTTTCCCATGCTTCTTGAGTTGTTTTCCTCTTTAGGATTGACAATGAGCCAGCAGTGTGCTGCAGCAGCCCAAAAAGCTAATACAATCCTGGGTTGTATAAACAGAGGCATAGAATCAAGATCACACGGAGTATTAGTACAGGTTTATAAAATCCTAGTAAGACCACACCTGGAATATTGCAACCAATTTTAGTCATTATATCACAAAAAAGATGTTGAGAGTTTGGAAAAAATTCAGAGAAGAGCAACTAAGATAATCAAAGGCCTGGAGACTAAAACATACAAAGAACGGCTACGCGACTTGGGTTTGACTAAGAAAAGAAGAAATAGGTGAGACATGATAGCAGTGTTTCAGTATCTGAGGGGCTGCCACAAGGCAGAGGGGAGGTCACATTATTCACTAAAGCACCAGAGGACAGGACAAGAGACAATGGTTGGAAACTGAACAAAGAGAGACACAACCTAGAAAGGAGAAACTTTCTGACAGTGAGGACAATTAACCAGTGGAACAGCTTGCCTCCAGAAATTGTGGGAGCTCCATCACTAGAGATTTTTTAAGAAGAGGCTAGACAGACACTTGTCTGAGATGGTATAGGTTCTGCAGCTTAAGTGGGGAGTTGGACTAGGAGACCTCCAAGGTCCCTTCCAGCTCTATTCTATAATAAATAACATCCAGCTTGTAACTGTAGTATACCACTGAGTGAATATCATTACAATGAGACTGAATGAAGAAATTAAAGGTCGTGCAACCATATTTATGGTAAAACAGGATAAAAAGTAAAAAAAAAAAAATGACAAAAACCTTGGTCATGATCCAAAGTCCAAAGTCCAAATAAAAGGACTTTCAACAGTAAGTTGAAAAAATTTGACAAGTTACCAAAATCAAAAATAAATGGTAGATTAAGGCTTAAAAAAAGTTTCCTCCAGAAAATATAGAGATGATAATCAACATGCTCCCATTTTATAATTTAATTTATTTGGGCTGATTTCATAAATGCTATTAACTTTTTTGTACATCTACTCAGGATATTTGTAAAAACACTATTACAAAAGTACAACTAAAGGGTAATCTTTGCATTTTAATTTGTATTGTAGTTTAAGATGTATGTATTAGGCAGATTGCATAAAAATGTAAACTCACCCAATTTTTTTCTCTACCCCGAGAAAGAACAAATGCTTGCTGTTAAATACTGGGATTGGTGAGGCAGTGATCACACTGAAGGTTAGGCAACAGCTCTTTATTGAATAAACACAGAAGCAATCTAACAGCCGCTTGGCTTCTATTTATACTGGACTGCCACTAGGCGGCAACCAATGAATTTAAAGCACTATTTGCCACCTAATGTGCAGGCTTGTAACAATACACAGTTAGAGACTTGATTTAAACATATTCAGTTAACAGCTTATAACTGCCATTAGAAATTGGTTCAATACACAACACTCACCATTAATATTGTTCATGAATAAAAGGTGAAGAAGTCGCTGCAAATTTTACTCCGCTAGTCATTCTTGACTCTAGGGGGCAGTACTCATTTCGTTTCAAGGCCATTGAGCCAGTGCTGTCCAAAGATATTTCCATCGTCATGTGATCAACATGACATCATGTAGGGCTGTTACCTTCCCATCTAGCTCCTGCCAACCTAGCAGTTTGAAAGCATGCAAATACAAATAGATAAATAGGCACCATTATTCACAAAGGCTCTCCTCTAAAGTTCAGAACAAATGCTCACCTTATCAGAAAGAAGGAAAAAAATATCTGATTTTTCTTACAGGGGATTGAACAGGAAATATCATGCCAAATCTTCTGTCTGCTTAAATGCCTACTATTGTGAGAAGACATGATACAAATATTTATTATAAAATTTGTTTGCTGGCCATCTTACCACAAGGTATTGTGAATATGAAATATGGTCAGTATATTTTAAGTATCAATCTGCTTACAGACACTACCTTAGCAGGTCCTGCCAGGGTCACTTTCTCATCTGACTTTTAACATTTTTTTTAAAAAAAGCATCAGTATCCATCTCCATCTTTATTTTTAAAAGTGCCCCTATGTCTCCAATAAATTTATAAAATGTATGATAATAAATCAAATTGTATGGCTCAGGTTTTTTTGGAAGAATCCTTATCTGCTCAGAAAAAGGACAAATAAATTAGAATATTAAGGAGCCACCAAAAATAAGCATCTGCTATAAGTAGAAATGGCTATGATGTCCTTGATAGCTCCTTCTGAATGGATTAAATTTATTCTTTCCACCATTTTGTAAGGGTGCCTATAACATGTTCTCAAAATTCCAAATGTGTCTATAAGCACAACCAAAGGGATCTTTTGATTGTCTGTTATAGCACTGTACTTAGTTTTTTTGTTGCTGTTCCATTCTTGAATAGACAAGAGATAAATATGGCAGACCACTGCTATGATTTTCTTTAAGATGGCTATAAAGCACCATTGTTCTTTCTGAGTTAAAAGTACGATAGTGCTACTGTTTAATTTTGCTGATATTGTTTTTTTTAAAAAAATGTTTTAATGTAATGTGCATTTTTAATTTGTTGTTTTAATGTTTTTATATTGAAAGCCACCTTGAGGAAATATGGGTTTTGAAAAGTAACCAGTGTTGATTGAAATAATTGAAGTAATCTTGAATGAACACAGCTTTTAGCACACCAATTGCAATATTCCCTACACTTTTATATAAGTTTCCAGTGCTTATGTATTTATGATGGTAATTCTAAAAGCCCCTTCATAAGAGGAAAAAGATTAGCAGCAGGGAATGTAGTTTCTTAAGTGCAGTATACATAAATAACTCCTGGTAAAATTGCTGGATTCTCTGTTTTAACTGATTAAACATAAATGAGAAACTTGTAAGCTGGACATACATGTGTACAGATGCATATATTGCATTTGCTATATAAAAACATTGATCTTTGTTATTTGCCTATATATTAGTTTAAGGAAAAGACTGCAAGCAGAACAAATTATTTCTTCATATTTTTATCTTATTTTCAGGAATCAGATTTTCACTCAAAATCTTTTCCTCTTTCTAGTACATTAATTTTAATATTTCTATTTCCTCGTATTCATCAGAGGAGAATTCTTTTTTCAAGGCCTCTGTTATAATTGGCACTATATAGATTCAAATGAAAAACACTTAATTAGACAATTGTTTTAGAGACAGCTAGCTAATTAAAACTTTAAGTAAAACAAGATTATAGGAAAAAATAATAAAAGTGAAATTACAAGGTAGAAAGATTAAATCAATATTTGAACTGCTGTGGATAGGAGCAAAACATATTGTGAACACTCAGATATAGAAGGATATTTCTGAAAAACAACAAAAAACTACATCTGTAGGCTCACAGACACAATCAGAGCAGAAAATATTCAAAGCAGTACATCTCAATAACTTCAGATCAGAAATAACAAAAATATATAGAGTTACAATGGCATGAGGTTATATGAGCTACTGAAATAAATTTGTATGTTAGAAATTTTATGTCCCTTGACACATATAGGGACCCCAGAGAATAGCTAGGGTCACTTCAAAATTTGTCCTAGTGCTTTTTCCTTGAGCTATTTGTTGGGAGCTTGTTTAATGAGAAATGGAGAGAAAGGTAGGTAGGTAGGTAGGTGTGTGTGTGTGTGTGGGTGGGTGGGTGGGTGGGATAGATAGATAGATAGATAGATAGATAGATAGATAGATAGATAGATAGATAGATAGATATGTGAACATTTTTCAAACAAAATAGATGGATTGGATCTATTTGTTAATTTCAAGATGAGTAATATAAGAAATAATTATAACACCTTAGCATAGTCCAGGTCACAAATCCAGGAAGTACTGTGTACAATAAACTATTTTTGGAAAGAAAGCACAAAATCCGTATACATAATTTTTGATTATTTCTGACATCCTACTTGTCCTGTCATATAAGAACCAGTCTCTGGGAATGGCCTGGAAGAGGAAGGAATAATGCAATATTCAATTTTACCTTCCAATTTGAGGCTGCATTTCCAACAGTGAGGGGGAAAATCTGTATTAAGTGCCTGTTACTAGTATACTCTGGAATAGGAGCAGTAGAAAATGTAGTAATTTTATCTACTTATTTCAATACATTCAATATACTATCATATGTATATTGAAATACATTTAATATACTACCATTTGAATGTATTGTTGTGTATATATCTGATTTGGTCAAAGAACAGAGAATGTATAGAGAATGAAATAACAAAGTTCTACTTAAAATCTTAACATTCAAAATTAAAAACTCATTAAAGTAACAACACTCCAATAAGAAATAATAGTAATAGGCATTGGTAGTAGTAGTAGTAGTAGTAGTAGTAGTAGTAGTAGTAGTAGTAGGTGTTCTCTGCCTAAAAAATATGGAGTTGAGGAAATGTCAGCTCAAACTAATTTCACAATACATTGGCAGTATAAAACTATTATCTCCTAGAAATTTCATTCCTAGAAAGTCTTCACATTTTCAGAATTTAATTATCAGATTAATTTGCCTTGATTATATGTTTAAGTTCTTTAGGTATACCTAAAGATAATGGTCCATGAGAGGATCTGTCTCCATTGAACAAAGAACACTTCTACTTAATATTTTTACTTAAAAACAAAAAAGCCTTACTGATTTCTCTATTCAACAATGCATCAATATGTTAGTCTTGTTTTGCTCATGAGTTCAGTTATATAATACCAAAAGCCCAATTTATAAAGCAAGAAGAAAACATTGATATTTTAATGGACCAGAGATAAAATATTTAATCCAGAATGCTTGATCATCATACTCTAAATATTTTCATGCAATAGCATAGAATGTGAGAAAAAAATTACTCTGCCTTTTCTGCTTTTCTATTTCTGAGAAAAAATATTTACTGCTACACTAGAAAAATATTTCAGAGAGTTACATTGAGTCACTAAATTTTATAAACTACATTTATGTCCTACTAATTTTATGCATTAAGATAAATTAATACAATGGGTATATGCTAAATTGCATTATATATACAATTTATATAATACTTTAAGCTATATCAACCAGGTGTTGTACACTGAGATAAGAAATAAATTACCTTTAAGAAGGGATGGTTTGTATTGCAAAAGAGAAACAGTTCTAACAGTTCCTAAAATAACAGAACCAGGAGAAAGCCAGACTTGTTTATAGCAGATAGTGATCTTGTACTTGTAATAAAACCAGTTTAACTAAAGATTGCTGCCAGCTTCATCTGAACTTAGCATATTACAGTCATAGCACTGACTGTTGATACTTGAAGTACACAAAAGAAGAAAGGTTAAAGCAAGTTAGAAACCAAGTCAGAAAATTCATAAATGATCCTGATCGCAGGTAAAATTTGGCATGGTTCTCAACCAAATGAAAGGCATGCACCCATCTTTTAAATTATGCCCTGCAAGTAACAGAGAAACATTTTTTTAAAAAATTGGCTTTTCTTGAACTGTTAGTTTACCATTCTGATAAAAAAATCCTCAAATTTAGAAAAATAACAATGAGAAATTATACTGCTAGAATATAGAATAAACTTTGGGTAGCAATTTCTGAGCATGCAGAAGCTCCACCTCAAGTTTGAGTATTTTAAACTGAAACTTTTTATCAGCTGACTTCTGATTGACTAATAGCAAAGTTTGCCTGGTTAATGGGAACAGCTAAGGATAGAGGCTGGAAAAGTGAATGTGATGCATATAGTTGGGTATAGCTTTGATTCTTTACCCACCTTCCTCAAATTCATCTTTAGCTAATTTTTATCCATGAATTACAGGTATTCCTCAAGTTACAACAGTTCAATCAGTGACCGTTCAAAATTATGACCCCCCCCCCAAAAGTACTTACAATCCAGTCCCAAAGTTATGTATGTTGCAGCACCACAGTGGTTGTTTGCCCTTATGACCACCACCCCCCATTTTGCCCCTCTGGGTCTCCACAGGCACTGGACCTGCTTTGCTAGCTGTCTTCTGGGATTGGGGCATGGCAACTAATCAACACGAAGTTTGTTTCCTTTGTTTCATCAGGCTGAACTGCTACCATATTTCCCTGAAAGTAAAGCCTACCCCAAAAATAAGCCCTAGGTTGATTTTTGGGGGGTGGGCCTAATATAAGCCCTACTCCAAAATAAGCCCTAGTTTTGGGGCAAGACACATGCCTAAAAATCAAGCTAGGGTGGGTGTGGAGCTTACCATTGCAACCAGGCCTCCCATGGATTGACACTTGCCTCACCGGCCCACTTCCTCTTTGGCCGAAGGAGCAGCTTCATTCTGCAGTTAAAATAAAGCTCAGGCCTGCATTTCACAATCAGATGCCTTTCCTGAAGGCCTGTGCAGCTGAGAACCGAGCTATGGATTCAATCTGTAGCTCAGTTCTTGGCTGCACAGGCCTTCTGGAAAGGCCTCTGATGGCAAAATGCAGGTCTGAATGGATCTTTTCCACTCAACTCACGGTGGCAGCAACAACAGCCCACCCCCCAGCCATCCCACTTCTTCTGCAGCTGAGACTGGAATTCGGGCCTGCATTTCACCACCAGAGGCTTTTCCAGTAGGCCTGTGTACCCAAGAACCAAAATATGGATTGAATCAATAGCTTGGTTCTCAGCTGCACAGGCTTTCAGGAAAGGCATCTGACTGTGAAATGCAGGCCTGAGCTCCATTCTCAGCTGCAGAATGAAGCTGCAGCTTCAGCTGCAGAAGAAGTGGGCCGCCTGCAGGGGGCTGTCAGTGCTGTGACCGTGAGGTGAGTGGAAAAGACTTGCCCCCCAAAATAAGACCTGGTGCCTCTTTTGGAGGAAAAAAAAGTAAGACCGGGTCTTTTGGGAAACATGGTAGCTCTACATTGATTGGCTGCCATGGCCCAATCCCTGAAGATACTCATTCAAGGCAGCCAACCAGCAGCAAGCAGGAGGCTTCTCATGCTGCTCAGGATGGGCCCAAATGAATTTAGCAGGGACACTGGCCTCATGGAAGAAAAGCCAAAGTCTTTTATTCAGATGTTGGTGAAGCTGTTTTCCTTAGATCTCACATTCACCGCATCTGAATAAAAGACTTCAGCTTTTCTGCCTCGTGGGTCAGTCTCTTCTGGAACTCTGGAGATCTTCGAAAAGTAAATAAGCGATGGGAAATGGAATGGGGAGGAGCAAGTGGAATCCGGGAGGCTAACAAAGTAGGCTCAGTGCCTCAAACCCAGGGCATGATATGGGGGGAGAAGCAACTATGGGGACCACAAGGGATTGTAAGTGAGCATGAAGTATCTCAGTGAATCAGGGGAGGCCTTGGGTGGCCTGTTCCAGCACTAGGAACTGCATGGTCTTCCCTAAACTGGGATATCTCATGTGCACTTAACAATCTGCATTTTGATTAGCGAGTGTATTCGGCAAAGCAGGGAGGCATCATGTTTCCTTAATGTGATCCAATTAAAGAAGCCCTTGGGTTATTTAGTACTGTCAGTAGTACAGTGTCATAGATCTTCAGTGTTTTGACTGTCCTTGGGGATGGCTAAGTGAAACAGAACAAAACATCTTCATTCTTAAAAAAATAATTGCTTTCTCCTGCCCTACTTAGCCAGCCTTGGGAAATTTGCAAAGTATATTATCCAAAATAATGACACGTTGGAGTGCTGAATTGACTTGATAAAGTTGTAGCACTCCCTAACTGCTAAGATTGGTTTGCATGTGTAACAATTTATCCTCTTTGTTGTATCCCAATAGTTATATCTGTGGTTGGCAGCAATTCAGTTGGACTTTCACGAGCATAAGAACTACATCTTAGTTCTTTTCCCTAATGAATTCAAGAACACACACAAAGTATTGACCAATGGTCAAGTCCCTAGAATTTCTCTTTCCTGCAGCCAAATAAAATGAATTGTCCCATGTAATAGTGGCCTCTAGTGGAGGCATAGCAGTAACATAGCTGGCACTTAGTTCTTTTCCTTGCAGACTTTTCCTTACAAAATCCACATTTGTTAATGAAATTATTATTTTGCATTATTATTGTTGTTCCTGGACATATTTTAATGCCATGTCAATTTATGTAAGAAAAAATGGAGTTCATGATACTATCTAAGAAATAATTGCAAACATTTCTGAAAAGTGCCAATAAGTTTTACAAAGGCCTTGCCAATTTATGTATTTTATAAAATCAAAAATTATTTCCTTCTCTTTTCTGCCATGCTGAAGGGTTCAGCCATTCACAGGGAAACACCTATGTGGTTGTGTCTGATGATTCTATATATTGGTTTTATATTTAGGCAGCTTGATGTATATAAAGTGCTTCACACATATGCAGGCTGAATTGTTTTTGTTCTCAGTTACTCTCATAGGCTAGGCAGATTTTGCCTTTGACCAATCAGTAGCTAGTTGTTAGGCTGTATGTTCTATTTTTAGCAAAACACACATTTCCTTTCACAATGAAAGAAAGGAAAATAGACGTCAGCAGAATAAAAGCAAACAGTTCCTTGTGTGTTGTAAGAGCATCTTAGCCTTAGCCCTTAAGTATTAGACAGCCCTTCGAGGCCAACTTTTAGAAAAAGAAAATAGAGAGATTATTTTGTTGACTCCCACCTTTATTAAAAAACAAACAAATCACACATATGAGATAATGTGAACTTAATGTCAATTTTTAAAAAAATTGAAAATATTGTTATATTTAGGTGTTTGCATTCTTAATTAGTAATATTATTTTTAAACTACATGTTTTGTATAACAGACACACTTGAAACTCTCCAGTGTCAATAAGTCACTTCTGAAATGCAACTTAAACTATCTAACATAAAATGGAAAAAATTAATTGTGATTAAGATCTCTTTATCAGTAATTGATTAGTTGATTTAAAGCTGCTCATTTTATGTCATAATTCTGAACAATGAATAATAAACACTATAAACATATGAAAAACCATCACAGAAATCATTAGACTGATTTATTTATTTACACTGTTTGAAATAACTTTGTATGCAATACCGATCCATAGTTAAAATATAAAGGCATAATTTCCTTGCTATTTTATAATCAGAAACACAATAGGTGCATTAAAGTCCTACCCCATCAAGTATTTGATGCTAGTTATCTTAGATAGGGTTTGATCCACACTTTAACTAGATAGGTGAAAGTAAACCTCTTCCTCATTCAAATTAAACCCTATGTGTGTGTGTATATATATATATATTTACATACATACATCATACATACACACACACACACACACACACACACACACACACACACATTATAGGGAGAGATAATTAAGGAGTTTATCTACCAAAGGAACCAGATATGCAAAAGTGAATGACAGGAGAAATGAAAAATCTGGATCTGTGCTTGAATGATAAGGAACATACATTATATTCTCTGGGCAAAGATTAATTTGAAATAATGGATACCTATTCTTTTGTCTGGTACTCAATGTTTAGAACAGGGATCATTTTTAAAATAGGAGCTTATGAACTGAGCATCACTAGAAATGTTAATATCCCAAGAGAAATACTTTTTTTAATAATACAAAACCTTTGCCTTAAGTATTTTTATACAAATAATTACAACTGTACTTGTTTAACTGAAAATTGCTTTCATTTTCTGAAACACACCCAACTTTTTAAAACTTTAATCTGGAAGTAAAATAAACGTTTTTAGTCATGTGGAAAGCATGTACATATTTATGAATTATCAGTTATTTGAGTTATAAGCTTAAGTATGCAAAATAATGTAAATGAAACACTAACTCCTGACTAAAACACTGACATTTAAAAACTTCATTTGCAGGATCTATTTTACATATGTGTTGCAGACTAATGGACAGTTGCAAGACATGCTACAGTGATTTGCTCTTTTCATGCATCTCTTCATTCAGCCTTTTGATTTGTTCAGAATTAAACAATAGACAGATTAAAAGTTTTCTCAAAGTAGCTCACTTAGCATTAATTCATTTTATTTGCTGACCATTTTGTGCCATAAAGAAGTAAATGTACTGAGATTAATTTAGCCACTCTTGAAATTAGATTTCACTCTTTTTCTTACTTCTGTCCTGTGTAATTGTGTTGAGCAAAGCAATAATGGTTAAAATGTTACACAAAGTCTCAATTAATACCCAAATGAGCAGCCATTAATACCAAGATTAAACTAGACCAGTAATCATGTGAACATACACCAATCAAGTAACTATCAACACAGACAAACAAGTTAATAGCAAACAACAGCCTAATCAAGGAACCACCAAGAACATTCTCACTAACACTGACAAAGCAAACCACTAGTATATAAAAATAAGATGGGATGAGATGATAATAACTCTACTCTCTTCTAACATTGATGATGCTATCTAGTTTAGTAATGAAATGTCTGCAAGAGAATCACCAAGCTCAGAAAGCATCCAGGACCCCACAAAGTCATATGCACAAAACAGGAAGACAAAGAGAAATCAATTCTGAGTTGTTCAGAGGATTTCAATTATGATTTAAAATATCTATTCTCTGCCATTTCTATGGATGTGACTAGATCAAAATGCACGTATTTGGTAGCTGTAAGACCAAGAACAGTGGAGTATGCTTATAGCCCAAATGTAATCACAGAATGTGGTGATAATTGTGTGCTTACAATATCCAGCATTACCAAGGAGGGGGAATTAAAAGAGTCTTAGCCCCAAACCTCTGGATGCCATATCTATACTATTACTATATACTATAGCAGACATGTCAAACTCGCGATGTCATGTGACGTCGCACAACGTATTGGGATGGTTTTGCCATTGCTGGCAATGGGGTGGGCAGGGCTTCTGGATGATGCATCCGGCCCACGGGCCGGCTGTTTGACACCCCTGTACTATAGTATACTATAGTTTACTATTACTATATTATACAATTATATTCCTTTTCCTCTATTAATTTAATATTGCAATCTATATAGATGACCTATTACACAGTAAACTATGAACCATGATTTACAAAGATGGCTTGCTTTATGTCATATTAAGCTATAATGGAGTTTGCTTAAGATTGGAACAAAAATAAGTATTTTATGAATCCTTGTTGAGAAATAGAAGACTTAGATATACTTAGAGACATAATCGCTATCCATATCTTCCCTCACCTTCCTTGGTCTCTTCATAAATAATTTCTTTTTATCTCAGTATCACTAGAATCTTCCTACTCCCCCTAAGCCAGCCGGGCAGTCTTCTACAGTGTTTTCCAGGTATTCAGTCCAGGAGATTAGACAAACTCTGTTGTTGTCATTTTATGTTTGGAAGATATGATTTATCTTGGGTATCATAGGTTATTGTTTTTCACTTTTGAGTTTCAATCTTGGTACACTATCTAGAGTAATTATTGTGAAATGGGGGACCATATGAATTATTTAAATAAATAAACAAAAATAAATACTGATTCTAGTCTTTATTTAATCTTTCTCACCAGGATTTAAGGAAAACTTCCATCATCTTGTTTATCCTTTTTTTAAAAAATGTTTGTTTCAAGCCTGTCTTCCTGGCTCTATATACCATGTTAGCACTTCATATGCATAACAGCCACTTATGTAGTAATGGGATCATGAAAGCAGTCTGTCACACATCTAATTGTAGAAATTAAAGTTTCTTACAAAATGGTTTGTGGCATTGCAGCTGACATGCCATATTACATTTGAGCACATTAATCACATTAGATCACATGCAGTTCAATCAGTTATGTGAATGATACCATATGCAGCAGATTTTGTTTTGGATGCTTGGGACTGGAGTCACAAAGGATTGTCATCATTCAGCAGTGGCAGACCAGATTGGGGGCAATGCTTCTACATGCTGCAAGCCACAAAATACTAGGACCCTGAATATTTAACAAATCATTGTACAAATTATTTTTGGGGATTGTATTTTCCTTATTCAGGAAGCTCAATTACCTATAACAATTATTAAGGAAAATTCATAGCAAATGTAAAAACAGATATAAAAATCGCCAACTACATTGATATTTGACGGGCTTTTGGGTGCTCATATAATTAAAATGGACTACATTAGAATAATAGACATACTTCAGTGTTCTCTCCTATAAAATCAAGGTCTGATTAGAATATTATTAAGATTCCACATAAATCTTCCAAAATTATTTAGCTGGACAGAAAAGCAACTTGTTCAGCATTCTTCATGGTAAGTCATGGTTGGGCAGGATTTTGAAATTGGGTCATCTAACACGCTAGCCATTACACTTGTCCACACTGTATGTAGCTCCTCACCTATGGGCTTCACAGCACCTTTAGCACCTTCAGATTCTGCTATTAAAATTCAGCATGCTATAAACTTGCCCTGCTCTGGGTTTTTGCTGCCATTATCATCTTCCCCATCTTTTAAGTGCCAGTATTACCATGCCATGCCTTTTTCCTTTCTGCTGCCTAATAGCCCATAAGCATATATTCCTGTCTTCCAATGAAATGATTTGATAAATATGGCTAATCCAACTGTCATAAGACTTCCCAGTATATGGCAAAGCAGAAGGTTGTTTCCACTGGATGTGGATCTACTCTGATGTTAATCCCCCCAAAAAGAGTCATAAGTGAAATTTCACAGTCAATACTATCTAAATCTACATTGCTATCACACCTTGGATTCATAGTCTGTATATTAGGATCTGTATATTATATATTGTTTTGGTGGACAAGGACTCCATTTCACATTTACAGATGGTGAAAAGTTTCAAGTGGGTGAGGCACTGCACATATACATAGAGTCTATTCCCAAAAATAGATTTAGGAAATAAATAGTTGGGTTTCATTCATTAGATAATCTCATTGGTCACTTGGTGTCACTGTTGCTCCCTTCAGTTTTGAATTATTCACTGAAAAGGAGGTGGAGGAGTTCAGTCAAAAGATGTATACACAGTTGTTCAATTCACACCTCCGAAGTTAAACCAAACTGTCCTTGCTCACTTTTCAGAATTTTATAATGTAATTTGAAACTTAAAATATCACCCCAACATTTATATAACAAGCTATCTTTTAATGAAATGTGATATGTTTTATATATAATATACTTTATTACTTTTCATTGTAATGTAAAATGCTTACAAAAGTATTTAAAAAACATATTAGAAAACACAGGAAACCTTCTTTATGAAATCATAGTTGGGTACAATAAGTATATACCATAAGTACAATAAGGTGTGCAATTGTTCAGTTTTTACATACATTGGGAGTGTTCACACACTGATACTAAAAATGTACTAAAATGAACTTTCAGAAGGAAAAATGAGAAACAGATTTCTCCATCCTTCAGGTATAGAATATTGCTATTACAGAATGCAGTACTGCTGACTCCCGGCTGCCAGCAGTTTGGCAGTTTGAGTCTCACCGGCTCAACCCAGATTATTGGAGGCAATATGCTGACTCTGTAAACCTGCTTAGAGAGGGCTGTAAAGCACTGTAATGTGGTATATAAGTCTAAGTGCTATTGTTATTGCTATATACCAAATAACCAAAATATCCTGCAATAAATAATAGCTAGCAATTGCATATAACATATAAATATCAAAATTTGCCCTATATTTATATGCATATATGCATCCTTAAAATGTTTCATTATTTTAAGTATTCATATATTTCATTTACATTCTAGCTATGAGACATTGTCCTTTTTAACAGAGTTCAAATGCAATGTGTGTTGTATTTATAATCTTGCATTCATGTGGTTACAGATTCAGTTCCTAAGATCTTTATTCAACAGTCATTGGTAATACAAATAGAGTGGGGAAAAATCCTTTCTGCTTTTAATCTGGAAATGCTTTACTGATCAAGGGCATGTTTGCTCAGCAAAGGGTTTTTTTCTTAAGCACATTTAGTGATTGCATCTCTCTCTCTCAACACTATGTGGCACTAGTAGCTTTATACCAAATCTCTGCTGAAACTCTTGAATCAACTGCTCCATTTTGCCTCATAGCTAAGAGATGGCAGATTCCTGCATTCGCTTAGCAAATGGAATTAGTTTATAAGTCATTTCACTAAAGAAGTGCATAGATGTATTTCACTTTAGCCCTATTGAGATCAATAAAATGTTTAACAAAATGGAAGAACTTCATCTAAATTGCTTATTGATGGGCCGACATAATTTATAATATTAAGTAAACATGCATGAAAATACAAAGTGTGATTGCTTGTGTATAGCATGTAGGATATGGCCATGACCTATTGACATATCAGCCCTTGCACAGCATATTTTAGATCTGGGGATCTCTGGGGCAGGGGAAAATTCTGATAAAATCATAGCAGGTTATAGGCAGTGAATCTGTTTTCCTGGTGGACTTAACTGGGTCAATAGGGAAGACTTAATGCCTAATGGGGAAACCAAAAGAATTAAATAACCCAATCAGCTAAGCCATACAAGTTAGTTTTAGCTCAAATCACAGTTAGCTCCAAGGAACATAAAATTAAATAAACCCCATATAGTTAGCTATTATTGGAAAACTAAAATCCGATCCCATTTTTCCCACTTCTTCCTTCATGAAAAAGTGAGAAAAATGCTTGAAAAAGCACAACTTTCCATTACAGAACCCATTACTAAAGTTGGCAGCTTGGAGGAGATCTCCCAAAATTGAGTCAAGCCACTCTTCTTCCCAGGTTAATAGGAAAAGAACTTGTAATGCAATGAAGCCAATGAGCATCTTAGTGGACATGGATGGGATTGCTGAAATGTGATTTCAGACCCAAGTTAGTGTGATTATGTGCTGCCAGGAACATTGGCATAGGACATTGAGTGGGTTAATGACTGATTGGGTTATGACTGTGGGAATGTGGTCAGAGTAAATAATCCTGAACTATCTGGATTAGATTTAAGACTACTTTATGTATTTTATTATTGGAAAGAGAGAATGGGATCTTCACTACTGAACCATCAAATATATCAGCAATAAAGGGTATTAATATTGTCAGTGAAAAATCAAAAGAAAAAAATGGGGAGCAGTGAAGAATTATTTATTTGGTTTTAAAATTTGATTTAAAGGCCACCTCAGCTCAATTTTTTTGTAGCATATGAGTCAAAACAAATATAATATTTTTAAAAGTACATTAAATCAGGGGTCCCTACCTCCGATCCATGGACCAGTACCAGGCCGCAGCATGCTAGCAACCAGGCCGCACAAAAAAGCAAAGCCCTATCTGAGGAATGCAGACAGCACACAAAATCACACCCCCTCCAGTCCGCAAAAAACCTCTCTCCATGTAACTGGTCCCTGGTGCCCAAAGGGTTGGGGACCTCTGCATTAAATGACTGGAAAATAAACTTCATAATACAAATGAATAGGCATATCACAATCTAAACAAGTAATACACATCAAATAGGCACACCACTGACCCAACCCAGAGTTTGGGGAGATCCAAGTTTGAAAAGACTGCCTGAAGCTTTATGAACTCAGACTGGTTCAAACCTTGGGCGAGGTAGGTATATTAAGAGAAAGGAACTGTGACAGATAATGCATATTTTCTATACCCCATAAAACTGCATGATCTAGTCTGTAAGGTCTGTAAAGACAAGAAGCAATGGGTGAAAACTAATCAAGAAGAAAATCAACTAGAACTAAGGAGAAATTTCCGGAGAGTTAGAAAAATTAATCAGTGGAACAACTTGCCTCCAGAAGTTGTGAATGCTCTAACACTGAAAGTGTTTAAGAAGAGACTGGACAGCCATTTGTCTGAAATGGTATAGGATTTCCTGCCTGAGCAGGGGGTTGGACAAGATGACCTCCCTTCCAACTTTATATATTCAAATTCAAATTCAAAGTTTATAGCAGGGGTTTGGACTAGAAGCCCTCCAAGATCTCTTCCAACTTTGTTATTCTGTTATTCTTCTGTTATTTTGTCTTACAGCTGGCAGAAATTATGGGACAGAGATCGTTCTTCAGAGATCCAGGTCCTATTTAACATGTATTTTTCACCTTTAATATGTAGATTTTGAGAAGCAAATAAATTTTTCCCACCCTAAGCATAATCCTTATTTTATAGTTTGGATAAATCCTGTAATCCAGGGGTGTCAAACTGCTGGCCTATGGGCCGGACGCATCATCCAGAATCCGTGCCCACCCCATTGCCGGCAATGGCAAAACAGTCCTGATACGTCTCACAACATCACATGACGTCGCGAGTTTGACATGTCTGCTGTAATCCCATTCCTGGAGACAAAATTATTTATCTTCTATTTCTTCTACTCCTATGTATCTCCCAGTTGTATGCAATATCTTGTATTTGAATACTTAAATATCCATCATCATGCTGTTTTCTTTTGGGATAAGCAATGTAGTGCAGAAAAAAGGGAGAAGTAGGTGGAAAATAAATAAAAGGAAGAAGTTAAGCAATAAGAAAAGGAAATCTGAATCTAGTTTACACCAACACTTTCCATTTTTTCCATACAAAGCATTCTTGCTTGTATCACATCTCTACAATGATTCATATACTGCCTTTTGTTTTTTAAACACATTTCAGTTCTACCTACCACAGCATTGTTGATCTTCCCTTCTCTTGATCAGTTTATTCTTCTTTCATATATTTGTTTTCTGATTCAAGCTTTTTGTAAGTGAATGAATAAATACTATTTATAGTTGAAGAGTGTGTGATGTTCTTCTTGTTCACCCCACTTCAGCCTTCAAGTTGTTTGTTAAGGAAAACCAATAATGTATGCATAACAACTGTATTACCATATTTCAATAAGCGATTAACTAAACAAAAGTTTCAGTGAAATAACAGTTTCTTTATCAAGCTAATGAAAGGCATGACAGCAACTTTCTGCATTTTCTGAATTCGCAGAGTAGTCCAGATCTAGTTCATCATGTTTCATGATACATCACACATGCCAGTAACTATTTGATAAAACAAAATATTAGATTTTCAGTTATATATGTTTGTGTGTTTTGTATATAAAATATGGTCTTTTCAAAAAGTTATTGTCAAAAAGCAGTAGAAAATATCATTTGAACTGAAATCCCTCACACCATATTTTTCAGCAGATTTAATGATTACCTTCTTCAACTTCTGTTCCAGGGCAACCGGATCTTGGCTGCAAATATTAAGAGAATTTTTATAAACCTTTGCTGCGAACTAATGGTGGTGGAGACTAATGCAGCCCAGATTAGGTCCACTTCTTTGATATAAAATATGCAGAATAATAAACTGCTATGAACAATAATTGGAAATACATGCCTATTAAATAGGACACATGAATGTGGAATGAAAAATATAAATGGATGCATCTGGAGTGTGAGATTGTCTTAATGGGGGTTAAGATTCCAATTTGGAAAAATATTTTGAACTGATGGAAAATTAATATTCAGGTGAAAGAACAAAAATATTTTTAAAACATGATGATAAAAATGTAAGTGGAAAGAAGTATATATTTTTTGTTAGTTCTGAGCAAGATCCCTACTGATCTTAACATGATAACAATAATGTCCTAAATAGGTGAAGTGATTATGTAGTGTTAGTAACACTTTATAATACTGTGGTAAGATAAGACCATACTTGGAATATTGCATCTAGTTTTGGTCACCACCAGATAAAAAGATGTTGAGACTCTAGAAGGATGAAAAAGACAAGGGGTGACGTGATAGCAGTTTTCCAATATCTAAAGAGCTGCCACAAAGAAGAGAGGACCAACCTATACTCTAAAGGTAGAACAAGAAACAATGGATGGAAACTAATCAAGGAGAAAAACCAACCTAGAACTAAGGAGAAATTTTCTGACAGAACAATTAATCAGTGGAATGACTTGCCTCCATAAGTTTGAGTGTTCCAGCACTGGAAGTTTTTAAGAAGAGACTGGACAACCATTTGTCTGAAATGGTACAGGGCAGAGGTGTCATGCTCAATTTCATTGAGGACTGCATCAGCATTCTGGTTGCCCTCAATGGGCCAGTTGCTGTCCCCTTCTCTCCCTCAGGCTTGCCCCACAAAAGCCTCTCCTATCCCCTTCTCTCCCTCAGGCTTGCCCCACTGACATCTCTCCTCTCCTCTCCTCTCCTCCCTCATTCTCCCCCTTACTGTCCAAACCCCTCTTTTTGTATCCTCTCCTCTCCGCCCCATGCATTCAGTCACTGCCCAACTGGCCTTTTCACACAGTACTCATCAGCTGGAGCTGTGTGAGCTGATTCTGCAGTTCCTGCCAAGCCTCAGCAGCCCTGCATCTCCAGCTGACTCTTCCCGTGAAGACTGTGGCTGCTGGCCACCCCTGAGGCCACCGGAAGCCCTGCTCACCTGGAGCTGCACATGCCAATCCCGGGGCCTCAGCAGAGACCCAGCAACACTGCAGCTGCACCTGACTCTCCACCAGGCCTCTCTGGCACTGCAGCCGCTTCAGCTTACCTCCTCCTACTAGTCTGCTTGTGGGCCAGATCTAAACACATCATGGGCTGGATCTGGCCTGTGGACTTTGAGTTTGACATTTCTGTTATGCAGTGGGAACAGCAAGGCATTGAAGACACAGGAGTGAAAGTAACAGCTTGTTTATTCAATCCACACAGAAGCAGCTCTAGCAGCTGCTTGACTCATATTTATACGGACTGCCACTAGGCAGCAGCTATTCTATTATAAAGCGCTATATGGTAAATGGCTTAATATATGCTAAGAAAGAAGCATAAAAACTGTTATGTCCTAGCCTGCTGAAGATTTTAGGAGGCTCAGAAATGTTGCAAAGGATCCTGGGCAAACCACAAGGCTGCCCGGGACCAGACTGGCTGTCTCCAGCCTTGTGCGCATGCACAAAGTGCGAAAACAGCCTTGCATTCATTGGCTGATGCTGGCTTTGGCAAGGACACTATTAAAGGCCTATGCACCATTTTTTCTGTTTCTGTTGTGTTGGAGTAATCAATAAAGAGATTTGCTGTTACATGAGTCGTCTCCTCGTAATGCCTTGGGCCTGCGAATCTAACAGTGGCAACGAAGTTGGGATCGCTGTAAGCTACATTTAACAACAGAAGAAGAGAGGACTCACTAAGAAAGTCCTGGGAAGTTCGGTGTCCAGCATCGCGACTCTGCCTGCCAGTACAGCATTGCTAGAGGTGAGCTTGTCAAGGGACCCCTTCCCAAATAACAGGCTTGTAGCAAATGTGTTAATGAGAGTTGCAGAAGGCTATGATGTCTAAAATAGGCCGTTTGTCAGATTTTGATATTGCCCACCCAGAACGCTGGAATTCATACGTGGCGCGGGTGGAGAATTACTTCAGGGTTAATCAGATAAGAGAAGACGTCCTTAAAGCGGCTATCCTGCTGTGTGTCTGTGGACAGGAAACATTTAACATAGCAGAGAATTTGGTGGCCCCGGCGCTTTTGGAGTCAGTGTCTTATGTAGACTTAAAGAAGATGTTGAAAGAACATTTCCAGCCTAAACTTTCTGTGATTGCTTAGTGACACGCATTCGAGCAGAGGGACCAGAGGCCTGGTGAGTCTGCTGTGGACTTTATTGCTGCCTTAAGGCAAGCAGCAAGGCCTTGTGAATTCAAGGATCCGGAAGAGAGGCTGTGGGATCATTTCGTTTGTAGCCTAAGAAGTCGTGAGCTGCAACAGAAGATCTTCACCAAGGAAGATGTTTCGTTCTAAGATGCCTTGAAAGAGGTTGCAGCTGAAGAAGCAGCGGGCGGTGCTGTGAAGGCCTTGCGGCTCACCAGAAATCCTCCAGCCACCGTTACTGTCTATCAAGAGGTCACTCAAGAAGATCCAGAACAGGATCCTGAAGAGGAGGTGGATAGGCTGCACCAGTCAGTGGAGAGAAGGCTGAAGGAGTGTCCAGACAAGACCCCAGCATCTCCTCAGTGTTTCGGGTGTGGGGGACACCACAAGCGCGCTGACTGCAGATTCCGCTCCGCCATTTGCCGGGCATGTGGCAGGCAAGGCTGCATTGCCTCCATCTGTTTGGGTCGCCAGAAGGTCCAATCTTGGGAAGAATTGCTTCAGAAAGGTACCAGGGTCCCCAGCCAACACAGGGTGGGTTTCTGCACATTGCGCAGGAGCATTTTGAGGACAGGGACACACAAGCCCCTTAAGAAGAAGCTTCGCATTGATGTGAAGCTGCAAGGAGTCCCCTTATCGATGGAGTTGGTCACAGGGTCTGCTCTATCGATCATTTCACATGATATCTTCAAAAGGA
This sequence comes from Crotalus tigris, assembly GCF_016545835.1. Taxonomy (NCBI): domain Eukaryota; kingdom Metazoa; phylum Chordata; class Lepidosauria; order Squamata; family Viperidae; genus Crotalus; species Crotalus tigris. Next base: position 875,619 of record NW_024096634.1, on the reverse strand, counting down.
TTTGTAGCCGTAGTGGTCTTCGAGTCAAACTCTATCAAACATAATTCTCACTGACTTTCAGAGTCAGTGTGAAGGCGGAGGCCATGCTCAAGGTGCAGCATAGGGCTTTCGAATGCCTACTAGATGTGGTGGTAGTTGGGGGTGATCTCACGAGTCTCATTGGACTTGATTGGTTGGAGGCCCTGGGAATCCAAGTGACTGGGCTGCACAGGTTGCAAACGTTAGGCCTTGCAGAAGTCTACAAGGAGTTTGCTGATGTGTTTAGCACAGAGCTTGGTTCATATAAGGGGCCTCCCATTGCCCTACACTTAGACCCAACTATCACACCCATTAGAATTAAGCCTAGAAGGGTGCCTTTTGCTCTAAAAGGAAAAATTGATGCAGAGCTGGACAAGCTACTCCAGCAGGGCATCTTAGAACATGTGGACTCTAGTCCATGGGAAACCCCCATTGTAATGCCTTTAAAGGCTAATGGAGAAGTCCGAATTTGTGCGGATTATAAATGTACACTGAATAAAGTGCTGCAACAGCATGCATATCCAGTGCCTGTGATTAGCCACATTCTGCCCCCCCCTCAAGGGGGGGGGCAAATTTTTGCGAAACTTGATTTGGCACAGGCCTACCAACAGTTACCTGTTGATGAGGCAACAGCTGAGGCTCAAACAATCGTAACGCACCGGGCAGACTTTAAGGTCAAAAGACTGCAGTTTGGGGTTAATGTAGCCCCTGGCATCTTCCAAAGTGTAATGGAGCGTATGGTCCGTGGTATTCCTTGGGTCTGTCCCTACTTCGATGACATCCTCATTGTTGGAGAGCCATCTCTAAACTTAACTGAAAGATTAAGTGCTGTCTTGCTTCGTTTCCGCCAAATGGGTCTGAAACTGAAGCAAGATAAATGTAAAATTGGAGTCACTTCCACTGAATTCTTAGGCTTCAGAATTGATGCTCAAGGCATTCACCCTGCTGAATCCAAGCTCCAAGCAATTCAGCAGGCCCCAAGTCCCAAGTCCAAAAGTGAACTTCAGGCTTTTCTGGGACTGTTAAATTTCTATCATTCATTCCTTCCACACAAGGCTGCAGTGGCTGAGCCATTACACTGGCTCTTGGATAAACAGGCTCCATGGCAATGGACAAAGGTCCATGAAAGGAGTTTCAATGAGGTCAAGGCCTTGCTCTCTTCAAATGCGGTCTTAGCACATTTCAATGAGGAATTGCCAGTGTGCATCGCTTGTGATGCATTCCCTTATGGAGTGGGAGCAGTACTTAGCCACCTGAAGGCTGATGGGACACAAGTCCCTGTGGCCTATTATTCAAGGACTTTGTCATCTGCAGAGCGCAATTACGCTCAGATTGACAGAGAAGCCTTGGCCATAGTGGCTGGCATAAAGAAATTTCATGATTTCTTATATGGCCGCCACTTCACAGTCTACACAGACCATAAGCCTTTGCTGGGTTTGTTTACCATGAACAAACAAACCCCTCACATAATATCTCCTAGAATGCTGAGATGGTCAATCTTCCTGTCAGCATATGATTACACTTTGATTCACAAACCTGGAAAAGAAATGGGCCATGCAGATGGCCTCAGCAGATTACCTCTAAAACAGATAGAGGCAGATCCTGCTCCTGCTATTAACATTTTCTCCATTCAGGAGTTGCCTGAATCTCCCCTCAATGCTAGGGATGTGGCTACAGAAACTGCCACTGATCACACACTTACACGCATGCTGACATGGGTGTTGTCAGGATGGCCTGACATGTGTCCAGATACTGAGTTTCAAAGCTTCTGGCAAAGGAAGCATGAGCTTTCCACATTCAAAGGGTGCCTGTTATGGGGTAGTAGGGTAGTCATTCCAGTCTCATTGAGGACTAGAATCTTGATCTCTCTGCATGAGGGATATCCGGGTATAGTCTGGATGAAAGCGCTTGCACGCAGCCATCTCTGGTGGCCTGGGCTCGATAAAGACATCGAGGCCCAGGTTCACAGGTGCCAAGTGTGCCAACAGTCAAGGCCTGAAATGCCTCAGGCCCCTGTACACATGCCCCTTTGTTGAGGGTACATATAGATTATGCTAGGCCCTTTCAGGTGCAATTCTTCCTTCTCCTCATGGACAGCCATTCCAAGTGGCTAGAGGTTGTACTTGTCTCCTCCACTATTACTGCTAGGACCATCCAAGTGTTGAGAGGAATCTTCGCTTCTCATGGACTTCCAGATGTCCTGGTCTCAGATAATTGCCCCCAATTTACTTCTTCTGAGTTTCAGGCTTTTCTCCAGGCCAACTTGATCCGGCATGCAACTTCAGCTCCATTCCACCCATCTTCCAACGGGCAGGCTGAAAGGATGGTGTGCACAACCAAAGATGTTCTCAAGAGAATCACTTACAGCAGCTGGCATCACAGGTTAGCTGATTTCCTTCTTGCACACCGCACCACACCTTGCACAACCACAGGGAAGAGCCCAGCAGAACTCTGCTAGGATCACCACCTCATCATGAAACTGGACAGGTTGCACCCAGACCAGGTGGCTTTATAGGTGTCGCAGTCACGGGCACCTAGGAGACTACAGGCGGGCGATCCGGTCTGGGCAAGGAACTATGAACCTGGACATCTCTGGGTCACAGCAGTGGTATACAAGGTCTCTGGGCTGCTGTCATATGAAGTGGACTTGGACGATGGGTGCATCATCCGATGTCACATAAACCAGCTGCGCTGGAGGCTACCCAGCAGCTCTTCCGCTCCTGGCTCTGCTCTCGGCGACCAGAATCACAATTCTGGACCACAGTCTGCCCGCTCCAGCAGTTATTCACAAGCTGCCACACATGTTCCAGAGAGGTGGCAGAAATGTTGCAAAGGGTCCCGGGCAAACCACAAGGCTGCCCAGGACCAGACTGGCTGTCTCCAGCCTTGCACACATGCGCAAGACGCGAAAACAGCCTTGCATTCATTGGCTGACGCTGGCTTTGGCAAGGACACTATAAAAGGCCTGTGCGCTGTTGTATTGGAGTAATCAATAAAGAGACTTGCTGTTAAACGAGTCATCTCCTCGTAATGCCTTGGGCCTGCGAATCTAACAGAAACCTTATAAACCTTTATCAATTACATGAAAGTTCATCAATTTAATTAATGGAGGATCGCCACTAGGTAAAACAAACCAAAAATATTTAGTGTGTATATAATTTTATATAGGCATAGATGTGCACCATATTTGTAATCCTTTGTGGCATATCTAATATCTAATTCCCAGATACATGATATAATTCATAATATCCATATTTGTTATAATCAAGAGCAAGTGTTACAGTTTTAAAAAGTGTTTATTACCACTTTCTGTCTTAGTTGAGGAGTGGAGGAAAGAGATTTCTAAATTGTAAGATATGTTTGGCATATCTTAAAGTTTTATCTTTTCTACCAGAGTGGCCAAATTTAAATATCATACACTGAAAATACATAATCTAATTATGCTTGATGAGAGAAACAATCTAGGGCCTAGATTCTAGGCAATATAATGAGAATATTCATTTGACAAACTTTGCAAGGGCTAGATCAGGGGTCGGCAAGCTGAAACACTGAAAGAGCCACTTGGACCTGTTTTCATCACAAAAGAAAAAACTGAGAGCCACATAATGTGCACGCACATGCGCATGCGCATGCACACAGAACAGGGGGCTTGATTAAAGAGTGGAGCCTAAGGCGAGACTTGCACTGGCTCTGCCCCCATCCAGCTCGGTCCTGGCTTCTCCTCCCCTCGGAAAAGACTCCTCTCCCCCACCCCATGCTCTCCCTCTCTGGGACTTTCTTCTTTCCACCTTTTGGCGTGAAGGTTCCCAGGGAGCAAAGGAGGAGGCTGACGGGGAGAAAGAGCTGCTGCAGCAAATCTTCCGAAGCAGCAGCAGATGGCTGTTCAGGCTCACCTATCTCAGCCTGCTACGGGAGGCTGGAGTTGAGGCTTCTGGCTCGCTCGGGGAGGGGTGCTCAGAAAAGAGAGGATGAGAAATGGAAAGTGGGAGAAAGGACGTCTTCCACCTCTCTGGAGTTCTTTCGCTGGAGGGCGAGGAAGCAGCAGTTCTGCTCCACAGGAGGTGGGAGCAGGCAGCCTCTCCTTCAAGCTTCGCTAAGTGACTCCAGGAGTAAAGCGAGGTCTGAGTCCCCGGAATGTCAACTTTGCGAAAGAGGGAGGCAGTGGTGGGATTAAAATAAAACGTGGGGGGGGAGTTTGAGGAAACCCAGCAGACACCTCTATCAGAGGGCAAGCAAGAAAGGCAAGATCAGGGCGAGGAGGAAAGCTTTCGGTGCTTGCCCAGCAGACAGTTGCTCCCTGCTCTCAGAAATAGCCATGGCAGGCAGGGACTGCGAGGAGCAACCAGGATTGGAGGAGCAGAAGTCAACACTGCCAAAGAGGAGGAAGGAAAGGAAAAGTGGGGGTCTTTAAATAGTCATGCCCATTTTTCCCCCTTTTTTTTCCAGACATCCATGTGTGTATGGATGTCAGGTTTGGAGGCCTCCGTTTAAGTCTGTGCATGCGCACAGACATAGGCTGACTCCTCATCTCCTGCCCTTGCTGCATCTCCTGTGGAGACACATTTGCATCTCTGTGTCTCTGCCAGTCAAAGCCATCTTGCAGCTCGATCCTTGGAGCTGTTTCAATCAGCCAAGCATCCCCATGGAAGTCAATGGACAGCATGACTAAGATAGGCAGCAGCCCCAACTCTGGTCCGGGGAAACAACAGCAGAGCGGCGCTGCCTATCTCAGTCATGTGGAAGAACAGCCATGTAAACAGCACCAGATGGTGCCGCCGCTGCCAGTGGAGATGAGCAGGCTCGTGGAGACACGTGGCTGGCTCAGCTGCCCAGGGACGGCCCAGGGAGCAATGACCCTGTTGGCTGCCACCCCTGCTGGGACTGCTGCCCAGGGGGCTGCAGGAGGAAGAAGGGGAGGAGGGCGAGGAAGCTGCCACTGAGACTCCACGCTGCCTGGCCTCGCCCTCCACCCATCCGATGTAGCCGCGGTGGGGGCTAGTGCCACACGGGCTGCTGGCCTTGGCCACAATGCTGTGGCTGCTCTGCCTGACTGGCCCTGCCAGCCCCTCCACTGGCCCAGCTGGCCCCCTGGGTGTCCCTCTTGCTCTGGCGCCCGCCCAAGCCGCCCTTGGGGCAGCAGAAGGAATAAGGGGGGGAGGAGGGTGAGAAAGCCACTGCTGCCGCCCCAACCAGGACTCCGCGCTGCCTGGCCTTGTCCTCCGCCCCTCCTATGTAGCCGTGGCAGGGACTGGTGCCGTGTGGGCCACCAGCCCTGGCCACAATACTGTGGCTGCTCTGCTTGACCAGCCTCTCTGCTGGCCCGGCAACTCCCCCTCGGGCATCCCTCTTGCCCCAGCACATGCCTGAACTACCCAGGGGCCAGCAGGAGGAAGAAGGGGAGGCGGAGGAGGGTGAGAAAGCCACTGCCGCCACCTCAACAAGACTCCACGCTGCCTGGCCTCGTCCTCCGCCCATCTGATGTAGCCCGGCAGGGGCTGGTGCCGCGTGGGCCACCGGCCCTGGCCGCAATGCTGCAGCTGCTCTGCCTGACCAGCTCTGCCAGCCCCTCCACTGGCCCAGCTGGCCCCCTGGGTGTCCCTCTTGCCCCGGCGCCCTTGGGCAGCAGGAGGAACAAGGGAAGGAGGAGGAGGAGGGCAAGGAAGCTGGTGGCAGCACTGAGCTCCAGGAGGAGGCTCTTCTCTCCTACCATTGCTGCATCTCCCTCTTCTTTCCTGGCAGCCGTGATTCCGATGCGCCTGCCCGGCCAGTGGGGCCAATGGTCACGCTGACTGGGGATTGCAGGGGCTGCTCTCCCTTGGGCCGCGGCTTGCGGAAGAGCTGGCCCGCTCTGCGGAGCCTCCAGCGGGCCACTCCCAGCGGGGATCCCGGGGCTTCCCCACGTGACTCCATGCGCCTCGGATGGGGCCAGCCCGGGAAAAGGACTTCCTGTCCGTGATTCTCCCAGGGGATGGTGCACCCGGGTGCAGGGCCAATCAGGAGGGGGAAGTCCGCATGAGACAGAGAGAGAGAAGGGAAGTGCAAGTGCCTCTCTGACTCTCTCTCTCTGCAAATGGCGGAGCAGGCTCCAGAGCTGCAGGTGATGGCTCAAAGAGCCACATGCGGCTCCGGAGCCACGGGTTGCCGACCCGTGGGCTAGATGCTATGAATATGGCATTATAAACACTCCTGGAATTTTCATGGAAATAAAAAAACATAGATTCTTAAGTCACAATACTATGCAACTCACTCTGCATGATGGCATGTTATCTCAAGTTTACTTTCACTAAAATAACTTCTCCCAATTATGTGTTCTGCATAAGTGTGAGGAGTATAATTTCCAGTTTCTCATAATAAAGCAAGTAGATTTATTTTATATTTTATTTTATTTTGTCTTGCCCTGTTTTATTTCTGTACTTATTTGTGCTTGTTGCATTCTCTTATAATATAAAGCAAATTGCATTATTATATTATCTTTTTATTCTGAAAAACCTAAATATGCTGATGTTTGGAAGGGCTTTGACAGTTGTTTTTAGAAACCACAGCAATGCATGAGATGCTCTCCTTTAAAGAAAGGGGAAAAAAGAATTATCTTCCATTACTTGAAATTCAAAGAGGAATTAGCAGATGATGGATGGCCAATAATATAAAATACAATTTAAAAATGTCTGATCTGACAAGGAATGGGAAAATTGGTTTTTATTGGAGAAGAAAAAGAGAAAATAAGAATTAGGATTATCAACTACTCACTCTGTCAAATTCTTTCAGAAGTTGACAAAGACTCTCTCTCTCTCTCTCTCTCTCTCTCTCTCTCTCTCTCTCTCTATATATATATATATATATATATATATATATATATATATATAGCAAGAAATAAAATAATCACCAGGATAATAAAAGTATAAAATTTATTTAAAAAGCGCCTAGCTTTCGCCGTTACCTGCCGGCATCCTCAGGGCTAGTGCGCCAGGGAGTGAGAATCGCTTTTAAAGGTGTGTCAAAGTCTGCGCGCGACTCCTCAGCCTCGTCATCGGGCCCGATTGGTATGACTGCGCACAAATGGTCTGTTCTTTCCTATTGATTTCAATTGCGTGTTTATCATCGTCCATCCTTCTTTCTCTTGGTCTTAAGGTGGGTGGGTGAATGTCTCTCTTGTTATGGTGGTCCCTACATTTTAACCTTTCCTCCCTGGGTTCGGATGGTAATACACATTTCATGTTTATTTTATAACCCTCCTTCATCCCATTGTTCTTCCTACGGTAAGTTTTTCCTTTGATTTCAACACTTTCACTTCCTATGCAAACGTCATCTGGATGATCTTGCAAGTCCTTCCGAAGTGGATGCAAACCATCTGTGGTCTGGGGCTGGAGGGTAGATTGTTCAGTTGCGGGAGGAGGGGGTGGTTCTCTAGCTGCCATTGCGTCCAGCTGCTTAGCGCGTGCTATACAGTGTTTAGTCAGCCCGGGGGTGGTGGTGATAGAATTGTGTTTTCGCTCATCCCCCCTGGGTTCAGATGGCAATACACATCCCATCCCTGTCTTGCGCTCCCCCTTCATCCCATGGTTCCTCTTACAGAGGGCCCCTCCCTTAGCTTCATCACTTCTGCGAACCCCGTCTGAGCGATCTCGTGAATCCCTCCGGGGTGGATGTAATTTGCTGACGATCTGAAGTTGGGGGCTAGATTGTTCAACCATGGGCGGGGGAGGTGGTTCCTTGGTCGCCACTGCACACAGCTGTCCTATACGCCCCCTGCTGCGGGTGATCGGTCTGGGGAGGATAACAGTGGGATCATGTTCCATTTGATCATCGCAGCATCTCCCTTCGATTCGCCTCCTCCCTTTTACATCGTTGTTGTCTATACGAGTCCTCCGGAATTCTCCGGGATGCGCAGACGGGGGGTGTGATGGTCCGGTCTCCTGTGTTTTCTCCCCCTCTCCAATACCGTTCGTGGATCCATCTCCAGCTGCGCTCTGTAGTTCTTTCTCTCTCAATCCGGCCATCCTAGTCCCACAAGGGGGCTTTTTCTTTCTTTCCAAACCGGTCATCATATTTTTCCCCGTATATGAGTGAACTGTCACATCCAGGGCTCCCTCTCTTCTTCCATTGGTTATGTCCTCCTTTATACAGGTCGCACCATCTCGGGTATTCATAGTGCCCGAACTCTGGATTTTGGTTTCCACCACCTCCTTAACCCTTTGGGGCTGTGATGGTGTTACAGATGTAGTAGGGGTGTTCTCCAATTGTCTTTCCTCATTCGGACTGCCCCTGATCAATTGGGGGGTTGGTTGCTCCTCCTTAATGCCGTTGGGGTTGTTGCTGGGATGTCGGGGGTATTGTTGTTGATTGATCGTACTCCACAACCTTAAAGCCGTATATGCCGGGCACAGGTCCACGTGTCGGTTGATGGAATTACTGTCCGAGAGCCATGCCTCCTTAAGCAGGCGGCCCCCCTTGGTGTTGTCGCTAGCCAGTACGCTAACCTCACTGAAATTGAATTTATGATCTAGCTCCGCCATGTGTGCCCATATTTGGGAATGCTGGTCTCCCCTTTTCACCGCTAATCTGTGTTCATGGACCCTTGTCTTAACCCGTTTGGCTGTCTCCCCAACATAATTAGATTGGCAGTCCATACAATTGATCTTATAGATGGCTGCCGATTTTTCAATGTTGGGGAGTGGGTCCTTAGGGCACATTAAAGCTGCCCGCAGTGTTTGATTCGGTCTATGGGCCACCTGTATGTTATGCAGTGCCAAAATTCTTGCAGTAGCCTCTGAGACGTTATGAATATAGGGGAGGGCAATCCGTGTGGTTGTCTGAGGTGCAAATCCTTGAAGTGTGGGGTCACCCCGGGGTCCAGATGGTTTATTGACCCAATTAATGAACTTGGCCGGGTACCCATTACGTTTACACATCTGAAAGAGGTAATTCCTCTCCTCTCTCTTAGCTTTGGTAGTGCTGCAGTGCGACTCCACACATTTAAACAGAGTCCTGACACAGCTGACTTTATGGGCAGTAGGGTGATTACTCTCGAAATGGAGAATCCTGTCTGTACATGTAGGTTTTCGGTATACCTTGGTAGTTAGACATCCGTCCACTTGGCGCTGCACCAATACGTCTAAAAACGCTAAGCTGCCCTGACTTTCCTCTTCCATAGTGAACCGGATGTCTGGGTATACCGAATTCAGAATGCCCATAAAGTCAGTCTTGTGCCGCTCCTTGATGACAACAAACGTGTCGTCCACATAGTGGGCCCAAAATTTTGGTTGGTACTGGGCCATCGCTATGTGTTCCAACCGGAGTAAGGCAGGCTCTAACACTGCTCCCGCATGGGAGCAGGAGAGGAGATCAAGAATTTGGTCAGGCAGCAGGTCACAAGCCTTGGCATGAGCCACAGACGCTACCAAACACTGTCAGCCAAAGAAAGAGTAGCCCTGAGCCAGCTTAGAAAGGATGACACTATTGTCATCCTCCCAGCTGATAAGGGGAGGGCAACTGTTGTCTTAGATAAAGAGGTGTATACAAGTAAAGCTTTAGAACTACTCCAAGATAGTGCTGCTTACAGAGTAGTTAATAGAGACCCCTCCACTACGTTAAGGAATTATACCAACAAGCTCCTTGATGGCCTAAAACGTAATGGGAGAATGGGGGAGGACGTATTAAGGAAGGTACGCCCTGGCGACTCAGCGCTCGCCAGATTCTATGGCTTACCAAAGGTGCATAAACCTGACGTTCCCCTGCGCCCCATTGTTGCATTCAGAGGCACACCCACCTACGAATTGGCCAAGTGGCTGAGCACACGCATCGGCCACTTGACAGATAATAGCAACACTACTGTGAGATCGGCAGAAGAATTCCTCAGTAAAATCAAGACCCTGAAAGTGGAAAAAGATGAACTCATGGTCTCCTTTGATGTAGTCTCCCTGTTCACTTCCATCCCGCAGGAACTTGCTATTGCGGTGTTAAGGGACCGACTGAACCAGGGAGACCAGGGGTTACATCAAGACTCCCTCCAGACAGAAGATCTTATAAAATTAATGGGAGTCTGTCTTAATACTTATTTCACCTTTCAGGGCATGATATACGAACAGATTAAGGGAACCCCAATGGGGTCGCCGATCTCCAGTGTGATTGCGGAGGTGGTGCTTCAGCGGTTGGAACACATAGCGATGGCCCAGTACCAACCAAAATTTTGGGCCCGCTATGTGGACGACACGTTTGTTGTCATCAAGGAGCGGCACAAGACTGACTTTATGGGCATTCTGAATTCGGTATACCCAGACATCCGGTTCACTATGGAAGAGGAAAGTCAGGGCAGCTTAGCGTTTTTAGACGTATTGGTGCAGCGCCAAGTGGACGGATGTCTAACTACCAAGGTATACCGAAAACCTACATGTACAGACAGGATTCTCCATTTCGAGAGTAATCACCCTACTGCCCATAAAGTCAGCTGTGTCAGGACTCTGTTTAAACGTGTGGAGTCGCATTGCAGCACTACCAAAGCTAAGAGAGAGGAGAGGAATTACCTCTTTCAGATGTGTAAACGTAATGGGTACCCGGCCAAGTTCATTAATTGGGTCAATAAACCATCTGGACCCCGGGGTGACCCCACACTTCAAGGATTTGCACCTCAGACAACCACACAGATTGCCCTCCCCTATATTCATAACATCTCAGAGGCTACTGCAAGAATTTTGGCACTGCATAACATACAGGTGGCCCATAGACCGAATCAAACACTGCGGGCAGCTTTAATGTGCCCTAAGGACCCACTCCCCAACATTGAAAAATCGGCAGCCATCTATAAGATCAATTGTATGGACTGCCAATCTAATTATGTTGGGGAGACAGCCAAACGGGTTAAGACAAGGGTCCATGAACACAGATTAGCGGTGAAAAGGGGAGACCAGCATTCCCAAATATGGGCACACATGGCGGAGCTAGATCATAAATTCAATTTCAGTGAGGTTAGCGTACTGGCTAGCGACAACACCAAGGGGGGCCGCCTGCTTAAGGAGGCATGGCTCTCGGACAGTAATTCCATCAACCGACACGTGGACCTGTGCCCGGCATATACGGCTTTAAGGTTGTGGAGTACGATCAATCAACAACAATACCCCCGACATCCCAGCAACAACCCCAACGGCATTAAGGAGGAGCAACCAACCCCCCAATTGATCAGGGACAGTCCGAATGAGGAAAGACAATTGGAGAACACCCCTACTACATCTGTAACACCATCACAGCCCCAAAGGGTTAAGGAGGTGGTGGAAACCAAAATCCAGAGTTCGGGCACTATGAATACCCGAGATGGTGCGACCTGTATAAAGGAGGACATAACCACTGGAAGAGGAGAGGGAGCCCTGGATGTGACAGTTCACTCATATACGGGGAAAAATATGATGACCGGTTTGGAAAGAAAGAAAAAGCCTCCTTGTGGGACTAGGATGGCCGGATTGAGAGAGAAAGAACTACAGAGCGCAGCTGGAGGTGGATCCACGAACGGTATTGGAGAGGGGGAGAAAACACAGGAGACCGGACCATCACACCCCCCATCTGCGTATCCCGGAGAATTCCGGAGGACTCGTATAGACAACAACGATGTAAAAGGGAGGAGGCGAATCGAAGGGAGACGCTGCGATGATCAAATGGAACATGATCCCACTGTTATCCTCCCCGGACCGATCACCCGCAGCAGGGGGCGTATAAGACAGCTGTGCGCAGTGGCGACCAAGGAACCACCTCCCCTGCCCATGGTTGAACAATCTAGCCCCCAACTTCAGATCGTCAGCAAATTACATCCACCCCGGAGGGATTCACGAGATCGCTCAGACGGGGTTCGCAGAAGTGATGAAGCTAAGGGAGGGGCCCTCTGTAAGAGGAACCATGGGATGAAGGGGGAGCGCAAGACAGGGATGGGATGTGTATTGCCATCTGAACCCAGGGGGGATGAGCGAAAACACAATTCTATCACCACCACCCCCGGGCTGACTAAACACTGTATAGCACGCGCTAAGCAGCTGGACGCAATGGCAGCTAGAGAACCACCCCCTCCTCCCGCAACTGAACAATCTACCCTCCAGCCCCAGACCACAGATGGTTTGCATCCACTTCGGAAGGACTTGCAAGATCATCCAGATGACGTTTGCATAGGAAGTGAAAGTGTTGAAATCAAAGGAAAAACTTACCGTAGGAAGAACAATGGGATGAAGGAGGGTTATAAAATAAACATGAAATGTGTATTACCATCCGAACCCAGGGAGGAAAGGTTAAAATGTAGGGACCACCATAACAAGAGAGACATTCACCCACCCACCTTAAGACCAAGAGAAAGAAGGATGGACGATGATAAACACGCAATTGAAATCAATAGGAAAGAACAGACCATTTGTGCGCAGTCATACCAATTGGGCCCGATGACGAGGCTGAGGAGTCGCGCGCAGACTTTGACACACCTTTAAAAGCGATTCTCACTCCCTGGCGCACTAGCCCTGAGGATGCCGGCAGGTGACGGCGAAAGCTAGGCGCTTTTTTAATAAATTTTATACTTTTATTATCCTGGTGATCATTTTATTTCTTGCCATCAATATTCCCAGGATTCATGTTTTTAATCTTCTTAAACGTGAATATATATATATATATATATATACAGATGTGACAGATAGATAATTTGATAAAATTCTGTAAAATACACATTATTTGCCATCAGCCTGTAAACATTAATCTAAATATTTTGCTCAACAGTGTTTTGTATAAGAAAGTGGCAAAGAGTTGCAAATAAACACTGGACAATTCATTTCAGACAGTGGGAATGTGTCATCCATATCTCAACAATTACAGTTATCAGGAGTCTTTGCTATATTTAAGATCCCCCTCCAAATATTAGGCACAACCAGACCCTTTGCTGGTTGTGTAACTTCAGGGTGACAGGTTTGTAAGCGAATACGTGCTGTCCTACCATTGATGGTTGGAGAAACCCTTTTGCATTGGGCAGGGCCATCAGACTTCGTACCAAGTTAGTCATTTGCCCAGAGTTTCTAGTCCGTTATGACTGGTTCTAACTCCTGCCTGTAACCTCAGTGGCCCATGTACATACATAGAATCCCAAATTTCAAAGTAATTTGAACAATGTTTTTGTGCATCAACATAGCAAAGCATTGGCTGTATGGAAGTGTTTATTCAAAAGAGATTTGTAGGAGTGCATAAATCTTCAGATCAGAGAATAAATCCAGTAGGAATTATTTCTATCAGCCATTTGGAAGAAGAAAACCAAAGCACTATGTCAGTTTTTTCAAAATATAATGAATTCATCAATTACTTCATCAATCATGGTCTGCATTTTTTAAATCATTCAAGCCTACTTGCGTTCTTTCAACAATATCATACTAATAAAAGAATTTCAGGAACAGTGAGCTGAGATAGTTTGTATTAGATGACCCCCGTCTTTATCACCGAGCCGCATTCCTAGAACGTCGTCTTATACGCTGGAAACTACCAGTATTTCCAGCGTATAAAACGACTCAGCGTATAAAATGACCCCTGTCTTTGGTGCCGAGTTTAGCGCTTCCGGAAGTTGTCTTATACGCCGGCATATACAGTAATTTGTCTGTTTTAACATACAAGTGTCTCAGCTTGACTTTTCTTTCATTTCCCAAGGCAAAATTAAAATCTAAAGAATCCTTCTGAAACTAAACAAGGAGACCAATGCAACTTAACAGTTACACTTTTATTAATTTCTTTAGTTCTTCACATTATTAGATTATTATTAGACAAAGTTCAAGTCTATATTTCACCACAAAATTTAGGGGATGATTTTGGATGATTATGGACTAGACTCTTTCATCCCAATTTATTTTACAGGCTTATTGTAATGAAACAATAATGGAGATTTCTATATATGCCACCTTCAGCTTCCAGAGAAAAAAAGATTTAATTAAAACACAACATATAAACAAAATAAGTATAAAATAATAGGTGGTGATATTCATGGCTAAAAAAATTCTGTAACATGGAGGTAATCCTTGACTTATGACCATAATTAAGCCCAAAATTTGTGTTGCTAAATGAGACAATTGATAAGTGAATTTTGCCCCATTTTATGAGCCTTTTCCAAACTTGTTAAGTGAATAGCAGTTGTTAAGTTGGTAACATGGTTGTTACATGAATCTGGCTTCCCTATTGACTTTGCTTATCAGAAGATTGCAAAAGGTGATCACATGACCCTGGGATACAGCAGTCATCATAAATATTGAGTCAGTTGCTAAGTATCTGAATTTTGATCATGTGACCATGGGGATGCTGCAATTGTCATAAATGTGAAAAATGGTCATGTCACTTTTTTCATTGTCATGGTAACTTTAAATGGCCACTAAATGAACTGTTGTAATTCAAGGACTAGCTATTCTGGTATTTTCTTGACTTAGTATGATAATTCTATCTTATCTTAGCAAGCTGTATTTATACACAGCTGTGTACAAAAAAGCTAAGCAGAATCAGACCTGGTTTAGTACTTGGATGGGAAACCACCAGCTATTATTAGGCCTAGTGCTTTTTTTGGGGGGGGGAAAAAAAGGTGCCGGAACTCACACACATCATACAACCTGCCTTGCCTACCCTACAAAGTTCCATCCCAAAAAGGTGTCAGAACTCCGTTCTGGACATTCTATGACAAAAAAAAAAAAGCCCTGATTAGGCCTATGAGCAAAACTGAAAAGTCAAACCAAGAAGCTGGAAAAAGACAATGAAAAATTGTTGTTGTGATGTTGCTAGGAAAATTACATGGGTATGTGCAGGGAATCACCATGGATTGAGATGGATGAACATGAAGAAAACAAGGAATATACCATTACTTGAATTACATCTATTTGTTAATAGAGCAAAAGTTGTTCTGGAAAATGTCATAAAGCTTAGGTTTAAGTGTGTGAGAAGAAAATTTCTTCAACTTTGGAAAAAATAAATGTGCAAAATCTTCTTCTGGAAATACAAATATAAAATTAAGAACAACATCTGTTACTGAAACTTTTTTAAGTAAAAAGAAAGACATGTCCTTTTTGCAAAATTTGATATTTTTCATAGTTTTAGAGGCCTCTTACAAATTGTGATACCATATCATCTTCTTGGCAAACAGATTGGAAATTCTGAATCTAATTTGGAATAGAGATTTTTTTCCTTACAGTTAGATTACTGCATCGAGATTAAAGCATAGAACAGAGGTGAAAAATATGTCAACTTTCAGATGTTGACGACATCTCTCACAAAAACAATGGTGCATTTCTAGATTCTCTAACACCTTCCAAAGTTCCTGTCTGAGAGAGACAGTGGTTTAGAAATGTGAAAATAAACAAACAAATAAATAAATAATCAAAATACCAAGCTGCATCAATGAGACCGGTCTGTCCAGAAAAAACTTTCTGTATATATTCTCTTGGCGCGGCTGACAAAAGAGGGGAGGAGAGCTGGTGGCCTGGAGGTTAATACAACTGCCTAGCATGCAGGCTGCCCAGATTCAAATCCCATAGAGGGTATGGCTAGCTGATGAGAGCAAAATAAGCTTGAAATAGCTATTCTAGTCTCCAATTTAACTCTTTAACTCTTTGTCAACAAAAAAGAAATTTGAATTTGTAATGTATCGCAGTAGCGACTTGAGCCTGCTTAATGCCCCTAGTTTGGGAGGCTGCAAGGCAAAAGTGATTATAAGTAGAACTGCACCAATCAGACCGGTCTGTCTGGGAAAAAGATAAGATAAGATAAGATGATAAGATAAGATAAGATAAGATAAGATAAGATAAGATGCCCATTTTTATACTGTGGGCATGATGGCACACATCAAAAATGAAATTTAGTTGCCCACTCTCAAAGTGAAACAGATACATGACACACACCTAAACATACCATGAACAACATATGTATAGACCCACATCCCTACATATACGTAGCAAATAAATATTAAATATTGTCCATCTTGAATATATAATGGAAGGAGGAAGCTTGAGAGTTTGCAAGGTTAATGCTGTATGGAATGAAACTCTGGCTGAATCTGGATGTTCTGCTTCAGATACCACAAAGCCTCCTCCCAGAAGGTAACAAGGAAAACAGGTCATGAAGAGGATGTGTAGTGTCCCAGATAATCTTACGGACCCTGCTCAAGCAGTGCTTCTGTGCTATGTCCTGGATGGGAGGGAGGGAACTGCCAAGGATCTTTTCGGCCATTCTCACCACTTTCTGCACCGCCTTCCTGCCTGAAGCAGTGATGCCTCCAAACCAGACTGTGATGCTGTATGACAGGATGCTCTCGATTGGCCCCCAGTAGAAAGTGGTCAGGATAGGGGAAGGAAGATGTGCTTTTCTCATGTGACGCAGAAAATGCAGGCGCTGCTGTGCCTGCTTCACCAGTTTCTCACTTTTGAGCGACCAAGTCAACCTACTTATTAGCTGCACACCCAGGAATTTGATGCTGGTAACCGTCTCCACAGGTGAATCATTTATGCACAGAGAAGTGTGGCTGTGCCTGCCTTTTCTGAAATCAACAATGATCTGTTTGGTTTTTCCAGTATTTAAGGCTTTTTTCCTTACACCAGTTCACTAACCCTTCAACCTCCTTGCGGTAAGCTTGCACCTTTCTGTATAACTTTCTGTACATATTCCCTTGGCTCGGCTGACAATAGAGAGGAGGAGAGCTGGTGGCCTGGAGGTTAATACAACTGCCTAGCATGCAGGCTGCCCAGGTTTGAATTCCATAGAGGGTATGGCTAGCTGATGAGAGCAAAATAAGCTTGAAATAGATATTCTAGTCTCCCATTTAACTCTTTGTCAACAAAAAAGAAATTTGAATAAATAAATAAATAAATAAATAAAGCTAATAAAGTCTTCACAAATTAATATCTTTCTATCCACTGTACAGATGGATATTCAATTCTAAGATATTGAATATAGTCAGGAAAATGCAAGAAAGCTCTACAAATTACTGCATGTGAATTTTGTTTTGTGTGACAGTGCTGCAAATAAGTGAACAACCTGATGGGTATATTGCCAGAATGGAGAAAAAGCTTCAGTTAATGTTACTGCTAACTAAATGCCTTACAGATTTTTTTTGCATAAAATAGAAAAAAGTGCATTTACTCTAGGACTTGTGGTTTTGATGATTAGAAAAAAATTACATAATAGAAAAAAGTAGCCTTTTTTGTAACCATAAAGAAAGAGTTAAATTTGTAATTTTACTTATATTTGCTTCAAAAAAAGTTGGAAACTTCTTTCTATTCCTTTTTTTCTTTTTGCACTTTTATCTTTTTTCTTCTTCTCTCTTTTCCTTTCTTTACTTTATTCCGGATTAGTTTGTGTTTTTGCATTCTTCTTAAAACATTTAATAAAACTTTATCTAAAAAAACTGTTAATGCATTGATTTGCAATATTTAACAAGAAACAGTACAATTATAAACAAATAGCACCAATTAGTTTATGAATAGGACAGGAAGACCTGGAGGAACATTGTCCATGGGGTCGCGATGGGTCGGACATGACTTCGCAATTAACAACAACAACAAGTTTATGAATATAATTTTTTTATGAAATATCATATTTATATTGTAAACTACATTTTGTTTATATATTTATTTAGCTAACATTATATCTTATTTCTTTGGTTTAGAGAAGCTCTGTGTCAGAATGGAATGCATTTCAACTCCCCATGCCTCTCACTTTAAACTCTTAAAAATCTTCCCGTTCTTAATTTCATAATAAGATTTTGAATTAATTGTAAACAGCCTAGAGTTGCCTTGGCAAGATGGATGGTATAGAAGCTTAATAATGAATTAAAACAAAAAAAAAATTGTAAGACAAATTATAAGATTTTGAATTGCTCAGTTTTCCTAGTTTGCAACCAAAGCCATATATAGCAAAGTGAACACGCAAACATGGATTAAACTAGAGCTTAACTTTAATTGTTTAACATAAATGAGATCAACAGCTGAAAGCTATGAAGGAAATTTTTTCTGTAGCAATAGCAATAGCACTTAGATTTAAATACCATTCCACAGTGCTTTACAGCATTCTCTAAGCAGTTTACAGAGTACTGCCCCCAACAATCTGGGTCCTCATTTTACTGATCTCAAAAGGATGGAAGGCTGAGTCAACCCTGAGCCAGTCATGCTGAAACTCCTGGCTATGGACAGAGTCAGCCTGCCACCATGGCTCCTATGTAGCATTGTAGAATAGTCAGCCTCATGCTGAACATCTAAAATCTACATCTACTACTCCGAACATACATTCTTGACCTATTTAATAGACCTGATCTATTCAGACCATTGAGGTATCTATTCTGGTCCCTAAGGATTAGATGCATCACACTGTCCCCCTGCAGAGAATATAGAGTCTACTAATTGACCAAGAATAATGATGTAGTATTCAAAGATTTACAGTACTTCCAACAGAATGTCATCTATTGTTGGGTGGGGGGAGTTTTTGAGTTGGGAAGCTCATGTTCAACACCTAGGGATCCTTGGAAATGTTTTCCATTATATTCTGCATGCCAACATTCCTCTGGTTTGACAGCAATTGTTCCTTGTCCCCAAGCACAAGTCTGTATTTATTCAGTTGTAATAAATAATGAAGTAAATAAGCTCTGAAGAGTTGTTTACATAATTTTTTGGGAGAGGCTTTCTGTTAAACACAGATTTAATACATAGAATATGATCAACTCTTTACAAATTTGAAGGGCAACACAAATTTCATAGGCTTTAACAAATAACTATATCTTATCAATATATCATTAATTTTACAGAACTATTCTCTAATCTCATAGTTCTTTTTTTGCCATTGAGAACTTCCTCTTTATTCCACCACCAACTCATTTTGGTGAATAAATAAATAAAAATATTTATAAGTCTGCTAGATTTGAACATTTCTAAGGAGAGTTGTCAGGATAACGTTTCTAGTTATTATTGAATTGTATTTTGATTCAGAAATAACTTGTTTTGATCTGGTTTTTAAGATGATGTAAATGATATTTTGGACTTCATGCATCACAGTTTTATTATCCATATCCCATTCAACATGTATAGCTTTGTATGTTAGTACCGTCTGCTGCTTATTTTTAAAGTTTGCATACATTTCATTTTACTTTTAAAATATAATGCAATATTTTGTAAATTTACTGCAGCTATGCAATGCTACAAATTCAAAGATGAACCAAAGTGTTTCACAATCCTTAAATTTACCCATGCCTTATCATGTCATGCTGGCTCCATTGTTAATAAAACTGTGATCTGATTGATACAAAGGATACTGTAGGTTTAAACGAAGGACTCAATGCATTTTATTGGTCAAGTGATTCAAGGACACTTATTTTTGTTGGCAGGAATGTGAATTGAAAATGACTGCAAAGCACTGTTAGGAAACACCTGCAGGCTTTCTCAAGCCCTTTCTATACTGCCACCATTCTGATTTCAAAAGCAATTTGAAGATGAACCATAACTCTTAAAAATCAATTCCCAGTTCAGAGCTTCTACAAGCCTTTAAGAAACACCTTTATCCATATCAGGGGTGTTAAACTGCCGGCCTGCGGGCCAGTTGCATCATGCGGAGGCTGCGCCCAACCCAGCTCTGGCGATACAAAAAAAGTCATGATATGTCGCAACACATCACGTAACACGGCAAGCTTGACACCCATGATCCATATTATATAGGTAGTCCTTGACTTACACAATTGAGCCCAGAATTTATGTTGCAAAGTGAGAAATTTGTTAAGTGACTTTGCCCATTTTGTGACTTTTCTTGCCACATCTGTTATGTGAATCACTGCAGTGGTTAAAGTAGTAATAAGGCTGTAAGTGAATCTGGCTTCCCCATTGACTTTGCTTGTCAGAACATCACAAAATTTGATGACATGACCCCGGGACACTGCAACCTTCATAAATCTGAACCAGTTGTCAAGCATTCAAATGTAAATTGTGTGACCATGGGGATGCTACAACGATCATAAATGTGAAAATTGGTCATGTCATTTTTTTCAGTGCTGTTGTAACTTTGAACAGCCAGTAAATGAACTGTTGTAAGTTGAGGACTACCTGTATATGCATTTTTCTAACTCCTAAGGGGATCCTAAAAGTTCCTACAAATGGAGCTATAGATGCCCTACAAACTCCACAGAGAATAGTATGTCAAAGATTAGTGCTACTACAATTTCAGCTACACAACAGCTGAACCAAAAATAACTCAGTTTAGCTCTCAAATTTTGCTTGATATTACAGAACCATAATTATACAGAGCTTGTACTGAGCTGGTGCAGAACCATTGTATGGAAGTGTCCCCAATCCTACACATTTCTTTTCCACTCAGTAACTTTAGTTTTAGATTGCTGCTGCTCCATGTACAACATTCACCAATCATATTTGATTATTCTTTACAAATCTTTTCAACATGTTGCTATAACATTTTACTTGTATATTGCTATAAACCCTGAAAATGTCTTTCTTAATTAAAATTTAAGGAGATATTAAATGTGCTGATGAAAAAAAAGTTCTATTTTTATTTACCTGAGATTGCTTTGTTAAGGCATTCCTCTTTGTACTACTTGTATAGGTTAATGTTTTATTAAATAATTTGATTCAGTATTTACGATATTTTCTAGATGGATAGTTCTGGTATGCAAAAGCGAACAAAAACAGTAATGGTGGAAAACTTTTACCTACAGAAGGTAAACTGCTACACCAGTTGAGGCATGTACCTGTATGGGTAAACATTATCCATCAGCAAGAGACATGAGTATAAAAATAATGTATGGGGAAATAATAAAAGCTATGCTCCCTAGAGGGGAACTACTTGAATGTTTTAAGTAATTAAATATTAAAAACTAGAGGGGAGAAAATTAAGAAAAACTGTTTCTAATAATCAAAGCACTTTAAGCATAGATATAATTAACTTCTTGTTTCAGTCCAGAAAGTTAAAGTCATCTAAAATAGTATATATATTATTAATATATTAGTTATTATACAATATTATTATATATTATCGATTTAAAAAAAATAATCATAATTGTATTATGATTATAGAATTAATACTAAATTAAATAATTAATTATTTCATATCTACAATTCAGCTTCTTGGAGAAAAGGCTGGACTTATTTGGTGTCTGAGTTGAATCAAATTATCCATGGTTCCCTTTGGCTTGGAGGTCACAGATTGGGGCAGGAGGCCCATTATCAGATTGCAGTTCATCCCAACCTAAAATATTTCTTTTAGGTAGATAAGATTAGACACTTCTCTAATTAACTAGAAGTGCAGGAATTTTACCTTGGATAGAAAACATTTTGGACTGTAATTAATACAGTTCATGAAATAATGGATCAGACATTCCAAGAAAGAATTTCATTATGCTTTTTGTGATAGAATACCTTTTCATTTAAGACAATGATCTTGAACATAGGGGATAACTACTGATATATCTCAATGTAAGTGCAATGGAAAAAACCTGCAGTCCTTTGTATACATTAGTAAGACAGTGGGGTCTAAATGTCCTCCCACTAGATGTTAGAAATTATAATTCAACAGCTGTAAGAATTTTCTCATTGTTAAAAAAATACTGTAAGTATGCAAATATAAAATACTTGAATCACACTGACATAGAACTGGGTGTGAATACAATGCTTTCAGGCTTTCAAGTTTGAACATATAGGCTGAATTTTTTAGAAGCAGAAAATGGAACACAATTAAAGAAGAATGTTAATTATAAATATACTTTTGATCCCTGAATTTTTTGTGCTCTTGTAAAATGCTATGAATATCTCTTCCACAATATTTCATTGTATTTCAACTTATAGAAAGTTTTTAATATTTTGTATAACATATATACTTCAACTCTATATCTATATCTATATATACCTATCTATCAATATAAATATAGATATATAGACACATACATACATACACATAAAATATATTTATGTCTTTCATATCGTGGTGAATATCTGTAGCTCGGATATAGAATTTGGGTGAAGTTTCGCTCTCCGAGTTTGTGGGTTGGTTTCTGAACGTTTCGCTACCATGCTTATCAGGTCAGAGTCTTGTGATGGGTCTCATCACAAGACACTGATCTGATAGGATCCTCCCTTGATATGGCCTCACCATCACAAGACTTACTGATCACACGAAGCCCTTATGAACAGAAGTGCACTGACACTGACATTCCCTAAACTCCGCTGAAGAAGTTACCTAGACTGGTAACGAAACATTTGGAAAACAACGCACAAGTTCAGAGAATGAGCCTTCACCCTCATCTTTCATATACTTGCAGTGGCTTGAGTCTAAAAGTGTTAAATATTACTAGAAATACTCAAGATTTTTTCAGATCCCCAGGCCACATCACAATTGCTTAGATGTATCTTCAGTTGGAAAGAAAAACTCATTATCTGGCAGGCAGAGGATTTATTTTCAAGAATATATTATTCAAGCTATTTATTTTATATGAATACAATCAGTGTCATGTATCATTTAGGAATACAATTTAATATTTTCTAAACTAACATGGGGGAGATACCCCATATGGTTTGGTATAGTTCCAGCCAAATCTTTATTAGTTGTTTATTTTTAACTACTACAGCAGTGGTTCTCAACCTTTCTAATGCCGCAACCCCATAATACAGTTCCTCATGTTGTGGTGACCCCCAACCACTTATGCATCACCGGGTGCCAGGGGCGTGGCCAAAGAAAAGGGGGAAAAATGGCAGACAGCCTTGTTTAGCGACTCCCGTGAAATGGTCGTTCGACCCCAAATGGGGTCCCGACCCACAGGTTGAGAACCACTGTACTACAGGGATAACATATTTATGTTTGAACCATTTATTGTATCAGATTTCTTATTTTCTATTATCTATCATATGTAGAGTTATTTTATCATCCAATTGCACTCAGTTTTTTGCCTTAGGGCCCTGTTTCACAAGTGCCAGTTCTCTTCAGGTGGGTATAAATTGTGTCCTTTTGCCTTTTAGAGACTTATAAGTACTGTATTATTTTGTACTGTTTAGAAAGCAGTTGTTCTCCCATCTACTCTTTTAAAATATGTGGTATCTTATTCATAGTGATAGTAAGAACAACACTATCTTCTTCCAGAGCATTTTGCTGAACACAAGTAAATTGGGCAACTATATGTTTTCAGCTGTCCACTTTCATTCAGTTTTATAGACTGGATCCATTCCAAAGGGATACAACCTTTGGAAAGATTGTCCATTCGTCAGTCACCTTAGGAAGATTAGCTTTTCTTTGGGCAAGTTTGTTAATTATGCATGTGAACAAAAAAGGACTACGATAAAGAACACAATTGCTGCACTGCAAATGGTCATCTATGGAACCGCTCTTCTTTTTGTACTTGATATCAGATTAACTCTTGGTTTTTTGGTATTTGTATTCACTCTGCATCCTGCCATATGGTATAAGGCTTCTGCCTTATATTAGAAAGTCCCAAATGGCTTTGAATAGGTGCATGACTCATATGTGTGAATTCGCAAAGGACCTAGGGATCAGATCAGTAACCAGATTTTTCTTTGAAATGAATAGTAGTTCAATGTAAACAAGTCAGAACACTCCAGAGAATGTAGTAGTTCTGAACAATCACCAGCACTTAATAGAAGGGGTCTTAATTATAATGTACACATTCAGCACATGGCAATGCTCCTGGAGAAAGCATTGTTCATTCTTTGGCACCTGTGACCTTGACTGCTTGCTTTGGAAGTTGATTGCATTACTAGCTGCATGAATATTACTGAACAGAGAGATGGCTGTTCTTACTTATTTCTAATGACATCTAATTATACTTATAATATATACTAATAATTATACTTCAAAAAAGTTTGGAAACTGCATATAATACAAAATACTGTTGCCCACCTGGTATCTTGAATAGTTTATGAGTAGAAAACATGTCTATTAAGAACTTGAAACTGACTTTAAATTAGGAAGCTATTTGTATACTAGCCTTTTAAAAACCATTCTCTTTTCTATTCACTGTTTTGTAACATGATTCTGTTTCAAAAAAAAGTCCCAGAAGAAATCACTTTAAAGTACAGTCAAGAAAATGATATATATACAGTCATCAGGAGTCAACTTGAGGGCATTTTATATTTTTATGCTGTAAGACATAATGATCTCCCAGGAAGCCTTTGCTTCAGATATTACCCTTAAGGAGAGAAAATGATAATTTTTCAGAAGCAGATTTTTTGTATATGTTTGCTTTGATTATGGTTTCATTAGCTTTCTGTACTAACATGAAGACATTAAAGATTTTGATTATTCCTTTAGATACATATTTTTACAAAATGACAAGAATCATAGTTGGAAAATGATCAAGATATATTGAAAAGATGTATTTATACTGATAGATAAATAAGTGTAATAGCAATACATATATCCAGATTATATCTAATATCATTTATAAATTGCATATCTTGTTTCATTTCACATGTTTATTTAAGTCAGTGTTTTACTTATTGACATTGTATAAAAAACTGGGAAGGTACGTAGCATTCTAGGCATGAACATTAATTTTCATTTAATGTATTAATTTCCTATATTAGCAATTTGTCTTTGACTCAGCTTTGATCCTGCCTGCAGTCCCATTTCCAACATACCTTTATGTTTTTTAATCTCCATTTGTTCTGTTTTTTTAAAAACAATCCATTATTTTCCACCTTTTAATTTTACTGAAAAAAATCCTGCATGAAAACCAACAAAAATAATTTACAATACAATTTTAAAAGAATGAAAAACAGGTAGCAAAACAACCATAATCTTCAATTCAATGAAGAAGGTTAGCAATTTAATAGTAATCTAACTTTGATGTATTTGATTCATAATTGTTAAATGATTCCAAATCTGACACTTGGCACCACCCTGTCAACATTATTCCTTCTTAGGCATCTGTCCTATCACTTTAAATATAGCTGAAGTGATTGTAATTTCTGGGGAATCTCCAGCTTGGTTTAAGATATAATCTAAGGATTGAGAGCGGCTCTTCTTGCAGTATATAACTATAAACAGATGTCATTATGCATGCATATGGAGGAAATTCATATTTTAAGGTAGAAGCATAGCTGAAACACAACCACTTAGAGTGCAATTTTTCAAACCCAAGGTTTCCACAAGCATTGACATGAGTTTTAGAAGCCCAGGGAATAGGGCAATGTTCTCTGCAAGGGGCTAATACAGGAAAAAACCTTCCCACAAAGATCCAAGTCAAAAATGTACTAGCCTAAAGCATTTTTCATTAGCTTTGGCTTCTATATCAAGTGTGTCCTTCTTGGAGAAGAGAAACTTGTCATTAATGTCCTCTTTTTCATCGCCATATTAGTCTATGGTCACCTCCCTAATTTTGTAGGATTTCCCTTTGTGGCAGCAAAAACTTTCGTTTAATCTCTTGCATTACAGTTAGATGAGCATAGAACATGAAAAATGCTTCTCTATGATGCAAAATTTTAAAAGTATAAAGAACAGCAGCAACAAATTGGGGAAGAAAAAAATGAATGAAGGACTTAGGAAGTAATGTTTCTATGCCATAGACTCTCATCAAAATAGTTTTACCCAGTTTCACATATTTTCATAATTTTTCCCAACTGTAATATTCCTTTATAATTTACATTTATTTTATTATGGATTACCAACCAAATGTATCCTTTACTCTTTTTTACACACAAATTATACCATGCTAAACTTCCTTAAATATTTACAGAGTCCTAATGTGCTTCTGCTATTTCAGGAAAATAATTTAAGACAGAAGTTACACAGGAAAGAAAAGATGCATATTAAAAGAGGAAAGTCATTATTGTTAGTTAAATTAGAAGGAAGCCACCATACATATTATAATAGACATATATATTATGATGTGGAGATATTTGAGACTAGATGAATATAGTGAATTAAATTGTTGTTTACAGATGATAGATATGTATGCTTTGCCCTATGCAGCTTTGCAAATATATGCAATGTTTTACAAAAATGCAAAGTGAACATTTGTGAGATGCTAGACATCTTTTCTGGAAACAAAATTAACTCTGCATAGTCAGCCTGCTCAGTGGTCCCCTGCTGCACCAATATAGCCTTATGGTCCTCAAGGACCCTTTCTGTCACAACCAAAACATATTACCAAAACATCCAACATTTTTTCCTTAAAAAACAACAGGATTAAGAGCTTTGAGGACTGGTGCGTGTGTGTCTCTCAGTGTGTGTGTTTGTGTGTGTTCATCTTTGGAATTTATTTATAATTTTGAACAGTTGCTAAATGAGTGGTCATAATCCAAGGACTATGTGTATGTGTGAAAAATGCCACCCACTATATTGCATAGTAAATCTACTGTATTCAAGGTTTTTCATGAGTTTTTTAACATTGTACTTTCTTCCTACTATTGTTTCAGGTAATGCTGTCTCCAATCTAATATTTTGGTGCTACATTATTTCCCTTTGATTAGTTTGTTTGCTTTTAGTTTGTTTGAATATAATCTATTGTATTAAT
This sequence comes from Crotalus tigris, assembly GCF_016545835.1. Taxonomy (NCBI): domain Eukaryota; kingdom Metazoa; phylum Chordata; class Lepidosauria; order Squamata; family Viperidae; genus Crotalus; species Crotalus tigris. The sequence goes on along the minus strand of NW_024096634.1, from coordinate 849,116 downwards.
TGTATTGCATTGTATTACTGTACTGTACTGTACTGTACTGTACTATACTGCACTGCACTGCACTATACTATACTATACTATACTATACTATACTATACCATACCATACCATACCATACCATACCATACCATACCATACCATACCATACCATACCATACCATACCTTACCTTACCTTACCATACCATACCATACCATACCATACCATACCATACCATACCATACTAGAAAGAGAGAAATCTTAATCTTATAATTCTAGGCAATTCACATTACTATAAGAGTGTAAATAAAATACTGTGAAAGTATCATAAAAACAGCATTCTAGTGAAGTCAAAGGCTAAAAACTATATCCAGTCTCAACCAGTGCCAGAAGGAAAAGCCAAGCCTTCAACATCTACTGGACAACTATCAAAGTTGAGGGCATCTGGGTCTTAGGGGAAATGTTGTTCCATAAGGCAGGCACTATGACAGAGAGATTTTTGATACTGTTGTATTCTTCCAGCTTTTATGAAAGTCCCTATGAATATTAAGAACTATCGAGATACATTATGAGTATAATGGCATATCTTGGAATGGCAGAGTAGGGTGATGTCTATTTCAAAATTTCAGTGTTGTAATTCTTTCATAGCAGTTCTTATAAAATACTGCTGCATGGATGTATAGACAGCAAAGAGCAGGAATGTGTAAGGGGAGCTTTACAAACACAGGCAATTGGCACCTAGACAATTTTTTTGCATTGCTTTCATACAAAATAAATGCTTGATATCCCACATTTCTTGTGTTTTCCTCAATTTAATGAAGAAAAGAGTACTATAGCACAGATTCATCCTGCTTCAGTTATTCAACAAGATGCCCATGTCCACAGGAAATATTGTATCAAAATGTCATACAGACAGTAAGATAGAATGAACACTCTGATCTCTGTTTCTTGCAAGGGATTGGTAATAAGAAGGATATGAGATGTATGTGTATGTATACACAAACACAAATGCAAAAGAACAAATGAATATTCAGCCCTGGGCACATTCACAAATAGAAATTGGAATATTAAACCAGACATGCTCACAGGATAGCAACTGGGGCCTGCAGCTGCATACTATTGCTTGCCAAAAACATGTCCCAGAGAGAGAAAAGGATTTGCTGAATTCAGAAAGTGTCTTCCTTAATTTGATGCATGACCTTCAACCTGGTATTCCGATTTTTTAATCAGAACCATGTGACTCACTATTAGCTTCCCATCTCTAGAAATACAAACCCTTCTTTGGCAGCCTGAAATTAGTGTATGATTGGTAAATCATAGTTTCTGCTTCTCCTTTCTTTACTCCCCCCCCCGCAGTTCATTCATTCAATACGATCTCTACCCCACCTCCCTCAACATTTCTCCACAGGGTTCTCAGACACAGTTGGATTGTAATGTGGTTCTGTCTGGTTGAACAGTGGTTTCTGGAGAGTTTAGCATCTTTGCTAATCTCAATCCTTAGAAGATTCCAATGGCTAAAACGGTAGGGCTTTCCCAGGAATACCCTTCTATTAAATATTAAGTCCTGTTTCTCCAGCATTTTCCATCAAGGATTTGGAAAAAGAGTCTCCCTGTAAAAAAACAAAACAAAAATCAGGTAAGCATTTCAGTGTGACAGTGGACTTCGTTAATATTTCCATTTTTCTAAATGGATAATTTTGTTGTTCTTAGTGGACTACAGCCATCAAGACCAGGCATGTTTCTTTTTTAGAACTGTGCTGCATTTTTACAACCTGTCATCCGCTGAGATGCAATTTGTAATTTGGGTTAAAATGTTCCACTATAGCTTTTTGAGAGTTATAAAACATAGTCAATATCAATAAAGATTTGACTGAAAAATATCACTATTTTTACTTGTAATTTATGCCATTTTGCAGTGAATTCACACACAAAATCTAAAGTAAATGAACCAACAGTTGGAGTCTATAGAAGGGGATATTCTCATGCATATATTTAGGGGCCTGCATGGATCTGAGCAACCTTAACTAAATATTGCAGCAACATCATGTCATAATAAAAAAACAAACAAATTACTACTATTATCCTTGACATACTAATTATTTCAAACTATGAAGCCAAATCTCTTGCATCAGAAATAAATGTTATCATGTCAGCTGCTATGACCAAAGTGTTAGTGGATGATTCTGTAACCTAAAGTCCAAGCTCATCTGGAAAAGACAAAATGGGACAATTGCATTGTGACAACTTTAGCAGCAGCTCTGTATATTTTTTTGCTGCTTCCTTTCAATCATGTCTACTATTGCAAACATTACTAGAAGTGACTCACCACACTGTGAATCCCCAAAACCTCTAGATATGGCAGCAAATGAATAGATTGGCAGATCAAACACCAGTGCTAAATCATGCATGATATTGAAAAGGAAAGGAAGAACCATCTGATTTTAACTGCAACTGGCTAATTTAAAGGTTTTATCATTTAGTGTTAACTGTAGCTCACTTCTGTTTCTTCTTAAAATAAACCATTCACAAACTATCCAGTACCAATACAGTAAGAAAGAATATTTGCAAACCTATAACAAAATAAAATGATCTGAAATAGAATGACTAATATAAAAGCTAAATTCAGAAACTAAAAAACTACATTGTTCATAGATATCAGCAAAAATAAAATGCTTGGTTTTAATACAGAATGCATGAAATACATTTTAAAATTCCTGCACCCCAAACTGCTGTCATTATCACTTGTAAAGTTAGATGGCGCTTGTGTAGTCTGCCTCTGTCTGTCTGGGAGCCAGGGGAGCCAGGCGGACCCACAGCTATGAGTTTCAGCCAGAGCATTGCTGAGTTTGACATTGCTGCAAATGTTTTTTTTTAACTTTGCAAGTGATGTTACTTTGGGGCTAAAAAGAAAAGGAGACATATGAGATATTACATTCCTAATTTATTCTGTGCATGTGTTCTTTTAATTTATTTGATAGAACTGAGTAAGACTGTTTTCTGTCCCATTTTTTAAGCTCCCTAGTTCATAAAGATCTGTTGGAATAACATTTTGCTTGGTTTATCAGACAGCTGGTGCCTATCAAATCTTAGTGCGAAGATAGAGCAGGCCTTGAAGGCTCTGTTTGTGGATGCTACCACTGCTGAGCTGCAAGCCGCTTCCCCATCAGATATAATTGGAAATCAGAAGAAAAATGCATTACGTTTGTTAAGTCCTTTGATTATGGGCGAATGATGAAGACTCATTGTGTAGTTAACAGCTCTTTATTCGTTTAACAGCAACACCCCAACAACACAAATGGCACGCAGGCCTCTCTTTATCTGACGAGAGACCCAGACACAATGGCAACAAGTAGCGGAGCGTTTTCATGCCCTGCGCATGCGCGTAAGGCTGGCGCCACTCAGTCTGGTCCGGGCAGCTTTTGGAATGCCCGGGACCAATGCAACGTCTCGAGCCTGCTTTTGCAGGCTCAGGACACAATACCCCTCCCCCTTAGATGGAACATTTCTGCGCACATACATGTACGTCCTACATTGGGGAAGTGATATATAGTTCCATAAATCAAATGTATGGAATGTGGAATATTCGAGGCTACCCTCAGGCAAAACCCCCTCCACTTCGTTTTGGGAATACATGTATCCGAAATCAGAAATAATACAAAATAATCATGCCTTTTTATTCAGGGCTCTTATGAGTAGTCCCTTTTGAACCTGACAGCAACTTCACAAATACCCTAAGATATTTGGGTGGGCACTTGGCCTGCTGCGACCTCCTCGGACCAGGAGAGATTGCTTGGCCCACCTGCTCGCCTACCAGGCTAGGTGGGACAAGGCATTGCTGCCCTAAATTCCCAGGTGACCCTGGTGCTGTTGCCTGGCCTACCTGCTCACCTACCAGTCTCGGCAGGCCAGGACTTTGCTACCCCAAATACCCGGTTGACCCACCCATCTGCTGGCTGGCTGGACCCTCTAAGTCCAGGCTGGCATACCTTGGAGGAGTGGTAGTCCCTGGATCCACAATGGACCCTTCTTGGGAACACTGTCCCTCGAACCCAAGGCCAACAGATGGAGAGTGCTGGATAGCTGAAGTGCCCCAGTACTCTGTGGCCCCCAAGCACGTCTCAGAAGTGCCAGAGTCAAGAGTCGCCTCCCTGATTACCCCCTTCCCTGTTGACCTCCTTCTAAGAGCAATTGCAGAATTGGGCCAGAGCCCCTTGTTGTTTGTGAATTATGTGGATACCCCCGGTCTGTCTCCCTGTCTGGAGCACTCTGTGACATGTGTGAATTAGATGGATACCCCCAGTGTAACTCCCTGTCTGGAGTACTTATGACTGTGTGGGATGACCCCCTATCCTGTGACTTCCTGTTGGGAGCACTTGCGGAACCTTGGGATGACTCCCCCATAGCCTCAGCACCAGCTAATGATGGCCTGTGAAACTGAACCTCAGAATGCATATTATGGTCCTTCTCCCACCCAGAGCAGAGCTAGGAGTGGAAGGGTGAGAGTCCACTCTCCAACACAGTTGGTCAATGTATCTGCGAAGAACACAGCCGTCTCCCAAGGCTACTTTGTATGAAAGCATTCCAGAGACCTTGCAGATCGCATCTGTGACCCAGAGATGACCAGAACCATAGTTCTGTGCTCAGACAGGATCGCCCACTTGGAGTCTCCAAGGTGCCCACAGTTGTGAAGCCACCCAGTCGGGGTACAACCTGTCCAGTTTAGTGATGAGGCGGCGACCCCAGCGGAGTTCAGTAGGGCTCTTCCCTGCGGCAGTGCATGGTGTGGTGTGGTGTGCAAGAAGGAAATCTGCTAACCTGTGATGCCAGTTACCGTAAGTCAGTTTCTTGAGGGAATCTTTGGTGGTGCGCACCATTCTCTCTGCCAATCCATTGGAGGATGGATGGAAGGGAGCCAAATTCGCATGGTGGATCAGGTTGGCCTGAAGAAAAGCCTGGAACTCAGAAGGGGTAAAATTGAGGACCATTATCTGAAACCAGAACATCTGGATGGCCATGTGATGCAAAAATTCCTCTCAACACCTGGATGGTCTTGGCAGTAGTAGTGGTGGACACAGGAACAACCTCTAGCCACTTGGTATGGCTATCAACAACAACCAGGAAGAATTGCCCCTGAAAGGGCCCAGCATAATCTATATGCACCCTAGACCATGGGGTTTGAGTTTTCTCCCACCTATGTACTGGGGCCTGAGGCATTTCAGGCCATGACTGTTGGCACAATTGGCACCTGTGCCTCAATGGCTTTAATGAGTCCAGGCCACCAAAGATGGCTGTGCGCAAGCGCTTTCATCCTGACTATGCCAGCATGTCCCTCATGCAGACAGACCAAGATTCTAGACCTCAATGAGGCTGGGATCACTACCTTGCTACCCCATAACAGGCATCCCTTGAAAGTGGAAAACTGATGCTTCTTGTGCCAGAAGCTTTGGAACTCAGTATCTGGGCACTTGTCAGGCCATCCTGACAACACCCATGTCAGCACGTGTGTAAGCGTGTGATCAGTGGCAGTTTCTGCAGCCACATCCCTAGCATTGAGGGGAGACTCAGGCAATTCCTGAATGGACAGGATATTAAAACGGCTGGAGCAGGATCAGGCTCCAATTGGTTCAAGGGCAATCTGCTCAGGCCATCAGCATGACCCATTTCTTTTCCTGGTTTGTGAACCAATGTATAGTCATATGCTGACAGGAAAATGGACCATCTCAGCATACGAGGAGAAATAATATGTGGGGTCTGTTTGTTAGTGGTAAACAACCCCAGAAGAGGCTTATGGTCAGTACAGACCGTGAAATGGCAGAAATTTCTTAATGCCAGCCACTATAGCCAATGCTTCTCTCTCAATTTGAGCGTAATTACACTCTGCAGAAGACAGAGTCCTTGAATAATAGGCCACAGGGACCTGCGTCCCGTCAGCCTTCAGATAGCTAAGAACAGCTCCCACCCCATAAGGAGATGCATCTCAGGTGATACAAACAGGCAGTTGCTCATTGAAATGTGCTAAAACAGCATTAGACGTGAGCAAGGCCTTAACCTCATTGAAACTCTTGTCATGGACTTTAGTCCACTGCCAAGGAGCCTGCTTGTCCAAAAGCCTGTGTGAAGGCTCTGCCACAGCAGCCTTATGTGGGAGAAAGGCATGATAAAAATTTAATAGCCCCCAAAAGGCTTGTAGCTCACTTTTAGATTTAGGGCTTGGGGCCTGCTGAATAGCTTGCAATTTAGTTTCAGCAGGGTGAATGCCTTGAGCATCTATCCTGAATCCTAAGAAGTCAGTAGAAGTGACTCCTATCTTACATTTATCCTTCTTTAGTTTAAGACCTGCTTTTCGAAAACGAAGCAAGACAGTCCTTAATCTCTCTGCTAAGTTTTGAGATGACTCTCCAGCAATGAGGACATCATCAAAATAGGGACATACTCCAGGAATACCCCGAAGTGTGCTCTCCATGACACTTTGGAATATGCCAGGGGCTACATTTACCCCAAATTGCAGTCTCTTGACCTTGAAGGCCCCCCTGTGAGTTACAATATTCTGGGCCTCAGCAGCTGCCTCATTAACAGGTAGCTGTTGATAGGCCTGTGCCAGGTCAAGCTTCGCAAAAATGTGCCCCCCTTTGAGGGAGGCCAGGATGTGACTTACTACAGGTACTGGATAAGCGTGCTGTTGCAGTGCCTTGTTCAGTGTACTCTTGTAGTCTGCACTTATACATATGTCCCCATTAGCCTTTAGAGGCGTTACTATGGGGGTTTCCCATGGACTTGAATCTACAGGTTCTAAAATGCCCTGCTGGAGCAATTTGTCCAGCTCAGCATCAATCTTGCCTTTGAAGGCAAAAGGTACCCTCTTAGGCTTAACCCTGATGGGCGTCATGGTTGGGTCTAACTGTAGCAAAACTGGAGGCCCCTTATACGATCCAAGCTCTGAACTAAACACATCTGCAAACTCTTTGCAGACTTCTGCCAGGCTCAACGTTTGCAAATGGTGCAGCCCAGTGACGTGGATTCCCAGAGCCTCGAACCAATCGAGTCTAATAAGACTCGTGCATTTACCCCCAACAACCACCACATCTAGGGGACCTTCAAAATCCTTGTGCTGTATCTTAAGGGTGGCCTTCCCCTTAACACACACCATAGAATTCTGAAAATCTGTGAGTATTATATTGGATGGCCTGAGTTTGGCTCGAAGGCCACTGCTGTTGCAAATCCTTTTGAATGTGTTAATGGAAATAATGGAGAGAGCGGACCCAGTGTCAAACTCCATGGATAAAGGAACCCCTTGCAACCTTACTTTAATGGACAGTTTCTTCTTTAGGGGTTTATGTGTACCTGTCCTCAAAATACTCCTGCGCGATGTGCAGAAACCCACCCTATGTTGGCTGGGGACCCTGGTACTTTTCAGACGCAATTCTTCATGAGGTTGGACCTTCTGGTGACCCAAACAGATGGATGCAATGTGGCCTTGCCTGCCACACACTCTGCAAATGGCAAAGCGGAACCTGCAGTCAGCTCGCTTGTGGCGTCCTCCACACCCGAAGCATTGAAGAGCTGCTGGGGCCTTGTCTGGACATTCCTTCTGCCTCCTTTCAGCTTCTGGTAAAGCCTATCCACCTCTTCTTCAGGATCTGCTTCCGAACTTCTCGAGCGTCCTCTTGATGGACAGTAGCTGTCTCTGGAGGGCTCCTGGTGAGCCGTAGGGTCTTCACAGCCCCGCCTGCTGCTTCCTCAGCTGTCACCTCTCGTAGCGCATCTTGGAAAGAGACATCTTCTTTTGCAAAAATCTTCTGCTGTAAGTCTCTGTTTCTTAAACCGCATACAAAGCGATCTCACAGCCTTTCTTCCAGATCTTTGAACTCACACGGTCTGGCTGCTCGCCTTAAGACCACAATAAAATCCTTAGCAGATTCACCTGCCCTCTGGTCCCTTTGCTCAAATGTGTGCCTCCAAGCAATAACAGACAACTTGGGCTGGAAATGTTCCTTCAGCAGTTTCTTCAAGTCAGTATACGTTACTGACTCCAGAGGTGCAGGGGCCGCCAGGTTCTCTGCAATTTCAAAAGCTTCCTGTCCACAGACACACAACAGAGTTGCAGCCTTCAAGCCATCTTCTCTAATCTGGTTTACCCTGAAGTAATTCTCTACCCTTGCAATGTAGGATTCCCAACTCTCTGGGTGTGAGATATCAAATTTGGATAAACGACCAATCTTCGCCATCCTGCAATTTACAACCTTCACCACTTGCTCCTCTGCAACTTCTATTGGGGAAAGGGTCTTTCAACTAAGCTTACACTCCAGCGACACTATACTGGCAGGCTGGGACGCTGATTCCAACGCCGTCTTCCCCTCTTCAGGACTTCTTGGGTAAGTCTTTAAAGCTTTCTTTTCTTCAGCTTGTAAAGCATCCCACCTTCGTTGCCAATGTTAAGTCCTTTGATTGTGGGCAAATGATGAAGACTCATTGTGTAGTTAACAGCTCTTTATTCATTTAACAACAACACCCCAACAACACAAATGGCACGCAGGCCTCTCTTTATCTCACGAGAGACCCAGACACAATGGCAATAAGTAGCGGAGTGTTTTCATGCCCTGTGCATGCGCGCAATGCTGGCACCACTCAGTCTGGTCCCGGGCAGCTTTTGGAATGCCCGGGACCAATGCAACGTCCCGAGCCTGCTTTTGCAGGCTCAGGACACAACAACGTTCGTTTGTCAGAACAACTAATTTTTCTGTTCTTATATTATGAGAGTAATAGTTGGATTATACTAAACTGGATAAAGGGGCTTTTAAATAAAGCTTATCTGCTTTTACTTAAAAGGAAATAAAAAAGAAAAATTTCATGGAATCTAATTGAGTTGTACACAGATGTTCTTATAAAATTAGAAGGATGGTTTATCTGAATTTGTCAAGAGAAAGAAGAAATTCTTCACACTTTCTCAAGCCAAATGATATAATTTCCTAATCACCCAGGGCCACTGGGAGTTGGGAGTCATATAAATTTAATAAATTGTTGTTGTTTTGGAATTTAATTTAAGTTTGGGGATCCACTATACAGGTACCTATACAAAAACACACCATTGCATCCTTGTAACTAAACAATTGTAAGAACAACAATTCTTATTTCTTTTGGAAGAATTCTATAGCAAGGGCTAGTTAATTAAAGTGAACGAGAATGCTGAAAAATTTATCTACCCAGGCTAAATGGTAGTGTTCAGTCTGAAACAGAATTCTTGGCTTTATTACATAAGCATGCCAATGTATAATGATTAAAATGCTGGACTAGCAATAGGATAACTTAAGTTTTACTCCATGGAAGTCAGTAACTTGGGACCAGTTACTTTCTCTTGGTCCAATCTATCTCCAAAGTCTGTAGCTGCAGGGAAAAAGGAATAAATGCTTTGCATACCACCTTGAGTTCCAGAAGAAAAAACAGGATATAAATGGAGCAAATAATAAATACATTTTGGCAATTTTAGTTAAAAAACCCTCTATATGATAACTAGTATTCCTTTTCATTACAAAGCAGTCTTATCTAGTGATACTTTTTCTGAAATACAAATAATCCAATACATCTCTGGAAATGTAAGGATAAAAGCAAAAATGTAATCTAATCTAAGTTTTCCTCCTCCTGTCTGGAGCCCTTGTACACATTGGTAGGGTAGTTTGGTGTAACCTATAAAGAATCAGTTTAGTTTTGCTTTTCAACTTAACTGCGTCATAATGTGGTTTTGACTCTTAATAATATCTAATGTGCTTTTAAAAGGATCGGAAATCTTTCAGTGCTGGCTTCTTTTAATGATAAGCTTTGAGTCCCTGCAACCAAAGTACAAAACAAAGATTCAAGAAGTAGGGCAGGCAAAACCACAAAGATCAGTATGTGGAGCTGTGCTTGAAACCATATGAAGTAAAATGGCTTGGAACAACAATATTTTGTATATCCAAGGATAACCACTTCAGCTACATAGCTAAGACAATCATAAAGACTATCGGTTAGTACCCAAATATAACCATGTTAAAAGTAGGTGAAAGGAGGTTCCTCCTACTTATTATTCACTGGCCTTTAACATATAGTTTTAGTCTTCCATTTTATTATTTCCCAAGAAAAGAGAATCTACCCTTTAAAAATGCAATAAAAAATAAATCCAGCATTTAACAGTCTTGAGAAATCAAGAATTCCGATTAAAGGTCCCCTTTCTTTTGACCTAGCAGTGATAGAGTGGGCTTTCCTTTATAACTCTTTTTTTTATTATTGAAATTTTTTTAAATTTTACAGAATAAGAAAAAAAAACAACCCTCTCCAACCCACCCCCAGCCCTCCCAGTCCCTCCCTCAACTTTCCCAGAGCTGAATATAGGCTTAATTAAATTTTCTTGAATTCTTAAAAAAATATATATATAAACCATAGATAAGTCTAAATACATTACTTAAACTACTAATAGAATAATTAACAATAATATATATATATATATATATAAGAGATAAATATTAAAGAAAAAAAAGAAAAAAATACCTTAAAAAAAGAAGAAAAGAAAAAAAGAAGAAAAGAAATATAAGAAAATAAAATAATAATAAAACATATAAAGAAAAAGAAAAAATAATACAATCTATAAAATATTAAAATTTGTATATAAATTATTGATAAACTAAGTAATATTTTTTTATATCCAACTTATGTTGTATAAAATCTATCCATTTTTCCCATACCACAAAAAAACTTCTCTTGCGATTGATCCTTTAAAAAAGCCGAAATCTTTGCCATTTCTGCCAGATAAGATACTTTAAAAAACCGCTCTTGCAAGGTAGGCAAAGATTCCTTCTTCCAATATTGCCCTACTAACAACCTTGCGGCTGTAATTAAATTTAACATCAATATAACCTCCTCTTTATAACTCTTTTTAAAAACACAGGAAAAATCGAATGAATTTGAGTGCACAAGGCTTCAAGATTTAAGACTTTAACCAATTTAGTTCTGGATGGGGTGGCATGACCCCAGACAGATCTAGTTCACAACTTGGGGGTTCTCTCAACTTGCAATTCCTGCTTGAAGAGCAGGCAGCAGTCACAGCTAAGAGAGCCTTTGCACAATTTTGGTTGGTGTGCCAGTTGCAGCCTTTTCTGGATCAGGAGTCCCTGTGCCTAATCATTCTAGCCCTGACCACTTTACATTTGGACAACTGCAATGTGCTCTACATGGGGCTACCTTGAAGAACATTCACAAGCTTCAACTGATGTAGAGTGTGGCAGCATGAGCAGAATGACACCACTCTTGTCTGCACTGGCTGCCAGTCTGTTTCTGGGTGAAATTCAAGGTGTTGGTTATTACCTTTAAAGCCCTCCATGGCATGGGTCCAGTCTACTTGAGGAACCATTTCACCCTGATGGGACTGGCCTGTCTCACCCATGTTGTGGATCCTGTTGGTCAAGGAATTTCGACTGGCAGGATCAAGGAGAAGGGCCTTTTCTGCCATGGCTCCTGCTCTTTACCCCTTGAGGTGAGATTGGTAGAGTCCCCCCAGGATCAGCTGGCAGAGCCAGGTCTTCAGACTCCTGCAGAAGGCCAGAAGGGTGGAAGATAATCTCCCACCTTTCTAGCCTTCCAAAGGAGCCTAAAGACCTGGCTCTGCCAGCTGACCCTAATGGGGGAGTATCACACTGGAGATAGTTGAAGACTTAAGAGGCAATCCCCCCTCCCCCTCACATATATCCTGTTCCCTCAGTCACCATTTGTCAAATATGTTTTATCTTGATTGGGATTTCTATTTGTTATTCTTTTAAAGATATTTATTTATTATGATTTTAATGTTTTAATGCTGGAAGCCACCCAGAGTCATTTCATTATGAGATTGGCAGCAAATAAAATCAATCAATCAATCAAGTTGAAAAGTAACAAGCACAGTCCAGCTCTCAAAGCAAAAAAGTCCTGATGTTTCAAGCATATATATACAAATATATATATACCTACATACAAATACCCGCGAACACCTCAGAAAACAAATATATATATATGTGTGTGTGTGTGTGTGTGTGTGTGTGTGTGTGTGTGTGCGTGTGTGTGTGTGTTTTCTGAGGTTTTCGCGGGTGTTTGTATGTAAGTCTTTGGTTATTCGGGTTTTCTCCCGCGTAAAATTGGAAGTGTCTTGGCGACATTTCGACGAAGTCCCATTCGTCATATTCAGTCTGGTGTTTTCGGCTTCGTGCTTCGAGCAGTAATTGCAACAGACTGAGCAACTGAGTACTATCAATGAGATCGTAACAGATGACACTCTGGGCATGCACGAGAGAAGCAACGCTGGAACGAAGAACAGACCGTTAAGGATGACACATAAGAGAGAAGATAAGAGGAAGAATAACAAGAAATGTGAGGAGGAACTTACACCGTGGCTCAAAGAGTTAAATAAACATAAACAAAACAGACCCAAAGCCCACAGGAGCACGAAAAGTAAATCAGACACCCCCCACCCCTCAGAGAAAACCATACGCAGGATGATAGAGGAACTGTATACAAGAGAGGAGAGAGTACTCCCAGCCTAAACCCACCTATCTCTGAACTAGTAGATAAAACTACGTATAAGGGACTCAAACAAAAGAAAGGAATACGCGGTAACTTAAGAAGTGCACTTAAAACACAGCCTGAATAACTGGATCCAACGATGCACTCCGGGAACCAGAGACAGGCATTTAACAACTATATATAAGATTTCTTTCAGCATCTGCCTTTTAACCCTGATGATGTCAAGTGTATTTGACGAAAGCTTGGTTGATCAAACTTTTATTTCTTAAATTTCTCTTGGTGATCATTATTTTAATAAAAATGGAAATTCCCAAGAGTCAAATTTTTACTTGTATTTTTAATACACACATATATATATATGTATAGGCAAATATTGTCAAGATCTAATTTTGACCTGTAGTTTGGGCATAGCTTTGCAGAATTTCATAAATTGCACTTTAAATGAATTCTGCATAAACTGTTAGAAGCACAATCACTACACTGGCTTTATAGTTAGTTCTTGATTTATGACCAAAATTGGACCTGGAATTTTGGTTGTAGAGATGTGTTTGAATATTAATAGCTCGGATTGATAGTTGGGCTGTTGGCAATTTGGGTGCAAACATTTTGTCTCCATTCAGGGTGACATCTTCAGTGTGCTTTGATTGAACAAACAGACATGTCACCACACAGCAAAAATCACAAGAAATCAGACTACATCCCAACAACAGTCATCCATCCAAACAATCTGAAAACAGACTGAAACTAGATCATGACTCAGAGGCAACCAAACGAACAAACACCATTTGCATCACACAGACGATACTCAAACACCAAGGACTATGGCCCAGCAACAACAACCAGCCAATCAGCCAGCCCAAAACCAGACTATGACTCAGCAACATCTGGTCAAATAATACCCACACCAATTTACATCACACAAAAAGGTATTTAAAGGCCAGTACTTTGACAGATGAACACAATTCAAAGTGTATTGAAGATGTCCCCCTGAATGGAGACAAATTGTTTGCAGCCAAATCATCAAGCTCGCAGATCAAACCAACAGCCCATTTTGGTTGTAAATCAGGGCAATCATTAAGCAAGTCATGTGTCACTTGATTCAATTTTAGAAATATTTTTATGATGGTTGTAAAGCAAGTAACTGATCATTAAGTGAACCATATAGTTCTTCAGCAAATACAGCATATCAATGGGCATTTTTTGTTGCTTTGAAATGGAAAATAGCAAAAAATATTGCAAATCATAGTCACATGACTATGGGAAACTGCAACTGGTTGTAAATGTGAGTCAGTTGCCAATTACCTGCAATGCAGTCACTACAGTACATAATTTTATGATATGGGAAGTGTTTTATATTTGTAAAGCACACTTTCCAAGGTCATTGTAACCTCAAATGGTCATTAAGTGTCCGGTTATTAAACAAGGTGTTAGGAAATTGAATTTAGTAGCTGGAGCAGTAAAGTGTACAATAGGCTGGAACCCATAGTTGTAGTTTGTTAGTTAGAAAGTGCTAACTCATTCATGATTCAATCTACGCTATGATTGGTTGCCATAAGTATAAAGGGAGAGTTTCCCCTTTCCCCCTTCTTTTCATCTCTGTGCTGTGTATACTGTTTAATTTACCTCATAGTATTCCTGTGTTCGTGACTATCTTATGTTGTTCCTTTCTGGATGATGACAAAGACTGCTGTAAATTTGAATATTATATATATATATATATATATATATATATATATATATATAATCATATATATATATAAAACAGCTAAATCTTCCCAATAACTGCAGACAGACCATATAAAAAAAACTTGTGTCCAAATGGCCTTAATAACATATCTAGATATTAAATAGAATAAGTTTAGTCAAATGTTTTGAATAAACAAGAAACTATATCAGGGAACTAAATGGTATTCTTGTGACTAAAAGTGGAATATTCCTAGAGTGTGATGTATTCAATTCTCCATAAGAAATAATATTTCTTTTAGAATCTCCAACAAAATGTTAGGTTCAGATCAGAATCACATTAATTGAATTTAAACTAGGTTTATCCCTTCATCAGAGTTGAAAACAGGAAATGTCCTAATACATACATAAACACAGAAAGTAACCCAAAAGGCAATTTGTCAAGCAGAGTTCTGACTTCCTTACACAGGAATCATTTCTTTATGTGGCAATACATCATTTCCTACATTCGTATACTGAGTTTTTGTGGCTTTTTCATCAGCCTGTCTTTCCTTGCTGTGGTTAAAGTGAACTGTTAAAATGAATGTACTGTATAAAGGGGTTAGTTTAGGAAATTGCAACATAGACTGTTTCCAGAATAGAATGGAAATTTAGGGTGAAAAAAAATTAGGTTATATTTTTACTTGTTTACTATTTTGGAACTTAAAGAATAATAAAAATTTAACTTTAGACAAACTTTAGTCCTTACTGGCTTTTCTGTGGAGTCAGTAAGTTGATGCTTGCTGTTTGAAAAGACTTTTATTTGCTACTGGCTATTGTCAATTTCCTTTACTTTCTCAACATTTTTGCCACATACTTTCTCCCATGTCACTGAGATCAGTCAGCAGGTATTCCATCTCCCAAGGGAGGGATTATTGTGCTTCATGCTTGTCAGCTGACATTTTTCCTGATCTTTGTAATATTTCAAGGATGCAATGCTCCAGGAACAACTTCAGTTTTGCCCAGCTTTTCCTTGTCCATTCTAGTATAAACCATCATAAGGCGTATACATTATTGATGAAATACTTTTGGAATATAATGTACTTAATCATGAAGAAAGTGATTCTTCCAAGTTGAAACTAGAATGAAGTACAACAATAGATGAATTTGGATCAAGAATGGGAATTGTGTCCCTCCAGCTTTAGCTTCCTTTGTCTCATCATTGGTTAAATTAGGAGTGTGGTTTAGCACATTTGGTTCTAATTTAATTATCTCAGATTCAAGTAATTCAGATTTTGTGGAATTGGTGAATTTCTGCAGTTTACCATTTTCCATCTGTTAAATCCTTAAGATTTTAATAGCTATAGACAGATAATACTTAGTCAGAAAGATCTTGCCCTTCCCCAAAAATTCAGTGCAATAGCCATAGTATTATTTCTTCCAATTTATTTATAAAACAATAAACCTGGATAGAAGATTGGCCCAAAATCATGATTAAACGTGGACTTCAATCCCAGTTCAGTAGAAGTATTCTTTTACTGCAAATTCTAGAATCACATTTTTGATTAAAAATAAACTTCCCTCCCAATCTCTTCCTGATGGTGCAAAAGTTCTGATGGTTATTATGGGAATGTACCTCCATTTATAGCAGTGACACCCATGCAAACTGGGAAACACAAGAGATCCATTAAAGTGGTCAAAGAATGATTGAAACTAAAAAAGTCTGCTTTTCTCTCCTTCCTAGTGCAAAGTTGTTCTCCCAGAAGTTTCATATAAACAAATTGTACCATTTGTCAATTTGCTTTCCTATTTTAGTACTGTTAATTATTTTTCTTTTGTGTTAGTTCTGCCTATTGGAATGAACAGAATAATCCTTCTGTCTAGGTGGTCCCACATTTTTTTTCCTATTGGTTGCCAACTCATCCTTGCTAAAAAAATTTAATGCTTTGGTCATTGTCCAACTCTGAGATGTCTTTTGTTATTGCTTTTGGGAAAAGAATAAAAAAGATAATTGAATTAAGTTTAGAAGAAGAAGAATGACTTGTTTGTGGAGGGATTTGTATGTATTTTTCTGATTCACCAGCACTTTTTTGTCAACAAATGTTAAATAAGTGTGTGGGGTTTTTTTCCCATCCAACTATAAGTTTTCAAAATGGAAGAGCAATTAGGATTCCATATCTGAATACCATCATATGTGATTAGGGGAAACCATTCAACCCTCTCTGAGTAATTTATCTATCCAACAGTGACAATTTTCTTATACATATTTATATCACTGTAAATTGTTTCAGCTGCTTCTTGCTTGTAGAGAGGGAGCTGAATACATTGCATCAGCAATAATTATACAAAAACTGTGTATTTTTCTATATATGCCAGAGATGAGCTCATATATTCTGATCATATAAGTTAAAATCACTTTCAAATTCTTTTTTATGAAAATCCTTTGGTAAAAATAATGAAAGTAGTGTTTGTGTTGACTGTAGGTGCTAATTTTCATCTGGATACCTCTGTTTGTAACCACTAGGCTTCCTGCCAGATTTGGTCATAGATGATTCTCTTGACTCATCACCTTCTGGGCATCACATAATCCACAAAGCATCCTAAAATTACTGGTAAATGGCTAAAGGCAGGGCTAAAAGTTCAGGGTGAGAACAACAACAACCTTCAGACATAAAGATGATCATCATTTTGGAAGTAATATCATAATTCTATCCTTTGATAAGGGAGTGTGATAGGAGTGGACACGCCATCATGGCAGTAATTTTATAAGAATACTCACAATAGGGTCTCCAAATTCCATAAGACATGAGTTTGCCTACCTTCTTATCTTATTTTATGACTGCATACTAGAATTCCTCTTTTTTTCCCAGTGATATACAATATAGTAACAATTGTGCCTAACTAAAAAGGAATACTGTCATAGGCATTTGAGAGTAAATTTGAAAATACTTAGTAACTAACCAGTTAGGCTCAGTGAACACCTGAATTTTCAAGAAGAAACAAAGTTGGCAGCAATAATAACATTTGCTATTATTTATATATAGCCTTTTGATTCCTTATTTTTTCCCCTGTTGATGGCAAAGATGGTACATCTGTCCAGTCCAAACTCCATTGTAATATCTTGGCTGTATATATGGACACTATTGAGCAATAGTTTTCTGCTTCAGATGATGTTTTTCCATACAGCTTCAGATTGTCCATGTAAAGGAGGTGTGATAGTCTGGCAGATGTTTTGATATTTTAATATCCATGGCCTGATTTGTTCAGTCTTGTGGACAGAGGATTCAGTGCAATGACAAACAGTAGTGGTGATAGTATGTCTTCTTGAAAGATTCCTTTCTTTAAGGAATTAAAGCTCTCCCAGTTTATCAACTTTGACAAGCAACTGTATCTTCCATTGTGCCATTGATCTTTTACAAATGAAGGCAAATGTTCCAGGATAATGTTGTAGGATGCAATTTGGGTCAGTCACCAGAAATTTAGTTTTCTGAGCTTTTTGATTGTGCTTAAGCCCATCCTAAGGGAATTTCTCTCTAGCAGTGTATCATATTATCTAATAATGTGGCAGAAAGTCGAATGCCATCTTATAATCAATCAAGGCTATATTCAGCTTGGTCTTCCTTCTCTTGCAGTTTTCCCAGCCACCTTGTCAATCAATTAACAGCTGATCTTTTGTTCCTCTGCTATTTCAGCAGTTTTCTTTCTGCTCATTTGGAGAGAGCTTGATTTCAGCTAATGTTGTTGGAAGGTATCAGCTATAAAATCACCACAAATACCTGGGATTCTTATTGGATCTAATAATTATTTTGAATAGACTAGAGTAAAATATCAGATCACATGTATCATATGCTGGTCCTATGATCACCTGGGTCCATATTTATCATAACCCCTATAAATTCCTGAGGTTGAAGTCATCTGTAGCTCAAGACTGGAGAATCTCTTGCTTAGTATTATTATTATTTTAAAGGTATATCAAAACTGATCTCAATGTCTCTTAATAATAATAAGATACCTATTTTTCCAGTCTGAGAAGTTGCTGCAAGTTTAATGTGGTTGTTTCCCAGAATATTGTCAGACCATAGTCCTGTATGGTTGAAGCTATTTACTGAAGATGGGAATAGAAGGACTTGGAGACTGAATGAAAATTTATTTAGACATGAGGGGAATATACAGAGATGTAGAGGTTATTTAAAGGAATTTTTTCTTTTGAATATGTATAAGGGTACTTCTATGCCAATGGTATGGGATGCCAGTAAAGCATATATGAGAGGGGTCTTGATTCATATGAATAATGCGCATAGATGCAAACAGATGCAGAAACGTAAAGAGTTGGAAGAAGAGATTAAATGTAAGGAAAACGCTTTTATATTAAATCCACTGGACAATAGTTTAAAGGTTTCTATAACTTTGCTTAAGGAGCAATTTAATATGTTAATAGCTAATTGCAACTAATTTGAGGTATATGAAACACAATACATTTTGCAATGCAAACAAGCCTGGTAGGTGGTTGGCTTACCAACTACGAAAGAAACAGAAATCAAGGATTATAGAAAAAATTAATTATAAAGGTAAAGAAGTATATCAACAAAATTTGATTAAAAGGAGTTTTTTAGATTTTTATTCAAAGTTATATGCTAGTGAAAGTATACAAGTTTTAGATATAGAAAAGTATTTACAGGAAGCACATTTTCCTAGACTTACTACTGATCAACGAGATGAGATTAATGGTTTAATCACTTCTGATGAGATTATTTGGCCAATTAAGCAATTAAAGGTTGGTAAGGCTCCAGGTACTGATGGATTAACAGCAATTTATTATAAAATGCTATTTGAAGAAGTGATAGAACCATTGAAGGAACTTTTTAATAACATTCTGCTGGGAGCAGAAGTACCTCCATCTTGGAGAATGGCTTTTATATCACTGATTCCAAAGGAGGATCAAGACTTGACTTAACCCAAAAATTATAGGCCTATATCTCTTTTGAACATAAATTATAAGATTTTTTCAAAAATATTGGCAAATAGATTAATGCGAGTTTTGAAGCAATTGATCCATAGTGATCAATCTGGATTTATAATTGGAAGATATATGAAATATAATGTAAGACAAATTGTTAATCTAATTGAGTACTTGGACAAGAACAATCAAATCCGTGCAGCTTTAATATTTTTAGATGCTGAAAAAGCTTTTGATCAATTAGATTGGCAATTTTTATTGAAAGTAGTAGAGGAAATGAATTTTGGGGATAAATTTTTGTATGTTCTTAAGGCTATATATCAGAAACAATCTGCACAATCAATGGGGGATTAACAGAAGCATTTAAAATTGAAAAGGGTACAAGACAGGGATGTCCCTTATCCCCATTGTTATTTGTTTTAACAATGGAGATTTTACTTATTAAAATTCGTGACTCACCTAGAATAAAGGGAATAAAAATAAATAAGAATGATTATAGGTTGAGAGCTTTTGCTGATGATTTGATTGTGACATTATCTCAACTGACAGACTCGGTTAGGGATTTGGTTGAAATTTTAACTCATTATGGG
This sequence comes from Crotalus tigris, assembly GCF_016545835.1. Taxonomy (NCBI): domain Eukaryota; kingdom Metazoa; phylum Chordata; class Lepidosauria; order Squamata; family Viperidae; genus Crotalus; species Crotalus tigris. The sequence goes on along the minus strand of NW_024096634.1, from coordinate 829,410 downwards.
AAGGTTTCTGGTTTTAAGGTAAATAATAATAAGACTAAAATATTATCGAAAAATATATCTATGAAGGAAAAGGATATTTTGGCTAAATTAACAGGTTTTGAAATAATGAGAAAGGTTAAATATTTAGGAGTATATATTACAGCTTCTAATGTTAAATTGTATAAAAATAATTATGAGACGTTATGGGCAAAAGTGCAAAAGGACTTAAAGGAATGGAAAAAACTACAATTATCTTTGCTGGGGAGAATTTCAGCAGTTAAAATAAACATACTTCCAAAGTTTCTTTTCTTGTTTCAAATGATACTTACTTTGAAAAAAGATTCTAATTTGGAGGAATGGCAGAAGGGGATTAATAAGTTCATTTGGGCAGGGAAAAAGCCAAGAGTTAAATTTAAGATTATACAAGACATACGGGAAAGAGGAGGACTTAAGGCGCCTAATTTAAAATTATACTATGATGCAGCTGATTAGTGATAGGCTCAACTTAACAAATAAAAATATCCTTTCTCTTGAGGGATGGGATTTATTATATGGATGGCACGCGTATTTAATTTATGATAAAAAAGTTGATCAGGTTTTTAAAACCCATATCTTGAGAAGTGCCTTGTTGCGTGTCTGGAAGAAGTATTATTATAGGTTAAATTATAAAATTCCAATTTGGGGGATTCCTGGACATGTGATAGAGGGAATATCTAGGGGAGTGAATTTGGATAAGATTTCTTATAAGGAATTACTTAGTTTGGTTGGGCAAGATTGGCAATTAAAGTCTTTGACTGAGTTGAAGCAAGAAAATATTGTACACTCTTGGTTTCATTATAATCAATTGTTAGTGAGGTGGAGTTTAGATCAAAAGGTTGGTATCACTTTAGAGGATGTGAATTTGGTAAAACAGATTAAAGATCAAAGTCGAGCTCATACAAAGAGAATTTATAATGTTTTAATAGAATTGGATTCCGAAACGGAGTTAGTTAAAGATTGTATGGTTAAATGGCCTCAAAATATTAAAGAGCCGATTTTATTGGATACATGGGAGACAATTTGGGTTAGAAATGTAAAATTTACTCAAGCGTAAAATTTAAGAGAAATTTTTTATAAAATGTTTTATAGATGGCATTTGGATCCTCAAAAGTTGTCCCGCATGTATCTGAATTTACAGCCTAAATGTTGGAGATGTGGAGGTTTAGATGCAACCTATTTTCACATCTGGTGGACTTTTAGAGATATAAAAGCTTTTTGGATTAAGATCTGGTGGAATATTCAAAAGGTTTTTAAGAGAAAGATAAAGTTTACTCCGCAATTACTTTTGTTGGGTATTATTGTAGATTTTGATGTTAAAGAAATCAATTTGATGTTGAATCTTATAACAGCTGCAAGATTATTAGTGGGGCAATATTGGAAGAAAAAATCTCTGCCTACTATGGAAGAATGGATACTTAAGGTGTCTAATTTAGCAGAAATGGTGAAAATCTCCGCCTATTTAAAGGACCATTCACAAGAAAAATATATTATGGTTTGGAGAAGATGGATTGATTATATTCAAAAGAGATATGAAACTGAAAAGTATTATCTTGCATATGAGTAGATTTTAGATAATTATTAATAGTTTTAATTATATCATTATTTTAGTTTACAATTTGTTAACACTTGTTTTGAAAAGGAGTTAGTGTGCTGTTAGTAGGACAATATTGGAAGAAGGAATCCTTGCCTACATTGCAGGAATGGTTTCATAAAGTAGCTTATCTGGCGGAAATGGCAAAGATTTCGGCTTTCTTAAAGCAACAAACGCAAGAGAAGTTTCTTGCTGTTTGGGATAAATGGATAAAATTTATACAATTTAGATTGGGTATACAAAAATATTATATAGTTTTTTCATAAGTTTTATTTTTATATATATTATAGATAATCTTTTTATATATATAAATATAAAGTTCTTAATTTAATTTTTATTTTTACTTTTTAAGCCTATATTCTGCTCTGGGAAGCTCAGGGAGGGGGATGCGAGGGGGGGGTTTTGGGAGGGGTGGGGGTTTTTTTTTTTATATATGTATTGTTTAGTTTTATTTTTTTGTATATGTTGTCTCTTGTTTTGTATTCTTTTTTCTTTTTTGTAAAATTTATAAAACTTTTAATAAAAAAAAAAAAAAAAAGAAAAGGAGTTAGTGTGTTATGGTTTTGATTGATAGTATAGTTGGTTAATGTTAGTTAGATTATGTTTGTTTATTTGTTACCCTGTAATCAGCTCTGGGAAGTGGGGGAGGCGGGGAAGGGGTGGGAGTGGTTTATATTGTAATAAATTTGTAAAACCTTTAATAAAAAAAATCACCACAAATACCTGGGATTCTTATTGGATCTAATAATTATTTTGAATAGACTAGAGTAAAATATCAGATCACATGTATCATATGCTGGTCCTATGATCACCTGGGTCCATATTTATCATAACCTCTATAAATTCCTGAGGTTGAAGTCATCTGTAGCTCAAGACTGGAGAATCTCTTGCTTAGTATTATTATTATTTTAAAGGTATATCAAAACTGATCTCAATGTCTCTTAATAATAACAAGATACCTATTTTTCCAGTCTGAGAAGTTGCTGCAAGTTTAATATGGTTGTTTCCTAAAGGCAGAAATACAGTACTGGTGAGCTGAATCTTTAAGTAACTGCTATGCCTTTCCCCTTTCCTGCACAAGAGTGCCCCACAGTTTCAGACACAAGCTCAGATTTCTCTTTTAGACAAAAGCAAAACACACACTTGTAAATCAAGGGGGGGGGGGAAGAATGAAAGACCAACGTTATATTTTGACAAAATGCTGTCTTCATTCTGCTTCATGATTAAAAGTAATCAAAATTATGCAACTTTTTTTTAACTATCTAGCTATTAATACAACTTCCCCTCCTCCCTCAAAAGGAAGAAAAACAATGGAATGGGTGTGACACATATTTTCAAAAGTGCAGCCTTTCTTTTTCTTTTTTTATCTTAGGATATCTCATACAAGTTCTGGATTAATTTTCAAGGTGGAAGAATGGAATTAGCTGGGTTTATTTCCAAAACTAACAAAATATTTCAAAATGTTCTGTTTAGAAATTTATGTCTGTTACCAACATAGGCTCATTTTTATTCACATGATTTGAAGACAGAATTACTTTCAGTTCAATACATTCTTTTCACAGCATACTCAATATGCCACATACATTCAGGCAATATCCATACTGTGAAGCATGATACGAGTGTAAACTGTCCTCAGAAATATTCTGGAAGTCTAATTATTATAAAACAGGCAGTGGTTGGAGATATTTTATACAGGTAGTCATTTGAGACCAAACAACAATTGAACCCAAAATTTCTGTTGCTGAGATACTTATTAAATGAGTTTTGCCCCATTTTACAACCTTTCTTGCCACAATGAATCTATTAAATGAATCACTGCAGTTGTTAGTAACACAGTTGTTAAGTGAATCTGACTTCCCCATTGATTTTGCTTGTCAGAAGCTTGCAAAAAGATGATCAATGCAACTGCATTGTCATAAATATGAGTCAGTTGCCAAGTGTGTAAATTTTGATCACATGATCATGAGGATGCTGCAATGGTTGTAAGTGAAAACTGTTATAAATCACTTTTTTTGGTGCTGTTGTAACTTCAAACAATCACTAAATGAAACATTGTAAATCAAGGATTACCTGTATTGCAAGCCATAGGTCTCATTCTCATGAGCTTTAAAGTAGTACAGGCAATCTGTGCATGAATGTGTCTTCCTTAGCAAAATATTGTCTGCTTCCCCCATTGCCTGTTGAGACCACCCATCACTTATTGAGTGTAGGAACAGAATCCATTTACTACCAACCTGTTGGAAATATACTCTTCACTTATATTTGAAGCCTGTTTCAAAGTTGTTGCTTTCTGTCTTATGTTGTCTTCCAGACTAGTAGTAATATCCCAGCTGCTGCTCCGTTTGGTAACAACCTCTTGCACACTATTTCCTGTCCAGTAGCCACTCACAAAGGAAATGCTAGGCTCTTATATTCTTTGGTGCTTAGTCACTGGCATTTTTACAATTCTTTAAGATGATAGTCTATTACTGTAACAGAATAACAGTATAATAGAGCTGGAAGAGACCTTGGAGATCTTCTAGTCAATTCTCCCCACTCCCCGGGTCAGGCAGGAAACCCTATAACATTTCAGATAAATGGTTGTCCGATCTCTTCTTAAAAGCTTCCAGTGTTTCAGCCCCTACAACTTCTAGAGACAAGTCATTTCACTGATTAATTGCTAACTGTCAGGAAATTTCTCCTTAGTTCTAGATTGCTTCTCTCCTTGATTAGTTTCCATCCATTGCTTCTTGTTCTGCCTTCAGGTGCTTTGGAGAATAGGTTGACCCCCTCTTAGATGGAAACTAATCAAGGAGAGAAGCAACCTAGAACTAAGAAGAAATTTTCTGACAGACCAATTAATCAGTGGAACAACTTTCCTCCAGAAGTTGTGAATGCTCCAGCACTGGAAGTTTTTAAGAAGAGATTGGACAACCATTTGTCTGAAATAGTATAGGGTTTCCTGCCTGAGCAGGGTGTTGGACTAGAAGACCTCCAAGGTCCCTTCCAACTCTATTCTATTCTATTCTATTCTATTCTATTCTATTCTATTCTATTCTATTCTATTCTATTCTATTCTATTCTATTCTAGCCTTTGTGACAGCCCCTTATATATTGAAACACTGCTATCATGTCACCCCAGTCCTTCTTTTCATTAAACTAGACTTACCCAATTCCAGCAACCGTTCTTCATACATTTTAGCTTCCAGCCTCTAATCATCTTTATTGCTCTTTTCTGCATTCTTTCTAGAGTCTTTTAAAATGATATAAAAAACCATCTTTTTTATACCGTGGTGATCAGAACTAGATGCAACCTTCCAAGTATGGTCTTACCAAAGCAATATAAAGAGGTATTAATGTTTCACGTGATTGTGATTCTATTGCTTATATAACTACAAAGCTTACCTTCCTTTCTTTAAAAAAAATTAGATTGCAAGATAGTAATGTTGCTAACTTTCTTTCTACATTACTGAACTACCAATTCTTCCTTGCTACTAAGTTCCCAAGATTTTAATAGATTTCACAAAAAGAGGACAATTTACAATATTTTATTTTTTTAATCTTAGTTTCCTCCCAGAAATTTTCATAGTAAAAAAAAAAGCAATCTCCATGATCCTTGGGCAGGTAACTGATTTTATTCAGTAGAATTCTATTGATAGAATTTTATTTTCTGATTTTTCTTTATTTCTGATCCCACATTTTGTTTTTGAAATAGTGTTGGATTAAATAACAAGCAAATAAAAACCTGGCTGTACAAATGTGAGTTCACATTCACCTGAATGATAGTGTGAATTAATCTGTACATATGTGTGGACAGAAAATGAATTTATGAATAATGGCTGCTTGAAAAAAGTGTAGTTGCCTGTGACCATAGGATTTGAGTCACTTTGAAAGCTCTTTAAATATCTTTTTTTTTAAAAAAAAAAAAAAATAATCTTCAAATTCAACTTCCTTCACACTTTTTCTTTCTTTCCACACTACTATAGCATAGATCTGTATATATTTCCACACGTGGAGGAATTTCTTAATCATTAAAACAGCCCTTGGCAAAATTGGCAAAAATCACATATGATTGAATAAAATGGACAAAAGTAATGTCATTCTTTGGATCCTGCAGAAATACATAAAGATTGAAGGAAGGAGCAATGTACATAGGTTGAAGAAGGGACAAACATCTGCTAGCCTGAAAATTATGTCAGTTTAGACGCTGTATTAAATCATGATTAAAAGTTCAGTTCAATTATCTCCTCTGCTTGTCTGGAAAAGTGATTAATGCTTAAATACAGATCTGTCTTCCCCAACCTGGCTCCTTCTGCATATGTCTGGACTCTCCAATTCCCAAAGACTTGCTAGCTGGAAACTCTGAAAAATTACACTCCCAATGCATCTGGAGGATGTCAGATTGGGAAAAGGCAGCTGCAAAATATATGTCACAAAGGATATTTCCTCTATGCTGCTATTATTATACAAAAACCATGGTGGCACAGTGGTTAGAATGTAGTATTGCAGGCTAATTCTGCCGACTGCTGGCAGTTCAATCCTGACCAACTCAGGTTGACTCAGCCTTCTATTTTTCCGAGGTCAATAAAATGAGGGCAATATTCTGACTCTGTAAAACGAGAGAATGCTGAAAAGCACTCTGAAATGGTATATAAGTCTAAGTGCTATTATGATTATTATGATTATCATTATATTTAGCACTATTGGTAGTAATGGTTGTAATAATAGTAATATTGGAAGAATATTCAATGGATACCATCAATTAAAGAATTTTGACTAGTCTGATCTAGGAAGAGAGTCTTCTCTGACATTGCCCCTGCCCTTTGGAACATCTTACTATCACAGGACTTCCAAAATAGTATTAAGACTATCAATTGGCATGGGGGTTGCAGAATGATATGTGATCCCGGGAGGTGATTGATGACATAAGATCCCTCCTTCCACCTTTTAAAATCTGTAATATTTTAATTTTAATATTGTTCTTAACTCTGTTTTATCTTTGTTTTATTTATGCATCTATACCACTTTTTATATTCTTACTATAAACTTCTCAGTCACTTAGGTGAAATGAGTTGTATAGAAATGTAATAAATACATAGACAAATAACTCTGATATTTGACGTCTAAAAACCAAAATGGTCTTTGTCTACATCTATTTCAAAAGCCATGAATTTCAAATTATAATTTCCATTTCTTTTCTATTTTGTTTCTAGTCTATACATTGTTCTATATAATCTCATTATTGCATTGAATATTGTGCAGAATAGTGATTTAGTTTGCAAAAGATATAGAAATGAGTTAGAAACCATGTACTCATATATTTTCCTCTGTAAGTCATCAGATTCTTGATATTTCACAGTTTCTAGCACTTTGTTAACAGGAAATTTAAAGCATGTTTCTGTCAGATAGCTGTCCTGATAGGTCAGACCACATTTTTCTGCCAATAACTCTCTTAATGATTTAAAAATGCATGGTTATTTAACTGCCAGAGCTCAACAGTGCTTGAGCCTCAATCAAATATTTTGTTGGCTTAGGACCCAGAAATGATTTCAAATTATATTTCATAACAATTTTTGGTTCTCTGTTCCATTATAATAGACTCTCACATTATATTCAAATATCACAATATTTAATTTATATTAATATCAAAAATTGCCATAGGTTTGCAGCTTTAGTTTTACAGTGAATTTGATAAGCTATAACTCTGTTGTATAAGTAAGGACTATCAATCTTTGTGCATAGATATAAGCTGAAAGGACATCTACTGCTCACATATTTTCAAGTCAAAGTTCTTATTAAACTAAAAAGCATGACATTCATCTAATTTAATCTTCAAAATCGATAAAAATCTGTCATCTCAGGATTATTTATATCATACTAGTTGTATTATAGTTCAAAGTGAATAAAGGATGGGTCAGAGTTACATACATTTTATTAATGTAGATAAAGTACTATTGAAGCCAAACGTACCCAAGTTTGTATAAGGCAAATTCCACTGGTAAATACAAAATCCACAACTTGGGTCCACTTGAATCACATTTGCTGCAGATGCAGGAGAAGAAAATCTGAAGTTCCAAAGAAAGAATTGCAGCCGGACCATGGAAAATAGGTAGACCCAAAAGTGCTTTTTCCAAAAGGCAACTGGACTTTCTTGGTTTAGAGATAAATTAGAAAATACTGGACAGAGGAGAATATGTGGAATACGTCAGTGTTCCCCAACCTTTCTGGCTCCTCAGACTAGCAGTGGCAGCAGTGGTGGTCACAGCAGGGGTGGGGATGGTTTCATACATGTAACCTACACTAGTCCCACACATGAGCAAATGGAGCTTTGCATGCTGTATACTGGTACCAGTCTGTGGACCAGGGTTGAGGATGCCTGATATATGTTGTCAGGAGTATAGGCCATCTGACCATTCTTAGAATGGCTGAAATCTTAATGTTGAACAAAATATTTTAACTATATACATGTGCCAAAAATCTAAACCCAATTAATTTAAAATATAAACATAATCAAAACAATAGTAGATTACAGAAGGAAACACAGAAAATCATGGAAACAGCATAACATATTGCATCAGATATAACAGTTCAGTAAATTTATTGTTGAAATCCCTCGGCAAGCAGAAAAGTCTTATTTTGTATATAAAATAAAAAAATATCATGTGAGATCCTGGAGCAGGGCATTTCATAAACATAGATGAAAATTATATCCTAAAGCTAGTCATTTCCAAACCCTTGAATTAAACTGACATACTGTCCTCAGTATCTAATTTTTGCATTTTTTTTCTGCAAATGCATGACATAGAGGCTTTATAATACAGTTTTAAATGTAACCTGAGGAAAACATGACTTCTCAAAAATTAGTGTGGCACCACCCCCGTAGGGACCGCTGAAGTCCGGGCCCTCCTGGCCTCCTCTTGACATGGCTGCCAGTCCAAAAAGATCTCTCCTTTTGGCACCTCTGCTTAACAGGGGCACGTAGTGCACTGATGCTCAGTCACAGTCAGCAGCCACTCACGTGAAGCAATGATGGTCTATCTCAGGCAGTAACAGCTTACAGGGAATGATAGTAATCAGTTCCTGGTAACAGCAGCTTGTGTAAGAAGATGGTAGTCAATCCCTGGTAACAGAAGCTTGCATAAGATGATGGCAATCAGTCTCTGATTACAGCCACTTGCGTAAGATGATGGTAGTCAGTCCCTGGTAACAGCTGCTTGCGTAAGACAATGGTAGTCAATCCCTGGTAACAGCAGCTTGCATAAGATGATGGTAATCAGTCTCTGGTGACAGTGACTTGCATAAGATGATGGTAGTCAGCCCCTGGTAAGAGCAGCTTGCATGGAGTACAGGCGATCAACCTCTCTCTGGAGCTCACAGGGACCTTTCTTCTCCACCCTTCTCATCTCTCTCTACCCTCATTCCACGTAATCCTTTCCTTTTCTTTGCCTCTTCCAGCTGGTTCTACAGAAACCGCTCTATTTCCCCCCCCCCTCTCTAACTTTTCCCCACTAAAAGAATACATTCAAACTCTTCCCTCACTCTTCCACCACCCAGCTTACCCCAACAAAGGAAAAAAAGTAAAACTTAAGCCTCCATTTCAGCTAGTCGAAGGCTTGCTCACACTGCCCAGTCCACTCTGCCTGAATGGATTCCAGAGACTTCCTGGGTCCCTTATTTTTGTGGGCCTGGTTCAAATGACCAGACACATTCTCTACCTCTTCGTTCTTTAACAAAGTATTAAGAGGACAAGCTATCTTTGCAAACCCTTCAACAAACCTCCAATAATATAAACAAAACCCCAAAAACACAACCCAGTTTGACCACATTTTGGGGTCTGGGCCAGAAAACAATGGCCTCAAGCTTTGTGGGATCAGTTGATACCTCTTCTGCAGAAATAACGTGACCCAAATATGTAATAGATGGTTGGTAGAATTGGTATTTCTCCAATGACAGCTTCAACCCTTCCTCATGGAACCTTGTCAATACCTTCTCCAAGCACTCCTCATATTGTTCCAAAGTCTCAGCAAAGACAATAATATCATCTAGGAAGAATAGCACCTCTATCAATTTCATGTCTCCCCCTGTCCGCTCCATAAGCCTCTGAAAAGTTGCCAGGGCCCCTGATAACCCTTGAGGCATTTGATTGAATTCATAAAACCCCAAGGGACAGATGAAAGCAGTTGTCTCTCTACCTTCTGGATGCATGGGAATCTGATTATGGCCACTCCTTAAATCCAGCACATTAAACCACTGTGCCCCTGATAGACACTGCAAAGCACCCTCTATTCGAGGGGTTGTGTACTGATCTGGAATGGTCCTCTGATTGAGAGTGTGATAGTCTATACACATTCTCAAGGATCCATTTTTCTTCTGGACTACCACTATGGGAGAGGCATAAGGGCTTCAAGATTCTCTGATGATTCCAGTCCTCTTCAACACTAAATGTTCTCTAAGATCATCTAAGTCACTCAAGGGAATCTGCTGAGACCTCTCTCGAAAAGGCTTATCCTCCTGCAAATGGATTACATGTTGAGCGCTCCTAGCACAGCCCACATCAAACTCATCTTTTGAGAACAGGTGTTGCCACCTCCAAAGCTGGTCTCTAGCCCTCTCTCACCACTCTTCGGAAAGCTGCACATTCTTAGGATAGAATTGTCGATCGAAACCCCATCCCCAGTCTTTTCCCTAGTATCAGGAGGCACAATTGGGCTCACCTGCCCCAACAACATCTGATTTCTCAATCTCACAGGGAGGTTTGTAATATTCTGGACTCCAACTGAAATCCATCCTCCAGCCTGCCGTAGGGCCTTTGTAGGAGCCACCTCTGGAATTACCTCCACTCTGGCATTCTGCCTTCTAGGATTGGGTTCAAGGATGAGTTAAGGGCCAGACTGTTCCCAGTCTAATCTAAGAGAGGCTCGCAGACATGCCACCTCCCCTGGATGTAGTATCCTCTTTGCTCGATCTAATTTCTACAATCACCCCACCCCCTCTGCCAGGGCCTGTTGCTCCTGCATCAAATGTTGATATTCTGTCTGCAGTGCGGGATGAACATCCCCTATAACTGAGTCATTCCCTATTGGGACAGCTGGGATGAGAATATGCCTAATTAAATTGGTATTTATCCCCAATGAGCCCTGACTAGCTCCCAGGAGATGGGTACACACAATGGCCAAGGTGTTGAGGGCCCAAATGTTAGCTGGATAGGCAGATACCCATCATATGGGAACTTCTCAGTTTCAATGCCCCAAATCTTCAAATCGCCCAACTTTTGTATGGGTATATGCATCAGATACCAATCACAAAAATCCCGATATAATAATGTCACTTGTACACCTGAATCCAAGAGGGCCCTCATATAAATACCTTCCACTTGTACTGGCACCATTGGAATTTTGGCAGTGTACTGGCACCATTAGGAATTTTGGCAGTGAGAGACTCAGCATCTGGCTCAATAGCCTGCACTTGAGTCCACAGAGGCTGTTGCTGGGGCCCTATCGCTCTGACTTGGGGGGCTTTAGGATATGGGGGTCTCTGGCTAAAGATGGTGCTCCCATCACTCCATCACTGATGGGAGCTTTGGGGAGCTCCATTCATGGGAGGTGACACCCAAACCTGCCCTCGGTCACCCCTTTGATTGGAGCTAGCTGATACTGCTGGGCACCCAGTTGGCTCCCTCACTGGGGCCCTTGATAGTTTCCTGACTGAACTGAATTTCCTGATCTTCTATACCAGGGCTTTTCAACGTTTTAACCGATTGTACCACTTTTAGGATATGGCAATATTTGAGTACCACCTAGCAAGGTGTCAAAAACTTGATGACCAAAAAAAAAAACCTGTTCAAAGTTGCAATTGCACTGAAATGACTTATGACCATTTTTCACACTTATGACCATTGCAGCATGTCCAGGGTCATGTGATTTATATTTGGATGCTTGGCAACTGATTCATATTTATAATGGTCACAGTGTTCCAGGGTCATGTGATCCCCTTCTGCAACCTTTTGACAAGCAAAGTCAATGGCAGAGCTGCTGGTGGCCAAGTGCTAAGGCGGGACTTCCTTTCCCCCCTCCCTTTCCTACCTCCCTAGTTCTCATTCCCATCTCCTTGTGAAGGAAGAATTTGAACCCCCCCCAAACAAGGAAAGGCCTCCAGAGACAGAAAAGACAAGCTGCTAAGTGAACTAGCTTAAAAAGGCACATTCCCCTTTAAGAATTAGCTACTGGCTAGAAAGGAAAGTAAGGAGCGCAGCCGTCACTTAAGGAAAAAAAATGTAAGTATTGGCTGCAGGCTAAGGCAGCCTCCCCAAATGGCTCCATTCATAAGTAAAGGAATGCTACAGGCAAAATCCATTCAGGAGAAAAATACTTCAAAATCCCTTGCAGCAAAACTTACAGCTAACAACAGCAGAGCAATAGAAGCTAACATGAGACATCAGCCAAATAGAAATTGCCAAACACTCCTTAAGAACAGAAAGCCCACATTGCACAAATCCCAGAACTTCAAAGTTACAAAAGCACATAAGAATCCTTCCACTCTCCATCTCCCTCCCTCCTGCCTCACCTCCAGCCATTGCTGCCTTTTTTCATTCCTCTTGGAGGGTGATCCCTCCCCGGCTGCATTTCTTGCCTGTTTGCTGCTGCCAGCACAGGTGGCTGCCACAGCAGTTGTAGATCAGCTCATGGCCAGCCTGCTTGATTCCTCCACCTCCTCCCAAGTCTGCTTTTTCTATCTCTCTCCCTCTCCTGCCCAAACTGCCTCCCTTTATAACCTCTCATGTCTCCACCCCCCTCCTCCTTTCTCATGGGGAGGGTGAGCCAGAAGTGAACCTGGGGCCTTTGCAGCTCCAGAGGACTCTCTCACTGTAAGTCCTTGCCTGTGCTGGCTCTTTCCCTCCCCCACTATACTTGGCTAGGCAGGGCTGCGTACCACCTGCCACTCATTAATGTACCACAAGTGGTATGCGTACCACCGGTTGAAAAGCCCTGTTCTATACGGTTTTGTACAAGTATGCCTGTAATGTTGTACACACCCACAGTTGTAACAAATCACTGGCCTTGCTGGATTGTCAGCTGAGTGGAAGAGCCCATCCCTCCACTGTCTGATCCAGCCTGGCCTCCATTCAAGGGTGGACCACCCATTGTCGTCCACAAGGCCATCATCTTGGTTAAATTCTATATCTGAGCTTGCATAGTTGTCAATTGGTCATCATCATCTCCACCCTTCTTCACTCCTGTGCCTGACATGGGCATCAAACTTGCGACATCATGTGACATGTTGCGACATATCGTGACTTTTTTCCCATTGCCGGCAATGGGGTGGGCACAGTTTTGGGTTGCCGCATCCGGCCTGTGGGCCGGCAGTTTGACACCTTGCTCTAATATTTCCCTACAAGATAGGTTTAAAAAGGAAGGAAGAATGCTAGTGTTGTTTTAAAAAAGGAAACATAACTAATTAAATATTAAGGCCCTTCAGAATGTGCCTATTTGTTATTTTAAAAATCTTCCATCAATTGAATATAAAGATTTTTCATGTTTGCCTTTTGACTCATTACTATCATGGCTGACCCATTCTGAGTCATGGTTAATTTTGCTAATTCTTTTTCTTCTTTTGGTGTCTTAAGATAAGTTGATAAAAGTGTTGAGATTCATTCATTTCTTGCTGAATACGTTTGTGAAATAGAAGAAAACATAAATTTGGCTTCATAGCTTTATGGAAAAAAACATAATTAAAAGCAGTCCATACAGCTGGCTCTTGTCTCCTTGCCAAATGCATATTGGCTATGGCCTTAACGAACAAAAGCTCAGGTTATGTTTTGCTAGCATGGGAAAAAGCCAAGGAAAGAAAAAAACAGTCTCAAAGAATGAAATTGTACTATAGATGCTAAAGTATATATATTATATTAAGTGCCATTTGCACAATATTTGAATTCATTTTGTAAAATGTTGGAAATAATTCCGGAGCTTTAAAATTTCTACCAACTTGTCAACCTCTGGTCCATATAGGTAGTTTGCAAGGGGCATCTCTGGTAAGGCAAAATAGAAAATCACTCAGATTCACAATTTTTTGTTATTTTCTCAACATTTTACAAGATTTTGAGCGAGAATACCAAAATATTGCAAAATTCAAAACTCTCATAAAACTTCAATTATTCATTTAATAATAGTTTTTTTTTGGTATCCTACAGACTTCATCTAAAAAAATGAGGTGTCCACATTGTCAGTTTCTGAATCTCAAAAATTTCAATAGTGCTATATTAGTTCTGTACAATCACTGAACTAAGCATCTATTGTTCAGATTTATCTATTAAATCTTTCCCTTATGGGTCCAAGACTAAAAAAAAAAAACAAAAAAAACAAAAACAAAAATAGCTTATAGTCAATCATAATTATGAGAAGCTCCAATAGATCAATCTTATTTTTAAAAAATCAAATCACATTTTCTACTGTGAATATGGCTGAAAAACTATCAGATAATAATTAGACCAGCTCTGGAGATGCTCAGATAATGTTAGACATACACCTAGTGGAGTGACTGTTTGTGAAGGGAAATGACTTCATCAGACCTGTCAGTTTGCTGCAGTAATCTTATACTCCACAGTACTGTTTTTTAAAAATTATCTTGCAGAGCAGCAAATCTCTTAACTACAGACCTTAGCCTCTTCTTTCTCTCTCTTCCTACAGTTGCCTTTGAGTATTGGAAAACATCTGGTTGAGGTCCTATTACAAATTCAGGTATACAAAAGAACTGGGTTGTTCTTAAATGCTTGTATTGCTCATATTCTTGCATTTTCCTTGTAATTTTCCTATCTACTGCAAATGAAAATAAGCTCTACAGAATATTATGAAATAGGTTATATAAAGTTCATTGATATAGAAAACAGCTGTTGCTGTTACTCATCTAAGAGCATTTTATTCAGATTGCCATAAACAAACATACATAGAAGATAAAGATATTGTAAGGACCCACCCCACCTTGCATCTTAAGAAGACAGAACTCTTGGAATAATTCTTCCAACAGGAATCCTTTATTAAGAGAAAGTGGTTGCAGGCGTTCTAGACAGGACTTGGGGTCCAAGCTCTCCAATTCAAGGTTTAAGGGGTTCCCCAGTAGCCCCATCCAATCAACCCCCTCTTTCAGCGACAGTCTCGGGCATTACACTTCCACCCCCTTTTCATTACTGCCCGGCTGGATGGAGACTTCAAAGAAACTACATGAAAGGAAATGGTTCCATTCTTATGGTTAGTTCTTTTGCAATACACACATTCAGTTCCTTTCAAGTATACTGAAGGAAGTGAGGGCCATAAAGCCCCTTTGTTCACCCCCTTCTCTCCCTCTTATGGCAGAATCCAGAGAAGGCAGAATTGGGGTTTTCTATATTTGATAACTAGAGATGAAATATAATTGGATTCTGACAGATATCATAGAATGGTAAAACAGAGATGTACAGCCAAGATACTACCTAGGTAGAGTCCAACAATACTCTGTCTTTAGCTTACCAAGCATCTTATGAAGATGCTGCCAAATTACAGAGACACTAAAAATAAAATCCCCCAAGAACAACTGAACTGAACTGAGAATCCAAGAAGCTTCTTGAATGAGAAGCAAAACATTTTCAAAGAAAAAAACCAAGAAAGTCCAGAAAAAAGCAGCTTTGGGACAATTATAACCTGGATGATTGAGAATCTCCATAGACATAAAATATCCTATTGACTTGTTCTAGAAATGAAGTTTAGCATTTCCACTTTCCTTGATGAAACCAGAAACAGGAAGAACTACTTTCTGCAGGTGTCTTGTTGTCCAATCCAACAGCCAATCCTTCCATAATCTCTTTAAAATATCTGGTGTAAGCACATCCTGTTCCATTTTTAAATAGTTTAGGGTGCAGATGAGATGAAATAATATGTTTTTAGAATGGGGAAGCTCAATTTTTGACATAAGACATTTTTCTTAAAGCCGGTGTGTGTGTGTGTGTGTGTGTGTGTGTATCTCAACAATTCTACGGGAAAAGGTTACTCTTAACAACATAGTTATTACTGTCTGTATTTCCACAAAAGAGTATATTATAATACATATGCTAGAATTTTGGGCACAACAAAGGTGTTTTCTCTGTATGCTATTTTTATTGTGTCTCAAAATGTAAGAGCAAGATAGCAGCTTTAGTTAACACAACCCATTTTCCATAGGATCATTGTTTCAGAAATATTTTCTTACCAGATTTTTCAATACCTTTGACAATGGTAGAGTTTCTAATAATTCTTAATAATTCAATGAAATATTCAGATATTTGTCTACCTTGAAAATAACACATGTTGATTTTGTATTATGTCATAAAATGCTTTATGATAATTTTTATATCATGAAATATTTTACAAAATTTGACAAATATCAATTCCATGGGAGTCATGAGTGTCAGATTTTGGATGGATTTTGTGAATTAGCCCATTTAACATACCCTGATTTAAAAACTGTTGCCCTACAATGCATTGTTTCACCCATTTAAAGATTATAGAAAGAAGAGTTTTAGTAATAAATAGATGAAGCAAAGAAGAATGCTTTGAACTAAAGCTACATTTTCCCCTTTCATTTGTGTGATATAGGTTGGTGGGTTATAGACAGATTTCCAGTCCATAGATTAAACTATTAGAAAAATGAGTCTACTTTTTGTGAAAAACCAGCATGTGTCAGGAACAAACTTTGAAGAATTGTGTGGCTTCAAAATCAATGAGATAGATGTATTTGTTTTCTGGAAAGTATTTAAAAATTAGATTAATTACTTGTCTTTTCCCAATTTAATTTCATGTAACTAATGCTATTATATTAGACACACACACACACACACACACACACACACATATGAAAAACAATACATTTAATCTCCATAATGAAATTAAATGACTAGAGCAGCAGTAACCTTTGAATAGTGTGCACTGGATAGTGTGAAACTGGAATAAGCCAGTAGATGGGGGTACAGTTGGGGTTACCAGAAGGAAGAGTCATCTTATCAACAACTCTTATCAGCATATTGGTTTGTTAGCTATGCCAAGTGTTCCTTTAACCATTTGATGATTTTCTACCACTTCAACCTTACTATTTATGCTGCAGTACATATTCTATTCCGAGAAGCCAAGTTGTGGACCAAATTGGTATTGCAAAGTGGCTGTAGAAATTCCTACAAACACTTTTCTCATTCTTGAAGAGGCAGCTGATTAGAAAATGTTGTCTGCAATGAATCACTGCTGGCTGTGGAAGTCAAGAGTGACAGGGCTGCAAGAGATCCTCTGATATGTGATAGTACTGAATTACTTTTTCTCCTTCTCTTCATATACTTTAACATGAGATTCTTAGTTACCACAATACTCTGGAATCACCTATCACTGTCAACACTGACCATCGATTGCCATCATTTTGAATGCTATCACAAGAATATTTTTTGCTTTCCAGTATTGGCTGCAGGTTACACTTGTAGATGACATTTGAAGCAGTCGTGAAATGGCCCTCCTGGATATCTCAGCAATTTTTAATAGCACGACATCCTTATGAACTGGCTTTGGAGATGGGAACTAGGAGACAGTTATTTTACACATGGTTCTCCTTTCTCTGCAGCCAGTTTCAGTTTCAACTGATGGTGGGAGGGAGATTGACCCCTTGGAAATGCAAGTGCCTCAGGATTGGATCTCTTTCTTCTTGAATATCTGTATGAAACTGCTGGCTGATATCATTTGCCAAGTTATATATCTCCACCCTGATGCTGCCTGTGATAATACAGTCCTGACCAAATATTATGAGGATTTAGATGAAGAGGAATTGACTTATACTTGCCAAGATGGAGTGACTTTGGTTTTTGCACCCCAGGGTCTAGTAACATATTTGATTCTGGACAAGGTTGTGCTCCATCAGAGGGAGCTGTTGTGCAATTTGGGGGTCCTATAGAATTGAAGCTACTGTTCTATATGTGGCTGCCCTTGAAGACCACACAGAAGTTACAATTTGTTCAGAATTTAGTGACACACACACAATGTTAGTTGGCCTTAGATTTACCCATATTACAAAGCTGATGCACAAGTTGCATTGGCTCACAGTTACTAATGATTGCAATTCAAGACACTAGTTATCACCTTTAAAGTTCAACATAGTACGGGACTAGGTTATATGCAGGACAACCTCTCTCTGAGGGAATCTGCCCATCCCACTAGAGAGGATAACATATGCATGCTCCAGATTCCTTCTTTCAAATATGGGTCTTGTGGGTCTTTGCAAGCATGCCTTTTCCATTGCAGACCCTGCACAATTCAGCACCCCAAACTATGAGATCCTACAGGCCTCTATCTTTTTATTCTCTTAAAGAGAATTTAAAACTTGGCTCTTTCCACAAGCACTGGAGAATGAATTGAAAATGTGGGTTGCAGTAGAGAAGTGTGGTTGTGGCACCAGGTTTTTCTGTTTGTTTGTTTTTGTTTGTTTGGTTGTATATATTGGTTTGTTGGTTGTAAGGTTCTCAGTTTGGTTCTAAACATTGGTTTTAAAACATTTGTTTTCAATAAATATGTAAATAAATAAATATATGTTATGCTGTGTTATGTTCCACAGATGTTTAGTTCAGTGATTTGTCAGCAAGGCACAGATCTATATTTATGCTAGAGATGTCTCAATATGGAAATAAGGGCACATTTTTTGCAAGAAAGAGAGAGCAAATCACACTAAGAACTGGTTGGTCCACATTGTCAGACATGCAATGCTGAATTAAGCCATTCATAAAAGGCTATTCCCCTATAGATTATGGTTACAGTTCTAGACTAATGGACTGTCACATTCTGGACATTATCAGTGGAAGGTTATGGTTTAGATTTCTTTGGAAATCTATGCTACCCTTGTGTATGTTGTATTGTACTTTACAAAATACTGTACTTTGCAAAGTAATGGTTTCTAATAATACTCAAAACAGTAGTTGAATTACAGAAAGTACTAGCTAGGAGTGCCAAAAGTTTAACAAATGCTGCAATTGTCAGTAAAACGGATTGTTTGTTTAGTAACCATCAATCATTCTGGCTTGCATGCTATCAAAATAAATTCAACATAATTCATCTAATACATTTAATTCTCTCCATGCAGAGCCTCTGATGCACATTTATGATATTCTGAAAACATTTTTGTGCCTTGCCAACCATCTAAGTCAGTATTTGTCTCAGGTTTATTATTATTTTTCAAACAGTATCTCTGCAATGAAAAACATACTTCTTACATTCACTCATATATTTTTTATTTCCCTGAAGACTACCTACAATATACTTTTCTCCTTTATATTATTGGAGCAGTCTTAACTTGAATGTTTTTTCCATTAATCTGATTTTCCAGGAGATGAAATCCTCTCATGAATCAGTACTTGACTTAAGGCATTAGAATGAAAAAATAAAGCTCAAGACAAAGAATTAAATTAAAAAAAATACACAGTGAGTCAAAAATACCCAAATAAATATATACCGATGAAGTTTCAATTGGTGATTATTAGGGATTATAATGAATAACTAAATGGAAATACTGATATATATGTGGCAAACAGGTTGGGAATTATTAGAAAAGCAACTGAAAACAATACTGTCTGTATATTGTTGTATGAACTCTATACAAATCTATGGTGAATTTATATTTAGAACATTGTATACAATTCTGGTCATCAGAAATTATAATTCTGCAGAGTTATTTATTTTTTTAATACAACAATTAGTGGACTGTTCATATCCAATTTAATAAAAGATAGCAGTTAAAGCCAACCAACAATTTATTAATGACTGCAAAGTAATTAATCATACCAGTACCAACAGCATTAAAAAAAACATGTGTAAGATGGGTTTTTGTTTTTTGGGGAAATAAGTTGCTTTTTTTTTAAAAAAGGGCAATCCTTGAGAAGGTGCACAGCTCACATTTCTTACAGAGTTAGAACCCTCTACATCAGTTTTTTTCAACCTTTTCACCCATTGTACCACTTTTAGGATATGGCAACATCCACTTGTCACCTAGCAAGGTGTCAAAAACTTGATGACAAAAAAAAAGGAAAAAAGTGATAAAGTACAGGTAGTCCTTGACTTACAAAGTTCACTTAGTGACTGTTCGAAGTTACAATAGCACTGAAAAAGTGCCCCCCAAGCCACAGCCGAGCAAGACATTTGCCAGCCCGCCCAGCAGCGCTCTTCCTCCTGTATGAGGTTTTCATTGTTGTCAGCATTTCTGTTGAGGATTGGCAGCAGGGGTGGGGTGGGGGTGTTTGGTTTTTATTCCCCCTCCGTCTTCTGGGTGGTTGCAGCAGGGTTTGGTCACTTCACATGACCCTGTGACCATCATAAATATGAATCAGTTGCCAAGAATCTGAATGTAAATCACAAGACCCTGGAGATGTTGCAACATTCCAGCTGATTGGTACTTCTTCTGGGCTCAGCAGAAGGACCAGGATCAGTGCTGCTTTACAGCTGATTTGTGTTTCTTCAGGGCTCAGCAGAAGCACCAGGATCAGCGCTGAGCTCCAGCTGGAGCCTGGCGCTGATCCTGGTGCTTCCACTGAGCCCTGACAGCCCCGAAAAAGCGCCGATCAGCTGGAAAGCGGCACTGATCCTGGCACTTCTGTTGAGTCCTGACAGCCCTGCAGCTCCAGTCATCTCTCGCTCAGGCTTGTGCGGTGCTGCTACTGGTTCAGCTCATTTCCCTCCCCCGCTACCACTTTTCTAGGATGCTCATACCAACTGTCAGGTGCCAATGTACCACAGTTGGTGCCCGTACCACTGATTGAAAAGCCCTGCTCTACATCAAGCATGTCAAACTGCCAGCCCACAGGCCAGATGCGTGACACTGAAACTGCACCTACCCCATTGCCGGCAATGGGGAAAAAGTCATGATACATTGCGTGATGTCACGAGTTTGACATGCCTGCTCTACATTCTTTCCCTTGAAGGTATTCTGAGGTGGGGCAAATCTTTGTTGTGGAGACATTTCATCAAAATAACCAATACTATGAATTGGATCCCCATGTGAATCAGCAGCCAGAAAAGGACAAACAAGATCAAGGCGGTTATGAGGAAATATAAAATACTCAGAGCTTCAAAACTCTGAAGTAAGCAAGTGGAAATAGTAGAAAAGAAGAAATATTAAACTTTTCCTTATACTCAATTAAATTAAATTTTAATTAATGTAATTAAAATAAAAATTTCTATTTTATTTGACCTTCAGAGATAATAGATGATTCATGATGTTTCTTAGTCCATTGAATTACATAATACATGTACATGTGGAAAGGCACAGCTGGGGGAGGGGAAAGTGTGTGTGTGTGTCTGTGTGTATTTTGTTTGTGCAGGTACTGAAACAAAAGAAATATACATGTTATTATCAGATCATTATTAAGATATACAAGAAATGGCAATTAAAAATGCAACTTAAATATGAAACTGAGTTTAAAACTAGCATCTCATTCCAGAATAGGTTCTTGGCAATTCAACCTTTTTTTAAAAAAAATTCAAAACAAAAACGAAAAAACCAAAATGAATTTGCTATTTGTGCATTTTACAGTTTCATATACAGTATGTTTTATTTGAAATGCTCCAGAAGATATTAAGAAAATTTAAGAAGAAATATAAACTAATACAAATTCAATAAAGTAATATATTGGGATATAATTTTAACTTATGGAGAACTGAGACTGCAAACCTATGAATACTTACATGGCCCTATTTTCTACTGTATGGGCATAGATAGGACTTCTGGCTAAATAGTTGAACAGTTTTTAAATATATTAAAATCATTGATGAGCCCTGCTTTTTTTTAAAAAAAGTTGTACTTTATTAAATTTCTACAAAGAATAAAATATAAAAAAGAGAAAAAAGATAGCAAAAAAATATATACGGAGGAGCAAAGTGCAAGCGATAAAGGGGGAAAGGGAGAAAGAAAATAGAGTAACTTCAATACAAATAGAGTAACTTCAATATAAATATAAAATACATTAATCTTTTGAACTGAAATTCAGCAATACACAGTAATTCAGTAATCATAAACAATTCTAATAATCAAATTCCAGAATTAATATAACATTTTTTTTAGTCTCAAGCAAAAGTCCAAAAGTGGTTTCCAAAGAGAAACAAAGCTAAAGTTTTTTCTTTAATCAAAGCAGTTAGTTTCGCCATCTCAACCAATTCCATTAATTTCATCATCCAGTCTGTTAGGGGAATCTGTGGATCTTTCCATCTCTGTGCATGCAAAAGTCTCACAGCTGTTATCATAGATAAAAACAAAGACCCATTTTTTTCCCAACTGCTTATCATCACACCTAGAAGAAAAAAAAAAACCTCTGGTTTCAATTGTACACTTATTTTAAGAATTCTCTGAATTAAAATACATATCTGATCCAAATAATTCTTAGTTTTCTTACATATGCACTAAAAGGGATAAATGATGCCTTCGGATTATATTTTCAATATATCTTTGAAACATTTAAATCATTATATAAATTCTGATGAGGTAAAATGTTCATGTTAATCACTGAGATACTGCCTAGTAATGATAATTATAATTTATCCTACTCCGATAAGTCCTTTTTAACATCATTCCATGTCTTAACATAATTATTTTGAAGCAACATATTTAACTTTCTTCTTACTTTTGAAACCAGTCTCTTGATCTCCTGCAATCATATTCTTAATCAATAGCTTTGCTTTTGGTTTATTTTAAAACTGGTTACTGCACCAAAGCCCTTCAGTTTCTTTATCAAGTATTTAGTGCCATTACTTGACTCTGATAAAATCAAAACTAAATTGTCAGCAAAAGCCCCCAGTTTATAAATCTCTTTTTTTTTTCGTTTTCAGATTACTTATTTACTCATCCTAACATCTTTTTTTCAACACTTCTTAAACTAAAATAAAAAGCAAAGGGTCCCAAGGATACTCTTGCCTTGTTTATCTGTATTTTACATGGTTCACATAGTTAAATCATTAATGTGTGCCTTTTGAGATGTCTATATCAATTTAATCCTGAATAAAATTCACCTCAAAGTCCATATCCTCCAAGACTTTAAACATAAAAGACCAGTTCAAGTGATCAAAAGTGTTCTCTGTATCCCCCCCCAAAAATCAATGCTGCTTCATTCTCATTATGTTGTTGTAAATGCTCTGTCACATACAATATGATTCTGACATGGTCTCTCAATTGTTTTCTGGGTAAAAATACACACTGATCCTCATGAACAAAGTCCTGTAAGATTATCTTTAGTCTATCAGCCAATATTGTTGTAAATATTTTATAACCGGATGAGCCCTGCTTTTGAGGCACAGTTTGGTGTACTGGTCAAGATATCAGTTTAGAAACAGGGAGATTGTGACTTTTAGACTCATCTTTGGCATGAATCCAGCTGACGTCCCTTGGAGCAGTCAATTTCTTTCAGCACTACAAAGGAGGCAATGGCAAAACACTTCTGAAAAATCTTGCCAATAAAGTTGTGGAGATTTGCCAGGTAAGTTTCTGAGAAATGGACATGATTGAAGGGGAGGAAAAACTAGTTGAAGTAAGTTTTAAATCAGAGGTCCCCAACCTTTTGGACACCAGGGAACAGTTCCATGGAGAGGTTTTACTGTGGACCGGAGGATCCATGATTTTGTGTGCTGCCTGCATCTCGTGGATAGGGCTTTGCTTGTTTGTGCAGATCAGTTGCTGGTATGCCGCAGCCTGGTACTGGTCCACAGACTGGGGATTGGAGACCCCTGTTTTAAATGTATCATGTCTGATTATGGCATTTTACAGAATTAAAAGGAAACAAGCCATCTTTCTGTGTTTGATTTTATGTCCAAAATTGCATATTGAGTAAAGTCCTGCATTCACAATGTTCCACATGATCTGAAACTTTTAGTTTTTCACCATTTGGATCCAAGTTGCAATTATTAACTCCACTTCCCTGATAAATAAACTTATTTGCTCTTGGATACATTAATTTTGAAATTCATACTGCTCACTTTATCATACAATATAACATTTACTGCAAATCATCAGGTTCTCAGACAACAACACAGCATTGTTGTACATGTACATTCATGTCCACAACAAGTATTGGAGACTGCTTGCCTAACTTCAAAAAATATAATTTCATAAAAATTGTTTTGTATTTTCATTGCATTTTTTAATTGTAACCCATCTTTGTTCTCTTTTTGCATATTATTTGCTACTTTTTTCTTCTGTACACATTAGATTGTAAAATATAATATTGTCTGTTATGTCCTGAGCCTGCAAAAGGGCAGGCTCGGGACGTTGCAATGGTCCCGGGCAGCTGCAAGTTGCCTGGGACCAGACTGGTTGGCGCCAGCGCTCGCGTGCATGCACGAGGCACTTCGCGCGCCTAAATGTTGCCTTTTGGCCCAGGGAAAAAGGTCCTTAGGAGAGGCTGAGAGGTCCGTGCTGCCTTGAGTTGTGACGGGGCTGCTGAAGAGAAATAAAGAAGGTTACTGAACATCAAGAATGTCTCGCGTCGTCATTGCCATTAGCCGAGGACTCAACACTGGCGACGAAGGTGGGAATGCCTTGCAATTATGCAAATAATTGTAAGCTTACCCTGGAGTCCAGCACAGCGAGGAAACAGCGTTAAATTCAGCAACTGCCTGCCAATACAGCTTCGTTGAAGGTAAGCTGGCTGATAGACCCTTCCTGCTTTACTAAAATGGCAAAGATTGGAAAACTTTCAGAGTTTGATATTACACATCCCGAAAGATGGGAATCTTACATGGCCCGAGCAGAAAATTATTTCAGAGTTAATCAAGTAAGAGAAGAGGGCTTAAAGGCTGCCACACTACTCTGTGTTTGTGGTCAAGATGCATTTGAAATTGCTGAAAACTTAGTAGCCCCTGCACCTCTTGAATCTGTTACCTACACAGATCTTAAGAAATTACTGAAAGAGCATTTTCAACCCAAGTTGTCTGTTATTGCTTGGAGACATAATTTTGAACAGCGGGATCAACAGGCTGGTGAATCAGCTAAAGAGTACATTGCTGCATTAAGAAAGGCAGCTAAGCATTGCGAATTTAAAGACTTAGAGGAAAGACTGAGAGACAGACTTGTATGTGGACTGAGAAACAGAGATGTACAACAAGGGCTTTTTGCCAAAGAGGACATATCATTCCAAGATGCCTTGAGAGAGGTTACTGCAGAAGAGGCAGCAAGTGGGGCAATCAAAAATATGAGGCCCATCAAAGAAGCTGTTTCCGTGCATCACGAGAGAGTTCAAGGCAGCTCAGAAGAGGAGTCTGATGAAGAAATAGATCATCTCTACCCAACCAAAGAAGGCAAAGAAAAGTCTTCACCTGTACCCAAGTGCTTCGGGTGTGGAGGTCGCCACAAGAGGACCGACTGCAAGTTCCGTTCTGCAATCTGTAGAGCATGTGGGAAGCAAGGCCACATAGCAGCTGTGTGTCTGGGCCGACAGAAGGTACAACCCCGAGAAGAATTGTGCCTGAAAGGTACCAGAGTCCCCAGCCAAAACAGGGTGGGTTTCTGTGCTTCACGAAGAAGCATTTTTAAGACAGGCACACACAGACCACTTAAAAAGAAGCTGTCACTTAGGGTGAAATTGCAAGGAGTTCCATTGGTCATGGAACTAGACACTGGGTCTGCACTTTCAATCATCTCCATTCACACATTCAGAAAGATTTGTTCTGGTAGTGGTTTCCAGGCCAAGCTTAGGCCTTCTAACATAGTACTAACAGACTTTCAAAACTCCAAAGTGTGTGTTAAGGGGGAGGCCACCCTTAACGTGCAGTATAAGGATTTTGAAGGTCCACTAGATGTATTGGTAGTGGGGGGTGATCATACGAGTTCATAGGACTCGACTGGTTTGAGGCCCTGGGAATACAAGTTACAGGGCTCAACAGCATGCAGATGTTAGACTTATAGGAAGTCTGCAAGGAATTTGCAGATGTATTCAGCCCTCAGTTGGGCACATACAAGGGTCCCCCAGTGTCTCTGAAATTAGACCCAACTATCACTCCTATCAGAGTAAAGGCAAGAAGGGTACCTTTTGCCTTAAAAGGGAAAATTGATACTGAATTGGACAAATTGATTCAGCAAGGAGTCTTAGAACCTGTTGACTCCAGTCCATGGGAAACTCCCATAGTAACGCCTCTTAAGGCTAATGGGGATATTCGCATTTGTGCAGATTACAAATGCACGCTCAATAAGGCATTACAACAACATGCCTATCCTGTGCCTATTGTCAGCCACATTCTGGCTTCCCTCAAAGGGGGGCGTATTTTTGCAAAGCTCGATTTAGCTCAGGCTTACCAACAGTTGCCTGTGGACGAAGCTGCTGCTGTGGCACAAACCATTGTAACTCATAGGGGGGCATTCAAGGTCAAGAGACTGCAATTTGGAGTAAACGTAGCTCCTGGAATTTTCCAAAGTGTAATGGAAAATACCTTGAGGGGTATTCCAGGGGTTTGCCCCTATTTTGATGATGTCTTAATTGCTGGAGAGTCTACCCAAAATTTGGCTGAAAGATTGAGGGCTGTCCTGCTGAGGTTTCAGAAAACAGGACTTAAACTTAAAAAGGACAAATGTAAAATTGGGGTGTCTTCTACAGATTTTCTGGGGTTCAGAATTGATGCCAATGGGATTCATCCTACTGAGTCCAAATTAGAAGCTATCACACAAGCTCCCAGACCTAAGTCCAAAGCTGAACTGCAAGCTTTTCTGGGACTTTTGAATTTCTACAATTCATTTATTCCTAACAAGGCTGATGTAGCTGAACCACTTCATAGACTTCTTGACAAACAAGCTGTGTCGGAAAGGTCACAAGTACACGAAGCAAGCTTCAATAAGGTTAAGGCCTTGCTAACATCTAACAATGTGCTTGCACATTTTAATGAAACACTCCCTGTGTGCATTGCTTGTGATGCTTCCCCTTATGGCGTAGGACCTGTACTCAGCCATCTCACACCTGATGGAACTCAGGTTCCTGTTGCATATTACTCCAGAACTTTATTCTCTGCTGAGAGGAATTATGCCCAGATAGAAAGGGAGGCCTTAGCTGTTGTTGCTGGAATCAAAAAATTCCATGATTTTTTATATGGCAGACATTTCACGATCTACACTGACCATAAGCCTTTGTTGGGATTGTTTACAACTAACAAACAGACCCCTCACATTATCTCTCCCAGGATGCTCAGATGGTCAATCTTCCTGTCAGCTTATGATTTTTCTTTACTTCACAAACCGGGCAAAGAAATGGGCCATGCTGATGGCCTCAGTAGATTACCCTTACAGGTAGTTGAGGCTGACCCTGCCCCGGCAATCAATATTCTTTCAATTCAAGCACTGCCTGAGTCACCCCTTAACGCCAGGAATGTGGCTGCTGAATCAGCCACGGATCTTACACTCTCTCGAGTCTTATCCTGGGTTTTGTCTGGATGGCCAGAGAGTTGTCCAGGTACTGAGTTTCAGAGTTTCTGGTTAAAAAGGAACGAGTTGCCCACCTTCCAGGGCTGTCTGCTGTGGGGTAGCAGAGTTGTCATTCCTACCTCAATGAGGTCTAGAGTTTTAGGGTCCCTTCACGAGGGTCATCCTGGCATTGTTCGAATGAAGGCACTTGCACGCAGCCACTTGTGGTGGCCTGGGTTAGATAAGGAAATTGAGGCTAAGGTGCATGCTTGTCACCTTTGTCAACATTCACGCCTAGAAATGCCTCAGGCTCCCATACATAGGTGGGAGGAAACACAGTCCCCATGGTCTAGGGTGCACATTGACTACGCTGGGCCATTTCAGGGTCAATTCTTCTTGGTCCTGATTGATAGCTATTCAAAATGGCTTGAGGTTGTACCTGTCTCGTCCACCACCACTGCAAAGACTATCCAAGTACTGCGGGGAATTTTTGCTGCACATGGGCTTCCGGATGTTTTGGTGTCTGACAATGGCCCGCAATTCACTTCTTCCGAATTCCAAGCTTTCTTACAGGCCAACATGATTCGTCATGCCACTTCTGCTCCTTTCCACCCTTCCACCAACAGGATGGCTGAACAGATGGTCCGCATCACCAAGGATGCTTTAAAGAAACTTACCTATGGGGACTGGCATCACAGATGGCTGACTTCCTCCTTTCCTACCGCACTACACCTTCCACTTCTACTGGGAGGAGCCCAGCTGAACTTCGTTGGGAGCGCAAACTGATTACTAAACTTGACCGCTTGCATCCGGACAGACTGCCACCTAGGGGTACACAGCCCAGGGCACCGCGGCAATTGCAAGTGGGTGCCCCTGTATGGACCCATAACTACAGGCCAGGCCATTTATGGGTTCCTGCCACTGTTTGCAAGGTTACAGGCCCTTTGTCTTATGAGGTCTCCTTGGAAGACGGCCGCATCCTACGACGGCATATTGACCAGCTGCGTACAAGACTGGACTCACCTGCAGAGACTCCTGGTTTTTTTCCGGGGGGGAGGGGGACCCTCACGGGCAAAGGGAAGGGTGTTGGCAGCATTCAGACTCTCACAGTGTCGCATGATTCAGTGAGTGTTCCAAACAGGAATTCAAGGGAACCAGTTAGCTCACAAGCTACAGCGCAGACTCCAGCCAGGGAGTCACCCCGGGGGCATAATCATTACACATGTACACCTTTCAGCACTCCAGTCAGGGAGAATAACCGGGAGCATCCTAATAACTCAAACATTGCAAGAGAGCTGGCACACAATCAATACAATTGGCCCAACACAGCCACAGTCCCCAGAGAAGGACACTTCCACAGGGAAGTGGGAGAAGAGCCAATTTTAGACATTGAACCCTCTGGTTAAACGGAGAGGAGAACTGAGTTTTGGGACAATACTGAAATAACAGACAGTCCTGCTATGGAACTGGGGAGTGGAGGAAGCCAGCCTCCCGTTAGGTCCAGTGTGGGCTTGAGAGGCCATTCAGAGCTACCCAACAATGGCAGCTTAATAGAAGGGTCAGATCGCCTGCAACTAGGCAGGTCAACCAGGTTAGAGAGAGAGCAAGGTCCTGGCCTGACGAGCCCGGTGGGCAAGCAAGCAGGCCAGGCATCAGGGCATAGTCCACGGGGGCCACCAGGGTCTGAGAAGGGGGGTGAACCTATAACCTCCACAGGACAAGGTGTACTTGTAAATAATCCAGGCCTACGTAGGTCACAGAGAGATAAGAGGTCTCCCAAATATCTTGAAGATTTTATAACCTTACTGGCCAGGCAGAAGACTTAATTGTATTCTGTGGAAGCCGGAAATGGGAACACTGGAGTTAATCCCCAGCACTATAGCGTGGTACCATTTAACAAGAGTGTACACCACGCTCGTGTTGAGGTCGCGTTAAAATTGTCATGTAGTCTTAGCTGGGGGGGAAAGGGGTGTTATGTCCTGAGCCTGCAAAAGGGCAGGCTCGGGACGTTGCAATGGTCCTGGGCAGCTGCAAGTTGCCCGGGACCAGACTGGTTGGCGCCAGCGCTCGCGCACATGCGCGAGGCACTTTGCGCGCCTAAATGTTGCCTTTTGGCCTGGGGAAAAAGGTCCTTAAGAGAGGCTGAGAAGTCCGTGCTGCCTTGAGTTGTAACGGGGCTGCTGAAGAGAAATAAAGAAGGTTACTGAACATCAAGAATGTCTCGGGTCGTCATTGCCATTAGCTGAGGACTCAACATTGTCCTTTGCTTTTTTACAGCAATCATTATTGTATAGTCTTCTCTATACTCCTTCAGGGAGAAATCAATGTCTGTAGGATAGGCATGTTTCTTGATAAATAGAATTGCTTGAATCTACTTGGGTTGCACTACACATGGACACAATTCACTAGAGTGAACAAAGTAAGGTTTTGCATAGTTAATATTTTTGAACTTATTGAACCTCTAAAACTGAACAGAGGCCTCAATGGAGTGAACTCTGCATTTATTGAATGGATTCATGCCATTCTTGATTGAAGTGTACTGTGAATATGAATCTTCCTGAGAATAGAAATTTGACCTGGCTTGATTAGTGATGTGGCCTTTATTACTGTAACAGAAGGGATAATTATTTGCAGGAAATACATTCTAGGAATAGGGAAAGTTTGTCCCCAGTTAGACTCATCTTTCCAGGAGAAGACTCAAAAAGCATATGCTCCATGTTTGAATACCTGGGAAGAAAAGCAGAAGGAAGTAGTTTCAAAGTATTACAATTGTAGAACAGACATCAGTCTTGAGATGAAAATGGAATTGCTTGATCCTTGTCAGCAACCTGAATAAGGAGTGTGTCCTCTTGTCTTATTAGATTTCTTACAGTATTCAGTACCATTGGCCATGGTGTCTTACTTGACCATCTAGAAGGGTTAGGGGTCAGGGACATTTTGCCCCATTGTTATTGTCCTATCTGAGTGGATAGTTCCAGTTTATAATCATAAGGAAAGATGTGTTTATAGCCCTGATTGCTTCCGACCCCTTTTACTTCATTATTCCACTAAGCATCCTTTTCCCTACCTCCTGTTTGTCATTCTCTTCACTTTCACTCCATGCTAATATATTTTGCTTTACTTCCAGATCCATTTTTCCTAACAGCACTCTTTGTAATAATGAAATAATGGTGTCCATTCATAAATTCTTATTGTCCTTGTATTTCATCATAAAGAATCTAACCAATCATCCTTTTTCCATATAAACATACCCAAATTGACTGATTCTTAAGTTACATATAGAAAACAAGCAGTCTTTTTTTCTAAGTAAATACTCACCAGTTATTCTCAATCATATTTGGATACAAATAATCTAATTACTTTTTCTGCTGATTCTAATCTCAGTTCTACTCATCTGTCACCTAAGGAATTAATTATTTCCACATATCACATTCCTATACAATGTTCCATAGTTTTTCCCAAGAGATATTCCTAGTTCTTCCATTATCATCTTTCACAGAAGCACATATTCATAGGATTACAATAGCTGTTATTATCACCATCAGTATAGCAGTAGTGTACTCATTACATTAAAAAGTGACCATCAAGTGATAAAAAAAATATCTACTCCAGCCGCTGCCACTATTAACTTAATTCTTACAATTAATGGCCAGTATATTTTTTCCCTTGATTTGTCAGATCCACTTTTAAAGTTTTCATTGCCAGCAGTAATTGTCCTAAATGATTGTATCTCAAGAGGACAAAATTTTGCTAGGTAACTTTGTTTTTCCCTTGAGAATGCAAGGCTGCTCCTGCTGCTCCTACTCAATTCACAAAAGAAATAGCAAAGATATACCTAACGAATTCACTCAGTTAAATGATACATCTAGCTTGGCTCTTGAGTTATTGCTGTTTTTTCCTTAACACATCAATGATGCTTTAGATTTTCTTCAAAGAGGTAGTACTCCAACTCTTGGCACATTTCAGTCGCAGAGTTAGATTGTTTGTATTTTTTCATGTTGCATGCATATTTAATGCTTCCTGAATTCTTGGTTTAATATTTTCATGAAGGACCTGGTGCATAAATTGTTCTGGGATTCCTATTCTTCTTTTGGAGCATTTCCTATTGAGAACACAACCAACTGAACTGTACTGCATGTGGACTGTACTTTTGACTTTCCACGTAAACTCTGTATTCCAACAGAAACATGAGCAAGCCTTGTAGAAAGGAATGCCCAGAATATCACATTAAACTACTGGAGGAAAGGTAGGAAATAACTCTAATCAAGAAATACAATAAATAAACTCTTTGGGATAAAAATTGGGCAAAGCTATGACAGGAAAAAAAATAGCAATCAAATAAGTATTTTTGATATAACAGTTCTATAGATTGCAGTCTAGTGACAATACCTTGTTTTGTATAATCTGGGAAGGTACAGAAAGTTAACGCATTAAAATATAGTATTGTTTGTATTCTGACTGGTTGAAATTAGATTCCCAATCATGCTGTAATCAAGGGAAATAGTAGTAATGAAAACACTAACACAATCATAATCACAGAAGTGCTCTAATGCACTGAAAATAAATATCTGCACATAAACCAGTAGTGTTTATTAATTAAAATTATCCTGTTTAATTTCTGCAATTCATTCCCTGTTTCTATATTGTACATATATGTGAATAATTTCAAGTGGGAAATGAATACAGAAAAACATCTGTTTTCACATTTATCAAAGCAGCTCAAGGAACAAGACTGTCAGCAGCCATAATACCAGCCTTGTCCTAGTAAATAAAATTCTATAAAGGATTAAGGAGGGGATGCATAAGAGTTGAAACAATGAAGATTTTTCCTTTACCAGCAGGAAGACTTGATAAGCTCCAGTTAATTTAATCCTTTACTTTCCATGATATATGTCTATTTTACTTAATGACTGTGACTGAGATGGCTGCCAGCCAAAACTTCTGCCTTTCTTCACCTAACTAAGGATACGCTCTAAAAATGTAAGGGAATGAATGAACTTACTAACACCTTAAAGAATGGTCTATGGTTAGCAGGATTACATTGAATTTTGGTGTTTATTTTATAAAAGAATCTTATGCAGCTGTATAAGAACTAAAATATTTTCTTGATTAGCTATAATTTGAATAGTTTGGAGATATATGCTTTTGATAACAGTTTAGTTTCCAATTAACTGTATAATTAAGATGGCATATGTTATGTGATAATAGTTCAAGCATTGGATAATTTCCAGAGACAAATCAGAGTATGCATTTCTTGAACTTTGAATCTCTGAACAGCTCAGGCCCTCTATACAAAATAAACAGATTGAGAGTGATAATTTGCATGGTTATAAACACCATACCATATTTCTGTTTTTTTTTCCAGTCCAAGAAAAAAGCCTACCAATGCATTTCATGAGAATTCCACTGTTTCATTAAAAATGAAAATGCTAATATTCATTTTGATGCCCATTTGACTAGTTTACTAAATGGATTAGAATGTAGGCTTTTTTTCGTTAAAGTTTTGTTATCTTTGGTAATGAAACATCCATATTAATAGAACTATATAACTAATCATACAGAATGCCTACTACAACATGAGATTATGATGTAATTGCAATAAGCAAGTTCAACAGGAAATATATCAGTATTAAGTAAAAAAAACTACAAGCAAAGCAAAGGAACAGCCGACCATAACTTAATAAATAATATGTTTTGGATTTACTCTTTCTCAGAAAAAACACATATGGTAAAAATGAATCGGAAATGAATTATACAATTCTCTTTCCAATTTGTGCAATTTATTTATTTGCTAAATTATTAAGAACAAAATGTTTGACTGTATTTTGATTAGTAAGCTTTGATATTAATCAGTGTAAATATCAGTTTGGTTTAAACTCTGGAATTTTCTGTTGGGGTGATTTATTCGCTTATACTATTGTAACAAATTATGGGGAAAAACATTAAAAAGTGAATTTATTTAGATGCAATAATCAATGCTGTGAAATGATTTCCATGTTATCAACCAAACATATAGACTATTAAAATAGTCAGATTTGATGATGATCAAAGATTTATTTTTAGTATAGTAGCTGATCGTCCAAATCAAGAATCTTTAGATATCAGTCATGAAGTAGATTAAAAAATAATTAGCCAGAAGACATCCATTTATTAATGATTAGATTCTTTGGGAATTTCAAGCTTGGTTTTAGTGCTTTTGTTTTATTTGTTAATTTAGTACTCTGGCCATTATAATAGCTAATACACATCTATTCAACGTAAGGAATGAAACATCAAGATATAGTATTCCAGTGTTTCTCAACCTCAGGAGCTTGAAGATGGCTGGACTTCAACTCCCTGAATTCCCCTGAAAGCTAATTGCAGAATAATTCCCAGAAGTCCCTCACCAGCTAGCAAAATATCACACATCTACTCATTGAAGGGAATCAGAGATCAAGATACAGTATTCCAGTGTTTCTCAAGTTCAGCACCTTGAAGATGGGTGAACTTCAGCTCCTAGAATTCCCCCGCCAGCTACCTAGGCTGGCAGGGGAATTCTAGGAGTTGAAGTCCACCCACCTTCAAGCTGCAAAACTTGAGAAACACTGCAGTATTCCAAATGTGAAAGAATTTAGTTCAAAAGTTATCCTATTGTGAAATTCTGTGAATATCTGTTTTGTTTTGATTAATCGTTGAGCACTGCCAGTGCTCTTATTTTCAGTACAGAGTACGATCAAAGATCTATGAAGAAATATCAGCAAAATAAATGACTTTCTCCTATACTTTATGTATGCAAGTCAAATGTAATTTAAAACTTATATGATTTTGACTGTTGTAATATCAGCCCTTCATAAACACTGGGATTATATTTGTCTGGAGAAACATTCCAGGTTAGGAATAATTTCTGTAAGACTTCTATAGCTACAGTGTTGGAAGGCTACATCCATTTTGTTGCTTCAAATATCACTACAATTGCAGTTTGAAAATATGAGGTAAAATTTCACATTTGCTATGATAGAGTGAGGCTTTTGGCTAGTTAGTGGGAAAATTGCCAGGAAATTGATGATCAGAACTCAATATTGATCTTACTTAGTAATAGTAATAGTAGTAAAGTTGGAAGGGACCTTGGAGGTCATCTAGTCCAACCCCCTGCTCAGGCAGGAAATCCTACACCATTTCGGACAAATGGCTGTCCAGTCTCTTCTTAAAAACTTCCAGTGTTGGAGCATTTATTGCTTCTGGAGGCAGGCTGTTCCACTGATTAATTGTTCTCACTGTCAGGAAGTTTCTCCTTAGTTCTAGGTTGCTTCTCTCCTTGATTAGTTTCCACCGTTGCTTCTTGTCCTGCCTTCAGGTGCTTTGGAAAATAGCTTAATTCCCTCTTCTTTATGGCAGCCCCTGAGATATTGGAATACTGCTATCATGTCCCCCCTTGTCATTCTCTTCGTTAAACTAGACATACCCAATTCTCGCAACCGTTCCTTATATGTTTTAGCCTCCAGTCCCCTAATCATCTTTGTTGCTCTTCTCTGTACTCTTTCTAGAGTCTCAACATCTCTTTTACATCGTGGTGACCAAAACTGGATGCAGTATTCCAAGTGTGGCCTTACCAAGGCATTGAAGAGTGGTATTAATACTTCACGTGATCTTGATTCTATCCCTCTGTTAGGGATAGAATCAAGTGATCATGTTGGCCAAGTTCAAGACAGTTGATGTCTATCTAGCTTTTTCTGCCTATGATAATTTCCCTGCTAGTTCCTTCAAACTATTCATGATGTGCAACAAAATAAAATATTGTTTGGGTTCTTTGTTAAAAATTATCAATGATCCATAGAAAAGAAATTTGAAGAATTGTTCAAAAAATGTTGCTTATGCTTTTCCCGTCTCTTTATAAAATTATTTCCAGATCATCTCACATGGTTGCTGTCTATTCAAATACGTAGCAGCGATTATTTCCAACTATCCTAGATGCAATTTTTGAGAGTTATGGTTCTAACATATCTGAAATATACCAGGTCAAGGTGTGGCATTGTATTCTTTAATGCTAAACAGTCCGATATACCCTGCAGTCCATGTCCTGGCTATATGAAGGCCATTTGATTAGATATAGTGAATAAAAACAATGCACTTGGGCCTGAAAAGTAAATATAAATAGTATAAACCGGGATCATACATTTTTTCTCACATACTTTACATTATCATATGCACAGAATCTTATGAGTTATAACTGTTAAATTATATTTCATACATTTTAAAGTTATGCATTCCATACCAAAAGGTAAATATATTTATTTCTTCTATGTTTTAAACATAACATCTATTTTTAAAATGAATTTTGCAAGTTTTGGTTTCCTACTGATAATTTGTTTTGCTATATTTATGGATCTTGTTATATTTATGTATTCATTCACAGAATTTTGGGATATATAAATTCTGCGATCAGCATGGAATACCATTCTTATTGAGAATAATGATTCTGATTATTATACTGTATTGATTTTCTACCTTATCACAAGCCAGTCTTAAAACAATAGATCACAGTCTTGCAAGCAAATATTTAAAAAATATATGTGAGAAAAGACTTTAAAATTAAGTTGATACTTAATGATTTTTAGTAAATACTTAATGTCTCATAGTAATGGTATTTGTTCTGTGTAGCTCACACTTAGTTTTTCTCTGCAGTAATGATGATGATGATGATGCCATAGAAACTTTCAGTCACTTATACAGTATACATTTAAGAAAACAAACCAGATATTGAAAATAGATAAATAAATAAAATTAATCAGTTAACCACAATAGCACCAGAAATTAAGAAATAATTCACAGAATCAAAATCCATACTTTAACTTACCTTTAAAAACAAACAAACAAACCATAATGTTGATTATGGAAGACCAGTCAAGATGGAGATGATTCCAAATATTGATATAAAGCAATGCTTTCTAGTTTCAGCCTCCCACACCTTATGCAAATACAACCCTATTAGCACATTCTCACAGGAGGACTTCTTTCATCAACAAAGGTTGGAGTAAGTAGTGCTGCAAGTATCTTGAGATATCTTTATAAATCAAATTATGCTTTGAACTGCAACCAGAAACCTAGCAATAACCAGTCTAGGGGCACACAATATGTATAATGTGAATATAGCAACTGATCATCTATCATACTTTTGCACCAAATATATAGTCTTCAAAGGCAGCCCCATGGAAAGTAGGTAACGAAATCCCTGTGGATTTTACTCTGCTAATGGTACCAACTATAGGGGGTTGTGCTTATCTGTTTCTTTAAGCCATTGAGCCAGTGCTGTCCAAAGATGTTTCTGCTGTCATGTAGCCAGCATGACATCATGCCACAGCAAAAAGCATATGGAAAAATATGGAATGCTGTTACCTTCTAATCAAAGTGGTAACTATTTATCTACTTTCCTTTATATCAGGCATGTCAAACTGCCAGCCTGCAGACCAGATGCATCATGCTGAAACTGCGCCCATCCCATTTCCGGCAATGGGGAAAAAGTCCCAATACGTCGTGCAGCATCATGTGACATCGCTAGTTTTTACATGCCTTTTCATGCTTTCAAAATGCTAGATTCTGTCACATGGTAGTAGGACTCAAACCGCTGTAGTATAGATTTCTCTTACGTCTTTTAAGGCACTGAGCCACTGCACCTAACCCATGAAAATATATTGCAGAAAAGTAACCATATGAGTCACAGATCTTTGCACTCTAGGAATGGCTATAATGAATGACTAGTCAATGCCTTTATCTGACTATCAAGCGAAGTTGTGAGTCCAGAGCACTTCTAAGTCACAATCTGCTTCTTCAGAGATAATGTCACACTTTCAAGGTATAACATTTCATGTGATATAAAATTGTGATGATGAAACAATAATTTCATCTTGCCTAGATTCAACATTATTAATCTGACATCCAGATAATTTTACTCTATATGATGCTGTTCTTTTCATATATAAAACATTTATATATGTCAATATATGGGGGAAAATCCTTTGTTCATTAGTAGGCCTGAGTAAAACAAAAGTTAGTTTTTTTTTCATTTGTAAAGGCAAAATACATAAAATAATCTTGTAAAATACAAAGCCAGTCAAGCCTTAGAGTATGTCATGGAGTTATACTAATCAATGCTGTGCAAAGCTTTATTGTAGAACTGTATTCTGTCTGTATTTTTTCTTGATGAAATATAAGACATTATTGAAACACAGACCTGAATTGCAAGTAGATTCAATTTAACTATCCTCTCTATTTTAATTATAAACATAAGTCCACATTGTGTTTCCATTTTGAGTAAGAATTTTTCAGATATGATTTCACAGAAGGAATAAAATGTTTCCAGACAGTCTGAACATTCCCTTTGAGGTCCAAGAAATATTTTAGCCAATATAAAGCCAATCTGCTGTCTCCAGTATACTTAGTGGAAACATTTTACACATAGTTTACTGTGATATTACCGATTACTTTTTTTCTTGATACAAAGCATACTTGAAATGGTTTTGAAAAGACTACTGGAGAAAAATATTTTACTTCCCTTATTTAGAATCCATTTTTTTGCCTAGTACAGACTTCACAGCAGAACTAGAGAATGATAAATGGGAGACAAGTCCTGGGCCCGGGTGGTTGAATTTTGGAATACCTTGGTATCCAGCTTTTGCTGGCAGATGAAGCTATACAGAGAATAAAACTGCATCCATAAAAAAAGTGATGGACAAATATGCCAACCTGATCTGTATATTGAAACCTGGCATCAGAGCAACAAGGGAGCCCTGTTGGAAATTTGCCCACCCAGATTTTAGGTACTTTGGCCATCATAACCCCAAAGCTGGAAGTAAGCTGCAGCCATAATCATGACAGACTTAAAAAGCTACACTCCAAGAAATGATTAATTGTAACTGCCAAGTAGAGGAACATCACAAACCCCTGGAAAATATCTTGGATATGCTGCTGAAGTTTCCAGTTTTCTTCATTCCGGTGACTTCAACATCTATTCCTGAGGAAAGATTCTAGTGCACTTAATCCATAGTGATGATGGACTTATCACATGTGTTTGTGGCCCCAGAACACATGACCCTGTCACACACTTGACCCTGTCTTTAATAGCAAGAAGATCAAATAATTGGACATAGGCCTCTTCCTTTTCCATGGTCAGATCATGGATATATTTCTATCTCCACATGGATCAAATTCCTTATAGCTCCTATAATACCTCAAAATCAGTAAAAGGAGAATAAATATTATATTCATATACTCTTGAAAAATAATTAGGGGCCCCTTCACACAGACATTTGTGTCTGTTATCAGCTGTTTCTACCTCATTATCCATGGATACCTGAAACTTATAAGTGACACATCTCAAATAGCATCATTTCCCTTTTGCAATTTATGACAGTGATGTTTCAGGAACTTGAGGTTTTCTCCAATAACCTGTATTTGGAGTACTCTAATAGATTCACAGGCAGTCTTGTCAATGAACCCAATAATGTTCTAGACATGTTGACAATTCCTACAAAAGCCTTAAAACCTGCCTAAGTTAATTTGCTTTTCCCTTCTCTTCACTGATTTTTTTTCTCACCCTCCTTCCCAATTCCTATGTTTACAGTATGTGTTATTTAATTCCATCCCATCCTCTAGATGATGACGATGACGTTGACATTGACGACGACGATGATGATGATGATGATAATAATAATAATAATAATAATAATAATAATTCAAACAGACAAGCACCTGCAACATAACACCCCAGACTTAACAACTGTCGATAAGAAAGATAAAAAAGTCTGGATAGTGGACGTGGCAATGCCTGGAGACAGCAGAATAGACGAGAAAGAACTGGAGAAGATAACAAAATACAAAGACCTACAAATAGAAATAGAAAGACTGTGGCAAAAGCAAGCAAGGGTAGTATCAATAATTATAGGCTCCTTGGGTGCAATCCCAAGTGGAGCACCACTTGAACACCATTGGCATTAACAAATTCGCTATTAGTCAATTGCAAAAGGCAGCCTTACTAGGAACTGCTTCCATCCTGCGACGATATCTTTAATACCATCAAACATCCACATCTGCCTATCCCAGGTTCTGGGTAAGGACTTGATAGGTAGACAAAATGCCAAATCCAGTCTGAACATCTGGCTGACTGTGTGATGATCCATAATAATGACGATGATGATGGTGGAATGGACATTGGAGGTCATCTAGTCCAACACCCTGCTCAGGCAGGAAACCCTATACCATTTCAGACAAATGACTGTCCAATCTCTTCTTAAAAACCTCCACTGTTGGACATTCACCACTTCTGGAAGCAGGTTGTTCCACTGATTAATTGTTCTAACTGTCAGGAGATTTCTCCTTAGTTCTAAGTTGCTTCTCTCTTTGGTTATTTTCTATCCATTGCTTCTTGTCTTGCCTTCAGGTGCTTTGGGAAATAGCTTGACTCCCTTCTCTTTGTGGCAACCCCTGATATGTTGGAACACTGCTATCCTGTCACACCTTGTCCTTCTCTTCATTAAACTAAATATACCCAATTCCAGCAACCTTTCCTTATATGTTTTAGCCTCCAGTCCCCTAATCATCTTTGTTGTTCTTCTTTCTAGAGTCTCAACATCTGTTTTACATCGTGGTGACAAAAACTGGATATAGTATTCCAAGTATGGTCTTACCAAGGCATTGTAAAGTGGTATTAATACTTCACGTTATCTTGATTCCATCCCTCTGTTAACGCAGCCTAGCACTATGTTGGCTTTTTTGGCAGCTGCAGCACACTGCTGGCTCATATTTAAGTGATTGTCTACTAGGACTCCAAGATCCCTCTCACAGTTACTACTATTGAGCAAGGTACCACCTATACTATACCTGTGCATTTGGTTTTTCTTGTCTAAATGTAGAACCTTACTTTTTTCACCACTGAATTTCATTTTGTTATATAGCACCCAATGTTCAAGTCTGTTAAGATCTTCTGTATCTTAAGTGTATCTTCTGAAATGTTGGCTATTCCTGCCAGCTTGGTGTCATCTGCAAATTTGATGAGTTCCCCTTCTATCCCTTCATCCAAATCATCGATGAAGATGTTGAAGAGCACTGGGCCCAAAACAGTGCCCTTTGGCACCCCACTACACACTTCCCTCAATACAGTTTCATTGAGGACCACACACTGAGTATGGCTGGTCAGCCAGCTACGAATCCATCTGGTAGGGATGCTGTCCAACCCACATTTTTCTATCTTATCAAGTAGTAGGTTGTGATCTACTTTATCAAATGCCTTACTGAAGTCCAAGTAAATTATATCCACAGCATTCCTCTGGTCCACTAAAATTGTCACTTGGTCAAAGAATGCAATAAGATTTGTCTAACCTGATCTGTTTTTGACAAACCAATGTTAGCTTTGGTAATGATTTTATTTGCCTCTAGGTGTTCGCTGATTCATTGTTTAATTATCTTTTCCAGAATCTTCCCAGGTATTAAGGTCAGGCTGATAGGTCTGTGGTC
Source organism: Crotalus tigris (assembly GCF_016545835.1). Lineage (NCBI taxonomy): Eukaryota > Metazoa > Chordata > Lepidosauria > Squamata > Viperidae > Crotalus > Crotalus tigris. The sequence continues at coordinate 788,945 of NW_024096634.1, read as the reverse complement.
AGGGTGATAGGTCTGTAGATGTCATATTGCATGTACAATCATGATTATAGTATGTACCAAATTTTTCCCTCTTCTACATGGGGTGGAGATGTGGATTTTTGTTATTCCAGAAGCCTTTTCAAAGTCCTGAGGAATTATATTTGACTTCTATTGGAATTGAGTATGTCAAGTTTAATGAAAAGAAGGAATAGAGGTGACACGATAGTTCTAGAATTGAAAGAATTGACACAAAGAAGAAATGGTCAACCTATTCTCTTGTGGGAAGTCAGCCTCCCCCAAGAGAAGGAAATATTAAAAGGACAGAATATTATATTTCCTCAAAGGAAAATCATGCCCAGTTTTTCTTAATAGCCCCAAGTCTCCCTCCCCCAAGCAGAAACCAGCTCTGTAAGAATGCAGATGTAAACCATTCAGGAAAATTGAAGCTATAAGATTAAGAAGACAAAGTTACCGAAAATCTACATATCCCACCTGTTGAGTCCTCGAGTCAATGGCGAAAGAAGAGCACACATTCTGATGGTAATAACAGCTTTTATTTTCTTCAGCTCACTCCGACACAACTCTGAGGCTTGCAGCCCTCTCTGACTCTAAATAGAATCCCCGGGCAAAAAGGTAACATGAGATGGCACGCTTTCGCGCCTCATGCATGCGCGCAGGCTGGCACCACTCAGTCTGGTCCCAGGCAGCTTGCAACAGCCCGGGACCATTGCAACATCCCGAGCCTGCTTTTGCAGGCTCAGGACACAACACCACCCAAACTCTAAGACAGGACATAATAGGATTAACCCATAAAAACCAAAGAGGCACACTCAGACTCAGGTCAAAATACATGACACAGGAAATACAAAGCCTCAAGAGTCCCAGAGGGTATAAAAACCTACTCCCTACATGTGCTCTCTCTTTCTTTTCTTCTACAGCCATCTTTCTGTCTGGTTCTCCTCTTCAATAAACTGCAACCTTCTTTCTAAAGCAGTCACCGTGTTGTTTATTCCCGGCTTGGACTGGACCCTGATGAAAACTTTTCCTTCAATACTCTAAAATACCTAAAAGCAGGGCAAGAAGCAATGGATGGAAACTAATTAAAGAGAAAACCAGCCTAAGGATAAATTTTATGATAGTTAGAGCCGAGGTGGCGCAGCAATTAGAGTGCAGTACTGCAAGCCACTTTAGCTGACTGTGTTCAGCAGGTCAGCGGTTCAAATTTCACCGGTTCAAGGTTGACTCAGCCTTCCATCCTTCCGGGGTAGGTAAAATGAGGACCCAGATTGTTGGGGGCAACGTAAATATATATATACATTGCTTACTGGTGTACACCGCTTAGAGAGTGCTTGCACTTAAAGTGGTATATAAGTCTAATTAATTAATTAATTAATTAATCAATGGATCAATTTGCTTGCAGAAGTTGTGAGTAGTCCAACACTAGAGGTTTTTAAGAAGAGATTGGACAACCATTTGTAGGAAATGTAATAGGGTTTACTGCCTGAGCTGAGTGGGTTGAATTAGAAAACCTCCAAGGTTGCTTCCAGCTCTGTTATTTTGTTATTCTGTTATATGGTTGGAAGTAACATTGATTAATGCCTGCATTTTAGTATTTGGAGGTTGGCAAGAGAGAAGACAATTGTATGACTGTCTTAAAATGCTTTGGAAAGATGAAGAAATGGAAATAGAGCCATATAAAAGTAGAAAAAGCAGTTTTTCTTGACAGAACAATTATAAGTAAAATTGGAATGAACCTCTTAACCTTTCTGGTTTCCTTTTACCCAAGTTCAGATAAATGAACTAGCTATTACTTCCAAACCTCCAGGTCTAATAACAGATCTCTCCCTCTTCCCCTCTTTTTCTCTTAAGCTGATAGCATTCACACCTGGATGCAGCCTGAGGGGATGGAGAATGCTGCAAGTCTAAACAGAATCACAAATCCATTTTATACAAGGAAGGTAAGAATCCAGGGAAGTGCCATCTACTCATTTGACAGTTGGCTCTTAGTCCTGTTCCTATGTGCTGTGAAGCAAACAACACTGGGCTCTTTTTTTTCTAAAACAGGAATTATGGGTAACTTTAAATGCCAATTATCAGAGTTGTCCTCCCTGGGACATGCAAAGTACAGGTTTGCAGTTCAGAGTGTCATATTACAATATATTAATCAGAAATGTATGCTATATATCATATCTATTATAAAAAGAAATGAAAGTCTGATATTTTATATTGCTGGAGCCATGTTAGAACTTAGTTCATGCAAATATCCATTGTGCACTTACACTTATTTAAAATTGTCAGTGTGACACATTTGTGATCATACATGAGAAGTATCATTCTAGAAATACATTCAGTAGATTTTACCTTAAGTAAGGGATATAGGATTGCAATCTCAAACACTTTATAAACACCTATTGGATTACTTTATTGCAATTATAGATATTGCAAGAAAATGTATTATTTAGCATTTACTCTCCAGTGTAATTTTATATCATGTAAAATTTTACATGTCTTCCACTTCTTTCAGTATATATATTTTTTAAAAAAACTTTTCTGAATAAGTTTCTTTCTCTGAGATATAATTCAAACCTGGAAAACAATGTTCCAAAGCTAGAAAATCCTCAAATTAAGTACATAGTTGGGCATAGTAAAGGGGGAAAAAGATATCCATTATTCTTGCTAATCTGTAAAAGTATTTAGGAAGTTGAACACATGAAAAAGAAATAAAGGAAAAGGGAAAAAATGGTGGCTGATAAAGTTTCTGGCTACAATACAGGAGACATATCATTACCATATGATGTACTGTGGGTGTCAGCAGCCTGGAGTCTTTTCATTGAGGAAAACATTGCTTTTTAACTGTGCTATGGAATAGAAGAAGCAGGAGGGGTTCTTACCAAGTGACAGTCTCGCCTCACTCAACTACCCCTCCTCCTTTCCACACCTGCAAGATCTTCTGCCTGGCTCTTTTCAGTTAATTGCCTCTCAGCTCCAAGAGTGCCTGTTGCAAATCCCTGGATGAAAAGGTATGGCTTTCATTAATAATTGTTCTGAATGTATTTTCACTTTTAAAAAGCAAAATCTTTCTGAGAGTGTAAGAAAAGTTCTTAGTTGTGGGGGGAAATGTTGTATATGTAACATTTGAAAATATTATTGAGAACATTTTATATCTCCTAACCATATTTTATATTTTTGGAAGGTTTTTTATTTTTATGTTTAAAAGTCTTGGCATGCTTCTTAAGGCATTTTGCAGCAATGGATTTTCTTGTATTGTGGAGTTTGGAGTGGGTAATATTGTAAGATGAAAGAACTGTAAGATTTCGTGTTTGTACTTGAAAAACTGGAATGTTTTTCTTCCCAATGATTACTTTAAATTAAAGAGGGAATCCTTTCTTCATAGGATAAAAGATCCTTCTAAACATTCTAAAGTTGTATATTTTGTATGTTTGTAGTGATTAGATATTTTAGACAGGGAAATTCTCAGCTGCAAAGTACTAAAGACAAACAAACAGAGCTGTACAGTGGTAAAAGCAAAGAACTGTAAAAGCAGATTACTCAGCCTGTCTGAAAATTGATATTCATATGTTCCTCTAAGACTTTGATTGCATCCTGCAGAATACCATATTCAATTCATCAGTTTGCAATGCCTAATAAGTTTTGGGTACCTAAAATCTATTTACAGCTTTATTAAAGGATGATTATCAAAGAATAATTCTGAAATAAAACAGAGCTATAGTTTCCTCATGTCTAAAAGCAAGAAAAAATATTGTCTTCCACTAGTCAGTTAAATTAGATATTTATTCCAAAGATTGTGGTTACAACTGATTCAGGAAGAGATCTAAAATCCTGGACAAAAACACCACAACAAAATGCAGTATGGAATTAAAGTACTCCCCACCTCTGTGCTCGGTGCAATATAATGTATTGTTTTAAACTATAAGATTTCCCATGTCTATCTATCTATCTATCTATCTATCTATCTATCTATCTATCTATCTATCTATCTATCTATCTATCTTGAGGAATTCAGAGGCTTTGTGTGTTTCTTCATAACCATGCATGTTTATTCTGAATTTCCTATTCAAATTTATGCAGAAGAATATCTCATTAGGCTCATGGGACTCACTCCCATTATGCAGTCATGGAGACCTTGATGAAAAATCTTACAGTTACTAAAGAATACAGCAGGATAAGGCCCATTTTTAAGGGCAGAATGACCTTGTTTATTTGCTAGATTATTAAAATGTTTTTAAAGACATTTCAATAAAGGTTTGTCTTCAAAATAAAAGATTTATTGCTGATCTTTATTGTGGTATTTAAATATATATAGAAAAATGCAGGATGTGTGCTTGTGATACTACATTTTGGTTGTGATTTAAATGTAATAATCATCTACCATTTATACCTCCAAACCAATAATCAAAATTAGTTAATCTTTAATTGAAAACAATTCTTTAATTGTTTTCTAATCCAAAACACCCATTTTCGTAGTGTCATGATACTTCATTACTATTAGAAAATTAAAAATCATCATAATATGAATTAGTCTATATGCCATGACTAATTTGAAGACCAAAATAGCAATTTAGTAAATATTTTAATTTTTAATGCCATAGAGCATGTGTTCAACTGATATTCTTTTGAAATAGAAAAATATAGCTATTCACTACATATTAATGAATCAGTTAACACAAAATAAAGCAATTGGCTAGAATTTCTAAATTAACTACATAGCTTTGAGATGAGGTAGTTAGCACCAGTGTTAGGACTGAACAGGGAGATCTGGGTGCAAGTTTTATCCCATAATGCAATTTAAGAGGTGACTTTGGGACATTTTCCTCGCCTGCTTTTCTCTCACAAGATGGTTATGGGAACAAAAAGTAGTGCATGCATATGTGAGGGAATCATGAGGATAATCCAATGTTTCACAAAGGAGAATCCATTTGTACAATGGGATTTTTTCTTCTTCTCCATTCTGTGCCTGCATTCTCTGCAGTCTTTTAAATGCTGTTTTATCCCAAGTCTTGAATAATTTCCACTTATGGAAAACCTGATTGGACTTCATTTTCTATTTTGTACAAGGATTTCTCTGAAAATATAATTCTGTAATTTTGTTATTTCCATTCTAATTTCCCTGCAATTAAGTAAATCACCCAGTAAATTACTATTTCAATAAAATGGCATGAGGGTTTCTGCTATAAGGTATAGTTTTCTTATCATTTTGGTAAATAGCAAGGTGTCGTGCCACAAATATTATTTATAAAAAGCAAGCAACTAAACAACATTTTTTCCTTTTCACAATGTCAGTGTTCATGTGGGAAATAAATGTCAAAATTTGCCTCATGAAACATATGCTGATAAATGTTTACTGACAGTAATTAGGATCAATAAGAGGGAAAAATTCATGCCACAGTGATAACATCTAAATTAGATCCGAAGAAACAACAAAAGACAACATATTTATCTGAATAAATATACTGTTGGTTCTAAAAATCATTAAGAACAGTGACCATTTGTGTTTAAACCATTTCATTTGTTCATTAAACAATGAAATGTGGCTTCACTTTTTAATATTCTAGCATTAATATAAATCTTTTCTGTGATTTGGCTTTTGTTTGCTTTTGCTCTTGTATATAATTTAAGTAGTTATACAAAAAGATTTTTATATAAATTTCTATTTATAGAAATCCTTTCAGCTCCTCCCATTTCTTCTTGCATCATTCACCCTGGAGGATCTGAATCTTCAATTAAATCTCATTTGCCTAATTACTAATTTAAGTTCCATACCATTTTATCAGTATAAAGGTCATTTGCACTATTATGATAACTGAAGGTTTTTTTCCTCCCTTTAAAATGAGGCATAAAGTTCATTTTAAGCAATTAAAGCTTTCTTTCACAGGGTATTACTACCTGATAATTTTGTTGATTGTCAAAACCAATCAATCAATCTCACTTACTTGAACCCCACTCATAAGTTTCAGAACTTCAGAATAATCATCCAAATGTAAAATGTAGGAACAAAATATTTCAGTCCAGTTTCTATATTGACTAAGAACCAGAGATGGAAAGTTTGTATGACTTTTATCCATCATTATTGCACAGCGTTCCAGTAAAGGCATTTGTTATTAATAAAGTGGAAGTCAAATCAGTGATATATACAATTGTCTCTATGTTGCTTTTTGTAACTCTGGGTTACCATGGTTCTCTGTTTCTTGTATAAATTGTGACTGTATTGACATGTGGATAGTTAAACAAACATGCCCACATTTTCTTTTCATTCTATTCATTTAAAAGAAAAAAATACAGTGCTAAAATGTTTTAAAATAATTTAATAAAGGACTTCTAAAACTTCTTTAAAATCCAAACTCCACCTGAAAATTATATAATAAAAGATAAATAACAATATCATGCAAGAACAGAAGGACCAGAAGTGCCAGAACTGGAGGTATTTGCGTGGAGTCAGAAGGTGTCAAATAACACAAGATATGTCATGCTGCTGTAATACAAGCCCTGCCCCCTTAGTATATGCATTATGGCATCACACACATGTATGAAATAGGTACAGTTTGGGTTGTAACAACACAATGATCTATTGTCAGTTTGACAAAAGCACTGGATCCTTTGGATACATTTGACCAGACATCTAGACAATGGCATCAGAATACTGTGACACCAGAAGCTTCTTAAGTGATAAATGTGTAAAAGATACTCAAATTGTGTTTCCATCTTGTACATCTTTGCTTTGACTTCTAGATTCATTCCTGCTCTGCTGAATAGATGAACTAAATCATGAAACTGGCTATCCTCTTTCTTCTATTCCTGCCACTTTGCTTGGCCAAACCATTTTATCAAAAAGGCTTGTTTGATTTTATGCTTGAAGATGAAGCAGGATCTGGAACACCTGAACCTACAGTATACCCTCTTATGCCAGTGTGCCCATTTCGTTGTCAATGCCACCTCCGGGTTGTACAGTGTTCCGATTTAGGTAAGTTGAATGAAATGTTATCTCATAAAATGCTTGAGTTGATTTAAATGAGTTTTAATATTCTGTGACAACAACACTGTGTTCAATGTGTTGAATTACCTCTAAATAAATTGAAATATGTGATGTTATGTTGAATAATCTTATTAACATGTAGAAAAGAAAGGCCTTGGTTTTCATTTCCTTTCCATTCATTTTATCCTGTCTTTTATTCTTATAATATGCTAGAACAAAAGGGATATAATTAAATAAAGGAGAAGTGATCATGGGGACTTCATATAATTCATCAGTTTAACTCCATTTTATTCATTTAGCATTAATAATCTATTTTGTCCTATTTCAACCTATGTTGGAGATGTGTCTTTTTAAGACTGGCTGAGGTAGAAGGAAAACAATTCATTCCAATGTATCTATAATAAATAGTCAGAACTTAAATGAAAAATATTGAATATAAAAATTATTATGCTTTAAAGTTTTCCTAATTTCCTAAAAATATAATAAGATGCAATTATAATGAAAATAGCTTTTTGATATGAAATATCTCCAGATATTTACAGCAATTTTGTTTGTAATATTATTTTATCTACAAATATAGAAGCACCACAGAGGATAAAATAATAGGGATTAACAATTCCAATACATACCTATCTCTGATACTTAATCTCCTGAGTTGTTTTCTGTCTTCGGTTCTTCTCTTCATTTTCAGATCTTTGTTCCAGTTCGAAACTGTTTCTAATACGTAATGCACATTAATTATGTTTTATTATTTCTTTCCTTAAGAGTTCATTTTCCAGAGGCATTAGCTATGGAAATATAGCCATATAGAAATCACGTTACTGTCAGAAAACTAAGAAATATTTGTATTCATTGGTCATTCTTAACCATTTAGGATGCCAACAAATTGAAATTTATCTTTATATAATTCACTTGCCTGAAAAGAAGTGCCATGGCCTATCAATTCATTTCTAAAACAAGTTGCATGTCAAATATTGATGCCATAAATTTGAAACCCTGCTATATTTCATATATAATGGCAGTGATGACAAAGTAAGCCATGAACTGAAAACTTTTAAAAGTTTTTTTTTCTACATCACAAAATTTTGGTTTAGTATTTGTTCTTACGTGATAAACAGTACATTGAAAAATAAATTATGAGCATTAACTAAAGACTCTTAGTCCTAAATCTTAAAGGGAATTTCAAGTTTTCTTAAATGTCCTATTGGAATCTAGAATCATAAGAATTATATAGAGGTTTAAACAGTAGCATATATTGATTTTTTGAGCACATTATATATTTCTGGATATAACTTTTAGAATATCCTGATAGTATAAGCATATACAATGTTTTGACAAAACCTGAATCAGACCATTCATCCAAAATCTTTTAAAGGGTTTTTTTTATAAATGTTTGAAAAAAGGGTTGTATATTAATTGTTATCCATATTCATCTGCACTGAATTATTTCCTGAATTATGGTATATTTTCTTCAATTTTGAAAATACCTGAGTAGAGGCAGTTAAGATACTTCTTTTGCTAATTAAAAAGCTTAGCATGGAAAAAATAAGAGAAACATATTTAAATTTAAAATCCGGTGATATTTTTATGAACTTCTAAAGGGTGTATCTATCTTGTATTCATGGTTGACTTTTTCTTAAACAATATAGCTATGTTTTTAAAATGAAATGGTTGAAATAATGATGCTATGGAATTTTGAGTATAGTTTTATTTCAATCCAGTGTTCCATTTACATATATTTATAGAATTCCAAAGATAAATACTGTCCTTACTGTAAAAGAGGAAATTGTTAGGTTGCCTGCTAAGTAGTTGTGCTGCCACAAGTAAGTTCTAAAAGATACAGCAGAGCTCCATAGATTGTTCAAATGTCCTGTCAAAAATTCTGATTATATCCCAATTCATAAACATATTTTATAACTCCAACAAATGATATGCATTGCTCATATAGCTAAGTATATGTTGCTTTATTTCAAATTACTGGGCTGAATAAATAGGAAATCTTCCCATCCCTTCTTCCCAAACCAGCAAACTATTGCTTTGCAATCAGCAGTAGAAGTACCCAGACTCCAACTGAATTAATGTTGCTATGTTGTAACAAGGCTAATTGCTGCTCTGCAGATTTCCCCATTTCTAATGGGTAAGAGTAGAAAATGATATTATTGCCAAACATTAAAATATTGAGTACCACTTCTTGGATAAGCTTAAACTGTGCTTGAACTAACCAATTAGTAAAATATTATTTAATTGCATGTTAATTGTTTGGAAAGGTTGTTTAATTGCATATTTGGACAAATTTGGTAGACAGTGATAGTACTGATTTAATTGTATAACAATTTGGGTGGATATTGAATTTCATAACTGATCTTAATGAAACACACACACACACACACACACACAAACACACATTCACACAAACACAGATATATATACACATACATTTCCCAATTCTTTATTGCACCCACAATATCAAGCTTTATTGACTCCACAACTATAATTCCATTCAAACAGACAAAGGCACATTAATTCACTGATTCTAAGGGCGTGATGGTTCAGCAGTTAAAAGATGCAGAGTCTGTTAGCTGGAAAACTGACAGCCTGGGTTTGAGACCTGAGCACTGCACAATGGGGTGAGTCCTGTTACTTGTCCCAGCTCCTGCCCACCTAGCTGTTCAAAAGCATGCAAATGCGAGTAGATAAATAGCTACCACTTCGGTGGGAAGGTAACAGGGTTCCATGCAGCTCAATGTATAGTCATGCTGGCCCCATGACCACGGAAGTGTGTTTAGATAATGCTCGCTCCCTCTACTAAGAAACAGAGATGAGCACCTCCCTAGAGTCGGACACATCTGAACAGGGAAAACCTTTACCTTTACCTTGATTCTATGGCTCACATATTTTGAGTGACTTATTTTCAAGAATCTGATCTAATTAGTACTTTACTTATGAATTAAATTGGTCAGCTGAATTTAGGTGATCTCAGAAGAATAGCCATTTTGCAGTTCACCATTCATCTTGGTTTATTAAAAGGCATCCCTTACAATACAGATTCTTGAGGAATCTAGCTATTTGTATGGTTCCTTTGGCATTATGTATAATTTATTTTTATTCTCTGTTTTCCATTATGTTGGATTCCCAATCTACTCTGATGTAGGCCCTCTGAGCAACATGATACATATATTTATTAGAGGATAAACGATTTCATAGCTGAATTCTTTGAGAACTATCAGATGGATACCATCTGGAGAGAATCTAGTGCTCTGTTTTCAGTATTTCCCAAAAAAAAAAAAAAGTTAAATATTCATATTTAAACCCTACTTAAAGCATCTCTGGAAAACTTCCTTTAGTCTTCTTTAATCTTTCTAGCTGATTTTCTCCAGCTGTTTAAACTATTTAAACTTGAAATTTTTAATTTTAGTATCTTCTTAATATTCTGCTTTGTGTTCATTGCTATTTTCTTCTAGGGTTTTTTTGTGCAAATATCTATTTATTTTTATTACCATTTGCAAACAAATCCCTTTCTCTAATACTTCCTTTACCACATTGCCTACTGACCATATTGGGAGTCCTTTGGACTTTATATTAATTTCTTGATCTTCTAAGTTTCTGTTATTGTGATTTTAAATAATCTTTTAAATAACTATTCAATTCTTGAGATATTTGATATTCATGATTATTCTTCCAACTTCTGTGTTACCAGTTCCTTCATTTTTCAGAAGTTCCCTTTTGGAAATATGACTATATTAGACTTTGTTGGGAATGTTTTACATCTATCTATCTATCTATCTATCTATCTATCTATCTATCTATCTATCTATCTATCTATCGCTAAGATTGAACCATGTGTCAAAAGTCAGCTTACAATACATGAAATAGATCCAACCTTAAGAAACCATATAGCAATGATTGATTTTCTGTAACATTCCTCCATTTTTTATTCACACATGACATATATCTATAGATGTCTATGTCTATGTCTATCTATAGATAGATGATATAGATATAGATATAGATAGAATATAGATAGAATAAGACACTCAGAACAAAGCTCCCTCTGAAAGATAATGCAGTAGATCATAGCAGGTTTCAGCTCTATTACATGATTGAGTTATCTGTACACAAATGTGAATCCTGGAAAAAAGAAAAGATGGAATAATGCAAAAGAAATTGCTAAATAGATGATGTACTTGATATAGTTAACTTCTGACATAAATTGATTTAACTGTGTTTAGTGCCTAGAAGGGAGACATCTGGAAATTCATTCACGCCACTACTGGCTCTTTGATGGGAAAAAAAGATGAGATATAAATCTACTAAAATAAAGTTAAACTGATGAACAACAAGTTAAGTCACTTCAACTGTCTTTTTACTATTTGTTATTCTATTACAAAACAATATTAAAAACCTTATTTTTATATTCCATAATTGTGTGGTCCTATTTTTTGTTATGCAATAATAACACAGAACCCAGGAACACATGCCACAAAAATATACAATAGGTCATTTAAATTGTTGGTAAAGCAAGATTGTATGAAATAATTTTAATTCCATGTAAACTGTATTTGAAAATGGCTGAAGCAATCTGCCTGATGGTATTCAAGAATCCTCAGCCAAGTAGGAATACATTCTTCACATCACATAGACATGTATGCTCATATTCACATATACATACACAGACACATGCAACCTGAATATAGTCTCAGTTTCAAAAAAATAAAATAAAATTCATGTAGTTCAATCAAATAATATTTTAGCTTTTATAAATCCAATAAAGTGAGCATTTACATTCTGATCAGTCACGTGAGCATATTAATCCTTTTTGAAATATATTTTGGAATTGTGATCATTACAGAAATAATTTCACAGTTTATTTTAGTAGGATACATATCCAATTAAACAACTGCTTGAACTGCCCATACTGATTATATACAATTTACTCTCTTCAGATACTTGAGAAGTAAATGAACTCAAACAAGGCCTTTCTTCAAACATTTGTCTGGTGATACCCGCAGAATATGGTACTGAGAAAGCTTCCAAGTCTGGCCTCAAATTGTTGTACAGAATTATAGTTTAGTTCCAACTGACCATAATTAGAACATGGAATTTTCAAAATGATTGAATGCACTTAAATCTTGGCCTAAATTTTTATTTATTTTACATGCATGCATCACTAGTTTGTAATGGTGAAAAATGGAAAAGTGATGGACATCTGAGAATATTAATGAAATTGGGAACCTTGATTAGGGTTTGCTTCTTAATACTTTCACATTAATAGGAATATCATTTAAACTGTATGTGCTTTCAGAAATTCCTCATTGATAAAAAAAGAGGAAGGATCACAATGATTTATATTACAAATTGAATTGAAAAATTTTCATAACTTTTAGATAAGATCTAGAAATCAGAGGTGGTCAACCTTGGCTCTTTTATGACTTGTGGACTTCAACTCCCAGAATTCCTGAGCCAGCTGCGCTGGCTCAGGAATTCTGGGAGTTGAAGTCCACGAGTCATAAAAGAGCCAAGGTTGACTACCCCTAGGTTATATTTGTTTGCAGTAGTTGTGATTAAATTGACAGTCTAAAATATAATTAATTTCTTTCAGATATCTTTATTCTCTTGCTTATAATAATCTTTCCCCTCCCTTATAGGTTTGAAGGAAGTTCCGAAAGATCTTCCCCCAGATACTACTCTACTCGACTTACAGAACAATAAAATAACTGAAATAAAGGATGGAGATTTCAAAAATCTGAAAAGTCTTCATGTAAGTTGTAGTGAAAGACACTATGTTATTAGTATTAAAGGGAGAATGTACAAAGATTCCACCTTCATCCCTATTTTCCATCTAAATATGGCACATGGCATATCCTTCTTTCAAGGTAATGAAGACCTAGTGCTTTGGGTTAGCAGAAAAGAACAAAGAGCAGCGATCAAATGGGAGATGAAAAGAGAGTCAGGAAAGGAAAAACTCTAGGCCAAACTCCTGGACAATCTTAGGGACCATTTTAGACCATTAGGTTGTGTGTGTGTATGTGTCAGAGAGAGAAAGAGAAAGAGAGACAGACAGAGAGACAGAGAGATTTACACTTGCCACTGAAAACACTATTATTTAAGGTTTGATAATAAGATAATTCTTAAATCTAAGGAGATGGAGTGTGCATCTAGGAATTCAGGACTGCTAAAGTTTCTAGAAAATGGCCATTCTCCAAAAAAGAGCTTTTTTGTTTCCATGGCAAGTATACTTTGGCTCTTGCATAGCTCTTTTAATGTCTAAACTATTTAACATCTACATAAAGTAGTCAATAGAGGTTTATCTGGAGCTTAAGAGTGTCACGCCATCAATACACTGATGACAGGATTTCTCTTTTTCATGAAATCCCTGAGCAGAAGAGGAAGTGTTTAATTAGTGTTTGCCAATAATAATGGACTTGGTAAAGCCAATGCATCTTAATCCTATACAAGCATCACAGAAGTACTGTTAATAGATGATTTTATATCACCTTATAGATCAGCTTTGGATAAGTATTTACTCTAAGAATTCATGTTTACACGCATGACTCCAGGGCAACATACTGTAGCATCAAATGTACATAGTCACTATAAATGCTCAAGAGGCAAATACTTTGTTTATATCTTCTATGTTTTTAAGAAACCCTGAAAAAGGACAGGAAGAACCTCTTCTCCCCTTCCCTTCAAAAACAAAGACCAGACTTCTTCCAATAAATCTTATGTGAATAAGGAATCACTTATTCACAATTAATCTATGGAATTCATTACCACAAATATGTTAATATCCATTAGTATCAGTGGTGGGATTCAGCCAGTTCACACCACTTTGGCAGAACCGGTAGCTATTTTTTTGTTGCCCAGGCCCAGAATGGACTTCTAGAAGCGGCATCCACACAGAGAACCAATTGTTCACATATTTGAATCCCACCATTGATTAATATGCATATATGGTTTTAAGAGAAAATTAGATAGATTCATTGAAGTTCCAAGCTCTTAGTCTTGAAGATTTAATTTCACTGTATTTCCAAATATTATTTACAAGGAAACGATAGATAAGGGGTATGGATAAGGGGTATGTCTTCATCTCCATCTTCCAAGGCCACTTGGTTAGCTACTGTAAAAACCTGAATGCTGGTCTTGGCCTATTCTGACAGGTTTGTTCTTACATTGTTTATTCTTATGTTACATTGAAGCTGATCTATGACTTTTCCTTCTGTTGGCTATTAATCCATTGGTTCAAATTATGTTGTTTAGTATTATATTATTTAGGCAACTAGTTCAAAAGAATAAGTTTAAAGAGCCCTGATTTAAAGTTCTTTAAGATTCACAATTCTTTGGATTGCTTCTTATGATGATTAACACAGAATGTTCTACACAGCTGATTCAGACGGACAACAGGTCATACTTACCAGAAGGTCCTAAATTCTAATCCTAGATCCTAGAAACAGAATGTATTAAAGAACTGATGTGGCAGGGCATTACAAAAATTCAACAGCGTTTATCTAACAAAATGAAATTCAATGGTGAAAAAAGTAAGGTTCTACATTTAGGCAAGAAAAAACAAATATACAGGTATAGTATTGCTATACTATTGCTCAATAGTAGTAACTGTGAGAGGGATCTCGGAGTCCTAGTGGACAATCACTTAAATATGAGCCAGCAGTGTGCTGCAGTTGCCAAAAAAGCCAACACAATGCTGGGCTGCATTAACAGAGGGATAGAATCAAGATCTTGTGAAGTATTAATACCACTTTACAATGCCTTAGTAAGCCCACATCCAGTTTTGGTCACCACGATGTAAAAAAGATGCTGAGACTCTAGAAAGAGTACAGAGAAGAGCAACAAAGATGATTAGGGGACTGGAAGCTAAAACATATAAGGAACGGTTGCTGGAATTGAGTATGTCTAGTTTAACAAAGAGAAGAATGAGGGGGGACATGATAGCAGTGTTCTAATATCTCAGGGGCTGCCACAAAGAAGAGGGAGTCAAGCTATTCTCCAAGGCGCCTGAAGGCAGGACAAGAAACAACAGATGGAAACTGATCAAGGAGAGAAGCAACTTAGAACTAAGGAGAAACTTCCTGACAGTTAGAACAATTAGCCAGTGGAACAATCTGCCACCAGAAGCGGTGAATGCTCCAACACTGGAAGTTTTTAAGAAGAGACTGGATAGCCATTTGTCCGAAATGGTATAGGGTTCCTGCCTGAGCAGGGGGTTGGACTCAGTGACCTCCAAGGTCCCTTCCAACATCATCATCATCATCATCATCATCATTATTATTATTATTATTACATCAAGCTTAGTACAAATTTAGTAGTTTTTCATTCATATCACATATGGATGGAACTAAACTACTGATACGCCAACAGTATATAATTTCTCTGAAACCTGGTCCAGATCAACTCTGCCTTGTTTCTAACTGATACTGTTATTACATGATCAATGATCTTAAAATATTTTTTTAAAAAAGCATATCCATTTCAACTTGGAAGTGCAACTCACTACAGAGCAAATGCAGTTCAATTCACTTTTAATTGAGATTGATGTAATTGAAAGAGTAGGATTATATGTCAAGTTAACATGCTGGTATCAGTGTCTATGGAGAAGTCTTCCCTTCCTTCCTTCCTTCCTTCCTTCCTTCCTTCCTTCCTTCCTTCCTTCCTTCCTTCCTTCCTTCCTTCCTTCCTTCCTTCCTTCCAAAAGAAGTTGCTAGGGAGCCTTTATTTGTATTGTGGAAAAAAAGACAATCCAAGCTCAGTAATGTTCACTGACTGGTATTAAAACAGATTAGATTTTACTCTGCCAGTGGATGTTCTTGCAATTTTCATCTTGGACTGAAAAGCATTCTTATACCTTCACATGAATGGTAAATGGTTTTAGGAAGGAATGATGAGGTGGGGGAGAGTCCTTGCTAATGCTGTTAAACTGTGCATGACCTTTTCTTCTCCCAAATGTGGCCATTGTTGCTTAGAACCTAGAATTAAAACCATATGCATTTCTAGATATGCACAACAGACCCATCTGTAAAACATACCTCCTGTTTTTACTGATGATGAACAGGAAATGATATACATCAGGGACACTATACACTACAGCACAAAATGTTCAAAGTGGCAGTTTCTTTACTTTTTGCTGACACTTTCCCTCCTCGCTTTTTTTCCCCAGAGCTGTTTAGAACATTTTGATTTTCATTAATGTTCCTTTCTTTAACATGTGCTACTTTTACAGATATCTTGTGTATAACTAATGATGAAAGAATTTCAAATGGCTAAAAATCAAAGCATAAAGAGAGGAGCCATCTGTTTTCCCCAGTCTTGCAAACAAGATGATGCATTTAGTATATAAAAATGTTTTACAGCTGTATTACAATGGTTAGAATAAAATATAAGTGAACTTGTCCATGAAAAAGTATTGTGTTCCAAATATTTCAAAGCTGTTTTCTTAAGACTCACGTGTACAATGAGGAAATAGGTAAGCAGAAATAATAGCATGAGGTTTATGTAACAGTTTCTAAATTTATAATTTACTAAAAAGAGAAAGCAAATAGGTTTTTCTATATAAGTCGTATATATCTGGTTCTCTTTATGTTTATTGTTGTCACAAAAAGTATAGGGGTGAAACAAGAGTAGTAGATTGATTTTGGACCCACCCAAAGTTGGTTAGAAGATGGGTAACTATGTAAATGTGTTAAATAAATAATTCTTGCTAGTGATTGGATGATTTTGTTCACATGCTGTTTTTATTCAGTCGCTCTCAATTCACTGAATGATGCTATCCTTGTGGTTCAAATGAACCAGAAACCCCCCTCTTCTGTATTCTTCCACTTCTCTTTCTACATTAAGTTTGGGGTAGGCATGCCTTTATCACCTCCTAACAAAAGCAAAACTGTCATGAGGGAGAGGAAGTTTGGTTCCTGCTTGCAGATCAGAATTCTTTCTTAGCAGAATTGTTTCTGCTAAGTTCTGCTGCAGAGATTTCTGTAAGAAGGCATAAGATTTCCTAATCATGTAGGGATAATATACTGTTTTTACTTTTTAAAATTATATTTGCATTTTATTATGTTTTATTTTATGTTTTATAAGTTTGTCTGTTTCTGGTACATTTTTAATTTTTCCTCTTCAATTTTTTATGTCTTAGCATTTTAGTTTCATAATTGGTATATTGCATCCAGTTTTGATCGCTACAATATAAAAAAGATGTTGGGATGCTAGAAAGAGTGCAGAGAAGAGAAACAAAGCTGTTTAGGATATTGGAGGCTAAAATATACAAAGAACAGTTGAAGGAATTGGATGTCTAGTTTAATGAAAAGAAGGACCAGGGGGTGACATGATAGCAGCATTTCAATATCTAAGAGACTACCACAGAGAAGAGGGAGCCAACCTATTTTCCAAAGCACCTGAAGACAGAACAAAAAGCAATGGATGGAAACTAATCAAGGAGAGAACCAAACTAGATCTAAGGAGAAATTTCCTGACAGTTAGAACAATTAATCAGTGGAATGACTTGCCTCCAGAAGTTGTGGGTGCTCCATCACTGGAAATTTTTAAGAAGAGACTGGACAACCATTTGTCTGAAATGGTATAGGATTTCCTGATTGAGCAGAGGTTTGAATTAGAAGACCTTCAAGATCCCTTCCAACTCTGTTACTCTGTTTGTGACTATTTCACAAGAATTGTCTGAATTCTTAGCTCATGCTTGAATTATCAGTAATAACATTTAAACATTTGTCTTAAAAAAATCTAAAGGGTCCTCTCCAAACTGTTTTTGACTTATACATTTAAAATATTTAAGTATTAGTTTCATTTTCCAGGCTTCTGGTGAACAGTCTGACTTTATTTCATCTTGTATGGAATTATTTGTTCTTCTTCTAGTCCGAGGTGTTCTCAATTATTTTCTTCAACAGCACAATTGAAAGGCATATTTCTTCCTTCAGTTTTTGGAATGGTCCAGTTTTCACAACCATATATTACAACTCAAATATCATAGTCTTAACAATATGTACATTTATCATCAGTATATTTCTGCACTTTTTATCTAGATCTGTCATAATCTTTCCTCCAAATGGCATCTCTCTATTTTATGGATATAGTTATCAAAATCATTCTAAGACTAAGAAAAAAAAGTCTTATTATTTTTCTCTGTGTATTTGCAATGCAGGAGTATTTCCTGTTAACATAATCTTTGCTGTTGTTGCATATCAATTTTTGCACTCTCTCTTTTCACCTTCAGCAAGAGATTTATTAAAGTTTTGTTAATTTCCATTTCTCAGAAAGATGCCAAGGTAACTGAAGTTGATACTGTTTCTTACCTTTTCACTAAACACTGCTTGTTAGTAAGGTGGCCCTGCCTCATCTGATTTCAAATTATACACCTTGTAGTTCTCATTCCACACATTTGCAAATCTAGAATAGAACATCTTGAGCATTATTTTAATAGTATGTGATATAAGTGCAATTGTTTGGTGATTTGAGTACAATTTAGCATTGTTTTTACTTGAACTCGAAAAGAAATAACTATTTTCCACTGCTTTGACCATCACTGCATTTTCCATATGTGGAATCTAATAAAATTTTAAACTCTTATGCTAGTATTTCAATAATTCCTACATTTTGATTTGGAGATTTGTATGGCTTCTGACTCATATAGCAGGTGGCAGCCCTGGCTATGGGGCCTTTTGCACAAATCCATTTTATGCATTGATGATAGTCACTCATGCCTTTGTCACTTTCCAATCAGAGTTCTACAATGTGGTCTATATAGGCTGCTGTTGAACATTCAGAAGCTTCAGCTGATCCTGAGTAGAATGGTATACATTATTTTTGGAGCACCAATTTAAATAATTGCTGCTGGAGCTGCACTGGCTCCCAAGTGTGCTTCCAAGGTACAATTCAAGGTTCTGATTTACATAGCACATTTCTTTATGAAATGCCTCTTTCCTAGGGTTTCTGTCCAGGCCACCAGATCTGATATGTGGGTGCAGTCCAGGTCCCTTTTATCAAACATTATCATGTGGTGGGATTTAGAAGAGGTTCCTTCTCTGTTGTAGCACCTTCACTATGGACCAACCTCTCCTCACCCTGCGATCCAGATGGCCTAGATCCTCTTGGGCATTAGGAAAGCTGTGAAACATCTTCCTCCAGGCCCTAGGCCAAGATGTTTGCTGAGCTCAATGTTCATACAGTTTATTGGAAGTTTGCTATATTGCCTTGGCTAATTGGTTTTTGTTTTTTAAAAATATTTTGTTTTTGTGCTTAAGAACTCCTTTAAATTTATTATTCATTGTTGTTAGTTGCCCAGGATTATGTATTTAAAATGAGCAAACTAGATAAATTGTTTGAATAAATACATAAATAAGTAAAATTTAAAAGTCAAGGGTTCATTTAAAGTATTTATTAAAAGTCCTTTAAAGTATTTATTTATCTCAGACAAAGTCTGTAAAGGGTTATTTTTGGAAGAGTGATAGGACAAAATGACTTCGTTATGAACAAAACTTTCCTGGATTCAGCTCTATTCTAAGAATAATGTAGAAAGCGGTAGTTTCTGAGGCCTAGGAAGGCCAATATGTAAACATGTCTCAACTGCTTCCCAAGGCTTCCAAGCAACTTGACAAGCATACATTAATTCAAGAGACTTTGAAGTATAAACATGTAAGCATCTGTCTTTTTCAGACTGTACTGGGCAATCAACTGCTGGACTTGATGTTTCATTCTTGTTTGGAGCATACATTTTAAGATAGTCAAGTGAGGTCTGTGAATCTTCTGCCGAATTTAGCTGAAACCTGAAATAAGCATTACATGTCTCCCAGTCCTAGCTGTGAAGGGCAGATTTTCCCAGGACTAAAACAAGAATGAAGGTTAAAGGAAGATGATTATGCAACAAATTCACTTGTGAATAGGGAGATTAGAAAAGAGCAAGAAAATTTGAAATATGTTTTTTTTAAGTATAGTATGAGGAAGACAGTTATTTAACTGTATAGATATTGCAGGAAGAGATCAGTATAAAAGGAAGATGAGGAAACCTAGGGTTTAGAATAATTTTGGCACCTACTGGATTATACTCTAAAATTATATATTAAATGTCAGAAAGAATATTACCCCATGATTGTACTTAATATGAGCGCAACTTAGCATGAGAAATAAATAAGATGAACAAACACGATTTAATAACTATAGCAAAATCTTAAGGGGATGAAGCCTTTCTGAAGGAAAGGAATAGAAATAATACCTATATATCTACATCTAAACCTACATAACCTACATCTGTACTATCTACTGTACGTATTTCAGCTCAGAAACCAAGTGAATGAACTTGGTAAGGCTGTTAGAAATATTTGATTTTAAAAGGAACAAATATAAGCAATACAGTTGTTAGAATCTACTATCATCTATCCAACCAAGGAGAAGATGTGAATAATGCGTTTAAACCAGGGTCAAGTAGCCCATTACTTCCCCCCATAAACATAGGGATTTTCAATGCAATCTACATTGTTCAAGCTATTGTGAAAACGTTTGGTTTCTATGTTATCCGTTCAACATTACATTAGGTGACACTTTCAAAACAAAAAGAAGGAAAGACACTTTCATGACATAACGTTGTAGAAGTGGTGGATTTTTGTTTGTTTTTGTTTTATACCAACTATATAGTATGTACCTCAAAAAAGGAAGTTTGTGCAGTCACAATTTATGTAATCTTATTTGTATGTTTTTGTGTTGACAGAAAAAGCTGATTTGTATTGCTCCAGTAATTGTCCAGAGGACAAGACAATCTTTGAGATCCAGTTTTAAATATTCCTATTAGTTTTATAGAGGAAAAACAATTCAGACATGGTGTTTTCTAGCTCTTCTCAATGTTTCAAAACTAGTAGAAATTAAGTTGATCAAATTTAACTTCAAGCATTTTTTAAGGGATTGAGGGGTGCAAGTAGTAAAAAGCTGTGCCCAAGGAAACACCCTAATTGTGTAAAAATATTGTTTAAACTGTTCACTAGGGAAAAGAAGAACTGTACAACTAGATTCATTTCTGATATTAGGACTTGTAGCCTGAATTTCTCTCAACTAAATATGCATGTAACATACACAGTGGTGGAATTCAAATATGTGAATAACTGGTTCTCTGTGTGGATGCCGCTTCCCGAAGTCTATTCTGGGCCTGGGCAATAAAAAATTAGCTACCGGTTCTGCCGAACTGGTGCAAACTGGCTGAATCCCACCACTGAATATACAATATTTGCATTTCAATTATATGTGCATATTAATTCATATTCAGCTGCATGAACCTTAATGAAGTCTAGAGAACATTTTGTTTCATCATTCAAAAATTGCAATTAGTTTTAAATATTTTATTTACATTTGTTTCTCAATCTGAAACCTAATTCAGTCATGTTAGCATTCATTGCGCAGAGAGAGAAAGACTGACTTAAATGTCCCAGCTTTGGTTTAATATTAGTAACTAAGGCTCAAATTACCACCAGAGACTTGACTTTATGAGCTGTTATGATCTAGTTCAATAGTTCCTTAAATTGATGGATAAATGTTCTTTAAAGGTAGCAGATGAGTAAGGAGAAGATGCTCAAAGTTCTTTTATTATCTGGCATACCACCATTCACAAAATGGTTAGAGAATAGATATTACATAGGGGGAACATTCTACTTTCAGCAGGTTTTTTTTGCCCACAGTACAAGGGGAAAGAAATAAGATAAACCACCACTTGGTGCATAGAAGTATGTCTCTTCCCTTTTGGCTCAGACATCCCTGTTCAAGTGGCCCATTGCTATTTCCCACAGGCCCAATGATTTACACTTTCACAGCTTCAGGCTTCCACATGCAACACCAATCCAATAGCAATGACATTCTAGACTAATAGGATATCACTATTGGATATCTGAAAAACAATATCCAAAGAGCCTGGTTCAATTTTAGGTGTGTTTTAAAATGGAAAGAGAGCACGATGACTTAGGGGTTAAAGACACTGAGCTTGTCAGCTGGAAAGCTGATAGCCCAAGTTTGAGACCGAGTGCCACATGAGAGGATGAGCTCCTGTTACTTGCCCCAACTTCTGCCCACCTAGCAGTTTGAAAGCATGCAAATGCAAATAGATAAATATGATCACTTTGGTGGGAAAGTAGCAGCATTCAGTGTATAGTCATGCTGGCTACATGACCATGGAAATATCATCACACAACACTGGCTCAGTCTGCTAAGAAACGGAGATGAGCACCACCCCTTAGAGTCACATACGACTGGACAGGGAAAAACCTTTACCTTTATCTGTTTTAAAATGGATACAGAAGGATTCAAAGACTGATTATCTGGATGTGCCCTTAGTTTTCAGGGGTCTTACTGAATGAGCGCTCATCCCACTTAAAAATCTAAATAAGATTTCTCAGCAGGTTTTTGTACTCTTCTTCCATTTAAATTTTGAAAATTGAAATAAGTGTGAGAGAGGCAGTATCAGGGCAAAGAGTTAAAGTTACTTCCTCTCTGCCACAATCTTAATCCAAGTATTTCTCCCACTCTCTTGGCACTCATTTTAAAATTTCAGCCAAACCACATTTCATTTTGCACTCATATAAATACTGACTGCATAAAAGTAGCGCTGCCAACATGTACTTCAAAAATAAAATTAAAAACAGGCCATTGGGAGATTAGCATACAAGCATTCTGGTGAACGTTTATAATCTTGCTTCTGATAATATATTTCCTGTCTGGCATTAACAACTGTCCTACTTTACTATTCAGGCATTGATTCTTGTTAACAACAAAATCAGCAAAATCAGTCCTGGAGCTTTTTCTCCACTCAAGAAACTGGAGAGACTTTATCTTTCCAAAAACAACTTGAAGGAACTTCCAGAAAACATGCCAAAAAGTTTACAGGAACTGCGTGCACATGAAAATGATATTGTCAAATTAAAGAAATCTGCCTTCACTGGACTGAATAATGTGATTGTCATAGGTATGCACCATTGCTTATAAATAAAAATTTATGATAGGAACTTATTAGTTGGCAAAATGAATAATATTGTTGAAATTTGATGAAATCCAAATTTAGTTAGAGCTTCTTCATTGGTTTGTTGAGGTAACTTTCCAAAGAGAATTAAGTAATTGTGTCACAATTAATTGTCCGACCATCATGACCCCATGGACAACGTTCCTCCAGGCCTTCCTGTCCTCTACCATCTTCTGGAGCATTTAAGCTCATGCCTACTGCTTCAGTGACTCCATCCAGCCACCTTATTCTCTGTTGTCCCATTCTTCTATTGCCCTCAATCTTTAAAAAAATGAAAAACTTTTTTCCTCATATGTGAGATGGGTAGTATGATTCATGCTGAGGTCATTAAATTGATGGTTATTTGCATCATACATTACCAAGAGACATTTTGGATTGCATTACGATATAAATGTGAAGAATAACACACTAAATATTTTTAAAGGATGTTTAAATGGTACAACCTTTATCCAACCTGAGTCTATCTTGGAGGAATCTTCCTTTTGTCTATCTTTTCGGGTTTTGAAGCAATGTTTTTCCGGTTCTCCTGAAACATTTGCCATACAAATTGTTCCTTGATGAAGCTTGCTATCATGCATTCAGAGGCAGAGTTCTCAGCTTCCAGTGATCACTTTAGGCTGCTGCAGGCATGCCCTTCTCTCTCAATCACTAGATCTTCCTCTTCATGGCCAGTTTGGCTTGAGCTGGACAGGAAGTTGGCACCTTCTGCAGAGACACATGTTCACATAATGCCTAAGCAACACTCTGCAAACTGTCATTTAGGCATTACACAAGTTCTTTGTATACACACATCTAGATTAAACATTAACGTTTTTTTTCAAATACGTGACTTGTCTTGTTTTGAAAGAGCAATAGATCTATGTTTTAAAAAATAGGAAAATCTTTTCTATACAAAAGATTGATATAAACCAGGAATATGGGTTTGATGTATATTGCAAACCATTACATATTTTAAGATGTTTCTGCCAATTTTAATTCTTCCAGCCCTAGTGACAGATCATAGTATTAGCAAAAGCACTTCCCCACATTCATTTAACTTCTCTATACCACATGTTAAGGAAAGCAATTTGTGACAGTTTTTCTCACTGCAAATGATGGTTGGAAAAGAAACGAAGGTAGGGGAATCAACCAATCACAGTCTTATATTATCTGCCAGTTGAAGAAACTGAGGAATGCACATTAACCCAACTGCAAGGAAATAATATTTTGTTTTGCTAGTAACATTTAATTTTTTAAGGTGAAGAAAGATAAGAAAAAAAATTAAAGGAAGTATTGCAGAAAATAATATTATTTATTTCATTGTTTAATGTTTTTGTTTACCACTTAGTACATTTATAAAGATTAAAGTCTTTATAAATGTAGAAAAATAACATATTCAATTTAAAAAGAGGAATGAATAAAAACCACAAAAATGGTTAACACAACATTCATAAAAGGAAGGCCTGGATGAAGGACTATATTTAATAGAGGCCTAATGATAAAACCATTGGTACCTTAGATATTTTCTAGGGGAGTGATCACAAAATGGCAATTTGCAATCTTAGCAATCTACTGGCTGGTAGCAGGAGGGGCCATCTGTCACTTCTCCTGGTTCCAAATCACTTAGGGCCCTTAATATTAAAATCAGCAGCCTGATCCAGCAATTGATAGATACTCCATACATTAGATCAATAAAAATATTACACTTTTTAGGATTGCCAATAAGAATTCTAATTATTTTTAATTAATAACATTTCATATATCTAAAGGAATTTCTGATAGATGTCTGCAATCTGAATCCTATTGCCTTTTATCCATTTCCTTCAAAATCAAGAATAATTTTATAGAGATGCAACAATAAATTGCATTGGTTTTCCTTATATATAGCAAAATTGAGTAGAAAAGTTAGAATTAGTATATTATATAACTTGGTGATGGTGATTCTATAACCAGTATACTGCTTATTTTTATTTTTTGCTAATGTGTTTTAGAATTGGGCACCAATCCATTAAAAAGTTCAGGGGTTGAAAATGGAGCCTTTCAAGGGATGAAGAAACTCTCCTACATCCGTATTTCAGACACAAATATAACTTCCATTCCTAAAGGTAAAATCACTGTTTTTAGAGGTTTTGTGGAACATCGGCATTCAAGTACCCTATTGTCTATATTTCATTTTTTGTTTTAAAATATATATAAAATAAGTGATGTCTAAATATAAGGAATATATCATGTGAGAAAATGTTCTGAAATTAGGACCAAATGCATTGTAATATTAGTAATACCTTAAATTGGTATTTGAATATTTTTATTCTCAATTTACCTTTCAAAACAATGGCTAGTAATGTAAATGACACATATGTTCAACTTTTTATTTTACTAATGTTTTGAGTTGATAATCTTTATATAACTTGCCATTTACTGCTATGACATCAGATAAAGGAATGCATAGATGCAAAGAATGCCTATTAAATAGAGTACCTCAGCTGAGAGACTGGAATTCCATAGGAGGAATGTTGCAAAAAGAACATAGCTTCTTTACAACTTCTCCGAATCTTTGCAGTATACACATTTCCAGTTTATCTGTGTTTGTTGTGAATACATAACTTGCAGGTCCAATTCAAAATGGAATAGAGGAAAACGAAGTGGCTAAAATAGTTTTCCAATCTTTCTTACAGAATCATTTATTAAGTGAATTTGTTACTGTAAGAGTCAAAATGTATAGCCTGTCTTCAGCTTATTGGAGGGGAATGATATTCCAGTTTCAGTCTCTCTACTTGTTAACAAATCTCAAGAAGCAGGACTGCACCTGACTCAGTATCCTACTATCAGTATATTATATAATCCACATATACATTCACATGTAGGAAACTAAGTTCTCTGTTTGTGGTAGAGTTGGAACAATAGAAATAAATGAGCTAAGAACAAAAGTGCACCTTCAGCATATCCATCTTGTCTCTTGTCCTTATATCGATAGCATATATTCAATCTTCAGTGTTTATCAAGGTGATTTGTACTACATGTGTTGATCCCTCACTTGGTATATGATGTAAAACACGTCACAGCAAACTAATTAAGCATTCTAGCAAATTAAACATTCTAAGATTGATGCAATACTTTCCAAAATTCACTCTTCTTAAACAGTAGAAAGCATGGAAGAATCCTTTCGCATCTAATAAGAGTGTATATTAATTGCAGTAAAAACATGGTGAAGAGTTAATCCGAAAATCATTCATACTTCTGACTATAATTTCTCAATATATTTTAAATGGAAAAGGTCACTGAATTTCAGTAGGTCCTTCTTGTTGCATGACTGTATTATCATAAGAATTTAAGCAAATGAGCTTAAGGGTAATTTATATGTAAGAAATCTAGAATGACTCAGTGCCAACAGTAAAAAATGATGTTAATTAAACTGCAAAAAATATTTCATCTGTGTCACATGATGCATAAAAAATAATGTTTCTAGGAATTTTGCAGTTGTATGCAATATATATACATAAACACATTCTTTTAAAAATTCTAGGTCTTCCTGTGTCTCTGACAGAACTTCATCTTGATGGCAACAAAATCAGCAAAATTGATACAGATAGTTTAAGTGAACTTCCCAATTTGGCTAAGTATGCTTTTTTATGTATATATATACATACACACACACACATATATAAATCTATTAAGGCAGATCTCACTTTGTAACAGATATTTTAAAATACTAATTTAATTATTTAAATTAATTAGTTTTTCACATTTACTAGTTTTTTCTAATTGAACAGTTATCCTTCATTAGTTTAATATCTTTATCAAGGTAGGTTAAAATTTAATAACCGAATACTTTAAAAACTGATGTGAGTTAGAAAAGATTTAATGGGTGATGCTATGGAGGTTTCTGTAAGGTTTAAAAAGCTTAATTTATCTATTAAAATTTCCATCCAAAAGACAGTCAAAATATTATGTCTCTGCGGTCAAGTACAACTGAGGATCTGAAGAGATCACATGCAGCCCACATATATCCTACCCTTCTCTAAAACATTAGTTTTAAAAAATATTTTCCTTTTGCTGGAGCCTTCATAACTTTTTAAACTATATACAGGGCATCTGGCTTTTGTGGAACTACACACGTCAGCTTGCAGCATAGATAAAAATGCATATAATGCAAATGAAATCACAACAAATCAAGGTGATAAATTATGTTTAATGAACATATAGAAACAAACTTTTACTTCAGCACCATTGGTACAATGTTTTTCTCCTTATAGGCTTGGTCTCAGTTACAATCGCATTGCTAGTGTGGAAAATGGATCTTTAACCAATGTGCCACATTTGAGAGAACTCCATTTAGACAACAATGAATTGGCCAAA
The DNA here is from genome assembly GCF_016545835.1 of Crotalus tigris. Lineage (NCBI taxonomy): Eukaryota > Metazoa > Chordata > Lepidosauria > Squamata > Viperidae > Crotalus > Crotalus tigris. The sequence continues at coordinate 761,631 of NW_024096634.1, read as the reverse complement.
GTACCTGCTGGACTAGGAGAACACAAATACATACAGGTAAAGTATATCCTAAGGAGAATAATTAGAAATATAGTTAAACTCACAGATAAAATACACTATATTGGAGAGGTACCTAGGCCTAAAAAAGACGTGCAGAAAAATGCTGCATTTTGGCTTTAGAATGATAATAATTGCCATTTTAATAACATGATCAAACATATGTTGATGGAAAACAAAGGTCTGAAGTTGGTCCTGCAAACAACAGCAAACCTGAAAGAAAGCAAGTCTGGGTCCATGGTAAATATCTAGATAAGAGTTTACACAGGAACCTTAACCCCAGAGTTTATAATAAACATGCAATAATACTTACATATTGTATTTATAAAGATAATATAAACTACTAATTCCCTGAATACAAAACATGATGCTTAGCACTTTGCAACCTTTCTGATTGTCAATATTGCCTAATTTAGAAATTTCTTTTGAATTTAATTATGCTGGGAAACCTTGGAGATTTTACATTGCTAGAGAGATAATTTTATAATGAAACATAATTTACACTCTTTTTTGTTCTCTTGTAATTGGAGGTATACAAAAAAGCTTACATCATACCCATGAGAATTTCATCGTTTTTCTGTCATATGAAATCATAATGGTTAAGACATATAGAATCATGATTTGGAAATAATAATAATAATATTAATAATAATAATAGTAATAAAGTTGGAAGGGACCTTGGAGGTCATCGAGTCCAACCCCCTGTTCAGGCAGGAAACCCTATACCATTTTGGACAAATGGCTGTCCAGTCTCTTCTTAAAAACTTCCAGTGTTGGAGCATTCACTGCTTCTGGAGGCAGGTATTTCCATTGGTTAATTGTTCTAACTGTCAGGAAGTTTCTCCTTAGTTCTAGGTTGCTTCTCTCCTTGATTAGTTTCCATCCATTGCTTCTTGTCCTGCCTTCAGGCGCTTTGGAGAATAGCTTGACTCCCTCTTCTTTGTGGCAGCCCCTGAGATATTGGAACACTGCTATCATGTCCCCCCTCATCCTTCTTTTCGTTAAACTAGACATACCCAATTCCAGCAACCGTTCCTTATATGTTTTAGCCTCCAGTCCCCTAATCATCTTTGTTGCTCTTTGTACTCTTTCTAGAGTCACAGCATCTTTTTTACATCGTGGTGACCAAAACTAGATGCAGTATTCCAAGTGTGGCCTTACCAAAGCATTGTAAAGTGGTATTAATACTTCATGTGATTTTGATTCTATCCCTCTATTAATGCAGCTCTGCACTGTGTTGGCTTTTTTGGCATTAGGGCACGAAGTCCAATCTCCAATAGAAGAAATGTTTATTGCAGCATTTAATGTTGATCATGTTTCATTTTATGATATAATTTTTTTTAGCACTGTTAGTTCAATCTTGTAGTGGTCAAGAGAATCACAAAAAAACATTATCAAAGAATACTTTATTACTCTCAATATTAACAAATGAAGATTTTTCAGATCCCTGAATTCTGCAGAAGGGTATGAAATATCTGTGATTAGAAAATGGTAAGAACTCTTGCTTTAACATCTTGGAGCTGCTAAAGTCTAGCATCAGAAATTTATGTATCTGAAATATTCAATTAGTTGGGAATCTGTGTAATGTAAGTATTTGGAATGTACAAATATATAGAAGTGACAGAAGATGGCAAGATAAGGCACTGAAATGTCCTTGTTATCTCATGGAAATAAACTGATTACATGTGTTTATGGATCCTTTGTTCGCAATGAGAATGGATAAAGTTGAAACGTATTTTGACACAAACATTTAGATATTCTTATATATTAATTTTGCTTTTTTATAATTGACTACAACAAAAGAGTTTTACTTCTATGTTTTTGATTTTCAGGTTGTCTATCTTCACAACAACAAAATTGCTGCCATTGGCCCTAATGATTTCTGTCCTCTTGGATACAATAGCAAAAAAGCCTCTTATTCAGGAGTAAGCCTGTTTAGTAACCCTGTGCAATTCTGGGAAATTCAGCCATCTGCTTTCCGATGTATCTATGAACGATCTGTAATACAACTTGGAAACTACAAATAAATGCACAAAAGCGTTTCCACTTAAATACCTGTTGCTTTTTAAAATTGTTGGTAACTATTAAAGCCTAATATTGGAGACTTAACTGCAGAGTGGAGATTATTATATTTGTAAAAGACCCATGAGACAATTTCTAGAGAAAATAAGTGAATTTACTTTGTTTTTTGCTTCATTAAAACACATGATATAGTTAGTGTTATTTCTCCCTTAGGTGAGCACACCAGATTTTTTTCAATATTCCTCTGGGCATGAGATTTGGGGGTAAATATTGGTCAAGCATTTCATAATTAGAAATGATATAAAGCACATTTTTACTCTGCAGCCACACATAAAAATTATTTGGAGAACAAAATAGTGAAGCGTACTTATTTAAAAAATTAATCAATCAAGTCTTAATAAACTCCCATCAGTTTAAAATTGAAATCATAAGTGCAGGTATCAAAATATCAGATATTCAAATAAGCAATACAGAAATGTTGCTTTTGTTAATATTTTTGGTTAAAATGCTACTTTAATATATACCATTTTCTTTTCTATGATTTTGTGTTTAAATCTTCCCAGATAATTTATGTACAATTAGGAAAATATTCTACAGGCTCAAAATATATTCATGACCCTGACTTTTTCTAGAGTATGTCAGCAATGGTTACTGACATTTTTATTTGTGTCCCCATGGAATGGAGACACAATCTTGCCTTTATCATTTAGCACCAGGGAAAGGACTTGTGGCCATGTCCCCAAATTCCTGCTTCATTCTCCAATTCTTCATTGTCATCCTAACCTTCTAGGTGACAAAGCTAATGTTTTCAAGCTGCAATTATTTTTTTTATTGTTCACAATTCCAGTTCATAATCTGATAAAAATATTCAAATAAAATTCCCATTAATTTGGGAATCTTTGAAGAATTATTAGGTGGATTATGACCAGTAAGTCTGCAAGCATGTATAAATTAAGTAATATTGGCCTACTACATTTAACAAATTGCTCTTAAATGCAACAGTGGACATCTATCCACTTTAACTAATTTGAATTTTAACAGTTTTCATGTGTAATGTAAAGAAATATTCAGATTATTTGCTCAGCAACACCTAGACTTACAAAGGATCATCAACTGGCCAGACATAGAAGAGCATTATCTAAAAAAATTATTTTAAAACACATCTGAAAGCAAAAATTATTTTCACATCGCTACAACTGGTTTTATCTAGTAGCAAGAATATAAAAATGGCTGTACATTTCTGAGATCCTTATCTCCAAATTTAATTGTATTTCTTTCAACATGACACATTAAAGAAAAGTTTGGATACCTCTTAATTGTTCAAAATATACAGTATTTTCAATGTATGTATGTTTTATATTAAACAGTACTGGCAAACTCCAAGATCCTGGTGTGTGTTATATAGGCTTTGCTACCTAAAGCAGCAGAAATAAAACTATTGCAAAGGCACATATTAACAATCATTTTCTAGTGCTATTCAAAGCAGTTGAGTCCAGTTATCATATAGTCTGGATCCAGATTTTCATAAAACAAAATAGCTAAAGTTAAAAGTTGGATTATCACATACACTAATATATGAAAAATATAGATTTTTTTTCTTTTAACAGAAAGAGTGGAGTCAAGCAACTGAACAGAGCTGAGAATTTACTGGCTGGATGCCCTTCTAACTCCTGTGTGGAGCTCTCAGCAGATATTTTCTCTTTATGGCCAGAGAGAGAAATATCTGCCACCCCCTAGGATTGAACTCACAGCTTCCTGATTGTGAAGCGAGAGCTCCACTTCTAGGCCACCATAGCACTCTTTTTGAAAAAATATAGAATAGGCAATATAAAAAATATAAAATATGAAATATATAAAAAATCCCTTTTTATGACCCTGTAATCCCTTAATTCAGGGTAGAGTTGGGTCAACTGGATGGAGCTGAGTGTTTACTGGGTGGGTGCCCTTCCTGAAGCCATGTAGAATTCACAGGAATTTCTTTGTGCTATAGGAGAGAAACAGCTGCCACTACCCAAGACTGAACTCTCAACTTTCTAAGTGGGAGGTTAGCATCTTCACCATTAGGTTACGACACAGCTCACATAGTATATACAATATAGTTGTTAATAAAATAATAAAGATATTTATTGAAAAACAAAGTTCACTATTATGAGGAAATTGTAAAAATAACAGCTCTTACTTGTACAAAGTGTTAGATTTTAATTTAACATTAAATTATGTAGAGAAAGCTCTTTATATGACTGAATTGAGAGGTATTAAAATATAACAATTCCTTTGATACAGCAAAAATAATGGAAAACCTTAAAGTACCCTAAAGATTGTTCGCTACAGCTTTCTTTACCAAATGCATGAAGAATTATCTTTGAGAGGGTAATATATATACATAAGTTGTAATGAAAGGCAGATAGTAAGAAGAAGGGATAAGGTGAAATGTAATGAAGGAATTATAGTTAAATATCTTTTATGAATGCTGTTCAAAAAACAGCTGCTTGTACAATACAGGTAGTATGACAAGAAATATTCTTTGACTTTAACCTAATATCTATTGACATTTCAATAATAACAGGTACAGATTTCCCTGATCAGTTTTGTCTGACTTTAGGGCACCCAAAAGACCCACCCTATCAAAAACAGATGTTATTTCAGTTAAGATTTTGATTGTACCGGGATAAAACTACATTCAGTCTTATGTTTTATATCAGTCTTTCCCAGTATGATACCCTCTACTATGTTGAAGTCCAGTTTCTATAATTGTGTCACCTGAATATTTATGTGAATTGAAAGGTAACATATCTGATAGGATTTGGTTGGACTAACTTATTCTACACCTTCCATGCATTATCTCATCTAAAATTCTCATCCTCCCTGATTAAAATCTTCTGGAAGTCATTAAAAAGATCACAAAACAGAAAACTGCAGTCAGGCATTATCTTATAGATAAGTCAACAGACTAAAGGCGTTGAGGGAGCTAGTAAAAACTGAAAACATGTAAAACCACAATGATTTGTACTGGATTCTGAAGGAAGAACATTGTAAATGGAATAAAATATTGGTATTTTCACAACTTCCTCATGACTTTTTCCCAAATAAAATTACTGCTTTATGTAATTAGAAAAATGTATGCTTGGAAATTCCATCACCGTGGGTTTTTTAATGAAAAGTCCAGTTTGGCTCTGAGTTATTTAAAACAGCTATGTGATATTGAGGGAGTCTCTGATTTTATTACCAAAACAACTTTAGAGGAAAGAAATCTTCAAGGTAGGGAGATAGTAAAACAAATAATGGAAATACTTTGTGCTTTTATGGTCTGCATGCAAACATACATGCAAGTGAACATGGAGAGAGAGAGAGAGAGAGAGAGAGAGAGAGAGAGAGAGAGAGAGAGAGAGAGAGAGAGAGATGTTTATTCTTAAAATTGTATGATAGGAAAGATGCACCAAATTTCTCTCTTCTGATCCATATATTTAACTCTGGAATTGAGATATTTATGAATGAAGGCAAATATATTTGTCCCAGGATAATTGCAGGATCCCAGAAGATTGCAGGATCCAATTGGGTCAGTCACCCGGACCAGAGGTTTATTCTTCTCAGCTTTCAGACTTGTGCTGGAGTCCATCCTCAGGGAGCTTCTCTTTAATAAGCCAATATTTAATGCAATTTATGGTCATTAATTCTCCAAGTTCTTTTTGGATAGGACAGAAATGAAAAAAAAAATTTTGTCCAAGAAAAGTAGCCAGAGCTCATAAAAAAACTTGGCAGAAATAGAAAAATCAAACTTTAGATAAAAAAGCCAACCATGTTCAACTGCTAAAAGAATGCAGTTAATTTTGCAGAATAGTGGAGAACAAAAAACATTATCAGCTGAAGTTTGAAAAAAACCAAGAAGCATATAAAGGTTTTGTGAGTAAATTGAAGACTCTTACAAAATTAAGTTGATCAAACTGGGATTGGGATTTTGAGAACTCAAGTTGAAAAATGTGATACTTTAGGATGGATAAATTTATCTTTAATCCTCATGGCCCTTAATTCCTTGCCCAACTACCTTCATGAAAGCCAAGAAGTTAAAACCAATAAGTATGATAGTGGCCTCTAGTGATCAGACATTTTCCTTACATGATTTTTGAACTACAGAAAAATGTGATTTCATATATTTATTATAGCTACACATGTGAATAATTTCCCATTAACAGATATTCTGTTCTTCAGAGAATTTTAATTCAATAGGTTGCAGTTGATTGTTATCTATTAGCCTTTTAAAAATGAACTGCTTCTCAAAAACAATTATCTCTCTGTTAATAAAACAGGATATTTTTTTCATTAGATGAGGCTTGTCTAAACTTCTATAGAAATTTATTACATTTATTACATTTGCATCACCAATATTTTTACAGAATTACACAATAGAATTTATATCTAACCTCCCCCCCCTGAAAAACCCTGTGTGTGTGTGTGTGTGTGTGTGTGTGTGTGTGTGTGTGTGTATTATTCCACATGAAACCCTGCATAGTTTCAGGGTCTGCTTGTTCATGTAGAGTGCTGAGGAAAGCTATTACTGCATGATTCAACAATGCTTTTGTTTATCAACAGGCTTTTTTTGCAGATTGGAGTTGAGAAGGATGTTAATCACTATACCACATGGGTTTCTCACTAAATGATCATAAATCACATATTAATGAAGGGTTGGTTGGGTGAACAATTAAAGTTAATACCTTGTGAATCCTCTTGTCAAAACAGCTATCAAAATATTGGCATCACATTATAGCAAAGGAATTGAATGATATCTTACACAATTCAAAGGGTTTCTACTTGATTTTAAAATTATGATTATAAAGGCTTTGTAATTTTAAAATAGTATTGCCCCTTTTACCAGTTTCCTAAAAGATTTTCCCAGAAATAGGAGTTAAAATGTTTCACTCAGCTAAAATTGTTGATTTGACAAAAGACATTTTAGAAGATGTTTTCCATTTTTTTTTAAAAAAAATCTCATAGTATCTAATTGGATATTTCTATATTTTAAAAAAATAAAATCTTTACAAAATTCCAAAAATTGTAAAATGATTTATCTATGATCTCTAAGAATTAGGGATGTGATGGCCCATGGTTAAGATGCTGGGCTTCTTGGCTGGAAAGCTGACAGCCCAGGTTTGAGACTTGAGAGCCATGTAATGGGGTGAAGTCCTGTTATTTACCCCAGTTCCTGCCATCCTAGCAGTTCCAAAGCATGCAAAAGTGTGTGGATAAATAGGTACCATTTGGGTGGGAAATTAACAACATCCTGCATGCCTCAGTGAACAATCATGTTGGCCACATGACCCTGGAATGTCTTCAGACAATGCTGGCTCCCTTGGCTAAGAAACAGAGATGAGCACAACCCGTAGAGGGGAAACCTTTACCTTTACTAAGAATTATCTGCCATTTATCTTGTAGTTATTACAGATAGTCTTAAATTTACAACCAGCTGTGTAGCATATCTGCCAAAAGCTACTTATGACCAGTTCAAAAGTTCTGATGGCAGCTCCCCCCCTCACATGACTGTATTTTGGGCAACCAGGCCACATTTATGACCATTTGCAGTGTCCCATGGTCATGTAACTGTGATTTACAATATGTTTTGCAGTGTTTATTTCTAGTTTATATCCTACAACTCCAAACAACTTGGCCTATTCCAAAGCTTAAGGGAATGACCAGGTGTTTACAGTTTCAGAAGGCTAGGAGGGAAGCAACCTACTGAATTTCAAGGGGTGGGATGGGATCTTCCAAAGGAAGGAGGCAACTACCAAGAAGGCATGCTGTCTAAGCCCTACAAGCTGGCAACATTTAAGGGAAAGGACCTGGAACTTACCCACATGGTCAGACTTAATGAAATGGGCAGGTACCAGATTATCCATAAAGTAATAACTAACTCTTTGAATCACATCCCAAAAGATGTGTAACATGGCCAAACTATGGATGGCAAAAACTGAACATCTGCTGAATTATGGACAGTTATGATGGTTATCTAGGAGCAAGATATAAAGATAGATATATAATTCCTAACATAGGTATTCAAAGCTTCTGTTTCTTTCTGTTATTTCAGACATAAACAAAACTTTATGTTTGTATTGTTGCTGTTGATCAACAGACTGAGACTCATGTAAAAATGAAATATTGTTTGTAATAAAACATATTACATTGTTACCAAATAATGAATAGAAACTATAATTGAACCAATACTAAACTGACATTTTAAGTCAACAATTAATTGATATATTAAAATTCTTTGCCATCCAAGATATATTCTTGATGTTTAAATACTATTGTTCTACAATTGATTAAATTATAGTAATTCCTTACAGCTTCATGCTTCATGGAAACAGAAAATATCAACCATCATTTCTATGATGTCCTCTTTTCAACCAAATAGATTTTTCTTTCTTTTCTATGTACTGTATATAATGATTTAGGGAGCTGAAGAGTAGCTGCTTAGCCTCCTTGTCTCCTTCTATCTTCAGAAGAATTTCATTCTATGATTCCTCATGTTTTGAGCAGAGTGTTCTTATGCAGGATATGCAGTAAAATGAAGCAAGAAAAGGAAAAATACTTCTTCATTTCACCAAATAGATTCTTGCCTTGCTAATCCTCGAAAAGTAAATAAATGGAAAAACAGTATGAGTTTGAGGAACTGGCACTAAGGTTGGATCCATTGTCTGAACCCTTAAAATGGCTTCAGAAGAATGACCAGAGTTTCAGTTAATCCAATAATGAATCACCCAACTCCACTTGGTTTGTCTCCGTTTGCTTGATGTCTCATTCCATGCATGAGAAATGAGCTTCAGTATTGTCTTTTAAAAGTACAATATTTTACTGCATCCCATCTAAGCCTCAGCAAACTAAATTACCGCATAATTTAAACCATCTTCCTAATGTACATACTGTGATAAAATGAAAAATTACGTATGTGATCATGAATGTACACCCAAGCCATTACATAATCAGAGAAAAAAATAAAATTAAAATTGATGCTTTTCTCATCCTTCTTTAATTATTGATTCATCAATAACATTTTCAAATACATCACAGAATTGTCAATGTTGTATCCAAAACTAATAAAATTGTGTTGTGTTTTATTTCATCAATATATTTACAACATGTATAATTTTTCAAATAATTTATAACTCATACTAAAATACATTTTATACTTTTCTTGCTCTGTGACTGTTTTTAGCCTCAATTTGGACTTTCTTATTTTTCTTTAATCTCTTTAATTGTTAGAAAAATAATTTATTTCACATTGGATATCACATGGCTGCTGCATTCTGACCCAGCTACCATTTCTAAGTAGTGTTTAAAAGGAGCTTTATGTAGAGATGTGGAATGCATTGCAGTAGTCTAACCAGATGGTAATGGCTATGGTCACAATAGGTACATCAAAGGAAACTGGTGAAACTATTCCCCTAACAATAGTTTCCACCTGATGCTTGAGTATGATCCATTTATGCATAAGTATCCTGAACTGCAAAGCTGCTCCCTCATATATAATTGAAATCTGTCCAAAGAAAACATTGGTATCAGCAGAAAATCTGAATGAACAAACCAGCATGGAGTATCAATATAAAGTTGAATACAATAAGTGCACTCATGATACCACATATGTTATGCAGGATGGAGAGAAGACTAAACTTTGTAGCATCAATCAATCAGGGACTTCAGGACCAATGTGTCATTCTTTGCTACTATGAATTGAAGTGTTCTGCTGAAAAGAAGACGCATGGCACAATAGTGCCCCTATTCTCCAGTCATTGTAGACAGTTCTATTAATGGTATCAAAAACCACCTGCTGGTTAAAACAGACCAGAAAAAGACCACTATGCATATCCAGTTCCTTTTTAACCAGCTGACAGATTATCAAAAACAGCAACCAATGCAATGTCATCCCATCTCTGGATCTGAACCTTGACTGAAAAGGGTCCAGATTATTCACTTCTTCCAGATCGAACGTTCTAGTAACTAATAAAAACACAAGTATCCCAACCTACACAATGTGCTGAATTCTCCCCATGGTCCTCTCCTGTAAGAAATACAAAAAACACAAAAGATATTGTGTATGGGCTAATTGATGCAGGCTTAGCATCAGGATGTCTTTCAGAAAAAAGCCCAGAAAGAGCCAACAATTTCACACAAACCTGATTAGATAAAACATCTGATTTAAATGCGGTTTAAAATATTGGCTTCCATGGCAGCCTTTGGAACAATATGCCAAAATAATTATTTAAAAGAATTTATTGTTCTCATTTACCATGAGACATGCAATGATACATTTCTCCCACAAAGTCACTCTACAGCAAGGGTGTCAAACTCGCCGCATCACATGTCGTGCCATGACTTTTTTTCCAGTGGTGGGATTCAAATATATGAGCAACCGGTTCTCTGTGTGGATGCCGCTTCCAGAAGTCCATTCTGGGCCTGGGCAACAAAAAATTAGCTACTGATTCTGCTGAACTGGTGCGAACTGGCTGAATCCCACCACTGCTTTTTTCCCTTTGCTGGAGCTGGGGTAGGCATGGCTTCCATGTGATGCATCCAGCCCTCGGGCCAGCAGTTTGACACTCCTGCTTTACAGCACTAATCTCCTCCTCCTCCTCCTCCTCCTCCTCCTCCTCCTCCTCCTCCTCCTCCTCCTCCTCCTCCTCCTCCTTCTTCATTCTGGCTCTTAATCAAATGAAAATAAAGTAAAAGAGTAAATCCAAATTTTCTAGTTATATTTACAACACAATCCTTTTCTTTAAATATGAAGGAGAAAAAGATAATTGTCCTTTCCAAATCTCATTTTTTTCTAATTACAAGATTAATTGTAATGTATAAAAAATAGAGCTACCGAATCCGAGCTCCAACATTTCAAATATCCACAAGATGGCAGCAAAAATAGTTTTATGTATCTTTTGTCTGCTATCTAGTGGTTATCTGGATTTTTGTAAATTAAATATAGAGCCTTAGTAAACAATGTTTGGTAATTTATTCATTTGTCTTATATTAGTTGAAATTCTAATGTAATTTTTTCACTGAAGTAAGTTGAGATGGAAAATTGGTGAAAATACAGTATAACTATTGATGTCAAATACAAACTTTAATGCAATTTATCACCCAAATGTATCATTAATTTTGACAGTCTCTTTTTTATATGTGCATTTCTATTTCCTTAGATACGGAAGAATCTAAATGTATCTGGTACTATCAAAGCAATCTGATTTTTTTTTCCAGACGCCTTCTTTGACCATTGTGAAATAAGACAGTAAGAAACAACATGGGTTAATGATAGTCAGTATTATATTTTGAAGAAGTGAAACAAGGCAATACATAATTTTTTATTCCTATAAAAATGATATAATTTTTCGGTAAACAATCGTGTGGTCTGCTAATAGGTTGTACAGAAATACCACATTGTAAATCCTCAAATCTCTCATTTCCATTTTAGGAATAAAAAACAAGTCTAAAATGACCACAAATTCCCAAACACTTATTATGTGACCTAATACTTTCTGTTTGAAATATGAGTAGTGCATGGATGTTAGGCAAAGAAAATGATAGATTTGGGGCCTCTCTTTTTAAAATAATGAATGCTTTTAATGTTGAAGTTGAATGTAATACCCTTCTGTATAAATCAAAGTCTGGTTGTAGTTCTAAAAATAAAAGAATTCCAAGAAAATTAGATTGTTGCTAAAATATAGGGCCAATATCACATACAACGGTTATTTATTCATTTCCTAAAAAGTACAGTTGTAATTTTTCATGTTATGAGTGCAATATTTTAATGGCAAGTGCTACTTGTTTATTTGTTTGTTTATTTGTCACAATTAGATATTACCCATCTCACTCACAGGGTTTGCAAAAAAGCATATATATTTTGATAGTCAAAGCATCTTCTATTTAGCAAACAATAGTATATAGTTGATCTGCACCCACCATTTTGACTTTGAAGACATGGGTCCCTATTGGGAGTGTGGCACTTTAGTGGTGGCTAATGGAGTAGATGACACCCCACCTACTTCTTAGATGCACTTTGCTTCCCTTCGTCTTCATCATGGTTAATTTTAATTGAATTTTAAATGTTATGATCCTTATTCATTGTTTTAATATTTTCTGGTGCATTTTAATTGAATGTCTGTAACCACCCAGAGTTGTCTCTGTCAAGATGGGTGGCATACAAGTTTAATAGATAGATAGATAGATAGATAGATAGATAGATAGATAGACAGACAGACAGACAGACAGACAGTATAGTCGTTGCAACAGGCATTATTGGCAGTTACTTAACACAATATATAAATCAGGGTATGAACATGAAGAAAGGACTAGGTGTACTAACATAAAGGGATAATGAAAGGTGTAGGTTCCTTTACACCTGTTCCCTTATCTCTTTAAGTTAGCTTGGTTAGGTATTTCTTTACTTTTTAGAAATTTTATGGAAGAAATTTTGTGAAAGGCTGTTTGTATATGCTTAAGGTACAATATATTTATATTTATTTATTTATTTATTTACAAATATTTATATGCCGCCCAATCCCAAAGGACTCAGGGCGGCGTACAAGATTAAAAACAGTCATAAAACAATAAAATAATCCAATCATACCGTGAGTCCGATCATATCCCGGCCCCCCAGGGACATCAGCCCCAGGGCTGCCGGAACAGGAGAGTTTTAACAGCTTTCTTAAAGGACGGCAGGGTGGGAGTAGTTCGCACCTCGGGGGGAAGTTGATTCCACCAGGTTGGAGCCACCACAGAAAAGGCCCTTCCCCGAGGGCCCGCCAGCCGACATTGTCTGGCCGACGGGACCTGAAGGAGGCCCAATCTATGGGACCTCACCGGTCTCTGGGAGCTGTGCGGCAGAATGCGGTCCTGTAGGTAACCTGGCCCTATGCCATGAAGGGCTTTAAAGGTGATAACCAACACCTTGAATTGCATCCGGAGACCCACAGGAAGCCAGTGCAGCTTGCGGAGGATAGGTGACACGTGGGCGTATAATGTAGGACAGATAGAGTACCCAGCTACCCTTAGTCAATATTGGCAAATCAAATAAAGTCAGATCTGATTGGTATTCAGACCTGAGACCTACTAGATATGGCAGGGCTGGAGGCAATATTTTACAAGGGAAGAGGCAATATTTTACAAGGGAAGAGAACAACAGCAGTTGTTTCTTAAGACTGCGAAGAAAATATGTCAATGAAATCTTCCAGAGCTAAGTTGGCTCAAGAGAAACTTAATTTCTTTTAAAATGCAGATGAAAATGCTCTATTTTTTTAATCAGGCTTCCTAAATTCTAAGGATCAAAGAATTTCAAACCATATTTAAACTGAAGAATATGATGGAAAGATGCTGATCATGATATCACAAAGACACTATGATCAAAAAGTAATCTAATATTATTTGGGTATTTTAGTCATAAACAAAACTAGAAGTTCAAATGCATAAGTTAGTTTAAAATCAAAGCTGTTGGAAATATAGAAAACCTCAGTTGGAAAAAAAAACCCAACTCACAGTGCTGAAGCAAACTGTTTTCCATGATATTTCATATCATGTTTCAAATGTACTAGTAATGCATTTCTCTATACATTTCTTGTTTAGAGAATTTGATGTGAAATTTGAAAAACCATATTTTGCTTCATTTTCCTATGGTAAGCAGATATTTAGTAATGAGTTGTGCAGGACTTTTGAATTTACAGAACTAAAGTTCTTTGAAGCATGCAGTGGCAAGAACATAGCACTGGTCAGCAACTTCTTAAAAACAGTTTTTCCTTTTCTCTCCTTTTAAATTAAAGGATAAAATGGGATACAGGTTTTTATAGAAATTAAATATTGATTTAAACCTTGTAAAATATTGCCTTTAATGAAACCAAGGTAAAGAATGGTGTGAGTTGTACATTAGAAGCCGCTTTGGAAGGTATAGAAGAAATTATGAAACACCTCTTTTCCAATAGTTAAAGCATCTATGTCTTTTTCCAGGCTCATGCAGACCCTCCCACCTCTTTCTGCATCCTTCTGCATCCATAGCCACTTTGCTTCATATCACTCAGAAGAAGGTAAAATAATCAGGACCAGTTTCTAAAGCAGCCACGAAAATCCTAAAATATGTTACTTGTTTAGAAAGTGATGCTTTGTATGCACTCCTACATATTAAGAAGAACTGTTTCGAAGGCTGTCCATAATTCTATAATTTTGCACAAATGATGGACACATAATGAGAATACAGTAAACAGCGAGACCGAAGGCTCCTACAAATACTTTAAGTACTTGTCAAACTGCTGGCTTGCAGGCCGGACGCATCATCCAGAAGCCGCGCCCACCCTATTGCTGGCAATGGCAAAACCGTCCCGATACGTTGCACAATGTCACGTGAACATCGCAAGTTTGACATGTCTATGTTAAAGGAATCCTGTCATAATTTAAATATGTGAAATACATAATAACAGACACAACAAATATAATTAGTTGTAATAGAGTTTTAGTAGGTTTTTAATGTTTGTTTTTACTGAAATTAGAGAAAATTTATTTCAGACTAAATAATGGATTTAGGATTTCAACTGTGAAATATTTTTTTTTGCTAAGTTCTTGCTAATATTTTATTGTTACATGGACATTAAAAAATGTATTGTTAGGAAGCATTCTTTGCAAAGGTGTTATTTTACAATTCTCTATCAGTGTCAGTTTTTGATATGCTCTTTTGGTCTGCAAAATCTTCATATAGAGCAGGGGTATCAAACTCACAAGTCACGTGAGGTGTCTCGACGTATCACAACTTTTTTGCCATTGTCAGCAATGGGGTGGGCGCAGTTTGCTATGATGCATCCGGCCTATGGGCTGGCAGTTTGACACCCCTGATATAGAGATTTAAGAATACCATTGCCTAAAGGCAAATTGAAAAAAAAAAATCTATACAATGATATTGAAGTGACATTTTGCAAAACGGGGATATGTAAGTTGATGCTTAAACATGGCTGCCAGTATAAATTATGTAATATATGTAATAATTACATAATGTATTGCTTATCTTTCAATAGTTTTGGAGCCCAAAAATGTTAAAAAAATATAAGGTACTCTCTCTCTTTCTCTCTCTCTCTCTCTGTCTCTCTCTCTGTCTCTCTGTCTCTCTTTCATTTTCCTATCTCTTGGTCTGCTACTGTTTCACATCTCTCCTTTTGTTTCTCCTTTCCCCTAGTACTACAATGAATATGTGAGTCCAGGGCATCACATGGCTATTTAGATGAAACTATGGTCCTTAAATTGAATCCTGTGACCATGGAAACCAGGGCAAGATGTTTCTTCTTCCTATATTGATGTATAACCAGCAAGCCATGTCACAGTACAACATAGTGCATTTTGGCATTCAGCCAATGAAGCAAACCCCTGAAGATGTACAAATTTAGTTATCCGTTAACTCTCCTACAAATATATACTCATGGTGGCGAACCTGTGGCACGTGGCACACAGAGCCCTCTTTGTGGGCACGCACACCGTCACCCCAGTCCTAGGCCATCAGCTGGGTTTTATAAAACCTTTTCACTTTAGGCCTCTGCTGCTGTGTACAAAAAAAGGGTTCAATCAATCAATTTCAACTTCTCATGGGAAAAAAAAAAAGATCTTGCAAAGTTGGAATTGATTGATTGAACTTTTTAGTCCCATCCAGTCTGCCGTTACCACCAAAGTCATGCCCACCCAATGGGCCGTGCCCACCCAATGGGCCATGCCCACCCAATGGGTCACATCCACCTAATGGGCCACGCCCACCCGGCACCCTACGATACATAAGTGGGTTTTGGGTTGCAGTTTGGGCACTTGGTCTCTAAAAGGTTCGCCATCACTGTTATATACCATAAATATACAGTTGATATTTTTTTTCTTTGATATTCTTTCTAAGTGATTTTGAGAAGCTCATACTTCTTCCTGTCACTTATAGCTGGACCCTTAAAGGAAACATCTACCCAAACAAACAAGGCCTCTCATGGGAGTGTTTTGGTGATATTAAACCCAGAATAAACACTTAAGAGTTTTGCCAATCATTTTCTTTATTATTTTTATTCCATTTTTGGCAATGTCTGTTTCAACAACATTTGCATCCAAGCTTTAGGATGCATTCTTGAACATTATCCATAAATAAGAAACAGTCAGCCTTCAGTTGATTGGTTCCAGATCCTAATGGTCCTAAAAGTGACAAATGTTTATGTATTTTAGAAAGCTGCCAACTATTTATCTCTATTACAGACAATTCATTTCTGTTATGTAAATATTTACATGAATATATATATCATTACTAAACATAAACAACATATAAAATCTTAATCCGATTGTGCTAGTGAATATTTTTGTTCGATATGATAAAGGAAAATGTACATGGTTCCTTCAACATTTTGTACTGCAAAGACTTTTAGTAAGTTTAGTAAGACAATTTAGACTGTACATAACTTAGTAAGAAGAAAAAAATGAAAAAGTGTATGAGTCACTTGGTTCAAAAATTGTGGTTGAACTGATGCTTGAGGTTTATTTGTTAGATCTTGCTAAGGGTTATAAAGTAAGTTGGGGAAATGAAATGTCTGTTTGCAATCTGGACATTGTTTAGAATAATGTCTTCTTTTAGAAGTCTGTTGTTTGTGCTACAGCAGAGCTTGAACTTTTCTTAGGTTGCTTAAAGGGGTTATCTCTCATTCCATGGAGAGAACAGATGGGTTGTCTTTTACAATTTTCAGCCTCCACCTGCATTTGATTAGAGACAGCAGCAGTTTTACATAGCCCATGCCAGAATACCATGATGACATAGCAGCTTCAGACAACAGCGTGACTAGGATTTTTTCCCCCTAAACCCTTGAATCACAGAGGATCTAGCAGCCAGTTACCATCTGACACTGTTTATAGCATATATTGTTCGATCCACTCCCTTACTGAATCTGCTGTGGGAATTAAAGCAAGCAGCTTCAAGTCAGAAAGGTAAGTTCTCTTGCATGTTTTAACACTTAGAATTAAGCAACTGAACAAAGCAGCACTAAGAATACAACTTACCTTTGTTAGTTTACATACTGGACACAGCTGCTTTTGTGTATTTGTTTTCTGGGTTTATGATAAAATGCTCTTCATGTATGTGGGTTACTGTTGTATTTCTTTGTAGAATTTAATCACTTCCAGAAGATCTATTCCATACAAATGGCAAACCACAGGGAGGAACACAATATCTATCTAAAAAATATTTCCATTTATTAGTAAGAACCCGTATATTAAATAGGTGGATTACTTTGAAAATTGCATTGATAAAACAATATTCCATGTTACTGAAGAAAATCAAAATTATTTAAAGTTATTTGTCTAGCAATGTGCATGTTAATTAACCTTTTATGGACCTGCAGGTTTTAGTGTGAAAGTTTAAAAAAGAAAAGTGTACAGAATAAGAATTCCTCTTTGTAACTGCTAATGAAAAAAGTTTTTTCCATCTGAAGGAAGGTGCCAAATGACAACTGTAGCCCTTGCATGCAAATTTTTAGCAGATGTTCACAGGAATATATTCAAACATTTGTACTAGAGAAATATCACTATATTCTGCTAACTTCTGGTTCTTGCTGATCTTTTAGGAAATTATATACCCATCTAAACAAGTTTATGAAATGTACACAGAGCAAAAAAGGGTCTCACAAATTTCAAAAAGTAGAATCTTGCATGAAAAAGATTACCCTTGATTTTTTTTATATTCATGGATTATTCATATGATTAACAAATGTAATACTGCACTTCTAGTTGGAGAAAGATTACTATATTAGCATCTTGAAGCAAATTTTCTTTAAGCCTGAACAATTGAACTATAATATTTTAAAATGTTTAACTAAATATTAATCTATCTTATCAATATTTTCTAAGGAATGGCTTACCAGTCCATTTTCCTCTGTAATGCAGTAGGTCAAAGGGATACAATAAGTATAAAGTGGTACAAACAGATCAGAAATATCTAAGAAATATTTCCAAGGCCAAAGTGTGTAATTCTAAATGAGGTCTTATTTTATTATATTTCTATTGTTTTCTTTTAAATAGAAGCAGGAAATGTTGCTATATCATTAAAGGGAAGATTGTAAAGTCTCTCTGATCAACTAACTCTGATCAGTCTGTTGTAACTACAACTAAGGCTACTCATGTACAGTTAATACTATGTTCTTATAGAAAGACATTTATAATTTAAATCTGTACAATGAGACCTACACTATAACCAGTAGAGATCTTTCCAGAATCTCCAATAGCAATTCAATTACACAAAACAATATTAATTTCACACTATATATATTTGATATATAAATTTGCAAGCCACAGAATTGCCTGATGTGTATAAACATTTATTAGACAAATTAACATATTCTATAAATGTATGCCAAAATTCATAACAACTACTTAGTATTCACTGATCAGAACTAAAACTTCAGTTATTATATATTCAGCTATAACTTATCATGTTACTTCAACTCTCTTCTACCCCCATTTTTTTTACAACTGATATTGTTGCTAGCAATGATATTTTGTAATTCTTCTCTAGTGGAAAAATAGTGTCTCAAACAAAATATTTTCTTTTAGTTCATTAATTTTTACCCTCCCTTTCCACTCAAACATAGAATTGGCAAAAAAATAGTTTTGGGCACATTAATGTAGGAACTTGTTTCTTATAAATCCAAGATGTCCTTCCATGAAGATATAATTGGCAAAGAAATCAAGTGATACCAGATTATATTATAGTATACCTATCCATTCAAATGCAGCTGGGGTAGCTTTACTTCAAGGATGCAAATTTCATTATAACTCAGCTGATTGTTTTTCTAATACTAAACCTCTTACCACAAGCATCTTCAATGGAATAATTTCATGGGGTTGGTGGTTCTTATGGACTCTGAAGCCAACACATATTTTCTTATTTAATAGAGTGATTAATTATTTTTAAGCTGAGAATTAAATAACTATATGGCTTTTATGCTGGCAACTGAGTGAACTGCATCTACCCCTCCCACTGTATACTCTCTGTGTTGACCAAACCTACTCCAAATTTTTGGAAGATGCTGGAATAAAACTAGACTGAGTGTGTTCAGAGGACATAACAGAAACATTAAGAGCAAGAGGATATCCATTTCATGAGAGGAAGTCTGTTTGCATACTATTGAATATGGCCCTTTTCCTAATGTATATCAAAATTGTAGATAACTAGTCATGTCTGTTTCATACAATTATCTACTACAGACGTTTCTGTTTATTCGTTAAAGTATTGAAATGTATTAATCTACATATGGTTTTCACTGATGTATACATTTGCTCCTAATTTATCCTCAGTAAACATTAAATCATCCATAATAACAATTAGGGAATGCAAATTGCCTAATTTACATGAAAATGCAGGACGAAAACTTCCTTGTGATTATTTATTTATTTATTTATTTACATTTGTTATAGCTACTCATCTCTAATAGACTCTGGGTGGCATACACAAAAAAAGCCCCAATAAACCTAATTTTGTGAATGTAATTATTTTTTTAAAAAAGAAAAAAGGTGGGTGTTCCTAAACCTCCCAATATAAAGAAATGCAATATTTTATGATGCTGACAATAGGCATATAGGCATGTATCTTAGGAACATCACTGTGAAACAGACAAATGTAATAAAGTAAACCCATTATTAGAATTGTGTATACCAATAATATTTTTTACTGATGCTGTTTGCCCCTTTACCTGTCCTTAGGTTTTGGCTCTTTCTACTTACCTGGTTTCTGTGGTCCATGATCTGTAGCACATCCTTATATTTCCATCATGTTTGTCTTTTCCAACAACTCCTCTGAACCTGAGCTAATTAGCTTCAGGTTCAGTATAGTTTCTGCATAAACATTAAACATTTTGCAGCATTAAGATTAAGCTGAAGGACACACAATTTACCACTTATGAGTATTCATATGCAATCCATCCTCCTTATCTCCTTCCTCACCCTTCTGTGGTTAAGATGCCACAGAATCTTACCAATTTTTTCATTATGTTTCTTAAACTGAAAAAAGAGGTTCTCTTTTTCTCTCTACATACATACATGTATGTATGTATGTATGTATAGACACACACACACACACACACACACACACAGAGAGAGAGAGAGAGAGAGAGAGAGAACCTCTTTTTTCAGTTTAAGAAATATAATGAAATAATTGGTAAGATGCTGTGGCATATTAACCAATTATGCTTACTGTCAAATCAGAGATTGGTGGAGATAAGATGATATGATAGGATAGGATAGGATAGGATAGGATTGAATTGATGATAGATGAATAGATAGATGTTATAATAAATAGATAGATAGATAGATAGATAGATAGATAGATATTTGAGGAGAGATGTTTTACTAATCACAGATCAAAGTAGTAATGTACCATAAATAAAATGAAAATGTTAAAATAATACAATAAAAAGCCATGCATTTAATAAAATGGATAACAAGTCATATTAAGACAAGTCATATTAAAACATATTAAAACTCACTCTGTAAGTATTACCAATATTAAACTGAGAACCCTTGCAATTCAGCAAAAAATGGCAACCCTTTTACATATTCCTATAGACAGATTTACTAGCAAGAAGAAAATATTTCCAGATCAGCCAGGTGCTATGCAGCAAAAATATTTGATCCTGTCTGAGTCATCCCAAGCCAACAAATATATAAGTAATTTGGTATGAAATTGATTACAAAATCTCCCTTCTAGAATCATGAATGGAAAAACATTAAGTCTAGTCAATAACAATTTGTCTATGTGAGATGGAAAAGTCATTGGTGAAATAATTAAGTAAAGTAAAAAATTGTCATTCCAAATCTATGTCAGCCCAAAAACGTGTTGTCTTGTTTCTGAAGTGGCTTTCTCGAGCCCCAGTATCATAAAGAATTTGGATAAAAACTTTCTTGGCCCTTTTTTCCAAGAAGCAAAGTTAACATCTACATGAAACCACTGGACTAGATCATCTGTCAGTACAGAATTAGGGTTCATTAGTATGTGGATAATTTTAATATATCAACTTCACGACAAATGGGAAATGCAGATGAGGCTCTTAGATTCTAAAAGCAGACTTAGAACTAATGTTATCAAGATAAGAGTAATTGTGTCTGATGTGTTGTTCCATTTGTGATTGTGATTGTGATCATCCTTCTCCCCTCCCATCCATGTTGAACTGGTTTTGAAATTATTTTTACTTATTAGCAGATCACTGCTTTGGCCAGAAAGGCCCTCACATGGTTTTATCTTTTGTGCCAGTTATGATCATTACTTGATTTGGAAACTCTTCTCATAGTCATTCATACTTCAGTAACTTCTTGACTGGACTACTACAATATGTTTCACATGGAGCTGGCCAGGAGGACCATTTAGAATATATTGCTGATCCACAGTGCAGCAGTTTGAGTAGTTATGGTTATAATTAGATTGCCATGTAAATCAGTACTCTGAAAGTACCTCGTTAATAGTTGACTTTCTGTGCAATTATAGGTGTTGATTGCCAATTTAAAGGTCCATATGGATCAGAACCTGGATATCAGTAAGATTGCTTGTATGGAAGAAGTTGACTCCAAGTATATGAAGTAGCTTTTAGTGTGGAATAGTGGAAGGCCAATTTTTTTCTTTGCCTTCATTGCCTGGGACCAGGCATTCTTAACCTTCTTGTGAGAACTTTTTGAGATATTTGAGAAAAAAGTATTTATTAAACATACTTAATAAAATTAAACAAAACAGACAGATATAGATTTGTACTATAAATAAAACCAATTATACTCAAGTATAATTATCAATATATTAAAAATAATAATATAATATATGTGTATTTCTTTATTAATCCATTAAATCAATAAATGACAAGCTAAATTTCAATTAGAAAAACAATTTGTAATAGTTTTTTTCAATCCAAGTTCACAGACCTCCTGAAATCTATTCATAGACCTATACTAAGAATCCATGCTTTCACCCCCCTACCTAAGATAACTGCATTTCTGGTTTAAAAAAATAGAAGATGAAAATGAGTTTATTTGGAGAATGTGTGGAGAAATCTGTTGCTATACAAAACTGGAATACTGGAATTAAAATAGAAGTTAAAGGGAAGAAAACTAAATACGCATCCATGTCTAACACATTTTAAAATAAGTATTGAAACAGATTTACAAGATAAACTCATATAACTTATAGCAACATACTTAATTGAAAAAAAGAGTAATGTATAGTTGTTTTTGCCAGTTTAACCATAGGTTGATTTGGTTACCGGTAGCTTAGACCTGTTGAAGACAGTATAAACTGTTTCATGTAATTGAACAGAAGACTGTTCTTCCTAATACTGAAACAAAATCCTTTATCAAACATTAACAAATCAGTTCTAAAGCCAACTTAGACTTCAGACAGCATCTTATCAAGAATAACATGAATGGGATCAGAGTTAGCAGATTGAAATGGAATGAGATCTTGAAGTAAATATCAAAATTCAAAGAAAGTGTCAATGCAGTATTCATCCACTGTAAAAAAAAAAGTCCAATAGCATAATAGGAATAATAAGAAAAAGTATTGCAAT
Source organism: Crotalus tigris (assembly GCF_016545835.1). Taxonomy (NCBI): domain Eukaryota; kingdom Metazoa; phylum Chordata; class Lepidosauria; order Squamata; family Viperidae; genus Crotalus; species Crotalus tigris. The sequence continues at coordinate 739,009 of NW_024096634.1, read as the reverse complement.
TAAGGAGACCAATGTTTTAATGCCCTTATATAAATGATGTGATTGCATCTGGAATATGTGTGCAGGTTTGCTAGCCATACTCAAAAAGGAGATAGTGGAACTCAAGAAAGTTCAGAGGAGGGCAGCTAAGATCAAGGGGATGGAGTAGAATCACTATGAGGAAAGGTTGCAGCAGTTCTAATCTGAAAAGGAAGCCAACAAGATGGGATATGATTGAGATATAAAAAATTATGCATGCCATGAATAAAATGTATTGTTGTTGTTAATTGTGAAGTCGTGTCCGACCCATCGCGACCCCATGGACAACGTTCCTCCAGGTCTTCCTGTCCTCTACCATCTTCTGGAGTCCATTTAAGTTCACACCTACTGCTTCAGTGACTCATCCAGCCATCTCATTCTCTGTCGTCCCCTTCTTCTATTGCCCTCAATCTTTCCCAGCATTAGGCCCTTCTCCAGTGAGTCCTTCCTTCTCATTAGGTGGCCAAAGTATTTGAGTTTCAACTTCAGGATCTGGCCTTCTAAAGAGCAGTCGGGGTTGATCTCTTCTAGGACTGACCGGTTTGAACGCCTTGCAGTCCAAGGGACTCGCAGGAGTCTTCTCCAGCACCATAGTTCACAGGCCTCAATTCTTTTGCGCTCAGCCTTTCTTATGGTCCAACTTTCACAGCCATACATTGCAACTGGGAAAACCATGGCCTGGACTATACACACTTTTGTTGGCAGGGTAATGTCTCTGCTTTTTAGTATGCTGTCTAGATTTGCCATAGCTTTCCTCCCCAATAAGATGTATAAGAAGCAGCTATTTCCCTTTCTCAAAATAAACTGGAGGTTATCCAATTAAAGTAAATCAGGAAACATATTTTTTTTCACAACACATAATTCAGTTTGGAATTCACTACTATAAGATGTGGTCTAGCTACTAGATTGTCTGGCTTTGCAAAACATTTGGACCAATAAATACATTGATCATGAAGTTCAATGGCGGATAGTCTTTATGATGGTATGACTACCTTTGAAGGCCATCTGCTGGGAGAGAAATCTGCTTCTTTGTACAGATGGTTAGCTATTCTGAGAACTAGTCCATGCTGGACTAGATGGGACAGGGGTATGATCCATTATAACACTAATTATGTTGTTGTATTCATAGTCATTCAATACATTTCACATATAGACATCCAGTCCAGTTTCTTTCCTTTGGCATATGAATCTTACTCAGCCTGAGTAACAAGGGAAGACAACACTGGGAGCCACAATTCAGAATACATAAAATCACCAACTGTGGTTTTTCTTTTCTTAAAATAGGGCTTTTGTCTAAGATCAAATGATGTGTTCATTCAAAGAGTAGCATAAGAATGGTTCCCAGAGAATCTGGTCAATATGAATCTGGTGAATCTGACCCTGGATGAATTTATTTATGAATTAATTTATTCAGTTAATTACATATTTAAAAAGTGGAAGAATATAAGAATACATTTCTTGGATCAAGTTCAGCATTTTGTTTTTCACAGGCCAATGGTGAAGACAAATCCCTCTCCCACTGTTGTTCTCTACAACTCATATCTGGGAAGTCTCCAGCCCAGAGATAACATCAAATTTATAGGCTTGATCATAAATGTATTCAATCCTATTTCTCTATTTAATTTAAAAACCACTCAAATTGTATGATTCCTGGCAGTTTCTAACTGAAAAGTATATATCTATCTAAATTAGGTGGTCATCACTACATTTCTTGATAAAATACCTGAAGTATTCACTATGTTTTTTCCCCTGTTCTAAATATCCTTCCAAACATCTATGCTGGATGATGTCTTGTCCTACCATTTTGAAAAGCAGAGAAATAGAATTCTACTTTTCTACTTTTTTGGGGGGGGGTAATTTGCATGATTTCATTCAACAACACAATGTTCCCTTTAGAAGCCCTTTTTTGAAACTAAAGAATCCCAAACAACTCAGCCTTTTCTTGTAAAGCAGATATTGGATTCTCTCATAATCTTGGCTCCACTATTATATCTTTTTCTAGATATACCCATTTTTCCAGATACAAACACATGTCATATTCATATGAAGGCATTAAAAATATGTCATTAATAAATAATTCCTCTCATAATAAATGCATTGAACACTATCCAATATTTCTCTTTTTGCCTGTTTTGTATTATCCTAGCACAAGTGGTTACCTACAGTTGAAGTAAAGCGTATACACACAGAGAGAGAGAGAGAGAGAGAGAAAGAGAGAGAGAAAGAGAGAGAGAGAGAGAGAGAAAGAGAAAGAGAAAGGGGGGGGGAATCTATGAGTATATTTTTCTCTGTGTGTATGTATACATTTGTTTATGGATTTCCTCTCTGTTTTTTTTTTCAGCTGAAATTAGTCATTATACTGGATTTATTGAATATGCCCACCATAAAATAAATGATGAACCAGCATTATGCAGCCATTATATTTTGATGGATGAGCCATTAGGTAGACTGCCAAGTAAACTACTTAGCAACATGTGTATACCTCTCAGTTTTTTCCTTCTTGATTAAAGCTAGACAGATATTTGGAAAAGAATGGTTGGCCCAAATGATCCATTTCCTTAATCTCTAGAAGTTTTCAGTCAACATTTTAGCAATTAGAATTGTTAATAATATATTAAATTTCTCTGTACTTTCATATAAAATTCAAATCATCCATATCTAATAATATTATAACATTATAACAAGTTTATTTTCCATATAAATATTTAATAAACATTGCCATGTCACATCAGAAGTTTGCACTTATTGCCACTTGTATTATTTAGTCATTGATCAAAGCTGTAAATACTTAATATAATGTTAGAATATTAACCTATATATATAAGCATAATAAATGCTTCGTTTTCAGAAAGTTATTTATATTTACAGACGTTGTATATTTTTTTGTTTTGTTCTTCTAATATGCTTCCTTACAGTGACTTTGAAGTAACTCTATGTTTTCTATCTCTTTAACAGACACAATCCTGACTGCAAAGATGTATCTGACTTCTCTTCCTTTCTTCCTTCTCTTGATCAGCGGCATCTTCTGTCAATATGATTATGACGAACAAGATTTTAACATGTTTTATTCAATGTTAGAGCTATCATCTGCAGTCTGTGCACCAGAATGTAATTGCCCTATAACCTATCCCTCAGCCATGTATTGTGATGATCTTAAACTGAAGAGTTTCCCCATTATTCCTAAAGGAATCAAATACCTGTATCTTCGCAATAATCTGCTTGAAGGCATAGAGGATAATGCTTTTGAGAACGTGACAGATCTGGAGTGGCTAATTCTAGACAATAACCAACTGAAAAATTCCAATATTAAAGGCAAAGTCTTTGCCAAATTAAAGAATTTAAAAAAGCTGCACATAAATCACAACAACTTAACTGAAGTTGTTGGGCCACTTCCCAGTACTCTGGATGACCTGCAACTCACTCATAATAAGATTTCAAAAATCACCCCCAATACACTCGAGGGACTAGTGAATCTGACTGTCATTCATCTACAGCACAATGAACTGACTGAAGGTACACTCTCTGGAGTTTTTAAAGGCTTAAAATCACTCTTGTATCTGGACTTGAGCAATAATAAACTGACTAAACTGCCTACAGGACTGCCTAATAATTTATTGATGCTGTATTTTGATAATAATCAGATTACCAGCGTTCCTGATCAGTATTTCCAGGGTTTAAAAGCACTGCAGTATTTGCGTCTTTCTCACAATAAGTTGACAGATTCTGGAATACCAGGCAATGTTTTCAATATCTCTTCACTTGTGGAGCTGGACCTCTCCTATAATCAGCTAAAGAGCATTCCGACAGTCAATGAGCACCTTGAAAACTACTACCTCCAAGTCAACGAAATTAGCAGTGAGTAATATTGGGAGAGAAAGAGAGGGGGGAGGAAGAGGGAGGGAGGTGTTGGTGATAGTTACGTAAATGAGATAACAGTATATAAACCTCAATTTTCATATAACCATTTTATCCTAGTCTTTATATTCATTCCATCTCTTATTAAAAATAATAACTATCATGATAAAAACCTGCAATTATTTCAAAGAATAATTGGTAATCATACATGCTCTAGCTAGCAACAACAGAAGTCCATAGATCCTGCTTTCACTTCATAATGTGAAAGCCTTCTTTTCTGGAAGTAATAGTTTCAAGCCATTTCTGGATTTTGACCGATAATAAATTATGTTGATGAAGATAGTCATACATATGATGGCCCATCAAGACAGTTTGGTCAGGTTTGTTTTTTTAAAAAAATCATTATTTACTTTTATTGTCAAACAAATCTATATATTTTCCATAATCTGCTATATAATACATTTTATTCATCAAGCATCATTGCAACTTTCAATAACTCTATTGGTTTCCATGCCACTTATTACAGTGATTTCAATAAAAAAAATCAACTTCACTATACTTCTCGCAATAATAGTAATAATAAATAATAATAATAATTCAGTAATAACTATCCCCAAAGTATGATTACTGTGCATATTGATCTTACCAGGGTATGAGGATTCCTAGAATAATAATAAAATCTTTGAAAATACTTATAAACAAATTAGGGAAATAGTATAGATATTAACTCTACTACATTCTGTTACTCTCAACAAGAGATTAAATAAATACATTAAAATCTCAATATAACTTATTCAGTATTATTGTAACGGGAAAAATATATGAAGCAGAAACTGGAAGTCACATATTTAATGGTTGCTATTTCCACAATCAAACAAGTGCGGCATAAAAAAATGTGGAAAAAAAACAGTTGAAGAACCAATGAAAAGGATATCAAAACTCCTCCTGCATACTTATCTGAGAATAAGTCACAACAACATTCCAAAAACCAAAAACAGGCAAGACAACAGATACTGCTGCACATTTTTACTATTTTATCTGTAATACTAAAACAAATACATGCATTCTAGAAAATTTTTTCTGAGTTGTTGCTGGCACATCTTATAACAAATATTTGTGGCCATAATATTATAGCTTATTTGCAGCACAAGAACACAATCTGGAGGCATCCAAAAGGAAGGATGTAAATTTATTTATTTAGCATATGGCATACAATGTCAGGGAAATCTACAAATGGTAGACACAATGCAGTCCTGACAGCTTACATTGCTAGTTCATTGTGTTTGGTGTTGCGAATCTATCCTTGGTGCATTGTGGATAACGAATCAGCTTTACATCAATTAACTAGCAGCATTCTGGTTGCTGACTCTTCCGGGCTCCTCTGCTAGTCTTGTCTCGCCTTGTGTTGTGATGCCTCACGTCTGGCCAGGTCCAGTGCCCGCTTTTGTTCTCTTGCACATACAAAAGCAGTTAGGCTTTCCGCCACCAAAATTGTATTCATTTATCTACTCACAATATTGTATGCTTTCAGTATGCTGGATGGCAGGAATTAGGGATTGAGCAAAGGAAGCGTACTCCATCTCATGAAATCAGGCTCAAACCACCAAAATGCAGACCATTCATGGCCATTCCAGCATCATTAAGCCTTTATGCCACCGCATCCCCTATAAAGGATGTAATGACATACAGACCAAACATAGAGTAAATGTATCTTAGCTACAATATGCCACATTTCACTGTATTATACTACAATAAAGACAAATAAAGCTTGTAATTAATATCATCATGCTGTATTGATATTGTAGCATCTGTTCATCTCATTGCTTACAACTAAAAATTCCTAGGTATATTTTTGTGTATTAATTTTTCAAATCAAGACTTTAAGAATAATGTCTGATATCTGGGTGTAATATATGTATGTAACTTACAGAAAATAGAATTTAACTAGCTGTGGTACCAAAAATCTGCTAGAACTCCTGGCATTAGTTAAATCTGGAAACATTTAACTAGGCTGATTGTGAAAATTATATTCTAATATTATGTTGTTTATATTACAGAATTTTCAGTGAACAGCTTTTGTAAGGTTGTCGGGATACTAGCCTATTCCAGGGTATCACATCTGCGTCTGGATGGAAATAATATCACAAGAGCTGATCTTCCACAGGAAATGTACAACTGTCTCCGAGTGGCCACTGAGATTTCTTTGAAATGAATTGTACAATTCCCTTATGATGCTTTACACCATAGTAATACTTTGGTACTAAAATGTCACCTGGTATAAGATCTTTTGTTTTGTTAATAAACAGCATTATTGTGTGGCTATTTTTTTTTTAATGTGTATATTCTAGAATGCCTGTGATGCAGAATTTTTTTGTAAAGATAGAAAGTCCCATAGATTGCGGACAAAAAATGTTCTCATGTTTATTTCTTAGACTGTTTTATTAACACAGCTATATACAGCCTGAGTTTGAAAAGGGTTTTTTTAAAAGCACTGGTGTATACTCACAATAAACACATACCACTCTCCTTGTGGGTGTGAACTTCTACTCAGGTTTGCAGAAGTCAGGCATATTCTCATCAAGATAGTATATTTAGTACTTAGGGCTGGACCAGGTATGTACAGTAGTAGTTCACACTTTGAGATAAAACTTCCTGTTTTATACTTTTGATTACAATACATAATCAATACATATTGTTTTATTACATAAAACAATAATTCAATATAGCTATATAAATTCTTTATATATAAAGGAAAATAAAATTAAACATTCCAATCAGCATATCCATGTGAAGAACTGAGAAAACATTTTAAGGTTTTTATTTTATTAATGCATTTTATTTTGTTCAGTGACAATGTTTTATTGAGGTCGGTTTAAAACTTTAAAGGAATGGTTATTTTACAGTAAAAATTCTATTATTGTTATACTCTTATTTCTGCATGCTATATTAAATGACTTTAGAAAATAAAAACAGCAAATGAAAAATACTGAGTGTATATTATTGTGAAAATAGATTTTCATTTTTTAAAAAATGTAGATTGAAGCAAACTAAAGTTTTTTTTTTTTTTAAAAAAAAACACTTTGGTGAATGTAATGTTACATTCCCATTAAATAAATTGTTTCATGCATTCTAGTTTTTAAAGAGTCTTCCAAAAAAAACTTTTTAATGATTGTTATATCAGGCTTTGAATTCTGCTATGTACTGGAGAACGGGTCTATGACGACTCGCCAGGACCAACACGCCATGGGTCAACTCACTGTGGACAAGAGTTACACTAGTATCAAAGAAATGATGGAATAGAATCATTAAAGAAAGGATGCAAAAGGAGGGAGAAAATGAAATATAAATGGCAAAAATTAAAATATTTTTTAATTTATTTTAAATAATTAAATTCAATTTTTAAATGTCCTGCTGCAAGTTGGTCCTTGGTGAGTTAGCCATGACTATGGTGAGTTGTTTCATTCTGTTGGAGAATGGTTGTGGGTTAAAGAATTTACAAATTACCATCATGTTGTTGTTGTTAATTGCGAAGTCGTGTCCGACCCATCGCGACCCCATGGACAACGTTCCTCCAGGTCTTCCTGTCCTCTACCATCTTCTGGAGTCCATTTAAATTCACACCTACTGCTTCAGTGACTCCATCCAGCCATCTCATTCTCTGTCGTCCCCTTCTTCTATTGCCCTCAATCTTTCCCAGCATTGGGCTCTTCTCCAGTGAATCCTTCCTTCTCATTAGGTGGCCAAAGTACTTGAGTTTCAACTTCAGGATCTGGCCTTCTAAAGAGCAGTCGGGGTTGATCTCTTCTAGGACTGACCGGTTTGAACGCCTTGCAGTCCAAGGGACTCGCAGGAGTCTTCTCCAGCACCATAGTTCAAAGGCCTCAATTCTTTTGCGCTCAGCCTTTCGTATGGTCCAACTTTCACAGCCATACATTGCAACTGGGAAAACCATGGCCTGGACTATACGCACTTTTGTTGGCAGGGTGATGTCTCTGATTTTTAGAATGCTGTCTAGATTTGCCATAGCTTTCCTCCCCAGGAGCAAGCGTCTTTTAATTTCTTGGCTGCAGTCCCCATCTGAGGTGATCTTGGAGCCCAGAAAAATAAAATCTGTCACTACCTCCATTTCTTCCCCATCTATTTGCCAGGAATTGAGAGGGCTGGATGCCATGATTTTGGTTTTCTTAATGCTGAGTTTCAAGCCAACCTTTGCACTCTCCTTCTTCACCCGCATCAAGAGGCTCTTTAGTTCCTCTTCACTTTCTGCCATTAGAGTGGTATCATCTGCATATCTTAGGTTGTTGATATTTCTCCCGGCAATCTTAATTCCAACTTTTGTTTCATCTAGCCCTGCCTTTCTAATGATGTGCTCTGCATATAAGTTAAATAGGCAGGGCGACAGTATACAGCCTTGCCGGACTCCTTTTCCAATTTTGAACCAATCAGTGGTTCCGTGTTCGGTTCTCACTGTTGCTTCTTGACCCGCATATAAGTTTCTCAAGAGACAAATGAGATGGTCTGGTACTCCCATCTCTTTAAGAACTTGCCACAATTTGTTGTGATCCACACAATCAAAGGCTTTTGCATAGTCAATGAAGCAGAAGTAGATGTTTTTCTGGAACTCCCCAGCTTTCTCCATGATCCAGCGTATGTTGGCAATTTGATCTCTAGTTCCTCTGCCTCTTCGAAATCCTGCCTGTACTTCTGGTAGTTCTCGATCCACATACTGCTGGAGTCTAGCTTGTAGGATTTTAAGCATAACTTTACTAGCATGTGAAATGAGTGCAATGGTGCGATAGTTTGAACATTCTTTGGCCTTGCCTTTCTTTGGAATTGGAATGTAAACTGACCTTTTCCAATCCTGTGGCCACTGTTGAGTTTTCCAAATTTGCTGGCAAATTGAGTGTAGCACTTTTACTGCATCGTCCTTTAAGATTTTGAATAGCTCAGCTGGAATACTGTCACCTCCACTAGCTTTGTTGTTGTTCAGATTTTCTAAGGCCCATTTCACTTCACATTCTAGGATGTCTGGTTCGAGGTCAATGACCATCTCATTGTGGTTATCTGGGATGTTAAGCTCATTCTTGTATAGTTCTTCTGTGTAGTTTTGCCATCTCTTCTTAATCTCTTCTGCCTCTGTTAGGTCTCTGCCATTTTGGTCCTTTATCATGCCCATCTTTGCATGAAACGTTCCCTCATATCTCCAATTTTCTTGAAGAGATCTCTGGTCCTCCCTATTCTGTTGTTTTCTTCTATTTCTTTGCACTGTTCATTTAAGAAGGCATTCTTATCTCTTCTAGCCACTCTCTGGAATTCTGCATTCAATTGGGTGTATCTTTCTCTTTCTCCTTTGCCTTTCGCTTCCCTTCTTTCCTCAGCTATTTGCAAAGCTTCCTGAGACAGCCATTTTGCTTTCTTGCATTTCTTTTTCTTTGGGATGGTTTTAGTTGCTACCTCTTGTACAATGTTGCAAACTTCCATCCATAGTTCTTCAGGCACTCTGTCTATCAGATCTAATTCCTTAAATCTATTTGTCAACTCTACTGTATATTCATCAGGAATATGATTTAGTTCATACCTGAGTGGCCTAGTGCTTTTCCCTACTTTTTTCAATTTAAGTCTAAATTTTGCAACGAGAAGCTCATGATCTGAGCCACAGTCAGCTCCTGGTCTTGTTTTTACTGACTGTATAGAGCTTCTCCATCTTTGGCTGCAGAGCACATAGTCAATATGATTTCTATGTTGACCGTCTGGTGATGTCCATGTGTAGAGCCATCTCTTGGGTTGTTGGAAAAGAGTGGTAAAAGAATTACCATCATAAGAATCCCTAAAATCAATGAGATGCAGATTACAGATAACAGGGAAAACATTTATGGCATAACGTGCATTGCTGAAGTGTATAACTGATCTGAACAACAGTACTGAAAAAAGTGACTTATGATTGTTTTATGACTTATGACCATTTATCACACTTATGACCACGTGTTCATGTGATCAAAATTCAGACGCTTGGCATCTGACTCCTATTTATGATGGTTGCAGTGTCCTTGAGTCATGCAATCACTTTTTGCAACCTTCTGGCAAGCAAAGTCAATGGGGTAGCCAGGTTACAAACTTAAGAACTGCACAGGAATTGAAAAAATTGGCTGGATTTGACATCTCCAGTTAAGGTTGAAAAATATTCATAAATAATGATGAGATGGACACAGGGTGTAGGCATTCTTTTATGAAAACTTTAATCTCAGCCTTGCTATGAGGTTTTTCACATATGTCACACAATTCTGAAAAGCCTACTTTCCTGACGTGTGCACATTGCTCATAATCTACAACCGAAGAAACTCATGAGCCAGCAGTTCTCTGTCCAGGAGATGCTTATAGTTGCTTCTTTTTGCCCTAACCTCTGAATGTAAGCCCTACTTGTGAATGCAAGAAATAGGTGGAAGATGAAAAAATCTGGGGGTTTCTATCACATCCCTTGAAGCACAAGCAGTAAAGCACAGCCATGGGAATTTGTTTCTTAAAACAGACTCAATAAAGCTTTGCAAAATGAGAGGCTATGAATTTAGATTTTTTTTAAAGTTTGTAAATTCATGATTATGGTGATATCTTGTTCCTGTATTTGGAAATATGGAAAATCTAAACTGTAGCAAGCAATGCATTTGTTTTCATAGGTGTCAGTTTCCAGAATTAGATGTTCCAGTTGAAAGAAGTTGCTGAAGTTCTTATGCCAAGTTCTTAAGTTGAACTTGGCAACTTCAAAATGTGTGGACTTCATCTCACAGAATTCCCTAGCCAGCATGTTGAAATCTACACCTCTTAAAATTGCTAAGGTTGAAACCTATTGATACACTAAATATTGCAGTCTGGAGTCTGTCCCAAATCCTTTTTTATTAGCTTGCATTTTATTCTGACTTTACATTTGTATCTAAATGTATAAATGTGTCTCCAAAAGGATCAGGCTCTGTTATTAACTCCCAAATTCCATTTGGTGTGAATTTTTCTGGGTTATGTTTTATAGACAGAATCTTTATCTAAAAGCTCTTTGTATAAGTTCATATGTTTATAGCAAATAAGCAAACTGAAATCATTCCAAAAGAATCAGAGGACAGGGGGAAAATATATATGCCCAGACTACTTTTGGAAGAAACTAAATTTATCTGGATATTGTTATAATTTTATTCGACTTCAACAGGAGCCAAGCCACATCATCACCAAATATTGCCTTTTGATTTTAAACTTCTAAGAAAGCTGATATTCCACTACCCAAAATATCAGACAGCCAAGATGTTGTTTTTTCTTCTAAAGGTGGTTTTTAATTCATTTTTTGAAACAAAGATAACCCATCCCTTTTCCACATTCTTATTCATCAACAGAATAATAAATATAGAAATTAAAAGTTCAGCTAAATTAGATTTCTTGGATTCTACTCAGACTTCCAAATATCTTGGATTGGCTATGTTTTCTGATACTGTTTAAAACATATCTTATTCAGTTTACTTTTCCGTTGTTGGTGTGTCAAATGCATGTATTAATTTGCACACAATTTTACACTCATATTAAAGTATCAGTCCAATTGGTGTTCATTCAAAACTCAGTGATATACTGAAGTGGATCATTTGGATCACTGGCAAACAGACTTCAAGACTGGGTATAACATGGAAGTTTGGCAATCAAAGCTTCAGTGTCCATGCTTCATTTGTCTGATACTGCTAAATGCCAGGTTAGCCTGTAATACTCTCAATTATGATATGATCCTGAATTGTGAGGTACCATATAGCTAAGTTATCTTTCTATTTCTATTTAACTTCTACATTAAACCATTTGGTGAGGTCATCTGTCACCATGGAGGTAAGTATTATCAGTATGCTGATTTTACCTCAATTATATCTCTGTCCTATTTACCTAAACTGACTGATGGTGGGGTTTAGAGCTCCTCACAACTAGTGATTTTTTTATTGGTTCATAATCTGGGGTGTCTCCTGGAGTCTTTTCTTCCCGCTTATGCAGCAGATGGCAGCCAGAGCCTAGACAGCCTTTGCACAATTGCATTTTGTGCACCAGTTATAGCTGTTTCTCAGTTGGAAGATATTGCTCATGATCACTCATGGCAGCTTAGTTACCTCCTGATTGAACTATTGAAGTATTCTCTACTTGTATTGGGGATTCCCTTGAAAAGCATTCAGAAACTTTAGTTGGTCTGGGACTCAGCAGCACATTCATTATTTGGCAAATATCCATTGCTATGTGAGTTGCAGGGGCTACCAATAGATATCTAAGTTCAATTCAAAGTGTTGATTATCATCTCAAAAGGCCTACAAGGAATGGTGACAGGTTATTTGCAGAAACACCTCTTCCCAATTGTTTCTATATGTCCCACTAGATTAGGTATCATGGGCAAGCTCTGGCTCCTACTGGTAAAGCAGTGTCATTTTGTGGGGTTCAAGAAGTGTGCCTTGTCTACCATGATGCCTGTATTGTGAAACAGCTTCCCCCCTAAGATTTGGAATTGTGGATTATCTTTGAAAGATCTGGATCAGAGGAAGGCAGCCCTCTGAATTTCCATTAATCTCCAGTTTTTGATACCATTAACCATGATATATTTTTTGGACCACTTCCCTGGATTGCTATGGGGAGTACTCAATGATAATGGCTTTCCTCCTTCTTGAAATACTGTTTCTAGTTGGGGAGGTGTGACCTACCTGGAGATGTTTTAAGTGCCTCAGGATTCTGTACAATGTTTATATAAAACTACTATGGGATGTTATTCATTAGAATAGGGTTCACTATTATCAGATGATGCCACAGTAGTGCTGACCCAGTGTCTGAAGGAAAGAATAGAATCAGATTGTATCTTCCAAGAATGGTTGGCTTTTTTTTATGGGTCAAATGATTCCAAGAAGTACTATATATGATTCTATGTGGAGTTGTACTCCCCCATTTAAATGTAATTCACAGTTTGAGAGTGTTCCTTAACTAGTAGTTCCTTCTCAACCAGCTGTTGGCAGCTGTGTCAGGACGGGTTTTGTCTCATGCATCAATTGCATCCACTTCAGGACTGAGACACTCTCCTTACCGTCACTCATATCTTAGTTACATCCTGCTTGGATTACTTAAAAATATTTAAAACTATGGCTGGTATAAAATTGATGAACTGGGCAGGGACAGCTATCCTAATTCATTCAGGTGATCCACTACTTTGGAGGCTGCATTGTTATCAGTTGGGTTTTGGATACTGTTCAAGGTGTGTTTATTTGAGGGACTGCCTTGTCCTATCTGCCTGGCTGATTAGATCCAATCAGGTCAGCTCTCTCTCTGTCTAGGTTTTTCTATACAAGATCATCATGTGATGGTAGCTAAATAATTTTGCCAACTGCAGAATATAACTTCTGAATAAAATAAGTAAAAAAAGGCTTTTGAAGGCCTACTAGACATGATGGTAGTTGGGGTTGATCGTACGAGTCTCATTGGACTCAATTGATTTGAGGCCCTTGGAATCCAAGTAACTGGGCTTCACAGCTTGCAAACATTAGGCCTTGCAGAAGGTAGAGTGCCCTCCTTGTGTGCAGGCATATTGTGCTTTACAATAACCTCCAATCCCTTGAATGCAAGTATGTGTGCTGTTACAGAGTAAGGTATTATTGTTTCATCCAGGGGGGAGGGGTGTTATGTTCTGACCTGCTGAAGCATTCAGCAGGGTCAGAAATGTTGCAAAGGGTTCCGGGCAGACCCAAAGCTGCCCGGGACCAGACTGGCTGTCTCCAGCCTTGCGTGGATGCGCAAGGCGGGACACAACCTCTGCAATCATTGGTTGACATTGTCCGGATCTGGGACATTATAAAAGGCCTGCGTGCCATTTTGGTTATTGTTGGTAGTAAGAAGAGAGTAATAAAGGAAGCTTGTTTACACAATGTGTCTCCGCTTAATGCCTCAACCTTGCAAATATAAAAGTTGTATTTTCATGAGACGTTAATTAAAACGGTTTATTTCACTATATTATCTTTAAAACTGAATTAATAAAGCTTTATGTTCCCTGAAATTTACTACACAGTGTACTCATAAAACTTTGAATAAAGAATTTTGACGTACCTGAAAGGAAGACTACTTTTTCTTCAAAATAATTACTTTTAAAATAAAAAAATCATCATTGTATCATTATGAATACAAAAAGGACACAGACAAGAATTTTGGTGAGCATGTGTACATATTTGTGTTTGTGTGAGGGGTCTAACTCAACTCTTACACTTATTTTTCTAAGCCCACAAATCTCCCAAGCAAGCACAGAATGAACTGGTTCTTTTAAGGAACTACTTACAGGTTCAATGAGAGGCCACCTTTTACCTGTTTTGAGACTGAATCCTGTGGGTTTTCTATCTGATTCAGGATTGACCAGCTGGTTCTTTGATACTCTTACTACAGTAACTGTAATTAAATCCATAATGAAAGGTACCTATCTTCTTTATCTTACTCTACCTCAATTGTGCAATTCCACATTAACTTCTTTTTTCCTTTCTTAGCTGTATGCATTTGTATATTTCAAAAATTGTTAATATTTTGAACTCCAATTTGATTCCAGCTGGCATCACTTTCAATCATACATTTTCTTTATATACTTGCTATATAAATTAGATATGTCAGGTCAATACGCATCCTCTTCATTCCCTTCTTTATTTTAAACTTCATTTTAAAAATCTCTCAGGAGAATAATCAGGTGTTTTGCTAGTCTTATTATTTTCCACATTATCTCATGTGCTATATGTACAAGAACTTGCAATAGTCAATAAAACAAAAGTAAATTTCCTTCTTATATTCTATTACTTTTCATTGTCTATTTAACGTTATCCATTTTTTGCTGGTCTAGCTTTTCTGAAACCATTCGGTTCATATCTATCTGCATCATAATGCAAAGGCTTTTAGAAGTCTGCAAAATGCTCATGTGATGTTTTTGTACCACTATAATTGATATCATGTTTTCACAGTGTCAGTCTCATGAGGTAAGGAGATAGCAGGAGGAATTAAATTCAATGTCTCTATTGAGAGGCACTGGATGTTGATTATAGGATCATGCAAGTACTGGTTAACAAGAATCCAGTAGCTAATAAGGCATTTTCAAAAGTTAATTAACCTAGACCTCCATAATGTTGAAGCAGACTCCATATACCTCTGTTCCTTCTTCTCAACAACTACTGATGAAACATGTAGGCCTCTTCAGCAGTGGCAAACATTAAATGTTTACTTCAATTTTAGATCAGGTGTTCTGTAATGAAAACCTAGAAAAATGCTGCAAGTCTGTGTTGATTGTACTAGATGAGATGAATCCACATCTTACTCAATGAGACTAGTTAGCTTTTATAAGTGTCTTTTACCCTACATGATCAGCTGAATCAGCCAATGAAAAAGACAGATTTTCTGAGATATTGATCTGGTTATGCTAATAGTAATGATTTTTGGTCCTATTTCTTCTTCCTCCCATGTGTCATGGACATATCCTTAGTTGGAAAGCAGATGTAAAGAAATTCTTAACATGATTTAAGCATAAAGAATATAAATGGAGAGTGATTGTAAAAGCAAAATTTAGAATATGTGACAAACTTTTAATCCTAGAAAATGTCCTTATTTTGGAAACAATATTTTTTTCTTATTGTATCAAACTCTTTCAATAGTAGCAAATATATTTCATCAAGACTTCTGAACTGTCTTCTCTAGTCTTCCTAATCAAGAATAATATCTTTAAAAGCATTCCTGCATCTGTTTTTGATCAAAATCAAATAAAAGATTTCCACAGGAACAGATGGCACTAGTTTAAATTCTTTGTTCTCTAATTAGAGTAGCTTGAAAATGAATGCAAATATCTGAATGTATCTGCATTAATATTACTGATTTCTACTACAATCAGTCCATTATTTTAAAACTTGAGCTTAGTATTTACCGGGAATGACTCCAAAGGCATCTTGATGGGAAATACAGAATTTCCTGTATTCTGTTGTGTAAGTGCTAAGGTAAGTAACTATTTTAGGGGTTAAATTTGCACAAGCACGCGCGCGCGCACACACACACACACACACACACACACACACATATATATATATATATTAGGTTGTATTCATAAAACACTGCCTGTTGCCTGATCATCTCACATAGTCTAGCAACAGTTACCATAGAAAGAAGAGAATCGAAGCTGAGGTAAGTTAGAATCTGAAACAGTGTTAAATTTAAAAAAATTGTCAGGTATTTGGGGTGATGTGCCTGTATATTTTAGACTTCAATGCTACAAATTTCTGAGAAATGAAAATACATCTAGTACTGAAAGGAAAAATGTTATTTATTTTTAATGATTTTTCAGGTACCTCCTGTACCAAACCTATGGAGGAAAATGTTGGGAATAAGCATGTGTATTTATGTAGAAGAAGGAGATGTCAAATTAATGTATTAATAAATTACAGTATTCCCTCAAAATTATTTAGTTTCCCTCTGTGTCTCTCCCTGAGTTTATATGATACCTAGAAATTTTGAATTATCCATCAATTTCAAATCCTAACAGAATATTGTGATGTTGGTTTTCATGTTGTAGAGAAATAGTATACAAACACAAGCACCACCACCTCCCACCATTCAGAAAGCAGAATATTGTTTTCCTGTTTCTTTAATACTCCCTTTAATTTTCAACATTAATATTGTTTGTTATTAATTAATTATTTAGAGCACTTCAGTATGTGTTTTTCCAGCTGGTCTCTCCTTTTTTAAATATTAATTTTTATCAATCAAGATTCTTATAATTTGAGATGTACTATTAGAGAATTGTAAAAGTGTTATCATATAATAGAAATTTGGCTTCTTCATTTTTTGATATACAGCAATGGAAAATATTACCTTCAATGTGAATTTTGTAAGAATGGATCATGGCAAAGAATTCTAATTATATGTCAAGCAACAGAAGTGAAGATCTAGACAGAATCTGTTTTCAAAGTAATTACATTTTTTTTAGAAACCAATAATTTGTAGCAAAGGGAATAACTAAAACAAAGTAGTAGATTTTTCAAACAAAATTCTCCACACTTAGAGGACACTTGCCCAAAGAGCAGCTCTAATATTCTTGGATGTTCTCTTTCTGTGTATAATAAGATCTTGACCTAGAAAATCTGATCAAGATGCTTTCCCATCACAGAATACAAACATTCTCTAAAGAATCACTGGACTAAGGCTGGAAATTTGTCAATAAAAGCAATGGTGTCAATCACTGACTGTTTGTTTGATTTTTTTGTAGATAAATATGTTGCCAGGTTAAGGGTAAGACCAGGTAAACCTATCTGGTACCAGTTAGAGAGTCTTTTAAAGTTTCTTTTGAACAAATATTGAATGTGAATGCAGCTTAGTTGAGTAGCAAGACTCTAGACTGATGCACAAATTAGCTGCAGAGTGCTGTACTAAGCAACACTTTTTTAAAAATAAATGTTGGGGTAGGGAAAAAGACAGAAATGATATAACACTATATTTTAGTCTTATGAGAATAAATATAAATTTTCAAATTTTATTATAAAATTAATATTATTTGTTGCTGTAAACAAAAGATGCACATGTATTCTGTAACTTCATTTTGCCCTCTTTTTAAGGTAAACTATGAATATAATATTTTGTTCCAGCCTTTTGGTAACCTTCATAGCTAATATTGTGTGGACAATGGATGATGAATCTGATCCGTACAACTGGTTGTTTTATAGTTTTGAGTGTCCACAGGAATGTTTCTGTCCTCCAAACATCCCAAATGCTTTATACTGTGATAGCAAGGCAATTAAAGAAATACCTGCCATCCCACCAAGAATCTGGTATCTCTATCTCCAAAACAATCTTATTGAAAAAATTACAGAGAAGTCTTTTACGAATGTCACCCAACTAAAATGGATAAATCTGAACAATAACAAAATCACTACCGATGGAATTGAAAAGGATGTGTTTAACAATTTAAAAAGTTTACTCTACTTGTATCTGGAAGACAACTATTTAGAAGAAGTGCCTGGTCCCCTGCCAAGAAGCCTTGAACAATTGCGTTTAGCAAGAAACAAAATCAGTACAATACCTCAAGGTGTCTTCAACAATTTGGAAAACCTAACTATGTTAGACTTACGTCAAAACAAACTGTTGGACAATGCTCTTTCCAGCAACACCTTCCAAGGACTAAGCAGTCTCATGCAACTCAACATTGCTCAAAATTCCCTTACAAAAATGCCACCAATCCTTCCTGCTAATGTGATCCAGCTATTTTTGGACAGTAATTCTATTAAAGAAATACCAGAAAATTATTTTGAAACAATGCTCACATTAGTTTCCCTACGGCTGAACAACAATAAATTAACTGATGGAGGTTTACCAAGCAAAGTCTTTAATATTTCATCCCTTCTTGATCTTCAGCTATCATACAATGAACTCACCATAATCCCAGCTATTGGTATCCATCTTGAGCATCTTCATCTTGATAACAACAGAATCAATAGTAAGTGTATATGGCCCAAGTCTTTGTAGTAACTCTGTTTTCCTACTATTTACAGATATTTGTCATCTTGTAATTAGATGACCTCTTTTCTGAATAATATGCTTTGGATTATGTTTCATACAATAGAATAAAAAAACAACATTTTGAAATTGTTCACATGCATAATTATTATTATTTATATATTTATTCATTAGTTTTCAAGGCAGCTCAACTCCAAAAACATTCTGGGTAGCTCATATTCTTTCTAAAGAATATATAATATAAAAAATATCAGTGCTTATATAAAGCATACAAATAACAAACAAAAATTGTCAAAAGTTCCATGAACACCCTAATACCAGGCATCAGAAAAAGTAAGTCTTCAGAGCCATTCAGAATATTTGACGGGTGGATATATATGTATCTCAAGCGGGATGCTATTCCAGACACTAGAATCATGTCAGAGAAGACATGCATTCTTGGTTATGCAAAATAACAATGTTTAACTGGCGGCACCCAAAGCACACCCACTTTGTGCAATTATACTAAATGAATAGAAATTATTAGAAATATACACTCCCTCAAATAATTAAACCCTATGCCATGAAGTTCTTTATAAATGACAACTAGTAACTTGAATTTCACTGAGAAGCCATTTGATAACCAATGCAGGTCTCTAAGCCATGAGTATAACAAGAATTTCCCACTATTGCCTATGCCACTGCCTATTGAACCAGCTGCAATTCTGCATGGTTTTCAAGGGATAATCCTGTATACATGGTTTAGTCACATCAGGAATTGAATAGGGCATAACTGGAAAAGCCTCGAAACTGAAGAAAGTTTACATAACTGTTGTACAAGGCAGACCTATAAAAAGGCCCTTCTGGACTTCTTTGAGCAAGAATTCGAAGCAGGGGAACTCCCAAAGTAAAACTCATCCAAGAACAATAGTCTTGTACTGTTTTATAGTGATAGCCATGAAGTGCCAGATTTAGGGAACCCCAAACAGCCACAGCCACTCAGTCTTGACAGGATTGATCTTGAGTGTGTTCCTCTTAGTTTCCTCCTGAACAGCTTTCAAACATTGGATAAGTACACTGACAGCTTCCCTTGTGCAGCCATGTAGATTATATTAATTGGTATATACAATTAATACAATATAATGATACTAGATTCTGAACTTATGGATAACATAACCAAGCAATTTCATGCAACTGTTAAGAACATTGAACCCTAAGGTACCCCATTAATGAGGGATTATGGGCACAATCTCTTCCCTATTCAATGCCAATTAAAACTGACTACTGAGAAGGAAGCAAATCACTGTAGCCCAAGGTTCCCCACTTCCAACTCCCAGGCTAGTCAGAAGGATAACATAGCCAATGATATCAAAATACACTGAGAGTACAATAATAATATGAGAATGAATACACTACTTCCATCCCAGCTCTGCAAAAGGTAACTGAACATATAATAATAGCCATAAAGGGAAGATTGGAAAATGGACAGTAATGGGTCCCAGTGGCAAAGTCCATGAGTGCCCCTTGAGAAAAAGGATTCCATCACCTCCTTTGAGGTCAAAGGGATCGTTTCTGCCCTCAAAGAGGCTGACACCATTGCATGGTCCCCTCCCAGGTCCCCTCCCAGGCCATCTTCTCAAGCCAAGAGAGGTCTGGATATAAAAACAGGTAGATGAAGTTACAGTTCAGAGGATCTTATTCTCCTCATTGTAATCAATTGTAATCAGAATCAAATTCAAACCAATTAATATCATAAAATTGCCCTGGGAACTCACTTGGATCTGCCCAGTCAGAATCCAATTCCAAGTGAAAGAATTAGAATGGATAACTCAAAAAAGATGCTTCTTTAATCAGAACTAGCCAAAAATCAGAAATACAAATTATGTAAGATTATTTGATGTATTTTATCTATAATTAAGATAATCATGATGAATGCTGCTCAGTATTCACAACAAAGTTTTCCCCTCCCCAATTAGGAAGAGACATCAGAATAATAGTAATAGTGGAAGAATTTAATAATAAAAATGCCAAATCCAAACTAAACATCTGGCTGTGAAACCAAACAAAATAATAATACCATCAAACATCTGCTGATCCCAGGTCCTTGGGAAGGACTTGATAGGTGGGTAAATAGGCTAAATGCAGTCTAAGCATCGGCTGCCTGTGCAACTAACCATAATAATATATTAAATTGATATGCCATTTGATTCCAGCAGCTCTGAGAATGAAGTTTCTCTCCTTTTTAATATGAATATGAAGTAATAAGATGAGCACCAAATAGCTGAATTGTATGACAACTCTAAACTTTAGTAGTGGATAAATAGAAGGGATGGGGGTTGGAGGCATAAGCCTAAATTAGTAAAACCAGCCACACATTTTATATTATGTCTTCTTATAATGTATAGATGAGCCTAATAGATATTCATAGCAGAGAACAGAAATTTCTAATAAATCAGAATACACAAAAAATTATTCTAAGCCACAAACTACAAAAAATTACAGGAAACTGAAACATATGAAGAATAAATCCATGGGAAAGTGAACCAACTGCATTTGCTTTCTGTTTAGAAACACAAAGAAATGCTCACTGAAATTCACATTATTGTATATACATTTTTGATGGCCTTCTTCTTAACATTTTGTGTTTTATTTTCTTTGCAAATACACTGTTATTCAACACAATGCTTTTTTATTTTTAAAACTCTCTTACTTCAAGAAAATTTCCCCTTCATAAAGTTGCTGAAGAAAACTCAATGAGTTTCTGATCTTTAAAATAAGACTGGCAAAAATAACGTTGAACGTTTTTCCTTTCCCTGTAAGGGTGCATTAACTTTTAAAAAAGACAGAAAGAAATTCAAGTGCACCTTCAAATTGTATAATTTTTTGTCTGAGATTTATCTGGTAAAATATTGCCAGGATTATATTTAAAGGTATCATTCAACAAAGGTTCAGGGATTTGAATGTAATGGTTAAAACTGTGGATGCGGAACTTTAGTAGTCCTTAAATATTTATTATATTTCTTGAAATTGTTTTAAGCTTTTTCCATTACAATAGCAATTTCAAAATACATTCACTAAAGTCAGCTGACCTAATTTCCACATTTCAATAATTACATAATTCTTTAACAAATTGGACTTTTGATTTATGAACACCAATGTAACTGTGAAACTAAAGACTATTTCACAATTTTATTTCACTTATTTAATAATTAAACTTTTATAAAAATGTCAGCATTAGAGTTCCTACCCCCAGCCCTACCCTTATGACCAAGAGTAGCTTTAAATATAACTTTATCTCAATTTATTCATCAAATAGTTTTGAGAAATAGACCAGGCTAATATCAAATGCTAAAGCAACTACCTTAAAAATTGAGCAGCACTTTAAACATAGCTCTTCTGTATCCAGGAAGAACGATTTTTAGTTCACTTCTATTTCACTTCTTTTAATCCATTTCTTCTTTAATTCACAATTAATTCACTTCTTCAAACAACCTTATTTTATATGCATTCCAATATTTTATATGCATTCCAATATTTGGAAAACTATACTATCAAATTCTGCATCAGTTTTATGGCAATTGTCATTTTTCAACAATTTCAGTGACAACGCGATACAAAGACTCCTCTTAATCCCTTTAATACCATCTTGAGATGTACATGCTTCACCATCTCTAATTTTACATTTTACAAACCTATGAATTTGGAGTTGCTCAAATGCATCTATTTACACTAGTAATAATTTCATTTCTCTAAAATTACAAAATTACCTTAATTATGATGTTGTAAAATAAAAGACACACAAGATTTATAAACAGATGATGGAAAACTTTACAGAAAGTGTTAAAATGTATTTGGATCTTTGTGCCCTTTGCAACCTGCTTTAAAAGGAAGAAATTAAATATTAAATGTGCTTGTGCATTAAACCCCCTTTAAATTGTCAGTGACTTCACTTTGATTGCAATGCTTAGAATTATTTATTAAATTTATATATATCCTGATTGCCAACAACTCCAGATAGATAGATAGATAGATGATAGATAGATAGATAGATAGATAGATAGATAGATAGATAGATAGAGAACTACAATTTATTGCAAATTCCATTAAAAAAATAAAGTCACCTAGTTGAGCTTGACTTCTTGGCAACCATTCATACTTTCTTCATATTTCAACTTCCACCTCTAGTCTTCATCTAAAGATTAGAAGCTATTTTCTGTAAATTTCCCATCCAAGTTATAACCAGATTTGACCTTATTTAGCTTTTGAGCCTAGATAAGGTGAGCCAGGTTCTGTTGCCTGCTGAGGCAAAGAAAACTCAAACATCTTCATAATTTCAGAAATGACATTCAAGGTATCCTTGCAACTTAACTCATGGTTGACCAACAAAACATATCTATTTTGTTGTCTTAACTTCCATAAGAGAAAGAAGAACACAATGCTGACTGGTGATCTTACTGTCTCTGAGCAATGCAAAAAATATATATTCTAAAGTATCAAATTTATTACAGTAACTTTTGTCATATTTATTTGATGTTTTTTAGATCTTAATGGAACTCAAATATGCCCAATTCCTATCCCAGGAGATTATGTTTATGAGAGAAATTTACCACAGCTCCGTTATCTCCGCTTGGATGGCAATGGAATCAAACCTCCAATTCCATTGGACCTCATGCTGTGCTTCCGACTCCTTCAGGCACTTGTTATTTAAAGACTACTTTGTGTCACAATGATTTAATAAACATCTTTGCTGGCATTTAACTTGTTACACTTTCCATATATTTTGTAACATATTTTCTATTTTTCCTGCAATATTGAAGTATTTTCAATTTCCCCCCTAGTAGCTCCTTTACTTTAAATATTAAGAGATGGATTCTAAGAGCTAGAAAAATTAGTTTAAAATAGCTTTTGTTGTTCTATATTTTATGCATCTTGGCCTGCATATTCAGGAATTGTGTTTTCACCTATGTTAAGCAAAAATAGTATCTGTAATTTGGACATGATATAATCTTGATATAATATTACTGTAAATGTTAGATTGCTGTGTTTAATTATGGAACAAACATCAGCAATCTTCTTCCTTTATTCACCATTTGAGTTGCTCCATTATTTTACAATTAAAAAGTAAGAACATACGTTAATCTATTGGGTAGAAAATGAAGATAGATATGTATTGGAACTATACATATCTGAAGAATGTCATTCTATCATTTTTTAATAAAATGGTCTTCATTTCTATATAACAGCAAAATCTGTTTGAAGATTTATTCATAGAGCATTGATAAGCTTTGTGTTTGTAAACCCTGTCTTGTTGAAAACTTATTTTGTCCATATTAGATTTGGATAACTTAATCTCCATAAAATACTATATGTATATCAGAAAGATACAGAAATATATGCACATTTAATCTCTAAATATAAATAAAAGGTAAGCATAAAATAGAATAATAATAACATAGAAGGGAAAATCATCAAGATTAATACTGGTCATCAAGAAGAGGAATAGTTGAAATAGAAACACAAAATCAAGCAACCTAGGAAGATACATCAGAGACTTGGTCAGACAGAAAATGTGACAAGCTTTGTACTCTCTGCTTTCTGGATAGCAGAAACAGCATGCTTAGTTATTAAGGAAAGAAAACGTAAGTACTCAGGCCATCCTATTATATTTTTCTTCTTTCATACTACTTAAATTTAAATCAGAAAGTAGAAATTGCTAAGAAAAAAGTGTGTTCTTATAATATCTTTTTATGACTAAGTTGTGTTCTCTTCAGTGGAGCTCATTCTTTAGTAACTGAACAATGGCAAATTGGTGTCATCAATATAATGATAATATACTAAATAGCAACACTTAGCCATATTTTGCTAATTAAAAAAAATTAAATTGGATTGACCTATTAATACTTGACTGAAGAAAATCCCACAGTCTCGGGCTGTACTGCAAAGTATATGTTCATATTTGTTGTTCGTCCATCGATTTTTGATGAAGACCTTGACATCTTGTGGGTTATGGGCCATAACCCACAAGATGTGTCCGTAGGTGGCTAATAAGACTGATGTTAGCACGGAATGTTCTGCCACATACTGAACAAAGAAATGTAGACACTGTTATTTCAGCATTTGCAGCTCTGGCTTTGCGGAGTGGTCGCTTTTCTTGTGCCAAGATTGTCCTTCTGTGTTCATATGTCTGGCAACCCTGGTACACCAAGGTGCGCCATGTCGGTCGATCATGTGCCAGAAGTTCCCAAGAGATGGTGTTAATATCCAGGGACTTAAGAGAAGCTTTCAACGTGTCTTTGTATCGCTTCTTTTGTCCCCCGTGCAATCACTTTCCTTGAGACAGCTGACCATAGAAGAGCTGTTTAGGGATGCAATGATCTGGCATCCTTACAACATGGCCTGCCCAGTGCATCTGGGCTTTCATCAACAGAGTGTAAACTGATGATAGGCCTGCTCTGGAGAGGACATCTGTGTCCGGTATCTTATCCTGCCACTGGATCCTCAGAATTCTACAAAGACAGGTCATGTGGAAGTAGTTCAGTTGCCTAACATGCCTTCTGTACACTGTCCAGGTCTCACTAGCATACAATTGGGTAGTTAGCACTGCTGCCTGGTAAACTTTAAGCTTGGTAGCAAGACTTATTCCATGGCGGTCCCACACGTTAGTCCGCAATCTGCCAAATGCAGAATTTGCCTTGGCAATTCTACAGTTGACCTCGATATCAATTGTCACTGCATGGGAGAGGGTACTACCAAGATACGTAAATTGGTCCACTGCTTGCAGCTTTTGTCCATTTACTGTGATGGTAGGCTCTTGGTATTGGGCTTTTGGAGCTGGCTGGTACATCACTTCAGTTTTCTTCATGTTGATGAAGAGGCCAAAGTTGTCACAGGCGGCTGCAAATTTGTCCATGCTGGCTTGCATTTCCTGCTCCTGCTGTGCATTAAGGGCACAGTCATCAGCAAAGAGGAGATCTCGTAGCATAGTCTCCTTTACCTTGGTGACAGCCTGAAGTCTTCACAGGTTGAACAGTTTCCCATTGGTTCTGTACCTCAGATTAACTCCCACTGAGCTGTTCTGAAAGGCGTCTGACAGCATGGCTGAGAACATCATGCTGAACAGGGTTGGTGCCAGCACTCAGCCTTGCTTAATGTTCTGAGGCTCCACCGTTACTCAGAACACGAGCCGCCATGCCATCATGGAACTGTCGTACCATCAGAATAAACCTGTCAGGGCACCCAAACTTCGACATAATGCACCATAGTCCCTCACGACTAACTGTGTCAAAAGCCTTGGTGAGATCCACAAAGATGGTGTATAGTTCACGATTCTACTCCTGACATTTCTCCTGGAGCTATCGAGCTGCAAATATCATGTCCACTGTGCCACACTCTTTGCAGAAACCACACTGTGTCTCAGGTAGTATACCCTGTTCCAGATGGTCAATCAGGCGATTTAGCAACACTCGTGCAAAGTTCTTGCCTGCAACAGAGAGAAGTGATATTCCTCTATAATTATCGCAGACTTGTCGATTTCCTTTTCTCTTGTAGAGGTGCATGATGGACGTGTCTTTCAGTTCCTGAGGAATGGAACCTTGTTTCCAGAAAGATCAAAACAACTGGGTAAGTTTTTCAACAAGCACAGCACCGCCAGCCTTATAGACTTCCGCTGGGATTGCGTCAGATCCTGGCACCTTACCACTGGAACATTGACTGATGGCCTGTGAGGTTTCAGCCTCTGATGGTAGGGCATCCAGGCTATAGTTGATATCTACCTGGGGTATCCTATCAATCACCTCATTATTGATGGTGGATGGGCGGTTCAGCACAGAGTGGAAATGCTCGGCCCAACACTGTAAAATCAGGGTCTTCTCAGTGATAAGAATTGCACCACTCGAATCCAGTAAAGGAGAGCTTCCTAAGGGCTGAGGTCCATACAGGGATCTAAAGGCTTCATAGAATCGTTTGGCATCGTTTCTATCAGCAAACTTCTGGATTTCATCTGCTTTGGCACTCAGTCAGGAGTCCTGCATCTTGCGGAGCTTGCTCTATACAATCCTGCGAGTGTTTATAAAAGCATTTTTCTTTGCAGTTGATGATGGGTTGTTCTGATGAGTGCGGTAGAGATGGTGTTTTTCGGCAAGCAATGCCTTAATCTCTTCATCGTTTTCATCAAACCAGTCCTGCTGCTTCCTATATGAGGGTACAAGAACCTTAAGTGCAGAAGAGTGCAAGATGTCCCAGAAACATTCCCAGTCCTTCTCAGCATTTTCCTGTATTTGCAGCTCCAGGAATTTATTGTCAAGATCTTTTACTAATGAAGCTACTACATCAGGGTTTTCCAGTGTACTGACATTAATCTTTTTCATCACAACTCTGTTTCCCTGTGGACGATTCTTTGGCTTGATGTGACTATTTAACTTGGAAATGATGAGTCTATGGTCAGTCCAGCAGTCAGCACTCAGCATAGCCTTAGTTACTCTTACATCTTGCATGTCTTTCCTCCGCACAATGACATAATCAATGAGATGCCAGTGTCTGGAGCATGGATGCATCCAGGACATCTTTTTACGAGTGGGTAAGCAAAAGATGGTATTATCATGAGCAGCACATGTCTTCAATAGCAACAGGCCATTGCTATTACATGTTCCAATTCCATTTTTACCAATAACGCCATCCCGGGTAGAGTGATCGGACCCCACTCTCGCATTGAAATCACCAAGTAGAATCAGCCTATCAGTGCACTTCACAGATGAAAGTAGGGCATCAAGATCTTCATAAAGCTTGTCCTTTACTTCATCTGGATTTGTCATTGTGGGTGCATAGGCACTGATCAGTGTGGCTTGTTTTCCACTTAGTAATGGGAGATGCAGTGTCATGATTCGATCATTCACACCCTTAGGAAGACTGACAAGTTGGCAAACAAGATGGTTCTTAACTGCTAAGCCAACTCCAGACTCACGACATTGGTCACTGCTACGTCTACACCAAAAGAATGTGTAGCCGCCTCCTGTTTCTGTGAGCTGACCTTCATTGGCTAGACGAGTTTCACACAGGGCCGCAATGTCAATATTAAATCTTGCAAGCTCTCTGGCTACCAGAGCTGTTCTTCTTTCTGGGTGATCTGCTAATGGATTGTCTTGAAGCGTACGTACATTCCATGTACCAATAATAAGTGGTAACACCTTGTGTTTTGTCTTAAACTTTTATTTCGACCGCATGAGATGGGATCCCCTCCAATCGCGGTAGGATGGACAGGGTTTGAAAGAAGCAACAATGTTTAGGGCACATTTTCTAGCCCCTTCCTCATACTACGGAGGTGAGCAGTGTGATCCTGAAGAGGGCTATTGCTTCATCAGCAAGAAGCGACCATTAGACCTGAGCCGCCTGTGTGCAGATCCGTGTCCACAGCTCCCAGTGATTCCATACCTGCTGCTTCTTCGCTCACCTATCACCACAGGACTTTGAGATTTATCAGAGTTAGGGAAAGTCAAGATGTCAAGACTTGCGCGTGGATTGGATTTAAGTGAGGGAGAGGTGCGCATAGTCAGCCTCACTCTCTCTTCCCAGATTCCATCTTATTCCAATGGCAGGACAAAAGTCGAGACAATTGGAGATGGGTTGGGTGCAGTGGTTGACCAGGGCATCTTTTGTGTTTTGCCGTGCTCTCAGCATACCATGTCGCTTGCAGAAACTGTCTTCATGACCGTTGGTTCTAGTTTAATAGATCTCATCCGCTCACTCCACCAGAGTCTGTCTTCACATGCTCGGGATAGACAAATCCCTTGCTCACCAAGTGTTGAAGACACAACGGCTACTCTCAATCTGGTTTGGCCAGCCTGTCGAAGCTGTTGCCTGGGGTGTGGCCGCTGCATATGTTACAGCTACTAGGAGCCACAGGTGAGAGCTGAATGTCAGGTGGGGACCAAAGGTGTACGAGCTGCCCTAAAAGGCATGACATGCCCTACACCAGAGGTACTACCCCTCCCTGAACACCCCATACACCCCATGTTCATATACACAGACATAGATACACACATACACACAGACATATATAACCAGAAGAGATCTTTATGTTTTAAGGACAATATCCTGAATCTGAATTCTATTTCCAGCAGTAATAATTTATGTTTAGTTTAAATTCTGAATTCCAGTTCTTCTCAATGAATACAAACCATTATACTGTATACTGAATACAGAATGTCGTATGTATTGTTACTAGATTCAAATCTCAAAATGAACCTTGCACTGTTACTACAAATAAAATCATATGAATGACATTTAATTCATTGACTAACCTACCTTGAGGCTATGCAGATCTCAACAGGGGTTTTCTAGACTGAGATTGGTGAGCACTAGATCCTGTTCAAGGAGCAGGTGGCAGCTGCAAGCTGAAAAGTCTTTAAGTAATCTAGCCATACTTATGTCTGAACTAGCACTTCAGCACTCACTCATAGTTTAGTCATTCCATGTTTTGACTATTGCAACATGTTCTATATGGGGCTATCCTTGAAGGCTACTTAGAACCTACAGCTGTTCCAGAATACAGTGGCAGAGGCAATCATGGGCATGACATATAGTATCTCTGCTTCATGAACTGCACTTCTTATCAATAGCTTTCTGGGTAAAACTCAAGGTGATGATTATCATCTATAAAACCCTCATGGCATAGGACTTGGCTACCTGTCTTTTGTAGTTTCTGTCAATCCTGGCAATTGGGCACAGTCAACCTGTGATTTTCTGATTATAAACTATAAACACAGAAAATGTTTCATTTTTTATATTGCATCCCTCAAAAGTTTTTCCATTCCAGATTATCAAAATGAATACATATGTGAGCATGCATCTATTCTTTATTTGAATAAAGACATTGCTTTTATGTAATTACAATAATACTACAAGCTAGAGTGAGTACCTTAAGACCAGAGTTTACTAAAGAAAAGAAAGGTTAAGACTTAACCTTTTTTCAGACATCAAGTAGGTGAAATTGCACTTGTGGAAGAAGTAACGGGTGCTCACCATTTCTGTGATCAACCAACTATCATACTCCTCTTATTATTAAGAGATTTTTTATCTTAAACTGGAATATGATTTTCTGTAATTCTACTTAGGACAGGGTCCCCAATCCCCGGTCCATGAACCAGTACTGGTCCGTGTCATGCCAGCAACTGTTCTGCACAAACAAGCAAAGCCCCATCTGTGGGATATGGACAGCACACAAAACCATGCATTCTCCAGTCTGTAGAAAAAAACTTTCTCCACGGAACTGGTCCCTGATGCCCAAAAAGTTGGGAACCTTTGATTTAGGATTTCCCACATTGTTTTCAGATATTTTTTAGTTACTCTTATCCATTATCAACATTTTCTGAAATCAAAGTGAAGCACAAAACATGAGAACAATTAGAGCATGTTAAATTTCTATAAAGCTACATTATGCTTTGTTTTGATATCTCCAACAAGACCCAGGGATATTGAAATGCCCATAGACACACATCTAATGTAATTCTTAGTTTTTGTTTTTTTTAAAAAAAATATTTAAAATTAAAAAGGAAGTGGGGCAGCAAAGTACCACTCTCCTGAACCAGGAATGCTCCGAAATATTTTTGAAGAAAGTAAGAAAGGGCTGTTAAGCTGTGATAAAATAATGTATGATAGTCTACACAAAATGCCGATCAATAACTTACTCTATTAAGTAAAGACCCATAGTAGATTTAAAATAAATTTATTACTGCATATGGCATGCACTACTCTATGATCAATTTAACATAATACTTAAACTCTACAGACCTGAAATTTGTTTATATTTCACCTTTAATTTTAATAATATTTAATATTTATTTAAATTTATATAATTGTTTTTATATACTTTATTCTGTTGCATTATTGTACACCTCCAAGAATCATCTTGGATAAAATGTTTGGCTATATAAATTTGACTAATATATAAAAATAATAAAGAAGAAAATCTTTATTCATTTAGTCATTAGGCAAGACTTATTCTTTATTTTCACTTGAGGACAATTGAATCAAATGATTGAGCTGTCAATTTTTTTGAAAAAAGAAATAGCCTCAGTCCCTTATTTTTTTGTTTTAGGGCATATAAAGAAAAATTTTGCATATAAAAACCCAATTGGCATTATAAAACAAATTTGTATGTTTTACTAAAAATAATAAAAAGGTGATTTTGACTGTAGTTAATATATTTAAACTTTGCCTTTTTTGTTGCTCTGTATAAAAGAAATGACATTAAGTATTCCAGATTTCTGTTTGTTCTTGAAAATGGCATGAACGATGAATTAGTTGTTTCAGCAAAAGCTTTGAAATATAATCTTCCTGAAAAATAAATTACACTTAACTACTGTACAAGGTTGGGCATTCAGAAGATGTTGTCTGATTTGCTAAAACACCAAGAAATTCTCAGGATTTGATCTTTACCACATCATCCTCCCTCAATCTCAGACTAGACCACAACTGGCTAGGGTCAAATACTGTCAACTCTTCATTGGTTCAGACTCAGTGACTTCTATGCCATTTGAGAAGGCAGAAGTGAAAGGTAAGGGTTCTGGTTTATTTTTTTGTCATTTATAAGAAATGGGAACACACACACATGCACGCACAGGCATGCACACACATGCACACACACACACACAAACACATATCAAATTATATGCTTATTTTTAAAAAGAGTAACTTTGAAAAAAATAATAATTATAAGCTTTGATATAATTTATATCAAAATAAACATCTCTTCTGCAAGTCAGTAGATGGTACTAAGTTCCAGGATTTTACTTATTAAAACTGAACTTTCCAAACAGCACGGTTGATCTGTATGTCTGTCTGTCTGTCCGTCCGTCCATCCGTCCGTCCGTCTGTCCGTCCGTCCATCCATCCATCCATGTATATCATTATCTATATACAATACCAAAAATATTATTTTCTGAACAGTTTTAATTTGGCAATCATTTGTATATTAATAACCTGAAAAACAAAGCCTAATATAACTTAGTACTATTATTTTAAAAAAAATCTGGATGGTATTATTCAGTGAATCAAGTGATTGATTTGGAGCTGGAAGAGATGTGAGTTTATATGGCTCAAAATACCATAGACTCAGTTTTTCAGTATATCTTTACATCAGATTTATGTATAGTTTTCCTCCCATATCAGTACTTCTATTGTTCAGTATACGTGAAGAATGAAAATGAAATTTTGTTTGGGAATATTTATATATGCTTAAGACCCATTATGATGAGTAGTACGCAAGATGCAAATAGCAAAGAGAGTTAACAAAAACTGCATTGTAAAACAGTCATTAGATTAAAATAATAAAATTAGTCATCTAAATCTGCTTTAAATGTCAAGAAAAGAATATAAAAGTTATAGATATGAATCATTTAAAAGAACTGCCTTTATTTGCTCAATATCCATTATTACCAAATATTTTCATCCACCCCACTGTAGCAGCTTGCCGATTTAATCATGGTTGTTATGATTATGCCTGGGTAATTCTTCTGAAATATAATCTTGGTGAATTCTTCTGCAGTATAATGTTTGGGGAGCATACCTGTAATTTAATTCCCTCAATCTAAATCCAATTCCAGAGGTATTCAGTCTGGACTCATATTGTCTAGTCTTCTCACTGGTCATGCTCTCCTAGTTTGCTAATTATTTGCCTACTTGCTCTATCTTGCACACAATCATACACACAATATATATTTTAAATATACTCTCTCTGTGTGTGTGTACATACACACACACACACACACACACTATATATATATATATATATATATATATATATATATATATATATATATATATATTTGTTTTCTGAGGTATATATATATGTGTGTGTGTGTGTGTGTGTGTGTGTGTGTGTGTAGGTCTTTGGTTATTCGGGTTTTCTCCCGCGTAAAATTGGAAGTGTCTTGGCGACATTTTGACAAAGTCCCATTCGTCATCTGATGACGAATGGGATTTCGTCGAAACGTCGCCAAGACACTTCCAATTTTACGCGGGAGAAAACCCGAATAACCAAAGACCTACATACAAAACACCCGCGAAAACCTCAGAAAATATATGTATATAATTTTCAAAGAAAAAAAACTGACTTTAAACAAGTCAAGGCTTGTCTGTGCGTTATTTGAAGTCAGTTATTTTTTCTTTGCAAAGTATCCAATAAATTGCTGTGATTAGTATACAACAAACTAA
The DNA here is from genome assembly GCF_016545835.1 of Crotalus tigris. NCBI lineage: Eukaryota > Metazoa > Chordata > Lepidosauria > Squamata > Viperidae > Crotalus > Crotalus tigris. The sequence continues at coordinate 706,444 of NW_024096634.1, read as the reverse complement.
AGTATGCTGCCCAAAACGGATAGGAGCATCAGAGACAATATAATATGGGAAAGCATACTTTGAAAATCAATAGAGATTCTCTGTCATGGTTGTCTCAAAGGTGCTTTTTCAAAAGGCAACTGGACTTTCTTTGTTTTTCCTTGAAGACATTTTGCTTCTCATCCAAAAAACTTCATCACTTCTGCTATCGAGAAGTGAACTGTCTTCCATCCTTCCGAGGTCAGTAAAATGAGGACCCAGATTGTTGGGGGCAATATGTAAACTGCTTAGAGAGGGGTGTAAAGCACTGTGAAGCTGTATATTAGTCTAAGTGCAATTGCTATTGTTATTATCAACTGATCATTCTGATAACAAGATAAACAGGCCAGACAGACTAGTCCTAAGCCACAGTAGTCTTAAAATAGGCCTCTGAAATAAACTGAATCTAGAAATTTGTGCTGGGGAGATTTCATATGTGAGTATGTAGTCATTGTGAGATGTATTATTATATGGTTACTGCTTTAACTAGCCTCTAGCTTGAAATCCAAAAGGGGTCTTATTATTATGCATGTACCATTCCAGTAATATACATAATTCCCTGTTCCAGCAGGGGATGCCCCTTGAAGACAGTTATGAGTGCAGAGTGCAATTATCTACCCACTTTCCCTATGCAGGGAAATGGTGTTTCCATGAAGACATCAGGAGTTCTGATAAATTCAGATTATATTAAATATATAAATAAATACATTTGATAGTGTTATTTTATGTAGCAAAAATAAAGAAACCATTCTTCTGAAACATATGCATTCTAATTTTATTTCAGTTTAAATGACTAATTTCTAGGCATACACTTATTTTATTTTAGAAACACCTTAGTTTATTAGCATTCTAAAATGATTCAATTTCAATAATAATATTTCATAGACTGTTTTCAATCAGATTGGTAATCAGCACTTTTATATGTATATATACTTTTGTCCCTCAAAAGGATTGAAGAATGAAACCTTTTGCAGAAATTCCGATGGGATATTTTATCTTTGATGCTATTATAACTACTCCTACAATGAGTTCTGTAACTTATGTTTCTAAAACATATGAAATAGCTTTTGAAGACCTGGATAACTTATATGACCATGCTGAAGAACTTTATATTGATCAAACACAGGTAAATTATGCATGTTGTCTTTAATTATTACACAGCACATATTGCTGAAAGATGATGAGTGCTTCTGAATGTGGACAGATCAAGAAAAGAAGTGAAAGAAACTAAAGTGAAGTAGAATGGCTTTAGGAATAAAGCACACAGTCCTGTGTGAAAATAAATTAAAAGTAAGATTAATCTCCCATACAGAAAGAGAATGTGGAAGTTGCTTGGAATACCATAGAATAAAACAGAATTATTGTACAAAATGTTAGAGAAATGTTTAAAGTTAAGCAAATGGGAAGTATGAAAAAGAATATTTGGTAGATTCAAACTCGCAATGTCACATGATGTCGTGCAACATACCAGGACAATTTTGCCATTGTCGGCAATGGGATGGGCACAGCTTCCGGATGATGCATCCAGCCCATGGGCCAGCAGTTTGACATCCCTGCTCTAGAGGAAAAAATAATGGAGGGAAGAGAATGACTGATAAATATGAAACCAGAGGAAAGAAATTGTATAATAGGAATAGAGAGAAATAAATAAACATTTAGGACACAGTCAAGCATGGCAAGAAACTATTTACTTTTTAAAAATTTAATTTTTAAAAAAATTGTTTTGGAAATGGGTTGTGAAGGGCTAAACTATGGGCTTCCAGCAGAGTGAATGGAATTAGAAATGGTAGACTGAAGACTGATGACCATGAAGAATGCAGCACTGGCCAGGAGATCAGCTCTTCAAATCTTTGTGAATAAATGAGAGGACCAGACATCACTCATAAATGTTTCAGACAGTTGTGCTTCATAAGGAAAACCACAGTCTCCACCCAGTTTTGAACACTGGGAGCTAGGGAATACCTTACTCAAACCATGGTTGGTTTCCTTTTCTAGTCACGTTCAGAAATTGTTGTTAACTACTTTTCCGCTATTAGAAATCTTCAGATCGAGAGGTCTGAAAACAATGAGTGAGTCTGCTTCTAGTCTCATCATTGATCATACCTGGAACAGAACCTATCTTGTGAAAAATAAACCACTAGAACGTTAAGAGCTAAATATGACTTTCAGCTGTTATAAGTATTCTATATTATGGTTTCTTATCTGAGACTTGAAGTTGTTCTTGAGATGTTTAGGAAAGTTCATTTTCTTTGCAGATTGCAACTTTAGGAAGTGATCTTGGTTTCCATCACATTCCCTTTTTCATTGTTCTCACTGTATTGGTGAAAATCCTCAGAATGGGTAGTTAGTAGATTGAAATAGAAGACTGGTGAGGGTGAAGGTTCATTCTCTGAGCTTGTGGGTTGGTTTCTGAACATTTCATTATCGGGCTAGGTAACATCTTCAGTAGAGTTTAGGGGATGTCAGTGTCAGTATTCTGTTTACAAGGGCTTATAAGGTCTGCACAAAAAATAGAAGACAAGATTGAATAATCTTGTTGTGATAGCTAACAATAGTGGAAAGTGCTGAAAATGTCCTGTTCTTCAAAACTCTGCAGATGAGATGATATATTGGCTTCAATTTCTCATTTGGTTTCCAAGTCCTAGGAACTTGGAACTTTTTGAAAGATTTCCTGCTAAGGGAGTTATTGTTCAGAAGAGAAGACTTAAGGGAAAAATATTATTCAAGTAAATAATTTATGTGGGTGTTTCCAAGCAGAGACAACAGGAAAAAGGAAATGTTACAAGGAGGCAAACATGAGAATAGGAAGATATGGTTAGGTCCAGCAGGAGAAAGGGACTAGGAAGGAGTGCATTCAGAAGGGTAGTTTTTACTCATTTTTACTTTTAAGGTGAGCTTCAAAATGTTCCTGAAAATTACAAAATGTAATCTCATGTTTTTATCAATATTTCTTTTATGAGATTTATCAGAATTATCCCAAGAGTGCCTGCACATAAGTTTACTATTGGTAGAATATCCCATTTTTTTATAAATTATTAGAATGGACACAAGTTTAATGTCTCTTATTAGAAGCGTAAGAGTATTATAACAGCTACTTAACAACTACTCTAAGGATTATCTGAAAGAAAAATAAGCAAAATAACACAACATAAAATGTGAATCAGTTGGCAAAAGATAGATTTGCAAAGTTAGACAACACTGTAAATCTAAAAGCAAACTAAACCACAAATGGTTTTGAAAACAGACCCTTTTACTTTCAGCCTATGCTTCACATGTATAAAATTAAAATGTGCATACTGCTTCTCAGTCATAGAAAAGAATTGATGTATTGTTATCATGATCTAATTACAGTCCCTTCTTACAATGTCTATAAAAAGACTTTGTCAGTCTTCAAAGTGGTATTTCCCTTCAGTGAAAGTTCAAGGGAAGCTCTACTTTGCAAATCAGCATGGCCATTTTTCATTTTAAAATGAAGTCAAGCAGCTGTCTTGGCTTGTTCTGCTTTATAATTCTTTGTAGCTGTGTTTTGCTTTATAATTTTTTCTGACTGTACTTGCTAAAGTTCAGCAATTGTTTCTGCAGAAGGTGCTCTTCAAAAAGACAAGCAGACTTTATCTGGCATGGTTCATTCTAAACTTTTGCAAACAATGCTGGAGAACGCACCTCTCTGCTTTCCCAGCATGCTTTTGTTAGAACTGAAAAGGCTTCTGACAAACACAGTATTTGGATAGAAGGCTCTCCTGGCCTTTAGCAAATGACAGGTAAGAGGTAGAGAGAAATTTTAAGCAACAGAAAAAGCTCTATTGAAGCAAATTGTCTCCTTGCAAATCCAGATCACTTTGCCCAGGGTTGTATATAAAACAAATTAGACAGCATAGCATATAAATTAGTCTTTAGTATTTCTGAAAACTAAAAGGTGTGAAATTTCCTCTATTGGACACTTGAATAGTACACAAAAAGAAAAGGTATAGCTGTTTTTTTGAGGAGCAGCTTTGCCCTGCTCAAATTGGTAAAGTTAGGTTGGCATTACTGCATAGCACTCCTGAGCATCCTCATTTTTTAAAATCCCATTAGACTATTAGTTATGATTAACGGGAGTCTGCTAAAAGTGACAACTAGTCAGAATCCCATCCCTTTCCTGGTTCATCCTTTAGCATACAGCATTGTTATGGGGAGGCAAATAAGGTAGTGGAGATATATGGCAAAGCCTTTGAATTCTGCCAGAGACAGTTGTTGGGAATATGCTGGACTACAAGGACAACTAATAAGGAATAGTGTAAAACTAACTGCTCAATGGAAGCATGAAAAATAAAGTTAAACTGTAGATATTATGGAGAAGTATGAATGCAAAAGTCATTGGGGAAGACTCCGATAATTGGAAGAACTGAAAGCAATAAAAAGGCAGAAAATGATAAAGTTGATCAATACATGCCACAAATTAGAATGCACAATAACTTAAATCATTATTTATTATTATATGCTTGCTTTGGATTTGAAGAGAAATGTATGTGACACAAAACTTGAACAGCAAGCAGGCCACTGGACATATTGACCATTACAAAAGCATGATACACAACTAAGATTGTTTTGTATGGACATTTTGTTGCCTGACTTTGCCCATTATGTTGAAAAGATTAAAAAAAGGCCAATTTCCAAAAGTGACATTCATAAAATTGTACAATCATGTATTAACATCAAGCAAAGTTAAACTATTCCTCATATTTCATCTTTTCATAATTAAAGTTCCTGCCTATTTAAAAATCAGTAGTGACCGTGACAAAAATATTTACAGAATGAATATGTGTACTGAAAAATAATTTTCACAACAAACAAGGGGATTGAAATAATCAAAATACTTAAAAACTAGACTTATAGCTTTGTTTTTGGAAAACACAGCTTCTAATAATTCTAAAGGACTGCTGTTGCTAAAATTAAAGGTAAAATTCTGATTGTTCAAAGAACAAGAAATAACCTTTCATGGCCACCAATCAGGGTAATTTCTATATTTAACTTATAACTGCCATTATAATAGTTTCTGCCATGAATGAAAGTGTGCCCAACAGGTACTATATTGTGATCTACATCATTTGGACTGTCTGGAGCCTTAACTGGGGCAAGCCAATAAGTAAGCAATTGAAACCACTCCAGAATCCATTTTAAAATATAGCTCTTTTCATCTGAGGGAATAGTCTCATTTGAAAGAAGTTGAAACTATATGCTTAGTCAAGAGGAAAAAGGTTGAATAAAAAAATCATAAACAAAGCAGCAGAATCCAATTATGAAGATTAATAATTTTATTTAACATTTTAGTCTATCAGCAATGCTAGTCACAATATGTAACTGGATACTGAGTGAACGTTTAATAGAAAACCCAGGACAGAAGGGCACTTTTTTTACCTTGTTAATATGCAGTCTTTATTAGAATCATCTTATCTAGAAATTGTTTCAATCAATTTCATTTTTCTCAACTCAAGAGTATTCAATTTCCCTTAATTTTATATCTAAAATATCTCGTATATTTTCATATACAAGAGCATACAGGATTTACACAACTTTGTCTTGTGCACAAGTTGTGGCCTTTCCTATATCAGGAGTTTCTGCGTCAGTCCCTCAAGCCTTAATCATCTCATGTTTGGACTACTGCAATATGCTCTGTGAACTATCCTTGAAGACCATTTGGAAGCTACAGCTGCAATGGTGGGATTTAAATATGTGAACAACCAGTTCTCTGTGTGGATGCCGCTTCTGGAAGTCTGTTCTAGGCCTAGGCAACAAAAAATTAGCTACCGGTTCTGCTGAACTGGTGCCAACTGGCTGAATCCCATCACTGTACAGCTGGCTCAGACTGCTGGCAGTTCTTAGCAGAAACTGATATTATATAGTATGGTAATGAAATATCTACAAGAAAACAACTAGGTTCAAAGAGCACCAAGGAGCCCCCCAATTCAACCCTTCTAAAGATATACCCTACCCTCAACATAATGGTATTTATAGAAAGGATAATTAAGTATCATGCTTTTCTCCCTTGGGTATTTATACAGTTATGACATGCCCAATTCCGTACATCTGTTAATCTCAGTACATTTTTTCCTAAAGTATGGTATAATTATCACTTAAATTTCTTTTAGAAAAAGAGAGATTGTTTAGTATTCCACTGAGAAAAAATAAATGCTTGCCCTTCTCGTGAGTACAATATATTGCATATTTATAATACAAGCAATATAGTGCAGTGCCAAGATATCTGAAATGCATTTCTCCGTCTAGGCTTCTTCCAGAAAACATCTGCCTTGATTTCCTGTTTCTTGTTCTTTTTTTTTTTTTAATTTGTCCCCAAGTCCATTTCTTTATAAACTGTCTTCCTTTCAAAATGACAGATGGCAACAATATGTTTTAAACACGCACACATATATTCTAAGGATCTTCATTCTCAAATTTCTTCTGATTTATATAGAAAGTCTTTTCCATTTTCAGTGTTGTCACTCCCTTTTCTGGATTTGCTGGTCAACTGAGTCCTCTGTCTTAGTATTTGACTGTTCCACTTTTTCTGTTATCTTCTGTGTTGTTAGTTCTTTGGTTGTAGTCAAAATTTGGGTTTGTGTATCTAAGCTTGCATCTTGTTCTTTTATGTTGGGTCTTATTTTGTCACAAGCTGAAAGAATGGTTTCATGTACTGTGTTCAACATGGAAAGGATCTTTTCCTGGTCTTCATTCATATTCTCTTAATAATGTGTTAAGTTGAGGACTTTAAAATCAAACATTAAAAATAATTTTATAACTAAGTATGGGACCTTTATTTCACATGTTTATAGGTAGTCTTTATAGTAGAAATAGTTTGTCAAGTAAGATTTTATAGTCCATCATCTCATATAATAACCAAAGTTCCTCAAATAAAGAGATGGGAAGGCCATTCCCTACATATAACTCTGAAAGTCAGTAAAAGTTTACATTCATAGTTCAAGCAGGCCAGTTATGCCGCCCAGAAGTTCTCTTTACAGCTGAGTTTCTCACAGGTGGTATTCAAGGTCGAAAGAGTTTTATCTGTAGTCTGAGCTGTAGTCTTTAGGCAATAACAAGTTGTAATACCAAACTTTGTCACAAGATGTCACCGATGTTGTTTAAAACCTTTTAAGTCCCCCGGTTTTATAATAGTTTTTCAAAGTTTATTTCTTTTCTTTTTAGATAAAAATCAGCGTATCCAGTAGAAATAGGAATAAGAAAAATTTTGGGGAAAACTTTTTAGTTCCTAAATTTCAAAAGTATATGTATCCAATTAGATTAAAGTTGTTTTTATAGTTGCTTCATTTCCTCTGGGTAGTCAGTCACCGCTGTTCTTAGAGGGTGGGGCAGGAATTCCCTTCCCTCTTGCCTCACAGGGGGAAAGATACTTAAGGCAGCTTTTTCAGGAAAGATATTTAGAGTCTTAAAGAGGAGATTAGATCTCACCCAATTTCATCCGCATTGCTTTAAAGGTGATTGATAGTAATTTTGACTTCAGCTGTCAGCAGATTAATGACAAGCCGTATTGGTATGGCCGGTCTTTCCCCTGCCAGTTTGGAGAGCTGCCTCAGATCAAGCGGGAGGGCTGCCGCCCTCCTGCAATCAAACGGGGATCCCCTCCTCGCTCGTCGTCCCTATATGGCAATTTTCGACCCTTTCCAGGATCCCCCGTGGGATGAAATTGGACACTGAAGACGGAGTTCACCTCCATGCATCTGAAGGCGCCGATGGCAAACTGGAAGCTCCTCCACACTCAAACTTATTGATGTCTCTTCGCCTCATGAACCAGAAGTTTTTGGTCCTCATACAAAAGAAGGTTTATAAAACAACAACAACAAAAGTCATATTATGGTGAACTTCCACTTAAAATAAACTTAGAATACTAATTGTGTCAATTGTCTTTGTTTACCTGGACATACTCATAAAGAATTTCTTGCATTTTTATCAAGTAATATATGTATATATTGGTGCATTCCAGTCTCAAAAGGCTCATATAGTATATAATTATTTTATTATAAAAATTGTCAATATTTCCATTGTTCAAGCTATAATAAAGCTGTACTGACAAGAAAACAATGAAGCACCGCTGAAACTTGTCCTCAAGACATTTTTTAAGAATACATATAGACCTTTGGGTCAACATCTGTATTAAGTGAGGGAGGTAGAGACATTATTTTAATTTCTTTTAACTGTACACATATCACAAACTGTGGTGTGATGTCATGCTGACTACATGACTGTGGAAGTGTCTTTGGACAGTGCTGATTCAATAGCCTTGAAATAGAGATGAGTACTGTCCCTCAAGTTGGCTATGACTAACAGAGTAAAATCCACAGGGATTCCTTTACCTTTACCTGCACATATTTAAATGTTAACTTTTCTTATTACATTATGATAAAAAGTGATGCAAAATAATGATTTCTAAAAAAAATATCTATTCATATGCATGCACTTGAAAAATACAGGGTTACTGATAGCATAAGATTGAACTTTTGACATAGATACCATTCCATATTTCTAATTTTAAATAACAGTTGAAACAATTTTGTACCTCATGGTAATTTATTTCTTGTTTTATATTTTAGCTGTCCCAACTTGTATTCTTTTTACTTGCCTGGGTACCTCAGTGTACTGTGATGATTGTGAACTAGAAATTCTACCACCCTTGCTCAAGCAAACCACCAATTTCTATACCCCCTATAATAGAATAAAGAAGATAAAAAGAAATGCCTTTGCTCACCTAAATATGCTGGTAACTTTCCTAACTTTGTACTATAATACAAAGAATTTGATGAGTCTGAATTATTAATATATGGAACGTGGCATCTTTTAGGTAATAGGCAACGGCTGTCTATTTAAGAATTAGAACGAATCTTTTAGAACCATTTCTAGTACAAAATATTGTTAGCTACCCTCCAATCCCAAGCATTGAATATCAAATTCTAAGAGTACTTTAAATATTTCCTTGTTTTATTTTCTTGGCTAGGCAATCTGAAAAAAATTGACTTGACTTCTAATTTCATCTCAGAAATGGATGAAGATACCTTCAGAAATTTACTATAACTTTAGGAACTGATACTTAGAGATAATAAAATAAGGCAACTTTCAGAATTACCAACAACACTTACGTTCATTGACATCAGTAATAACAGACTTGGTCGCAAAGGGATAAAGCCAGAAGCATTTAAAGTGAGTCCTTTTGCTTGGTTTTAAAAATTCTCCCATTAGATAAATCATGTATAATAACCAACAGATGAGCAAAAGATGGAATTTATAGGATGAGAGTAATCCTGGATTTGGGGTGCTATTGCAGCCAAAAAAAAGGCAGACAATTCTGATTTATGCAAAACCCAGATAGTTCTAATTCAAGGTGTTGGTTATTACCTTTAAAGCTCTATATGGCTCAGGGCCAGGCTATTTGCGAGACCGCCTACTACCTCATAGTTCCCTTCGTCCGGTTAGATCCCACAGGCTGGGCCTCCTTCAAGTCCCGTCGGCCAAACAGTGCCATTTGGCGGGGCCGCGGGGGAGGGCTTTCTCTGTGATGGTGCCCACATCTTGGAACCAGGTCCCCCCGGAGATTAGGACCGCTTCCACCCTGTTGGTTTTCCGCAAGCTGCTTAAGACCTGGCTTTTCCGGCAGGCCTGGGGTTTATAAAATCTGACCCCTGGATGAATGTTACTGTATTGTTTGTCTTGTTAAGTTATATTGTGTTTTTATTGTTAGCTGCCCGGAGTCCTGCGGGAGTGGGGCAGTCTATAAATTTTAATAAATAAATAAATAAATAAATAAATGTAGTATAGTTTGCCAAAATGTCCTCTAGTGATTTTGATGAGATTATGCCAAATTCAGTTAGGACTGTGTAAGAAATCCTCTCAGTGGTTTACAGCTCATATCTATGTCTTGATACATGCTTATCAAGACATTATTTGAAATTACAGCTTTGAATATTGGCAAAATTAGACCTTAAACACAGAGGTCATCATTTTTATCAAGTTTCAATATAAATACTTTACAAATGCAACTAGTCCATATCATGTAAATCTACATATTTATATGTGTTTTCCTCACACCAAATTAAAAATGGAAGAAACAGATTAAGAATCAAGCCAAGGATCACAATTTCATTTAATTAACCAAGGGATATGGGAGGGGGTATTAGTTCCTCATCCTGAAATCCTAAGTCTTTTTTCTAGGTGCCTCTACTTCAATTTCTTTTGGATGTTCTGGGTTTTTTTTTCTTCCACATCTGTTAAAATTTCTTCCTCTAAAGTAAATAAGAGTCTATTGTCTCCTTTAGCTTCTTCTTGCTGTTGGCATATTTAAAGAAACTCTTCCTGCTGAATTTACCTCTCTTGCTATACTTTGCTCATTTTCCTTCTTCTTACTTCCTTTATTCCTTCCTTCTTATACCTATATTTCTGGGTTGAAGTGTATTAGATTCCTTGAGCTATAAACCTTTCCTTCCATTTCCAATAAGCATCCTTCCTTAATATCAGCTTTTTTGTGAGTTATCTGTTGAATAACATCAGTTTCTTTACATGCCTCCTTTCTTCTTCATTGGTATTGTTTGAGAAAGCACTATTCTCAATTCCCTTTTCAAGAAGTTCAGCTGACTACAACATCTTTCTATATAAAGTTGTTGTTTTTTAATCATTTCTACTATTTCTCTAAGTTATTTAGCACTGATCTTGCTAAATCCATGCTTTGTATATTATATTTTATCTAACTCATTTGTTAAAATAAATAAAATAAGGAAATAAAAAATGCCATTCTTGCTGCTTACTTCACATACCTATTAAAAGTATGTTGAAGAAAGACCTCTAAAAAACCTGGAGGGTTGTGTAGGAAGCAGATATGTGATAACATGATGATATTTGCTTTTTATGATATTGAAAAGAAAAAAATACAAGACAACATAAAGTATAATGGAAGCAAGTCTTAAGCTTTAATAAACAGTTGGTATTTTAAGTATCACTATCTGTACTTTTAATGTCATACTTCATTTTGACTGAGATGAAAGAAAATCCTTTCTATATTTATGGATTTTCCCCCTTTCCTGTAGGATATGATTGACTTGCACCATCTTTAAATCACTAGTAATAATTTGGATCACATCCCAGTTCCATTCCCTGAAAGTCTCCAATCGCTTTACCTGCAAGTATGCCATATTTTTTATTGTATTACTGTGTGTGTGTGTGTGTGTGTGTGTGTGTGTATTAATCCTTCCTTAGGAGATATATATATATATATTCCTGAAATGTAGTACTCAAAGCTCGATGCAACATTGTAAGTTCTGCCTAACCAGCACAGAATGAAGGCAAATAATGAATTCCATTGAGTTGACATTAGATTTCTGTACGTATGTCTCATTTAAAGTTCAGAGAAAACTGGCAGGAATAAATAACATATGATCATTCCAATGTTATTATATACCAAGTCTTATCACTTCCGGTCAAACATTTTTAGAAATAAGACAACAGTTCTTCTTTGTACAATACTCAAAAGCTTGCTAGTTTAATTGAAGAAATGGTTTGGCTTTACCACAACTTAAATAAACTGGCAGGTCAGGGCAGTGGAAATGGTAACTTAACTATTACTAGAGCAAAACAATGTTACATGTTGTACCTCGGGGCCTTATACCAACCTTAATTTAATTTAACTGATCAGCAATATATGGCATACTCCATTTAATCCTCCAGAGAAAGACTGAAGGCAAACGATGTCCAGGCAGAAGAAGAACATTGTGGCTTCAAAATCTAAGGGACTGGTTTGGACAAAACTCAGCAGCACTTTTTCGTGCGGCTGCTGATAAAAACAGGATTGCCAACATGATCGCCAACGTCCAATAACGGATATAGCACAAGAAGAAGAAGAAGAAGATCATCAATATCCAGAATTATATAAACATCACAAATAAACCATTTTAATATAAAATAGTACACACAAAAATATATATGGTCTTACTATATTTAGTATTCCTAAGACAAATATCTGTGGAATCATATAGTTTGTGACTCATTCCTTCCTGCAAATGTCTCTTACAGCAAATGAGGAATATTATACTGATAAACTGTTAGCAGTTTTTAATGTTTTTATGAACTCACTGACACTATTCAGAATTAAACAAAAGCAAATATCATAGATATTTCTCTTTTTTTCCCTTTTAGAATAACAATATTCTGGAGATACATGAAGACACTTTCTGCAAAATAAATGACCAAACTTATATCTGTAAACCTCTTAAAGACATTAGATTAGACGACAATCCCATCAACCTGTACGTTCCTGCCCCATTTGCCTATTGGAAGCTATTCCTAAGCTTGGACAGTAACAGTAGTATTGTGTAACATTATTTCTCTTACAAGTAATATACTGCTTTAAAAACATAGCACATATTATTTTAACTCATAGTATTAGAGTATGGTTTCATTAAGATAAAGTAATGAATATATATTTAATCAATAAAATATATAATGATTCTAAATAGTATTGAAGTATAGTGTTTCTATACAGTCTTGTAAACAATACAGATAGTCCTCAACTTACAATAGTTTATTTTCAGTGACCGTTCAAAGTTACAATGGCACTGAAAAAAAGTGACTTATGACCATTTTTCAGTCTTACATTCGGATGCTTGACAACTGACTCACATTTATGATGTTTGCAGTGTTCCGGAGTCATGTGATCCCTTCTGTGATCGTTTGACAAGCAAGTCAATAGGGGAGCCAGATTCACTTAACAACCGTTTTACTAACTTAACAATTGCAGTGATTCATTTAACAAATGTGGCAAGAAAAGTTGTAAAATGGGGCAAAACTTGCTTAACAAATTTCTCTTTGGGCTCAATAGTGGTCATAGTTTGAGGACTACCTGTATATGAACTGATGGGTGAAGGGGAAAGTAGAAATGTTAGAAAAAAGCTAGATATTCATGGTTACCATTTTACTATTTTTGATTGATTATATACCATCAAGTTGATGTCAGCTCTATTAGAGATCATATAAGTGAAACTTTTCCAAGATGATCTGCCCCAAACTAGCTGTTTAAGTCTTCCAATGTTGTCCATTTTCCTGTAAACAATCTTCTTCTTTTCTTCCATCTTTTCATCATTATAGAAATTTTGATATAGCTAAGTCTTCTCACATTATGTTCAAAACTTAATCATCTTACATTAATTAAAACTGTAACAGTAGAACTATAAAAATCCAATGTGAGTAGTAAATGAAACACATTATTTTGATTTTAATTATATTTTACATTCCCAACATATGCAAGATTCATTTTTTTTAAATGAGAAGACCATAAGGGCCATGCTGGAGGAAATCAAAGTTTCATAAAGTCTGCAATCCTGCTTAGATAGAAGATAAAACTATATTGCATTACTTTGTTCAATATTTAATATTAAAAGGCTTATTTTCTTTTGTAGAATTGTAAATTCTTCATTGCAGTAAAAGAGCAGTATATAGAACCAGTACATAATAAAATTCAATAATAAGAAACAAGTTGCATATATAAAATAATAAAATACTGATGTATCCGTCAATTGATTGCATTTTACATGTAACATACCAGAATTTAGCTATGCATAGCATGCTGGAGTCAAATATACATAAAGTTGGTCAGAATAAGTGGTAAATTTGCTTAAATATGGATTTATCACAACTTAACTCATGCCAGCATAAAATGGGGAGACCAGAAATGTGGAAAATATAAGCAATGTGTACCACTGAGTATGTGTGCAGTTTTTTTCTTTAATCATAATAATTCATTTAACTTAGATTTCCACAACCCTCTATGCTCCAAACGTCTGAAATTGCAACTCCAATTAGATCAACCATTAAGAAACAAGGACTACATAAAAATGAATAAATAAATAAATAAATATTTCTAATGCCTTCACAGTAAAAATGAGCAAAAATATTAAATACTTATAGAGATATGCATAAACAGACACATAGCATAAGCTATACAAATGCTGTTGTTCATATATTTAATATTGTAATAAGTGAGACATTTTTAAGAACAAAAGTTGGTTTCTTAAAAGCTTAAATTCTTGGAATACCAAGATCTTTTTATAAGAGATAGGCACGTCCTCAAAATCTTATTTGTTACATCCCTCATGATTTTAATGATAATGTTTAATAGTGTTAAGGATGTTATATATCCTTACATGTGGTGACACAGTGATTAGAATGCAGGTTTTGTGGGGAAAATAGGAGGAGGAGGAAGCAATATTAGATATGCTGGCCAGTTGAGTTATCTATAAAAAATGTGAAAAGGAAGGGAGGGAGGGAGGGAGGGAGGAATTTAGGGAGTCTCTCTCTCTTTCTCAAAACGGCTTGGAAGTGCTCTGAAGTGAATGTGCTTTATTTACAATATTTATGTCATGATTATTTTGCAGTCTAATACTGCCCTCATGTGTTAAGACAGCATAAAATATCTAGCTATCAACATAAATTAGGAGAGTTGTAGCCTAAAACATCTGGAGGGTGGGTAAAATGATGCACTATAGGAATGTGTTAAGATTCATGTGCTGTTTAGTGATCAAAGTGTATAAAGCAATGTTTCTCAGCCTTGGCAACTCCCAGAAGTCCCCAGTCCACAAATCTTAAGGCATTATAGTTGAGAAACACCGGTCTAGAGATGGTCTAGAGCAAAGGTCTGCAACCATGACAACTTTAAGATTTGTGGACTTCATCTCCCAAAATTCCTTAGCCAGCATAGCATAGCTGGCTGAGGAATTCTGGGAGGTGAAGTCCACAAGTCTTAAAGCTGCAAGGTTGCAGACCCCTGGTCTAGAAAATAAAATTAAGCAATAAATATGGTTAGAAAGAGAGAGGGTGAAAGAGATTTCCCCTATGTTTTTATAAAGTTTCTTTTTAGGGAAAAGAAACAGCATTTGTTTTTTAAATGATTAGTTTCAGTTTTAGTGAAATCTGTCAATGCAGGACATGCTAAAACTAGAATCTTTGCATCTCTTAACTGCCAAATTATCAGAAATTAATGTTCAAATGTCGCTTGGAATGTTCTACATGCCCAAAAAATGCAGTTAAATACAGACAGATGGTAAAGGAGATATAGAACACATAGCAGACTTTCAGTATTTGGGGAAAAAATAAATGCTATAATTTTCAAAATGACTTGCCTAAAAATTTTTGTGGCTCAAGCACAAAGGATGACATAGTACCTCCATTTCAACTGGCAGTGCATTTTATTTCACCAATCTTATATATCAGGCTTAAAAACTGGGCAGGTCATATGAATGGCAACTTGGTTTGGTCCTAATCACTCAATATTTTTTGTCTGAGATTAGTGTCTTACTTTGTCTAAATACACAGCTGGCTCTGGTTCAAGGAATACATTTACCACCTATTCTAGGGAATGAAAAAGGTTTAGCCCTTTATTCAACTTTACACAGAAGGCTAATTACTTTATCTTGAAATTACTGGAATTATTGAGATATTTGTTAATTTTTTAAGCCCATACTTTAATGGCTTGGACCTTATGTTCCTTGCAAAAAGTTTTATTTAAGGCTTGTCTTCCTGCTTCTCACTGAAGTCTCTATGATTCCTATACCTAAGGGTTGAAGAATATCTTGGATGAGATGCAAAAATCTTTAAAGATGGTATCAGCAAAAATAAGGGAGAAGCATATTACACTAAATTAGGGTCCCAAAAATTATTTTAGGTTAAATGATATTTGGCTAGAACATGTACATTAACATGCCTATTACTGCGGTTATATGAGGGCAGGTGTTATAGGATCTCGGGCAGTGGTGGGATTCAGATATGTGAACAACTGGTTCTCTGTGTGAATGCCGCTTCCAGAAGTCCATTCTGGGCCTGGGCAACAAAAAAATTAGCTATTGGTTCTGCCGAAGTGGTGCGAACTGGCTGAATCCCACCACTGATCTCGGGCAAATAAATTGGTTTTGCTTTCACAGGGTTTCAGGCAAAAAAAATGCTATTAGCATGGTTCTATTTCAGTTTGCTTGCCATCAGAATGTCCAGTTTCAGCCACACCCATTGCTTTATGATTGGTTCCCTGTTGTCTAGGGTGATGAAGATGCTTTGTTCAATCTACACAGCAATCCCAAGAGGAAAGAAGTCACTGTCAGTGGTGTGACAACAAAAACCCACTGAATCTGTCTTTTGAAGCAATATCTCAGATCACCATTTCATTGTGTTATAAGCATTATACAAGGCTAGGAGAAGAGCCACAAATGAGAAGGAAGACAAAGAAGTAAATCAGGAATTAAACTATTGGACAACTGGTAGTGGGTACCCATCTCATTAAAAACAAACTGCATTATACATAGCAAACAATACAAGGAAACCTTAGTAAGGAGATCCTGGCAAGGCAGCAAATATAAAAGGTGGAGAAGGTCCTATTTGGAACAGGTTCCCACCATTTTCCAGCTAAGATGTGGAGACAAGGACGACTATGTTATCTGCAGTTGTCTTTGCAACAAGGATATCACAATCAGTGGCCTGTGATGACAGGGAAAGTAGCAAATGCAGGAAAATACAATCCTAGATCATCTCATTGCAATCATTATAATACTAAAATTCAGCAGTACAAAGGCAATTTATCCTCAAAATGGAAGAATTGTAGATTTTCTAGAAATGGTGGATTGTGGAAGAAGAAAAAAAGCTATTGGAGGGGAACAAGATCACAGAACAAGAAGCAAATGAAGCATTGCCCTATTGCAGCTCACCAGCGAAAGCCCAGATTCTGTACGTTCTGGCAGAAAAGGCATCATAAAATTGGTCGAAAGCGTTTCATCAGACAACAGCGCTTGTTGGCATTTATGCGTACTGCAATAAAGGGACGGCTCCGTCCAATGAATCTGTGTGAGTGGAGAGCTCCTGGGATGCGAGCCCCTCGAAATACAACACAATTTATCATGCATCAAGTGTATCAAGACATGCATCAGGAGAAGAAAGCAGCGGCGGCTGCTGCAGCAGCAGCTGCAATAAAAAAGGAAAAAGAAAAAACAGATTTGCAACTCTCCCTTGGAGAGAATGATAGCCACATGGGATCAACAAGTGCCGGTTGCATGGCTGCCTTATTGGCTGTAAGCCCAGAAAGCAACCTCTTCTCAGGATATGAGGAAGCTGGAGAAAATGGAAACAGTCAGAACAGCTACACTTGTGGGAATAGTGCTCTGGAATCTCACGTTAGCGTTTCATGTGAGCCATAAAATATAACAGTATTGAACAAAAATGCATTTGTTGTTGGATTCATCAGTAGCTCAGAGTTGCCGCTGATGTGCAGAGTTTTAAATAAATTTATACTGTTCTGTCTCTACTCTACTTCATTGATGACTGGTGTCTTTCATATATTTACACATATCCAGAAATATAAGAATGTAGTCAAGTCTATATTTTTAGTTTAAACATTGATTCAGAATATATTTAAGGATGCCAACTCTTATTCGGTATAATTTGTTTATAATTTATGTTTTAATATGCAAATCCCACTCTGTTCAGTAGAAGCTACACAATATGTTGTGTTATAACCATCTTTAATAGGTTCACGTGATCTACTGCATTTCAGTTGAAGTAGACAATTCTGTTATGGAGCCAGAATCTTCCACTGAAAACCCAGCAATGATGGAGTTCTTCAAGCTTTGTGCTAGCTAGGAAGAGCCCTAGTTGTTTTCAAAATTAGTCCATGATGTTGCCTTAAGATCATAATTAAGATTTTTTTAGGCTTAAATCAGTTAACAGACACTGAGAGAGAAACTTTACACTTCTGAAGCTGTTCCCTTCTGCACAGAACTTTTGCACAGTATAGTATAATTTTATTCCTAATTATACTTTTCTCTATGAGTTAAAAGAATAATCTTTGTATCAAAACCATTGGGTATAAATTTTTAAAAATCACCTTTTGAGAAGGAGTGTAAAATCATGAACAAGAAAGTGATAAAAAAGTTCAGAGAAGAGCAAGATTGGTCCAAGGATACCCACAACCATATAATAAAAGCCAAACACAGATATAAGGCAGATCTAGAACTAGCAACACATGAAAAAATCTCTGCTATTTAGTTTTATGCTAATTGAATAAAATTCTCCCTGATTCTTCTGCTACAGCACGCATTCAGGAAGGTTTTCAGATTTATTCAATGAAAATGCTTTTGAAATTAGATACCTTTCAGATTACACTATATGTTGGATTCCACCCCTCGTTGGTTCACAGTGTCTGCATAAGGGATTAAACCCTTGCTTCAATTATTAAAAAATAGCAAGGTCCATGGGTATATTGTGGAGTCAGAGAAGGAAAGAGTTGGACCAAGTAATAAATGTGCATCATAAAGAAAAAAAGGATAAATACATGTGCATCATGAAGAATCAAACAAGGCTGTGATTTAAAATGGTGGTTATCACTTATAAGACCCTACGTGGCATGGGACCTAGATATTTGAGGGACCATTTGCCTTCTATGGTTTCTTTCTATCCAGAGCAGACGAAATGGGCATGCTCTTAGTCCCTTTGATCAAACAGTGTCTTATTTAGGAACCTAGGATCACTACTACAGAGATCTGCTGTAAGGTTAGAGGGACCAGGCCAGTGGCTGTGTAGAAATGTCATCAGAATACCTGTTAGAATATCCACACTAGCCCCATGTCTTGCTCTACAGGTCCCTTGGACTGCTGTTTTGTATGGCCCAACAAATGAACACCTGTACTCCTTGTGCCTGCAGTATTAGCATTATTCAGTATTTCTACATCACTGTCTCTTCTAAGGGTGCATTGTTTTTGATAAAATTATTCTGCATGGAAATTAAGAAACTTAGTTTGTTATCATGGTAATAAAAGACCTGATAGGCATTTCTACTTCAGATATGGTACAAGTTCATCAATCTCTCTATCTTTCCCTTGGTATAATTCTACTGTCAGATTCTTCACTAAATTTTCATTTCACAATTGGCTTATAAAATTTATCCTATGAAAAAAAATATTGTAAAGGAGAATAGATTTATGTAGAAAAGTAGTTCCTTTTTATTCAGTAAGATTTCCTCAAATAGAAAATCAATTCTTATTTCCTGTTTTCATTTCAAAGAATAGATTATTGCAGCCCTCAGGGCACTTATTCTAAAGCAGTGTTCTTGGCTGTTTATAAAAGCTTTTGTTTATGTGCCTACAATTTCAACAGAATGACATTTAAAAATGAACTTTAGATAAAAGATAACACACCTAAATTAGCATGGAGGTAAAACAATTTAGGGAAAGGGATATTTTTCAGGGGATGAATGTGTTGGTAAAACAGATCAATATATCACATATATATTTTCCACATCGTGTCAGAAATGCAAATGGAATAAATTCAGTTTGGCATTTCACAAATATGCCTTTGTTTAATAATCTCTAATAAGTAGTGAACACCCACTGAAACATTCTTGAAGCAAGTAGCTGGAAAAATTAAATATACAAAGCCAAACCTCTTAATCTTAAATAAACACAAATGTTGTACATTGAACTGGGAGGCTATTGTGTAACAAATCGTACAATGTTTTGAAATGTGTTTTGTAGGGGGAGGGAGAGGCAGGAAAAGAGGGAGAGAAATATAATATATTTCCTATGGCAGTTTGGGATCTAATCATCTTTGAATCCCTCCCTACCAATGTTCATTGTCACATTTGGTAAAAGCAAAGTATTTTCCATTAATGACTTACCACATGAGGAAACATTATGATTCCTCTGTTCTAAATAGACTAATGATCATTTTAATTGGATGACCCTGAATTATTCTATGAAAGACACATTTTTTTGTATACTTTCTCTGTGCCCTCATTTAAGAAATTTTAAGATTTTTTTTCCCTTTTAGTATTTTGAAATGTTTTTGCCATGTAGGGGAATCCTTTTTCAATCTCTTGATCATTTTATTGACCTTCTTTATTTAACACTTTATAAGTCTAAGTGCTATTGCTATCTATTCTGTCTGATTATCTTGCCTTTTCCTTGGTGTGACACACCTGGTATAAAAACAAGACACTCCTTACCCTTGGCATGGCCTTGTTCTTTGAAGAACTAGAACATTTATGCATAAATTAAACAGTATAAAGCCTTCCTTACAAAACAAAAAATGGTAATTTAAAAATTGGATTGGAAGATTTCATTTACCTGAGAGACTGTGGGTTATTATTTTAATGGTTAGGTTTGAGTTTTGTAGAGTGGCTAGAGACATTATTAGATGGCCAACCATATAAGTAAATGAATAAATACATAAATAAATTTGTACTTAAAATAATTCTTTAGGATATAACCATATTAGTCTTCAGTGTCAATTTCAAGAAAACCTACAAAGTTTGAAATATTGAACTGATTGAAAGGCAAGGCAGAGGTACTCTTCCATAATTATTTCATAATAAAAATAAGAATGGACTGTGTTTTATTGTATTCATTTTTTAAATGAAAATTATGTGCATACTCAGGTATGAGCCCATCTATGGATAAGTCAAACCTTGAATTTTTACCAAAATTTTTACCAAAAAGTGCATCACCCCTGAATAAACTAACTCTTAAAATTTTCATCTTTTAATTTTCACAATTGACTTTATGAGTATTTCCAAAAAAGTATTACCATATTTACTGGTAGACAAACCAATCCGGGATAATCTGAACGCAATGTTTTGGATGTATTTTGGCATCCAAAAAGCTTGACTTATCTGTGAGTATATATGGTATTAAAGTTTCCTTATTTACTGGTAATAAAGCAGAAGAAATTTGACATTAAAATATTTCTAATGTAAGGCAAATTTATCTTTCTGCACAAAGTACGGTGTATAATCTGCAGTTATAGCTAAATTAAGACTATCAGCATTCATTCATTCTCTCTTTCTCTCTTTTCCGTGCAGGCTTCTCTTTTTTATTACATACTAGGCATATAAGTATCACCTGATTAATGTCAGAAATAGTTCTACATCTTCAGTTTGGCCATATCAAAATTTGTATATTTATTTTTCAACTGGATGAAAAAATGTGTTTTAAGTCAGATGGGAACTGGAATAGATTTCGTCATTAAATCACTTGAATTCTTCGTTCTTCATATCTTTGTTATACATACAGAAGTGTGAATGCCTGAATACATTGATATAGATATACATTTCATTCTTTTTCCGAATGAAAACATAATGCTCTTAACCATATAGATAACTATTAACTAAATGTAATTCCACTTGGTGGCACTATTTTCAAAACAGAAATAAGCTGATAGTTTTGCAGAATCTATGCAAGTTTTAAAGAAATATCTTCAGCCTAAAGAAAAAAAATTCTAAGTTCGATTTGCACACTTAGGCAAGTACACACATGTGTGTGTACGCATGCACACACACACACACACACACACACACACACACACACACACACACACATGGCCATCTCCCCGGTCTATATAAAGTTCAGGCTTCCTGAATCTAATGTTCTTTGCATATTCTGAACTTCATCTTTCTTATTCTCTGAGTATGTACTCCATAGTATATAACTTAATTTTGAGCTAGAGATTCATTTATCATTTGCTGTCATCAGCTGCACTCTGAAAAGAAGGCAGGAAAAGCCAAAGAAATAGTCAGGAAAAGATCAAAATTAAATTTGATTTAATGAAATATGTTGTGGCCAGATTTTTTGGAGGGCAATTAATGCATATAATTCAATTTTCCTACCTTCTTTGCAAAGGTATCAGACCAGGATTAAGTACCTTTGGATGGATTGAAGATTAATTGGAAATTACCACATCTCACTGAGTATTGCATTCCAAGATTTCATTTCTGACAACTATTTTTTTTGCAGGCTTGCATTTATTAAGGAGTATTAAACATTTGCTGAATTTTTGTTTAAAAATTCTTGCACTGCTTCCTTAAATTTCTCCTCCCCCCCCCAAAAAAAACAACAACTAAATAGGGGACTGAATTTGTAATTATTCCCATTCTGAGGGGCTCTAGGGATCCAAAAAGAGTCCAAGATGGTCAAACATAAGCATCACTTATACTTTGTAACTGTACTAAAGGAGAATTAAGCAGAATCTTCCCACAGCTGGCATGATCATCCACCAGTGTCATATTTGGCCCTTGAAAATTGGGATAAGGCCTTAGAGGAGGTTGAGGTGAATTCTGTCACTGACCTTAGTGTTTGTAGAGGTCAAGAAGAGATGGATAATCAACTTAATGCAATCCAGCATGCTGTACCAATTGAGGAAATCAGGAATAACCAAAGTGCTGAGAATGGTACCATGGCAACCTGTTCTGCAGTGCTTGAGCAATGGAAACCTCAGCTGTGTACTTTATTTGTATTTCATTTCCCCTCTCCCTTTAAAGTTTTTCTTTTTCAGTAAAGCCTATGCAGCACACATTTTTAGAAACATATTTTTTCCCCTGGATGATGTGTTTGGTATATCACCGCCCCAAGATGCCCCACAGCTGGAATAAAGTTGTTCTGCCCACACATGGATTTTATAGTTTTTGTTTTCAAATTACTTTCAGAAGAATGCAGTATTCCAAATTTATATCTCCAGCATTATCTAGCTCAGGGGTCCCCAACCTGCGGGCACCAACCTGTGGGCCCTGGCTTATTGCTGCATGAAAGGTGGGCTAGCATATGCTAATGGTGAGCAACAGTACTCACAGACCCACTCACACGGGCAGTTGAGCCAGCACTTGCAGCTCCATTTATACAAGCAGTGGGGGCAATGCTCACAGCTCCACTTGCATGAATGGCATGCATGCATTTCCAACGCTGACACAAATGAAGCTGTGTACGTGCGTGTGTGTACCTGCCCCTCACACAAAACCATCCCCTCTCCCCACACAAACACACGGACCACGCCACCAACCCAGAAAGGTTGGGGAACGCTGATCTAATTAAACATTTCAGAGATTTATCTAAAATAACTTGCTGAGAAGATATAATGCTTCAATTTGCAATATGAAAATTTATCCTACTTGTCTATTGTACTCTAGAGCTGCGTAGTGATCTAGTGGTGATGATGCTTACCCCCCCCCCCAATTTGGAAGGTTGAGGGTTCAATCCTAGGTAGCAGTAGATGTTTCTAGGTAGTGGTAGGGCACAATGAACAAATATCTGCTGCAAACTCTGCATAGGTGTCAGGAAGGACAACTGGCCAGTAAATGCTCAGTTCCATCCATCTAGTCCCACCAACTCTACTCTGAATAGGGTCTACACGCTCAAAAAAAGGGAGAAAGGAGGAGTCTATTAATGAGCAATAAATCTTCTGTCTAACGACTCTGAGAATTCCTTGTATTTCTTTTGCGGAAACTGCTCTAATAAACATAGAGTTTTAGTCACAACAGGTAACATTTGTCACTTTAATGCAATTTTAATGCAGATTTTTTCCTGATATGTAAAAGAAATTAGTGGCTAGTTACACCAATTAATTAAAGCCTATATAATATTTTTTTCAAAGGAAATCATCTTAATCTAGTAAAATATGCTTGTATTTATTGCTTATGATTTCAGGTTAGGGGGCTATTAAAAAAATCACAAATATTTACTATTATTTCCTAAAAATCCACTCTATTCAGATAGTTTCCAAAGTTTGGCATTAATGAGATGGAAAGTTCCCCTAAACTGGTTCTCAGTAGATAAAAATGCTGACTGATGCAACAGAAGCCCATTATTACTCAATTTATTAAAAAGCTACATGGAAGCATATGGGAATCAATATCTTGATTCCAATAAATTGATTCCTATTCAACATCATTATAATTATACACAGCCTAAGATACAAGAGAATATTTCTGTCTTTTCCCCTTTGCTTCTCCCCACTTTTTTTGCACCAGGCCTCATGTATCTAATTTTGTTGCCTAAACCTAAGAAAGGAATGGGATAAGCAGCTAAATCTTAGTATGTTGAGTATATTCCAGCAGGCTAGGTACTGCCTTATCCAGAGTATTCTGTTTTAACCATCATTCCTATTGGCTTTGTCTACTCCACCAATGCCCAATTAGCATTCCATATGCCCAGGGATTCAATTTGATTTAACAGTGGTTTTGAAGAGGTGTTCTTCTTCAACCTCTGGGCTCTTCTGAGTTTGAAGCATCCAAGATCTTTTGTCTTGTGGACCAATAGATTCAGGTTGATTTTATGAGCACTGCTGTAGATTAGTCTAATACAGTGGAAATTTCCCTTTGGAACAAAATCATATCATGAAAAAATGGTCTCTTGAGTTGAAGGTAGAGGATTGCTGTGGGCTAGCTAGGTGGGCAGTTTAGACTTATTCCAGTTTGTAATTATTACTTTGTTTTGTGTAATCACAAAGGGTTAAGTTTCAACAGAACATCACAATAAACTTTTGATAGCAAGAGCTATCAGTATGATGACTTTGGAAGAGGATTATCCACTACTGGATGTTCCAAGCAGAAAAAGACTAATTGCCATGTTTTGTATGAACACAATAAATCCCACATTGAACTCATTTGAAACAATATAAACAGGAAGCTAGAAGAGTAACTCCATTCAAATAGAT
Source organism: Crotalus tigris (assembly GCF_016545835.1). NCBI lineage: Eukaryota > Metazoa > Chordata > Lepidosauria > Squamata > Viperidae > Crotalus > Crotalus tigris. The sequence goes on along the minus strand of NW_024096634.1, from coordinate 681,943 downwards.
TTTTTTACCTGTCCATTACCGCATTTAAATCTTGGAACTGATCAACCTAAAAAGAAAATATTACCTAAGGACAGGAAAGAATTCCCCATATTTCTTAATCCTTTTTTCAGGAATTCATAATGATATAATCCTATATTTAGGGGGATTACCCACCTGCCAGTAAGTATTGATTAGTGCTTTATGTACACAGATAACATAGAGGCATCATAAAGAGTATATGCAAGCAAGTTATGTTAGCTTTTGTTTTTATAGCTATTATTGTGCTAATAGTTTTGCTACATGTGTGATAAAATCTTCCCAGCAAACCTGCCACACCTACTGGAAAAAGGCATCTGTTTTTTTCAAAATTCTGAAGGTTGTTAAAAGTTTCATTTAAATTTCCATTGGTGATATTTTGAGCTTACTTTATTGTTGAATATTGTTAAAGCAACAATATTTCTATTGAAAAAAAGTAATTAAAAATCTGACACAAAGTATTCCTAGGATATGACAAAATATAAAGATTACTCTTCCTCAAGGGCTCCACATTTTCTTATAGAGAAGCCAAGAATTACTCTTAATAAAGAGCCCCTTATAAACAATCCGTCACCAATTTCATTATGGATCCAGAATTATCAGGTCAGGCCAGTCATTTCTTCCAAATCTATTTATAAATAGCACACTGAGTAGTTGCTGGCAAGTTTGATGGAAAATTCATGAGCTTCCAAAATTTTGAGCTCCAAAAAGCAATAAATCTTAGAACTCAGATTGTAATGAAGCTATTTTTTAATAAGCCAAATCACCCTTACTTCTTTACTTCATTGAAATTATTGATTTCTACAATATTATTTGTAGTTTATTGCCTGGTCATCAGATGGTTAACAAACCCCTTAATGACATACTTATAGAAAATCTTGAAACTGAGGACATAATCTATCCAGCAAATGTTTGTATTCTTGGTGACATGAGAGTAGCATTCTTACCAACTGTCAAGTTCAGAAGAGTAAAACTTGGCAAATAACAGGAACCCTGCACTCTCCCTGACCTCCTCCATACCTTGTTGGTTTGTTGTCATGGAGTAGGAAAATAAAAGTCACAAGGCAGCAGCAGAATCATCTTTGCTCCACCAAAATGATAGGTGAAGATATGGCAATTTCAATAATCTCTGGATGTCAGCAAAGAAAAGAGATATTTAACATGAGAGTTCCACCTGCTCCCCATTGCAAAGGTCCAGTATGCAGGCTGCAGAAGTGTTCTTGCACTTGGGCTTCTTTTGCACTTCAGTTGTGCTGTAATAAATCTAGCTTCAAACATTCAAAAACATAGAAACACATAGTGTGGCACCAGTTCTGATTGGTATAACTGTCACAACGGGAAGGGAAGCTTCTTACAATAGATTCAGGCACTATCAAGATTTTAAAAAATCAATTAAATTCCATCTTAGTGATGAGGTTTATTGTGTGATATTAGACAGTAATACAGTCTTTAATTAAATACTTTTGCAAACCTTGTACTTAAATGCTGTAATTCTAGGATTTTGACAATCAGTTTGTAATATATGATATCAAAGTAAGATAACTGGAATGCCATCCATTTGAAGTCCTTAATATAAATTAAATACATGATATCTATTCCCACATAAGGTGTTAAAACAGATACTGGTCAGGTAAATAGCTAAAATAGAAAAAGGACTTCCGGTCTTGTATCATAGTGACGCAGTTGTGGGATCGCGGAGTGCGCCCCTCGGCTGGTTTTGCCCTGCCTGGGGACCCTAAAATGGGTCTAAAGTCACCCCAGAGAGGCAAAGAACAAGAAGGGGTACACCGATGATCATGGAATGACGCTGGTCGATCTGCTCAATCCAGGGAAAACCCACCAAAATCGAACAGGAGAAAGGCTTGCCACACCTCAATGACCAGCCCAAGCTACTCGCAGCTGAAGTTCAAAGGCACTAACTAGAACAATGGTGAACAGCATGCTTGGAACTGGGTGGGAAATTCAATCTTTTCTCTCCTATTTTGTATTTGATTCCCTGGAAAAGATCCCCAAGAAGCAAAAAAATCCTCCAAAAATGAGAAGAGAGGTGACTACACCCCCACCCTCCCATAGATGGAAGCAGTGAATTAAATTTTTATGGGGAACAAAAATATAATGAAATGAGGTTAATAATACTACAGTCTAGATAAATCTGAAAACCATGAAAACTGTTAAAATTTCACATCTGAAAGAGTATTGATGAAACTGTAAGAAAATAATTCTCTGCTTTAAAAGTTGGAAAATGACACAGCTACTGACATCTAGTTGAGAATTAGAGCATAAAACTATAGCTGCATTAATTTGAAATTGGCAAGACGCCCAGATATAGAGAGTAACTTGTTCCTTTGAACTTCAATGACTTCTAAATAAACAGAAAACAGCTGGGAACAAAGAAAAGAAAATATACTGGACTATCTACCACAGAGTGAGAACTATATTTGTTTAGAAATTGTTGACCTTCTGGGATTATAAATACAGTGATCTGCGATTTTCAAGCTCAAGAATTGTTTGTAGAAAAATAAAAACCTTGGCTTTTGTCTAATCTTCTAGGAGGAAGTTACTGGAAAGCTTTCAGGTGGTTAAACATTCTGGACTGAAATCTTGGTTGGCTGATAATTGTAAGACCCCTGAATAGAAGAACTGTTACAAAATACTGCTTTCAGTGATGCTTTGATAATTGGAAATGTATTAGACTAAAAAAACATATATAAAGATAAGAACCACATAAGTTTTGGTCATCTGGATTTTAAGTGGCTGGTTTGACAAGGCTAATCAAAGAGACTACCAATGAAAAACTATCTGGAGGGGGGAGACAAAATGGATGTTGTACATCTATCTAAAAGTGATAGGAAACCATGCCTAATATTCCCTCCTGAAAACCTCAGCCTGGAACATTAGAGATCTGCAGGGGCAATGACTCAAGAGAAAGCAAACACATTTCAGGAGAAAATGTATGCAATGTTGCAACAGATTCAAATGATAATTGTTTCAAATCATGAAGAGATTAAAACAACTTTGGTGACATAAATGAGCATATCTCCAATTTAAACTTACGATTAAAAAACTCTCAAAATGACAATAAAGAATGAACAAACAAATCAGATAATAGAACACAAACCAGAGGCAAGTGATTTAAATATGGAAGCTACAAATGAAGAGAACTACAACTTAATACAAACAAAAAAAAAATCTGCAAGATTTACTACAACAAAGAAAATAAAAATATGTTTTATCTTCCAGGTCTTCAAAACAAACTTGAGGACAAGAAAGAAGATCTAACAAAATGGATTAAAGAGCTGTCAAGAAAACCATTAAAGTTTGGGAGACAAAAATGAACATCCAAATTAATTTGTCTTTTTTATGCTCAACAATATCTACAAAAATACAGGAAAAATCTCCTGGCAAGCTCAACATACTGAATTGGAAAAGACATGACAAAAGAAGGCTAGAATCAGATTAAAAAGACTTGATTTGACTTACCAGATGGAGTACTATATAATTAAACATTTTTTTGAATATGGTTAAATGAATAGATAAAGTTTAGAAATAAAAAGGCCCTATAGTAAGAGGGATAAGATATATAAGTAGTATAATACTTTTTTACAGTACATGAAATGTAAAAATATTGGGATGGTGTATGTGAATGAAAAGTTTGGATATTTAGAAGTAATTAATTTTGAGAAAATTATGACTGATAAGAGTGGTTTGAATACAGTGGGGAAATTAAGCTTAAATAAGAATCTTGAACACAGGACATATAATGATTTAATAAGATGACTTTTATAAATACAATTGAAATATAAGCTGATTAAAAAAGATGTTATATGTTGATGTTATTGTTAGTTGTATAAAAACTAGAAAAATGTTTATACTTAACCTTGTATGTATCGAAAATATTAAAAATTATATTTGTTTAATGTAAACAAAAGAAGAATACTACTGGAAGAAGAGAAGATCAAGGAAATATATCATTGACTAACATATTGATTATAGAAATTAATTATTATTGATTGTTTTTAAATATATGAACCCAGGCAATACACTGTTTGCTAAGCACTAGGATTGTTATTGTAAAAAATCAATAAAATATAATAAGTTAGAATAAGAAAAAAATCAGTGCCACAGAGAGTTGTTACTGCGGACTACAAATGCTGTTGCCAATGTTTTAAGGTATAAATTAGCAAATTTAGTTCATCATTTCTTGTCATAAAGATTACAAGTAGTCCTTGCATAGTGACTGTCTTGTTTAGTGGTTGCCTCATTTAGAGATGGTTGCAGTTACAATGGTAACGAAAAATAACTTTACAACCATTCTTCACAAGTCTGTACAGCAAAGAAAAGCTAAAGTAAGATCATAAGCACAGTCTCAGTTTCACTTAGCAACAGTTTAGCTTAACAACCGAGTTGCCAGTCCCAATTTTGATTGCTGAATGAGAACTATTCATCCATCAAAATACAAAGCCATTGTTTTGAAAATATCAATAATTCTATTTATGTTTGTTATTGTTGCAAATAAGTATTAAATTGTCCATTTTGAAAGTAGAAATTTTCAGCAACTTTCATAGGAGGAAATTTGCATATTTTCAGAGAGTTTAAGATTTACTGTTATGAGAGCAAATAGTTACATTACTTTTTTGTTAGAGAAAGTGTAGTTTTATTTTATTGTACTGCTTTTGTATAAAAAATAAAAAGAGGGGGAGGAAATAAAGAAAAAAATTAAGTTACATATCATACATATTAAATCATTTTAACTATTTTTTAAATGCATGAGATAAACATGACCATGTAGAATAATACTGATCAGTTTTGTTTTGTTCTGTTCTTTCATCATATTGAGAAAGAACCAGAAAGTGAACATACAAGATTGTAAATCTGAGGTTGTACATTTTCCCAACCCTGAAGCATAACTGTTTTTGCTGTCTCTCATGGTTGGTATATTATATAATTTATCAAACATAACCTCTTATATAATAGTTAGCATATCATCCCCCATTTTATACTTTCTATATGAAGACGTATGAATACCTGCATAGGAAGAGATGACAGCTAGAATCAAAAGTAAACATTGAGATATACTGTAAATATATACAAAACACAATCTTGTCATTTTCTTTTTAAAAAAAACACTTCTAAAAACCTGCTATGAAGTGATTATGTTTGGCAAACTGACAGGAATAGGAAAAAGAAAGACAATGGATAAAGTGCATGCACAAGTCTACAATAGCACTAGAATAACCTTAGAAGAGGTGGGTTTTCACAAAGACAATTCAAAATGGAGAAGAATTTTCCAGCCTTAAGCAGGAGGTAAAACTTGATGACACCTAATTCACCATGAATTCATTTTGTATTTGTTTTATATATTACACATACGTACATACACCCATGTCATCATTTTTCCGACTCGCTTTAGGAAAAAGCTATGCACAGGAAAGGAAAATGTTTATTTGTCTGTTGTGACAAATTATTACAATGGTAGTGAATGAGCCTCTGGCTATGATTTGCATTAGTTAATTGAAGACAGAACTTCACACAATTCATTATTAGTTTTCCACATCAACCTCTTCCTTCTGCATCCTGATTCAGAAAAATCAATCCTTCTTTATATTCATTTCAAGAAAACAGATACAAAAACGTTTGCCCATGACCCATTTTCCAAAGATTCATCCCCAAATTTTTACGCTATGAAAAATACAGCTAAGGCCCTTTTGGTCTCTGACCTTTCCAAGATTTATCCATTCATTCAGTGAGGCCACCCAATTCCAGATGACACAGATGACTAAGATCAGAGACTACCACTATTCTTGCATTTTAATTTCAAGAGACATTGAAACTTATTGTAACTTATCACTATATGAAAAATTAGGAATTTATTGAACATGGAGAGCAGCAAAAATATTCAAGTTCAGTGTTGGAAAGAAATGCAAAGCATATTTACAATATTTGGGTGCAAGATGAGACCAGAACTGATGGTTTCTTGGTTTGTAGCCTGATGCTTTTATTTCTACAGCAAATTGGGTCTCTAGAACTCTATTATCCTGATAGATGTGTGTATCTCTATGCGTGTCTGTCTGTCTGTCTGTCTGTCTCTCTCTCTCTCTCTCTCTCTCTCTGTGTGTGTGTGTGTGTGTGTGTGAGAGAGAGAGAGAGAGAGAGAGAGAGAGAGGAGATGGATAGATAGATAGATAGATAGATAGATAGATAGATAGATAGATAGATAGATAGATAGATAGATATAGAGGGGGAGAGAGGGAGAGAGAGAGAGAATCACAGATTGCTAAAGTTCCACAATTATTTCCTTTTGGATTCTTCTCTTTTAACAAATTTACAGGGTGTTGTATTACTGTGATCTGTGCAACTCTGTGATTATCTTCTTTTGTACTGAATGTCTGCCTTATAATTATTAAAATTAAAAAAGGATTGTGGCATTTTATCATTTTTTAAATAATAAAGTTTGACATTTTATCTTCTGTGAGATTGAAGGAAGAACTGAGGGAAGAACAGAATTCTTTAGTCATCACATCTCTATGCTACATAGCAAAGGGTGGCTCTATAAAAATTAAGTTCACACCACTCATTAGAAAGCTGTATGAGAACACTGTCTTGTACATTCACATTATAAACATATAAACGTATCTAAGGTGAAAGATACTTTGATAGTGGTGTTAGCAAGAGTTATCAAGTCATAAGACCTAAAGCAGAAGGCAGAACCAGTATGTATGGAGACTCTGGAAAAGGAGGCTTGGCACTTCCTTTCTTTCATCCTACAGGCTTCAACCTTACTACAAGCTCAAAGAATAGTTACACTAAATAACTATTGTAGTCATCTAAATTTAATTTTATTTGAATATTTACTCATTTGGTTTAAAAGGCAAATAATTTAATATCAATAACAAATTGTTAGTCAATGGACACCTGTAATGAAAACAAAATGCTAGGCAAATATGTGCTTCAACTAGGGTTTTTATAGTATTATAGTTTTATAGTATTATAGTTTTATTAATATTTATAGTTTTGATCATTAAGAACAGTTTAATCTCTGAACTGTTTAATCACTTCATCTCTTTTTAGTATAATCTTAAACATATCTAATTGGAGGTAGATGTGGCTAATTTCATTGCAACTTACCTAGAGGTTATTAGATTTATTTGATTGTAATGGGAGAAAGACGAATTTTAATTCATTTGCAAGCTACAGCCTGTTTTTCTTTGGGTCTTCAAATTCATTCAGAATAAGTCCTTTATCCAACTCCTAGATCTGAGAAGCAGAAGACCAAAATTCAGCTACAGAAGACAACAAATTCAGCTAACCTGTAGTCTTTGACTTATGGCTACAATTGAGCCAATTTTTTTGTTGCTAAGCAAGACAGTTGTTAAGTTACGTTTGCTGCATTTTACGACCATTCTTGCCATAGTTGTTAAGTGAATCACTGCAGTTGCTAAATTAATAACGTAATAGTTAAGTGACTCCAGTTTCCCCATTGATTTCGCTTGTCAGAAAGTCACAAAAGGTGATCATATGACCCTGGGACATTGCAACAGTCATAAATATGAGTCAGTTTCAAAGCATCTGAATTTTGATCACATTATGGTGACACTGCAACAGTCATAAGTGTAGAAAAAGTCATAAGTCGCTTTTTCAATGCTGCTGTAACTGTGAATGTTCACTAAATGAACTGTTGTAAGTCAAGGACTATTTATATTGATGGGCTCACTTCATATAACTTATTATGGTACAGACAATAGCCAAATGCCTTAAGTTGTACAGTTGTAGGGGAAGAAAATGCTGGCCATTCTCCAGCATGATTGGATGGAGACTCCACTAGTGGGTTGTCTTAATCTTCCTGCTCCAATCAGACTAAGTCACAGTTAAAGTTACGCCTCCCTTTGTCCCCATGCCCCAGTTTTAGACTTAGTCTTTTGCTCCCAGATACATGTTTTTCATATCTTGATCAATCCTTCTAAAAAAAAATTCTCTTTCTTCGGAGAAAAGAACCTCATTCCATTGCATCCTCTACTCCTTTGAGTTCCCTCTGCCTTGCAGCTAAAATTTCACCCCTAATGAATTGGGCTCCTCGTGAGTAAGGAGGCCCTTTTGGACAGGGGAGGCAGGGTTCCGAGGCTTACCTTGGAGGCTGAGGTTTAGCTTTGGAAACTGAGAAAAACTGCATCGGAGGATCTTTGAAGCTTCCACGGACCTCCGAAGCTCACCTGAAGCTCAGCTGATCGTCCGGTGAGCCAGCAGAGCATTTGGAGCCATCCTAGGCAGCCACGGACCTTCTGGAGCCCAGCTGTTTGTCGGAGGCATTCTGGTGAGCTAGAAATCCTCAGAGCTGCTCAGCTGTTGGTCGGAGGTTCAGCTGATCGTCGGAAGCCTCTGCAGCATTTTTCCCTTGCTGGAAGCCTCCCTAACACAATAATCAAGCTAGGTTGAGGCTCCTTCAGATCGGAGGCCTCCCTGGCTCTTTGCAGGATCCCTGAAGACTTGTTTTTCACCGGACAGAGGCCAGTGACTCGCAGGAGCGTCGGAGAAGCTTCGGTGGACATATTTCAGGTCAGAAAATTTAAAGGGAAATTGAAGGAGCCCAAGTGCTTCATCTTGAAGCGGGCTCATTACAGAAGCCTCATTTGAACTGTGTAAGCAGTTTGAGGCAGTTTGGCTGGGGGGGAGGAAAAGTTTTGGTGCGATTCTTACAGTCGCCATTTTAGTTACAGCATCCAGCTGGATTTCAGGCCTAGTCTTCCTACACCGGCCGGCTTGGGGAGGGCAAGCTCGTCCCTGCAAGGACGCACGCCTTATTGACCCCCATCACCCTCCCCCCTCACCTGGGTGCAACATTCCTGAAATTCAGATCTTCAGTGGCTGATTACAACGCTTGAGGGGGGGGGCACTTCACCACTGAATTGATCTTCCTGAGGCATATTAACTCTGTTAGTGACCTCACCAGCAAATAGACCCAGGATTATGGCAGACAATTCTTACTCTCATCTTCCAAAGATAATGCAGAGCCCCCAGCCAAGAGTAGACAAAAGGCCCCTACTGAGGCTGAGGAGCAAATCACTTCCAGGCCCAAGACAAGGTCCTCCAGGATGCCCAAGGGCAATGGCAGAGATAAGCTTGGCACGCAGCAATGTTGTGAACAGGATCCATCTAGGCCAAGATCAATTAATTCTGGGATCATGGACACCATTCCCTCTGGGAGATCCATATTTGAGCCTCTGTCAGCTCACTGTAATTCTGCCCCAGGGGCCTGGTTCCCTCCTAGAGGCACAGTGCAGTCTGATCCGGGCAGGACAACACTAGATGTTGTAGCACAGGGATCTACTAACCAGAGCATGGTGGGGCCTTCAACCTCTGCAACAGGACCCCGTCCCACAGAGGTTCAGCCCTTAGGAGCAGAGCAGGTCCAGGCCATGATTACCCAGGCTCTTGCTCAGTTCAAGGCCAGCTCTGCCCCACAGCGCCGTCCTCAAGCCCCAGCCTTACAGCGCCACCCTTGTCCAGACTCGCCAGACCTCATGGAGGATGTCTCATCGGAGTCAGAATCAGATGACTACGACTCCTCCCAATTAATACTATCAGATGATGAGGGCACCCCGGCACCAGAACCAGTACCACCTAACAGGCTCTTCAATCCTTCCCTCTTCAATTCCTTGCTCCTCAAGGCTTGTACCAGAGCCAACCTCTCCCCAGAACAGGAGGCCACGACCCCTTCCACCTCAAAGGGTCCAAATGCCATATATGCTGAACCAGTGGTACTACAGAACCATGTTCCTTGTCCCCCCTTCTTCCTCAATGAGGTACAGAAGCAATGGGACAATCTGGGCTCACTTCCCAGCCCGGGATCCACAGAGAAGAGCCTGTTTAATGTAGCGCCTGCCCTTGCCTCCTTGCTGGAGATCCCATAAGTGGATGAACCTCTAATGTCACTGTTCCCCAACATCAATATTCCAGGGGACATACCTGAGGCTCTTAAGGCTGAGGATAAAAGGATCGAAATGGTCTTACGCAGATCTCATCAGGCGACGGCCTGAGCGATTAAGGCCTCCATATCCATGGCCTTCTTCGCCAGAGCTTTGGTTCTGTGGCTGCGCGAACTTCAAGGCATGATTCCTTCGGACCAGCTTCACATCCATCAGAACATGGGCAAACTAGTAGCCACTTCCCAGTACTTGGCGGACACTTCCTTACATTCTGCCAGGTATTCCGCACGAGCCATTTCAATGGACGTTTCGGCCTGCAGACTCCTGTGGCTTAAGAACTGGCGGGCAGATCTCAAAGCTAAGTGGCGTCTCGCTACCAAGCCCTTCTCCGGGGGCCATCTGTTTGGTGCGGCACTAGAACCCTACCTGATTGAAGGTAAGGACAAGCGCAAGTCTCTAGTCAATACCAATAAGAAGGGAGACAAGCGCACAGGGACCGGCGCAACCCAGGCCTTCCATTGTAGGCAGTCCTTTCGATCCACCCCAAGCTGGGATTTGGCCCAGCCCAGTCGCTCCTTTCATCAGAGATCGGAGCGACAACAGGATTGCTCATCATCCAGAACCCGACCACAACTCCAGAGTAAACGGCCATTTCGAGGCCAGGGAGTTCGCCCCTTCAAAAGAGGCAAGTGATTCTACAGGTGTACCTCCCATAGGAGGCCGGCTGTCCCTTTACTATAATGCATGGGCAGCCACAACCACAGACTCATGGGTTCTCGATACAATATCACAGGGTTTAATGTTAGAGTTTCGTTCCAATCCACCAGACCGTTTCCGGAGTTGTCCCAACCCCATTAGTAGGAATAGAGCGGCTCTCATGTCAGAGGCCATCTCCCATCTGCTACAAATACGGGCCATAGAACCAGTCCCACAAAACCAAGCAGGTCAGGGGTTCTACTCAACACTGTTTGTAGTTCCCAAACCTTCAGGCGGTTGGAGAGCAATCCTTGATTTAAAGAAATTAAACCGTTATTTGATGTACAGGAAGTTTAAAATGCAATCATTGCAGTCAATTCTGGCTAGTGTCCGGCGGGGAGACTTCCTGACATCAATAGACCTAACTGAGGCCTATCTCCATATTCCTATTCTCCCTAGACATCGCAAGTTCCTCAGATTTTGTTATAATCACCAGCACTATCAGTACAGAGCCTTATCATTTGGTCTATCCACAGCGCCTAGAGTTTTTACAAAAGTATTGGCAGTGCTGGCAGCTCACCTCAGACAGATCCCGGTCCGTGTCCAATGTTACCTAGATGACATTTTAATACAGTCCTCCTCATTCCAGAGGTCTCAGTCAGATCTCGCCCTCGCTATCAGGACTTTTCAGGAACATGGGTTTTCTGTTAATTTTCAGAAAAGCCATACTGCACCTTCAACCCGGCTCCTTCATTTAGGGGCAGTCATAGACACCAGCAACTGCATGGTCTATTTATCTCAGGACCGACAGGACAGCATCAGGGCCCTGGTGCAGAGAATACGACATGACAAGGTAGTTACCCTAGCATTGTTGTCCCAACTACTGGGAAAAATGGCATCCTGTGTTCACATCGTACCGTGGGCACGTCTTCACTCCAGGGAATTGCAGTGGGTCCTTCTTCCCTTTCAGAGACTACGCATCAGTGCTTCCAGGCTGAAGATTCGAGTTCCACAGTCGGCGTTGAACTCCCTTCGATGGTGGGCCTCTCCAGCGCTAGCACGGGGCACAGAGTTCAAGGAACCAGCCAGAGCTGTCCTCACCACAGACGCCAGCTTATTCGGCTGGGGAGCACACCTCCAGTCGCAATGGGCTCAGGGGCGGTGGTCCCAGCAGGACTTAGAAAACAATATCAACTGGCTGGAGCTCAGGGCCATTCATCTGGCACTGCAACATTTCAAAACCTTGATAGTGGGTCAGCACGTATTAGTGCTTACAGACAACGTAGCTGCCAAAGCTCATGTCAAAGGCAGGGGGGGACAAGATCCAGACCCCTCATGCAGGAGGCCAGACGACTGGGGTCTTGGGCAGAGCTGAACCTGGCTTCCATCAAGGCGGAACACATATCTGGGGTGAACAATCACCAGGCAGACTCGCTAAGCAGAGCCACCATGGACCATGGCGAATGGCACCTGGAACCAGGAATTTTCCGGGAAATCACGGTCAGGTTTGGTGTTCCAACCTTAGATCTTTTTGCATCCTCAAACAACTCACAACTTCCAAGATTCCTTTCCAGGTTCCCGACTCCATCAGCAGAGGGGACAGATGCCCTCCGCAGTCCCTGGCCCAGGGATCTGCTTTATGCCTTTCCTCCCCTACCGCTTCTTCCAGCCACGATCCACAGAATTTTACACGAGAGGGTGGAAGTTCTTCTGGTCGCTCCCCATTGGCCGCGGCGAGCATGGTTTGCAGACCTGGTGGAACTCTCTATCTTACCTCCATGGAGGATTCCGGCAGGTCGTATCTCCCTCCCTCAAGGGGATATCTAGCACCCGGACCCGCAATGGCTCAAACTAACCGTTTGGCACTTGAGCGGCGGGCCCTGAGCCAGGACTCATATTCATCAAGAGTGATAGCACTGATTCAGCAATCCAGGTGTCCCTCTACGAATAGGATATATGATGCAACATGGCGGAGTTTCTGCAATTGGTGCACAAGTCATAGGGTGGAACTCACAGGTGTTTCGGTCCCTATTGTACTAGAATTTCTGTTGGAGGGGTTAGATAAAGGGTTATCCCCGAACACAATCCGTAGACAGGTCGCTGCTCTAGCTACTGTTCTCACGTGCGAAAATGCCACTCCTCTGACTCACCATCCCTTGGTTCGTTCCTTCTTGAAGGGAGCAACCAATGCCAAGCCACCAACAGTTCACCAATACCCATTGTGGGACCTACAGCAGGTCTTGCAGGCCCTAGTTGCTCCCCCCTTTGAACCTATGGAGACATGTTCATTTGATCTGTTATCCATGAAGGTGGCATTCCTCATGGCAATCACGTCGGCCAGGCGAATTTCGGAAATGGCTGCTCTTTCAGTCAGAGAGGACCTTTGCATTTTCTTCCCAGACAGAGTAGTCCTCAGACTTGACCCTTCCTTTGTGCCCAAGGTCAACTCCCTGTACCATAGATCTCAGGAGGTGGTCTTACCAGACTTCTGTCCTGACCAATCCCAGGACAACGAGAGTCAGTGGAGTACACTGGACGTCCGCAGGGCATTACAATGTTATATCAGTCGGACTGCGGCCTTCCGTAGATCTGAGGCCTTGTTTATTTCCTTCCAACCTTCAGCTAAAGGCCAGAAGATCTCTTCATCGACTATAGGGAGGTGGATCAGGGCTTGCATTGCCCTGGCATACAGAACACAATCATTACCAGTCCCTAGAAATATTACAGCCCATTCCACCAGAGGTGCCGCTACTTCCGTAGCCTGGGCGACACAAGCATCTATAGGGGAGATTTGCAGGGCGGCCACATGGTCCTCCCCTTCATCCTTCATCCGTCACTACAAGATTGACAAATATGCATCCTTAGATGCCTCCTTTGGGCGTAGAGTTTTGCAGAGAGTATTAACATCTGAAACATCACAGGCCCAAACTGACTCCCTCCCTTAGGGACACAGGGCTTTGGTAAGTCCCACTAGTGGAGTCTCCATCCAATCATGCTGGAGAAGGGGCATTGGTCTTATCTGAACGCCTTTTCTCAGCATGATGATGGAGACTCCACCCCCTCCCAGATAAGGTCAGTTGGTCCGGATTCCAATGAGAGGAACACAAGTGCGTGGACCAATCTCTGTACACTGACTCAGTCTTAAACTGGGGCATGGGGACAAAGGGAGGCGTAACTTTAACTCTGACTTAGTCTGATTGGAGCAGGAAGATTAAGACAATCTTCACTAGTGGAGTCTCCATCATCATGCTGAGAAAAGGCATTCAGGTAAGACCAATGCCCCTTCTTACCATAATGAGGATATTTAATCCCAAACTATCTAAAGGCTGAGTACAAAGGCTGAGTACAACAGTACATACAGATTTTAAACAATGTGAAGGATAAAATATAAACCTTCAAACCCCATATCTTAATAATGAGGACTCAGACAGAGTTCCTGAAATGCTACTATTAAAAATATAGTCTGTAATGTAGAGATGGAGCCAACCAAATGCCATTATGCATATAACTTCTCACTTACTGAGATTATTGTGATCAGAGGAAAAGTTTTTCCAAATCCTCACTTGATGGGGGTAGCTCCCATTCTGGCTACAACTATGATGCCTGTGTCCACAAAGATCTAGGTGACTTTCTCTTCAAAGTATTAAGCAAATTTGTAATAGTGATTCATCATTTTTCCCCTAGGAAATTAGAACTGCTCTGTTAGATTATATTTTCATGAGTTAATAGAAGAGATAAATTTATGATGTATGACTCCTTTATTGCCATGTAGTACAGGGGTTCCCAACCCCTGATCCGTGGACTGGTACCGGGCTTCAACATGCCAGCAACTGGTCCGCATAAACAAGCAAGGCCCCATCCTTGGGATGCAGGCAGCACACAAAACCATGCACTCTCCAGTCCGTGGAAAAACCTTTCTCCACAGAACCGGTCTCTGGTGCCCAAAAGGTTGGGGACCTCTGATGTAGTAAGTACAGTGGTTCTTAGCCCTTCATATATTGAGTCACACACAACACATTGTCAAATAACCTATTCTCTTCTTGCTTTGATTGGGAAAGAATGACTGGAAAGTTAATATTAAAGATAATAGTAACAATAAAAGTTAGCATCTGGATAATGAATAGTAATTTACTGATGTAGGGAAAGAATTTAATGTACTATTTTACCAAAGTGCTTATTGGCAGAAATGCAAATATTGTTGTAAAAGTACTTTCATTTTCCCAGAATAAAAGTTAATGTTGTCATTTATCTCTGAGAATCAAACAACCACTATAATAGTCCTCAAACACCAGAAAAATCAATGGAACCCTGCAAGCTACAAGAGAAATAAATTAGAATCCACATCACTTCATGTATTTTTAAAGGGGTTCTTTTCTATTATTCTTTATAAATGGTTGCTCAGTAAAAGAGGTAAAAATATAAGGAAATAAATGCTTCCTTGTAAAAGAATTGCAACGAGCTTCCAGACATATTCTATGCAATAATGCTTTATACTTTACTATTTGCTTCAAGTATATTAAGGCTACTGCTTCTCCTTAGATTCAAATGGTTAGAATTCTTATCTTCCATTCATCCAGTCTAAGTGATTCTTCTACCTTGCATGTTATGCAATGTTATCCTTACATAAGATCTTTTGTGCATGACATGGTTAGTGATGCTATCCTATTGCTATATGAGGGCCAAAAAAGTATGAACTCCTCTCAAATAATCAGGCAAGAGTGTACTTCAAGCAACTCCATATGAACCCAAGTGACTTTATCTGACAGATGTTTGGAATAATCTTCACAGCAGCCCTCCAAATGTTCCGATTGTCCTTCCACACTAAAAAGAGACCAGGATTCTTTAAAAAGAGTAATTGGTTGGTTTTCCAATGATGCAAGAGGAGCAGAGAAATAACATTTTACTGCCCTAACCACAACAAGGTAATATTTAAGAAAAGCTCTAAGTCAGATTTCATTCAGGTTAACTCTTTGTTTTTTTTTTCAGCTGAGTTGTAGGCATCTCTTATACTATTTAATCATCTAGAGCAGGCATGTCAAACTCGTGATGTCACATGATGTCACGTGATGTATCACAACTTTTTCCCCATTGCCAGCAATTGGGTGGGTGTGGTTTCGGCATGACGCATCCGGCCCACAGGCCAGCAGTTTGACATGCCTGACCTAGAGTTTCTCTGAAAACTAGGGGGCCTTTTGGAATCCATGTATATAGAGAGTCCACACAGGCATGATCCAGACCAAGGTCAAAGTAACCAAGTTGGATTAAAGCCTCAGTCAAACTGGGTTCCAGAGTGCCAGGAACAACCCCAGATTCTCTCTGAAGTTATTAAATGCCCAGGGCAGATCATTGGAATAGTTTCTGCCTCCCAGAAAGGAGGTGAGGTACCAGAAAGCTCCAGAAACAATGGAACATGATCTGTCCATAGCAAAGGATTAAGGATAACTTTTTCCAACTCCAGATCACACTGCCATTAGCCCCTCCATTTTCCCAAAAAAATACTTTGAACAATTTAAAAAATATATATAAAATATCTAATTTTTAGTCCCACTATTTTTGTAAAGATATCTCATAATAAGCCTTTTTCAATCATGCTACTGCTACTTTTGTTTTTTCAGGTTCTTTCTGAAATGCAAGACTCTTACATTTCAAAATTATAGAGTTGCTTAGAGTAAGAAATCAATTTAAAGCATCGAGGCAGGTGCTTGAAGGTTTCTAATGAAGGAGAATTACCCTCTTCTCAGGTAATTGGTTTCGACGTTTGAACAATTTCAATAGATAGGATTTTTCTTTTCTAACTTTCAATTGGAATCTGCCTTCCTGTAAGTTAAAACCATTATTCTGCATCCTGCATGTTAGAATGAAAGATAACAGGTCTTGACCTTCCTTCAGGTATTTGAAAAACATTATGATACCCGTCTCAGTTATTTTCCCCCAAGGCTAAACATGCCCAGCTCTTTCAATCTCTCTTCACAATGCTTAGTTACTGATAATCCCTCTGATCTGAGCCTTCTCCAGTTTTTCTGAAGCTTTCTTGAAATGTGAGCTCAGAACTAGGCATGATAATCAAGATGGGATCTGATCAAAGCAAAATTAAATAGAATTACACCCCATGATTTGATTATTATTATTCCATCTATGCTGCCTAAAACTGTTTATCTTTTTTGTAGCCACACCATTGCTACTTCTCATTTAATTTTCAATCAATGGCTACTCCTAGACCAGTGGTTCTCAACCTTTTTAATGCCGCGACCCCCAACTGGTCGTAAGTCGAGGACTACCCAACTGGTTGTAAGTCGAGGACTTTCCCTGCCC